>NC_133410.1:59142500-60398750 GCF_049350105.2 Macaca mulatta
AATACCTGCATCAGCTGTTAAATAGCATTTACAACAAACAATGGCAGGCTTCCACATACCATGCTGTGTTCAGATAAAAAGGTTACTGTGCACTGTGTTTTGGTTTTTTAGTTGAGAAGAAATACCAGAAGTAGTTGAGGCACCAGGAAGTGGGTCATCTAGAGATGAGGAGGCATTTCACTGGAAGGCTTTTAAAAATGTTTCCTCCAGAATCATTGGCCTCATTAACAATGGTTTTTGTCTTAGAAGTCTCTCTTTGATATTCTAAGCTCATATGTTTCTTGTTCTGACATGAAGGCACTATTCTCTACTCCTTCAGTAAGCTCATCACACATTTTTACTATGTCATCTATAAGCACTTTTTCTGCAGTGTTAACAAGGTCATCTTCATTGTTACTGTTATCACAGTCACTTTGATCCAGAATCATTTTAGCTATATGCATTGGTCAGTGAATGAACAACTAGAGTTTCATCATAGATGTTAAAATCTTTTTTGATATCCACTTCCCCCAGCTTACTGACAGACTCTGAAGGT
This sequence comes from Macaca mulatta, assembly GCF_049350105.2. Lineage (NCBI taxonomy): Eukaryota > Metazoa > Chordata > Mammalia > Primates > Cercopithecidae > Macaca > Macaca mulatta. The sequence continues at coordinate 59,143,036 of NC_133410.1, forward strand.
ACTGTATGTTTTTTGCACAGTTAAGGAGGTTCAGACTCTTTGTTTCTTCTCACTCGACATACTGAATCTTTCAAAATCACCACCTTGTTTATCATCATGGAACACAGTCATGGGCCAGAAGTTGTGACAGGTATACACAACTGTCTTTAGTCACTATGTTCCAAGTGTTGGCAACAGCATATATGGCATCTTTCATGCTAAACTTTTGAAAATCTTCCATATTCGCACCTTTGTTCACTACGGCTAGAATTCTAGAAAGTGTTTTTATATTTACTCTTCATTGATTTAAGGATACCCTGATCACAGAGTTGAATCTAATGAGGTCACATTTGGAGAAAAGTACATGGCGTAAACATTATTTTGTTAAGATAATTTCAGCTGAAGAATGAGCAGAACAGTTGTCAAGGAATAACAAAATTTTACAGTTATGATCTAGTTCAGTTTCTTGGCAGTGAGCATGAGCCACTAGTACAAATGTCTGTGAAGCCAATCCAAATACATGTCTCTGGTGATCCATCCCTTTTTGTTAGCATAGTAGTGGACTAGTAAGAGATTTACTCCTTGAAAACGGTGAAGATGCAAGCTTTTGCCTGTCACAGCAGTTTACACTTAAGCACATCTGCTGTATTAGCAAATCCCAGCACAGGTATTCTGTCCTAGGCGTCCTTATTTCCTGTAGGGACTGTCTCGTCAGCCATAGTCAGTGTCTTTCTGGGGCAATAATGCCAAGACAGTGATGTTTCATCAACATTATAGACTTGTTCTGTTGTCAGATTTTCATCAGCTATGACCTTGGCAGATTCGCTAATTAATTTCCCCACTGCTTTGTGATCAGCAGTCACTTTATCACCACAAATCTTTAAAACTTAATGTCATGTGTTATGTGTTTCTTAAATTTCTGCAACCAGCCTGTTGAATATTCATAGTTCCCTTCAAATTTCAGTCCGTTGTGATAGATCTTTGCTTGCTTCTTTCATATGATTAAGTGGCACGTGTTCACTATGATACTGACAGATCCACTCTCTTTTTTTTTTTTTTTTTTTTGAGACAGAGTTTCACTCTTGTCACCCACACTGCAGTGCAATGGCACACTCTCAACTCACTGCAAACTCCACCTCTTGGGTTCAAGTGATTCTCCTGCCTCAGCCTCCCAAGTTGCTGGGATTACAAGTGCCTGCCACCATGCCTGGCTAATTTTTGTATTTTTAGTAGACACAGGGTCTCACCATGCTGGCCAGACTCAAACTCCTGACCTTCAGTGATCCACCATCCTTGGCCTCCCAAAGTGCTGGATTACAGGTGTGAGCCTCTGTGCCTGGCCCCAGATCCATCTTTCAATACACAGTTGAGATCTTCATTTTTAGCTTTATGCAGTGTTTTTCTATTTTTTATTAATTTCTCTTCATCACTTTCAGCATAGAACTTCAAAAGTTTATTCTTCTTTTTCTTCAGGTCATATGTGGTATTCTTCCACAAGATGTTTCACACTTACTCCACTGTCCAGTTTATCCCACAGCTCAACTTTTTATGCTAAAAATAAACATAAATGCTTCCTCTTTTTCATATCACAATTATCCATATGGATATATGCAGCCCTTTTTGACATTTTCAACCATGTCTGTATACCACAGAGCAGACAATAAGCAAAAAAACAGAGTGAGTAATGCTTGTAGGTCTTGGCTCCATATGAGGCATCATGAGGAACTTGCTGTTGGTGTGTCTGGCATGAGAAGGTGCCATTTGATTACCTTTTATGGATGTGCTTGGGTAGGGGAATCTGGGGCTCATGAAAAAGATACATTGTAGCTGAAGGGGGCTGGGAGGGTCTTTTTCCCCGGAGGGTGCTGAATGAACTGAGTGTTGTGTGATTGCAGTTTGACTGCAACCCAGCATCTGAGGTTAGGTGTGGAATTTTCTAATTGCGGCATCATGTGGATGCTCAAAATATATTACATTTTGGAGCATTTCAGATTTCAAATTTTCATATTACATATACTCAACCTTATGGACTATCGTTCATTGGGAAAACCAACTTTTATTGTCTATATTTCCCTAATTTGCCGATTTAGAGCTTTCTCCTATGGTTTTAGTAGACTTCTTTCCCTATGTATTTTGTTTGTTTGTTTTAGTTTTTTATTGGATGTGATTTTTGGAGTTTTCTTCACTTTCTAGTTAGACCTACAATGCATTAAAATTTGTTGGAATTTGTGTTTAAGTGACTTATATTTTATTAAGAGGGTCCTTGAAAGTGGCTCCCCGTCCCATTTATAGAAGCAAAAGTTTGGTGATTGTTTTATTAGTCTTTTTGGCATAATTAGTTTTTATCCTTATTCTTTTTCATATATTAATAGAAGAATGGAATGCTTTAAATTTTTCACTGTATATAGCTTAGGTGATATTTTATACAACATAAATTTGTCTTCATGATTTTGTCATTTAAATTATTTTTAACTTATTTACAATTGAAGCTTCCCATGCTTTAATTAACTTATCTAGACCTTGAAGTTGTTTCTTAGCTCTGCTATGACTTACTTAATGAAAGGCAAATATCCATGCCTATGCTAGATGATGAAATGGGATGCATAGCTCCTGCAGTCAGTGGGGTGGTGGGAGTAATTAAGGTCAGAATCCTGGAACAGATGGATTCTGGTTTGAGTCAGAGCCATGCAATCCAATTTTCCTTTCCCCTAAGAAAAATGTTTCATTGATGCTAAGTTTAGATGATTTACCTTGTATCACATTAAGGGGTTTATTGGAAAAAAATTAAATGTGTAATTTATCAGGTTATGGTTAATAACTTGCTTATTGAATTTACTTTACAATATATTTAACTTTTATTTTTGGAGCCATAAACTGTTGAACCTTAAGAAATCTAGCATCTGGTCATTATTTTCTTTCACTGAAAGAGAGACAAAACCTTGTGACTGTAACATATTTAAAACATGGTTAGAAAAAAAATCTGTTGAACGTCATCCATAATATATCATTGATACAGCATGTACATTTTCAGGAAAAAAAAAAGCTTGTTAAAAAAGGAAAAAGTTATTTCAAACAAAATAACAAATATTATTGTCACGTGAAGCTTATCTTTAAAAACACGTAAGCCGACTTCTTTCTATTCCTCAGCTCTTTAATTTTGACTTTTCTCTATTTAGTTACAGGTCAAGTAGATAGCAATATGGTCATCATTTTCAAGCCTCTATAACAACAAATGTATTCTACTGCCAATTTTTTACCTTGGTTTTGACATCTAGTCAGAAGGGAAAGAACATGCTTATCAATGAATATAAAATGTGTATTTATACCTCTCTTTCTTCTCATAGGCCCTGCGATCCCTGCACCATGCCCTGTACATAGGCATTCAAAAATGTATTTGGCAATAAGAAGTGGAAAACAAGAGAAAGTAGAAAGAATAAAGATGATGCTGAATTACTCTTCACTATTTAAAGCAAAAAAGCTGAATCCTCCAGAAAGTGTAGTATGTCTTGCCCTCCAATGTGAGACTGCCATTGGGTTGCCTCATCTCGGAAGTGCTATCATGCAGATAAGTGGTACGGTACAGCAGGACTGGAAGCCAGAGTGCCCACCTCCAAATCTCAGCTTTGCCACATATAAGCTTTTTGGCCATGGAGAAGTTACCTTAATTCTCTGTACTTCAGTTTTCTCTTCTGTCAAATAAGATAATAGTACTCTTACAGGCTTGTTTGAGGATTAAATTAGTAAAATACATTTTAAAAACCTTAGAATAGCGTCTGTCACATAGTAAGCAATCAATAAATGTTAGAAATTTTTACTATGGAGGTTTTATATTCAAGAAAATCATAATCAAAAAGAAACCCACAGATTCCTTGGTGTGGTAGTAGGGGTGGGGAGGGTAAATAGATGTTAATTTTTTCTTACTCCTTTTTTTCCCCTAGTCTTTCATATGGCTAACCTAGAGTATAACTATTAATTTATGATTATGCTGTTTGAAAGGGAGAGTATAATATAGTCTATAAGTTTTTTTTTCTTTCGTACTTCTCCCGCATTTCACAGAAGGAGAGTACCAGGGCTTGTTCTGAGGGGTGTGATGATGTTTATTACCAGTATCTAAAATGTGGTTTGTTTCAAGATATTTCTAAATGATAAGAAGAGTAAAATGTGTAGATTGCTTGTTTTTCTAACTCTTCATTTAAATCACAATCTAGAGAACAGCTGTTTAGTGTTTCAAATCACTGCAGAAACAACAGCTAATTGCCTTGCTCTAAGATTGAAAATACAGTCAAGATGCCATCATTTTTCCTCCTTTGTTCGTGGAGGACTTTAGAAGCTACTTCTCCTTGAACTGTAGATGCAATCTCAAATATTTCAACATGACATTCTGAGAAGTCACTTCCAATTGGTCAGAATTGATATGTGAATTAAAACATATTTTCCATCTGTAGCGTAACCAATAACATGCATGTATGTAGAAAATGAAGCATCATATATCTTATAGATTATATCCTTAGTTTCCAAGTTAGTAGGAAATGTTTAATATTAAAAAATCTGAAAACTACATAAAGAATTCATGAAAATCTTGATTTTTTTTTTCTAGCTTAATATTCTGTGGCTTTAATATGGTAGGTCTGAAGTTCTCACTTTGTTTCTATTATCTGTAATTATAGGTGCTTTTTTAGAGATCTGCTTGGGTTTCCTGTAGCCTTAGAAAGGAGATTGGGATTACACAATTTAGCACCTCTAGCTTTTCATGGCCTCTGTCTATATAAAGGAGATTATAGTTGTATGAAATGGTAAAATCAGGAGAGAGAGCTCTCATGAAGCTAGTAGCATTCAAGCTGGGAGGGGAGCTGGCCCATGTTACAGTTCTCCCCGGATTGTGCTATGGAGAGTGGAACAGCATACACAGATGAAAGCATGCATCAAAGGAGGACAGGGATTATCATCCAGACGGTGGTTTTTGATGAGTTCATAGGTCTTTAGGACCAAACTACACATTTAGTCTTAGTGATTTTCAAAGGCTCAGAAGAGTTAGTGAACTGACATTAGCTGAGGCCTTCTTGGAGATATAGGAGGATAAGCTTACAAAATCCACCCTGTGACCTCATCCTCTCCTCAGGCTTCTGCCACGGTACCCAGAGCCGACAGGTGAGTATACTGGAGATTTGTGAGTCATAGGCTTTAGTACCTAGGGTTGGGAGTTCACCCCCACTTCAACTCCTCCCTTACCAAATTAAGAACAGTCACTCACCTGGATAATTATGCTACTTTAATTCATCTAATCCCTTTAAGATAAACTTGTTTAAAATATCAACTTCTGGATTAGTAACATTTTGCCTTCTTTGACATTTCCATCCCTGTGGAGCATTTTATAAGTCCTGCACTAGTAGCCAGTTTTATTTATCAATTATCTCAGTGTACCTTTTAGTTTTAGGTTTTATGTTACACATATTGGGAACTGCATATTATAACCTTAGAAACTCTGTTTCACTAAGTGACCTTCCAGGTGGTGAATCTCATACATGGCCTACCTCTTTTGAGAAAGATTGTGACTCACTTTATCCCATAGGCTTTTTTCAATGTCATTGTGGCTAAATAAAATTTGGAGTAGTGGCAAGGTGTGGTGGCTCATGCCTGTAATCCCAGCACTTTGGGAGGCTGAGGCAAGTGGATTATCTGAGGTCAGGAGTTCAAGACTAGCCTGGCTAACATGGTGAAATCCGGTTTCTACTAAAAATACAAAAAAATTAGTTGGGCGTGGTGGTGCGCACCTCTAATCCCAGCTACTTGGGAGGCTGAGACAGGAGAATCGCTTGAACCCAGGAGGCAGAGTTTGCAGTGAGCCAAGATCGCACCACTGCACTCCAACTTTGGCAACTCCAAAGAGCAAAACTCCATCTCAAAACAACAAAAAATTGGAGTAGTAAAACTATAAAACCACACTTAACATGCAGGTACTTATTATTTAAAGAAATTACATACTATACTTTATGCAAAACAAATATTCTTTTTTATAAAGTGAGTAGTCATTCAGCCCATGTATTTATTTTGAGTTTAGCTTTTTATATCTTAGGTTTTCTTAAACATAAACTATATTTGCCCTGATAAAGAATTGCTGCAATTTTTTTCACCTGAGAGTTTTACTGCTCAGGTATTCTTAGCCCATGGTCACTTTAACCGTGAAGTAAGTGTATATATTATATAATTTCCCTGAGCTTCATTTTTTATATCAGTAAACTAGAGATATTGCCAAAATTACAGGTTTGTGGTGAAGGCTCTATAAATAACAACTTGCCATACAAATATGGGATTTTTACCTAAATCACATGTATCAATGTGTTCTTTTTGTCAACCCTACTGACCTACGTACTATCAAACTAGGGGCAAAGTAGTGATTCTGTCTTTAATATTACAGAGATTATCTTTGTAAAATCAACTAAGTAGGTATTCTCTGAGCCCAGCATGACTGCAAGACAATTTGAGACATTCGGGCAGTCAACTCCTTTTTTAAGCAAAAATGCCTGTGTTTATCATAGTAAGAAATTTTCACATGTAGGATGGTCAGATAAATAATACTTACAGCTAACCACTGAACCAACTGTAGACACTCACTTGGCATCCCATAAGACTCTTTAAGTCCTTCATGAGAGAATTCAGAATCTTCATTATCATAGTCATCCACATAATACAGAAGTATTGAGAAGTCCACAGATGGACAAGACATGGGACTGGAAATATCTGACTGAGAGCTATGGTGCTCCTGTTTAGAATGCCTTGCTCTAGGTCACCCAGTTCCTGTCTTACCTATGTAGCTTCAGTGCCTGCTTACTTGCTAAATAAGCTTACACGGTTCTGAGGTTTCCTCTGACAAATGGAGAAAAGGGAGGAGAATAAAGGCTTTGGTATTGTTTCATGATTTTGAAATGGGGTCATGAAGTCAGAGTCCATACCTAGATGATGCCACCATGTCAGACTATGGGTGAAGTTCCAGCAGTGTTGCTTCATACACAAGGCTAAGAAACTTGAAGGAAAACCCAACCCACATTTAAGGGGGTACAAAAATTTAACTTGAGGAATTTTTAGTGCTAAGGATAAAAACTATTTCATTACATGTCTGGTTCTCTCCTCAGAGAACTCTCTGGAATTTTCAGGAGTGTTTGTCTTGTTTGAATCTGTACTTTCAGTGTCTAGTACAGTACGTGATAGAAATGAGTTTGTTACATATTCATGCTGAGTGAATGAAATGGATTTTGAAGATTTTAGACTCTGACCCATTTCTTCATCAAATGGCATTTCGATCTAGCTCTCAAGATAAAGAGACAGAAAGAGAGGAAGGGAAGAGAGAGGATGAAGTGGGAGATGAAGGGGAGAGAGAAATTGATTAATGTAGACATTGATGTTAAGGTGTAAATGATAGAAAATACCCTAAAAGATGATCTTTTTCTTGAGGTATTTTAATAGAGTATAGAATTATAAACTGGAGAAACATGCCCATAATATTGGTGAGAGAGACTATCCTTTTCAATGGGTAAAGAGGCAGCAGGACAAAAAGCATCTCCTCCATCTCGCTCTAAGAATTTTGCATTCATTCATAAATGCCTGTTTTGCTTCTATTTAAGTCACACAACAAATCTATGTTCTCCAATTACTGCTTTGCTCTTTAGTTTGGTAAGAAAAGCAACAGTTTTTCTTTCACATTATTTCCTAATTACTTTAGCTTAATCAAATTTTCTATCTAATAATTCTATGACTCTGCTACTCAAAATGTGTTTCTCATCTTGAAATGAAAAAAGAAAAGATGTCTCAGCTCAAAGATTAGACTTGATGAAGCCTGCTGGGTATGAGAGTGAAAAGAGAAGAGAACATACAAACCAGAACATGAAAGATTCTCATAAGTCCCTCTGAGAAATCCAGGAGTCATACACCCAATTGCAAAATCAACACCATCGTTTAATATGCAGTAGGATGATAACACAAAGTAAAAGCCTGGCCAAAAACCACAAGCCCTGGAACAGGTTCAAACCAAGCACAGACAGGAAACCACCACCCAGGCACAGAGAGGTTAGGTGCTCCCGAGCAAAAGACAAGTGGACAAATGTGCCAATGACTGACAGTTAACTCTCCTTGGTGAGTGCCTCAGAACTTAGGAAAAGACTAAGTATATCCAAACATTTTAGAAAAAGCTGGAAGAGGTAAAGTGCACTGCAACTTAGAAATTTAAAATAATCCCAATATTTTATCATTTTCAATAAATACAAATCTATTAATAGTTTTAGTCATTTACTTGGCTATATTGGTGGAAACATGTACCAATAAAATATTTTTTAGTGTGAGTTATAGATTAATAATTAAGACCTATTTTTCACTTAAACATGGGAAAGTTTTAGTGAAGGTGTCCTGTAAAACCCACATTTTAATGGAGCTTTATGATATATCCTTGCATGATGTAAATTGATTTTCTTACTGCTTACTAATACTTTACTATCACTATCACAGCTTCTCCTAGATAACATTAATAAAACACTTAACAAATGCCAGGCACTGTTCAAAACAGTTGACATATGTTAATTGCAATTTATCCAGTAACAACTCTACAAGTTAGTGTTATTATTATCCACATTTTTTAGAAGAGGAAATTGAATCACAGAGAGATAAAGCTATTCTGTTTAGAAGTGGCCCAGTCAGAATTACTACAATAACATGGACTTGTAACTATAGCAAAATTAACAGTTTTTTAAATGAGAAAACTCTTTTCCTGAAAACTTTGTTAGATCTAGGAAGTAGTTATAAAACATTTGTTCACACATTCAAATATGTGTAAAATGTTTACTATGTGCCAGGCATTGAGCTAGGGACTGGAGACATCAAGTTGACAGGTATCTGTATCTGTCCTCATCTAAAAATGTGTATATAATGGGCCAGATGCTGTGGACCCAGAATCCCAGCACTTGGGAAGCCAGGGTAGACGGATTACTTGAGCTCAGGAGTTGAAGACCAGCCTGGGAAACATGGCGAAGCCCTGTCTCTACAAGAAAATACAAAAATTTGCCAAGTGTGACACTACAGTGGCACACACCTCTGGTCCCAGCTATTTGGGAGGCTGAGCTGGAAGGATTGCCTGAGCCTGGGAGGTAGAGATTGCAGTGAGCAGAGATTGTGCCACTGCCCTTTAGCCTGGGCAAGAGAGACATTGTCTAAAAAAAAAAAAAAAAAAAAAAAAAAAGTGTAATGATGAATGTTCTAGCTCTATTTGCACATGTTTAAACAGCTACTACTCTGATTACTCTGGGAAATAGGGCTGACCAGCAGTTTCCTCCTGGCCATGTTAGCTATTCTATTGACAGGCTCAGCTGGGCTGCTTTGCCTGTACTTTTCTTGTTCCTGCACTTGTAGGAATGCAGAATGCCTCTGCAGAAAAGTTCCCCTTCCTTGCCATTTTGTTTGCAGACCCATTTTAGCCAGGTGTTCCTTGGTGCCAAGCAGCAGAAATCTGTCCAGTTTGACTCAGATGAACAGTTCCTTTAAGGATGTGCTGGTAGATTCAGAATTTCTTCGTGCATCTGAAATGAGAAGGGAAAGAAATTCCTCTTGTCACTCAGTGCAGCCTGGGAAGGTGCACAGAGGTCGATTCACAAGATGCCTTTCTAATCAGGAATATTCTAAGCCTCTTTTCTAAACCAGTGAAGACCCAGGTAATCCAACAGAAAGTTTTGTGTTGAATCTTTACTTCACTTCCCTTCATCTTTGGTGCTACACGGAGTACCAGGTTTTGTTCCTCAGTTCAGGGTTCTTGGAAAGTAAGAATAAGTTTTCAATTCTAAACTATTGAGTGCACATATCACAATATAATATACAATGTATTTACATATTGTCTTGGGTCAGATTTCTCCAGATAAGCATTTGAGGGCAATTAGTTTATTTGGGAAGTTTATCACCTTTCTATTGACACAATAATGCTGAATAGCAAGCAACCCTTTCTCTACACTGGCTTTACAACAATAAGCATTTATTTAGTTCAGGAGTCTGTAGCATTCAGCTGATTTGTGTGAGGCTCAGCTGATCTTGGCTAGACTCTCTTCCTCTGTCTGGGGGTCAGTTAGCCATGAGTTGATCTGGGAAGGCCTCAGCTGCAATGACTGGGGTGCCTTTGCTTTGTTGCATGTGTTTCTCACCCTCCTCAGGAACAGGGCCTGTCTCTCTCATGAAGATGACACAGGGAAACAGCAAGCAGAAATACACAAGTATGTCTTAAAGCCTCTGATTTTGTCATGTCTGCTATCACCCCAGAAAAATCACAAAGTCCAAGAAGCAGATGCCAACACTACCAAGATTAGACAAAACATATTAGGATTTGGTTACGGAAAATGGCTGTGAGAGAAAATGGAAGGGATCCTGGAAAGGCTGGGATAGCCGTGAGACCACGATGCAGGTCTGACTCTGACTGAATGAGAGAGGGAAGGAAAGTTGTTTGGAAGAATCCCTGACTGTCCTGCAATCTAGCAATGACTTTGGAAAGGCCATTGAGGAGTCTTTGAGCCAAATTTGGCTGTCAGAGGAATCCTGTGTCTCCCAAGAATGGACAGTCATAGGCTGTGGTGGTCTGTAGGAAGCATGGTCTCAGTACAGATGCAGTGATGAATTTTAGATGATAGCAGCTGGGAGCAGAAGCCTTTGGTCAATTATGCTTCATGTGGTCGTTGGAGGCCTTTGAAGAGCGTTCTATGTAAGTTCATCTTAGACTCAAAAGGTGAGGAAATATATTTTGCCTCTTTAGTGAGGTCACACAGCAAAGTATATGAATATGGGGATGGGTAAAGATTTAAGATTGTTGATACAATCAGTCTACTCTACAAGGTAAAGGCAATGCCAGCAGAAGAAGGGGGCAAGGAAAGAAAGCCACTAATAAAACGTGCGTCACCAAAGTAGCTACCATTGTGGGAGATCAGTTTAAACCATAGGCCAAATTCTATGAGCCAGTATAAAACACTCCTTGCAGAGAAATCCCACCCAAGGGGCAAAGAAGAGGATGAGTATTTGTTGCTATGTTAGGATGAAATTTATATAGACGTACAAGAATAATAAAAGATAAATGTCTAAGAAGATAAGGGAACATATAATGAAGGGTGTTGACTGCTTGGATAAGTTTCTAGTTTATTAACCAGTAGTGAGAAGCATGTAAACATTTTGAACATAATCAGGGCTTATATAATGTAAAGATTGATTTGACAGTGGGGTAAGAGTGAATTGGATTCAGAAGAGATAAGAGGATAGGAAACCAATTATGAGCTCATTACAAAAGCCTTACAGAGCTGTAAGAAGTTATGAGAGTTAAAGCTTGAGTATTATCAATGGAAAGAGATAAGGGTGGATTTCACAGACATTGAAGGGGAAGACATGGTGAATACTTGTGGGTGACAAGAACCAGGAAAGTTGAAGATGTTTGGAAATGTGCCAGCCTGTGTGCATGAAGGAATGAAGGGGCTTAAGACAGAAATTGTAAAATTAGGAGAGTAAAATGATAAAAAATTATTCTTGGTAGAGGAGGACTAGTGGTATTGGTTTGGTTTTGCTCTTGTTGGGTTGACATGCTGAGAGAATTTGGCAGTTAGAGATTTTTGCAGGAGCTAGGTGCATACAACTATAGCTCAGTTGAGTATCAGACTTAAAAATGTAAAGTTAGAAAGTGTTCCAATGAGGCCAGTAGCTGTGGCCAGGCATGAAACAGGAAAGAAGCGATATGGAAGTGTCTTCACAGTTTTGCAGGCCATAAAGACACGTCCTAAATATGACTCATCAGAGAAGAGATGACTTCCCTTTTGCTCAAAGCCAGCCCAGCACTTTCTCCCATATAAAACTAGCCAAAGCACTGAACTCAATCAGCTCACCAAAGAAGGCTGGGGATGAACAGATGAACTTGAGAGATTTGTTCTCTCTTTTATTGAAGTCTCTATTAATTCCTGACCCTGGTTGTTCTGCAGTTTTTATTCAGTTGTGTCTGTGTTTTTGTCTGCATCTTCTTTTATCTGGCTCATTTTCAGGGATTTGTGTACTCTATTATGAATTTGTCTTTGAGAAATAATACCTGTGAGAATGCTGCTCCTTCAATTAGGGTCAGGATTGGAGGAAACATCATACAAAATACACAAGTAAGACTGGGATAAATTCTTCAAGGTAAGTGGTATTTGCACCTAAACCCAATTTGAGACCATAAACCAAATAAAAATGCCAGTGGACATTCCCTGATTTCTTCCAGAGAGGTTTAAATAGGACCAGGCCAACAGTGGTCTTCTGAAAGCTGGTTTATGGAAGATGTTATAATTATTTACAGTGTGAGAGGTAGCTCACTTCAAGGTCCCTAAAAAAAGTTGTTTGCAGCTTCACATCTTTCCTGCATGCTTGGAAATCCTCCTCCTACCCATATACAGAGGATCTCCTGCCACGTGAAATAATTCTTTATTAAATTCAGTCACAGCCAGAATAGACTCTACTCAAGTCCACAGTTACGTGTTCTCTTCTACTGAATGACATTTCATCTTTGATTCATGTTGTGCTATGTGTCAGCTTCCTTCCCAAACAATTATGTGCTTATTAATAATTATAACAATAACTCCTTGATATTAAGTATATCTTATTGCCAAGCCCTGTACTAAGCATTCTACCTATATTACTTCATTTTCATAATTAAAATGACCCTAGGAGGTAGATATTACTATCTCCATTTTATAGTGAAGAAACAGATTTAGTTACGTTAATAACTTGCCAAAAGCTATATGAATAAGAAGTGGCAATATGAGATTTGAACCCCTAGCTTCCCATGTATTTAAATAAGATAATATGTGAATATTTCTGAAGCCACTTGTCATATTTCCTAGGTAATTAAGCCTGGGTATGAGCTATTATACTTGCTTGAATATTTTATTTTTAAATGACCTTTCAAACTTGCAGCTGCTGGCTTTTTGGTAAATAACTACAGATGGTGGTGCTGGTTGGTATCTGTCCTCATTTGATCAGTTTTTCTTTTTAATGGTATCTCATGTACCCGTGATAATCATTACCCCAGGTACATGTGAAACAGTAAAGTAACAAAGATAAGAATAGTGCTGCATCATAGGCATAGAAACTACTGCCTCTGAGGCTGCGTTATTTCTGCTTATGCAAGGTAGGAAGGACCTGCCTTTGGCCTTACTAAACTTCACTGCATAAGTGGACATTGACTAAAAACTGTTATAGCTCTGCATGGACAGGCAAAGGCCAGAGAGAGATGTGATCTTCTCAAAGTGGGCTGGTCACTAAGAGGGGTCTGAGCATGATACTACTCTCCTGGTCAAAGTACCACAGTCTAGGCCTGGCCTTTGGCTGTGTTGCTTTAGGAATCAGGATACATAAACGTACTGGAAGTGGATCTGGTTCTTAGAATAGATTTAGTTAACCTTAAAAAAATTATAAAATCAGGATGCGCATTTTATGTATTTCTTAATAATGCTGAATTGCAATTTTTTAAGCATTTCAACATTATTAAAATGAAGACACCTCTTACAATGGAGAAATTCATTTAATGTGGTGGTGCTTCTTTTTCTTTAAGGTTCTTTGAAAATACATGGTTATGGCCAGGCATGGTGGCTCACACCTGTAACCTCAGCACTTTGGGAGGCCAAGGTGGGCGGATCACCTGAGGTTCAAGAGCAACCTGACCAACATGGTGAAAACCCGTCTCTAGTAAAAATACAAAATATCCGCCGGGCGTGGTGGCATGCACCTGTAATCCCAACTACTCGAGAGGCTGAGGGAAGAGAATTGCTTGAACCTAGGAGGTGGAGGTTGCAGTGAGCCGAGATTGCACCATTGCACTCCAGCCTGGGTGAAAAAGCAAGACTCTGTCTCGAGAAAAAAAATACATGGTTACATACCATAATCAGCATCTCAACATTGAGAAAAGGCAGCAATTAAAATGTGAAATATAAGTCCCCAAAAGACTAGGATCCTTTGCCTAGTATATTCTGTCCCATTAGGCAAGGTACCTAGGAAATAAATTTATAATCAGAAGGCTGCCAGGTGAACATGAAATCCAGTCAGAGAGTGGATATAATCAAAGTTAATTCTTTGACATAAATGTTTTTTAAAAATTTTACATTTAAAGCACCCATATCTAAATCAGAAGATAAGCAACACTAGTTCCTTGGAGAGTACTTGGTGACCTTCATAGATAGGGTGGACTAGCTCTGAGCATCCATTGTCACCTCCTTCTTGCCCTGCAGAGTTTGGAAAGGTAAGAATTACAGTTCCCGTTCTGTATAACTATAGGGTTCTGGAGGTGAAGTAGATTCTTCCAGGATGTTCATTTGTGCAACATTTGGGAGACATAGGAGGCTGAGGCCATTTTTATTTTCTTATGCTTTTGGCTGTGCTGTTTTCTGCTAGTAACAGAGTTCCAGCATCTAGTCTCCTGCTTTGAGGTTTATTTGCAGTAGTGGCAGCTTTTTGAATCCTTCATCATAGCTTTAGTGGCATGTGCTTGAATGATAGAGTTTTGGTAGCAGTTTCAATTTCCAGTACTGATCCTTGACTGATACAATGATTTCCTCCCTCTGATAGTCATGTTCTTTTTTGTTGTTGTTGTTGTTATGTTAATATATCCTGTCAAGTTACAGTCAGCTTTTGACAATCTGGGAAGCATTTGTTTCTTTAGAATATTTATGTACTTTTCTGCCTTATGACATCTTGATACTACATTTGGCTCTTGGAGAACAATGTTGCTTGCAAGCTTAGGGAAGCATCTAATTTTTGCCTCCTTTACAGTCCATAGAAAAAAAGTAAAACATATACTGAGAAGGTGCTTCAACACATGTTCACAGGTATAGAAATCACAAGTAAGTGATGGGGAACATCACCATATATGTGAAAGTGAGTTACACAATAATGCTATTGCAAGTCATTTTATAATTGTTAGAACGTATACTCCTCCATACTCTACAAGTTAAATTGCATTAGACCAGATCTTCTGCCTGTGAAACATCACTTCATTTTCTCTTTGCAGAACAACCTCAACAGGTTGTCAGGACTGTGTAGAGAAGCTTGGCTGTTGTATGCAAGTCACAGCTACTATAGGCTGAGAATGATGCTTGTTTTTTCACATGGCCAAAGAATGCATAATTTGGAAAGCTTAATATTTCACATAGGCTTCTTTCATCTTCCAAACTCAAGGTAATATCAGAAATGATATTCCCACGTGAAAAGCATAAGATGTGACTGCCTCCTCCTTTCCTCAAAGCCATCAGGCTGATCTGAGGTAAAACTGTTTTGGACTTAACCCAGCATTTGGTATGCCATCTAATGTTCATCAGGAAGTAATCCACTGACCAACTAACCATTGGCTTCTTCTAGGGGCCAGCAATTATTTCTATCTTTTAAAAATAGCTAAGATTTATGCCAATGACACCACAATCCTGTTCCTTCTTACCACCAATTGCAGCTCCTCATTTTTATCTGCTCATTATATCCAACTGTGTTTAAATTAGCACACCAAGGCTACAATCCTTTCAATTCACCAGAACAGGTAACTTTAGCTCACGCTGACAAATGCAGGGCTTGTTTGCTTAGACATACTTTTTTCTAAGGTAGTTTGTAAGAAAAGAAGAGGAAATACTGGAAGCTCAAAATTAGGTCTGGCCCATCAGACATTCACCTGTTTTAAAATATTACACTATAATTTTGTTGTGGTTAGGAGAGAACCAAGGGCCTTTGTATAGGAGAGAGAAGTGTGGATTCAATGAGGTCATCTTGACAGGATGTGTCCCCAGTTCCCTTTAGTGACTCACTGTAAATTAATTTTCCATCAGTATGTTTAAACTGTACTTTGACTTCATTTTGTTCTCACTTTGTGCAGTATGTTAGGATGTTTATTACTACATAAACTTTGTGGTTATTATGGTTCTCAAGTTATCTCCTTAAAGTCCCACGAGTCCTGGAATTCACTAAGCAAGACTGTAACAATTCTTTAAGAAGCAGAAGATGATAGTTGAAAAATAAAAACAAGAATGTAGGTTAAAAAAGCACAGGAGAGAGTAAAATGAGAAAATAAAACAGTTCTTTTTTTCTTTGCCATTCTCTTCTCTGTCTTTTAGTGCTTATCTTCTACTGTCTTCAGTTTATAAAATTAGGTTGTCTTCTTTTTTCTGCATTATTGTCTATTTCCTTTTGTAGCCAGGGGTCATTGATGAGTAATGCATCATTGGCAACTTGTGCTGTCAGGTGGAACAGAAAATAGGAGTCGTGTTTCTCCATTCATCTTTGGGCTTTTACACTGCATAGGATGCTGGCCTCAGAAATAACAACCACTGGTGCCTCACCATTGTTAAAGCAGTATATATTTGTATAAACTTACTGTTTTCCAGAAACTTTCATTGTAATTTCCACCCTTGGTAGTGTCTATCCATTTGCCTTTGTTCTGTTCTTTACACTGGAGGAATTCAGTCCTTTTACATCACAAGTTTTCCAATATTTGAAAAATGTATCACGTCTTCCGTAGGCCCTTTACCTTCAAGCTAAGAATCTCATTTGGCATGCATTTAAAGTCTTCATTACACAGGTCATTTTTTTCTAGTTTGTCAAAATCCTTGAAATGTATCATGGAGAACTGCAAAGACTCCTCTTGACTCTTACCTCCATTGATCCAGAAAAGATACTTAAAAAAATCATAAGTTAATATTCCGTGTCTTTTCACACTTCTGACACATATGGAACCTAAGGCCAACTAAAATTTCCATATCTTTTTTATAAGCCAGTTTGCTCCCATATTTTTGCATACTTTTGTTTTCATCTTACATGAAGGACTTTAATTATTTTTTTTTAACTTTCAACTGGTTTGTTTTAACCCCCAACTCCTGGTTGTTAAAAACAATTTTGAATCTTGAGTTTGTCAGTTTATTGAGCTACACCCTTAATTTTGATAACAACATTTTCCAATGACCTTGAAGATGAGAACATTGTAGCTATAGGATGTGGTCCTTTGTAGCTGTTGAATACAATTGAATTCAGCATTAGCAGGTTGGAGCTCTGTGAAGCCATGCTAGAGAATTATCCATGAAAGAGCATCTTATTACTATAGCTACTATTATTATCTCTTCAGCTTCATGTTTCACCACTCCTACCCTCCTTTCCCTTCAGCTTTCTGGGTTCCAGCCACCATAGCTTCCCTCACTTTTTCAAACACGTCAGGCTCCCTCCTGTCCAGTCCCCTGCCCAGTCTGCTCCCCTTCATCTCCCTATTTCCTCTGTTTGCCTATAGAACTTAGACCCTGCCTTCAGTCTCAGCACTCTCTGATCCCTAGGATTAGGACCATTCCGTCTTGTCTCTACTTTTGTGATTATTTTATTAATATTTGCCTCCCCTGATACTGAAAGTAGTAGTTTATTTTGCTTACTACTGTACCTTTTGTGCCTGACGCAGTGTTTGACACAGAACAATGCATCATTACCATTTTAATTGCTTTGGCTCATAAACGTCTGCCATGTCATGTCACATCATGCCAGTAGGTGACACCAAAATGCATATTATCTGTGACTAAGCCCCTGAAATACAGCTGTGGCTTCATCTCAGCATAGTCTGAAGCCCAAGAGCAGTTCAGAAAGTCTGTTTTTCAGTTTTTTAGGAGTGGAAAAAGTTTGAGAATTCAATATATGCTTATATTTATGTTCAAATAAATATTACCTAGCTGTGAGTAATCTTCCAAGTGTGTTGTTAATAATTTAAAAATTTGATATTCACAAATTAAAATAATTACCCTTCTAAAATTTGAGGATCCTAATTTAATATTCTGCTAAGAAATCCCACGGCCAAGCAATGCTTAGCAAGAACTTCTAACACATACTTACATTGTTGGGATTGCCCAAATTTTCAGAGAAGATTCTCTAACCTCGTTATAATTTTAGGATTGTTTTAAGCTAGCTATGGTTTTCAGTTGCTCCTATTTTTGCATTATTTAATGTATGTGTAGAATTATTCCTAGGTTACACTTTTCCTGATGGCTTTGTTCCTGCGTAATTGCTGAAATGCTACTATTCTAATTGTTCCTCCCCAGTTGTTACCATCACAAAGCTTTCTTCAATGCTAGAATCAGTGAAGTAGACCATATTTTCTTTTGTTTTCTTTTCAGCTCAGTGAATCCTGATCAGAGAAAGTTTGAGAAATGCTGCTTTTGAACAGTGCTTAGAGAGAAGTGCAAATGTCTATGTAGGGAGCTGGGGGGTTGGGGGTCTGTAGGAGAGAAGTTTTGGGAACCTAGGCAGAAATTGAAAGTAGGAAAGACTTTGAATTTCTAAAGTTTAATTTGTTCAAAATTTGCATTTTATTCTAGAATCAACCAAACACCTATTATGTTCCCATTTTTTCTTTTTAAGACAAGTTTATTTTCCATTGTGTACCATTAGGTAAAGTAGATAGTTCCTAGGGTGGGCCATTTCATCCTGTAGCTTGTTTGCTGGGCTGAGCACTTCCAAGCATCTCTATTTCCTTCTGTACTGCACAATCATGAAGATGAAACTGTCAGTGAATAAGTATGATCATGTGAAAAACTTTATCTAAAGCACACTGTTAACCCTTCTTTTATTTTTCAATAAAATGATTGTTTTATTTCAAAAGTTCCAAAGTTTAGAATTTTAAAAATATAAGACTACTTCTAAGACTCCAATCATAATTTGTCATAGAATTTGCCAGAAAAGTTGCTCTATCTGCTCTATCTTCCTTTCTTTGATGACTTTATTTTGATGAGTCAGATATATGAATGTAACGGTTTCTGATTAGTATGATAACTTCTAGAAGACAGGAAAACCTGAACAAATTCAATATATGGGTAATTGCCAAGTCTTGTTTACTGTATTTCTAACTCTTCTTTGAACAAACATTTTACAAGGCTTTAAGGGCACTTGGCAACTGTCATTCACTTATTATTTCCTTTATTCAATCATTCTTTTTTCATTCAGATTTTTTACACGCTAATCATACACAAGACAATGCTGTACATGCTGCGAATAATAAATATATGGATGATACAATCCTTTTATACTGTGAGCTTATAATACAATACTAATAAATTTAGGTCCTTGTTATGTTACTTTAATTCTTCCACTTACATTATTCTCTTCCTTCCTAACCTTGTTTGTTTGAAAGTTTGACAAGCAGCTAAATTCTACCAATAAAGCTTAGAGAAAGTAGTGTAGTCATGAATTGGGATTGAGGGTTTTGGGGCAGAAACGACAGTGAACTTTTTTCTCCATGAAATAGGAAAATATATTAAAAATAGAAAACGTCATTTGGCTTAATAAAGATAAACAGAATAGTAATGGCTAACATTTCTAATCATCTTGCATATATTAGCTTGTTCTCTTCCTAGTAACAATTCATAATGGGTACTATTGTTTCTAATAATTTGTAAATGAGGAAATAGGCATATGCGATAAAGATTGAAAATAAATGCCATGAACTGAGAAAAAAAATGTTAGATTCTCATGATTGTTCTTTTCTTGGAGTCACTGTTGAACATGTCTTGATAGTAGGCCTGCAAGTCCTATTGGGCCTTTGGTAACTGCATCGTTTAGAAGAAGTACAGTATAAGGGAATTTGAATTATAGTAAATAATATTTCAGACTTCATGAATTTACTTTTGTGTTAATCCTATTAAGGGCAGTCTCTGAAGTCACGTGAATTGAAATGTACTTAGGAGGAAGACATCAAGTCTTAAGGAATGAAGTTTCAATTCCTTATCTTAAGTCAACACAGATAGAGTTCGATGAAAGAATCCTCATGAAACCTGGCTTAACATTTGAAAGAGATATTCTTAAACCAAGAAGTATTGTGTTAAGCACAAAGAAGGGGAGATGAAATATATAATTTTCATAAAGGAAATTACTTCTAGGATTCCTCCTTTTCATGTATACTAGTATCTCATTAGCTACTGCAGACCTGCTTTTGAGAAAAATATAAAAGCAAATATATGTCAGCATGACAAAAAGAAAAGAGGAGAGTAACATTTTTGAGATTAAGGGTGAAAAACTCAATCAGAAAACTGGGGGTAAATTTTGACATTAGTCTTCAGGTATCGTGGCCATACCCATGATTACTATGGCAACAGGTAGCATAACAGTGACATAGCCTACCAGTTTGAGTGCCAAGTTTAGAAGACCAGTCACACCCTGCACAGCTCAACAGGCTGTCTCTATATTTCTCCTTTTCTGCTGAGTGGCTGTTGAAAGACCAAAACCACAGAGACGCTCATTGGCCTCAGCAACTATATTAATTAAATAATTCAAACATTTATTTATTCTTTCATTTATTCAGCAAATATTTAGAGTCTAGCTACCTAGAAACCCTTCTCCTGGGGGCAAAGCCAGTTCTTAGAGAAAGCTTGATACACTGCTTGATCTGTTTTTCCCTTAAAGAGGCTGGCTACAGAATAATAATGCTGCTTTCTATATTTCTTAAAAAAAAAAGCTGATGAACTTTTAGGAGCATCAGCAGGTTATTTGATCAAAACGAATGACTTGCAAACATTTGGTTTTTTGGCACCCCTAAGACTACTAAAGTTAGGCTCCTGCAGGAATCTGCTGAAATCACTAGTAATGACTTTGCAATTCAGCTTACTTTAATCTCTCCGAGGATGATTTTTCTTAGCTTGATAAAGTTTGTGGATTTAGTCTTTAATGCTAATGACAAAAAGAGCTTAAATGCCCAAGAGCAGAAATGAAACAAACAAACAAGTAAGAGAAACAAAAAAATGGAGTGGAAATAAGAAAAATGGAAGAAAATTTTTGAAAATCAGTTGTATATCAGGCTTGTTATATACATTATTGTATGCAATTCTTTCAATAAATGTAATAGGTAGGTAAGGTATCACCCTCATTTTACAGATGAGACACATGCTCAGCAGGGAGCCCAAGGTCACGCCCCTTGTCTTGGGTTGGGCAGACCAGGATTCTAACTAAATCCATCTAACCCCCAAACTCAGGTTCTAGAATTTAGATTATTTTAATGTCTATTAAATTTCACTCAAAATAAGGCACACATAAGATCATCAAAAAATTATTGAGACTCAAAGGACATTGGTTAATAGCAGAATGTATGAAGTTCACAATCTATTACTATGATAAGGCAGCTGCCTATTTACTCACTTGTACATTTGCTTTTTTTCAGATAATTGCAACTGTAATAAGGAAATAATTCTTTAAACGAGTGCACTAAGGTTATCTAGAAAGAAAGTTTTAATATTATGCGTGAATACAAGATACTTAGAAAAAAATGAAGAATCTGTGGCCCAGAAAGGATTATTGGGCTCCCCATTTATTGATTTATTCCCTTACAAATTCAAGGATATTTTTAAATTGAAAATTATGTGTTAGGAATTTTTCTAGATGCTGAAGCCCATGCTTGGGTATTTAAGATTCAGCCCTTCCACTTACCTAATATGTTCAAAACAGTCTGCAAATGCCTTCTCTATACCTAAAACTGTTTTAGGCACTTGGCATGCCTTAATGAATCAACAGACAAAGATATGTGCTCTCTTGAAACTTATATTGTACTGGCAGAGATAAAATATCAACAAATAAGTAGGACATATGATGATGATGAAAATTAGGCAAAGAGAGTGGGGAGTATGAAACTAAAGATATAGGATTAAAATAGGATGATCGGAGAATTCAATGGGAAAGTTATGTGAGTCAAATATTTGAAGGAGATGTGTGTCAAGCAAATATCTTGGGAACAAATATTTCGTGAGCCAGGAAGAACAAGCACACAGTCTCCAAGGGGGCAGTGAGTCAGGGATGTTTGAAGAAGAGTGGTGTGATCATTGTGACTGCCTGGAGTGAACTGAGCATGGGAGCAGTGGCAGGAGACGAGATCACAGCTGCTACTGGGAGCCAGATTGTGTGGGGCTTTGTGGCCAGGTTATAGATGTTGGCTCTCATTCTCAGGGAGATAGGAAAACATTGCAAGATTATGAGCTGACATGACTCAAATGGGGTTACTCTGACTTCTGTGATTTAAAAAAAAAAAAAATAGCCTATGGGAAGAAAAGAACAGAAACTGTGCACCACTTAGGAATATGATAATAATTCAAATGAAAGGTGGTGGTGTCTTGGGTAAGGATGCAAGTGGTGGAAAGAGGTGAGCTTCTGGTGATAGGTCACAGAAAGTTCCAACATGCTTGGCCTGGTAGGTTCTGCTTCACAAATACCAACTTTCAGGTAAATAGCAAGTATAAATATAATAAGCAATTTCCTGAACATAATGGGAAAGAAATAATTGCAGGCAGACACTCGGGACAGGAGGCTGACACTTGAAAGAAGGGAAGGGCACTGAGTGAGTTTCCTGTCTTTGGAGCTTTTAATCTGAGAGCAGATCCCAATCTGTAACAAACAAGGGCCACTAAAACCTAGACAGTAGCTATATAACCTCATAGACTTAATTAACTTCAGGACAGATTCGGGGGGACCTTGGCAATTGTAAAGTGAGTGGGGGTAATCCTAGAAAGGAGTGAGTCACATAAAGGGAACTACAAATTCTGCACAGAAATGCTGCTCACGTTTCTGGGTGACATTGAAGAATGCATGTGCAGAGCAGATTCCAAGCAGTGCACCTAAAGCTAAAAGAACTAAATTGAATATTAGAATCTGGAGCTTGAGTTCAGCCAAGTTAACTATCTGTTAGAACAACCTAGTGATATTCTCTAAGGGAAAATAAGAGAATTGAGAGTCTCTTTGATGTACCATTTTTTGATGTCCAGGATACCATATAAAATTATGGGCTATACAAATAAACAAGAAAGGCCCAGTGTGGTGGCTCATGCCTTTAATCCCAGCACTTTTGGAGGTAGAGGTGGGTGGATCACAACGTCAGGAGTTCAAGACCTGCCTGGCCCAGATGGTGAAACCCCGTCCTTACTAAAAATACAAAAATTAGCCAAGTGTGGTGCCAGGTGCCTGTAATCCCAGCTACTCGGGAGGCTGAGGCAGAGAATTGCTTGAACCCGGGAGGCGGAGGTTGCAGTGAGCCAAGATCACACCACTGCACTCTAGCTTGGGTGACAAAGTGAGACTCCATCTAAAATAAAAATAAAAATAAAAAATAAAAAATAAATAAACAAAAAAATATGTCTCAGATTTAAGAGAAAGGTAGTCAGTAGAAACCGATCCCAAGATGACCAGAATGTTAGAATCAGCAGACAAAAATTTTAAAGTGGCTATTATAAATATATTTAAAATGTAAAGAAAAATATGCTCATACCAAATGAAAATACAGGACATCTCAGTAGAGAAATAGAAAGTATTTTAAAAGAATAAAAATGAAATTCTGAAACTGAAAAACAGAGTATCTAAAATGGAAGAAATCACTAGATGGGCTTATCAGCAGATTGGAAATGGCAGAAGAAAAGCTTGCTGAACTTGAAGAAAGATCTATTTAAAATGATCTAATTTGAAGGGCAGAGAGAAAAAAAGATTGCTAAGAAATGTACAGAGGTTCAGGAGCATATGACAATTTAAAAAGCCTAACATACCTGTGACTTGAGTCCTAGAAAGGGATGAGGGTTAGAAGATAGCGGAAAACACATATACATACATAATATTCAATGTTTTTCCTTTTGGTGAAGGACACAAATCTACTAATTCAAGAAGCTCAGCAAATTCCAAACAGAAAACATACAGATAAGCCAACAACTAGGCACATGATAGTTAAACTTCTGACAACTAAAGCTTAAACAAATCTTAGCCGCTACTGGAAAATAAAAATGATATATTTCACATAGAGGAAAAATGATTTTAATTATCACCAATTTTTAATCTGGAACATTAAAAGCCAGAAGACAATAATGATCTTTAAAAGGTAGATAGATAATAAAATTGACAACCCTGAATTTTACACTTGATCTTAGCCAAAAGGCAGAGAAGCGATACAACCCTAACTTCTATACCCAGCAAAATATCCCTCAAGAATAAAGCCAAAATAAAGACATTTTCAGATAAAATAAAACTGAAAGAAGTTCTTACTAGCAGATCTGTACTAACCGACTGTTTAAAAAAATGCTTTTCAGACTGAAGGAAAGTGATAATCAAGAGAGACTTACATTTTTCAGAAAGAAGAATGAAAATGAAAATACGGGTAGACATACAAGACAAATTTTTTCTTCTAATTTCGTTAAAGTACATATGATAGTTTGAAGCAAAAATTATGTTATGTTACAATGTAAAAAGAAGAGAGGATAAATGAACCTAGGTGATTGCAAGTTGCTTACATTTTAGGTGATATAATACAATTTTAAGTTGCTTACATTTTAGGTGATATTATACAATTTCAACTCGAGGTAGACATTGAAAAGTTAAGGTTGTATATTGTACTTCCTAGAGCAACCACTAGAAAAGTAATACAAGAGGAAACAGCTAGAATTATAATATACCTTAAAATGGAATTATAAAGAACTTCTATTAATTTCCTCTCCCACCCCCTCAAAAAGGAAGAAAATAACAATAACAACAACAACAAAAATGAAGGAACAAAAAATAGGAAGTGTAGGAGGGAAAAAACTTTTCTTCTACCTTCCCAAATTCAGTAGCTAGAACTTATGAATTAAACTGACAAAAACCAGATAAACAAGAGAAAAATGTTATGCTTACAGAAGCCAGCAAAAATCTCATTAAAATGTTAAAGACTTCATACATAACTTAGTAGAAAAAAGGGAAGGGGAGGAAAAGGTTTCTGTAAGAAAAGCAGATGGATTTCCTTAAGAAACACAAGTGGTTTTCTAGATTAAACGTTTGTGATAATTGCCTGCCTCAGTGGGTAGCTCATGGCTGTAATTCCAGTGATGGGAGTGGGAATAGGCTGAGATGGGAGGATTGCTTGTAGCCCAGAAATTTTGCTTCAGTGAGTCATGATTGTGCCACTGCATTCCAGCCTGGGTGACAGAGTGAGACCCTGAAAGTTTGTGATAATATTTGTATATACAAGTATGAGCATACTCTTTCCATCTTCTTCAGGGTCATAAAACTCTTCTGGAGAGAGGATTTATGGTAGTTCTCATTTCTCAGAAGTTTTTGCGTTTGGTCAGATAAGGAAAGCTCAGCTCTGAGAAATTTTCTTTGTGCATCTGCTGACTTTCAATTGCCTTCAGCTCAAATTATATATATAATAAAGTGGCATATTTTGGGATGGCATGTTCTGATTCTCTCTAGAAGAATAAAATGGAGTAACAAAAGGAAATGGTAGATTTAAATTCAAATGTATCAATAATCATACTCGGTGTAAACTGACTAAGCACTCCAATTTAAAGGTAGAAATCATTACACTGAACTAAAAAGCGAAGACACAAGACCAAACCACATGCTGTCTATAAGATACTTTAAATATGAGACAGACAGGTTCAAAATAATTGGTTGGAAAAAATATACTATGCAAACAATAAGTATAAAATACCTGAAGATAACTATTTTTTAATATTTTTTAGCAGATAAGGTAGATGTCAAGTAAAAGAGTATTATCAGAGATAAAGAGGGAGATTATGTAATGACCAAAAGGTCAAATATATCAGAAGACATAATAATCAGAAATCTATATGCACTTCATAACAGAGTTTCAAAATACATGAAGCAAAATTTGAGAGAACTAAAAGGAACATATAAATAATTTTACAACCACAGTTTGAGATTTTAACACTCTCTCTTAGCAATTGATAGAACTAGATAAAAGCATCAATACAAACATAGATTATTTGAACAACGCTTTCAACCACCTTGACGTAATTCACTATATTAGACTCCATCCAAAAACTATAGAATGCAACTGTCTGGCCTAATGGGAAAGATGGAACTGCTATTGACAGATGTGGTAAAACTAAGAAATGCACTGATGAGAAAATATCAAGTGTTCAGTTTTCACCACACACATTTGAAATGTTCATTAATTACCAGTGGATATGTTGAACAGACCAAAGTTATATGAGTCTGGATTTCAGACAAGAGGATTAGATTTGAGTATAAGTTTGAGTATTACCAACATGTAAATAATATTTAAAGTCAAAGGACTGCAGTTTTCATTAGAGCAGTCAAGCAGTCATATAGAAAAAAGAAGAGGGTCAAAGACTGAGTGTTAGGGTGATGGAACATTTAGCGATAGGGTAAATGAGGAGGAGCTGGTAAAAGATATTGAGAAATAAATCATTAGTGTCTTAATAGTCAGTTTTGGTGGAGTGACAAGGTGAAACACCTGACCAGGGAGGGTTCAAGGAAGAGAAGTTGATTGAATTTGGAAACAGTGAGTACAGATCAAAGGTGGGAAAAGGTGAGTGTGTGGGGAGGTGTTAAAAATTTTTTTTTTCTTTTTTGGTAAAAGTCCAGAGAGTAAATATTTTAGGCTGTGTGGATCATATGGTCTCTGTTGTAACTGCTTAACTCCACTATTGAAGTACAAAAGCAGACATAGACAATACTAAATGAAAGAGTAAGGGAGTATGGTTGCATTCTAATAAAACATTAATGATAAAAGCAGTGAGCCATATTTGACCCACAGATTTTAGTTTGCTACCCCTGATATGGATAATTCTATTGAAAAACAGTTCTCTGATTTCGTCAAAACTGGAGGAGGATGGGAAGCCAGGAGGCTCAGATGAACGTTTATTTTTCGGGAGACAGAACAAAATAATTGCTGGTGTGATGACCTTGAATAGTATTAGTCCACTCAGGGAATTTACATTTTGACAGGGCAAAATTCACAAATAAATAAATACAAATTTGTTTCTGTTTTGGTGAGAGTTGACGCTATAAGCTTGAATGAGATTGCCAAAGAGAGTATGTAGAGAGAGAGGAAAAGTCAGTTAAGGACATAAATTAGGAAATCCCCGGGATAGGGTAGAAGAAAGAGCAGCTAGAGAAGACTTCTAAATGAAGGATCAGAGAGATTAGGCAAGAATTAGGAGCAGAGTCAGCTTCATGAGTGTGCGACCTGTGTAGTCACACAAGGCCCTGTGTTCAGAAGAGGGCCACGCCTGGTTTAATAATCTGTTACCATCTTGCAATGTATAATAATTTTTGAGCAAGTGGCCCTGCATTTTCATTTGTATTGAGTCCTGCAAATTTTGTAGCTTTTCCTGGCCATGAGGTTATAATTTTACAAAAGCAAGGATAGGAAAGAGTTTCAATCAACAGGAGTTGGGACAAGGTGGACTTCTGCACAAATAGCATTTCAAATGTCAGTGAGAAGGCATTATTTCTTTATAGCCCTCTTTAAACTCTCTGAAAACAAAAGAAAATGATGATAAAAAAAAGTATGCCATTTTCAATTATACAAGAAAATTATCATAACCTCAAACCACAAATTGTGAAACATACTCTTTACTGTGCACTGTTAAGCAGGAGAAGAATCCTGGGGCCCAGGCTGCACATGTCACATCAGAATCCAGTAAGATTCCAGCCCCAAAAGATATTCACAGTGGTCCTCTGAGTGGAGCAAAAAGAGCTAAGGCAGGGCCATCTGCAGAGGTGGGGTTGGTCTAAAGTGGCATCTTAAAAGGCAAAGTCAATATGCCATTTATATTTTCTGTTAGAGGCTAAAACATGAGAGTCTACAGATGTGTTTTGTTTGAACTATGTTTTTTTTCTATTTGTTAGATTTACCTTTAAAAATTGTTGTATTGTTACATGAAATTTTACATATTTATGGGGTACATGTGTTTGTAACATGTATAGAATATGCGATGATCAAGTCAGGGTACTTGTGACATCCATCACCTTAAGTATTTATCATTTCTGTGTTTGAAACCTTCTAAGTCTTCTTTGAAATATACAATACTAATGTTGCTAATTATAGTCAATGTACTATGAGCATGATCAAACATTAAACATGATTGCTATCAGCTTTTAAACTATCAAACATTAAAACTTACTCCTTCTATATAACTGCATGTTTTTATTCATTAACCAACCTCTCTTCATCTTCCTTTCCCACCCCCACACCCTTCCCAGCCTCTGGCATTTATCACTCTATTCTCTACCTCCATGAGACCAACATTTTAAGCTCCTACATGTGAGTGAGCACATGACATATTTGTCTTTCTGTCCCTGACTTATTTCACTTAACAGAATGACCTCTAGTTCCATCCATGTTGCTGCAAATGACAGGATTTCATTCTTTTTATGGCCAAATAGTATTCCATTGTGCATGGCATTTTAAAAATAGAGGTTCACTTAAAAAATACGTATTGTTTGACTGTTGAAAAAGAAATTCTGGCCACCGTGATCTCACACAACAATCTAATAGCCATCAGCTAAACTGATTAGCTGCTGTCACCTTAGGATGAAGCACACAGTGCAGTTCACCACAGACTCTACCACTCCCTTTGGTCTTAAACTTAGCCCTTTTCACTCCTTTAT
Organism: Macaca mulatta; assembly: GCF_049350105.2. NCBI lineage: Eukaryota > Metazoa > Chordata > Mammalia > Primates > Cercopithecidae > Macaca > Macaca mulatta. The sequence continues at coordinate 59,171,425 of NC_133410.1, forward strand.
AACTTCTACTCAATCTCTGTAAGTATTTGAGCTTCAAAACTCTGTTATATATTTAACTTTCTAACCAAGGAGCACCTCTAGGGGAAATGGAAAAATAAAAGAGCTTTGCTGAGACACACATTGACTTAGAGAATAAAGAAAATAATACATTTGAAGTGAGATTATTTAAAAAGACAAGTTAAGTAAAGTCAAAATACTCAGAACTCATTGCAGACCCTCTATCCCATTCTTTGTCTTCTATTCTTAAGAAAAATGAACATAAATTCAATGGTAAATATTAATCAAAAATAAATCTGCTTAGGACCCATTTATAAGATTTCAATCAATCAGTTAATTAAAACCTGAGAAAAAATTAGCAAAAATAAGATGAAACAAATATACAAAAGTGAATAGAAATATTTACAGAATATTTTATAGTCATAGATACTATAGCCACAAGGAAGATAATAGAATTCTAAGTATGAATACAAGATATTTTAAGACAACAGAAGAGATGATGGTCAGGTAGCACAGCACAAAAAAATGTGGAAGGAAAAAATAATATAACCTATCAAAGAGATGAAAACCAAATGGAAGCCACAAGAATTTAATTAACAATGCAGGATCATAACAAAGACACGTATATGCTTGAAGAATCACGCAAAACGATACAGAACAATGATATCAAAATGATTACAGACAAGCTATGGACAAAGGATAGCTAACATTCATGAAATTATGTTCCCAAGGGATAAAAGCAGAACAAATGGACAGAAAACATAGAGAAGTCATTCCAGGAAAAAAAAAAAAAAGTTAATGCATCTACATACTGGCTCTCTAGTTGTTGAAAATACTAGTAAAGAATGATAAGCTCCAGGCCACATCCTAATGAGGTTCCCTTACCTCAGTCATGATCAATTTAATGTGCTCCATATCAAGTAAAGCACATCACATATAAAGGGGGAAAGATCAGGTTGGCCTCAGATTTTTTTTTTTTTTTTTTTGTAATAACACTTATTGCCAGGCAGAATAGAGCTATGTCCTAAGGAAAGAAAAGTGTGGGCTGAAGATTTACAAAAGCAGGTAGGCTCCATGCATTCTCAAACATGCAGCATTTCAGAAAATACAGCATTTGCTAATCTTTCTCATTTTAGTGGTCTTCACCACAGTGTCCATTTCTACTTAACAGTGTTTGCTTTGCTGCCTATAATGTCCCAGAAATAAAAACAGATGAGTGTTAAATGACAGCCTAAGTGCAATGCTACATCGTGTTCATCTGCCCTCTGTAATTGATTACTTGAACTGAGAACATCATGACATTTCCAAGTGTAAGTAGCACCGAGGGCTCCCTATGCTAGAGAGGAGTCATTTTGGCTGCAGCTTTTAGTCAGTGGCTCAGTCTGTAGGAAGTAACTAGTAGTAACATCTTAGCTTCATAATTTCAAAAACACTTGGGGCTCTCTACAATACTATATGAAGTTCACACTATGAGGTTGTCTTTTAGAAATTTTATTGAGATTAGCATATTTAATGTTTAAGAGCACACCCTTCCAATTAATAAAAGTGGATTCATAGTTATGTGATGTTGGCTAAGTAACTTTACCTCTCTAAACCTTAATTGTTCAGCCTTAAAATGAAGGTAATAATATTTCTGTCAGACAGTTCTTATAAATATTCATCAAGTAAATGTACGGAAAGCACTTATCAGAGGATCTGTAATGTAGTAGGTTCTCTGTAATCAGTTGCCTTTATGGAATTCAGTTCTGATCAACAAACATTTGTTGGACACCTTGTCTATGTTATATTCTGAGTTAGGTGCTAATGGCATAAAGATGAGTAGCATGTGGTCTCTATCCTCATAAGGGACATGGTTATAGGAGAGAGAACTACACATCCAGATAATTCTAATATAATATGGAGATTTTTTTTTGTTGTTGTTACATATGTATATTTGTGCCATGTTGGTGTGCTGCACCCATCAACTCGTCAGCACCCATCAACTCATCATTTACATCAGGTATAACTCCCAATGCAATCCCTCCCCCCTCCCCCCTCCCCATGATAGGCCCCAGTGTGTGATGTTCCCCTTCCCGAGTCCAAGTGATCTCATTGTTCAGTTCCCACCTATGAGTGAGAACATGCAGTGTTTGGTTTTCTGTTCTTGTGATAGTTTGCTAAGAATGATGGTTTCCAGCTGCATCCATGTCCCTACAAAGGACACAAACTCATCCTTTTTGATGGCTGCATAGTATTCCATGGTGTATATGTGCCACATTTTCTTAATCCAGTCTGTCACTGATGGACATTTGGGTTGATTCCAAGTCTTTGCTATTGTGAATAGTGCTGCAATAAACATACATGTGCATGTGTCTTTATAGCAGCATGATTTATAATCCTTTGGGTATATACCCAGTAATGGGATGGCTGGGTCATATGGTACATCTAGTTCTAGATCCTTGAGGAATTGCCATACTGTTTTCCATAATGGTTTAACTACTTTACAATCCCACCAACAATGTAAAAGTGTTCCTATTTCTCCACATCCTCTCCAGCACCTGTTGTTTCCTGACTTTTTAATGATTGCCATTCTAACTGGTATGAGATGGTATCTCATTGTGGTTTTGATTTGCATTTCTCTGATGGCCAGTGATGATGAGCATTTTTTCATGTGTCTGTTGGCTGTATGAATGTCTTCTTTTGAGAAATGTCTGTTCATATCCTTTGCCCACTTTTTGATGGGGTTGTTTGTTTTTTTCTTGTAAATTTGTTTGAGTTCTTTGTAGGTTCTGGATATTAGCCCTTTGTCAGATGAGTAGATTGCAAAAATTTTCTCCCACTCTGTAGGTTGCCTGTTCACTCTGATGGTAGTTTCTTTTGCTGTGCAGAAGCTCTTTAGTTTAATTAGATCCCATTTGTCAATTTTGGCTTTTGCTGCCATTGCCTTTGGTGTTTTAGACATGAAGTCTTTGCCCATGCCTATGTCCTGAATGGTACTACCTAGGTTTTCTTCTAGGGTTTTTATGGTATTAGGTCTAACATTTAAGTCTCTAATCCATCTTGAATTAATTTTCGTATAAGGAGAAAGGAAAGGAGCCAGTTTCAGCTTTCTACTTATGGCTAGCCAATTTTCCCAGCACCATTTATTAAATAGGGAATCCTTTCCCCATTTCTTGTTTCTCTCAGATTTGTCAAAGATCAGATGGCTGTAGATGTGTGGTATTATTTCTGAGGACTCTGTTCTGTTCCATTGGTCTATATCTCTGTTTTGGTACCAGTACCATGCTGTTTTGGTTACTGTAGCCTTGTAGTATAGTTTGAAGTCAGGTAGCGTGATGCCTCCAGCTTTGTTCTTTTGACTTAGGATTGTCTTGGAGATGCGGGCTCTTTTTTGGTTCCATATGAACTTTACAGCAGTTTTTTTCAATTCTGTGAAGAAAGTCATTGGTAGCTTGATGGGGATGGCATTGAATCTATAAATAACCTTGGGCAGTATGGCCATTTTCATGATATTGATTCTTCCTATCCATGAGCATGGTATGTTCTTCCATTTGTTTGTGTCCTCTTTGATTTCACTGAGCAGTGGTTTGTAGTTCTCCTTGAAGAGGTCCTTTACATCCCTTGTAAGTTGGATTCCTAGGTATTTTATTCTCTTTGAAGCAATTGTGAATGGAAGTTCATTCATGAGTTGGTTCTCTGCTTGTCTGTTACTGGTGTATAAGAATGCTTGTGATTTTTGCACCTTAATTTTGTATCCTGAGACTTTGCTGAAGTTTCTTATCAGCTTAAGGAGATTTTGGGCTGAGACAATGGGGTTTTCTAAATATACAATCATGTCATCTGCAAACAGGGACAATTTGACTTCTTCTTTTCCTAACTGAATACCCTTGATTTCTTTCTCTTGCCTGATTGCCCTAGCCAGAACTTCCAACACTATGTTGAATAGGAGTGTTGAGAGAGGGCATCCCTGTCTTCTGCCAGTTTTCAAAGGGAATTTTTCCAGTTTTTACCCATTCAGTATGATATTGGCTGTGGGTTTGTCATAAATAGCTCTTAGGAATTTGAGGTATGTTCCATCAATACCGAATTTATTGAGCGTTTTTAGCATGAAGGGCTGTTGAATTTTGTCAAAAGCCTTTTCTGCATCTATTGAGATAATCATGTGGTTCTTGTCTTTGGTTCTGTTTATATGCTGGATTATGTTTATTGATTTGCAAATGTTGAACCAGCCTTGCATCCCAGGGATGAAGCCCACTTGATCATGGTGGATAAGCTTTTTGATGTGCTGCTGGATCCGGTTTGCCAGTATTTTATTAAGGATTTTTGCATCGATGTTCATCAGGGATATTGGTCTAAAATTCTCTTTTTTTGTTGTGTCTCTGCCAGGCTTTGGTATCAGGATGATGTTGGCCTCATAAAATGAGTTAGGGAGGATTCCCTCTTTTTCTATTGATTGGAATAGTTTCAGAAGGAATGGCACCAGCTCCTCCTTGTACCTCTGGTAGAATTCAGCTGTGAATCCATCTGGTCCTGGACTTTTTTTGGTTGGTAGGCTATTAATTATTGCCTCAATTTCAGAGCCTGCTATTGGTCTATTCAGGGATTCAACTTCTTCCTGGTTTAGTCTTGGAAGAGTGTAAGTGTCCAGGAAATTATCCATTTCTTCTAGATTTTCTAGTTTATTTGCGTAGAGGTGTTTATAGTATTCTCTGATGGTAGTTTGTATTTCTGTGGGGTCGGTGGTGATATCCCCTTTATCATTTTTTATTGCATCTATTTGATTCTTCTCTCTTTTCTTCTTTATTAGTCTTGCTAGCGGTCTGTCAATTTTGTTGATCTTTTCAAAAAACCAACTCCTGGATTCATTGATTTTTTGGAGGGTTTTTTGTGTCTCTATCTCCTTCAGTTCTGCTCTGATCTTAATTATTTCTTGCCTTCTGCTAGCTTTCAAATGTGTTTGCTCTTGCTTCTCTAGTTCTTTTAATTGTGATGTTAGAGTGTCAATTTTAGATCTTTCCTGCTTTCTCTTGTGGGCATTTAGTGCTATAAATTTCCCTCTACACACTGCTTTAAATGTGTCCCAGAGATTCTGGTATGTTGTATCTTTGTTCTCATTGATTTCAAAGAACATCTTTATTTCTGCCTTCATTTCGTTATGTACCCAGTAGTCATTCAGGAGCAGGTTGTTCAGTTTCCATGTAGTTGAGCGGTTTTGATTGAGTTTCTTAGTCCTGAGTTCTAATTTGATTGCACTGTGGTCTGAGAGACAGTTTGTTATAATTTCTGTTCTTGTACATTTGCTGAGGAGTGCTTTACTTCCAATTATGTGGTCAATTTTGGAATAAGTGCGATGTGGTGCTGATAAGAATGTATATTCTGTTGATTTGGGGTGGAGAGTTCTATAGATGTCTATTAGGTCTGCTTGCTGCTGAGATGAGTTCAATTCCTGGATATCCTTGTTAACTTTCTGTCTCATTGATCTGTCTAATGTTGACAGTGGGGTGTTGAAGTCTCCCATTATTATTGTATGGGAGTCTAAGTCTCTTTGTAAGTCTCTAAGGACTTGCTTTATGAATCTGGGTGCTCCTGTATTGGGTGCATATATATTTAGGAGAGTTAGCTCTTCCTGTTGAATTGATCCCTTTACCATTATGTAATGGCCTTCTTTGTCTCTTTTGATCCTTGATGGTTTAAAGTCTGTTTTATCAGAGACTAGTATTGCAACCCCTGCTTTTTTTTGTTCTCCATTTGCTTGGTAAATCTTCCTCCATCCCTTTATTTTGAGCCTATGTATGTCTCTGCATGTGAGATGGGTCTCCGGAATACAGCAGACTGATGGTTCTTGACTCTTTATCCAGTTTGCCAGTCTATGTCTTTTAATTGGAGCATTTAGTCCATTTACATTTAAGGTTAATATTGTTATGTGTGAACTTGATCCTGCCATTATGATATTAACTGGTTATTTTGCTCGTTAGTTGATGCAGTTTCTTCCTAGCCTCGATGGTCTTTACATTTTGGCGTGTTTTTGCAATGGCTGGTACCGGTTGTTCCTTTCCATGTCCTTCCTGTTTGATAGTTTTTTTTCTAACAGTCAGGACCCTCAGCTGTAGGTCTGCTGGAGATTGCTTGAGGTCCACTCCAGACCCTGTTTGCCTGCAGAGGCTGCAGAAGATAGAATATTGCTGAACAGCAAGTGTACCTGTCTGATTCTTGCTTTGGAAGCTTCCTCTCAGGGGTGTACTCCACCCTGTGAGGTGTGGGGTGTCAGACTGCCCCTAGTGGGGGATGTCTCCCAGTTAGGCTACTCAGGGGTCAGGGACCCACTTGAGCAGGCAGTCTGTCCCTTCTCAGATCTCAGCCTCCGTGTTGGGAGTTCCACAGCTCTCTTCAAAGCTGTCAGACAGAGTCGTTTGCATCTGCAGAGGTTTCTGCTGCTTTTGTTGTTGTTTAGCTGTGCCCTGTCCCCAGAGGTGGAGTCTACGGAGACAGGCAGGTTCCCTTGAGCTGCTGTGAGCTCCACCCAGTTGGAGCTTCCCAGTGGCTTTGTTTACCTACTGAAGCCTCAGCTATGGCGGGCGCCCTTCCCCCAGCCTCGCTGCTGCCTTGCCGTTAGATCACAGAATGCTGTGCTAGCAATGAGGGAGGCTCCGTGGGCGTGGGACCCTCCCGGCCAGGTGTGGGATATAATCTCCTGGTGTGCCTGTTTTCTTAAAGCACAGTATTGGGGTGGGAGTTATCCGATTTTCCAGGTGTTGTGTGTCTCAGTTCCCCTGGCTAGGAAAAGGGATTCCCTTCCCCCTTGCGCTTCCCAGGTGAGGCGATGCCTTGCCCTGCTTTAGCTCTCACTGGTCGGGCTGCAGCAGCTGACCAGCACCGATTGTCTGGCACTCCCTAGTGAGATGAACCCAGTACCTCAGTTGAAAATGCAGAAATCACCGGTCTTCTGTGTCGATCGCGCTCAATATGGAGATTATTAAGAGAGAGATGTGGCCAGGCGCGTGGCTCCTGCCTGTAATCCCAGCAGTTTGGGAGGCCGAGGTGGGCGCATCACCTGAGGTCAGGAGTTCAAGACCAGACTGGCCAACATGGTGAAACCCATCTCTACTGAAAATATGAAATTAGCTGGACGTGCTGGCCCACACCTCTAATCCCAGCTACTCAGGAGGCTGAGGTAGGAGAATCAATGCAATCTGGGAGGTGAAGGTTGCAGTGAACCGAGGTCATGCCACTGCACTCCAGCCGGGATGACAAGAGCAAAACTCTGTCTCAAAAAAAAAAAAAAAAAAAAGAGAGAGAGAGAGAGATGCACAGGACTTCTCAGCTATTTTTTAGAGGGTCAATTGCAGTACCCCTTATCAGAGGTCTCAAACTATGCTTAAAAATTGTCTGAGGACTTTGTTAAAAATGCACATTTTACCTGCATTTTTAACCACTGATACGGTAGTCTCCATCTTTTTTTTTTGAGACGGAGTCTCACGCTGTTGTCCAGGCTGGAGTGCAGTGGCGTGATCTCGGCTCACTGCAAGCTCCGCCTCCTGGGTTCACGCCATTCTCCTGCCTCAGCCTCCTGAGTAGCTAGGACTACAGGCGCCCGCCACCGCGCCCGGCTAATTTTTTGTATTTTTAGTAGAGACGGGGTTTCACTGTGGTCTCGATCTCCTGACCTTGTGATCCGCCTGCCTCGGCCTCCCAAAGTGCTGGGATTACAGGCTTGAGCCACCGTGCCCGGCCTAGTAGTCTCCATCTTTAATAAATGGTTTTTAGTTACACTAAGACTTGATGCCTGTTGATCTGTAGGGTCACAGAGGGAACTGTCTTAGCTCAACCCAGAGATTCAGGTCTGACCCTTTAGTTGAGTGTGGTTGGCATGTGCCTGAAGTCCCAGCTACTCAGGAGGCTAAGGGGGGAGGATCCCTTGAGCCCAGGAGTTTGAGACCAATCTGGGCAACATAGTGAGACCTCATCTCTAAATTAATCATAATCATAATCATAATATAATGAATAAAAGACAATTAGATGAAAATATGTGGAGAGAGCCTTCACAGCCAAGGTCTCAGAGTGAGCAAAGGTATGGCTGCAGGCAGAAGTGACATGATATGTGTGCATGCCTGGCAGGGTATTCGAAGCATGAGTGCTCCCAGGGTGATGAACAGGGTATTAGAGTGTGGCTATCAAACATGACTCAAGTTAGAGATTCTTGGAAAGTTGTCTCTGTATATACTTCGCCTTTCTCACATGAGTTTTCCCTGTCCCCCATATTGAACCATCTATCAGATCATGCCTACCTCAGAACTTCTCTTGAATCACTGAGTAATAGTAGAGGAATGGAATCTAAGAGATGCAAGGGATTTTTGAGATATCTTGGATTTGCCCTTTTTGTTTTAATACAGATTGGTTTAAATATGCAAATGTGGATATCATTCAACACTCATTCTTTATCCCTTAGTTCTTAATAACTTAGCAGGCCTGTGAAAGCCTAGAAACAGGTGCTTGCTGACCAAGAATTCCCCTGGTGATAACATCAGGTTCTTGAAGTTTAGCCCATGAAGTGCAGCAGGGCTGCACCTTTTCACTCCTACAGAAATTCCTCCTAAGCTGGGATGACTCAGACATAGAGTATGTCATAGCTTCCCTTGTTTGGATTGCTTCACTCTACCATGATCCACCTTCTCTAGTTTCCAAAATTCTCCATCTTAGCGAATGACATAGGTTTCTTCCTAAAAACTGAAATCTATGAGCAAAGGGGCTGTTGGAAGTTATGGTTACATCAAGAGAAATGGTGGACAATCCAAAAGTAATGGCCAGACATAATTCTCTTGTTTGTTCTGATGAAACCACTCCCATTTCCCTTTGTTCCTCAGGGAACCATGTTTGCATTGGAAACAGCACTTGGCCAGTAACCAGTGGAGGCAATAATCTAAATAATTCCTTCCTCAGGGTTTGATGAAGAGATTAGCGATTTCCTAGCTTAGTGAAAAATACTATGCTTTATGTAGTGAGATCAACAATCATTGCATTCCACTGGGTGTTCCTGATGAGAAGAATAGCAGTTAACAGAGATCTTTATCTTTTTTGCTTATCTACCCAATGTCAACTGGAAACTTATGCTTAAAATGTCAGCACCAACTCTTGAGCCAACAATTAACTCCTTGCTAATATCTTTCAAATTCTCTTGGGACATCTTATCATTTATTTCTCTTGAAAATTTAAAAAGATACAGTTTACCCTTAATGTTATCCCCCAACTTATACTCCTTTTACTTATTGTGGTGATACTATATTGCAATTGAGTGATATCACCAGATACATGAGTCATGAGTTTTCCTTAGTTTTTATTATCATACATAGCTTTTGAATAACAATCAACTTGCTATTTCTGTCACCCACAGAAATATTTCTATAAAGACTTTTTACATTAATCGGAACTTCTATTGCAACTCACAGGAATCTAACTCAAAATTTAAAAACAGAGTTTATTGTCTTTCATAACTAAAAGTTTGGTAGCAGATTCAGGTATCAGTTCAGGAGTTCAACACATGTTATGAAGGATTTCTTTGTCTGTCTAACTTCTCAGCATTGCTGTACATGTGTATTGGGGCATGGGAGGTAGAGGGAAATGGTAGGTAGGGATGTGTTTGCCAAACTCTCGGCTTTGTTTTTCTCGTTAATGGCCTTAATATATTGGATAAGAATGAGTTTTCTGTATAATTGAGTTTAAAAGGAAGAATTATATTTCTGGCTAAGGGCAGAAAGGCATGGAAAATTGAAACAGGAAGTACTTAGGAAGCTTCAAAAAGGTTAGTGTGGCCTAGATGAGGGACTGTAGATTTTCTTATGTCAGTAATCTAAAGTCACTGAGGGTCTTTAAGCTGCAAAAAAAATTATAAGATTTGAAATTGGCGGCTGGGTGCCATGGCTCACGCCTGTAATCCCAGCACTTTGGGAGGCCGAGGCGGGTGGACCATGTGAAGTTGGGAGTTTGAGACCAGTCTGACCAACCTAGAGAAACCCCTTCTCTACTAAAAAAAATACAAAAATTAGCTGGACGTGGTGGCACATGCCTGTAAACCCAGTTACTCGAGAGGCTGAGGCAGGAGAATTGCTTGAAACCAGGACGTGGAGGTTACAGTGAGCCTAGATCCCACCATTGCACTCCAGCCTGGGCATCAAGAGTGAAACTCCATCTCAAAAGTAAAATAAATAAATAAATAAATTAATTAATTAAAAATAAAGATGTGAACTTGGCAAGATTATTCTGGTATCATTATAGAGAGTGGATTTGATTAGGTCAAAACAGAGAGCCAGAAATGCTCATAGAGAAATAAGGAAGATAATGAGGGTCTGAACTAAGATAGAGCCAATGGAAGTATAGAGAAGAGGGGGAAATGTTAACTTCTTGAACAAGGTGAATATTCAGGGTTTGGTTACCAATTAGAAGTTAGGGGAGAGGAAGTAGAAGAAATTAAGGAAGGAAGGAAAAACAGGTTTAAAATTACTTCTGGGTATAAAAACAGGTACAAAAGCACTTTGGGAGGCCAAGGCTGATGGATTGCTTCAGGCCAGTTTGAGGCCAACCTTGGCAACATAGTAAGACCTTGTCTCTACATAAAAAATGAAAACAATAAACATACATGTGCATGTGTCTTTATAGCAGCATGATTTATAATCCTTTGGGTATATACCCAGTAATGGGATGGCTGGGTCATATGGTACATCTAGTTCTAGATCCTTGAGGAATCGCCATACTGTTTTCCATAATGGTTTAACTACTTTACAATCCCACCAACAGTGTAAAAGTGTTCCTATTTCTCCACATCCTCTCCAGCACCTGTTGTTTCCTGACTTTTTAATGATTGCCATTCTAACTGGTATGAGATGGTATCTCATTGTGGTTTTGATTTGCATTTCTCTGATGGCCAGTGATGATGAGCATTTTTTCATGTGTCTGTTGGCTGTATGAATGTCTTCTTTTGAGAAATGTCTGTTCATATTCTTTGCCCACTTTTTGATGGGGTTGTTTGTTTTTTTCTTGTAAATTTGTTTGAGTTCTTTGTAGGTTCTGGATATTAGCCCTTTGTCAGATGAGTAGATTGCAAAAATTTTCTCCCACTCTGTAGGTTGCCTGTTCACTCTGATGGTAGTTTCTTTTGCTGTGCAGAAGCTCTTTAGTTTAATTAGATCCCATTTGTCAATTTTGGCTTTTGCTGCCATTGCCTTTGGTGTTTTAGACATGAAGTCTTTGCCCATGCCTATGTCCTGAATGGTACTACCTAGGTTTTCTTCTAGGGTTTTTATGGTATTAGGTCTAACATTTAAGTCTCTAATCCATCTTGAATTAATTTTTGTATAAGGAGAAAGGAAAGGATCCAGTTTCAGCTTTCTGCTTATGGCTAGCCAATTTTCCCAGCACCATTTATTAAATAGGGAATCCTTTCCCCATTTCTTGTTTCTCTCAGGTTTGTCAAAGATCAGATGGCTGTAGATGTGTTATATTATTTCTGAGGACTCTGTTCTGTTCCATTGGTCTATATCTCTGTTTTGGTACCAGTACCATGCTGTTTTGGTTACTGTAGCCTTGTAGTATAGTTTGAAGTCAGGTAGCATGATGCCTCCAGCTTTATTCAGCACTATTCACAATAGCAAAGACTTGGAATCAACCCAAATGTCCATCAGTGACAGACTGGATTAAGAAAATGTGGCACATATACACCATGGAATACTATGCAGCCATCAAAAAGGATGAGTTTGTGTCCTTTGTAGGGACATGGATGCAGCTGGAAACCATCATTCTTAGCAAACTATCACAAGAACAGAAAACCAAACACTGCATGTTCTCACTCATAGGTGGGAACTGAACAATGAGATCACTTGGACTCGGGAAGGGGAACATCACACACTGGGGCCTATCATGGGGAGGGGGGAGGGGGGAGGGATTGCATTGGGAGTTATACCTGATGTAAATGATGAGTTGATGGGTGCTGACGAGTTGATGGGTGCAGCACAGCAACATGGCACAAGTATACATATGTAACAAACCTGCACGTTATGCACATGTACCCTAGAACTTAAAGTATAATAAAAAAATAAATAAATAAACCGTAAAAAAACAAAAATGAAAACATTCGGTGGTAGGACTGTTGAGCCCCAGAGGTTGAGGCTGCAATAAGCCGTGATAGTGCCACTGCACTCTCTCCTAGGTGGTGGAAGTGAGACCCTGTCTCAAAAAAAAAAAAAAAAATTGCTTCCGGACTTCAAACTTAGATAAACTGCAGTCCATTCAGAGACAGTAGAAATAGAACTAACAGTAGATTTTTGCTAGAGTTGAGATGTGTTAAGAGGCAGATAGATAGCTCAATATTGAGTGTGTTGTCATGCTGTAAGTTCAGGTGAAGACCAGCAAGCATCATCTGGAGTAGGCTCAGAAAACTCACATGCAGAAACAGATGCACAGGTGCTCTTTCTCTTGGCACCCTCCAGAGAGGCATGCTTGGGCTGAGATTCAGTGGAATATAGTGTGAAGCTGAGCTTTGTTGGAGTGACCTTGTCATCGTAAAGCTGCCTCATATTTGTGCAAACCTGAGAGCACCTTTTGTAATGGGAATAAATATTCTGGGGACAGGAGCCAAGCAGTTAGAGCTCAGATGCAGCTGTTTAAAGGAATGATGCAAAATGTCATTTCCCAATGGCTAGACCTTAAGGCCCTCAATCCCATAGGAATTTGGGGTTAAATGAAATGGTGAACCCTTTTTATAGATAGTTCTGCTTATCTGCACAAAACATTTTCAGTAGTCAATCATAAACACGGTCCTGCAGTTTTGAAAGACTTCTGAAGTATGAATAAATTTTATTTAAAAATATTAACATTATCAGTATATAATTTGATAAAGTTGTGGGCAAAGATGATATTCCTCAAAGAGAATTAATTATGCTAGAAGAAAGAGAGACAACAAAAAACATGTGGAAAAGCCCAGTATTTAAGGGCTTGGAGGGGGAATGTTGGATAAAGGGAGTTCATGAGAAGGATGAAGAGAGACTGGGAAGAAACACACACTGGCCAGATAAAAGACTAGAAGAGAGGGACATCCTAATATCAAGTAAGACAGTCTATAAAAAAAATACTCCCAAGATATTAATGAGTTCAAGGATTATAGATTATTCTTGGCCCATGTTTCCCTCATTCTAAGACAAGTTCACATTTTAATGCTTCTAATTCTGAATGAGTCTTATAATCAATATATATATATTTTTTTTTCTGTTGTTTTTTTTGGTCCTGATAGAATATTATTAAATTTATGATGTCTACTTTAATCTATGGCATCTTGGATCTGAGGATGTGGATTAATTTGGAGCTTACTGGAGACTTTAGGGAAAGCAATTTTTAAGCATCAGTAACTATTGTAGTAGGTCCACAAGAACACCTGGGAAAGATTCCATCACCTGTATCTCACATGACCAAGAGTTTGAAGAGAAAAAATATAAAGTGAAGAAAATTACCATTAAGACTTAAGTTAATGACCTAATTGATGGAAGCAGAAAAATTTCAAGTCATATAAGTCAAGGCAATCATAAAGTAGCTTGTTCATCAAAGGAGATAGATAAAGCAGCATTACAGAGACAAAATATTGGCGTTGCCCATCAACGCACCTCTCAGGGACTTGGAATCTTGATCAATAAGCTTAGAGTAGGATAGCCTTCCTGACATGGACAGTCTTGGTTTGAAAATTAATTCACCAGGCTGTTTTAGCCTAAAAGCTTAAAATAGCCAAGTTATATAAAACCTTAAACTTGATTCCATGCTAGCATATCAAGCTTCAAATTTTAATTTGGCTTTCCGAGGTGCATATTCCATATGTTAGGTAGAGTGATTTAATGAAAGGTATTTTCTATGTAAATTAATGCTCTGACATTCATTCTCGCTTTTGATTTGCTGGTAAAATTAGGTCTCTGGGTCTATGAAGATGTAGGTCAGAACAAGGTGATCTTGCCCTGCCTTTGAAGCTTCCATGGAAGATAGATAGCTGGCCTCCTCTAGAAATTTCTCTATCTTACTGTATTGCTTATCTCAGAAATTCTGCCACTGTAATTTAAAGAAAAAAGATGATAAGTTTTAGTACAAGCTCTGAGTATTCAAAAAACAACAAATGAGAATATAAAACAGTACAAAAATCTCACTTCTATTAAAGCTCAGAAAAGTGAGTGATTAATTTCAGTTTAGGGAATTTTTTTCACTGATAGAAGTGGCCTTTCAGTTGACTTTTAGGTAATATAAAATCAGGCAAAGATGGGATACAAAATACACTTGAGGTATGCATACATGTTGGAAATTGGGAAAAGACGATCAATGTATTTACAAAGCAAGTCACTTAAGTTAGTCATTATCCAAATGTAAGAAAATAAGCAATTTAAAGTGTACCTTAAAAATATATCATAACTAGATCTTATTAAATTGTAAAATTTCCATATAAAAATGATGATTCATTTCTGCACAGAGCATAGTAGTCTAAGATCAAACTGTAACAAGTAACCTCAATCCATTTAGTATATCTCAAATAATCAGTGCTATTTTGATTTAAATGTAAATGGTAGATGGATCAGAAGTTTCTGTTTACTCTTTTCTTGGGTTAATAAATGTTGCATTTCACATAGGAAAGGTCTAATGCTTATGACTGGATAATTAGCAAAAACAAAGGCCTATATAATGTTTTTGTAATGATGGCTCCATTTACTGAATTATATTAAACAATTCTTTTTAGAGGAGATAACTTGTACTAGATCAAACTAAATCAATTTCTGATGGATTCCCTCAGAAATCAAATAAGGCAGAATAAAAAAACATTAAGTACCAACAACCTGTCATGTAGAACTGTGCAGGTAGAAAACTGAACTTAATTTAGCAGTTCTAAGAGTGACTTCCTCACTATTAGAAGATAAAATAAATAAGTCATATTTTTGTGAAAAACTGTAATCTCATTACATTACTGCCTTTGAATTTATGAAAAAGGAAAACTTTTTTTAATGTTCCCATTATTTTCCTCTTAACTTTGCTCTAATTTTGCAATTATTAAGATGCACTTAGCCAATTATTGCTAGGTAGCACACTTGGGTGTATATTAGAGCATTGTACTCAATAATAATTAATATGTAATATGTTATTCTTTATGGTTATATTAGTATTATAACTTGGTTTCCAAAAGAGCAATATGGAGTGATTTTGATTTTTTTGTGTTGAAATTATACAAATTACAGGTGAATTCTCTTTATTCTTTTTCACTTGGTAAATGACTATTATCTCTTCCTTGTGATATGCCAAAGTCTTTAGGTGAGAATCTGCATACTACCCGGAACATAAGAAATAAATATGAGAGCAAGAGAGAAACAAATTTAGTGAGATGTATATCCAAAGAAGAGTTTTTAAACGGTTTTATCACAGGGATAAAACCTGAATTTGGGGGCTTCTAACTGATAGCAAAGACACCATTCTTTTAAATCATAGGAGTGAAATCAACCAGAATGTTTGAGATGTGGGGTGCCCACCTACTACTGCATAGCACAGTTGGTGCAATTTTTTATTAGCACAAAAAAGAAAGAGACATGGCACTTTCTCAGCCAGGAGGCATGCATAATTATGCATTGACAAGTTCTGATGTAACAGAAAAGATACTGGGAAAAACAACATATGTCAATTCTGTGACAGACTTTACTGAGCTACATAAATCACCTGTGTTTGTACTGCTTCTTGTGAATGATTAATTTGGAAGCCTGTTTGAAGTGTCACAATCTTGGTAAAGCATATTTGAAACATGATGGGTTAATACACTCATCACTCTGTAATGGAGGCAAATTCTGTCTTCCAAAACCCAGTCCTTGACATTTGTAAAATGGGTTACCTGGGAGAGAGTATTTTCGTGCTATAGAGCTAATAAGATGCAGTTTAGTATAATCCCTCATTAAGATTCCATAAATATCGACTGTGCTTTTAATTTCTGGTTAGTAAAGTTTCTTTGCATGGAGCTTATAGGATTATTCAGAGAGTCAGAAAATTGGTGGTGATTGTTGTGTGCTAAGCATTGTGAAAACTGTTCATGAAATTGGACTGACATTTTATAGGAACGTATGGAGATGAGAAAATAAATGGATACGTAACTTGAGGTTGGATTCTTTTTTTTTTTTTTTTGAGACGGAGTCTCGCTCTGTGGCCCAGGCTGGAGTGCAGTGGCTGGATCTCAGCTCACTGCAAGCTCCGCCTCCCGGGTTCACGCCATGACCAATTTACTTAACTTCACATAGCTACTCTTTACTTTTTCAGTTGGTAATCTTTCTTCTCTAGAAAGTTGCAAATATATATAGTACTGTTGAACCCTGCCTGCCAGTGTCAATTCCTGAAATGGCAAAAGAAAAGGGGAGAAGAAAAGATAATGCTATAATGATCAGCTCTCAAACCTCTACTTAAAGCATAAATGGAGAAAAGAAAGCTCGATGTAGTGCTACAGAACACTATTTGGCATTACGCAGAGTAAATAGCGTGGGCCACTATCAGTCTTTATTTGTCATCTCTCACTGAGTGATCACAGCTCAGCCTCTTAGGTGTCCTGGAAGTGTCCAGTCTCCAAGTAACTATTTATTAAGAGGAGATGCATCTTAAAAGTAATGCCTCACATTTAGGGAAATTATATTAAAGATATCTCATTTTGTCAACCAGTCTATTCGTTCCACCCTTTCCATATAAAACTAATAAGAGGACACTCTACTGCGCTGGTGGCTCATCTGTGATGATTCAAATGTTCTGTTTTGTTCATGCTACTGTTTTAGATAAAATTATAAAGTAAGTAAATTTGTGGGAGTTTTGGAAATTATAGAAAGCCAGTAAAGAAAAATTTTCTAAGCCATTTGAATTATAATAAATTACGCACATATTAAAGCTACACAAATAAAATAACTTTATTTGGGTATTTGGATTGCAGACTCTTGAAAAATTTCAAATTTGTCAGTCTTCCAAGTTGCATAAAAGGCATACAAGTCTTTTTTATTTAATGTAGTGCTGTAATTCTCCAGCTGATAGAATCAAAGCATAATTGCCTAAATGTATTTTCTAGTCAGTGTTGAATCTCTGCCTAATTTCCACAATTATTAGCCCTAAATGGCAATACCAGTTGATATGGTCTCAGGGAATCCAGGCTAATTTTAATGTTCATTCAAGCAAGACAGAATCATGAAGGTATTCTCTTGGGAAAATACATGCCCATTAATACACTATAAAAGCAAACTGTGAGCTCTAATTGCCATGATTTTGAGTTTAATGTGCAATGTTGCTCTCTTCTATTAGCAGTTGATGAAAAACTTCATTGAAAATGAGCGTGCATGTTTACTTCACATGAAAATAAAAACAATGTATGTGTTTCTGAAATTATATTAAAATTATATTAAAGATAATTATCAACAAATGGGAACTTGACAGCTCCCACAAAATAATATCATTGTAATCATATCTATTTTAAAAGATCTCCTTTGTAGAGAACAAAACCAATTAGGTGTGTGTTACAGTTGAATTACGTTCTCTTGCAAAATTCTGATGTTGAGGTTTTAACCCCCGGTACCTTAGAATATGAAACCTTGTTTAGAAATAGTGCTTGTTGTTGAAGATGTAATTAGTTAAGTTAGGATGAAGTCATATTAGAATAAAGTGGCCCCCTAATCTTAGCTATATGACTGGTGCACTTATAAAAGGAGTAAAATATCCATTCTTCAGTCCATGGATCAAGAAGTAATTCTGCCTTTAATATTCTATTATTTAAAAAATAGATTTCTTAATGCTATAGCTGCCATAGTTAGTGATTCCTCTTATGGATCTGGGCAAAGTACATCAAAAAACCTTCCGGAAAGGATTCACCACTCTAGGTGCCATTAACAACACTCATGATTCATGGTAGGAAGTCAAAATATGAACATTAACAGGAGTTTGAGAGAAGCTGATTCTAGTCCATATGGATGATTTTGAGGGGATTAAGACTTCAGTGGAGGAAGTAACTGCAGTTGTGGTAGAAATAGCAAGAGAACTAGAATTAGAAGTGGAACCTGAAGATGACACTGAATTGCTACAATCTCATTATAAAACTTGAATCGATGAGAAGCTGCTTCTTATGTATGAGCAAAGCAAGCGGTTTCTTCAAATGAAATCTATTCTTGGTGAAGATGTTGCAAACATTGCTGAAGTGACAACACAGAATTTAAAATATTATATACATTTACCTGATAAAACAGTGGCAAGGTGTGAGAGGACTGCCTCTAATTTTGAAAGAAGTTTCTACTGTGGGTAAAATGCTCCCCAACAACATCATAAGCTATAGAGAAATCTTTTGTGAAAGGAAGAGTCAATCAGTCGATGCTGCAAGCTTCATTGTTATCTTATTTTAATAAATTGCCATAGCCACCTCAACTTTCAGCAATTACCACCCTGATCAGTCAACAATCATCAATATAGAGGCAAGGTCCTCCACTAGCAAGATGATTATGACTCAATGAAGGCTCAGATGATTCTTAGCATCTTAGTAATATTTTTAAAATAAGGTATATACATTTTTAGACATACTACTATTACCCACTTAATAGACTACAGCATAGTGTAAATATAACTTTTATATACACTGGGAAACAAAAAAATATGTAACTCATATTTTGATATTTGCTTTATCAGTAGTATCTCCACGGTATGTCAGTGTGTGCAGTCATGTGTCACTTAACAACGGGGATATGTTCTGAGGAATGTGTCACTAGGGTATTTTGTCATTGTGGGAACATCATAGAGTGTATCTACACAAACATAGACAGCCTCTCCCACTACATAGCTGGACTATTTGGTATTTCCCATTGTGACTAGGCTGTAAACCCGTGCAGCATGTTACTGTACTGAATATTGTAGGCAATTGTAGCACAATGGTAAAATGGTATTTGTATATCTAAACACTTCTAGGTTATCTCTCAGGGTTTTTTAAAAATAGTTTTAGGTTTTACATTTTAGTCTTTAATCCAGGTTGATTTTTGTATGTGGTATAAGGAAGAGGTCCAGTTTTACTCTTTTGTGTATGGCCAACCAGTTATCCTGCACTATTTATTGCATAGGAAGTCCTTTTGTCATTTCTTATTTTGTCAACTTTTGTGAAACATCACATGGTTATCGATGTTGTGGCATTATTTCTGGGCTCCCTAGTCTGTTCCATTGGCCTGTGGGTCTGTTTTTGTACCTGTATCATGCTGTTTTGGTTATTGTAACGTTATAGTATAGTTTGAAGTTCAGTAACGTGATGCCTGTAGCTTTGTTCTTTTTGCTTAGAATTGTCTTGAGTGTTTGGCACTTTTTTGGTTCCACATGAATTTTGAAAAAGTTTACACAACCCTAAAAAGAATGAGACCATGTCCTTTGCAGTGACATGGATGAAGTTGTAGGTCATTACCCTAAGTGAACTAACACAGGAACAAAAAACCCAAATACCACATGTTCTCACTTATAAGTGGGAGCTAAACATTGAGTGCACATGGATACAAAGAAGGCAACAACAGACACCAAGGCCTACTTGAGAGTCAGGGGTGGGAGGCGGGAGAGGATTGAAAACTACCTAATGGGCACTATGCTTATTAGCTGGGTGATGAAATAATCTGTATACCAAACCTCTGTGGCATGCAATTTACCTATATAACAAACCTGCACATAAACCCCTGAACCTAAAATAAAAATGAAAACAAATAGACATAGCTAAACATAGTGAAGTTACAGTATTATAATCTTATGGGATCACCATCTTATATGCAGTTCATCATTGATCAAAATGTCATTATGTGGCTCATATCTGTATGTAGATTATCTCTATTTTCTCTGCTCAAATGAAAGCATGCTGTGCAAGTTTTCATACTGTGTATTTGGAAAACTTGCCATGTTGATTAGTAAAATGTTGCCTCATTCTTTTTGATGACTCTATATTCCATTGTTTGAATGCATCATAAATTATGTAACTATCCCTACTGATTGATAGTATTGCTTAAGATATGTTCTATTATAAAAGTGCTTAGAAGAGTTTAGAAATGACAAGAATGACATGGAACATGAAGAAGAGGTTATGTAATAAGAAATAAACATCAGATTGGCCTGCAATATCTTCTTTGCAACACTGAATTCCAGAAAGCAGTGAGGCAATGTTTGCTGTATGTTAATGTAAAGGATGTAATCTCATGTTTTATATACAGTAAATTATTCAAACACATACACTATAAAGGTATAATGCCCATGAAAAGAACAATTCTCAAAAAGATGCTAATAGCTGTGTTTTATTTTCCAAAAGTTCCTGCAATAATATTGCCCTTGAGTATGGGTGACCTGCTCGGTACTGAGGAAATGCAGTGGAAATGATGCTGTGTAACTTCTGAGGCCAAGTTATGAAAGGTCGTGCAGCTTCTGCCTTGTTAGGTGAGACATTGGCCTTGTTACTTTAAGCCACCATACAAAACATTAGACTAACCTTAGACTTCCATGTGGTGAGGAAGCTCATGCTGCATGACAAACCAACAAGTAGGTATTTTTGCTTCTTTTCCAATAAACTTCATTTCAGCAATTCTTCTGATAAGCCTATCCCCTGAAGAAATTCTTGTTCACGTGATGAAATATATGTAAGAATGCTCTTTTCAACATTAATTTAAGAGTAAAAAATTGGATGTGCTTTGTGTGTCTGTCAATGGGAAATGGATAAAGTGTGACAGAGTCATCCAGTAAAATACTCTACGGCAACTAAAATGAATGAACTTACACTAAGTATATTGGTTTAATTTTTTTCCACACTGCTGACAAAGATATACGGGTAATTTATAATTAAAAAGAGGTTTAATGGACTCACATTTCCAGATGGCTGAGGAGGCCTCACAATCATGGTTGAAGGTGAAAGACACATCTTACATGGTGGCAGGCAAGAGAGAATGAGAGCGCATGTACAGGGGAACTGCCCTTTATAAAACCATCAGATCTTTTGAGACTTATTCACTATCACAAGAACAGCACAGGAAAGACCTGCCCTCATGATTTAATTACCACCCCCACCTGGTCCCTACCCTGACACATGGGAATTATGCAAGCTACAATTCGAGATTTGGATGGGGACACAGCCAAACCACATCATTCTGCTCCCGGACCCTCCCAAATCTCATGTCCTCACATTTCAAAACCAATCATGACTTCCCAACAGAGCCCCAAAGTCTTAACTCATTCCAGCATTAACTCAAAAGTCCACAGTACAAAGTCGCATCTGAGACAAGGCAAGTCCCTTCTGCCTATGAGCCTGTAAAAATCAAAAGCAAGTTAGTTACTTCCTAGATACAACAGGGGTACAGGTATTGGGTAAATACAGCCTTTCCAAATGTGAGAAATTGGCCAAAACAGAGGGACTACAGGCCCTATGCAAGCCCAAAATCCAGCGGGGCATCACATCTTAAAGCTTCAAAATGACCTCCTTTGACTCCATGTCTCACTCCAGGTCTTGCTAACGCAAGAGGTGGGCTCCCAGGTCTTGGACAGCTCTGCCCCTGTGGCTTTGCAGGGTACAGCCCCCTCTCCTGGCTGCTTTCATGGACTAGCATTCAGTGTCTGTGGTTTTTCCAGGTGCACAGTGCAAGCTGTTGGTGGATCTACTATTCTGGGGTCTGGAGGATGGTGGCCCTCTTCTCATATCTGTACTAGGCAGTGCCCCAGTGGGGACTCTGTGTGGGGACTCTCATCCCACATTTCCCTTCTGCACTGCCTTAGCAGAGATTCTCCATGAGGTCTCCACCCTTGCAGTATACCTCTGCCTGAACCTCCAGGCATTTCCATATATCTTCTGAAATCTAGGCAGGGGTTCCCAAACTTCAGTTTTTGACTTCCACACACCCACAAACCCAACAACACATTTAAGCTGCCAAGTCTTGGGACTTGTACCCTCTGAAGCAATGACCTGAACTGTACATTGGCCCCTTTTAGCCATGGCTGGGATGCAGGGCACCAAGTCCAGAGACTGCACAAAGCAGCAAGGTCCTGGGTCAGGCCTACGAAACCATTTTTCCCTCCTAGGCCTCTGGCCTGTGATGGAAAGGGCTGCTGCAAAGGTCTCTGACATGATCTGGAGACATTTTCCCCATTGTCTTGGTGATTAACATTTGGCTCCATATTATGCAAATTTCTGCCAGTGGCTCGAATTTCTCCTCAGAAAATGGGATTTTCTTTTTATCACATAGTCTGCAAATTTTCCAAACTTTTATGCTTTGTTTCCCTTTTAAATCTGAATACTTTTAACAGCATCCAAGTCACCTCTTGAATGTTTTGCTGCTTAGAAATGTCTTCTGCCAGATACCTTAAATTATCTCCCTCAAGTTCAAAGTTCCACAAATCTATAGGGCAGGGACAAAATGCCACCTGTCTCTATGCTAAAACATAACAAGAGGCACCTTTACTGCAGTTCTCAACAAATTCCTCGTCTCTATCTGAGACCGTCTCAGCCTGAATTTCGTTGTCCATATCATCATCAGCATCTTGGCCAAAGCTACTCAACAAGTCTCTAGGAAGTTCTAAACTTTCCCACATTTTCCTATCTTCTGAGCCCCACAAGTTTCTAGGAAGTTCCAAAGTTTCTTGTATTTTCCTGTCTTCTTCTGAGACCTCCAAACTGTTCCAACCTCTGCCTGTTACCCAGTTCCAAAGTTGCTTCCACATTTTCAGGTATCTTTACAGCAGTGCCCCACCCTACTGGTACCAATTTACTGTATTAGTCCATTTTCATGCTGCCAATAGAGACATACCCCAAAATGGGTAATTTATAAAGAAAAAGAGGCTTAATGGACTCACAGTTCCACATCACTGGGGAGGTCTCACAATCATGGTGGAAGGCGAAAGGCATGTATTATGTGTAGCAGAAAAGAGAGAATGAGCAAGTGTGTACAGGGGAACTGCCCTTTATAAAACCATCAGATCTTGTGAGACTTATTCACTATCATGAGAACAGCATGGAAAAGACCCGCCCTCGTGATTTAATTACCTCCCACTGGCTCCCTCCTACAATATGCAGAAATTATGGGAGCTACAATTTGAGATTTGGGTGAGGGCACAGCCAAACCACATCATATATCAACACAAATAAAGAACACACACTTGTCATTTGGTGTTCACATATTATTTAATAACATGAAAAACAGTCTTTCTCTCTCTGTCTATATAATGAAAATGCCTTGGTCTGGATTTATTGTCAGTATTTATTGTCCATTTATAAGAGGAGTAACAAAGTTAAGGATTCAGTTATGCGCGTTTGCTTTTCCCTCTCACTTAGTTCCACCTACCAGATTGACATTCTACACCCAGGCAGCATAGGTTTCTTCCAACTCCTGTTGAAAAAAGAAGATTACACTCTTTTGGTGTTATCATTTTCTTGGCTACGAGTAGAACCCACTTTTTTGTATTTTCCCTTTAAAATTCTGACATGATCATTGACAAGAGAAGATATTAAGCACATTGGGAAGCTGTGGAAATAGATCCAGGTCAAAATCTTCTATTACTTAAAAAACAAGCAAACTGAAGAGTTACAGAATATTTAAATAAATGATAAATTATCACTGTTTTCCACTCAAATAGTTTTCAGTTGAGCAGAAATGTTTCAAAAAGTTAGATATTGAAACCAGTATGTGGTTTTTCTAGATGTTTGAACTATGGATGAGAAATTTTACTTTCCTCAAAGGTGGAATGATAATACCTATGTAGTAGATCAAAAATAAGTTTCCATGTTCATTTTCTTGGAGTACATTTCAATTTTGAATTGATGTCTTTAATATCTATACATTCTTTTAGCACACTTCAGAGAGTTTAATATATAATGATTTATAAATTAAATTGTTTCCTATAATAAAACATTTTTAAGAAAATGGAAAAGATATGTATTTTATAGATTCATAGACACAAATTAAAAGTGATCAACTCATTAAATCAGGGAAATGACAATTAAAATCACAGTATAATACTCCTACAAAACCCCAGAATGCATAAAAAGTACAATACTGATAATACCAAGTATTGGTGAAGATATGAAGCAGCAGAAACTCTCATACATTCTTTGATGGGAGTGTAAAAATTGATCAACCTCTTTGGAAAACTGAAACTATTGAAATTTTTAACATGAAAATATCCTATGATTTAATAATTAAACTCCCAGGATAACACAGTTATAGATATGTACACATATTCAAAATAGCTTCACTTATAATAGCCCTAAAGTATAAACAATCCATATGTCCTTCAACCGTAGAATGAATAAATAAGTAGAATGTAGTCATACAAAGGAGTGCTCTGCAACAATGACAATGAACAGGCTACTGTTACCTGAGACAACATGAGAAATATCACAACATAATATTGAGCAAAATAAATAAGACATAAAATACTACATAGTGTACAATCAAGTTTATATAAACTATAAGAGACAAACCTAATCTCTGATGTTAAAAGTTTACTTAAAAAATTCTCTGGTATCATTTTATTTAAAAAAATTTTGTGGGTCCATAGTAGGTATATATATTTATGGATACATGAGATGTTTTGATACAGGCATGCAATGTGAAATAAGCACATCATGTAGAATGAGGTATCCATCCCCTTAAGCACTTATCCTTTGAGTTACAAACAATCCGATTATACGGAAGTATTTTAAAATGTGCAGTTAAGTTATTATTAACTATAGTCACGCTATTATGCTATGAAATAGTAGGCCTTATTCATTCTTCTTATTTTTTGCACAATTTCTGCAATCCAGAAAAATAATTCTAAAGTTTATGTGGATGAATAAACAGGGAAGGAAGCTTAGACAAAAATTTAATTAGTACTACCAAGAAATATCTTGCTCTATGTCTGTGAAATACAAATTACAATATCGAAACAAATTTGAAGTAGAATGTAAAACCACAGGGGGGTTGAAAGAATGAGAAAATGTCCTGTATAATATGCTAACTACTTTAAGACTTCTGTGATATTATTTACTAATCACAAACTATTTTCTTCAAATAAAATATAAATCACTGTATGAATAGTTATGATTAAAACATTTTATGAAAATATGTACACTTAGTAAGGTAAACTTAAATATTTCTTTCCTTCCTTCCTTCCTTCCTTCCTTCCTTCCTTCCTTCCTTCCTTCCTTCCTTCCTTCCTTCCTTCCTTTCTTCCTTTCTTTCTTCTTTCCTTCTTTCTTTCGTGACAGAGTCTTGCTTTGTTGCCCAGGCTAGAGTGCAGTGGTGCAATCTCAGCTCACTGCAACCTCCGCCTCCCGAGTTCAAATGATTCTCCTGCTTCAGCCTCCCTAGTAGCTGGGTTTACAAGTGTACACCACCAAGCCCAGCTAATTTTTATATTTTTAGTAGAAATGGCGTTTCACCATGTTGGCCAGAGGCTGGTCTCGAACTCCTGACCTCAAGTGTTGTGCCTGCCTTGGCCTTCCTAAGTGCTGGGATTATAGGCATGAACCACCACACACTGTCCACTGTTGTGCTTTCTAACAACATAGATTAGTTTTGCATGTGTCTGAACTGTAAAACTGGATTAATATTACATACATATTCTTTTGTGTCTACTTCCTTTTGCCTAATTTTATGTTTGAGATATTTTAAAAATAATATCAGGAAAAATGACAACCTGCAAATTGAGTTTTTTCACTTTCTTATGTACAATAATGTTAAAATCCAGGAGAAAATATAATTGAAACTTCAAATGGAGAAAGTTGTTTACTACATAAAATCAACAGAGGATACCACAAAGGAATAATTGCTAGATCTGAGTTAATTAAAATTAAATCTATATCAAATTAATCTGTATCAAAACTGGTAAAAAGATAAAACTAAACGGTATATGAATAACCAAGGAACATGTGTACAACAAATATGACAAGGTATTATCATTTACTTTATACACAAAGAACTTGTATAAATCAGTAAGAAAACATTACTTCCCCAAAAGAAAATTGGGTCACCAAGCACCCAATCACAAATGTAAATCAGAACAAGCAGATAACCATTTTATGTATCTAATTGAGAAAGGTATTTTAATTTATAAAAAATATATTTTAGGTAATAATCTGAGTTTCAGTCAAATATTTATATATAAAAATATTTCATAACAATGTAAACAATCAAAATGTTTAACAGTAACATAAATGTTCCTATGAATGTTCCTATGAACATTCTTACTCTGGAAAATTATATAGCCATTAAAATCGTGCTTTTAATGAGTGATCATAAAGAAGTCTTCAGTGTATACTGTTAATTGCAAAACATGAAACTTAAAAATATAACTTGTGTATGTGTGCTTATGTGTGTGCATATTTGTATAAAAATATTTGGAAGGAATTGTATCAGATTGATGGCTCCTATTGCCTCAGTGCAGTTAGTGAGATTACAGGTGATTTTTAAATTTTTCTTGATTAATTTTTTTTTAATTTTTTACCTTAACTCTCTCAGTTATTTAGTTCAGTCAATAAACATTTGTGTACCAGGTATATATAATTGAATAAAAACGTTGTAGAAAAGAGGACTGTCTAGGAATCAATGTGTGACAAAGGAAGGTCAAGAGAAAGTTTCCAGGTATCTTATTTTAGAATCAGAACTCAAGTCCAGTGGATGATTTTGTTTAGTGGATTTTGGCTCAGTATTTAGTCTTTTGTGCTGTTCTGCACAAGCTTCAGCTTTCTCTTATCCTTTCTCTTCCCTGAACGGTATGCACATATGTCTCACTGGATCCAATTTTTTACTTGAATACAAATCCAAAATTAATCAATGTATTTTGTACAAATACAAACATAATTACCATCTGAAGAAGTATTCCTTCTTCTCTTACATGAGTAATGCTTCTCATATATTTCATGAGGTAATCAGTTTTTCCCTCTGCAGTGTTTTTACTTTCTGATAGAACCAGTCTATTTTTAGGAAATATTGAAATACAATTTTATATTAAAACAAAATCCCTGGTTATTACTGAAGGAGGAGTTAATTTTTGTAGGTGTTCATGTTCCCTCTGTATATACTTCCACCTATCTAGAATTCCAATAGCTTCACAACAGACTTCATCCTGAAAGCAGCCATTAGTTATCCGCCAGGCTTTCCCTAATTTTTTCGGTGCCCATCAGTTTCGTCCTGCACATGACTATTGTCTGGCCTGGAGCAGGGTGATATGCTTCTTTGTGCAATTGCTTAAAAGAACATTTTAAATGTAATTTACTCTGTTGTCAATTTTTCAAGAAATTTCTGGGGCCACTGGGCTTAGTGTAGATTTGGACATTAGTTTGACCAGATTCCAGCTCATTTTTAAATTCAAACAGAAAGCACAAGTAGTTGCTACAATCTAATCTAGAAACTAGAAACAATAAAATTGTAACAGACCCACCCAGACATAAATGTCACTGATTCATTCTCCCATATTCTTAGTCATGCATTCATTGTCTATTTAAGTCAGTAAAATAATGATTAATAAATAAATAGACTGCTTATTATATGCACACCTTCTTTGAAAGCAAATCCTCCATGTTTTCCACCTATTCTCATTGTGTTTTAAGCAATTGCCTCCAGGGCCTGATATTAGAATACAGAAATGTTCTCACTTTCAGTTAAATAATTTTGAAATAAACAGTGCAATCATCCCTAGGAGGAAATGTTTCAGCTATTGGATGCATAGACCACTTTTTTATGAGGCCTAATTATTCTGAGACATAGTGCTAGGTGACAGGCTGGTCCCTGGCACTGTCCACTCTCCTCTTACCTCTTTTCTTCTACCTAGAGCCCCAAGGCTGTGGCGTCCTTTAGCTCACACTGCTGGCTGCTCATCCTGTTCTCAGTTCCACTTACTTAAGTTTCTTCTGATATTCACTCTGTCACTACAATGCTTTATAAAAATTTATAGTAAAACAACATCTTGGGCCCCGTTCTTATCTATTTAATGAGCTAGGAAATATCAAATGTTGCAAAAATCACCATGCCAAATTAAATACAGAGCTCAAGATGAGAAATACAGTTACTCTGATAGACTTGGGCTTCTCCTAGTTATTATCTGAATACAAGAATATAAGTGTTTCTCAATGTTCCTTGTTCACATTTTTTGTGCCCTTTTAGGTTAATCTGTGGAAAAATGTTTTTTCATAGATGATCCGACTTAACACATTTTTTTCTGTTACCAAAAGTATATGTGTGGCAAGTCAAATATTGCATAATATGCTAACTTTTCCAAGCCTTAGCTTCCTCATGTGTATAAGGAGTAAAACTTCACAAACACAAAGATTCATTCTAAGTCTGAAATCTCTAGATCTCTGCTATTGACAAGTGGCTACATGGGACCAGCAGTAGGCAAACAAAATATTTTCTAGTCCTATAAGTAACTTAGACATTCTTTCTTTATTTCTCTCCCTTCCTTGCTTCCTTCCCTCCTTCATTCCTTCCTTCCTTCCTGTTTTTTTCTTTTTTCTTTTCTCTTTTCTTTTCTTTTCTTTTCTTTCTTTCTTTTTTTATTTTATTTTATTTTTATTATTATTATTATACTTTAAGTTCTAGGGTACATGTGCATAACGTGCAGGTTTGTTACATATGTATACTTGTGCCATGTTGCTGTGCTGCACCCATCAACTCGTCAGCACCCATCAACTCGTCATTTACATCAGGTATAACTCCCAATGCAATCCCTCCCCCCTCCCCCCTCCCCGTGATAGGCCCCTGTGTGTGATGTTCCCCTTCCCGAGTCCAAGTGATCTCATTGTTCAGTTCCCACCTATGAGTGAGAACATGTGGTGTTTGGTTTTCTGTTCTTGTGATAGTTTGCTAAGAATGATGGTTTCCAGCTGCATCCACGTCCCTACAAAGGACACAAACTCATCCTTTTTGATGGCTGCATAGTATTCCATGGTGTATATGTGCCACATTTTCTTAATCCAGTCTGCCACTGATGGACATTTGGGTTGATTCCAAGTCTTTGCTCTTGTGAATAGTGCCACAATAAACATACGTGTGCATGTGTCTTTATAGCAGCATGATTTATAATCCTTTGGGTATATACCCAGTAATGGGATGGCTGGGTCATATGGTACATCTAGTTCTAGATCCTTGAGGAATCGCCATACTGTTTTCCATAATGGTTGAACTACTTTACAATCCCACCAACAGTGTAAAAGTGTTCCTATTTCTCCACATCCTCTCCAGCACCTGTTGTTTCCTGACTTTTTAATGATCGCCATTCTAACTGGTGTGAGATGGTATCTCATTGTAGTTTTGATTTGCATTTCTCTGATGGCCAATGATGATGAGCATTTTTTCTTTTTTTTTTAATTATTTTTTATTATTATACTTTAAGTTCTAGGGTACATGTGCATAACGTGCAGGTTTGTTACATATATATACTTGTGCCATGTTGCTGTGCTGCACCCATCAACTCGTCAGCACCCATCAACTCGTCATTTACATCAGGTATAACTCCCAATGATGAGCATTTTTTCATGTGTCTGTTGGCTGTATGAATGTCTTCTTTTGAGAAATGTCTGTTCATATCCTTTGCCCACTTTTTGATGGAGTTGTTTGTTTTTTTCTTGTAAATTTGTTTGAGTTCTTTGTAGGTTCTGGATATTAGCTCTTTGTCAGATGAGTAGATTGCAAAAATTTTCTCCCATTCTGTAGGTTGCCTGTTCACTCTGATGGTAGTTTCGTTTGCTGTGCAGAAGCTCTTTAGTTTAATTAGATCCCATTTGTCAATTTTGGCTTTTGCTGCCGTTGCTTTTGGTGTCTTTCTTTCTTTCTTTCTTTCTTTCTTTCTTTCTTTCTTTCTTTCTTTCTTTCTTTCTTTCTCTCTCTTTCTTTCTCTCTCTTTCTTTCTTCCCTCCCTCCCTCCCTCCCTCCCTCCCTCCCTCCCTCCCTTCCTTCCTTCCTTCCTTCCTTCCTTCCTTCCTTCCTTCCTTCCTTCCTTCCTTCCTTCCTTCCTCTCTCTCTCTCTCTGTCTTTCCTTCTGATGGAGTCGCACACTGTTGCCCAGGCTGAACTGTGCAGCAGCACCATCTCAGCTCACTGCAACTTCCATCTTCTCTCAAGGAAGCCTCCCAAGTAGCTAGGACTACAGGTGTGTACAACTACGTCCAGCTGATTTTTTAAAAAAAATTATTTTTAGTAGAGATGGGGTTTCGCCATGTTGCCTAGACTGGTATTGGACCCTGACCTCAAGTGATCCACCCACCTCAGCCTTCCAAAATGCTGCGATTATAGGCCACTGCGTCTGGCCTTAGCCACAGTCCTTTCCTTTCCTTTCCCCTTCCCCTTCCTTTTCCCTTCCCTTTTCTTTTTATTTGTTTTTCTTTTCTTTTGGAGGGTCTCACTCGGTCACCCAGTCTGGAGTGCAGTGGCATCTCCATGGCTCACTGCAGCCTCAGCCTCTCAGGATTAAATGATCCTCCCACCTCAGCCTCACGAGTACCTACGACCATAAGTGTGCACCACTATGATGGGCTAATTTTTAAATTTTTTGTAGAGACAGGTTCTCGCTTTGTTGCCCAGGCTGATCTCAGAACTCCTGGGCTCAAGTGATCCTCATTCCTCAGCCTCCCAAATTGTTGGGATTATAGACATGAGTCACTGCACCCTGCCTCCATACTCATTTCTATCCTAGCTTTGTGCTGTATACATGCTTCATAGCATTTAATACATTTTGTTGTAATTATTTATTTTCACATTATTCTCACCTTCTGGTTTGTGAGTTTCTTGACAGAATACTTACATCACTCACCTCTATATACTGTACATTGTGACAATTTCTGAACCTTACTAGGTATTACATGGTTTTTAGATGGACACATAATTGATCACAATTGAGAGGAGGTCTGTAAGCTATGATCTGTGCACCAAATCCTGTCCACTGCCTGTTTTTGTAAATAAAGTTTTATTGAAACACTGTGCACCCATTCATTCACATATTGTTTATGGTTGCTTTCTTATTATAACAGGGGAACTGATTAGTTGCAACAAAGATTATATGACTTGCAAAACCTAAAATGTTTACTGTCTGTTCTTTTTCAGAAAAATTTGCTGATGCCTGATGTGGAGCATTAGAAAGGAATTATTTTTCCAAGAATCAGCCTGGAAGTCCCAGCATACCAAGGTTAACCAAAACTCTTCTACTCTGTTCTCACAATTCTCTGTAACTACTTCTCTTCTAAAATGTATGACACTATATTGTAACCTATATTTCCCACTAGACTCTGGGGATATGTAAGCTTTATAGGGGCTGTGCCTGATATAAGTCGGTGGCCTCTTAAACTTTTTACCTATTTACCTCTTAGGAGAATTTTGAAAAACCCAGCACATCTTAAAATTGAGATCTAAAATTTTTCATTGGAGATTCAGGCCACTGCAAAAAAATATAACTTTGTGCAAATGTAAATATAGACTCTTTAACATAAAACTGTTCCACCCAAGATAATTTATACAATGAAGTGTTTGATATCCACTATTATCCATCTAAAGAAGCTTTGGCTTATGCTTAAGATGGAGAAAACAAGTAAAACAAGAGAAAACCGCTTGCACTCTAACAATGAGAACAAACCAGAGAGTCTACAAAATCATGATGTTCGCAGCCCATTAGTGAGCTGAGGTTGCAAGGCCACCTGATGAGTTAAGACCCAAGGCTGACAGGTCCTTCTGAGGACAGCAGAACAGAAACAAGCTGTTGGACATTTATCACAGCAGTGAGAAGAGATGGCTGCCATAGAAGTGGATAAGAGTGGAGCTCAGTGAATTTTTACTAGTGAGTGTCAGTGTGGTATGCTTCCATAGGAGAAGGCTGCACCCCCCTGCCAACTCTTTCTTTGGACCTCTACCTGATGCTTACGTGGAAGATCTGGACAGGAGCCAGGGATCAAAGGGGCACAAAAAACCTTTTTCTGATGAAGGAATTTTTCTATAGCTTATATTGGTGGTTACACAATTGATATAATTATCAAAATTCATCAAAATGAACCACCTAAAAGTGGAATTTATTATATATAAATTATACCTCAAAAAAGCTTAAATATAGACCAGGTGCAGTGGCTCATGCCTATAAGCCCAGCACTTCAGGAGGCCGGGGTGGGCAGATGACAAGGTCAGGAGTTTGACACCAGCTTGGCCAATATGGTGAAACCCGTCTCTATTAAAAATACAAAAAGTAGTCAGGCATGGTGGTGCATGCCTGTAATCCCAGCTACTGGGGAAGCTGAGGCGGGAGAATAGCGTGAACCCAGAAGGCGGAGGCTGTAGTGAGCCAAGATCACACCATGGCACTACATCCTGGGTGACAGAGTAAGACTCCATCTCAAAAAAAGAAAAAAAAAAAGTTGAAATAATTTGGGGCAAAAGGAGTGGTAGAATTATATGAACAATATAATATTCTTTATGTAATTTTTAAAACATGAAAAAATACTACCTATTATTTATGGATTACAGTATGCATAGAAATGATAAACATAAAATTTAGGATAGGGATTACTTTGGGGGAGAGAGGGGAAGAATGAGGTAAGAGGATACAGTGAGTGTTAACTGAATATACTGTGCATCATTTCTTTTTCAAAACAAGAAGTAAATATCGATAAGCAAAAGGTTAA
This sequence comes from Macaca mulatta, assembly GCF_049350105.2. NCBI lineage: Eukaryota > Metazoa > Chordata > Mammalia > Primates > Cercopithecidae > Macaca > Macaca mulatta. The sequence goes on from NC_133410.1 coordinate 59,204,042, forward strand.
GATTTTATGTAGTTGGGTGATGACCATATAGAGGTTTGTAATGTTACTTTTCATAATGAATGAAAGTAATTTGAAGTTAAACTTACATAGTACAAAAATTCTAAACAATAAGCAACATAATTGAAATTAAGACAAACAAGGGGCAAGCGCTAGATAGAGCTGCGGAGGGGAACAGGCAGAACAGCATGGTCGACCTGTGGATTTTGTAATGTCTTTGCAGCTCAAATAAAATTCTTCCCATAACAGTTATAATTCTCATTCCCTTCCATGCTACTGTACTTTGCCCTTCTTTTGTTAGGGAAAGACAGATTTCTACCCATCAGTGATGTTTTTCCTTTGAGAATCAGAAGGGACAAGTGTCCAGGCCTGCCAGCTTGATTCTATCTTTAAGGACAGGTACTTGCTAACATTCGACAATTTTAAAAAAGTATAACATCTAATAAAGCAATCAAGGGATAAAATGACTGTATTTGGACAGTAGTTCCTCTGGTCCCCAGCATTTGCGCTTCTCGCCACGATATGGGTAGTTTATGCAGTTGCTCGGCAGCCTGCCTCCTGCAGTTCATGTTTGAAGACATACAATTTACCTCCTGGACAACCTCACTTCCCACCACTTTTGGTCACTTCTATTCCCTTTGGAGTGTGTAGATTGATGCTGAGGAAGATATCAACCAGGATACAGAGATAACTACTGGTACTTCCTCTTTCTTCTCCTCCTTGCTTCCTCTGCCTCTTTTCATTCTCTTCTTCCTTCTCATGTTCTTTTTCCTTTTTTTCTAACAAGGATGGCAATTGCAATCTTGGCCATGCCTGACATCCATGATCGTTTCCAATTTTTTATTACATCTTTCCTGACAATATTACTGCTAAAAACTCAGAAATAAGAGAATTTTCATTTTAAAAATTTGTGTAACTAGACTTAAATCCATCTCTGGGACCACATCTCACTCTTGTGGGTAGAAATTCTATCTCACTCCTCATTAGGGTATTTCCTCACCACATGGGCATGTACTACACTACTGGGATGTTCACATGGCATTGTTCATTAGTTCACACTTGTTGAGTCTTCTGTTCTTCCAGAACAAATGGTCCCTTCCACATCAGAGGCTCTGTTGTCATAGTTTTTGAAGCATGGGCACTTGGAGACCTAGTCTCTATATCCCCAGGGGTACCAGGTAGTCATCTCAAAGTCTTGTCACCTTCCCTAGATACTGCTTCTGATATCAATTAGTTCTTTCACCTTCCACTATGTCTTAGTCCATTTTTGCATTGCAATAAAGGAATATCTGAGGCTGGGTAATTTATAAAGAAAAAGGCTTATTTGGCTCATTATTCTGCTGGCTGGAAGATTGGGCATCTGGTGAAGGCCTCTGGCTGCTTCCACTCATGGCAGAAGGTGAAGGGAAGCCAGCATGTGCAGAGATCACATGGCCAGAAAGGAGGAAATAGGTGGGCTGGGGGGTGGGGTGGGGTGCTAGGCTCTTTTTAACAACCAGCTCTTACGGGACCCGATAGAGCAAAAACTAACTCATTCCATGAGAACAGCACCCAGCCATTCGTGAAAGGTCTGTCACACCTCTCACTAGGTGCCACTTCCAGCATTGAGGATTAAATTTCAACATGAAATTTGGAGGGGACAAACAAGCAACGTATAGCACATTACACTGAGATTTGCTTTAAATTGGGATTCATTTCTTCCTTTCCCTCCTTTTTTGTCAACTGTTGTCATTCTCTCATTCAGTTCCCCTCAGCCATTCTCCCTCTCTTCCCTCCCCATCCCCCATCAGGGTGGCGGATATCATTTCTTCAATGAACTTAATATTTAGAAAGATATTTTCACTCCCAGCATCAACTGTTTTCTGTCCTGCAAAAGTCTTAAGGTCAGAAAACATATACTGGCCTGGCCACATGTTCAAAATGAGGAAATATTAAAAAAAAAAAAAAAAAGGGGGGGAGAGCAAATAAGAGTTAGTTGATACTCCTATGCATTATCCTGGAACACAATCTATAGAAATGATTCCTGAAAGGGGAACACCACACACCAGGGCCTATTGTGGGGAGGGGGGACGGGGAAGGGATAGCATTAGGAAATTTACCTAATGTAAATGACGAGTTAATGGGTGCAGCACACCAACATGGCACATGTACACATATGTACCAAACCTGCATGCTGTGCACATGTACCCTAGAACTTAAAGTATTAAAAAAAAAAAAGAAAAAAAGAAATGATTCCTGATAATAGCAACTGCTCATTTTCTAATAACTCCCCTCTGGCTTGAAAATACATGAGTGAAATTCTTTAGTCTACTTTAGACAACTACTTTTAGAATCCAACTGTCCTATGTTAAACTTCTCAGTTCTGTCACATTCTAGCTGACATCTTGGGTCCTTGAGGTGGGCACTGTGATGGGCCTCCCAGATCCCTCTTCAATGGCCAGATCCCTCTTTTGCCCCACCTTGAGAGTGTTCTTTGCATACAACCTTCAGCTCCTCTGCTGCTTCAGGCATTGCCTCAGCTGCAAATAACCTCCTCACCCCAAGTCATGCCTTTTTTCAGTATAGTCTGCCTTTAATGACTGATTGATGCTGGGTAGTAAAGGCATGACCATACTTCCCCAACCTGAGACCATGCTGGAGGACCCTTACAGCTTTAGAACTCCCTGTGGTTGGTTGAGGCTTTCTTTGAGACTGCATCACAGCTCAACTTCTTCCCCTCCCTCCCTCTGCCCACTACTGCTTCTCTTCTCTCCTTTCAACTAGTTTTCATCCAAAGGGCACTCCTTAATAAATTTCCTGCATGCTGTGATCCACTTCACCTGCCCCCAGCTTGCAACACTTTCTGAAATTAACTCCCTCATTTGTAACACAGCACTATTGTAAAGATGAAATAAAATAGTATATGCCTTACTATAGTGCTTGGCACATACACACACCAACAAATGGTGGAAACTATTATTTCTATAGTTTCTCAAAAATAACTTTGCTAAAATATATTCTGAACTTTTCATCTTTCTAATCTAGTCAAATCAGAATCCACTAGTAGAGGGCGCTTTTGGATTCAACAGTAAAAAGAGAATCTACAAAACCAGCTCATCAAAAGGATAAGTTTCTCTTGCCATGCTATGGCTGCTAGATTTGTTTGCCAACAATATGTTGCAACATTTCTGCAGGCAATAGCTTAAATAATGTTTTTCTAAATGAAAGTAGGAAATTCTGGTTGTGACACAACACCTGCAAAGATATTTTCACTTTGGTGCCAAGATATCTTTAGAAAAAATACTCTGCATTCCTTAGTTTCATCAAAATGAGACTATCTATAAATACTTACAAAGTAATGAGTGACCAAGAGTGGTAATGCCAATATCTGATTATAGTATTTGTTTAGCTATCCTCCCTAAAAGATCCTTGTTCTATTATAATGCCCCAAATTTGACTCCTTACGATTAATTCCTTTCCTTCTTTATGACAAGGTGAGAATACAGGAATAGTTTATTGTTTTCCAACTTAATGTGCATGACAACTCACTTGCAAACTTATAAATGTAAGCTCCAGCATGCTACTCTCAGAGTTTCTGATTCAGTGGATCTGAGCTGGAGCTCAGGAATGTGCATTTTTTCAACAAGCACCCAGAAAATTTTGATGCTTATGGTGAGAAACACCTGCATAGAAAAAGGCTGGATTAGTCCCTACTCAGTCCAGGGAATAAAGAAGAAGGAATAAGATTAAAAATAAACTTTTAAACATTGCCACACCCAGGATTTCAATTATCATCTTGTGGAATCCACATGAGACACTTTTGAAAGAGCTAAAACAAACACCACTCCTACAGGCCAAGCTTGTCATATAGCACTCACTACCAGGTGATCATTTATGATGTGGAGCAAGGGTTGATCTAGGGTTAAACACTTGTTTTTTTGTTTTTTTTTTTTTTCTTTCCTCACTGACAGTTCTTTCCCAGCCTGTGTTGAAGTGTCCCAGGGCTCAGACCTTTGTCTTCTCATTCTCTAGGTTGTCCATTCTCATGACTGTCAATGTCATCTATTAAATATAAATTCCTAAACTTATATTTACAATTTTGGTCCCCTGAGCTTCAGTTCAGATATTTGTCTACTGGGCATCTCCACTTGAATACAGAATAGGCATTTCAAATTTAACTTGTCCACAGTTGAGATCTTAGCTTATGATCTCTCCAACAATTCATCCCCATGACTTATGTATCTAAGCAAAATGATAACTGAATTCATCTATTATCTCAGGATTTGAAGTCCTTTTTGGCTTGTCTTTTGATATCCCTCATGGTCTACATTATATGGGTATGCAAATCTGTTGGCTCTACTTTCAAAATAAATCTGACATCCAAAAATAACTCTGATATCCAAGACAGTATTTCAATTGGATATTTTATCCTCAATGTCCATATCTCATCACTTTCATTCCTGCTACCCTGAAAAAGCCATCACCATCTACTGCCTGAATTCCTTACTGGATCCCATGCTTCTTTTCCCAGCTTTCCTATAATATATTCTAAACAGAGCAGCTAGAATGATCCTATTAAATCATAAGTCAGGTCCTTCTCTCCTTTATTGAAATATTCCAAAAGTTTCCAGTTCACTTGGAGTGAGGTAAAATTCACATCTTTACCATGTGTCTTAGTCCAAGCTGCCATAACAAAATACCCTAGATTTTGGTGCCTTAAATAACGGAAATTTGTTTTCTCATAGTTCTGGAGGCTGGAGTTTCCGAGATCAGGGTTCCAGCATGATTGAGTTCTGTTGAGGGCTCTCTTCCTGGCTTGCAGATGGTCGCCTTCTCACTGTGTGTTCATATGGCCTTTCCTCAGTGCATGCAAGTGGAGAGAGAAAGAGAGAGAGAGAGAGAGAGAAAGAGAGAGAGAGAAATGAGCAAGCTCCCTTGTTCTTATTAGTGCTGTCTTATAAAGGCACTAATCCCATTAGACCAGGACCCCACTCTCATGACCTCAGCTCACCCTGACTAACTTCCGAAGGCCCACATCTCCAAACACCATCACATTGGGGATTAGGGAATATGAATTTGGAGGAGACACAAATATTCAGTGTCTGATGTATGACATATAAGACCCTTCACAATTTGGACCTGGCCTTATTTCCCTCCTCTCTTTTATTCACCTATTCAGATCCAACCATTTCTGTATTCTGGGTTTTATTTAAACATACTCAGGAATGATCCTACCTTAGGATCTTTGCACTGACTGTTTTCCTTTTCTTCACACAGCCAAATGGTTCATTCTCTAACTTTATTCGGTGTTTCATTAACTGTCAGTTAATCACAAGTGACATTTTTTTTTTTTTCCTGAGACAGGGTCTCATTCTGTCACTCTAGAGTGCAGTGGTGTGATCACAGCTCAATGCAGCCTTGACCTCCTGGCTTCAAGTAATCCTTCCACCTCAGCCACCTAAGTATTATAGCTGGGGCTGCAGATGCACACCACCATGCCCAGCTAATTTTTGTATTTTGAGTTCAAAACCAGCCTGGGCAATACGGCAAGACTCCTTCTCTACAAAATACACATAAATTAGAAGTGACTTTTCTTGTCTATGACTTTCAGCCAAAGACCACGAGGAACACACTTATAGTCAGCGTTGGGCTTCTTGGCTCATTGCAGTGAGAGAAACACACCACGAGTAACCATGTAGTGTACAATAAGGGGGTTTTAGAAGGAATTTGTCATAGGACTCAGGTTTGTGCTAGGTGATTTTAGGGAGGATTCAGTGAAGCATGATTTTGTTTCTGTATTTGAGGCTGTCGGAAAATGGACAATTCTTAACAATTTTTAACTAGGATGAATGATGTGAGACTAAAGCTATAATTGATGAAGAATCAGCAAAAGCTATTATTTATATTAGCTGGATGAAGGGAATGTTTGATCGTTTTTGTGATTTGCACAATATTATTGTGTTTATCTGTGCTCAGATAGGGTTACTATTTGGTTTTGGTTTTGTCTTGCTCTAATACAGTCACAAAAGTGGTCTAGTCTGATTTTACTTTTTTGTAAAATTATTTAAGTCTAACCAGAGAAAAATTTGGCCATCTCTTAGCTGACAGCAGTTGGGAGCTTCTTTGTTCATATTCAGTCTGAAATACAACCTCTTACTGTTTTTCTCCCCTAATGCCCCTTTATTTTTGTTATTTTTCTTCATAGTACATATCACTGCCATAGTACAACAAACATATCAACATATTGTTGATTTGTCCATTGTCTATAGTCCTCTACATGTAAATGCTATGAGAGTTGGGATTCAGGTTCACTTGTTCCACTTCATGACCTATATATTCTCCTGGAATATAATAGGAGATCAATATAACAGGACATCAATACAACAGGACATCAATATAATAAATGTTCAATATGTACTTGCTAAACGATTTTTTTCTATTACTTGCTAATTTTCCTAAACTCACATCAAAACAAATCAAATTATAAAAGAGCCAAAAGGTAAACAAATATCATCCTCAAAGTGTATGAAGTTAAGCATAAATAAGATGTAAATGAAGACACAACTAACAGATTTATACAGAATTATAGGATTGTTATATAAATCTTAGTATGACTTTTATAGTAATCTTCAAATGTTAGACTGTCTTTTACACAAAGTATAACTAGCTTTTATCTCTCTGCAAGAAAAATTGGAATTAAATTAGAGATAAAAATAAATTCCCCAAATGGGCGGACTGCTAAAGATGAACTACTTAAATATACACATGCATGAATTATTACACAGCTTTTAAGGAAAAAAAGCAAACGTGCTCCTTGATAAAATATATTCATATTTTTTGCACACACGTACAGGGCGTTTTAAAGTAATTTTCATAAGTAAGTAAAAGGAAAGAAATGTACTTGATTGAGTACACGCATAATCTCTTTAAGACAACTGCTCACAGTACTTTGCTAACATGCTGCTTTTCTTTGAAATTACAAGTGTGGGTGTGTGTTTGTCCACTATGTGTGTATCTGTATTCCCCACTCACCACCCAAAGAGCCAATTACTAGTAAAGTAAACAGAACTGAAAACCATCCTGCAAACGCTCCTAGCCGGTGAGTGCTCGGGGGCACTGTTCAGAGAGTGTCTGGGTCAGTGTGCCCTCAGTTATAAAATTGGCTTTTGGTTAAAATTCCTATAGCCAAATCTTTCTAATATGTTTATTGTTTCTTTCTATTTCCTTCTTGAGATCTCATTATTATTTCCCTTTAAGGAATAGGTCTTATTGTTTTGCTATAGAAATTGAAAACATGAGACATTGGCTTTCATTTAAGCAAATGAAAAATTAAAGCTTCTGTACTTCCAAGATTTATGTGTCTATAATTAGCCAATCAAAGAACTAGTCTGTCATATTTACCAAATCCAAGGATAATAAAACCTGCATACTAACTATAATTTATTGATACTGTGTGCCAGCCAGCTTTATACTACATGTCTCCTTTAATTCTTGCCACACTGAGATTTGTAATAATTCCCATCTAGACATAAAAAAAGAGTCAGAAACATTAAATTTCACCTTATAATTGGCAAAGCAGGCATATAAACAGTAGTAAACAGAGCAATAATCCCCTAAAGATGTCCACGTCCTAATCTCTGGAACCTATATGTTACTTTACATGGCAAGAAGGATTTAGGACATAAAACTAAACTAAGGATTTTGAGAGGGGAAGATTATCCTCGATTAATTGGGTAGTGTAATATACTCAATGTAACACAAGGGTTTTTATAAAAGGGAGGCAGGAGGGTTAGAGTCAGAGAACAGATTTGGTGGTGGAAGCACAGGTTAGAGTCATGTGCTTTGAATATGGAGAAAGGTGCCATGATCCAAAGAATGCATGTAGCCTCTAGAAGCAAGAAAAGACAAGAAACAGATTCTCCTCCAGAGCTTCCAGTAGAAAAGCAGCCCTCCTGACACCTGAACTTTAGCTTGTTCACCCATTTCAGTCTTCAGACCTCCAGGACTATAACATGATAAATTTATGTTGTTTAAAACCATAAGTTTGGCCAGGTGTGGTGGCTCACACCTACAATCCCAGCACTTTGGGTGGCTGAGGCAGGAGGATCATGAGGTCAGGAGATCAAGACCATCCTGGCCAACATGGTGAGACTCCGTCTCTACTAAAAGTACAAAAAATTAGCCGGGCGTGGCAGTGCGTACCTGTAGTCCCAGCTACTCAGGAGGCTGAGGCAGGAGAATTGCTTGAATCTGGGAGGTTGAGGCTGCAGTGAGCCAAGACTGTGCCACTGCATTCTAGTCTGCTGACAGAACAAGGCTCCGTGAAAAAATAAATAAATAAACAAATTAAAAAAAATATATATATATATATATATGTTTGTGGTAATTTTTTGTAGCAGCAATAGGAAACTAAATACATAAATCAGGTCTATCTAACCCCCATGTTATAAAACCACATGACAATACACGCATTTTCACCAACTCACACACTGGTTGGTTATATAAGGCAAATTCAACTGAAGAAAAGTAATAATCTTCATCTTGTTACTGTAGACCATATTGACTCTGCATATTTGAAAACTACTTCATGAAACATGATTTCTGTTTCCACTGTTTATGTTAAGGAAGTGTGTTCTTTCAGTGCGTTTCTCTGGATGAAGTTATTTGTTTTCTCTGTCCAAAATAGATGATTTATTTATTTAAGGATGAGTAATAAGCAACTTTTATATTATACTCTGTCATCTGTACTTACTGTATAACTACTTAATCTGCTAGTTTTAACAATCATATTGATTTAGCCACTCAAGTTAATCCCTTTCTGTGTATGTTTTGAAAGCATATAGGTGAAAACCCAGCTACAGTTAATGCATCATCAAAATACATTTACCAACCAGGACTATTATAATCTTCTTTATCAGCAATCTTCTTTCAGCAGGAAAATTGGTATTAGATTCTTTTTCCAAATGCCAGTCCTCTGTAAGAGCATCTGAGGTGAATTTTCATTCTTTAAGGGAAAGAATTACAGTGTGTTCATATGTCTTCCATTTCAAAAACTGAAGGTAGGAAAAGATGGAAATCTTCTGAGGGAAGGTGACAAATGCTAGCAAAGCCTCCTGTCATTTATCGATAATTTACTGTGGACCTACTATGTATAGCAGGAGCTGAGATTACACTGCTATACATGCTAGACAAAGAATGGAGTTTACTTTCAAGGGTGGGAGATAAAAAATGAACATATAAAAACATAAAAATCAGAAAAAGTTCTATGAAGAAAGACTAGCGAAATGGAAAATGAATGTGCTTGTGTGATTAGCCCCTGCCTTCAACACGCAGAACAGAACAAAAAGTGGCCAAATAACTCTCAGAGTTAACTCATTTCATTATGAGTATGTCAACATGAAAAATTTAGGTTTTATGTTGAGCAAAAGCAGAAAGATCATTAACTACAGATCTTTCATATTGGCTTATCTGTTTACTTGACATAAGCACTCAATAATAGTCTTTTCACCACACCTCTTCATACCAATAACTGGATCTCACAGTGACAATGGCAGGGAGACAAACACTCCAACATGACTTGCTGGATTTGTTCTTCAGCACCAAGTGGTGAGGGTTTGTCTTGCTGTATCTTTTAGTCTTTGCCAGAAAGTTTCTATTGAATGTTTCCATTGAATGTACCATGTGTAAGAAAAATACCATCAAATGTGAAGGTAGCTTTGGTTGTCTGACCATCAATACTTCTTCCTTGGGCACCACTGAGACGAACCATTAATATTTCAAGGAGAAGCTCATTTGAGACGTTGAAAAATATACCCTCAGCCTCCAAATGGAGTTTTTATGTCCCTTTAAGCTAAAAAGTGATATGCTGACTATCTGGAAAAGAAGTCCTGCCCCATTTAAACCTCATCCCATTCTCTAAAGATGAAGTCTCAGGTTGTTCACATATCTTTAAAAGTCTGAATAAGCACCAATCACAATTGATTTATTATTTTCTATCTGTACTCTTTAATAACATAATCAATAGCATTTTGATGGGTTGCCTGCCATTTCATCACGAAGCAATCTGCTAATAAGGATTTTGTGTATAAGGATATTACTAAGTGGCCCACCCACTCTAGCTCCCTGGAAATAGCTTGAGAACAAAGATAAGCCTGGTTTTATCAAACAGTGTTAAGAAAATATTTTTTCTTTTTGCCTTTTCTTTGTGTTTTATGTTCTGTCAAAATTGGCACTATCTTCCCTCTGTAGGAGGGATTGTACTTTGTTTTCTTTCATTGCAATGAGGTAGAAATAACTCTAGTATTTCTGCCTGAAGTTGTGATTCAATAACCCCTTTGGGGTTTATCTGATCCTATCAGAAGTCATGAACCTTAAAAATCTTCTGGTGGGCAGATCACTTGAAGTCAGGAGTTCTGGACCAACCTGACCAACATGGCGAAACCCCATCTCTACTAAAAATATAAAAATTAGCCAGGTGTGGTGGTGCATGCTTGCAGTCCCCAGATACTCAGGAGGCTGAGGCAGGAGGATTGCTTGAACCCAGGAGGCAGAGGTTGCAGTAAGGCGAGATTGTACCACCGCCCTCCAACCTGAAAGTCAGAGTGAGACTCCGTCTCAAAAAAAAAGAAAAAAAAAATCCTTTGGTGGGGTTAGTGGAGCAAAGGATGGAGATGTCTGCTTCTTTCACTGTTTCACTTGTTTCACTCAGACAAAACTTAAGGGCCTATGGCAAACACTCAACACAATGTTCTTTCTCTTGTTGAGGACAATGATGGGCCTTCAATCTTTCATGTGTTTGAAGTTCATACAAGCATATGAATATATGCCTGCACATATCCATTCAACAAATACTTTTCTAAGCACAAGGGACATAGGAGTGAATATTATTAGAAAAATCACTGACCTCATAGAGATTATGTCCTGACAAAGGTGTTCTTTTCACAGGGAATGTGCTGATCTTACATATTCATCTGCTCTCCTTCTTTACTGCAAATATGTGGAATGTCATTTGGAAGGGGCCCAGAGACCTTAGAGAGTCTTACTTAATCCCATCTTATTTTCTGGGAGAGGGAAAAGCCATTATATTGGATTGTCAAGGAGATCTCAGGCCTTTAATAGAGGATCTTCCAAATATTTTTCTACAATAACTGATTTCTCTTTTACTGTTTGTCATTACTCATATCAAATTAGCCAAGCAAAAGGGGGAAATTAAGTGCCTGGAAGGATTTAGGATTCCAAGGGCAGAACTTGGAGGTGTACAGGAGAGGGAAATGATGTGGATCTCTCTCTCTCTCTCTCTCTTTGTCTCTCTCTCTTTCTCTCTCAACTTTGATTCTCTCTACATTAACCTCATTCTATCCTTATACAGGAAGGCTTTCTTCAGGTGTAGCTCATGGGATTTGGTGCAATGTCTTACACACAGTAGATGCACTTTACCTCTGGAGAGTGAGGCAAGTTTTGAATGAAGCAAACTTCCATGCTCAAGGGGTAAAGAGGGCATAGCTATGGAGAGCTCTAGGTGTATAACTCTGTTTAGTGACCTCAGACATTGCATTGAAAGTCTATATATAAAATCTCAGCTTTTGCTATCTGTCTATCCCTGGGCCAGACCATGTAGTCACGATCACATGAAGTAGGGGAGGCAGGCACCATTCCCAGAGAAAAGGATGTTTTCACCTGAAGAGATGGGAACTGAATACTAGGAAGAAGTTGCCAACTCTCTCCTACAACCTCACTGCTTTGCAGGGCCTATGGGACAAGATCGTCTTTGCTGCAAGTGGATGGAGGCACTTTGGTCCTTTTTCATCTTGGTGCTCTTCAAAATACAATCCCATCAGGATGCATCCCCACCGTACCCTCAGTGCCGGGAACACCGCATCGCACTGGGTATGTAGCAAAAAGCTGATTGACTGAATGACAAGGAAACTCCTAGAAGATATTCTCTATGAAAACAAGAAAGTGAACCATGAAAGAGGATGAAAAAGTCTGACAAACAAGGGATACAACAAAGGATGGTGGGGGTAGAAATCACCAAAATCATGGTAAGGTAGCAGGCCCTGAGATTAACCAAACTAGACTGGGGCAGATCAGAAGGACTGGAGAGAGATTATAGCAAGGTAAAATTGATAGGCTACTTAATGTACTTAATATTTGAATGCATGGAAAGAAGATTAACACAGTTGGAGAAGAATTTCCATAAGTTAGTGATAAATAGAAAAACTGGCAAATGAAAATAAGATGTAGCCTTGGGATTCAAAAGAACTTGAAAGTGGAAAAAGTCAAAAAGAAAGAAAAGGTACTCAAGAGATATGAAATGGCTCCACTGTCAAAAGCATCTCCATCATCATAACAATGTAAACAGTGGATATCAATCTGCTTGTTATCACATCGGGAGACGGCAGCTGGAGTGTATCCATGTGTATGGTGTGATTGCAGGTTGAGTGTGAGAAAAAGCAAAACCTTTATTATCTGCAGCTGGAAGCCAACATGTAGGGCTTAGAACTGAAATAATATGAAGCAATATAGATATGCATGTTAGCTAGTGATTTTTTAAAAATTTTAAATTACTTTTTATTATTATTATTTTTTATATGGAGTCTGTCTCTGTTGCCCCAGCTGGAGTGCAGTGGCATGATCTCGGCTTACTGCAACCTCTGCCTCCTGGCTTCAAGCAATTATCTTGCCTCGGCCTCCCAAGTAGCTGGGATTACATACGTGCACCACCACACCTGGCTAATTTTTGTATTTTTAGTACAGATGGGGTTTCACCATGTTGGCCAGGCTGGTCTTGAACTCCCGACCTCAAGTGATCCTCCACCTCTGCCTCTCAAAGTGCTGAAATTACAGTTGTGAACCACCTTGCCCGGCCAAAAAATTTTTAAAAATCAAACAAGTTGGAAATAGTTGCTTTTGAGGAGCAAGAAATGATTGGGAACCAGTGGGTGAAACAAGTCTTACGTATCACATAATCCTATAAGCTACCTGCATGGATAAATTTAAGACAAATAAAAACTGTATTATAAATGACCTATAGTGTTTCTTCCCATGTCTTCGTATAGCTTTTGATTCTAAAATACTAACTAGATTGCTTTCAAGCCATTCATTTCTACTCTTCACCTGTCCTCCCTCATCCTTTCCATATGAAACAAAGCTATTCATCTACTTTGTAAGGGTACAAGAAACCTCTTAGCCTCCCATTGTCAAAGAGATGATTAGCAAATGATGCATTTCAGGTTCTAGAGCAGCCAGCGAGGAGATGGTTTGAGATTCCCCCACCCCCAGTGCTCCTTCAATCACTCCACATGGGTTTTCATCTGTCTGATTTTCTAGTAGTAAGACAGAATTCTTTGGAGAACTATGGGAAAGTAGGTAATTTTGAGAAAATTGATTTTGCTCTCTCGATACTCTTTCCAAATCCTCATATTGCCCAGAGGTTGTGGAAAGTTTAAAAAGTCACCTCTAGTCTAAATGTATTGCTTTTTATGGAAGTTTAAAAAACCACCTCTACTCTAAGTATCTTATTATTTATCTCCAGTCAGGCTTGATGCATTTCCTATGGTAAGGAAATGTTTTAGTAATAAATGTTCTGAAAACAACTGGCCATCCAATATCTTACCCGTGAAGAAAGGAGAAAGGGTGACATCATTCTATCCAGTCAACTCAGTAAATATTTAATAAAAATAGAAGACATCTGTTGAGCACTTATAAACCGCACAACAGCCTTATGAGCTAGTCACTCTGTTGACCATCCTTAACTGAAAGAAAGATTAAGCAATTATTTGCTTAATTCCCTCAGCTTGTAAGTGACAGAGCTGGGATTCCAGCCCAAGAAGTCAGACCCTGGAGCTCATCTCTTAACCACCACTCACTCTGTATTTGTCATCTGGAAGGCGCTTTTTCTGGAGACTTCAGATTCTTGGAGCATCACTCACGTGTGTCCCAGTGTTCATAATATCTTACATTTTGTCCCACTATTTAGATCAGAAAGATGAAGAGCTGAAACCTAATGGATCTTTCATATTTAAGTTCAAGTCTTTTATAATCCCGATCTTCAATATTAGTAACAAAGAAAAAGCAAAAAGATGTGCCCCGACCATCAGTATTAGTAAGAATGATGTGCTCCTTTGGAAGCACAACAGGTTAAAAAGGAAGCAACACCCTTTGTATCTAAATGCCACCCTGCAGTGACAAAGCAGTGTGCTTTGGTGTTGGCCAGAACCAGAGCAGCTAATACACATATTCAAGAAGCAAAGCTGGCCCTAGATACATCCTATGTCTCTCAGTGATGCCATCCACAGCATTTCCTTTCATACTCTGCCATTGTGTAAAAGCCTGCAGTAATTTTTAAGGATCTGGCATTAGACCATTTATGTCTAGAAAATAACTAGAGCATGCCTCAGAATAATCTAACATCATTCTACATCTGAAATATGCAGATGTAGACTGAACTGTCTTTCTTGTTTCTTAGAGTACAACTTTTCCTTGTTTACATATTTTAGTACATTAGTTTTCTACTGCTGCTATAACAAGTCACCACAAATTTAATGTTTTAAACAGTACAAATTTGTTATTTTAAAGTATTAGAAGTCATCCGATATGGATTTCACTGGGCTGAATCAAGTTGCTAGAAGACTGCACTCATTTTGGAGGCTTTCAGGGTGCTTCTGTTTCCTTTATCATTTGGTTGTCAGCTGAATTCAGTTCCTTGTGGTTGTGGAACTGTGGTCCCCATTTCCTTGTTAGCAGTCAACTAAGGTCCATCTCTAGCTTCTAAAAGATACCCACCTCCCTTGGCTCATGTCTCCCTTCCTCTTCCTTCAAATCCATCATCTCACATCTTTTTCAAACTCTCCTTCCACCCTCTAGCCCTTCTTTTGTCATCTCTCTCTCTAATCGTATCTATGACATACTTTCTGACTTTAAGGATGTGTGTGATTACACTGGGCCTACTAAAATAATCTGGGGGAATCTCTCCATCTCAGCTTCCCTAACCTTACACACATCTGCAATGTTTCTTCTGCATGTTAGGTAGCATATTCACAGGCTCTGTGGGTTAAGATATGGATATTTTTGCAAGGTCATTCTTCTATCCATAACAGTTTTGGAGCAGAGTTAAAATGGTAGGAAGAATGAGGAAGAGGAAATACAGCTACTCCTGCTATGACTGTGTGTGTGCATGTATTGTGTGCATATAAGTGTAGGCACACATGCATGTGTACAGGTTGTCATTATGAATAGGTAGCTATTCAATTATATAAACGAAAACTTTAGAAACAGGTTATAAGCATTGTGTTAATGCTGAAAAGAGGATAGTTTTTTCTCCCTAATTCTTTCTTCTTTAAATTCACTGGACTCCAATACACAATGTATGCATTAATACATATTAAATTACATGTCATTCTGGCTGAGTCTAAGTGCAGAGACAATAATCTTTATTGCTGCTTTTAGAAGCAATAGTTCTAAGTTGAGGCTATTAGATTGGGTCTTTTCTCTGAGTTGAATTTTCTGTGGAGGAAAAGGTTCAATGAATTTAATTGGTTGTTTAGTGAAGTGAAGAATATTAAACCGCTAACTCCGTGGAGACATCACCTTTCTTTACGGCTTGGAAAAGAGTCTTGAATTTAGAATAAAACGTTGTTATACTAGACTACAACTGATTCAAAATCTAAGATGATTCCAATGTGTGCTAAGTAAAAGTATACCCACGTAGTATCAATTCTAATTAGATTTTGTTAAGCAACTGAATATTGTTAATAAGGGTTTAAGAAAAAAGTTATTGACTTGTGAAAGGAAATCGCCTTATCTTTCACTCAAGCAAGTAGCTTAAAATACAGTTGGCACAAACAAATATTGGTCATTCCTCTAGTTTCTGTATATAAAATTAATTAAAGTACATGGATGTAAAATACATTTAGCAATAATAGTGCTCTTAATTTTTAAGTTTCACTTTACAGGTTTCCAAACCTTTAACCTGGCTGTTGCTGTTTTGTTTCACTGGCTGAAATTACTAAGACTTGTCTGCATATGAATCCAACAAGGAAAATGTTTTCAATACTAATTGTATTAGCGGATAAAATCCCAGGAATTATTTTATACACTTGCTAAAGTTTTGTTGAGACAGTGCTGTTTGTGAGACTGGGAATCATGTATAAATCAGATCTTTTACTAGCACTTTTTATTATGTTATCATCTATGAAAGAATTCTAAGTCCTTATGACAACTTTAATATAAAAAGCCTGGCATTTTGATTTTCTTACATGCTTTCTTCTGTTGATTAAAAAATTAGTAATCTTAGAAAACATTTTGCACAGGCAGAATTGTGTCTAGGGAATTCAAAACAGTGGTGATTACCTAAATCCTTGCAGTTTTTGTAATAGACTTCTGCCTTCTACTATAAGTAATATAAAAGTTGGTTTTGCAGCCATTAATATGAAAAAGCAAAAATTATTACCTTCAATATCTTGAGGAATCAGATAAAATAATCTTTCCTATTTCAGAGTTTCCCAACCAGTGTGCTACAAATGGGTAACAGACATGCTCAGATTCATTGATCCCTTCACACCTGGCATTTGTAATGTGTTTTGTGTGTGTGTCGTTATCTCTAGTTTTAAAGCATACAGGTTTCTCCTCACCTGCTGCACTTCCAAAGGAGCTGGTTTCAGCATTTGTCTTGTTTCCCTTTTCTTTGTGATATTGAGGCTTGGGATTGTAAGGAACTGGAATCCAGAAAACAAAAATGATTCATCAATCTCAACCCTTCAACTTTCTGGTCCAACAAAGGAAGAAAATCCAAATGCCATTGACAGCATGTTGTCTCTAGCACCATAGAAGAGAATCTTTTTCTTTTTTTAAAACCACTTTATTGAGGTTCAATTGGCATACAAAAACTGTACATACTTAATCTATATAACTTGATGAACTTAAATGTAAATATACTTATAAAACCACCACCATAATCAATACCATAAACATACCATATCCAGAAGTTTTCTTATGTCCCCTTTATGAATTACAATTATTATTATTCATGATAAGAACACTTAACATAAAATCTACCACCTTAGTAAATTTCCAGTGTACAATAAACTGTAATTACTACTATGCCATATAACAGACTAGGACTTACTCATCTTGCTTGTTCCCAATCTCCCCCTCCCGGCAACCCCTGGCAACCACCTTCTACTCTCTGCTTCTATTAGTTTGACCATGTTAGATTCCTCGTAAGTGAAATCATGTAGTATTTGTTTTTCTGTGTGTCTGGTTCATTTCACTTGGCATAATGTCCTTCAGATTAATCCATGTTGTCACAAATTGCAAGAATTTCTTCTTTTTTAACGATGAATAATATTCCCCTCTGTAAGTGTGAGGGAGTGTGTGTGTGTGTGTGTGTGTGTGTGTGTGTGTGTGTGTAACTTTGTCTTTATCCATGCATCCAGAAATAGACATTCTGGTTGCTTCCATGTCTTGGCTCTTGTGAATAATGCAGCAATGAACATATGTGTGTAGATATATCTTTGACATATTGTTTCATTTCCTTTGGATATATGTCCAGAAGAGGGATTGATGGATCATGTGGTAGTCCTACTTTTAATATTTGAGGAACTTCCATACTATTTTCCATAGTGGCTATACAAATTCACATTCCCACCAACAATGTACAAGGATTCCTTTTTCTCTACATTTTCCACCACACTAGGTATAAGGGGATATCTCATTGTGGTTTGGATTTGCATTTCCCTGATGATTAATGATGTTAAGCACTGTTCCATTTACCTTTTGGCCATTTGTATGTCTTCTTTGATGTCCAGTCAGTTCCTTCACCTATTTTTAAATCAGATTTTTTCTTTCCTATCTAGTTATAGTAGTTCCTTATATATTTGGATATTAGCATTTTATGAGATGCACAGTTTACAAATATTTTCTCCTATTCTATATGTTGCTACTTAATTTTGTTGTTTTTCTTTGCTGTACTGAAGCCTTTTAGCTTGATATAATTCCATTCATCTATTTTTTGCTTTTGCTGCCTTATTTTTAGTGTTATATCAAATAAATCATTTCCAAAGGAAAGGTCAAGATGTTTTTTCCCCTATGTTTTCTTAAAGTTTCATGAATACAAGTATTATGCTTAAGTCTTTAATCTATTTTGAGTTTATTTCTTTTCAGAAAGTTTGTTGTGAGTGTATAAAAACACAACTGAGTTTTGAATGCTGATTTTGTATCCTGTAACTTTAATGAATTAGTATGTTAGTTCAGATAGGCTGTGTGTGTGTGTGTGTGTGTGTGTGTGTGTGTGTGTAGTCTTTAGGGTTTTCCATACATAAGATGATGTCATCTGTAAACAGAGGTAATTTTATTTCTTCCTTTCCAGTTTGGATGCCTTTTAAAAAAATTTTTTTCTGCCTAATTTCTCTGGTTAGGGCTTCTAGTACTATTTTGAATAGAAATAGTAAAAGTGAACATTCTTACCTTTTCCCTGATCTTACAGGAAAAGCTTTGAGTTTTTCATAATTTAGCATAATGTTAGCTGTGGGCTTTTCCTATATGGCCCTTATTATGTTGAGGTAAATTTCTTCTATACCTAATTTATTGAGACTTCTTACTATAAAAGGGTGTTGAATTTAGTCAAATGCTCTTTCTGCATCCATTGAGATTTTCATATGATTTTTATCCTTCTTTCTGTTAAGTAACGTATCACATCGTTTAATTTGTATATGTTGAACCATTTTTCATTTAAGAAGGTCTGGTATTAGTACTTTTTAAATGTTTGGCAGAATTTATCTGTAAGGCTACCTGGTCTTGGACTTTTCTTTTTTTGGCAAGTTTTGATTACTAATTCAATATCTTCATTAATTATTGGTTTGTTCAAGATTTCTATTCATTCTTGATTCAGTCTCGGTAGTTTGCATTTGTCTAAAGAGATATCAATTTCCTCTAGGTTGTCCAATATGCTAGAATGTACTTGTTTATAATAGGCCTTTATGGGTTTTCTTAATTTCATAAACATCAGTTGTAATGTCAACTCTTTCATTTCTGATTGGATTTGTTTAGCTCTCCTCTCTTTTTTCTTAGTCTATCTATGAATTGCCAATTTTACTTATCTTTGCAACAAAATTATTCTCTTTTTTATCTAGTGTTTTGCTATTTTCTAGTGTTTTGCTATTTTCTAGTCCATTTATTGCTACTCTCATCTTTATTATTTCATTTTGCATGCTACTTTGGGCTTAGTTCATTCTTCTTTTTCTAGTTACTTGAGGCAAAAAGTTATTAAGGTTTTCTCTTTTTTGTTTCCTTTATTTCTTCTAAAAAGATGGACACTTGTGCAGGACACACAGGTTTGTTACATAGGTATATGTGTGCCATGGTGGTTGGTTGCACTTATTGACCCATCTTCTAGGTTCGCTCCTCTCGCCACCCACCCCTCCACAGTCCCTAGTGTGTGTTGTTCCCCTCTCTGTGTCCATGTGTTCCCAATGTTCAACTCCGATTTCTGAGTGAGAACATGCAGTGTTTGGTTCCTGTGCTAGTTTTCTGAGGATGATGGCTTCCACCTTCATCCATGTCCCTGCAAAAGACATGATCTCATTCATTTTTATGGCTGCATAGTATTCCATGCTGTATATGTACCACATTTTCTTTATCCAGTCTATCATTGATGGGCATTTGGGTTGGTTCCATGACTTTGCTATTGTCAATAGTGCTTCAGTAAACATATATGTTCATGTGTCTTTATAATAAAATAATTTATATTCCTTTGTGTATATACCCAGTAATGGAATTGCTGGGTCAAATGGTATTTCTGGTTCTAGATCCTTGGTGAATCCCCATACTATCTTCCACAATGGCTGAACTAATTTACATTCCCACCAACAGTATGAAAGCATTCCTATTTCTTCACAGCCTCACCAGCATCTATTATTTCCTGACTTTATAATAATCGCCATTCTGACTGGCATGAGATGGTATCTCATTGTGGTTTTTACTTGCATTTCTATGATGATCAGTGATGTTGAGCTTGTTTTCATTTTTGTTGGTCATGTAAATGTCTTCTTTTGAGAAGTGTCTGTTCATGTCCTTTGCCCACTTTTTGATGGTTTTTTTTTTTTTCTTTGTAAATTTGTTTAAGTTCCTTGTAAATTCTGGATATTAGACCTTTGTCAGATGGGTAGATTGCAAAAATTTTCTCCCATTCTGTAGGTTGCCTGTTTACTCTGATGATAGTTTCTTTTGCTGTACAGAAAGTCTTTAGTTTAACTAGATCCCACTTATCAATTTTGGCTTTTGTTGCAATTACTTTTGGTGTTTTTGCCATGAGGCCTTTTCCTATGCCTATGACCTGAATGGTATTGCCTACATTTTATTCTATGGTTTTTATGGTTTTGGATTTTACATTTAAGTCCTTAATCCATCTTGATTTAATTTTTGTATAAGGTGTAAAGAAGGGGTCCAGTTTCAGTTTTCTGCACATGGCTAGCCACTTTTCCCAGCACCATTTACTGAATAGGAGATCCTTTCCCCATTGCTTGTTTTTGCCAGATTTCTCAAAGATTAGATGGTTGTAGATGTGTGGTATTATTTCTGAGGTCAATGTTCTGCTCCGTTGGTCTATATGTCTGTTTAGGTACCAGTACCATGCTGTTTTGGTTACTGTAGCCTTGTAGTACAGTTTGAAGTCATGTAGTATGATGCCTCCAGCTTTGTTCTTTTTCTTAGGATTTTCTTGGCTATATGGGGTCTTCTTTGATTCCATATGAAATTTAAAATAGTTTTTATAATTCTGTGAAGAATGTCAATGGTAGTTTGATGGGAATACTATTGAATCTATAAATTACTTTGGGCAGTATGGCCATTTTCACAATATTGATTCTTCTATCAATGAGGATGGGAACCATTTGAATCCTCTGTTATTTTCTTGAGCAGTTGTTTGTAATTCTTGAAGAGGTCCTTCACTTCCCTTCTTAGCTGTATTCCTGGGTATTTTATTCTCTTTATAACAATTGTGAATGGGAGTTCATTTATGATTTGACTCTCTGCTTGCCGATTGTTGGTGTGAAGGAGTGCTTGTGATTTTTGCACATTGATTTTGTATCCTGAGACTTTGCTGAAGTCACTTACCAGTTCAAGTAGTTCTTGGGCTGATATGATGGGCTTTTCTAAATAAAAAATCATGTTATCTGAAAACAGAGACAAGTTGACTTCCTCTCTCCCTATATGAATACGCTTTACTTCTTTCTCTTGCCTGATTGCCCTGACCAGAACTTCCAATACTATGTTGAATAGTAATGGTTACAGAGGGTATCCTTGTCTTGTGCCCGTTTTCAAAGGAAATGCTTCCAGCTTTTGCCCATTCAAAATGATATGGACTATGAGTTTGTCATAAGTGGTTCTTATTATTTTGAAGTATGTTCCATCAATATGTTAAATTTTATCAAAATTTCTGCATCTGTTGAGATAATCATGTGGTTTTTGTCCTTGGTTCTGTTTATGTGATGGATTGCATTTATCGATTTGCATATGTTGAACCAGCCTTGTATCCCAGGGATGAAGCCAACTTGATCGTGGTGGACAAGTTTTTTGATATGCTGCTGGATTCTGTTTGGCAGTATTTTATTGAGGATTTTTGCATAGATGTTCATCAGGGATATTGGCCTGAAGTTTTCTTTTTTTTATTGTATCTCTTCCCAGTTTTGGCATCAGGATGATGCTGGCTTCATAAAATGAGTTAGAGGGGAGGAGTCCCTCCTTTTCAATTGTTTGGAATAGTTTGAGAAGGAATGGTACCAGCTCCTCTTTGCACCTCTGGTAGAATTCAGCTGTGAATCCATCTGGTCCTGGGCTTTTTTTTTTTTTTTTTTTGATTGGCAGGCTATTAATTACTGTCTCAGTTTCAGAGCTTGTTATTGGTCTATTCAGGGATTCAACTTCTTCCTAGTTTAGTGTTGGTAGGGTGCATGCATCCAGGAAATTATCCATTTCTTCGAGATTTTCTAATTTATTTGCATAGAGTTGTTTATAGTATTCTTTGATGGTAGTTTTTATTTCTGTGGGGTCAGTAATGATATTCCCTTTTTTTTTTTATTGTGTCTATTTGATTATTCTCTCTCTTCTTCATTATTAATCTAGCTAGTGGTCTATTTTGTTAATTTTTTCAAAAACCAGCTCCTGGATTTGTTGATTTTTTGGAGGGATTTTTTTGTGTGTGTGTCTCTATCTCCTTCAGTTCTTCTCTGATCTTAGTTATTTCTTGTCTTCTGCTACCTTTTGGATTAGTTTGCTCTTGCATTTCTATCTCTTTTAATTGTGATGTTAGGGTGTCAATTTGAGCTCTTTATAGCTTTCTGATGTGGGCATTTAGTGCTATAAATTTCCCTCTTAACACTGCTTTAGCTATGTCCCAGAGATTGTGGTACATTTTCTCTTTGTTCTCATTGGTGTCAAAGAACTTCTTGATTTCTGCCTTAATTTCATCATTTACCCAGGAGTCATTCAGGAGCAGGTTGTTCAATTTCCATGAAATCGTGTGATTTTGAGTGAGTTTCTTTATCCTGAGTACTAATACGATTTTACTGTGGTCTGAGACACTGTCTGTTATGGTTTCAGTTCTTTTGCATTTGTTGAGGAGTGGTTTACTTCCAATTATGTGGTTGATTTTAGAATAAGTGACATGTGGCACTGAGAATAATGTATATTCTGTTGATTTAGGGTAGAGAGTTCTGTAGACGTCTACTAGGTCCACTTGATCAAGAGGTGAGTTCAAATCTTGAATATCCTTGTTAATTTTCTGTCTCGTCGATCTAATGTTGACAGTGGGGTGTTAAAGTATCCCACTATTATTGTGTGGGAGCCTAAATCTCTTTGTAGGTCTCTAAGAACTTGTTTTACGAATCTGGGTGCTCCTGTATTGGGTGCATATATATTTAGGATAGTTAGCTCTTCTTGTTGAATTGTTCCCTTTACCATTATGTAGTACCCTTCTTTGTCTTTTATGATCTTTGTTGGTTTAAAATATGTTTTGTCAGAGACTAAGATGGCAAACCCTGCTTTTTTTTTTTTTTTTTTTAATTTCCATTTGCTTGGTAAATTTTCCTCCATCTCTTTATTTTGAGCCTGTGTGTGTCTTTGCTTGTAAGATGGATCTACTGAATACAGCACACCAGTGGGTCTTGATTCATCATCCAATTTTCCAGTCTTTCTCTTTTAATTGGGGCATTTAGCCCATTTACAGTAACAGTTAATACTGTTATGTTTGAATTTGCTCCTGTCATCATGATGCTATCTGGTTATTTTGTACACTAGTTGATGCAGTTTCTTTTTTTTTTTTTTTTTTTGAGACGGAGTCTTGCCTGTAGTCCCAGCTACTCAGGAGGCTGAGGCAGGAGAATGGCCCAAACCCGGGAGGCGATGCAGTTTCTTCATAGTGTCTTTGGTCTCTATATTTTGGTGTGTTTTTGCAGTGGCTTGTACTGATTTTTCCTTTCCATATTTAGTGCCTCTTTCAGGAGCTCTTGCAGGGCAGGCCTCATGGTAACAAAATCCATCAGCATTCGCTTGTCAGGAAAGGATTTCATTTCTCCTTCACTTATGAAGCTTAGTTTGGCTGAATATAAAATTCTGGGTTGAAAATTACTTTCTTTAAGAATGTTGAACATTGACCCCCTAATCTCTTCTGGCTTGTAGAGTTTCTGCTGAGTGATCTGCTGTTAGTCTCATGGGTTTCCCTTTGTATGTGACCTGGCCTTTCTCTCGGGCTGCCCTTAACAGTTTTTCCTTCATTTCGACCTTGGAGAATCTGATCATTATGTGTCTTGGGGTTGAACTTCTTGTGGAGTATCTTAATGGCGTTCTCTGTATTTCCTGAATTTGCATGTTGGCTTGTCTTCTTAGTTGGGGAACTTCTCCTGGATAATATCCCGAAGTGTGTTTTTCAGCTTGTTTCCATTCTCTCCATCTCCTTTTGGTACTTCAATCAATCATAGGTTTGGTCTTTTTATGAAGTCCCATATTTCTTGGAGGCGTTGTTCATTCCTTTTCGTTCTTTTTTCTCTATTCTTGTGTGCATGTCTTATTTCAGCAAGGTGGTCTTCAAATTCTGTTATCCTTTCTTCCGCTTGGTCAATTTGGCCATTGATATTTGTGTATGCTTCACGAAGTTCTCAAGCTGTGTTTTTCAGCTCTGTCAGGTCATTCATGTTCCTTTCTAAACTGGTTATTCTAGTTAGCAATTCCTCTAACCTTTTATCAAAGTTCTTAGCTTCTTTTCATCGGGTTAGGACATGCTCCTTAGCTCATCATAGTTTTTTACTACCCATCTTCTGAAGTCTACCCATACTTCTGTAAATTCGTCCATCTGATCCTCAGTCCAGTTCTGCACTCTTGATGGAGAGACATTGTGATTATTTTGAGGAAAAGAGGCACTCTGGCCTTTTGGGTTTTCAGCATTTTTTTGTTGATTCTTTCTTATCTTCATGAGTTTGTCTAGTTTCGGTCTTTGAGTCTGCTGACCCTTGGAT
The DNA here is from genome assembly GCF_049350105.2 of Macaca mulatta. Lineage (NCBI taxonomy): Eukaryota > Metazoa > Chordata > Mammalia > Primates > Cercopithecidae > Macaca > Macaca mulatta. The sequence continues at coordinate 59,228,524 of NC_133410.1, forward strand.
GGGGTTTTTGTAGGGGTCTTTTTGTTGCTGTTGCTGCTGTTGTTGTCACTTTCTGTTTGTTTATCTTTCAATGAGGAAAGAGAGAGACCCGCTCATATTGTTTTATACTCAGTACCTGTTTTAAGAAAAAACAAGGAAGTAAAAGCAAAGACATGCAGCCCAGTGCCAGGCCCAAAACCAGGCCTGGGCCTGCCTGATCTCAACCCAGTAGTTAAAAATCAACTCATAACTTAGAAACCGATGTTATTCATAGATTCCAGACATTGTATAGAAGAACATTGTGAAACTCCCTGTCCTGTTCTGTTTCACTTTGACCACCAGTACATGCAGTCTCTGTCAGGTACCCCGTGCTTGCTCAAATCAATCACGACCCTTTCATGTGAAGTCTTTAGCATTGTGAGCCCTTAAAAGGGACAGAAACTGTGCACTCGGGGAGCTCGGATTTTAAGGCAGTAGCTCGCTGATGGTCCCAGCTGAATAAAGCCCTTCTTTCTACTACTCGGTGTCTGAGAGGTTTGTCTGCAGCTTGTCCTGCTACATTTCTTGGTTCCCTGACTGGGAAGCGAGGTAACTGATGGATGGCCAAGGCAGCCCCTTAGGCGGCTTAGGCCTGCCCTGTGAAGCATCCCTGCGGGGGACTCCTGCCAGCCTGAATGACACAATCCAAAGAGGCTCCCGGGTAGGCAATTGCTCCGGTGGAACGCCTTACCAGAGCAGCCAGTAGCAGGCCCCCGCGGAGGATTAACACAGTGGGTGAACACCGGGAAGGAACTGGCACTTAGAGTCCAGACATCTGAAATTTGGTAAGACTAGTCTTTGGAACTTGCCCCACTCCATTTGATGGAAGCGTGGCCTGATCACCCACAGTGTGCCTGTATTGGCACTTTTGTTCTGGTTTTGACTTGACTTTGACTTGGTAAGACTAGTCTTTGGAACCTGCCCCACTCCATTTCAGTGGAAGCGTGACCTCATCACCCACAGTGTGCCTGTATCGGCACTTTTGTTCTGGTTTTGACTTGACTTGAGTTGCTGGATACTTGATTTTGGTTTTGACTTCACTTAAATTTTTTGGTACTCGGATTTTGAATTTCGTGGTATTCTGATTTTGGTTTAGTATAAACGATAAAAGTGTGTGTGTGCCCTCTTTACCTGTTCTTTGTTTTGTGGTGAGTGTGTGTGGTGTGAGTGTGGTATTTTGTCTTGAAAAAAGCATGGGTCAGGCACAAATAAGCCCACCCCACTAGGAACTATGTTGAAAATTTTCAAGAAAAGGAAGAAAAGGGGAGAGGCAGAATTTATATAAAAAGAATGTTATATAGTAAATTCTTGTCCTAAAATATAAACATAACTGTGTAAAAATATTGGACTCAGTTTATTCTAGTGAGTCCAACCTCCGAGACCATCCTTAAACATCAGTAGACTGGAAGTAGTACATGGATGGGAGCAGCTTCGCCAGCCCCTGCAAAGTGACTCTGAAGAAGACGACAAGCTCTGCTCCAGTCACACCCGGAAGCTGACTGGTCCACGCAAGGCCAAAGTGTGAGGAAACTCATCGTGAGACTCATTTTCCTTAAAATTTGGACTTGTACAGTAAGGACTTCAACTGACCTTCCTCAGACTGAAGGCTGTTCCCAGTGTATACATCAAGTCAGTGAGGTAGGACAAAAGATTGCTACAGTCCTATAATTTTATGGTTATTATAAGTGTACCAGAACTCTAAAAGAAACTTGTTTTTATAATGCCATTTTATCCGAGTTATATAGCCCAGGAAATAAGCAATCTGATGCATGTTATGACCCATTTTAAGCCTCCTATGATCACAGTTTTTAAAATAAAATTAAGGACTGGTCCTTTTCTAGGCAACACAAGTAAAGTCATAGTTAGGACAGAAGAAAGAGGGGTCTTCAAGCATATAACCCTAAAATTTAATGCTTGTGCCACTATCAATAGCAATCAGCATAAAACAAAATGCAGTTCTTTAAATAAATAAAAAAAAAGTTTCCACGGCAAGAAATAAGTATATCTGCCATGAATTAAGCTCATGTGCAAATGTGTGTAATTACTGGTCTTGTGTCATCTAGACTACTTTTAAAAAGGATAAAAAAAGATCCTGTTTAGCTCCAAAAAGGAGAAGGCAGCCCCTCTTGTACGAGTGGAAACTGCAACCCCTTAAAATTAATGATTACAAATCCCTTAAACCCAAGGTAAAAAAAAAAAAAAAAAAAAAAAAAAAAGAGAACACGTATCTCTAGGCATCAATAGAAAAAGATTAGGTCTTAAAGTAAATATCTTAGTAAAATAGGAGGTTCGTAAACTCTCTCCAGAACTAGTATTTCAGACTTTCTATGATAAACTAAATGTGCCAGTACCAGAGACTCCAGGAAAAACCAGAAATTTGTTTTTGCAATTAGCCAAGCATGTAGCCCAGTCTCTAAATGTCACTTCATGTTATGTTTGTAAAAAAACTGTAATAAGAGATCAATGGCCATAGGAAGCCTGAGAATTAGTTCCTACAGACCCAGTTCCTTGTGAATTCCTGGCCCAAAAGAACCACCCTGACAATTTTTAGGTTCTAAAAGCCTCAATTATTGGATAGTATTGCATAGCTAGAGAAGAAAAAGGATTCACTCATCCTGTAGGGCAGCTTAGTTCTCTTGGGCAAAAGCTGTATAACGGTACTGCAAAAACAGTTACATGGTGGAGTTCCAATTACACAGAAAGAAATCCATTCAGTAAATTTCCAAAGTTGCAGACTGTTTAGGCCCACCCAGAATTCCACTGGGACTGGACGGCCCCCACCAGGTTATACTGGATATGTGAACACAGAGCTTATGCTAAGCTGCCTGATCAGTGGACAGGTAGCTGTGTAATTGGCACCATTAAGCCATTTTTCTTCTTACTGCCCATAAAAACAGGTGAACTTCTAGGCCTCCCAGTTTATGATTCCCGTGAAAAACGAAACATAGCCATAAATAATTTAAAAAAAGATAAATGGCCCCCTAAAAAAATCATGCAATACTATAGACCCACCACTTAGGCACAAGATGGCTCATGGGGCTATTGGACCCCCATCTACATGCTCAACCGAATCATATGGTTACAAGCTGTTTTAGAAATTATTACTAATAAAACCGGTCAAGCCTTGACTATTCTGGCCTGGCAAGAAACTTAGATAAGAAATACTATCTGTCAAAATGATTGGCTCTCAACTACTTGCTAGCAGCTGAAAAAAAGGTCTATAAAAAATTTAACCTTACTAATTACTCTCTACACATAGATAATCAAAGGCAAATAGTTAAAGATATAGTTAAAAATATGACAAAACTGGCACATGTACCTGTACAAGTGTGGCACAGACTTAATCAGGGAGCCATGTTTGAAAATTAGTTCCCAGCACTAAGAAAATGTAAAACTGTTATAATAAAAGTTATACTAGTTAAAAAAAAACCTGCTTACTGCTCCCTCGTTTGCTACCTGTACTTCTTCAAATGATAAAAAAAGCTTCATCCCTACGTTAGTTCACCAAAATGCTTTAGCACAAGTACACTATAAGAATTACTATCAATCTGTTACATAAAGACATAAGTAGCAAAAATAAGTGAGAACCCCCACTAATAAAAAGTGAGAGTCTCAAAGGGGGGAAATGAGGAAAGAGAGAGACCCTCTCATATTGTTTTATACTCAGTACCTGTTTTAAGAAAAGACAAGGAAGTAAAAGCAAAGACAAGTAGCCCGGTGCCAGGCCCGAAACCAGGCCTGGGCCTGCCTGACCTCAACCCAGTAGTTAAAAATCAACTCCTAACTTAGAAATCAATGTTATTCATAGATTCCAGACATTGCATAGAAGAACACTGTGAAACTCCCTGCCATGTTCTGTTTCACTCTGACCACCGGTACATGCAGTCCCTGTCAGGTACTCCATGCTTGCTCAAATCAATCACGACCCTTTCATGTGAAATCTTTAGCGTTGTGGACCCTTAAAAGGGACAGAAATTGTGCACTCGGGGAGCTCGGATTTTAAGTCAGTAGCTTGCTGATGCTCCCAGTTGAATAAATCCCTTCCTTCTACAACTCGATGTCTGAGAGGTTTTGTCTGCGGCTCGTCCTGCTACATCAATAGTCAGGTCCCTCTTCTGTAAGGCTGCTGCAGTATGCAGTTTGCTGGGGGTTCACTTCAGGTCCTATTCATCTGATTTGCTCCCGTACCTGGAGATGCCACTGAAGGAGGCTGGAAAGCAGCAAAGATGTGTGCCTTCTTCTTCTGAGACCTCTGACCTCAGGGGGCACCAACCTGATGCAAATAGGATTGCTCCTGTGTAGGGTTTCTGGCAACCCTGTTGGAAGGTCTCACCCAGTTAGGTGGCATGGGGAGCAGGACCCATTTAATGGAGCACTTTATTCCTTGATGGAGAGGTTGTGTTTTGCTGGGGGAAACCCACTCATCTGTGCAGCCTGGATTCCTCAGAACTACCAGGAGGAGAGGCTAAGTCTGCTTATCTGCAGAGACTGTGGCCACCCCTCTGCATAAGGGCTCAGGCCCAGAGAAATCCAAATTCTGTCCCTGAGCATCTGGCTGGAGTTATTGGAGATCCTGCTGTGAATTCCCACCCACTGAGGAAGGATGGGTCAGGGTGTGTTGGGCTGTGGGGACAAGTCTTGGGACCAAGCCTTCCAGCCTGCCTGGCTCCAGCAGGGGAAAAGCACAGCCTGGAGCTATAGAAATGGATGCTGACCTTCGCCCTCCCAGGGAGCTTAGCTTGTTAGGCAGTTGTGAGTCCCAGTGCTGACTGCTGCCCCTCCCCAAAGGAGCTCAAATGGCTTAGACAGCAGGCAGCTGCAGCCTGTGCTGATAGCCCCTCCTCCTGGGAATTCCCTAGGCTTAAGCAGATTTCAGCTGAGAGGCTGTAAGAATCTGCACATTCCAGGGGAGGTATGCTAGGCCCCAGTGATGTGGGTTCCTAAGTGGGATCTTCCAATCCATGGGTTGCACAGTTCGTGGAAAAAGCACGGTTTCCCTGGCTGGGTAGTGCACTCACGCACTGCCTCCCTTGGCTGGGGGTAGGAGGTTTCCCTTCTCCTTGTGGCTCTCAGGTGGGCCCCTGCACCACACTGTTTTTCCTTCTCTCCAGCCTTCCAGTCAATTTTGATGAGAGAACCTGGATACCTTGGTTGCCAGTGAAGGATTCACACATATATATGGCATATATATATATATATATATATATATTCTCTGTGTGCATATATACATATATACACACATATATGTATGAAGATTTATTATGAGGAATCAGTTCACATAATTATGGAGGCTGCGAAGTCCTATGACCTGCCATCTGTAAACTGGACACCCAGGAAAGCCAGTAATGTCATTTAGAATGAGTCCAAATATCCTAGATAAAGGGGAAGCAATGGTATACATCCCAATCTGAGGAATGTAGAAGATGAGATTATATGTTGCAGCTCAACAGGTAAGTAGGAAGTAAAAAGGGCACATTTCTCTTTCCTCCACCTTTTGTTGTTTTCAGGCCCTCAAAAAAATTGGATAATGCTCACCAATATCAGGGGAAGCATCTACTAAGTCCATTGGTTAAAACACTAATCTCATCCAGAAACACCTTTACAGACACACCCAGAAGTAATATTTTATCTCAGCACCCTATGACCAATTAAATTCACACTTAAAATTTACCATCATACCTTGTGTATATCCATAACCACTCATGCCTTTATTAATATCTTCTCTCTTTTTTCAGTCTCTATATATGGAGAACCTATAACATGTTAGCTACTGTCAATTACATCTGACTTAAAATTAAATGAAATATTCCATATTCTAGTAGCATTTATCCTTTGCAGAATAACACAGAAAAGCAACTACTTTACAGACAAGATAATACATTTTAAATATAAGGATCATGGCAAGCCAGAACCTGAGGATCCCTGGAGTTAAGAGTCCCCTGAAGCTGTCAGATTACCTAGAAATTAATATACTTCTATTATAGAGTGCAGGTCTTATGGCATCATAATCAGCATCATTATCATTAAACATAATCAGTATGTCTTTATCATCACAGCATGGAGCCTACACTGATACTACTCAGAAGTTTTACTCTAAGAAAAAATAACTTTTACATGAATATTACAGAAGTGACCAAATATAAAATGGACACAAATACAGACCCAGGATTATATATGAAGCAAAGTGATTCTTCAATTTGTTTTCTCAGTTAAGTGAATGGGGGAAGCATGAAAACTTCATTCAGAAAAAATACAACTCTTTTTTCTCTTTTTCCAGCAAGACGTTGTGGTCTGAAAGTCACCACTGTGGTTCACTAAAAGCACCAGCATGCATATCCAGTATCATATTATAGATAAAACATTAAAAATAAAATTGGCCATGTGCGGTGGCTCATGCCTGTAATCCCAGCACTTTGGGAGGCTGAGGTGGGCGGATCACAAGGTCAGGAGATCAAGACCACCCTGGCTAACATGGTGAAACCTCGTCTCTACTAAAAATACAAAAAAAAAAAAAAAAAAAAAAAATTAGCCAGGCGTGGTGGTGGGCACCTGTAGTCCCAGCTACTTGGGAGGCTGAAGCAGGAGAATGGCGTGAACCCTGGAGGCAGAGCTTGCAGTGAGCCAAGATCGTGCCACTGCACTCCAGCCTGGGCAACAGATCTAGACTCTTGTCTCCAAAAAAAAAAATTAAATTAAAACATTTTGATTGATTGACTCATTCAATTTAAACAATGTCATGGAAATTATGAGATGCATAGAATTGGACTAAAACTCAGTTCACATACTGCAATTTTACTTGAACTTTGCTTAGCTTCCATTTATACTACTTAGAAATTGTCTTGGTGCTAGTTACGTTGTCTATTGACTGTGATAGCATTAGTTTCTCTTCAAAGGATTATTCTCATTACCAGGAATGAATATGATTACACTCTTTGTTAGAACATACAGTACCTTGGTAATATGTACGTCCATCATTTCTTGTGCAAACAAATACCCTATGTGGTTTGTTTAAAGTCTTTTCCAATGACTACCTGTTCTCATGGGACAGGTGAAAGTTGGTATCTAGTGATTCCTCTCCTACAAGTAGCTTGCTTCAGCTCCAAAAATACTGTGTATTTCTTAACAAGCAGGAATATCAGGGGTGTTGATAGTTACTTTTTGATTTTTATTTTTAAAAATATGTACTCATGGGAAAAAACTAACCGCTCAGATGAAAAGTAAAATTCTTCACCCTCTCATGTCCTCATTCTAACAAATCCTCAGAGGTAACCACCAAACAATTCCTTTTGTTTCCATTTGCTCATTTTCTATGTATGCTTAAAAATATATACCTATATATATAATATCATTTTTTTTATTTGTTACAGCCAAGATTATATTTTACTGTTCTGAGAACAGGAACTTTAACCCAATGTGGAGAAAATAACAGCAAATTTAACATTTTAATGTCATTTAATTATTATAGAATAAGTCTCAGAACTTTTGAATTTTTGAGCTTAATTCAGTTGTTAGAAAAATTATCTGTCTTCTAATTAACAGAGCAAGGACTCTAGAGGTAGTCTATCTGGTTGGAAGTCTCATTCCATCACTTTCTTGATACATGACTCTACTCAAGTTGACTTAGCTTTTTGGGTCTCAACCTCCTGACCTGCCAAGCAGTGGATATAATACCACTTGCTTCAAATGTTTTGAATTAAAATCAAAGCAGATTGTACACTATGCCATTTCAGGGCAGTGATGGGTTTCTATACCTGACCTTGCTCTAAGTTCAAGCAATGATTAATCTAGCTTCCCTCCTTGTGGATGACTAAGGCCTTTGCCTGAGGACAACTTTAAAGAGGCAGGAAATCCACCATTGTGTGTTTCTTGTGTATGTCTGAACTCTTGCCATTCATTACACAGTTACTCTTGACAGTTTTCCTACATTTTTCGGTTTGTAAAGATGTATCAGTATGCATGTATCTGAAGCAGTGTAAAGTGGCCATTGTTACTTACAGAATTACAAGGATGTGGGGAAAAAACAGTAGATTCTGAGACTATACACAAGTCCATGAGTGGAGCAGAAAACATACCTATTTATATGTAAATAACTGAAAAATGTAAATTACAATTGTTGAAATGGAACTACTGTTTGTGTTGTCTTTAGGTTTCTATCTATAGAGTAGAAGTAATAATTATATGGTCAAATATATCTTAGAATGCTCTAAAGTTTCATTCATTAATATTTACAACTATAGATTAAAAGTACTATAGAAAATCTTCTAAAATTTATAGAATATATGCACTTATTTACTTAGTTCTTCTACCTTGCCACAGGTGACACATCTAAGTAGGTCATATTTCAACAATGGTAGTTTACATGTTTGGGTTCTTTGTAGATTACCGTGGATGCTGTGTCTGACTCACTCATTTTGGAGGATTAGGTGTAGAGAGTCTCCCTGGATCACATTCCATGGGTTATATTCCAAGGTACACACTCCACTTAACAGGAAATTGAATTGGTAAATGGAAACCAGTTAAAGAAAGGAACAAAAACATACCTGCCATTAGCAACACAGTATTTTTGCCTTTGAATGTTACTGACCCAATCTCATTCCATTGTCTTATTGGAATGAATTCAGATTACAATTTATTTATGTTTCAGGGCATGAAGTTAATTTTGTTAACGAGTTTCATTCCAGAGCTCTCTTTCACCCTCATATCATGCTAAAGTATTCCTTTAAAAGCCATTGGAAAAGTCTTAATGATTCTAGAGACAGTTGAACTCATGTCTTCGATTTATTCATTTATTCAACAAGATATTTACTAAGAGTTCTCTCCAGGCTATAATATGTCAGCAAAATATTAAAATAAGAAATAACTTCAGCTCTTTCATTTATACCCTTATGGTAGGGAATAAAATCATGGTCTATTTTCTATCATTCCCTATCTACAGTTTTTTCATTGTCACTCTAATGCCAAGTTTTCTAGGAAAAAGAAAAAAAGGTTATCTGATCTAATGTTCTCTTTCTTTGAGAAGTCTCAGGGTTCAAAACCACTTTTTGGTTTCCTATGATTTTTTTATATTTCCAAATTGTCACATTTAGCTTAAGTAGTGTATAAAACAATATTTGTAGGATAGTCTATACCCAATAAAATCTTAACTGGTTACATTTTTGTATTATTTTTATTCTTATTCGTGATCTAAATATGAAATATCTCACAAAATCATAAACTGACAAGTAGTTATTTATACTATTTGATAAAATTTCTGCTTTGATGTGTAAAAAATGTGATGTGCTTTTTATAATAATAAAAGTATTTTTCTTCTTTATATTCAAAATGATCCTGATAACAGTAAATCCTTTAGTTGGTAAACTTTTCTTTGTCACTGAATACACTTGGAATCTTATGGCTGAATTTAGCCTATCTCTCTCCATGATAACAAAATATCTAGCCAATTTTTCAAGACAAAAATAAAATTGTTTAGTTCACTGATAGGACATATATAAATGTAAACATAGTGTTATAAGTTATCTCTATTTTTATCATTTATTTCTTATCCATTCTTAACTGGCTTAAAAATGTCTCCACTTGGACAACATAAAAAGCACATACAGTTAGTTTTTGCCTCCATAGTTACAATTAAACATAAGAAAGAATGAGTGTGGAGATGAATGGGAAAGGAAAACAAAGGTGAAGGGGAAGAAAACTAAAATGATTTTCTTCTTAGAAATTCCAATTTTTTAATTCATGAAGGCAAGGCTTTTTAGCCTCCTTATCTACTTGATGTATTTTTGGAGAATATTACTAAGAGTTGAATTCAGCTACAATTTTTAGCTTCTCATTTCCACAGAAGCCTGTATAAACAAAAGAATAATTTTTTCCAATCAGGTAGAATCAGTAATCTAAGATTTTAATGTACTCTGCCATTAACTATTTCCCTTTATATACAAGATTTTGGTAAAGTCATCACCATTCTCTCTATTTTTAAAATAATCAAATAATTCTAAGGGAAACAAATATGGAATGCAATATATACGTATTTCTATTATCTCTTCCAAACCAGTTGTTTCTTCTCTGGAAGAAACAATTCCTTTTATCTAACTTCAAAATATCATATATGCTTATGAGAATTAGCTGCAGAAAATCTAGAAGTTGCCTTTGCAATAAGTTTAAGAAGTTTGGGAATGACCAGTTTTCCTGGAGTAGTAAGAAACAAGATTACCTTAGGGAAATAATGTGGCTAAAGATACGCAACACTTAATAATTGTCTCATACTCCACTGCATTATCAAATGGGGTCAACTTTTAAACAGGAGCAACCCTTCCAGATTTCTCCTAATCCTTTCTTGCTGACTTTATTCGAAGAGGTGTGGGGACTCCTTTCAATGACCACGGTGGTCCTGCCAAGCAAGAATTTCCCACCAGGTTTTCGCCAGTGTGTAGAGTTCAACAGATGTCTGGGAAGATTGTAGCTGCTGAACAAAAATGTTGCCTCTCTTCTAGTAGAGGTCAGGTATAGAGAAACCATTTTGGATTTCCTTGTTAAGTGTATGATGGTAATACTCTGGTGCTTAATTTTGAAAATTATTTTTTCGAAAATTTGGAGTGTATATGAATGTGCACACACAAGCAGTCTCACACGGTGGCTGAAAGTATAACCTTCATAGTCCAACAGATGGAGGCTCTATCCAGATATCATCACCAACTAAGTCTAGTCGATATACTAGGTTGTCTATGCAAAATCCATTCCCCTCCTACTGTTTGCTAACACGGTTCCTAATTTGTTTAGGCTTTGGACACCCTTATATAAAGAGACGACTGGATTTGGTCTCAGCCTCAGGAGGCAAAGCTTGATTAGTTTAAGCCACTCAAGGGTATTGTATTCACTGCAAGAATGATGAATTTAGAAATTGGTATGTCCTGAAATGAAAGCCAATAGGACATGAGGTAAATCACAGAACAGCTTCTGGGAAATTGTCCTCATTCTTAAAATGCATGTTGTTTTCTGTCTTTTAGATGCTGAATGAAGCTATGATACCTATAGCAGTTACTGCCATTTTGGACCCATAAACTGACGATCCTTAAACATTACCAGGAGGGCAGAGCAGAAAGAACCTTGATGTCATCACTAAGCTGCTGGATTACCTCACTCTAGAAATACCCAACTCTGCATGTTTGGTTATTTTTTAAAAAAAGGTCTTCTTTATTATTTTCATCATTTTGAATGGGCTCTAACTCTAGCTCTTATAGTAAAAAGCATTTGAACTGATACAAATAATTATCTCCATATGGTTATTTTGAGAATTAAATGAGATAACACATAAAATGTATGCTTGGGACAATGTCATACACAACATTCAAGAGTACATATTGTTAGTATTATTGATGTTGTTGATGTTAAAGCCATTACTTCCTGTGATGATCTTGCAGTGCAACAGATTTTCACTTTAGTTTGGGGCAAGATTATGAGGCTTGAATAGGAAAACATGATGAAAGTTTTATTTCCTACAGCCCATTTTCTTCTTTCAGCATGTCTTTTACTTGCTTTCATGCCCCTTTGAGTCTCCCCAATCATCTAGAAAGGGGATCTACTAGTCATTGCAACAAAGGAGCATAGAATATTTAATAAGGCAATTTTTAACCCAAAAGAATAATATCCCAGCATTAGAATTCCAAATGCAATATCAAGTTGTAGATAAGAATTTGGAGTAAGCAGGACTTCTCTACATCTCCAAAATGTTATCACACAAGCCTCTACCTGTACGTAAAGCCAAGCTTTCCAGTATACAATTGGGCACTAAATTCCAGATAGTTTTTTTTTATCCAGCCATGGCCTTGTAAGAAAATAATTCTCCTTTACTGTGTAATTGTTAACACTGAATAATTATCAGGTGGTGACCTGGACACTGCAGATCATTATCTGTTGTCGGTGACAGTGCTGTTCGTTTTCAAACCAGTAAAAGAAGCTCTTTTTTTCTTTTTGTATCCATAAAATTTGCGAGGGATTTAAAACTTGGAAAATGTGGGGTTTTCTTGCATTTCCAGTGGACTAGATCTTTACAATCATTAACTGTTCTAAAGTTGAGAAGAGCTGCTAAGTTCTTTGGAGCATGAAAAAAGATGGGCATATGCTGTAAATTGACATAAAAAAAGTGGCAGCTTTGAGAGTTTGCAAGATCATTTTTACCAGAGCTTATATTTGGTATGAGATATCAGTAAGGCAGTTTTGTTTTGTTTTTGTTTGTTTGTTTTGTTTTTTGTTGGTTTTTTTTTGAGATGGAGTCTCGCTCTGTTGCTGAGGCTGAAGTGCAGTGGTGCCATCTTGGCTCACTGCAACTCCACCTCCGGGGTTCAAGCAATTCTCCTGCCTCAGCCTCCCGAGTAGCTGGGATTACAGGTGCGCACCACCATGCCTGGCTACTTTTTTGTACTTTTAGTAGAGATGAGCTTTCACCATGTTGGCCAGGATGGTTTTGTTTTCCTGACTTTGTGATCCACCCACCTTGGCCTTCCAAAGTGGTGGGATTACAGGCGTGAGCCACTGCACCTGGCTGTAAAGCAGATTATTAGGAGAAATAGTTTACTAGGAGAAAAAGGACAAACATCACACTTCACTTCTGTCTACCCTTAAGAAAGATGACAATAATCTGAAAAATTGTCTAAAATACCTAGAATGCCTTGAAATCAATTTGATGACTTACCTGTTAGACAACTATACAGAAAGCAGATCTCTTCATTGCAGTGTCCCCAAGAAGACCTTAAAGAGACTTTTTTCTCTGCTATGTGCTATTTATCCTTACAGGTAGGACCAGCTATAAAATCTTATTAAGAATTTTAAGACAATGATAATAGAGCATTAAACCAGCACAGGACCCTTCTGACCTGATTCTGTGCTACTACACACAGTGTATATCTGTGAAGCTTCCCCTGCTGGAAGGCTCTGATTTGACTCATCTCTCTGCCTCTTTAGTGCTGGGTATGTGAATCAGAGGAAAGAGCATGTAGAGAGACAGACATGATTGAAAACCTGGCTTCTTTTCTTTTTAAATGTGTGGATGTGAGTGGGTGAGTTAAAGTCTTTGTCTGTTGCACGACACTGTTCAGAAAGTCTAATGCTGCACCTCGCACAAAAGGGTCTCAGTAAACGTTTCAGGAGACTTTGGGTTTGAATTCTATGAAAACCTAGCCTGTTGTCCAGGTGACTCTGGCTCTATCCGAGTGAGTGCTAGGTCATGGTTTTATGGGCTTTACTCCGTTCTATAGCATACATCCTAATATTAGCTTATAAATAGTCATGCATTGCTTAATAATGGAGATACATTGTGAGAAATACATCATTAGACAATTTCATCCTTGTGGGAACATCATAAAGTATACTTATGCAAACTTAGATGATATGGGCTACTGCACAGCGGATGTATAAGGTATCACCTATTGCTCCTAGGCTATAAACCTGTGCTGCAAACTTGTACAGCATGTTACTCTACTGAATGTTGTATGCCACCGTAACACAGTGGTAAGTGTTGTGTGTCTAAACATATCTAAACAGAAAAGGTACAATAAAAACGTAGTATAAAAAGTTTTTAAACTTTTACACTCCTACAGAGCACTCACCATGAAAAAAAAATCTTTCAGGGTTGGGAGTTGTTCTGAGTGAGTCAGTGAGTGAGTGTTGAGTGAATGTGAAGGTCTGGGACATTACTGTACACTACTGTGGAGTTTGTATACACTATGCACTTAGAGTACACTAAATTTGTTTTTTAAAAAAGTAATTGTGCCTCAGCATTACAGTGGCTATGATGTCACTATGCAATAGGAATTTTTCAGCTTCATTATAATCTTACGGGATCACCATCGTATATGCAGTCAATCCTTGACTGAAACATTGTTATGTGTCAATAGGAATTTTTCAGCTTCATTATAATCTTACGGGATCACCATCGTATATGCAGTCCATCCTTGACTGAAACATTGTTATGTGTCACATGACCGTGTATGAGTTTGGTCACAAGAAAAGCTGATTGAGTAGTCCTAGAGTGGCTAAATCCACCCTCATCACATAAAAACTAATTCAGAAGGTTTGGCAGTATTATATTTATATATAGTAGGTGGCATATTGTTGTCATTAAAAATAATGGAAGATTTTCTTCCTTTCTTTGTTTTATATTGTTTAACATATTGCAAATAGGTAATGCCATTTATAGCCTTTACTTTTTTGCTTTGAATTGACAATTGTAGTATGTCTCTAATCTAAAAGCCAGTATCTAAATTCCAAATAACATAGAAATAAAGTGCTTCTTTGGAAATCCCCAGTTAAAATAAACTAAAATACCCTTTGTTTGACCTTCATATCTAATGTTGGAAAAGTGGTTACCTCACTGATCTGCTTCTAGTACTCACATTTCTTTTTTAGACAGAATCTCGCTCCGTCGCCCAGGCTGGAGTACAGTGGCGCGATCTCAGCTCACTGCAACCTCTGCCTCCTGGATTCAAGTGATTCTCCTTCCCCAGTAGCTGGGACTACAGACACACGCCACCACGTCCAGCTAATTTTTGTATTTTTAGTAGAGATGTGTTTTCACCCTGTTGGCCAGAATGGTCTCGATCTCTTGACCTCGTGATCCACCCTCATTGGCCTCCCAAAGTACTGGGATTACAGGCGTGAGCACCCATGCTGGTGCCCAGTACCCAGCCTAGTACTCACATTTCTAAGAGTAGATAGACATGATGAAAACTAAATAGGTCACCATGAGAGAAATAGATTATACTCATTATTAATTATTCTATAGCTGCATGACATGTTGAAGAAAGCTTTAGATGAATGGTAAAATTAGTTAAATTATCTGTCCTGATTTTTCTTGTTACCCTGTACTTCAGATTTTTGCCCATCCTTGGACAAAGTTGATTGGAAAGAAGGAAATGTCCCTTTGGACTTGGATTTAGCCCTAAAATATTCTTCAAATGTTGACTGACATCTGAAAACATACACGCTTTTTGGAATGCCATCTTTAAACAAGTGAAGATATTGAAGCTTAGAGATGTGAAATAAGTATCCTGCCTAGTGTTAGGCACTTAACAAGAACAATGATATTTCCATGTTCACAGGCCCTGGAAAGATTGTCTCACTGAATCAATGTCTGTTTCTGTTGACGAATAAGGATCTGACCAGTGTATTACTTGACTGTATTTATTTATGTCCTTTTGTTGTTGTCTCTATCAGTGTGTGGTTAGATTTTTAACTCCCAAATGGTGAGGCTGATGCTTACTGTCATCTAATAATGCCTTTAAATCCCACTTTACATTTGTAGACCAGGACATGCCTGTCTTGTTATCATTATTAGGAATCCATTTTAAGATTCAGGATTCATGTGATACACATGAAACATGAAGCCAGCCAGAAGCCATAATTTTATTGGTTGTTTCCATACCTTGCCTTCGATAATGGCATCAACTCTCACAATTAGCACTGTGGAACTCATAAGTGGATGAAGGGGATTGATGACACAGTACAGAATAAGTGATATCCTCACATAGGCCTTTCCTAAGAATTATTGTCTGTAGGCAGCCACCACTCTACCTGGAGGAAAATGGATCGCCACACTGGTAAGCTTGAGACCTTCAAAAATAATCATAAATATGAAGCCTACAAGGAAAAATTAATACAATCAAATAAACTTAAGAAGCTTAAAAAGCTTGCTTTCCTCCTTCCCAGCCCTAATTTCTATCAAAACTATGCTGTGGAAGCTTCAAAGAACTAAAACCCTACTATGTTTAAAATACGTAAGAAACTGGTTGATGAGAGATTATGGTGAATGAGGTCTGAAATGTTGCTGAATCTCTGTGTGGCTGCCTTTGGCTTGAGAATGAGAGTCTTTGTAGCCATCACCACTTTTGTTCTGTGGTGACAAAGTAGCGGTTTCAGATGGATGGCTGTGGGAACAGAGATGTGCCAGAATTAGGGGAAGAAGTACTGCATAGATGAGATTCACAGTACAACACAGAAAGCAACAGTGATGTTACACATCAGGGTTTGGAATCAATCAAACACAGGCATAATCCAGGCCCTGTCCTAGGTACATTTCAGTAAGTTGTTCACTAAATCGGAATCTTAACTTCATCATCTCATAAATAGGACTAAACAATCATACCTACCACAATGGATTGAAATTCAAATGGAGTGGTTTAAAGCACCAGATCCAGGCTCATAATGACCCTGGCATTTGCCAACCACATAACCATGGGCAAGCTCCTGAAAGTCTATAGACCTCGGTTTCCTCACTCGTACAAGGCAGCAAATGCCATCTATCTTGCAAAGTTGATTTGAGAATTAAAGCTCCTGGCACATAATAATTAATAAATGTTAGTTATTCACATTCAACAAATACATAAGGCATGCCTACTATTTGTGGGGCACTGCCCAAACTACTAATGAAACTAATGCACACAAAGTGCCTTGAGCATAGAAGACACTCAAGAAATATTTGATGAATAAGAGGAAAGGCAAGCTTCTTGGTGTGTCCCTGAGATTTGGTTAGGCTTCAAATATCCAATCCAGTATTCTTTAGGTGTCACTGGTTGGTTTTTTGCTGGCATTGCTAATTCACAGAAAGTAGAGTCCAAAGTATCCCCTTACCTAACAATAAGACTCACAGGAAGAAAGGAATGATTCATCGTACTTTTCTTTCTCTGAGTTATATTCTATTATCCTGAGGGGGTAACAAGAATCAGGTCAGCCAAAGGAGAAGACAAAAAAATTATCACAGATATTTTTTAAGAAGGTACTTAAAATGGAAAATAAAATACAAATTTTTCAACATCAAAAGCTGATATCTTTATATTGAGGTAACTATGAGATTAGTGGTTGTGAGAACCTTCAATAATGGTAAGCAATACTTAGTGTGTTCATGCATTTTTGCAGGGGAGAGAGAGGTGATAAGTTTTATAAAGTTTTAGAGGAAACTGCTATACATAAAAGGATTAAGTCCTACTGGAGAATGAATATTGGAGAAAGAAAATAAGGAGATTAAAATGATTTTGAGGTCAAAGATCAGATGTATGGAATGTAAATGTAAATATGAAGAAGGATCTGAATCAGAAATAGGTGATCAAGCTAGTTAGTTTCCGAAAGGGATAAAAAATCTGCCTTCAGGAAAGCTTTCGCTGTATCATTGGTGTCAAGATGCAGTAAAGTCTGCTGATCCACACATCTCTCAATTAATTAGGGACTTGGAAGGTTTTTGAGAGATCAAAAATATGCATTATGAAAACACATTCTCAACAACAGTTTCAACCTGTTGATAATTTTCATAGATTAATTTGCTTGAAATATGAAACTCTAAAAACAGTAGACTTTGAAAGCAACAACAAAAGGATAAAATTGTCACCTGAGTTGAGTATTCGGTGCTACTTTAATGCTATTTAAAACAAAGTGTGCCAACATCCATAGTGCATAAACTAAGTACCGTGACATAGGTGCATTAGCATTTGATGAAAACAAATGCCAGGAAACACCCTTGAAATTTCAAGGCGTTTTGTAAGAATAGGCATTAGGGAGGATCTGATGGGGTTAGAATGGATTGGTATTTCAGAACATTCTCCCTATTGTTAATGAATGCGTGAATCAGCCACTTAATTTCTATTCTATCTGAAACATGGGGAATTCCCCGGAAAAGATTTCTTAATACTCTGTCCTGAGCAACAGAGAACATCCCGTGCTTTGCTCTATTTCTCAATTTACCTTTTTTTTTTTTTTAATTTTTTTTAGTAGGAGTGGTATAGGATAATGGTCAGGGATGGGGACAGAGAACTGGCATTAAATTTGGTTTGTAGACTTAGTGTTTTCAAATCCTGGATTGTTTAATAATTTAAAAAACAGATGGAAAGTAAACCAAATATCTGAAAATACAAAAATATTTTAATAATTTTTATGTGTACTTGTATTTACAGACATCTAGGTCTATGTAAACTTTGACCTCTCACCCATTTCTGAATACGTATTTATACTGTCTTGATTTCTCCTAGCATCCATTTCTCCTTCTAGGAGTATCTCTCAGATCTTTCTAATAGAATTATCCCCAGCTAGCTCATCACCTGTTAGGTTAAGGTAGCACTAATCCCCCATCTCCAGCCTAACCAAATTCCAGGGGGTTATACCTACGTTACACAATAAGAGTATTTTTGTCACCTTGGCTGCAGTGACTGGCTCAGGGCCAGGCTTGTCCCAAGTCAGGCAAATGAGACTCAATCCCAAGATGTAAGTGCCTGAATTCTGTAGGGTTGCTGAGTTGGCAGGACATGAATCTGGAGCTTCCAGGCCCCACTGTAGAGCACAGCCTTCTGAGAATGAAGACAGATAATCCCAGTGGCATTTGGGCATTTGCCTCCAACCAAATCTGAAGCTGGATATACCCCTAAACTTTTCAACATCTGAATCAATACTTCCCTTGTTCTTCCTTTTAGGGGCTAAGAGGTAGGAAAAGGGGGAAGTTTTTTGTTTGTTTGTTTGTTTTTTGTAAATCCAGTTTAGATTTAGATTAATGAGTTTCTCTAAAGAACGCATAAAAGAACACTGTCTATTCTCTTTGCCTGGAAAACCTTGTCTTCTCTTTAACTCCCAGACATATGCTCATTTTTTAAGGCCAGCTCAAACCCTACTCCTTCCAGGGAGTCTTCCTTGAATATCCAGCCGGATGAGCTCACCCTCCCTTGACCTCTTACAGCAGTCCGTGTTTCTATTCCTTGTCTGTCAGGATTGTTGACTTTGTAGTGCTAGCTTTTTTTTTTTTTTTTTTTTTTTTTTTTTTTTTTTAGGTGATAATCTTAATTCCTAAAAAGGTAAAGTCAGTTTTTAAATGTTTTTATTCTCCTCAACCTTTGCCATAGAAGGTTATACACAGTATGTGAGCAATATATATTTGTAGCTTTAATGAATGTGATAAAAGTAGATACATTTTTTATTCACTGTTGTCCAGGATAAAACCTTGCATGAAATACATGATTGCAATCAGAAGGAAGATAAACAACAGGATTGCAGCTTTCTGGATGATGCTATCTCATGTAAAAGGAAGGGCAAATAGAGAGTATTAGAATTGTGACCTCATGCATATTATATGGTGAACATCTTTCATTGCTGGGAGAAAAGAAGCTCAATGTTAGTCTCTATCATTTATCATGTTTTACTCACAGTATTCTCAACATCAGAAGAGTCTTGGTCTTATTAAACCATAAGATATATTTTAATTTGGTATTAAACTGAAACCTATAAATGAAATAAATCTCAGCTGTTAAAATATCTGAACTATCAGGACTCAACACCACCACATTTAAGATCATTTCAACAAAATCACCAAACTTGCTTACCAGAAAGAATGATTGCCCACATCCTTACTTGAGCTCCCTGGCCGCTGCAATCTACTTTTGTGTTCAGTTCCCTGTTTTTCACTAGCCTCATTCTACAGTCCGCCTGCCACTGGCTTGAAAACTTATTCAAATCAGTAGGCAAGCTGTATTAGGATCATACTGTCCAGACTGTCCTAGTAACGCTGATGTAGTTAACATAAATGTATTGTGGACATACTGTGTACAATGCTCAAAGGAAGTCCAGCAGGTTGTAAACAAAGGTTCCACTCAAGAAGGAACTTAAGGCCTAACAGAAGAGAAACCTGAGCTCGTCTTTCTGATGTAAGAGTAGGCCAAGTGAGTGTCCACGTGCCGGAAGTGTGAGTCTTCCCAGTCTCTCCCTGTCCACCCTCCATCCTCCTACCACTCACAAACCTCCTCTTCCTTCCACTTTTGTGGGGCTGAGTTCATCACTGAGCTCAACGTGTCTAAAGAACAGGAACCCGGTAGTTAAATGCAATAACAATTCTAGTCTCACAGTAAATTAGAAACCAAGGTTTCAAAATCACAACTGTGCGTTTCTGGTCCCAGATTCAGCCGCTGTCAGTCTTATCACCAATTACACTTTTCATTAGGTATGGGCAAATTGTTTTCTGACAAGGTCATTTTAATAAAATTGCTTTGATTTTTTTTTTAAGTCTATTGTCTCAAATTCACATTTCATCAGTTTTGCCTCCCAGATAGGCTCATATAGCATAATTCCCCTTTTCATCATCTTCCAAAACTGATCACTGCAAGATTACTTTGTAAATGTTTATTTTCATATTCTCATCGGTAACTGGTGGCACTTCAAGGTGAAGAAGGTGTTTTTCTTGGTCATTACAGATTTGACTAATGCCAGAAATTACTTGCAGTTGCTTACTTTCTTGCCTGAGAGATTTAAGTTTGCTGCATGAAAATAGCAATTTGAAAAGATGAAAGTTTAACAAATGCTATAAATAGCAACCAACGCTCTTGTCATTATAATTAACTACAGCACCACACCTACTTCCCTTTCTGTTGTCTATCATTAACTGTCATAGCTGAAGTGAAACTTGTTTCTAGTACAATCACTAGAATGAACAACAAAACCATAAAGCGATCAAAGGACTAGTGAAAGAATTTGTTCTCTTTCATGCACGGAAAATGAACCTGACTTTCAGGGATTCAAACTGACCAAAGCTCCTTTTGAGTTCCAAAGTTTGCTGCCCATTTCCTCTTCCACTTCCCTATAAAGAATGTCTCAATTGCTCAGTTTATGAAATGTTGTAAAAAGAAGAATGTTCATGGTAAGAAATTGCTTCCTTAGGTGTCTGAATGGGAAATATTTTCTATACTTACTCTACAAATCATAAAACTAACTCTTATTCAATATCCCTACAGCACACATTATCCATTTCTAACATAGTTTCTTTTTACCAATCTTGGAAATGTACTTATACAAGTACTAGATTTGCAGGTGTTATTACCAGTAGTTAAATATTTTTAGAGTTGAAATGTTCCAAGCCAAAAAGGATTTGGTTCTTCCCCAAAGCAAAACACATTATTAGGGAATTGCAGCAATGGTAGATAGAGATGTTGCCTTATAAAATCTTCTGAAATACATGGCTACTTATTTGGCATATATTTTCACTATGAAAAAAATGAATGTAGAAGATTATGGGTAACAATACAACAAACATCCATGTAGTCATGACTGAGAATTAATGATGTTAACAAATATTATGTGGAAGCTAAAAAAAGTTGATCTCATATAAGAAAAAAGTAGAACAGAGAATACTAGAGGCTGGGAAGGGTATGAGAAAGATAGGGATGGAGGAAGATTTGTTAAAGGATACAAAATTATAGCTAGAAAGGAGAAATAAATTCTAGTTTCTATACCACTGTAGAATGACCATAATTAACAACAATATATTCTGTAGTTTCAAATAGCTAGAAGGAAGATATTGAATGTTCCCAGCACAAAGAAGTGATATATGTTTAAGATGGTGGATACGCCAATTACTCTGATCTGATCACTATATATTATATGTCTCAAAATATCACTATGTACTCCATAAATATGTACAATTTTTATGTCAATTATTAAAATTTAATTTTATTTTAAAAAGTTAACATTTTGTCCTATTTATTTCAATATTTTTCTTCTTTCCTTTTAAAATAAATTAGACATAAAAAATAGCTATAATGCCCTTCACAGCACTTGATTTTGCCCTATCTTTTCTGCTAATATTTTCACGTGCTAGTTTAATTACTCATCTTTATGGTGTTTGAAAACAAAAGCTTGCTTGCCTTTGTTTCTTGTGCTAGTGACTGGCACAATTTCTGTAGCATAATAGATGCTTGATAAATGCTTATTGATAAATGAATGAGTGAATAAAACTTCTTTTTCCTTTGCTATTTTTCTTCCTACCTCCATATACCTTCTTCTCACTACAGTTTAATTGGCTAATATGGGGACTATTTATTTTGCTTTTGCTCCTCCTTCTTGTCCTCCTTCCAGGCATTGGACTGATGACCTGTTTATCACTGGAGTCCAGTGGGGTGTCCTTGGGTGTTGGCATCTGTTACTGCTGCATTTAGTGCTGAGGTACTGAATCTTTCCTGCCCTTTGGAAGTACAGACATCCACTGCTGAAGTTTATGATTGCTGTGCTAGTTTCTTCTGTTGAGGTGACATGTCTTGCTTTAGGGAACAAGAAGGTGTGACTTACGGTGCTCTCTTTTTTTTTTTTTTTTTTTAATTTTATTATTATTATACTTTAAGTTGTAGGGTACATGTGCATAACGTGCAGGTTTGTTACATATGTATACTTGTGCCATGTTGCTGTGCTGCACCCATCAACTCGTCATTTACATCAGGTATAACTCCCAATGCAATCCCTTCCCCCTCCCCCCTCCCCATGATAGGCCCCGGTGTGTGATGTTCCCCTTCCTGAGTCCGAGTGATCTCATTGTTCAGTTCCCACCTATGAGTGAGAACATGCGGTGTTTGGTTTTCTGTTCTTGTGATAGTTTGCTAAGAATGATGGATTCCAGCTGCATCCAAGTCCCTACAAAGGACACAAACTCATCCTTTTTTATGGCTGCATAGTATTCCATGGTGTATATGTGCCACATTTTCTTAATCCAATCTGTCACTGATGGACATTTGGGTTGATTCCAAGTCTTTGCTATTGTGAATAGTGCTGCAATAAACATACGTGTGCATGTGTCTTTATAGCAGCATAATTTATAATCCTTTGGGTATATACCCAGTAATGGGATGGCTGGGTCATATGGTACATCTAGTTCTAGATCCTTGAGGAATCGCCATACTGTTTTCCATAATGGTTGAACTACTTTACAATCCCACCAACAGTGTAAAAGTGTTCCTATTTCTCCACATCCTCTCCAGCACCTGTTGTTTCCTGACTTTTTAATGATTGCCATTCTAACTGGTGTGAGATGGTATCTCATTGTGGTTTTGATTTGCATTTCTCTGATGGCCAGTGATGATGAGCATTTTTTCATGTGTCTGTTGGCTGTATGAATGTCTTCTTTTGAGAAATGTCTGTTCATATCCTTTGCCCACTTTTGATGGGGTTGTTTGTTTTTTTCTTGTAAATTTGTTTGAGTTCTTTGTAGGTTCTGGATATTAGCCCTTTGTCAGATGAGTAGATTGCAAAAATCTTCTCCCATTCTGTAGGTTGCCTGTTCACTCTGATGGTAGTTTCTTTTGCTGTGCAGAAGCTCTTTAGTTTAATGAGATCCCATTTGTCAATTTTGGCTTTTGCTGCCGTTGCTTTTGGTGTTTTAGACATGAAATCTTTGCCCATGCCTATGTCCTGAATGGTACTACCTAGGTTTTCCTCTAGGATTTTTATGGTATTAGGTCTAACATTTAAGTCTCTAATCCATCTTGAATTAATTTTCGTATAAGGAGTAAGGAAAGGATCCAGTTTCAGCTTTCTACTTATGGCTAGCCAATTTTCCCAGCACCATTTGGTTCAACATTCGCAAATCAATAAACATAATCCAGCATATAAACAGAACCAAAGACAGGAACCACATGATTATCTCAATTGATGCAGAAAAGGCTTTTGACAAAATTCAACAGCCCTTCATGCTAAAAACGCTCAATAAATTCGGTATTGATGGAACGTACCTCAAAATAATAAGAGCTATTTATGACAAACCCACAGCCAATATCATACTGAATGGGCAAAAACTGGAAAAATTCCCTTTGAAAACTGGCACAAGACAGGGATGCCCTCTCTCACCACTCCTATTCAACATAGTGTTGGAAGTTCTGGCTAGGGCAATCAGGCAAGAGAAAGAAATCAAGGGTATTCAGTTAGGAAAAGAAGAAGGCAAATTGTCCCTGTTTGCAGATGACATGATTGTATATTTAGAAAACCCCATTGTCTCAGCCCAAAATCTCCTTAAGCTGATAAGCAACTTCAGCAAAGTCTCAGGATACAAAATTAATGTGCAAAAATCACAAGCATTCTTATACACCAGTAACAGACAAACAGAGAGCCAAATCAGGAATGAACTTCCATTCACAATTGCTTCAAAGAGAATCAAATACCTAGGAATCCAACTTACAAGGGATGTAAAGGATCTCTTCAAGGAGAACTACAAACCACTGCTCAGTGAAATCAAAGAGGACACAAACAAATGGAAGAACATACCATGCTCATGGATAGGAAGAATCAATATCGTGAAAATGGCCATACTGCCCAAGGTAATTTATAGATTCAATGCCATCCCCATCAAGCTACCAATGAGTTTCTTCACAGAATTGGAAAAAACTGCTTTAAAGTTCATATGGAACCAAAAAAGAGCCCGCATCTCCAAGACAATCCTAAGTCAAAAGAACAAAGCTGGAGGCATCACGCTACCTGACTTCAAACTATACTACAAGGCTACAGTAACCAAAACAGCATGGTACTGGTACCAAAACAGAGATATAGACCAATGGAACAGAACAGAGTCCTCAGAAATAATACCACACATCTACAGCCATTTGATCTTTGACAAACCTGAGAGAAACAAGAAATGGGGAAAGGATTCCCTATTTAATAAATGGGACTTACGGTGCTCTCTGACTGAACATGCCACAGTGCCTTTTCCTCTCTGCTGCCACCACCACATGTTGAAGAAGGACACTCTGTGATGTGGTTCGTCCTAGTGGTCCCAGTGTGAAGTGGGGTGTAAGTCCCTGCTTTTGTCACACTGCTTCTCCTTGTATCTGAAGTTTCTATCATTTCATTGCTCACTCTCAGCTCATGGTGAAGCCCAGGACATTGTGGGAACTCAGTCCCTGAGAAACTGGGAGCATCTTCATCCCTGTCTTGGACTCAGGTTTATAAAAAGTGGAATACAGCAGTTAAGTGCTCAGTCTCTAGGGTCAATCTAGCTGGATTGAAATCCCAACTCACTAGCTTCCTAGCTGTGTGAACCTTGGGCAAAGCTATTCGCTTTTCTCTGTCTTGAGTTTACTCACTGTAAACTGTTATAGTAGTATCAACCTCATAGAGTTGCAGTAAGATTTAAGTGAATTACACATATAAAGCATCTAGAACAGTACCAAAGAAATAGAATGAATGTATCATGTTATAAACTTCTCAATTTTACTGACCCTGAAAGAATTGTTTCCTCCAAATTGCCTCACAAATATGGACATTATTAAGACAGTAAATAAAGTTAGTCACAAGCAGCATTTTGAACATCAAACTATGAAAACACCCTCTATACAATGAAGATTCTACAAACTAGGAGTATTAACCTCAATGACATTAGATATAATGAAACCACAGCTGTCACATGAAGAAGTGATTAAAGGTATGCAGCCAAAAATCGTTGAAAAAAGTATTATAGAGAATTATCAGGTAGTTAATTAATAGGAATATTACGTTGTCATTCTAAATAATGATCACTTTCATGAATCACTTCACATTTGTAATTTGTATTTTTTTTTTTAAAGAGAGCTTCTAAAGCTTCATCCTCTACTGTAAAATCTAAATTTGTTCCTGAATTATTCTGAATCTTTTTTTAAAAAAATGAACTTCTTTGAGAATCTTATGCATTCCATGGACACTCCCCAGAAATCTGCACACAGTTTTTGTACAAGTGTATGGGAGTTCACCTATTCCCTTAAAGCCCATTCACAAACCCCTGGTTAAGAACCCCTGATTTGAAGCAAGAACCTGCTGAGCTTAGCATTATACACGAAACATCAGTTGAGTAAGAATAATTGTTGCCCTGAATTTCCTCACAGACACCCCAGCCTCATATCCCTTCTTTCCACCTTGTTTCCCTCAGTTTCTTATATACTTATGGTTTTTCTGCAGGCCCCAATACCAATTAAAAATTTAGACAGTGGATGCCCTGGCAACAGTGAAGAGAGGTTGAAGTGCTCTTACCTGTGGGTTTTCTCTAAAACAAACATTCCTCAGGAGAAAAGTCACACTTATAAAGAGTAAAAAGGAGGATTTAATTTTTCCTATTACCAACTACTTCAAATAGACCAGCAGCTTCCCACACAATCCCACAGCAACATTGTTTATGCCTAACTCACCACACCATGCTTATGTGGTCTCATTATTTGTCTCTTTCCCAAATTATGAGGTTTTGGCAAATGGAGGCTATTTTATTCACTATTATGACTCAACCTCTAGAACATACTAAAGCATCAGTAAATGATTATTCAGTGAATGAATGAAGAGAATTATGTTTTCTTAGCTACTTTTTATACCTGTTGAATAAAAACCATGGAACAAAAATATATTTCCCCAACATGACAATAACCACAAAGCTTTCTGCAGTTTATGTTGCTAATAACTTTTATTCTGCTTTTATCCTAATATTCACATGGCTGGCCAATGCAAACTGGTTCACAAAATCTGAAATGATATTCATGTTAGGCAAAATTTTTGAGGTTGAAACTAAAATGTGTATGCTATTTATACATTTATTTTTACATTTATTATAATATTTCTGGTTTGTGTTTTCTGGGAGTGTTGATATTTTTAATAATCAAAATATGTTTTGCACCCCCAGGAGATGGGGTACTGGCATACATCAGAATCCACATGGCTCTCTTACAACAAAATTACAGATTGAAATGAAAAAACTGCTTCTCAAGCAAAAGTGTCCTGGATTCTCACCAAGTTGGACTTCACAGTCAAAGTAAAGATTGCCTTTATAACTGAATGTATGGTTTTATCCTTGGCTGGCCACCTTAAGAGCTCATAATACTAGAGTCATCTCAATGCTTAGTAATTTCCTGTAATGAGTTTAGGCAACGAGTTGATGGAATTCCCAGAAAAGGCCCTAGATGTACATCTGACCAGGGTTCAGGCCTTTATCATCTGATGCATTTTCATACTTTGTCCTTATAGGCACTTTTGGAGCCAGTTACTGCCAGTTTAATGTGATTTAAAAGCCCTAGTTCTTGGGTTTATTGGTTCTTTTTTATGAGGTTACTTCGAATTCACATAAGGAGTATGTATGGGTTGCCTAATGGTTAAGAATCTGGACTCTGGAGCTAGATTTGGGCAAATTTAATCTCTTTGGTCCTCAGTGTCCTCAAGTGTAAAACAGAACTGACAATAGACTCTAACTCCTTCATAGATTTGTTGTAAGGATCAAATGAGTTAATGTTTACAAAGCTCTTCGAACACTCTGGCACATAAGTACTGTGGACGTGTTAATGATTATTAGCCATATTGCATAACTATAGCATTGCATTCTTCCCGTGTTATGCACCATATTGGGTTGGTGTATTAAATGAAGCAATGAAGAGAAAGTGTTTAAGTGGGAAGGGGTACTATCTGAGTTATTCCTTGAAAAATTTCAAGTGTTATAATAAAGTAGAGGAAATTCTTTAAGCAGAAACTCCTCTGAGGACATTTAGGAACCTGAAAGCACAGGTACCAATAGCCGATCTCTTTGCTGATGCTCTATCTAATCATGTGACTGTAGGTTGAAAGTGAATTAACAAACTAGGGGATATTAGGGAAAGTATATGTGACTCTAGTATAACCAGCAAAAGTTAAATTTTCAAGGTATTTAACAGTCCTTGACTACTAAGTACAGTGCCCTAGTCTTTAGTTGGGAACGTAGAGGTACAAGGTCAAGGTTCTGGCCCTTGGAAATTGTGTAATAATAGTATCCTGGTGAAACTGTTCACACCAAGCTCACCACACCCACTTACCTGTCCTTGCATTCATCTCACTGGTCTTAGTACAGTGTTTGACTGAAAATGCTGTCCTTTCTTGACTTTCATAAGCCCATGCTTTCCTAGTTTTCCTTTTAATTCTCTGGTCCAACTCATTGTTAGTGTTCTTTGCTAATCACTGAGATATTTCCAGATGTAATTCCACAGGGTTTGTACCAGGTTTCCTTCTCCTCTCTCCCTGTACTTTTCCCTTAGTGATTTAATCTATTCTTATTCTTTTAACTATCATCTATAAAATAATTAATGTTATATTTACATATTGAGCCCAGACTTTTGACTACAAGAATCATTATATTCTACTTCCCAATTGACCTCTCTGTTTGGATGTTTTTCACAGAACATGTATAGAAGTGAACTTTTGATTTTTTCCCAATATATTCCTTCTCCTGTCATTCTTATCTTAGTAAAAGGCAGCAGAAGTCTGGAAATGCGCCTTGACTATTTCTTCTCTGTTGGGTTCTATTTTTTAAAACTATGTAGAATAAACACTGCTACCATCATAACTCAAGCCACCACCATCTGCTATCTGGAAAACTGTGATAGCTTCCTAAAATGCCTTTCCATTTTCTCTTTCCTCTGTCTATATATTTTCACATGGGTGGGAAATTGACAAATATTTATAAGCATGCCCTAGAACACAATGAAGAAACCAAATGTAGAGAGGTTAACTGAATGACCCAAAGTGAAGAAGAAGTAGCATTAGAGAGCTTTCTACACACAGCTCTCTCCTCTTCTTTCAACAGAGCAGCTGCCTTATTAATGTATACTTTAGTGGAAAATGTGGTCCCCCTCATAAGTTTGCTTTACTGTGAGTGTTTTCGCTTTTCTCAATGATGCCAGCATCTGCCTTTGTGTTTTGCCCCACTCCAATCCCAGTCAACATGCTTGGGAAGTTTTCTCTTAACATTAGTTACCCTCTGATACTCAAGTCTTTTAGTTTCCCATTTTCCATTCAGAGAGCTCTCCATCCATTTCATGCCAGTCACCCACTCACATCACCATAATGTTGACTTCAACATTATTCAGCACTGCTCCACCCACAATGTTTCCACATAAAATTCCTCTCTCTGCCTGTAATCTTCTTTTCTCCCACCTCTTCCAGTTCCTAATACCCATGGTACCTGCTCTTTGGCTTCATCAAAGCCCCTAAGTCTTCAGCCTCCTCCTCTACTATAACTTCATTTCCCCTTTTCTGGAAGTAGTTGGCTCTATGCAGCTACAATTTTATTTCAAGAAGGAAGCTACTCTTTCTCATCCCTCTGACACAGCCAAACATAGCCCTCCCATCCCCCCCCCAAAAAATCACAAAGTGGCATGATGGGATCCAAAACCAAACAAAATCATGCTGTCAATATCACTTGTTCCTTATGAAGCTGAGCATTTCTTCCATTCATCTGTTTTTGATATTCTATTGAATTAATTATAATGGTTGTTTTAAAATGTTTTCAGTATTTTAAATTTCCAACCTCATTTCATCATACTTATTTTGAATGCAGTGGCTTTTCAACCCCTTGCTAAATAAGTAGTACCAGAAAATTCATGTTCTCTTTACACACATTCAAATTCTGTTTCTCTCTCTCTCTCTCTCTCTCTCTCTCTCTCTCTCTCTCTCTCTCACACACACACACACACAGTTGGAATAAAAATAAAATGAATTATGTATAGTACAATGTTCTTTAGAGGAGACAATCGTACACAATCCAAAGTTTATTTTCCTTCAACTTTCAATTTGCAAAAGATTCTTTTTCATTTCTCATATTACAGGCAATCACATTTGATATTACTAGAACTTTCTCTTCACCTTAATAGAGTTGATGTAGTGAATTAACATTCTCAGGTAGAAGTGCCCCCACCATAGTTGTCACCTTGTAAAGAGGAATCTAGAAGTGCCCCCACCACAGTTGTCACCTTGTAAAGAGGAATCTATGGCACTGAAATCTTAAATCACACTGACTAAACCCAAAGAGCAAGAAATTTGTAAAAGGAAAAACTGTTCTTCACACCAGATTGCCATCTAGTGTACACAAAATCTAGTAACACCACCATCCGTCAAAGTTATAATGATTTTGGAAAAATCCATTTTTATAAAACTTCATGCATAGCTTTAAATAATTTGATTAAAGTTTATTGCAATTGTAATATTGAGGCAATTTTTCAAAAAAATTGATTTAAATATTGTGTAGTGTTCTCATCTCCAAGACAATAATATAATTAAATATCTACACAATAAATTCTATATGAAGGCCACAGGTCATATTTATATCATATTTTCCATATGCCAGAAACTAAGTAGTTTACATATCATCAGTTCATTTAATCATTACTGCAAGTCAATTAGATGTATACTATTACTATCTTCATTCTGAGGGTTGGATTACTTGGCCAAGATCACACAGCCTGAGCCCACACTTTTAACCATGTAATTTCATATCTGATCTTGTTCAGTGTCATATTGTTGAATATAAGATTCTACGTATCAATAAGTATAAAAAGCCAAATATTGAAAAACAAGCATATAGTAACAGCGTCAATTAATACGCATTGGTCAAACTGAACTGATTACTGAAAAACTAAACTGGTAGAATTTAGACACCTGTACTTATGAAACCAATGTAAATGATTGAACACCTACATAGGCCAACAATTATGTCAATCTAGACAATAATTATTGAAGTTTATATCTGCTCAGTTCATCTGTAAATATCAACTTTTAAAATTTGATCTGGGGCTATATATGCTTCTTCTTGGCCATTAAAACTGTATATTCTAACATACGTATTCACACCTCCACTTCATCCATGGAACTGGTAATTTTAGCTTATAATTTTGAATTCTTTTCATGTAAATTGATTTTATTTACCAAATAGTTAGATTTGTTATCTGCAATTCATTCCTTTTTATGCTCACCCATTTAAGGTTCTGGGTTTAACGTCTAGAGACTTAAGTTCAAGGTCTGACTTGACTACTTACCAACTGTTTAACCTAAGGTAAGCCACCGAAGTTCCCAGTTTCACTTTTCCCATCTGCAAAGTGAAGATAATGATACCTTCCCAGCCAACTCCACAGGCAAAAGAGTCAAATGAGATAACATATATGCAAATGCTTCTGAAACTACAAAGCACAGGATAATGTGAGGTATTGCTCACATCTGATTGCTCCCATAAAGGAAGTAAAGTCCTCCTTAAGGAACAAGAGTGTGAAATTTAGAACTGGGTTAACATTCCTTAAATAATATAAAAGTAAAACAAACAAAAACCTCTCTATATTAAAAATATATAACTTTAAAATATTTCTACTTCTGATTTTAGTTGTACCAATCTGAAGGTGTACATTTGCTTTTCCTTGGTTTTGGTAGGATAAAATTAGTTCAGAACTAAAAGAAGGGTCATGATTGAAGTTTTCTTTGAGAGTTTTTTTTATATTCAGTATGATCATTAGAAATTCACAAGGAAAATCTATTTCTTTATCCACAGAAGAATAAGCTCTTCTGTTTTTAAGAAAGTTACATAAGTTTAAGCTGGTGTTTAGATGTCTCCCTAACAAGTTTTATTTTTGAAAAATGTCTGTCACTGCAATCCCCATATCCTTGTTAAACCATGTGAGTTGTTTCACTTGCTAAGAGTTCAGCTGCAGCCAATGATAGGGTGTGGAGGTGCCATATTCTCATTAATTTAAAACTCATCAGAAGGAAGAGGAAGTCAATTACAGTAAATGAAAAACAGGAGTCAAGTGGCATTGATGGCATATGTAAAATATATCTTCTATATCTCTTACTGTCTGCCAGAGAACCTAGTATCATCCTTGTCACAATCACCTTCCTAGCAATAAAACTAGGCATTACAGTGAGAAACCAGACAAATATAATTCTGCCATTTGTGTAAGAAAAATAAACTTATACTTAAACAATCAGATAATTTAACACATAGGAACACAATATCTTATTTAGTGGCTTATGTAATAGTAGTAGTGGGAGAATAAATGGTTCTTTTATGAGTGAGGACTGCCACGGAATATTGATTAAATATTAAAGGAGAAAGAGTTAAAGGAGAAAGAGATCCAATAAGGAACCCTTAGGCTTTCTAACAGCTAGAGCCAGGAATTAATCTCCCTATGGTACAGCACTGTCTTCTTTAACATGCAGATAATCATGCCTGCTATGCTTGTAAAGATCAAATGAAATGTCGTTCATTTATTCATCAAATATTGGGTACCTACTGTACTTAAGAAACTGTGCTGCGCACTGTGAAAGATTCGATGGTGTTTAAAATAGCCTCCGTTTTTATGAACTTAAAACTTAAGGGCGAGATCAATGACATCAACACCATGGACAATAAAAGCAAGTTGAAAGTTCAGGAGTCATAAAGGCTAAAATAATGTGATATGAGAATTCATGTCATGAAAGCGTGCTTTGAGACTGTAAAATGCTACACAGATGCAAGCTATCAGAATAGTTCAGCACATGGCGAAACTGAGCAAAGGTGTTTGATGACTTGTTCCTATAAACATTCCCTTTCCCCTTTCTGTAACTTGGTTAATAAAATAGGATAGGAATCAGTGACTTAATATAGTGTCTCACAAGCTCCAAATGCTCAGTAAATATTTGTTGAATGAACTAATGCTTAACGATCTACCTCTCAATGTTATTTGAAGGAGTACTTGGTAAAAATTATTCTAGTTGGGAATGCCAAAGCACTACTTAAAATATTATTAATTAATAATTTGAATAATAATGCTATTTTAGAATCTATTTTAATCAAGTATATTTTAGAACATTTGTTTCAGATGAAACTGCCACCCCATATATAGATTACCAGTGTGTAATGTGGGTACAGTATAAACCAGTAGAAAATACATTGATTTGGGAGCCAGGACCTGTGCATGAGAATCCTCAATACCAACTAGCTCTAGGAAAAGCTACCATGTATGTACCTTAGTTTTCTGATCTGTAGAACAATAGACTATACCAGATAATTGCTAAGATCTCTTCCAGCTTTAACATTTTAATGTCTCAATACAGGACGTACTATTTAATTGAAAACATTTACATTTTATAAAATGGATTTAGCTTGTAATGGGCTATCACCGTGTTTTAAAAATGACATTATCATATTTTTTGATTGGTAAATTGTGTAAGATAAGAATGGCAAAAGTTCACAAACATATTGAGATATTCTAATATAGGTAAAAAGTATTAGCTCTGCAGCCTCCCTCTGCCCCTCACCGCACATACCTTTGAGCTCTTTGGGGAGCAATCTATGATTAGTTCTCCATAGTTAAGGCTAAGGGAGGAGTATAATTATTAAGTGAATTGGACTAGTTCTGGACAATTAAAGCAGAAACTTTCAGTTATTTAAGGACATATCCATCCTTCCATTTTGTTTAAACTTTGTTCCATACGTAGTCAATACAGCCTGGCCAATCATGTGCTACAGCTGTGCACACAAACAATTTTATTTACAATAAATGTTAGGGAATTAATGAAGCATCATATGTGACCACACACTAATCACAAAACCGGAATCTAAATGGTCCTTTAAACAATATGTTTATAATGGTGATTGAGCTTTCTAAAGATAGGAAACCTGCCATAGGAGAATGAGCCTTCTAAAGTTAGGATCCCCAAGAAGTTAAGATGAAAAGACAATGCATTCTTTATTGAGTACCTGCATTGTTTGTGACTCTGAGCTAGGCTGTTATATATATTTACTCATTTTAAACTGGTAAGAAATTAGCAAATTTAGATTTAATCGTTCACATTTTAGAGATAAATAGTCTCTGATAAGTAAGTTGCTCAAAGTTGCAGAGCTAATTGGATTTGAATTCAGGTCCCCAAAACTTCAAAGCCCTATGCTTTAACCACCACCTCCCATAACTATGCTTATGAACTATGTTCAATATTATAATTTAGGAGATAAAAACACAAATTTTAAATAGTACTTTGAGGCATCTTATCTAAATCAAGAACTCATTTGATACTTCATTAGCTCGTGTTTCATGCTGTATCTACACAGATGGACTCATTTTTCTAGAAAGCATCCCCTGCCTACCCTCTTCTACTTTGATCTTGCTGACTTTTGGTCCTCCTTCTGGTCCTCATTTAAATGTCATCTCTTCAGTAGGCAAACTTTGATATCAATTTAAATTAACTTCTTACTCTTAAGTCATCCTATGTTTTTTCAAATTAGCCTTTCTCCCATGTGTCCAATGCTCACAGTAAACTGTCACATCCCTGAGGGCAGTTATCATATCTGTCTTGTTCACCTCCACATCTCCACCATTTAGAACAGAGCTTGGCATGTAGTAAATACTCAAAAATATCTGTTGCATGAATAGCACATGTATCCAAAATTATGTAGAGTGCTGTAAGACTCCAAAAACATATGACCTTTGGGAAACATATATTGTACTTTTTTTGTTTTATAGCATCATACACACAATGAAAACAAGAAAGATCTTGTAGTAATGTTAGTATATTAACAGATTTAACAATGGAGTCCCTGGTGTGGACTCAAATTGCTGATGAATTATTTGTTAGCACATTCATGAAGCACTGCTCCATTTCATTTTATCTTGTTTTGTCTTATAAATTCCAAAGAACTAACAGGAGTAGAGTGGGTCATTGCATCAGCATTGCTTCCGTTTAGTAGACTGATGCAAGTAAACAGTAACAAGGTCTTTCTTTTTCTTTTTGCAATACTTCTCATGGTCAAAAGATGGCAGTGTGTTCGAGAGTGACAGCCTTCTTTCTAGTTCTGAAATGAACAGCAGGGTGAGTGGTTAGCTGTGGTCCTGATGAATTGAATTGGCTTTGCAAAAATCTCAGGTTTCAGAAGGATGTCCAAAGCAGAAATCCATGTCTTCCCAGGATAAATGTTCACGCTTTTCGGATATGCTGCTTACCTTTGTTCAGGAGAGAAGAGCTCCAGAAAGTGTATATTCTCTTATGAAGAGATAAAAAAGCAAATTTGAGCCACAAATGAGAAAAAAAATTATTAAATGCCAGAAATAAAAATATTGCTAGCTTCAAATACCAAATGTCAAATGCTGTGATCAATCCACTCATTGACCACATTTGGAGAACTTGTGTTTTCACTGATAAGCCACGGTATCTCTCCTAAAATGTCTGTATTTTATTTTATAGGAAGTTAAGATGGAAATACTTGTCTTCTTCTGAACTACTTTTTAAAATTGTATTTACAGCACAGATATTCATAAACAAGGTGGCACTGTGGCATTGATGTAAACTAGGTGAGATTGTCCTCAGTACCTTCCTCTACCCTGTGAGAGCTCTCCTCCTTCTCTTGTAGCTGCTATCCTTTTTTTTTTCTTTTTTTTTTGAGACGGAGTCTCGCTCTGCCGCCCAGGCTGGAGTGCAGTGGCCGGATCTCAGCTCACTGCAAGCTCCGCCTCCCGGGTTCACGCCATTCTCCTGCCTCAGCCTCCCGAGTAGTTGGGACTACAGGCGAGGATGGTCTCGATCTCCTGACCTCGTGATCCGCCCGTCTCGGCCTCCCAAAGTGCTGGGATTACAGGCTTGAGCCACCGCGCCCGGCCTCTTGTAGCTGCTATTCTTACAGACCCAGACATTCAGGATCCGGGCCTGAGCTCTCCTCCAGTGTGGGCATCTTATTCTGGATGATGCCTCAGGCTCTAACTCAGTCCTTTCATTTGTCCTCCTTAAAGACTTTCTAGTTCTGTTCTCCAAGGATGGCCTCTCTGTTGGAAAGGGTCAAATCGATGTCTGTCTAACGGCTGATGAGGTGCACTGTACTGCCAGGCACCTAATCACCTATTTATATATTTTTCAGCAGTCATGAATGGCACTCACTCAAGGTTACCACCGGGAAAGTGACAGCCAGACTAGGTACAGCTAACAATAATAATGCTTCAGACAGGTAAACTCTGAGGCAGAGCAAAACAGTTTGTTGTGCAGCGTGCAGAGTTTCTGTCCTTTAAGAGGAACGTATTCATCTTCTATCCTTAACTTATGACATAATGCCTGGCCCACGACAAACATTCAATAGATGTCTAGGCCTAAGCTTTTAATGATGAGACACTGACACAAACTGATGGGGATGATATTTTTGCACCTCTCTCTGGTCCCTTCGTATTATCACATGTTGGGAGGAAAAGTCTCTGCCTACTATGAACTGCCTGTGCCCATGACAGTAGGACTTAAACAGAAATTGTGATTGATTGTGATTTTACTTTTTTTTTTGAGATGGAGTCTCGCTCTGTCACCCAGGCTGGAGTGCAATGGCACAATCTCGGCTCACTGCAACCTCTGCCTCCTTGGTTCAAGTCATTCTCTGGCTTCAGTCTCCCGAGTAGCTGGGACTACAGGTGCCCACCACCATGCCCTGCTAATTTTTTGTATTTTTAGTAGAGACAGGGTTTCACCTTGTTAAACAGGGTGGTCTCGATCTCCTGACATCGTGATCCACCTGCCTCGGCCTCCCAAAGTGCTGGGATTACAGGTGTGAGCCAACGGTAATTTTATTTTTATTCCTTCTTACTGTGGCTTCTGTGGTGGAGGAGACAGAATGTCCTGTTAGACAATAAGATAATAAAATGAAGATGGAAATAAGTTCCTGAAGCTTACTTCAGAAAAGGCACAGGGATGTGGGAGGTGCCACGGGGCCATGAGCACTTGTTCCTAGCAGGGAATGGGACTAATTTGTTTGGCTTGCCTAATAAATAGGACTCAGGCATGCACACCAGCAACTGTTTATTTCCTTACAAATGTGGTATGCTTTTGTTTGATGTGTTCCCCCGGAGGCTTTCATTTATCCCCAAAGCATCTCCTAAACTGCACAGTTGGCTTGAGCTCTGTCTTTATGAATAAATCGATCAATTCTTGTGAGAATCTACAGGTTTTTAAACTGTAACAGGCCAAAACACTGCCAGTTGCCTGGATGATGTGTCTATAAAATGACCTGTAATCCAGTTCACAGCGTCTTTCTTCACTTTTCTTGAGAGATTATTTCTCTCAAGGATAAAATAAATGTATCAGCAAGAGTCTCTTTCCTCCTTCTAGCTTGAATTCAAGCACATTAGGTATATCAGGAAATAGCCCAGTGCAACTAAAGAAGAAAATCACCCAAGGGATATGATCTTCATTACTGTGACTTCATGCCTGTAAACCGAGGACTAGCCAGTTGATCCGGCAGAGCAGGCGTGTATCTGTTGGAGTTGCCAGGGAACAATGGCCTTCACTGTGCAGGCTGCCACGTGGGAAACAGGCTTGTTTTTGTTTTCCTTTATGTCATTTTGGGGTATAAAATATAATTGTTCTTTTCTTTATTTGAATGCCACAGAGTCAGTAGGGAACTACAGCTTCCTGCTCCCAAATATCGGGCCAGTTGTTCCAGAAACTCCGTAATCCATTGACATTTTAAAGCGCTATAGTTGTAATGGTAACTTTTTACTCCACCATCAGAGCAAGAGGAGCAGATTTTCTTGCGGAAGAGGAGGCAGCTTTCAGGAAGTTCCCAGAGAGTCATTTGACATTTCTGCCTGGGATGAGGAGGAGGAATGAGATAAGGGAAGGGCGAATGGAATGTAGCTCCTTCACATGGGCAGTAGAGGCATCCTGGCATGTGCAAATCCAACGTGAATGCAAAGGCTTTGCAAACATGTCTGCACCAATCAGAAGCACATACATACTCAAGTTTCCCATCTTCATGTTACCATTATGCGTAGAATTTCCTCATAATGTAACACCATAGAAGTTTTGAGGCTAAGAAAATGATTCTCATTACATTTAACTTGCATGTGTTAAATTGCTAAAGCTAGCCAGACATGAGAAAACAGCTAGCTCTCATAAATTCTGACTTACATCTCCTGTTCTATCAAGTCAATAAATATACTCATCCTTGTCAGTTGATATGATTCAAATTTTGGCCTGTTTTTGAAATTTTGAGAGTTGATAAATAACAATAGAAGGTTAATTTGATTTAGGACTTAAATGTAGAGGGGATATTTAGTCAACCAATTAATTTCTAAGAGTTTCTATCCATTACCTTGTAAGCTTGTTGCTATATATTAGCAGACACAATTTTAATTTAAAAAAGACACTCAAAGACATAATTGGCAGTTAAAGTATTTACATGTTTCCTGGATTTTATGGTTACAATTGGTTACATATGAAAGGCATATGCTTTTTCAAATTCAAGTCCAATTTATTTATGCTTACAGATACAAGAGCTTCCTGGATCTTGAACACAAATGGAAAGATAACAGGTTCTCATGGTCTAATAAAATGAAGCTAAACACCTCAACATGAGAGTAATTTTGTTTGTGTTGCCATTAACTCTCTAATATAAAGTACATTTCCCATCTATGGTCATGGCACCCCAGTCACAGACACATATAGCATCTAGCTCTGTCCTTCCTTGCATGGGAGGTCACAAAATAAGCAGGAATCCCTGTTAAAATTTCAGCATTTCAGCTATGACAGGTAAAGTGCCCAGAAAACTATTAAATGTAATTTTTAAACTATCTATATTAAAGATGTAAACAGAATGTCTGATGTTGTACAAAACAGGATTAAATACTGTGGCAGAGGCAGGAATGGCTCAACAAATAGTCTGTGTGCTCCTCTCATTTTTCTCAGGCTCCTTTGAAGGTAAGGGTGTGTGCTGCTATCCATATTCCTAACTATTCACAGTCTCTCTCCCTTCTGTGGCTGGAAATGTAGGACTGCAAAGAGGCAAACTGTGTGATAGGATGAGTTTTGGCTCTCTGAGTCACTCTTTAGAGGAAAAGTATACAGAAAAGCTGCCCAGCTCCCACTGGGTTATGAGATGAGCAATAGACAGACTAGGCTATGTTAAGACATTGAGATTAAGGGTTTGAAATTGGAATTGACTTTGTCACTGGTTTTTAGAAAACCAATCCCAACATTCTTTCTAAAATAATACATTTTTCTCTGAATGCTGGTGATACATCCATTTTATATATCGGAGACTTTATGTGGTTAACTGTATTGCTACATAGTCAATCTTATGAATACGTTAATAATAAAACTTTAAGACATTAAAATATTAGGTTTAGAAGTTTTAGTGGGTTAAATTAATACGTGTAGTAAGTCTGCTAGGCTGGCTTTTACTAATGCTCTTTATTGAATGCTAAAGTTTAATTATAATCCCTGTCGTGAAGTTACATGGTTTGACTATGGATACAATTTTTCACTGGAAATCTTTGGTTTGGTAGTAAAAGAAGGGAAAACTGTGTAACTACAAGAAGGGCAACTTCCTGAACCGCACTTAGGATACAGCCAACGAGAATATAGCAGACTCACCCCACCGATAGAACCAGTAACCAAGAAGAACAGTGGTCAAGAAAATTCTCCCTAATGGTATCAGGGCTAACTAATGGAATATTCCTCACCCTGAAATAAAAAGCCTTAAGAATATCTGACCCAAAGAATTTCAGAATTGATGGGAACCAGTGATTGAAGAAAGTCCCCCTTTTTTTCTGAATAGAGTGTTCAGTTAGTCTTCCCATATTATGTAATGAGTGTAGGTGTGAGCATGCTGGAGGAGGGACAGATAACTTCAAACGTTTCCTAATCTAAAAGGAGCCATATGTGCAACTCATGGAGAGACCATTCTTCAGAGACTTACAAATCCTCAGCCTCAGACAAGATGTGGCAACTGCTAGGACTTTAATTTTCTTCAATGGGAGAGGTTGAGTGTTTTAGATTATCACAATGGCATACTGTAACAGAGACTATTAGTGCTCAGTAAGTATATCTCAACTTCCTTCGCAGTTGAGTGAAGATCATGTGACTAGTTCTGGTCAGTAGATTGCTGGTGGAAGTGAAGTGTGTCACTTTCGGCTGGAGGCACTTAAGATTAGGGGGATCTTCTGTGGTTGCAAGTGAAGTACAGTAAAATGGTGGATATGCAAGATGGGGGCTCCTGGGCAAGTAGGGGACCTACGCAATAGCATTGCCTGACCTACGTGGAATTGTGACATGACCAAGAAATAAACTTTTCTTACGTTAATCCACTAAGATTTTAAAGTATGACCCTGAATAACTGGTTTTAACGATTTGACTAAAAAATAAAATATTGTAATTACTACTGATCATACAAACCACTAAAATATTCATTTTATTTTAAGAGGAACCCTTATAGAATTCAACATTTATATTCTCTTATATTTTTTGAGCCAAGTGTTAGGACACATACAAGGAAATTCAGAGCACATTGTTTTCTCCCCTCTCCAAAATTTCACAGTCCAGTTCTCTCGCCTGCCTTCTTGCAAGATAACAAATGACTATACTGCTCTTTAACCTTTTTGAGGTTGCACCCACTAGCCTCTAGGAAAGCTTTTGGATGAATAAGAAAGTATCATGTATTCCACCTGTTTTGAATAAGGACAGAATCTTGGAGAGATCATTGATGAGTTCAGCTTAGCTGAATAAAAATGGCTACACACCCAATGATTTAAATTTTTCTTTCTTCAGCAGAGATTTTCCTCCCCTACAACTTTATGTTTAGCACTTGAAATTTTTATTACAGCCTGGAAGAGTCATAAAAGTTCTTTCTATGTTTAAGTATAACCTATTTCCTCATAAGCAAGTATAGTCCAAAAGAGCACCTCAAAATTCATTTTATCTTTTGACCCATACACACACTATCTCTCCCTTTTTTCCCTCCCTCTTCATTTTCTCTCTGACAGTCAATCAATAAATTATGACATCTATAGAATTTACCTTCTCGATAGTTCTCAAATACTCTTGCCTATGCTCCTCCTTTTACTTTGACCTGAGACACCACTATCTCTTACCGCTATAGCTACAGTAGTTTGCTAACTCGGCATTCATTTTTTATCTTTGCTCTCCTAAAACCTGATCTCTACATTGAAGATAAGGGATTCTTTCTAAAATAAAGCTGGTCATGACACCACTTGCTTAAAATCATCTATTGTTTTAGGTATTATGTACAAACTAATTAATATGGCTTATAAAATGTTTTATTTCTTCAGCTTCACTTCTCATAACATCAACCCTTCCTCCCTAACCCATCCCAATCCTGTAACTGTCGACTTTCTATAATCCAATCATGATAAACTTTTTCTTTAAAAAAGTTTATTTTATGTATAGACTCCTGTGTCCTAATCACCTCCTCCCATTTCTAGGTTAGAGGCCCTCATGTATTTGATAGCAGCTTCTCTGCTTTCTCTCTCATAACATTTTTGTACCATATTGTGATTGTCTATACATTTATACGTATTTCTCATTAAACTGTAAATTCCATGAAGGCCAATTCTGTGTCTTTATAATTCACCATTACACACCAATTTACCACTTCTTACAATATAACTCTCATGTGTTTTCTGCCTCCTTTTATTTAACTTATTAAGGATACTTTCTATATGTTCATAGGGAAGATGATGAGTTTACTTTTGAACATCTTGAGGGGAGCTACCTATGGAACATCAAGTGCAGATGTACAGTAGATAACTGGGTAGAGGTTTCTGGACCTTAGGAGGGAAATCTGGGGTGCAGATATAGAGATCCAGAGGCAAGCAGCATAGAAATGCTAGGCTAATCCACTAATGTACAAGAAATCATCTAGGAAGAGTGCGTGAGTCAAGAACAGAAGACATTTGGGGATGGAGCTCCAACATGTATGAAATAGGAGGAAAACTATGGATGGAATTCTTAGAGATAGCTTTCAGACAAGTAGAAGGAAAGCTATGAGAGTGGGGAATGAAGAAAACAAACAAAAAATAAATTCTCAAAAGGAGGGGTATTCAATTGCTGCATAGAGGTCAAGCAAGATAAGAACTGAAACAATTCTTATCCATTGGTTTTAGCAGTGAAGACATCACTGATGACTTTTCCCAGGGTGGCTTCAGTAAAGTGGTGGGTGTGGAAACCAGATTCATAAGTTAGGAGATGAATCAGTGATAAAGAAGTAAAAAAGGGCCCGAGAAATTTTACAGTTAAGAAAAGTAGAGGAGCTAACTCTCATACATCCTTCAGGACTGTCAGACTTTACCTCCTTCCAAAAGCTTCTTCAGATCCCACCAACACATTATTACACCACACACTAATAGAAACCACCACACTCTGGTTTCTCTTACACATCCCTTATAGTTGGTCTATGTATATCTTCATTTTATCATTGATTATATGTTATAATCAACTGATTGTCTTTTCTAGTAAATCAGTGGGTTCTGAGCCTACTTTGGGTTGTTGATTTTCTTCATAATCTGCTGTAATCTAAACAACAGTCTTTGCTGAAAAGTTTATTCATGCACATAGTCACAAATTTGTGCATAAGATTTCAACAAGTTAAAAGGAACCATAAAAGCTCATTCAGAGTACCTAAGTTAGAAAGTCTGCATAAGACTTTACACTTTTTGATAATGTAGAGATTGTATATGTATTATCTTGTGTTCTTGCGTCTGTCACAGTACTTATTACATAATGATACTCAATAAATGCTTAATGAATGAATGAATAAATGAACTGTAGAGTCGAAATATACACCAAGGATATTGAAAGTATGAAAGCAGGAACATCTAACACTGCCTCGGAGAAACAGGAATCCTTCAATGCAAAAGTTTGAAGGAGGACATTGCCAAGATGATAAAGAAAGATACTTCTCAAAGAACGAACATCAGAGGGAAAGGCCCACCAGACTGTTCAAAGAACAGATAATCTAATCCAAATGGAATACAGTGAGCCTTTGGGAAGTATTGAAACACAAGGCAAGTAGCCATTCTCCTACACTTTCAGGTGGGCCTGAATAGAGGAGTTTTTATTTATTTATTTATTTATTTATTTATTTATTTATTTTTAAATATCTCGTCCCCCATTGAAATTATATTCCAGAAAGCTTCAGCCTTTACTATCTATGTATCTGCCCTGAAATCACACCAAAATCCTTTGTGTTTTATTTAACTGACCATTTTAAGTAAATTTATTTCTAAAGGTGTAATTTTTAAAAACTAAATTAAAAAGTAGACCAATAAATTAAACTTGTAATTAAACATGTTACTTTCTGTATGTCTTTTGTCACACACTTCTGTATTCCAAAACACTACCACCAGTACCAAAATCTATCTAAAGAAGTAATCAAATAATTATGGAA
The DNA here is from genome assembly GCF_049350105.2 of Macaca mulatta. Classification (NCBI taxonomy): domain Eukaryota; kingdom Metazoa; phylum Chordata; class Mammalia; order Primates; family Cercopithecidae; genus Macaca; species Macaca mulatta. Next base: position 59,271,242 of record NC_133410.1, read on the forward strand.
ATTTGATGTAAGGAATTCAAAGTTCTGGATCAGACCTAACAAATCAAAAAGTAAAAATTCCCTTTTGTTTTTTAACTCTCGTGAGTAGAAGTGATAGAATAAGAATATTTATGTTCATACACATGAATACCATGATCAAAGTATTGACCTATCTTTGAGACTTTAAAATCTGTGAATAATATTGGGCTAAAGGGGCTCTTTATTTAAAAGGGTTTGAAATACACTTTTTTGGAACTCTTACCAAGACAAAATTTTCAATGATTCTCAGGTGCCCTTGTTGGTTTATTTCTCAAACGGATAGATTTGAAGGGAGAATATTGGTTAAGGTTAATATGTACCTTTCCAGAAGTAAAAGGTTTTCAGAGATTCCAAAATCCATTCAGAATTCCCAGAACTGCAATATCATTTAATATTTATTAGACCAAGTCAAAATTATAATAATCTCCTTTAGTTATTTACGGTGTTTCTGGAACTTTTCTTTTATACATCTAAACCTCAATGTTTTCCTAAAAGGTAGTTATCACACTCATTTTTGTAGTTGAATAGTTGAAGAGACAGCCGTCATATCCTGCTAAATATAACACAGCTCGTAAAAGCCAAAATAGCATCTCGTGGATTTGTGTGATAAACTCGATTTTATTCCCAGCACTCTGGAAGGAGTTTACCTTCTGCCACTGGTAACACTATCAATTTGATATTTGAGGTGACTTAAATGGCTGAAATTGATTACCACAGAGTCACTCTGTAGCTCATCATAAGACTCCAAAACACATTACTTAATATTTTATAGATACAGTAAATGTACCCTGACAGAATACTCTAAGTCCTAGGATGGATTGACACGAGGTTCTCAGGTTTCATAACTATGAATTTTATTAAATGTTATATGTCTGCAATTTCCTTAGAAACTCCTGCAAAATTCCCACACTGAGTGTAGGTGGTGGGCAGAAGTATTAGCTACAATTTTTTGGCTTGAGTTGCTCAGTTCATTTGGTCAGAACACAGTTCGGGGAAGGCAAGGAAGTGGGTAGAAACTATGTGGGCCAGTTTATTTACTTGTACCTTGCACAGTTGTATCAACAATGTCCACAGGAACAATTATATCCTTCTAAAATACAGCTAATGTTTCAAGGAAAATCAAGGCTAACACATCACCACAATTAGGAAATCAACATAAAGTTTATGTCCCTTTAATAGTTGAATCATCTCTATAGCATCATTCTCTCAAAAAAACAAAAAGACTTCATTACTCTCATTAACCAAAAGGTCATTATCAACACTCGATTAATCATCAGTACATAGTGTAGCTTATCTGACACAAATATTTAAATGATCAGTGGTGAGGTTTGAGTGATTGTAGATGACCTGTAAATGGAGTAGTGCCTTAAACTTTTCCTGAACTATTGTAGTTTTGAAATTTTCCATTTCTATAGCTGCCTCAGTACCAGAAAATGTCTATGAAACAAAAATGTTTAAGTCAGCCAGAAGAGGTTTATTTTCCTCTATGCTGTGTTCTCATCAGAGCTAAATAACCAAGTCAAAGACTTGTACATCATAGCTCCTTTTACAGTTTATTCCACAGAATTTCATAACAGATATGCTAATGAAATTTTGAGATAAAATATAATGGGTGTGTGTGATATTTGGTCCAGTCTACCTTAGAATATACTCAAAAGATCTGCCTATGGACATTAATTGAATCCATCAAAAAATGCTAATTCTTATGTTTTAGAGTTCTATTATTAATGTATTGATCATATTAACTCATAATATAATATAGCACAGTCATTCAAAATTACCAAATTACTAATTCAATAGTGTCTCCAGTATCACAAACCAAATTGATTATTTTGGAAGAAGTGCTAGTTTGAATTGTGTTCACCACTAGGTTTAGAAGGTCTGATTCGGATTATTCGTCTACTTTTCACTTTCTTTTGAAAGCAACAGTGGGCAGAAACAGGTTATATGCACAAGACACCAAAATTAACAGGAGATATGCAATATTAATTCATTCACCATGTCTTCCAAGCAGTACAAATTAATATAGGCAGGTTCCAGACAATGGCTTCATTACAAAGGCATATTTTCACTCTTTGTTTACTACATTATATTTAAGAGCTTGGGAAACTTAATTTTTGATTGGCATAGTGTTTATGATTACAAATGGCATGATCTCCTAGAGATGATGCAGCGGGATATTGATGTTAAGTCTAAGGAGGGCTTGTTTGCCAGAAAATCATGGTAATATGTGGGAAAGGCCAAAGGTAATTCTGGGTATTGTTTTTCATGAGTAGGAGGAATTCTCTTTGCAAACTTACAATAATAGGATTAGATAAAAGTATTATCACAAGAAATGTGTACAGATAGTGTTTCTTACTCTCAAACAATCATGCTCATGGCCATGAGCTTTTTCTTCTTTCTGTTGTTTAGATACAAAGAAATACAAGCTTTTTACTTTTTAAACTGAAATGGATAGAGCAATTGGTGGAAAGCAATAGAGAACGTGATAAAACAAGAGCCTAAATCTGATATATCCCTTCAGTGAAGATAAGCAACGTGTTTCTCGGTGCACAGAAGGGTTCAAGTCTTCAGTTCACCTTCACCTGTATTGTCTCACTGAGTTAGGATTAGCAACTGGATAGATATAGTCTTATTACAGAAAGATACATAAGGATACTTGATCAATACAATAGCATAACTGCTGGTGTCATGAGTTTGCTTTTGTGTTTTACAATACTTCTCTATTTATATAAATCTCTAAAGATCTTACTTTGGGAAGTTTCATTTATCCAACCCGATTCTAAACTCATGAATTTTCTCTTTGTGTTTAACTTTAATAGAATTCAAAATAAAATAAAATAAAAATAAAAATAAAATTATTTGGACAAGATGCTATTTGATTTTCTCCATTTATTGTTATTATGTGTTTATAATTATAGTATTAACTGAAATATGTTCTATTCTAAGAATATTCACCTATAATTTCATGGTAGCAAGTAATGAATGATTTTTTATTTCGTTCCAATCATAGTCCACCTATGGTAACTATGTACGTAAAATTTAGTAAATATAAATTTTTATTTAAAAAGTCTTTCACAAATTGCAACTATGTTTTTATTTTCATAGTTTACAATAGTTTACTAATATTTTACTATGCAAAAGCTACCGTACTTTTATATAGTATGGTAGTCATAGGCCTAACCTCAATATATTGTAAGAAAAAAGACCTGTGGCTTATGCCTCTTGGATGCTTAGTTGTGTTTAAATAAAATATTATTGCTGTCAAAGGTCATATTTGCACATTATCTGAGGTGATTTGAAAGTTGGTAAGTGAGGATATGGGTACCACATATCCACATCTTGTTCTACCAAAATTCCTTCCAATTGCTTTCAGACGGGTAGATGTTATAGGTAACAACCCCATGGTGTGGTATATACTATCTTTAGATTCTACACAGTCATCCATGAAATAACCATGAAAAGCTCCAATCTGGGTAGGACTACACTCAGGGAATACACACAACCGTGGATCACAATAAAACCTCAACCACTCATCCATCAAGCAAGGCAACCCAGCAAATTTAAGGAGCTACTGTATGCTAGAGTAATGATCGAAAATTATTGAAAATTTGATAGAGATGTGAGGATTTTAATAATTAGGATGGTTAATGTACATGAGGACTGGGGATGGGGGTTTAGAACTACCTGGTAACATTAAAAGCCCTAGCAGATGTTCAGGAGTCATAGCTGGCTGCATTTAAAATAGCATAGTTAGAGAGAAAGGGGGAATTTCACCTTATTTGTTTAACCATGCCTGACAACGTGCATCAGGCTCTTCTTGTATTGCTGTAAAGAAATACCTGAGACTGGGCAATATATAAGAAAAGGGCCTTAATTGTCTCAGAGTTCTGCAGACTGTATAGGAAGTATAGCACCATTATCTGCTTCTGGGGAACAGGAAGCTTCTAATCATGGCAGAAGACGAAGTGGGAGCAGACATCTCATATTGCAAGAGCAGGAGCAAGAGAGAGTACCGGGTTGGTGCCATGCACTTTTAAATGACCAGATCTCACACAAACTAATTATTTCAAGGACAGCACCAAAAGGATGACTCTAAACCATTCATGAGAAATCCATCCTCATGATCGAATCTCCTCCCACCAGGTCCCACCTCCAACACTAGGGATTATATTTCACTGTGAATTTTGGTGGTGACAAATATCCAAACTGTATCACCATATATTCAGAAGCACAAAAAGACCCTTGAGCTGGGCTGCTAATCATTTCAGATGAGTTTTACCACCATATGAATTTGAAGGGGACACAAACATTCAAACCATAGCAATCCTTTAGAGGTTCTTGGGAAGTTCGGGGCATTTTAACGTATGTATAGTGTTAATTGTGCCTGAAGTGTCTATACTCAGTGGCCACTTTGGGAAAGCAAACATAGCTGAGGACCCAATCTGTCTGTAATCCAGCATGGACCTTGGCATATGGGTTTTAAAAATACTACATAATTTCCAGAATTTTTATCTCAAATTCATTTCCTTGGCAGATGATTAAATTATGAGGGTAGAGCTCTCATCAATGGGATTAGTGCCCTTTTCAAATAAAGCCCAGACAGCTACCTAGACCCTTCTACCATGTGAGGTTAGAGTGAGAAGATGGCTAACTATGAGGAAGAGGGCACTCACCAGACACCAAATCTCTCGGTACCTTGATCTTAGATTTTCCATCCTCCAGAATAGTGAAAAATATATTTCTGCTGTTCATAAGCCACCCAGTTTATGGAAGTTTGTTATAGCACAGTGGATAAACTAAGATAAAGGCTGAGACAAAAACTGATTCACCAAAAGCTACTCATCCTTGGGCCCATCACTATACCAAGAGCAATTTATTGACTATTGTAAACTTTGGCATTATCTAATCCATCACTGCTGGCTTAGGGACCCTAAGGCAACAACTATGTTTTTATTACATAGAGAACTAGCCTAACTGAAGTCACTGGAAACCAGACTCGCAGACAGTGTAGTTAAACACATGATCTTCACCACCCAATCACAGGAAAAAAGTTAGCTACACCAATTCTGAGAATTTCTGGGTCTTGTAGCTCAGGGTCTTCAGGCAGTGGTTCTGATAAAACATTACACAAGCTACAGAACATGGTGACCATACACACTTGGCCTATTTAGTATCTGATTAGTGGCAGCACCAAGAAAGAAAAATTTAAGAATAAGTTAAGAAAAAGGATGATAATAACTAGTGCAAGGTGGAAAGGATTTGGAATGGCTTCCTTGTCAAAACAGCCCTATTAAGAGCTTTTCTGGTGCTGGCAGTGGCTCTGGGCACTGAGGACTGGCACAGGACTATTGAGAGAGGGAGTATATAAATGATGTGGTGCGGGAATTCCACTCAAAGGAATGTGACTCTGAACTGGGTGAAGAGTCTGTTTGGGCAAAATACTAAAATTGGAGATTAGATGCTAGGATATGCAAATCAGGATTTGGAGTTAGAGATGATTGTCTGAACACAAGCTTTTCAGACATCTTCTGGCTGATTTTGCTTGTTCTATAATGTTTATGTAACTATTTCCCAAGGAATCTTGATCCCTATCTTCAATCTAGCAGCTGAGGCCTGGTGTTCCAAAGGAACTGGTGTTCCAACAGCAGCTGAGACCTGGTGTTCCAAAGGCATGGGCTGTGTGAGCATGCCTAGCATATTCCAGAGCATGAGGCTGCAGTACCTGCCTTGGGATGGTAGCAGCCCCAATTAAAGGCAAGAGACTCATTCCTCACTCAAACTGGGCAAAAAGGAGAGGATAATGACTCCAGAAAGAAGTAAAAGGTGTGTGGACACGTGACCACCTCATTAAGTGCAACAATAACATACTTAAATAGTTCATCTGGCCTGGTTCGGTGGCTTAGGCCTGCAATCTCAGCACTTAGGGAGGCTGAGGTGGGCGAATCACGAGGTCAGGAGTTCAAGAGCAGCCTGGCCAACATGGTGAAATCCCATCTTTACTAAAAATACAAAGAATTAATTGGGCATGGTGCCAGGCGCCTGTAATCCAGCTACTCGGGAGACTGAGGCAGGAGAATCACTTGAACCCGGGAGGTGGAGGTTGCAGTGAGCTGAGATCCGCTACTGCACTCCAGCCTGGGTGACAGAGCGAGACTCCATCTCAAAATAAAGAAAAAAAAATAGTTCATCCATGCAGTTTGAAGCCGTTCACCAGGGTATGGCCAACTACAAGCAGACCGTATTTGCTGAAAAGGCTGTTGAGTATGAAGTTGAGGACTGTGGTTTTAGATCTGCTGGGCCTGAAGCTCTAGCATGAAGAGATGACCATGTGGATGTTCTTGAAGTCATGAATAGTGAAGATTTTCTCTATATTAGCAATGGTAATATTGCTAATGCTACCTAATCTGAATTCTGGTTTAATTGTGTAGGTCTATAAGTTCTTTGGAAGTATAATTTTTTTTTTTTTTTTGAGACAGATCTCACTCTGTCATCCAGGCTGGAGTGCAGTGGTGTGGTCTCGGCTCAGTGCAACCTCTGCCTCCCTGTTTCAAGCGATTTTTTTGCCTCAGCCTCCCGAGTAGCTTGGACTGCAGGTGCGTGCCACCACGCCTGGCTAACTTTTTTGTATTTTTAGTAGAGATGGAGTTTCACCATGTTAGCCAGGATGGTCTCGATCTCCTACCTCGCCTCGGCCTCCCAAAGTGCTGGGATTACAGGTGTGAGCCACTGCGCCCAGCCAGAACTATAATCTTTAACTTTAATTTGTCTGTGATCATTCAACAAAGGAGAAGAGTTATATGTATACAATTTTTGAGCATTTAAATGTTGTTGACACTATTAATAGGATATTTTAATTCTTTCGAATTCGTAGAATGATTAATGAGCCATAGTGGACAATGTGGATTGCCATAATTTGGAATAAAAATTAGAATAGAGGGTAAAGATGCTGTCCTAGGCAGAGCATAACTCTGAAGTTAATTAGTGAACGCTCTGACCTGAGCATATTTCAACACTGAGTACTAGAGATATGGAGAGGATACACAAAAGACCCATGGTTAGTATTGAGAGAGGGACCACAAGAAGATGAAAAGTAGACTTCCCTGATAGGCTACTCACCTCTTCCTCCAAGTAGATAACACTGACATGTTAGAGATGAAGGTTTATTCCACCCTTCTCTGGTTTTCATGAGAAGGGATTTTCCTAAACACAGCTGGCCAGTCATCTCACCCTCTATTCCTCCCTAAGAAGGTGAGCTGAGTTACTTGGTTGGTGAAAGGCAGCTCTAACACCAGGGCACATTGTTCAATCTCATTCAGCTTTACCAGTGTATTTGTTAGTTTTTCCTGTGGTAACAAGCAATGCCAGTGTATCAGTGACTACCAACTACTAATATTTATTTCTTGCTAATGTTACATCAGAGCTACAGGCTAGCCATACCTTTGCTTTACTGATGAGGCCAGACCTATTTTCTTATGTTTATTAGTTACTTGAGCACCCTTTCTATTGCATTGCTTGTTCATACATTTTGCTATCAATATTTTTTTGCTTATTAATATTTGTGTGTTCTTCGTATATCAATCCTTTGTCGATCAAATATATTGCAAACAACTTTCCTCGAACTAACGCTTTACTTTTTCCTGTCTTTTAAAGCGATATCCTTTGAAACACAAAAGTTTTTCTGTTATGTAGTATAATTAATATTTCTGTTATGTTTTTAATATCATCTAAAGAAATCATTTCTTATGCTGAAATTATAAACATGTTCTACATTTTTTAAAAAACTTTAAAGTTGTGTTTTTCACATATAGATTTTAATCACCTAGAATTTTTTTATTATTTATTTTAGAGTTAGACTTTAACTTTACTTTTTCCCATAGGAAAAACCAATTTCTAACCATCATTCATGGACAGTTTATTATTCTTTTCAGGTCTTCTAGTGTACCTCTAATAAAAGAAGTTTTCACATGTCAGTGTTCATTCAGTTGAGTTCTTTATTCTGTTCCATTAGTCTGATTTTTCTCTCTCTAACCAAGTACATGTAGTTGTAAATAGTACAGCTTCATAATGTCTTCATATCTGATAAGATATGCACCATAACTTGTCTTTCTTCTTTAAAATCTTCTTGCTTGTTCTTATATCTTCGCTTTTTTAAAAATTTATTTTAGAATCAGAATGCTAATTTCCATACAAATATTATTGATATAGTCATTGAAATTTCATTGAGTGTACAGATTAATTTGGGGAAAATTGACATCTTTGTGATGTTGAGTTTTCCTAGCCATTTTAGTTCATCTCTCCATTTGGTGGCCCTTCATTTTTTAGTTTTATTTGGGATTTTTAAATAACTATAACTCTATAATTATAACATTTTATTATAAAATTATACTTGTAAATTTTTATAATTTTCACTGTAAAGTATTTATGAAATATATCATTTATGTTTGTTCTTCTCCTTCTTCCTCCTCCTCCTCCCCTTCTTCTTCTTCTTCTTCTTCTTCTTCTTCTTCTTCTTCTTCTTCTTCTTCTTCTTCTTCTTCTCCTTCTCCTTCTCCTTCTCCTTCTCCTTCTCCTTCTCCTTCTCCTTCTCCTTCTCCTTCTTCTTCTTCTTCTTCTCCTTCTCCTTCTTCTTCTTTTTTCTGAGATGGAGTCTTGCTCTGTCACCCAGGCTGGAATGCAGTGGCACAATCTCGGCTTACTGCAACCTCTGCCTCCTGGGTTCAAGCGATTCTCCTGTCTCAGCCTACTGAGTACATAGGATTGCAGGCATGTGCCACCATGCCTGTCTAATTTTTGTATTTTTAGTACAGACAGGGTTTCACCATGTTGCCAGGCTGGTCTCGAACTCCTGACCTCATGATCCACCTGCCTCGGCCTCCCAAAGTACTGGAATTACAGGCGGGAGGCACCATGCCTGGCCCATATAATGTTTATTCTTCAATTCCTTATATATTTGTTAATATTGAAAATGCTACTTTTTTAACAAAACGTATTTTCCCTCTGTTGCTAGAGTATAAGATATAATTAACTTTGGGATATTGATTTCATGTCCAGCAATTCTCATTAATTCTATTGATTTATCTCTAGATTTGTTTCGCTTTTCTATATACAGTTTTATTTCTTCCCTTTCAAATCTTATAGATTTTATTTTTATTTCTTGACTTACTTTCCTTACTGTTCCAGTTAGCATTTCAACATTATTTAATAGATTTTAATAGGCACACTTTATCAAGTAAAGGAACTTCTATTTCCAGAGGATTTCTCTCTTCCAGTTGGCTAAGTTATTATCATCAAAGTTGTTGAAGTATAATGCTTTTTTGGATCTCTTAAAAAATATGATTTTAACCTTTTGTCTGTTAAATGAATTAATGCATCTATTCAATGAATGCCTTTTTTTTTCTTTTCTCTCTTTTTTTTAATCATACTTTATGTTCTAGAGTACATGTGCACAACGTGCAGGTTTGTTACATATTTATACATGTGCCATGTTGGTGTGCTGCACCCATTAACTTGTCATTTACATTAGGTATATCTCCTAATGCTATCCCTCCCCATTCCCCCCTACCCCCACCCCACGACAGGCCTCAGTGTGTGATGTTCCCCTTCCTTTTCAGACAGGGTCTCACTTTGTCACCCAGGCTGGAGTGCAGTGGCACAATCAAGACCCACTGCAGCCACAACCTCCTGGGCTCAAGCAATCCTTCCACATCAGCCTTTCAAGTAGCTAGAGCCACAGTCATGTGCCACCATGCCTGGCTAACAATGAACACCTTTCAACATAAACTGCACTTGCATTTTTAGTATAAACTCGATTTGGTTGTAATTTATAATACTTTATAGTTTTTACTGCTAATATTCTTTTTGGGATTTTCACTACTATGTTCATGACTAAGATTAACCTGAAAACCTCTTTCCTTCTAGTGTCAATCTATGGTTTTAGCATAACAATTATACCAATACAATTATTTTGGAAACTTTACCTCTTTTACTATCATCAGAATTATTCTATTTAACTTTTTACACCATAAAGTTAGCTTCTTAATTTTTAGCCCATTCTATTTCGGTTATCAGTGCCAGTTTGTTCTAAGCATATTCTAATTTCTACTAATATTTCTTCTTTGATTTGTGAGTTACTTAAAAGTGTGTTTTTAAATTCTCAAATACATATGACTTTATTAGTTGCTTTATTTATAATCAATTTGGTTAGAAAATGTATTTTATATGATTATGATTCTGTAATAATTATTGTAGCTGGCTTTATAACTAGTAACATGGTTAACTTTTAAAAACAAGAAGAAACATTGTTTCTGGATTTAGAGTTCTCTATATTTTCATTAGATTGGGCTTCTTAATTATGTTGGTTAAATGTGCCGTATTCCTACAGACATTTTTGACTAATAACCTGTAAATTATGAAAAGAGGTACATTAAAAATTGCCTAGCAGCAGGAGAATCACTTGAACCAGGGAGGCAGAGGTTGCAATGAGCCAAGATCTCACTGTACTCCAGCCTGGCAACAGAGCGAGACTCGATTAAAAAACAAAACAAAACAAAACAAAGCAAAAAAAAATTGCCTAGCAGAATTCTTATACACTGTTGGTGGGAAATTAGTTCAGCCACTGTAGAAAGAAGTTTAGAAATTTCTTGAATAATTTAAAAGAGAACTACTATTTGACTCAGCAATCCACTATTGTGTATATACCCTCCAAAAATATATCATTCTACTGAAAAAACACATGCACACACATGTTCATTGTAGCACTATCCACAATGACACAGAATCAACCTAGGTGTCCGTCAATGGTGCATTGGATAAAGAAAATGTGGTACATACACACTATGGAATACTACACAGCTGTCAAAAAGAATAAAATCATGTCCTTTGCAGCAACATGAATGCGGCTGGAGCCCATTATCTTAGGCAAATTAATGTGGGAACAGAAAACCAAGTACCACATCTTCTCACCAACAAATTGGAGCTAAATATTGGATACTCATGGACGCAAAGATGGCAACAGTAGGTACTGAGGACTACTAGAGGGGAGAGGGTGGGAGAGGGCGAAGTTTGAAAAACTATTGGTCACTATGCTCAGTACCTGGGTGATGAGTTCATTCACACCCCAAACCTCAGCATCACACAATATACCCAGGTAACAAACCTGCACATGTGTCCCCTGAATCTACAATAAAAGTTAAAAAGTAAAAGTAAAAGTTGCCTGGAACACCTTCATATTTGTCCATTGCTATTTTTAATTTTTAAGAACATGTGCTTTATATTTTGAGGCTATGTTATTAGGAATGCTCATGTTTAAAATTACTACATCTTCCTGGTGAACTTCACCTCTATAATTACATGATATACTTTTTCTCTAATTGCTTTGCCTTACCTATTCTGCCTGATCTTAACATATATAATAGATAGTAACAGATATTAAAATCAGAGATCTTTTAGTCTCAGTTTGACACTAAAACATATAAAGCCAAAATTTATAAGTAATAGGTGCCACGTTATTTTTAAAATGAGGTATAAAACCAACTTGTAGTATCTGCAAAGGAGGTGGGTATAACTGATTTACGCCTCTCTCACACCTTGAGGATATAAGGTCAGGATCTGGGTAATAGAGACTTCTCAATAGAGTGTTGGTGTGTTATGAGCCTAACTCCCTGCCCCATAAAGAAAGGAAAAGATCTTTCCCTTAGCTTAATATTAAAAGAATGAGCTTTAACATGACAAGAGAGCTTGGTATGCATTTTGAAAAATGTATGTGATGCAATGGACTGATGGAATACTTATCAGTCTAAGATGAAAGAAAAGAAAGATGGTTATTCTGGTCACACAGAGGGTGCTAGGGCAAAGGATCCATTGCTGCATACCGTAGACATGATGTGGCCTTGGTGCAAGGTTGGGGCTACTTAGATTCTGCCCCAGAGGACCACCTAGTAAAGCAGAATCTTAACTAAAAGAATCACTAGGTGTAATACTGGGTGCTTAGGAGTTTAGCAGTCATAGGCAACCTGCTAGAAAGGGATGTCTTTGCACAGCTCAAGAAAATTGCTGTTCATAGATACTGAGTAACACACAGCTGCCCCCCAAGGCACCTCATGAAGGAAACATGCCAGATTTAAACACCTTTCAGGTCTAGATAGTGCCAGTGTTAGACCATCACCACCATACCAACCAAGAGGACACTTAGAGGAAGAGGAGCGTCACTAGGTGAGGAAAGAGAGAAGCAGCTGACCACACCTCTTTTTACACTGCAGGCAGCAATAAACCTACATGAAGTGAGGGGAAATGCTTTAATTTTAGGTGTAGTTTGATGATAAATAAGGCTGAATATGTTACTTGCTGACTAAGATTATTTTTCTTATTAGAAATGTATATGAGAATTTCTACTATGTGAGAACGGTAAGAAAAGAAAAGTCAGTAAGAAAAGAAAAGTCATTGACTCTGTGTAGTTTTCATTCAAGTCAGAAGAGCCGGGCGCGGTGGCTCAAGCCTGTAATCCCAGCACTTTGGGAGGCCAAGACGGGCGGATCACGAGGTCAGGAGTCGAGACCATCCTGCTAACACGGTGAAACCCCATCTCTACTTAAAAAAAAACAACCAAACACCGCATGTTCTCACTCATAGGTGGGAACTGAACAATGAGATCACTTGGACTCAGGAAGGGGAACATCACACACCGGGGCCTATCATGGGGAGGGGGGAGGGGGGAGGGGGGAGGGATTGCATTGGGAGCTATACCTGATGTAAATGACGAGTTGATGGGTGCAGCACACCAACATGGCACAAGTATACATATGTAACAAAGCTGCACGTTATGCACATGTACCCTACAACTTAAAGTATAATAATAATAAATAAATTAAAAAAAAAAAAATACAACAACTAGCCGGGCGTGGTGGCGGGCGCCTGCAGTCCCAGCTACTCGGGAGGCTGAGGCAGGAGAATGGCGTAAACCCGGGAGGCCGAGCTTGCTGTGAGCTGAGATCCGGCCACTGCACTCCAGTCTGGGTGACAGAGCAAGACTCCGTCTCAAAAAAAAAAAAAGAGTCAGACGAACAGCTATTCTTGATATTTCAGGATATCTAGGTCCCAAATTTCTAGGTTTCTTTTTAAGCGAATATGAATGCCAAGATTGTCACATTTATAAGACTGTACATACCTATTTTTGAACCAAAATCGGTTATTTCCCCTTATGATTATAAACGTCATGTTATTTTACTAATTTAAACAGCTAATTTATAAGGTGGAATTTGCAAAGTTAAAAATTGATGCTCAGAAGGATTAAGAAACTTATCTAAGCATATAGTAAATAAATGAATGAACCAGACTTTCAACTGAGTCAGTCAGCCTGACTCCAGGACAAACATACTATTTTCTATACCAGGTTTCCATTTTTATAGCAAGATGAAAACTTATTTTGATTTAGGTGCCCTAACACCTAGAACTTTACACACGATATTGCAATTGCTTATTTTATAACTAACTGTAGTTAAATTATAAGGTCTACAAAGGCTAAGATTCAGCTACCTCCTTCGTTGCTGTCTTTTTGGTTTGTAGCACAAACAAAAATAATGCAACACATGTTTTTCTTTTTTTATAAGTTATTTTAAGTGAAAAATCAGAATTTTGTATATTTATGGTGAATATTAATGTTTGAAAATATGTTTACATTATAGAATGGTTGACTTTAATTAATTAGCATATGCATTACCATGTGTTTATCTGTGTGTGTGTGTGGTGAAAACAGTTAAAACTACTCTCTTAGCAGTTTTTAAGTATATAATACATTGTTAGTAACTACAGTCACCATGTTATACAATCGATCTCTGGAACTTACTTCTCTTATCTAATTGACATTTTTATATCCATTGACCAATACCTCTCCAAAGTTTTTCCTTAAACCCCTAACCCATGGTAACCATCACTCTACTTTTCACTTCTGCTAGTTCAACAGTTTTAGATTTCACATATAAGTGAGAATCATGCGTTTTTTGTCTTTCTATGCCTGCCTTATTTCACTTATAATGGCTTCCAGGTTCATCCATGCTGTTGCAAATGACAAGATTTCACTTCTTTTTAAAGGCAGAATAGTATTCCATTGTGTATAGATACCGCATTTTCTCTCTCCATTCATCCGTTGAAGAACACTTAGATTGATTCCATATTTTGACCATTAGAAATAATGCTGTAATTAATATGTAAGTGCAGATATTCCTTAGATATACTGACTTCAGTTCCTCTGGATTGATACTCAGTAGGATATACATCCAGTGGTATTGTTTGATTATATGATAGCTCTATTTTGACTTTTTTTTGGTAAAATATAACTTTATATGGGTTATATGAGAAAGGGGAAGTTGGCATTCATGGCCCAGTTACTTCCATTAGGACTAAATTGAAATATGATGGGAAAATGCTACCGTGATGAGAGGAAAAAGACAGCAAGTCATTTGTGTTTAATAAGAATCTGACGCTATTTATCTAGAATAAAACATTCTCCCAAATTAGATAAAATAAAATATAGCAGACCTTTAGCTCCACCATTATTAGATCAATCCAAATGGCATAAGGAATCCCTAGTTCTAATCCTAGCGGGGCTATGAATGTCCCCCTTGAAACTGCATATAAAGCTCACTAAGAACAGTCTTTGGAGTAGGACTACTCTATAGTAGTTGTGTTACTGCGAGCAAGCCACTTAATCTTTACGTGTCGTGTACTTAAAAAATCAGGTTAAATGTCACCTTTGGATCAGGCATCAGGCAAGCACTGAAGAATAACAGGGAAACAGGCAGATAAAATCCTTGACTTCATATTGTTTACATTATAGTGGGGATTGTTTTAAAGAGAGCTAACAAACAACGACGGTTTTATAAAAATGCAGATTTTACATAATCTATGTTATGCATACATTATAGTTTATTGTGAAGATGATATAAAATCATGAAGATAATCCCTTCACCTGCAAAGTTACATATGTTATATATCTTAATTATCATTCATATTATTAGCGACAATGTGAGCATCAGAAAGGTATTTTTTTAATATACTTTAAGTTCTAGGGTACATGTGCACAATGTGCAGGTTCATTACATAGGTATTCATGTGCCATGTTGGTGTGCTGCACCCATCAACTCATCATTTATATTAGGTATTTCTTCTAATGCTATCCGTCCCCCAGCCCCTCACCCCCAGGAAGGCCCTGGTGTGTGATGTTCCCTGCCTTGTGTTCATGTGTTCTTGTTGTTCAGCTCCTACCTAGGAGTGAGAACATGCGGTGTTTGGTTTTCTGTCCTTGTGATAGTTTGCTTAGAATGATGGATTCCAGCTTCATCCATGTCTCTGCAAATGACATGAACTCATCCATTTTCATAACTGCATAGTATTCTATGGTGTGTATGTGCCACATTTTCTTAATCCAGTCTATCATTGATGGGCATTTGGGTTTGTTCCATGTCTTTGCTATTGTGAATAGTGCGGCAATAAACATACGTGTGCATGTGTCTTTGTAGTAGCATAGTTTATAATCCTTTGAGTATATACCCAGTAATGGGATCACTGAGCCTAATGGTATTTATAGTTCTAGATCCTTAAGGAATTGCCACACTGTCTTCCACAACGGCTGAACTAATTTACACTCCCTCCAACAGTGTAAAAGCATTTCGATTTCTCCACATCCTCTCCAGAATCTGTTGTTTCCTGACTTTTTAATGATTGCCATTCTAACTGGAGTGAGATGGTATCTCATTGTTGTTTTGATTTGCTTTTCTCTGATGACCAATGATGATGAGCATTTTTTCATATGTCTGTTGGCTGCATAAATGTCTTCTTTTGAGACGTGTCTGTTCGTATCCTTCACCGACTTTTTGATGTGGTTGTTGTTTTCTTGTAAATTTGTTTGAGTTCTTTGTAGATTCTGGATATTAGCCCTTTGTCAGATGGGTAGATTGCAAAGATTTTCTCCCATTCTATAGGTTGACTGTTCACTCTGATGATAGTTTCTTTTGCTGTGCAGAAGCTCTTTAGTTTAATTCAATCCTATTTGTCTATTTTGGCTTTTGTTGCCATTGTTTTTGGTGTTTTAGCCATGAAGTCTTTGCCCATGCCTATGTCCTGAACGGTATTGTCTAGGTTTTCTTCTGGGATTTTTATGGTGTTAGGTCTTACATTTAAGTCTTTAATCCATCTTGAGTTAACTTTTGTATACAGTGTAAAGAAGAGATCCAATTTCAGCTTTCTACGTATGGCTAGCCAATTTTCCCAGCACCATTTATTAAATAGGGAATTCTTTCCCCATTTCTTGTTTTTGTCAGGATTGTCAAAGATCAGATGGTTGCAGATGTGTGCTGTTTTTTCTGAGGACTCTGTTCTGTTCCATTGGTTTATATATCTGTTTTGGTACCAGTACCATGCTGTTTTGGTTACTGTACCCTTGTAGCATAGTTTGAAGTCAGGTAGTGTGATGCCTCCAGGTTTGTTCTTTTTGCTTAGGATTGTCTTGGCTATGTGGGCTTTTTTGTGGTTCCATATGAACTTTAAAGTAGTTTTTTTTCCCCCAATTTTGTGAAGAAAGTCAGTGGTAGCTTGATGGGGATAGCAATGAATCTATAAATTACTTTGTGCAGTATAGCCATTTTCATGACATTGATTCTTCCTATCCATGAGCATGGAATGTTCTTCCATTTGTTTGTGTCTTCTTTGATTTCATTGAGCAGTGGTTTGTAGTTCTCCTTGAAGACGTCCTTCACATCCCTTGTAAGTTGGATTCCTAGGTATTTTATTCTCTTTGTAGTAATTGTGAATGGGAGTTCACTCACGATTCAGCTCTCTGTTGTCAGTTATTGAGGAATGCTTGTGATTTTTGCACATTGATTTTGTATCCTGAGACTTTGCCGAAGTTGTTTATCAGCTTAAGGAGATTTTGGGCTGAGACGATGGGGTTTTCTAAATATACAATTATGTCATCTGCAAACAGGGACAATTTGGCTTCCTCTTTTCCTAATTGAATACCCTTTCTTTCTTTCTTTCTCTTGCGTGATTGCACTAGACAGAATTTCCAACACTATGTTGAATAGGAGTGGTGAGAGAGGGCATACTTATCTCGTGCTAGTTTTCAAAAGGAATGCTTCCAGTTTTTGCCCATTCAGTATGCTATTCGCTGTGGGTGTGTCATAAATAGCTCTTATTATTTTGAGATACGTTCCATCAATACCTAGTTTACGGAGAGTTTTAACATGAAGGGCTGTTGAATTTTGTCAAAGGCCTTTTCTGCATCTGTTAAGATAATCATGTGGTTTTTATTGTTGGCTCTGCCTATGTAATGGCTTACATTTATTGATTTGCATATGTTGAACCAGCCTTGCATCCCAGGGCTGAAGCCGACTTGATTGTGGTGGATAAGCTTTTTGATGTGCTGCTGGATTCAGTTTGCCAGTATTTTATTGACAATTTTCGCATCGATGTTCGTCAGGGATATTGGCCTAAAATTCTCTTTTTTTTGTTGTGTCTCTGCCAGGCTTTGGTATCAGGATGATGCTGGCCTCATAAAATTAGTTAGGGAGGATTTCCTCTTTTTCTATTGATTGAAATAGTTTCAGAAGGAATGGTACCAGCTCTTCTTTGTACCTCTGGTAGAATTCAGCTGTGAATTCATCTGGACCTGGACTTTTTTTGGTTGGTAGGTTATTAACTATTGCCTGAATTTCAGAACCTGTTATTGGCCTATTCAGAGATTCGAATTCTTCCTGGTTTAGTCTTGGGAGGGTGTATGCGTCCAGGAATTTATCCATTTCTAGATTTTCTAGTTTATTTGCATAGATGTGTTTATAGTATTATCTGATGGTAGCTTGTATTTCTGTGGGATCGGTGGTAATATCCCCTTTATCATATTTTATTGTGTCTATTTGATTCTTCTCCCTTTTATTGTTTATTAGTCTTGCCAGCTGTCTGTCTATTTTGTTGATGTTTTCAAAAAACCAACGCCTAGATTCCTTGATTTTTTGAAGGCTTTTTTGTGTCTTTATCTCCTTCAGTTCTGCTCTGATCTTAGTTATTTCTTGTTTTCTGCTAGTTTTTGAATGTATTTGTTTTTGCTTCTCTAATTCTTTTAATTGTGATGTTAGGGTGTCTATTTGAGATCTTTTCTGCTTTCTCTTGTGGGCATTTAGTGCTATAAATTTCCCTCTACACAGTGCTTTAAATGTGTCCCAGAGATTCTGGTATGTTGTGTCTTTTTTCTCATTGGTTTAAAACAACATCTTTATTTCTGCCTTCATTTTGTTATGTATGCAGTAGTCATTCAGGAGCAGGTTGTTCAGTTTCCATGTAGTTGTGCGATTTTTAGTGAGTTTATTAATCCTGAGTTCTAATTTGATTGCTCTGTGGTCTGAGAGACAGTTTGTTGTGATTTCTGTTCTTTTACATTTGCTGAGGCATGTTTTACTACCAATTATTTGGTCAATTTTAGAATAAGTGTGATGTGGTGCTGAGAAGAATGTATATTCTGCTGATTTGGGGTGTAGAGTTCTGTAGATGTCTGCTTGGTCCTTGGTCCAGAGGTGTGCTCAAGTCCTAGATATCCTTGTTAACCTTCTGTCTCATTGAACTTTCCAATAGTGACTGTGGGGTGTTAAAGTCTCCCAATATTACTGTGTGGGAGTCTAAGTCTCTTTGTCCTTTCTAAGGACTTGCTTTAAGAATCTGGGTGCTCCTGTATTGGGTACATATATATTTAGGCTTGTTAGCTCTTCTTGGTGAATTGATCCCTTTACCATTATGTAGTGGCCTTCTTTGTCTCTTTTGATGTTTGTTGGTTTAAATCTGTTTTATCAGAGACTAGGATTGTAACCCCTACTTTTTTTTTGCTTTCCATTTGCTTGGTAGATCTTCCTCCATCCCTTTATTTTGAGCCTATGTGCATCTTTGCATGTAAGATGAGTCTCCTGAATACAGCACACTGATGGGTCTTGAGTCTTCATCCAATTCGTCAGTTTATGTCTTTTAATTGGAGCATTTAGCCCATTTACGTTTAAGGTTAAGATTATTATGTTTAAATTTGATCTTATCATTATAGTGTTAGCTGGTTATTTTGCCTGTTAATTGATGCAGTTTCTTCATAGCGTCAATGGTCTCTACCATTTGGCATGTTTTTGCAGTGGCTGGGACCAGTTGTTCCTTTCCTTATAAAGCAGGCCTGGTGGTGACAAAATCTCTCAGCATTTTCTTGTCTGTATGGGATTTTATTTCTCCTTCACTTATGAAGCTTAGTTTGGCTAGATATGAGATTCTGGGTTGAAAATTCTTTTCTTTAAGAACGTTGAATGTTGGCCCCTATTCTCTTCTGGCTTATGTGGTTTCTGCCAAGAGATCTGCTGTTAGTCTGATGGGCTTACCTTTATGGGTAAGCCAACCTTTCTGGCTGCCCTTAACATTTTTTTCATTTATTTTAACCTTGGTGACACTGACAATCATGTTTCTTGGGGTTGCTCTTCTTGAGGAGTATCTTTGTGTTGTTCTCTTTATTTCTTGAATTTGAATGTTGGCCTTCCTTGCTAGGTTAGGGAAGTTCTCCTGGATAATATCCTGAAGAGTGTTTTCTAACTTGGTTCCATTCTCCCTATCACTTTCAGGTACACCAATCAAACATATATTTGGTCTTTTCACATAGTCCCATGTGTCTTGGAGGCTTTGCTTGTTTCTTTTCACTCTTTTTTCTCTAATCTTGTCATCTTGCTTTATTTCATTAATTTGATCTTCAATCACTAATATCCTTTCTTCCACTTGATCAAATCGGCTATTGATGCTTGTGTATGCATCATGAAGTTCTCGTGCCATAGTTTTCAGCTCCATCAGGTCTTTTAAGGTCTTCTCTACACTGTTTATTCTAGTTAGCCATCGTCTAACCTTTTTTCAAAGTTTTTATCTTCCTTGTATTTGTTTAGAACATTCTCCTTAAGCTTGGAGAAGTTTGTTATTACTGACCTTCTGAAGGCTACTTCTATCAACTTGTCAAACTCATTCTCCATCTAGTTTTGTTCCCTTGCTTGTGAGGAGATGCAATCCTTTGGAGGAGATGAGGTGCTCTGATTTTTGGAATTTCCAGCTTTTCTGCTCTGATTTCTCCCCATCTTTGTGGTTTTATCTACCTTTGATCTTTGACATTGGTGACCTACAGATGGGGTTTTGGTGTGGATGTCCTTTTTGTTGATATTGATTCTATTCCTTTCTGTTTGTTAGTTTTCCTTCTAACAGTGAGACCCCTCAGCTGCAGGTCTGTTGGAGTTTGCTGGAGGTCCACGCCAGACCCTGTTTGCCTGGGTATCACCAGCAGAGGCTGCAGAACAGCAAATATTGCTGCTTGATCCTTCTTCTGGAAGCTTCGTCCCAGAGGGACACCCGCCTGTTTGAGGTGTCTGTCGACTCCTACTGGGGAGGTGTTTCCCAGTCAGGTTACATGGGGTTCAGGTACCTGTTTGAGGAGGCAGTCTGTCCATTCTCAGAGCTCAAACACCATGCTGAGAGAACCACTGCTCTCTTCAGAGCTGTCAGACAGGGACGTCTAAGTCTGTAGAACCTGTCTACTGCCCTTTGTTCTACTATGCCCTACCCCAAGAGGTGAAATCTATAGAGGCAGTAGGCCTTACTGAGCTGTGGTGGGCTCTGCCCAGTTTGTGCTTCCTGATCTCTTTGTTTACACTGTGAGCTACTCAAGCCTCAGCAATGGCAGATGCCCCTCCCCCTGTCAAGCTGCAGCATTGTAGGTCGATCTCAGACTGCTGTGCTAGCAGTGAGCAAGGCTCCATGGGCATGGAACCTGCTGGGCCAGGCACAGAAGGGTATCTCCTGGTCTTCCAGTTGCTAAGACTGTGGGAAAAGCACAATATTTGGGCAGGCATGTACTGTTTCTCCAGGTACATTCTGTCATGGCTTCCCTTCGCTAGGAAAGGTAAATCCCCGTACCCCTTGCACTTCCTGGGTGAGGCGATGCCGCACCCTGCTTCAGCTTGCCCTTCGTGGGCTGCACCCACTGTCCAACCAGTCCCAATGAGATGAACCAGGTGCTTCAGTTGGAAATGCAGAAATCACCCATTTTCTGTGTCCATCTTGCTGGGAGCTATAGACCAGAGCTCTTCCTATTTGGCCATCTTGGAAGTGACCCCTCTATTTTGAATTTTTAAAGAAAACCCCACACTGTTTTTCAAAATGGCTGTACTGATTTACATTCCCACCAACAGTATGTGAGAATTCCCTTTTCTCTATATCCCTACCAACATTTGTCTTTCTCTTTTTGATACGAGCCATTCCTACAGGTATAAGGTGATATCCCATTGTGATTTTAATTTACGTTTCCCTGATGATTAGTGATGTTGAACATTTTTCCACATACCTGTTGAGCATCTGTATGTCTTCTTTGGAGAAATGTCTATTCAGGTCTTATGCCCATGTTTAAGTGGGGTCATTTGTTTTCTTGCTATTGAGTTGCTTTATTTTTAATTATTATGGTCACATGATAGTTGTACATATTTTGGAGGTACATGTGAAATTTTGACCCAAACATACAATACATAATGATCAAATTGGGATAACTGGGATATTCATCACATCAAGCATTTAACATTTCTCTGTCTTAGGAACATTCCAATTCCACTCTTATTTATTTTGAAACATACAATAAATTATTGTTAACAATAGTTAGCCCATTGTGTCACTGAAAGAATATTAACCCCTTACTAGATGTATGGTTTACAAATGTTTTCTTCCATTCTATAAGTTGTCTCTTCACTCTGAAGTGGATGTATGTGTGTATATATGTGTTTGTGTGTGTATATGTATGTGTGTTCTGTGCAGAAGCTTTTTAGTTTGATGTAATCCCATTTGTTTCTTTTGCTTTTGTTGCCTGTGCTTTTGAGATCATTTCCAAAAAACATTGCCTTGACCAATGTCATTGAGATTTTCCCCTATATTCTTCAATTTGCATTTTACAAGTGGATGAATAGAGGAGAAAAAAAAAACTATAGAAATTATGTGTTGTGTTTTCAGCATTATAATTACCACAGAGTCAAATCTTTTGATTGACTCGGAGTCAGTACCAGACAATGTCCTTTCTGCTTCTCAGAAGTTGCAATTTAAGGTGGAATTCCGATGCTGAGAGACAAGTTACATATCAGGACTGGTAGTTCAGTTCAAATCAAAATGTATATATTGAGCATAAACTATGGGTTAGGCACTATTTTAATTTCTGGAGTACAAAAATAAATAAAAACATGATCTGTGCTCTTTAGAAACTTACAATCTAAAGGCAGATGTGCACACAGTAAATTTAAAGTTACTATGGCAACTATAATAAAAGATGTTTATATTAGTTAACTTAGCAGGGTCATTTAACACAGGGAAAGCTACCTAGTACAGAGGGCAACTAAAATTAGTCTAGAATTATGAAAGAAAATTAATCAAATGAGAAAAAATGAAGGTGTAGGGAACTGCATGCAAAGATGCATATAGATAGAAAGGTGTGGCATTTCTGAGAAAATACAGATCTTTTAGTTCTATCAGTACATGCAGTAGGAGTTGGACACTGCAGGAAGTGGAACTAGAAAGGCAAAAGTTTCTCCAACAAAGAAGTGAATGCATCATTTCCCATGGCTCATTGTAACTATTCTCTGTGTGCCATGACTAACAATGCAATGAGAAGCATAAAGAGTATTATTCTTTCAGGATTGGTAGGGAGAAGATGAGATGGACCTTGGTCAGCATCCCTGGAGAAGTTTTCCTACACATCATCTCAGGTCCTGATGCAATGAATTATCTCACATCTTCCCCAAAGTACCATCTCATTCAGTGAAAAGCTGAGCCGTTGGAGTTGGGTTGCCTTCATGACCCCAGACAGCAAAGCCACTAGCATGTAATTCCAGCTTGAGAGAGCTGCAGGCATGTAACTCCAACCCATGAAAGCTGACGCATGCCTCACAGCTGTGGGGCACAGCCTCCCAAACCCATCGGGGCCCAACCTTGCACAGAAAAGCTGCAGGAAGAGAACTTCCACACAGTGGGTCCAGAAGGTGAGACCTCTGTCCCAATAAGTAGAGAGGGTAGAGTACTGGGTCAAAGAAGATTATTCTCAAGCCTCAAGATTTAATGTTGTATGTGCTTTTGGATTTTAGACCTGCTTGGGAGATGTCATTTCTTTTTTGTTTTTTTTGTTTTTTTCTCGTCTCTCCCTTTTGGATGGGAATTTCTGTCCTATGCCCTGTCCCACAGTTGTATTTAGGAAGCACATAGCATGTTTGAATTCATAAGTTCAGAGCTGGGGGACTATTTACCTCAGGATGAATTCTATCTTGAATATTACCCATATCTGATTTAGATTATATTTATATGAGACTTCAAATTTTTGAGTTGATGCTGGTGTCACTTAAAACTGTTGGGGCTATTAGGATAAAATAAATCTGTCTCATATGTGAAAATAAAATAAACTTGGGGGATCCAGGGCTAGAAGGCTATAGTCAGGATATTTTTGTACCCCCAAAATTCATATGTTGAAATCCTAACTCCCAACGTGATGGTATTAGGAGGTGGGGCTTTTGGGAGGTGATTAGGTCATCAATGGCAGAGTCCTCATGAATGGAATTAGTTCCCTTATAAGAGAAGCCCAAGATAGATTCCTCACCTCTTACATCATGTGAGGACAGAATAAAGAGCATCATCTATAAACCAAAGATTTGATGACCTCACCAGACACCGAATTTGCTAACATCTTACTCTCTGACTTCTCAGCCTGGAGAACTGCAGAAATAAATTTCTGAAATTTATAAATAACCCAGTTTATGGTATTTTGCTATAGCACCCTGAGTGGACTAAGACGGTTATGAATAAGATAAAACCCACACCATGTTTTACTGAAATAACATTTTTCATCTGGTTTGGATGTGATGATGGTTGTTTCTGTCAGGTTTTGACTAACCATACTCAATCTTCAGGT
The DNA here is from genome assembly GCF_049350105.2 of Macaca mulatta. Taxonomy (NCBI): domain Eukaryota; kingdom Metazoa; phylum Chordata; class Mammalia; order Primates; family Cercopithecidae; genus Macaca; species Macaca mulatta. The sequence goes on from NC_133410.1 coordinate 59,295,240, forward strand.
AAAGCGGGGGCGGAGCAGAGGTCTAGGTTAATAGTTCTTCTAACACTTTAAAAACTCCTATCAGAAAGCATATCATGACAACATTTAGTGTGTTAGTAAAATGTAACATTAGGCCCAGAATGAATTTGATCATCCAATGGATCAAATTTTCATGCTACTTGGCTTCTAAGTGAAGATGCTGCTTGTGTGATTTGTGGAGCCTAGAGCAACCCCACAGAGATCCAAAGTTGAAGAGAAGTGTTAGGCAGGCATAAGCTTAGAGACTGCAGGTAGCCATTCTTCTCAGCATGAGAAAACAATAGAATCGATTTTGAAGATCCAGTATGAAAAAAATGTAAACTATCTCATTAAGGAATTTATATTGATTACATGTTAAATGATAACATTTCAGATATACTGGGTTAAATAAACTAGATGATTAAAAGTAACTTCACATTGTTTCTCTTTTTTATGGTTTAACTACTAGTAAATTTAAAATTAAACATGTGCATCTCATTATGTTTCAGCTAGACAGTATTATTCTAAAAGCATATTTCAAAGTACATAAATGATCATTCTCTTGACGTCACCTAATTTCATGTGTGTGCCATTTCATAAGGTGTTTATCAACATTGTTTGGAACTTGTAGTTAATTTCAGTCAGCTTCTCATGAAGGCCATGTAAACAATGTAGCTTGAAAGAGTCTGATGCATTTGCTTGCCTAAACATCCTTATTCCATGTGGGATGTGGCATGCCATCTTTCCTCTAAACCACAAATGATGAGCAATCCACAAACACTTCACGTGGATTACACGGGTTAGTAACTGAATGTTCTTCCTGTGGGTATAAGAGTAACTCTGACTAATGAAAATCTTACAGAAAATTTCCAGTTGCCTTTTAAGGTGCCATCAGCTGTACATTTATATCCAATACCAAAATATATTTTTTTGAATTATACAGGAAGTGACCATTGATAGGTACAGAAATTATAAATACAGAGAACCATGTTTGATTGTATGCTGGAGGAGAACACTGATATTCGCTATTAAAATACAACATAAATGATTTAACCTTAATTGAACTATATTCCCTCAGAACTTAAGTTTGTGAGAATGGCTAGGTAAGGTGTGGCATCTTAGGAAAATGGAAATGCTGAAGAGTGACATCAGCAAGAGGGTTGGCTAGAAACTCTTAGTGCTCTTTTCCCCTCATACATATAAAAAGGCCCCAAAATAACAAATAAACAACTACATTTTGACCAAAATAACTAAAGGAGAACACTGAGGAACAGCAAAGAAGCAGCAGAAATTCTGTAAAGGAAACTAAACGTGGCCATGTGGAGAAGAGAAGAAAACATCTTGCCTTTGTCACCCCATCTCCCTAGTGGGGATCAGCTTGGAATCAGGAGGGGCTTTTCCCTGTGAAGAAAATATAAGCAAGCAGACCCCAGTACCCCCCATCATCCTTGCACCTGGAGTCTTTGCTACTGGAGACTTCTGAAGTCCTCACAGTCTCTAAGGCCAGCTGAGGGAGCTCTCAGAGTCTGTAGACGTCTCCTTCCAGAGAAGGAGCTGACACTGTACCTAACCCCCGTGGCCTATGCTGCTGCTGCTCTGTGTTATCTTCTAGCAAAAGCCACTACAAGAGTGTGTTCTGCTTTGGGGTCAAGTGGCCATTGCATCCTTCCACCATACCATGCCTATCCAGTAGCATGCCATCCCCAAGCAGAGCTGCTGATATGTGCTACTCACTAGTGCCAAGCTACCACAGAGTCACACCATCCCTCCATCCCAGTTGCTGGTACATCTTCCCTTTAGGATCAATCTGAAGGGGTTCCCAGACCCTGGGGACACAAAATCTTGAAGTACTAGGGCAGCCATGCCCTCCATACCACAGTGGAGGCAGCACTCTACTCCCCAGGGACCTCAGGCCTCTGACACACTAGAGCAGTCATGCCCTCAACCACAGAGCAGACATGATTCTCCCTGTCTCGGGACTTCAGGCTTCCTCCACACTGCGGCAGTTATCAAGCCCATGACATGGGTGAAGTAGCACTTTATCTGCCCAGGGGCGTCAAGCCTCTGGCACATCAGAGCAATTGCATCTCCCAGCATCACAGTTAACATGATCCCGTGCCTAGAGATCCAGTAGCTTAGGTAACCCTGCTTTCTGAGACTGAGAAGATGCAGTGCCTTGCACTCCAGGGAATTAGAGTCTTGGCTGAGCTGTGCCACCCTGCCCTTCTAGCTGAACAGTCACATCACCCTACTTACTAGAGCTGTACTATCCCCTGCATTTGTGCTGTTGAGGTACTCTGTCTCTCCAGGGAGTACAGTCATCACTGCACTGTTCCTTGCTCCCCAAGGCCCAAACCACAGAGGCATTTTGCCATTCCTGGGCCCTTGTTGCTGCTGCACCTGGCCTCCCAGAGCTTGGGCTACCACTGTGTCACATCATTCCAAGGACCAGAGTCAACACTGTGTGGTACCCCACCCCTGGAGCCTGAGCTGCTGCTGCGTCCTGTTAGTTCCATGTACTGGATTCCAACTGTGCCCTGCTTCATGGAGTCTGAGCCTCCAGAGCAACTTTTCTTACCCAGAGCTATACCAGTACTGTCCCCTTCTCCCCAGAATAAGAATCATGGCTACATCCCAGCCTTCTGGGCCCAAACCGCTGGATTGCTGAATGGAAGAATTACATTCATTCATGCTTTGAATCATAAATTTGGACCTTATATCCCAGGCACTAGAGTAGTTTTTCAAGACCCTGAGCCCATAAACCTGGCTCTGCAGCCGCTCCAAGCACTTTCTCCTTATGCCCTGGATTCTAGTGCCACTGTGGCTGCCTGTGAGCCATGTCAGACCTAACACCAAGAAAGATCCCCTCAGCTAAGATGCCCCACTGTCAGGAAGACAAGAACAAGAAGATTCCTAATGATCTTAATTGAGGTACCCACGGTCATCACTAACATTGATCACAACAAAAGAAGCTGCACAGAGACCACACTACTGTTTCTACATGGAATTAGAGCCACCCCATCATGCCCAATCATCATCCTCAGGCCCATCTGCAGGTGAAAGTCTTCCCTTACACAACCACTCTGTAAAGTCTGTAAGAGGTGACTGTACCACCAGATGCACAATGCAGGAACACAAGAAACAGGAAAAAGCAAGAAAACATGATGCCACAGAAAAGATGCAAAAATTCTTCAGTAACTATCCCCAAAGAAGTGGACATTTACAAATTGCCTGAAAATAAATTAAAAATATGATATTAAGCAGGCTCAGAAAGATACAAGAGAATACAAACAGGCAATTGAATAAAATGAAGGGAACTTCGTGATTGGCATGAGAAATTGGACAGAGATATCACACAAAGAAAGAAACTAAACAGAAATCTGGGAACTTAAGATTTTAATCAATGAAAAATACAATTGAAATATTCAATAATGAACCACATTAAGTAGGAATATAGACTCTGTGATTGAAGATCATTCTTTCAAAATAACTCAGAGGAAAAAGAAGAATAAAGAACAAAAAAGGATGAAGATAGCCTACAGGATTTCCGAAACATCATTAAGTGAACAAACATTCACATTATGAAACTTCCAGAGAAAGAAGGGACAAAGAAAGAATGTAAAGCTTATTTTAAAAAATATTTGCTGAAAACTTCCGAAGTATGGGGAGAGATATGAACATCTAGATCCATGAAACTCAAAAGTCCCCACATAGACTCAACCCAAAGGCATCCTCCATGAGGCACATTGTAATCAAACTGTCAAGGTCAAAGACAAAAACAGAATTTTAAAAACCATAAAAGAAAAGCCTCATGTTACACATTAGACTATCAGAATATTTTCAGTGGAAACCTTCAGATCAGGAAAGAATAAGACAATACATTCAAAATGCTGAATGAAAAAAAGTCAGTCAAAAATTTACTACCCAGCAAAGTTGTCTGTCAGAAATGAATGAGAAATAAAGTCTTTCAAAGACAAACTAAAGTTGAGGGAATTCATTACCACTAGTTCTGCCTTACAAGAATACTTAAGGTAGTTTTTCAAGTGAAAATGAAATTTTGATCATTATTATCATAAATACATATGAAAGTATAAAACTCACTAGTAGAGGTAAATACATAGTCAAATCCAGAGTATTTTAATACTGTAATGGTGCTGTGTAAATCACACATATTTCTACTATGAAGGTTAAAAGTCAAAATGGTAAAATATAACTAAAGCTACAAAAAATTTGTTAAGGAGCACACAATCTAAAAAGCTATACATTCTAACATCAAAATCATAAATGGTGGATGGCAAAGTAAAAATCTGTAGGTTTTTGTATGCAACAGAAGTTAAGTTATCATCAGTTAAAAATAGTAGATTATAACTATAAGATATTTTATGTAAGCATCATGATAATCACAAAACAAAAAGCTACAGCAGATATACAAATGATAAAGCAAAAGAAATCAAGTGTTAGCACTACAAACAACTATCAAATCACAAAGGCAGACAACAAGAAATAAAAAAATGAAAGGAACGAAGAACCCACAAAACAACTGGAAAACAGATAACAAAATGGTGGTAGTAAGTACTTAACTATCAATATAGCCTTGAATGTAAATGGATTAAATTTTCCAATCAAAAGACACAGAGTGGCCTGCCTGCAAGAGACTCACTTAAACTTTAAGAATACATAGGTTGAAAGTAAAAGGATAGAAGAAAATATGTAAATGGTAACTAAAAGAGAGTAGGAGTGGTTATATTTATATCTGATAAAATAGAATTCAAGTCAAACACTGTCATAAGAGTCAAAGGTCATTATTTAATGTAAAAGGATGAATTCATCAAGAAAACATAACCATTATAAATATGTATGCAATCAACATTGCAGCACCTAAATACAAAATCAAATATTAATGGAAATAAAAGGAGAAAGAGGAGATAGCAATAATAGTAAGATACTTCGATACCTCACCTTAAACAATAGATAAAACAGACAGACAATTAATAAGAAAATGCTGGACTTGATTTGCACTTTTGACAAAATGGACCTAACAGACATAAATAGAATTTTCCATTGAACAACAGTAGTGTGCACATTTTTTCTCCAGCACACATGAAATATTCTCCAGGACAGATTATATTCTGGCCACAAAACAAGTCTTAACAAATTTAAGAAGACTGAAATGATGGCTACCATTGTTTCAGACCAAAATGGTATAAAACTAAAAACCAATAAAAGGAGAAATCTTGGTAAATTCACAAATAAGTAAAAATTGAACAACATACTCTTAAATAATCAATGGGTAAAAGAAGAAATCAAAAGGAAATTTTAAAACTACTTTGAGACAAATGACATTGGAAACACAACATGCCAAAATCTACAGAATGCAGCAAAAACTGCTCCAACTGGAGAATTTATAGCAATAAGTGCCTACATTTAAAAAGAAGATAGATCTCAACTAAATAGTCAACAACACACCTCAAAGAACTAGAGAAAGAAGAATAAGCTAAGCCCAAAATTAGCAGAAGGAAGAAAATAATAAAAATTAGAACAGAAATAAATCAAATAAAGAACCAAAAAATGATAGAAAGTATCAACAAAACTAAGAGGTGGTTTTATGAAAAGATGAAATTGATTAGCTCTTAGCTAGTCTAAGAGAAAAGAGAGAAGACTCAAATAAAATAAAAAGTGAAAGTGGAGAAATTTACAACAGATGCCTCAGAAATAAAATGGGTCATAAGAAACTATTAAGTACAACATCCAAATGCCAACAATTGGATAACCTAGAGAAAATGGATAAATTCTTTAAAAATAATGCAATCTACCAAGAGTCAGAAAGAAATAGAAAGTGTGAACAGATCCATAACAAATAGATATTGAAGAAGTAATTAAAACATTTCAAACAAAAGAAAGCCCAGGACAAGATGGCTTTACAGTGGAATTTTATCAAACACTCAAAAAGGACTTAATGTTAATACTTCCTCAACTATTATGAAAAATAGAACTAGACAACATACTTCCAAACACATTTTATGAGACTAATATTACCTTGATACCTAAGCTAAATAAATACATCACAAGAACAAAAAACTATAGGCGATTTTTTTCTGACGAACATCAATGCAAAAATCTTCAATAAAATATCAAATATTAGCAAACTGAATCTAACAACACATTAAAAAGATTACATATCACGACAAAATGGAGAAATGGGATTTGTTTCTGTCACGCAAGGCTGGTTTAACATATGAAAATCAATCAAGGTAATATACCATATTAATAGAATAAAATATTAGAAGTGCATGAGTATCTCAGTTTAAATAGAAAAAGTATTTGACACAGTCTAACATATTTTCTTGATAAGATGTCTCAACAGTTAAGTATAGAAGAAAAATTCCTTAACATAATAAAGGTCATTTATGAAAATCCCACAGTTAAATTTTATAATCAATGGGGAAACACTAAAATCTTGACCTTGTACCAAGATCCAGTACAAGGCAAGGATGCCCACTTCTACTTAACATATTAGAAATACTGGCCAGGTGCAGTGGCTCACACCTGTAATCCTAGCACTTTAGGAGGCCAAGGCAGACGGATCACTTGGCCAGGAGTTTGAGAGCAGCCTGGCCAAAGTGGAAAAACCCTGTCTCTGCTAAAAAATACCAAAAAAATAAAAATAAAAAATAATAATAGCCAGTTGTGGTGGCATACACTTGTATTCCCAGCTACCTGGGGGGTGTGACAGAGCAAGACCCTATCTCAAAAAAAAAAAAAAATACACACATACACACATTCTCATATATATATATATATATATATATATATATATATATATATACATGTTTTCATACACATACGAAGTACTAGCAATCAAATAAGAAAAATAAGTAAAAGTAATACAAATCAGAAAGGAAGAAATAAAATTATATTTATTTACAGATGTTATGATGATTCTGTATGTAGAAAACCTCAAAGATTCCACAAAACAACCTGTTAGACTAATAAATGAATCCAAATAAAGTTGCAGGACACAAAATAAACACACAAAAATAAGTAGCATTGTTATACTCAAGTAATGACCTAAGGGAGAAAGAAATTTTTAAAAAGTCCCATTTACAACATAATAAAAAAATAAAATACCTAGAAATAAATGTAACCAAGGAGGTAAAACATCTGTACAATGAAAACTATAAAACATTGATTAAAGGAATTGAAGAAGACAAACAAATGGGATGATATCCTGGGTTCAAGGATCAGAAAAAATAATATTGTTAAAATATCATTACTACCCAAAGCGACATACAGATTCAATGCAATCTCTATCAAAATCCCAATGGCATTCTACATAGACATAAAAAAAATCCCAAAGTTTGTGTGGAATTGTAAAAGATTCCAGATAACTGAAAATATTCTGGGAAAGACAAAACATAACAAATATTGTCAAGAATGCGACGAAAAGGAAACTCTTGTGCACTGTTTGTGAGAATGTAGATTGGTGCAATCATTCTGAAAATAATATGGAGATTTCTAAAGGAATTAAAAATAGAGCTACCATATTATTCAGCAATCCCTATTCTGGATATATATCCAAAGAAATGTAAAGATATCTGCACTCCAATGTTCATTGTAGCATTTTTCACAATACCCAAAATATAGAAACAATCTAAGTGTCCATCAATAGACAAATGGGTAAAGAAACAAAATTATGGTACATATATACAATGAAGTATTATTTATCCCTAAAAAGAACAAGATGTTGCTATTTGTAAGAACATGAATAAGCCTGGAGGTCATTATGCTGAGTGAAATATGCCAGACACATAAAGGAAAAATATTGCATTATCTTACTTATATGTGGCATCTAAAATTTAAAAAAAATTAAATGTAGAGAGATAAAGAAAAAAACAGTGTTACCAGACGCTAGGAAGAAATGAGGATATAAAAGTGAGAGGATGCGAAGTAGCAGAAATTTTCTATGAATAAGTTGAGAGGTCTAATGAACAACATGAGGGCTATAGGTAATTAAATTATACTGTATACAGAATCTATGCTAAATGAGAAGGTTTTAGTTGGTCTTGCCACAAAAATGAAACAATGGGTAACTATGTGAAATGATGGATATAGGGCTTTGTAACAGTCAGGGTTTGAAAATAAAAAACAACAACAACAACAATAAACAATCTTGCAACTCAGTAGTTGTAGCAAGTGACTTGGCATCTTTGAACCATAGTGTTTTTGTGTGTAAAATGAGTACAATTATATCAACCTTGCAGGTGTGTTGTTATATAAACCTAGCAAAAGAAATACTGGCTATCATTATTAATAGTAGAATGTACTGATCATTTCTTTAAAGGGATCTCTTAGGTCCCGGCTCTTATGGCAAACCTTTCTATGTAAAGTGAGCTCCCAATTTCTGCCCTGTGATATATCTTTTAGGGGCATATTGAATTTGTAGTAATTCACTGACTTGAAATGCAGAGCATTGTGCCTGATATTGAAGGACACCCATAATTGAATTTGATTCGTATCTTATAAAGTATTGATCATTTCAGGGAAAAGAAGACATCCACATATATAGAAATAATGCAAAGTAGATTGTACTAAATATCTTAGGATAGTTTTTAGACATACTGACTTAGAAGGACTGGTGAAATATCCAGGTAGAGATGTCTATCAAGCATTTGAAAATGTAGGGCTGGTTCTAAGGAGTGAGATGCACACTGGAAGGAAGAGATAAGGTAACTATTCACTTGATGGCACGTTAGTCTGTTTTTGCATTGCTATAAAGAAATACGTAAGGCTGGGTAATTTATAAAGAAAAGTGGTTTATTTTGGCTTATGGTTCTGCAGACTGTACAGGAAGCATGGTGCTGGCATCTGCTTCTGATGAGGCCTCAGGAAGCTTACATTTATGGTGGAAGGCAAGAGGGATCTGGTGTACCATACAGAAGGAGCAGGAGCAAGAGAAAGAGTGGGGAGTTGCCACAGGATTTTAAACAACCAAACCTTGTGTGAACTCACTCATTACCATGAGGGGGGCACCACATTCATGATTTTCATTCATGAAAAATCCACACTTGTAACCCAAACACCTCCCACCAGGTCCCACCTCCAACACTGGGGATTACATTTCAGCATGAGATTTGGAGGGGACAAACATCTAAACAATATCAGATGGTATCCTTGAAGTCATGGGATTCATAGCCTGAAAGGAAAATGAAGTGAGGAAAAGGGAAGAGGAAGAAGGATAAGTAAAATGTTATGGATCACTTCTACTGAGGCAGATCTCAAACAGTGCCAGGGCCCAGATCCTGTGCTTCCCCAGGGAGAGAGGTGAGACGCAGACGACTGTAATGCCACTAGAGCTAGTTTTTATTACTATTTCACTAAGTGGAACAAAGTAAAACAAATTTTAAACATAAAGTAAACATTATATTTATATTAATGTCGAAGATCAATTTAGCGTTATTTCTCTATTTAGTAGAAGGTTGCCTGCTGAGTGTTCAACTACAAATATCAAAGAACTTGAATTTGGGAAAAAAAATTTTAAGCCAACATACTTTCTCAAATAGAGGGGGTAAAAACTAGTTAAGTCTCAACTATGTATGTTTTAGCATTCTATGCATCTGGGATAATTTTTTGGTTTTTCCAGATATTTTCCAAATATCATATGGAGATATTTTTAAAGACAGATAAGAGTGCCATTAAAAAGTTTGCCTTCAGCAAAAAGGTTGCAGAGGTGTGACATACTCAAGATTGCCTGTAAAGCATAAAGACAAATGAGAACAAATTATTATGTAGTCACCAGAGTCTACTGCTGTCCTCTCTTGGTTTTCCAATTTGTGGTTATCTATTGGGTTAACCAGTTTTAAAATGGCTGAATTGGAAACCATGGGTTGTACTTGTGTTTATTTTTAAAAGGTTTGTTTCTAGGAATAATTTCTGTACTTTGGTACAATAACTCAGTTTTTCTCCGTGTGATTTTCTACAATCATCACAGTTCCTGTTTGCTGGATACTATCCCGGAAGCAGAACATGAGAGCTTGACTTTGGCAGTGATAATCATAATTTACAGAGAAATGACCTGTTTTTATGCCCAACTCATGGAGCTGTCGTTTTAAGAAAAACATTTATTATTGTTCAATTCTTGTTTACCTTGTCTTATTATGGAACATGATCTTATTTTACCCAATTATTTTTAACAAAAAAAAGGAAAACTTGACTAGCAGAATGCATGGGGATTACTCTTTGGTTTTGAAATTCGAACAAACTTGGTCAGTGGGCTACATCTGAGATATTAAGCCATCTTGAGGCTGGCTGAGAGACTTGTCAACCTGAAATAATAGAAAGGATCAGAATCCAGTTTAAAAGCTGAGAATGGCCATTCAGATAACACAGACTCCAAAGGAATAGAGTTAGAAATCAAAGAAAATTAACAAGATTATGTTTCCCGTATGAGGCTAGTTATGTGTTATAGCAATTTGATTGGCTACAACTTGTTTTATTTTCCTTTTCCAATTAAAAAGAGTATATTTAATATTCCATCTTAGACAATGTGGTGGTCATGAGGTCTTTGTGTAAAAGAAGAAGAAGTTAATCAATGATGAAGATCAATGGCGGAGAGGGACAGGATCTTTTTCTAGTGTCCTATACTCTTTCACAACATTTTACAAAACAATGTAGGTAAAGGAAAAGTTTGTCTATTATCAGATGAGCAACAAAGGTTACAGTTGCCTACTTATAGCTGCCTACCATGTGACTCAGGTCCCATAATCACATTCCTTTAAGGCTCAAAATAATTTAAAATTTCAACAGCTTTGATTTTGAATTACTTATTTTTACAATCTAAAGTATAACAATTAAGATCCTCCACAGTGTTTTGAAGCACTTTATTTTCTAATTTACTGTACCCCAAAACACGTTTCTACTTGTTAATTTATATATGACTAATTGGAGAACAGATTTGCGGTGGATTTTATAGTTCTAAGATACACTTAGGATGATGACACATAGACCGAATGACCTGAACCAAAGGAAAGTTAAGCCTTGAGAGATACAGATCTATGCTTTAACTAAATGGCTTCAAAATATTCAATATGTCATTTACTCATCCCACTCAACAAAAATAAGATACATTCAGCCCCTGTTATGTGCACTGTTCGTGTCCTCATGAATCATTTAGTCTGTGGAGTGACATATGTTAAGCAAATACAGACTTAATTATGTTTGTGATACTACTTTGGAGAAATAATGGAATGTACAAAGAGCATGTAACAGGGATATCTGACAGAGCCTGTCTGAGAGGGCAGGTCAGGGAAGACTTATCTGAGGAAGCAACATCTAAACTGAGGTTTGAAGAATGAGTAGAAGCTGGACAGGAGATGGAGGAGGGGAAAGATAAGCCTTTGTGAGGAAACTAAGGATGGAGAAACCTTGGTACCTTTGGAGAACTCTAAGAAAGCCAGTGTGGCTGAAGTATGGTGAGAAGATGAGGCTAAAGATAGCTGGAGACCAGTCACACAGGATCTTGTATTGTGTGACTATGTTTCCTAGGGAGACAAGAAATAAAATGCAGACCCATGGTCAACAATGTTAACAAAAATTGCAGTGACAATAGCATTGTTGAGTATTTACTCTGTGTTGAGCTCTGTCCTGGGAATTTTACACGTATCATTGCATTTAATTTTCACAACAACCTACAAGGTAGCTATTTATTATGTTCCCATTATATTAATAGGATAAGGGTATTAACTTACAGACAATGTTCAACTTTAAGTTTACGTGGCCAGTAAGTGATAAAGCCAGGATTGGAACCAAGAGTTTTCTAACATCAGAATCTGAACTCTAAATACACCAGGAGGTGAATTAGCTGTAATAATTATTTCAACCTCTTTGTGTTTGGCAAGTATTGTTTTTATTTGCTTCTTAGGCAAAAGCTTGGCAAAAGATACCTTTTCTTCCTTACGTGCTTTCATCTAGGAAAGCAAAATGAGAATTCACTTGCCTCTCAATTGGTAGAGATGTTTTATATGGCATCTGGGCTCAGAATGAATGGGAAAAAGTTAGGATTTTTAGATCACAAATTCTTTGCACTGGTTCCCTTAAAACAACAAATACTGTAGGTGACTGAGAAGAATTTACCCATCCATCCTGATGCTGGATGAAGTTGAGACATAACATTTTGACAAACTTCCTCAATACGTTGGAGACCCTAATGGAGCCTGGTATGAAACTTAGTAATATGGTTCAGAAGATGGTTTTAGAGTCTAGCACAGCATGATTGAGTTCAAACTCAGCTACTTATCAGCTGTGGGATTTAAGCAGATGAATTAACCTCCCTGAATCTTTGATTCTCATCCATATATAAAGATAGTGAGAACAATATATAAGGGTTACATTGATACCTACTTCACATGAGTGTTGTGAAGATTAACTGAGATAACGTATATTCAAAGTTTAATAATTGCTAGCCAGACATTATTAATTAGCCTTTTGGAGAAATTGAATACTAAGTAGTTTCAATTTTTAAGTCACTCACAAAAATAGGTCAATATGATGTATAATGCCCTAAATCATGTAGCTAAAAAGAGCATGAAACATTAAATAGTAAAATTGAATAACCCATCTCAAGTATAAAAATATTTTTTACAAAGAGAAAAAAATATCCAAGGGCAGTAGCCTTAAAAAGGTTATATGTCTCCAATAATTATTTATCTTTCTCTTTCTCTTTATAAGGTCAACACAACGCAATGCTGGAAAATACATATCTCTCAATAAATGCTTGTGAAATGAATAGATGAATAAGAGAATTAATAAGTGGGTGGATGAATATAGCTTCATATATTGAGTAGTGTAAGTGTAATTTCAATGACTGTCCAATGCAATAGTCACTTACTTCAAACTGAAACCAGTAAAGAGAAAGCAATGTTGGAAGATAATCAGAAAGCAAAGCAAAAAGATAAAAACTCCATTAGAATCAGCAAGTAAAAAAGATGAAGAATCTCAATTCAATTATTCCTGACTATAAAGATATGCTTTTAAAAGAATGCATATTTAATTTCAACTTAATGGACATACCTGTGACCTAAATTATCTTTCATAAAGGGCAGCTCTGCGTTCATGCACACCTAAGCCTAGAATGGACACTTTCAGAAACCATTTTAGAAGTCTGTTCTAAACAACGCACATTCCAGAAGATAAGGTATTTGCTTATCCTTCAATTCATGTATGCCACTCCGTCATATTTAGTTTTCCAGAAATTTCCATTGTGCACTCTTGCTATTCAAATCAAGACTTTTAAAATACATTTGCCCTTCGCTCCACCCTTCAAAAATCATGCATTTAAATTTTGGAGAGAAAACAAATCAGATGCAAATGATTGGATGTTTGGGGAATCAAATCAAAATGTATTAAAGTTGAATTAATTAATACAGAATAGATATTAACAAATGTGGCCAGGAGGATGTGTATGACACATTCTGTCATCAGAACTTTAATTTCCAGTAAAAGGCATACACATAAGTTGAGAATGCTATTTATGGACTTTCCTTCATATATATATATATGAAGAGTACATATATGTGTGTGTATATATATACATATGCACATTTATAGCATTTTTATATAGACAAACATACGATATTGAGAACACAATGTCTTAAGAATACATATGTGTGTATATGAGGGATCTAGCAATTGAAAGTTAAGAGCAGACTTTGGCTTATTATTATGTCTGCAGAAGGCTGAGTGTAAGATTATACTAAAAGTTTAGAAGAGCTGTCTTTACATGACTCAATACTTTTCCATTCTGCCTTTGTCAAGAAAGCCATTAAAAAGAATCAGAAAAACGTTGGCTTAATGCAATGCGATAAGAATAAAGTATAGAGAAACTTGGCTGCATGTATTAACAATGAACACAAGCTGGATTTGGGCCCTCTTCACATAATCCTTTGTTGGTTTAGATACACTACTTGGCATTTATCAACACGTGTGTTAACAATGAACTGTTTTGTTTATATTTGTAGGGAATGTAGGACCAAGGAAAGCAGGTAAAGACAGCATGTTCATAAAGCACAAAAGGAATAAAGATGATTAAGAAGTCATTTCAAAGAATATTTGTGACAATACCCACAATATACCAGTGTACCTGTAGGCATTTATCTTTATAATACTAAAATGTTTATTATCATGATACCTCTGTCCTGCACAAGAAATGCGAAAATTGAAGTAGCTCTTATTGCAAAGGTAAAACTACTCTTTTTTTTTTTTTTTTTTTTTTTTTTTTTTGAGACGGAGTCTCGCTCTGCCGCCCAGGCTGGAGTGCAGTGGCCGGATCTCAGCTCACTGCAAGCTCCGCCTCCCGGGTTTATGCCATTCTCCTGCCTCAGCCTCCCCAGTAGCTGGGACTACAGGCGCCCGCCACCTCGCCCGGCTAGTTTTTTGTATTTTTTAGTAGAGACGGGGTTTCACCATGTTAGCCAGGATGGTCTCGATCTCCCGACCTCGTGATCCGCCCGTCTCGGCCTCCCAAAGTGCTGGGATTACAGGCTTGAGCCACCGCGCCTGGCCAAAACTACTCTTAAACAATAATAAAAGGCCAATGTGTCCCACATAAATCCCTCCTTAATTCTACAGTTCCTAGAATTCATGAGCATTTTCTCCTCGTGCTTCACACAGTATATATAGATATGCATGCACACATATACTATAGTATGTATATATATGCATACTCTATGCTGTATATACACATACATACTTGATGTGTAACTAATAAGATTATATATCGTTCCTGGGCAAATAGTGTCTTCTATTCATTTTGCACAGCATACTTTCCTCTTTCTTCTAATACTCCATATTCTACTTGTTCATATTAGATAAGCCCTAAATGTTTGTGGATGAACAAATAAATAAAGGAATGCATAAACCTGTTTTTAGACTGCTAGATGATAAGCCCCTTGGAGGGCAGGAAACTTGTCCCAACTTCGAGCATTAATTGTGACACAAGAGTGCCCTCCAGAAACAAACTCCCCAAAGTAAACAATCTCTGAAGATGTGTTGCCATTACCTCTTCTCAAGTCCCAAACTACCGAGACTAGACTTCGTGTCAATGTCTTTCTCAGTCACAAGTCACTTCGGTTGCTTCCCAATCAATTATGAGTACCTGTTTTTGAGCCATCTCTGGTACCCAGCAGCAAATGTTTGCCAAACTGTAGATGTCATCTACCATTTTCCATTAAAATAGAAACCAAAATGCAGAGAAAAAGTGAGACAAATGCAAAAATGCAATATTGTGGTTTCTATTGCTTTAAGTGGAAACACTGGAAGGGTCTGTATTTCATATGCTATTTCCTTTCTTCCATAGGTACCAGGCATGATGTGCATTTATTTTAGCATTTATTCAGGTTAACAATCACCAAACAGCTCCAGCCAAATATTTAACCAGATTCTTTGCCATATCCCCACCACACTGATAAAAGAGAGCCACAGGCCTGGAACAGAAAGCAAAATGAGGGAAGAGGATGACATTTCCAGTTACTGCATTTCTCAGGGGCTAAAATTAATAGCAGACCTTTTGGGTGAATATAAGTACTTACAGTGACCTCTTTCACAGGAATAAAGGATTGTTCTCTAGGCCTTGCACTGGAAATGCCTTTATTTCCTCCCATATATCAAGAAAATTTAGTTATGATTATATGATGTAAAGGTAAGCAGGAGGAGTAATAGTCATAATAACAATGTAGGAGTTCATGATTCCATGTAGACAATTGCCACCAAAATTAGTCTTAACTAAGATTTATATTAATAAACTGCCTTTCAATGTATTAGAAAAACCTAACATTAATATCAAATATATCTTATTTTGAGTATTTTTGTAAAGTGAATCCTCACATATACATTTTTGTGTAAATGTGGATTTTTTTATATTGCTTATTTTCCAAAGTAGCCACTAAAATATTGCTTTTTCTTTCTGTTTTTGTATTTTTAATTGATATATTATAGTTGTACATATTTTGGGGGTACATATGATATTTTGATACATGTATACAATGTGTAATAATCAAATCAGAGAAATTGGGATATCCATCACCTCAATTTTGATTATAATTCTTCTCTTCTAGCTATTCTGAAATATACAAAAATTACTATTAACTGTAATTTCACTACTGTACTAGTGAATACTATAAGTTATTCCTTCTATCTAACTTGGAAATACCTTTTTATTTCGTATTTGTGGCTACTACAGGTCAAGTGGTAAACTCAGTCAAACATGGTCTTTGGGTTGTATTATGTACCAGAGGTTTAACTAGGAATACTGCTAGGTTTCAGCCCAGCATCTTTGAATCTTAAAAAAACTTAGTGTGCATTTGTAACAAAGTCTATTATTAAAGTGATCTGATTTGTAAATAAGCATATCAGCCAGAAAAAGTTTGACAGACTGCATAAATACAGAAAACACTTAAGACTATTCAAAAACCATGAAAACTGGGGGAATTGTCTTCAGAAAAAGGAAGGCAAAGCCTTTCAAGTGGGCACTGGTCTTTATTTTTAACTTCATTGCTCATAAACATTGATATTAATTAGTACTTCCTATAGCATCTATAGCATCTTATCACATTACATTGTAATATTTGAATCTCTGTTTCTCCTGTTAGACCCTCCATAATAAGAAATGTATCTTAGGCATTTTTCCAGTCCCAGCATTGAGGATACTGCCAGGAACCCCTGGGAGGTCATTGAATTTTCCCTTGCAATCGAGTGAATAAATGAGGATTGCATCTGTGAATAGATTTCCACTCTCCAAGCTTTAGTTCTCCATGGATTAGAAACTCAACGTTAGCCCACGAGATACAGTTGCACATAAGCAGAGGTGTTCCTGGTACAACAGGTTACGATTGTAGGCAGGTATGGGTGGAGGAATAAGAAAGTTTTGTTTTGATTTGATTTATTGTTCAGATACCCTTGCAAGATAAAGAAATTAGCTAGATTCATTGGAATATTTTTTTCAGTTGCTTTTTAGAAGATCAGAGAGTTCATATGTCTGTGAAACTATATATAAAAGGATGGAGCTTTCCAGACACTTGGGAGAAGAAGTACAGGCTTTTTTCACTTGTGCTGACTTAGAATCTTGCACATACAAACTAGAAGGGACGCTAGTCTCCAATTTCTAGGTGCTTAGTGACTCCAAACCAGGGAAAGGTGAAATTTGAACATATAAATGGGGATGTTTATCAGTGTAGAGCACCATATTCCATTGGGGAAATCTCTGCCCAGGCTTCATTTACCTTCAGGCATTCCCTGTATTTTCATTACTGAACTTTAGTAGATCTTGGAAAAGTTCTAACTTTTTTGGTTGCCAGACACTTGAGGCTGGGGTGGAACCTACTATTTATCTTAATCTAGATTCTTATCCCTCACACTTTCTCTCGTACTCGTGTTGGACCACAATTGACTTCAAAGGAGACTTTGGATGAAAAAGAGATACAGACTGGTGAGAAAAAATAAAGGACAACCGAATATCTTGTATCGTAAAGAAAATTTCCCCAAACTTTACATAAAAATAGGAATCTCTGTGTTTTCAGACAATATCTGGATTTAAGCCATTCAGGTATATTAATAAAGCATCCTTTTCTGCCTTCACCAAGAAAATAAATTTCCCCAATGACTTTTAACAGACATTGAATCCAACTACTCATAGGGGGAACATTTGGAAACAAAGGGAATAATTGTCTTTTTTTGTCTTCTGAAAGGTGTGAAATCGAGAGTTATCCTGATTATATAGTCTCATTTCACCATTCTTGTGCTGATGTTTCTGGTATAAAAGTGCACTGCATATTTTTGCCAATTAGTTCATCTAATATATAACATATAAGCCACAAAGAGAATATACTTATTTTTTTTTAATTACTGTATCCTGCCAATTGTCTACATTAATTCGAGATAATTACAAGATCTCCACTTCAATTGGACATATTTTCTTACTGTTGGGATTATGGCTTTTCTGCATATATTTTCATGCTCTAATAACTTCAGTCCAATGTCTAACAACCCACATAATTAGGTGAACTGGGGGCGTATGCAGCAAAATGTGTCACTTTTTTTAACCAGATGTCCAAAATTTCACTTTCTTTTCCTTTCTATTCTATGAATGTTGCAATGAGTAATTTCTATGTATGTTATTCTGAACCATAGTTTGGGGATTTCTTATTTATTAATTGGGACTCTACATTATCCAGAATGAGATTGCCACATTTGTATGAGAAAGGAGATTATACTGTCTGGCAAAAGATCACATCTACTTGGTAAACGACATCTTGATCTCAGCAGAGTATGATCTCCTTTCTTGGATGATACTGGACTTCCAAAAACCATTCGAATGCACCACTGCCTTGTGGGATTGGGTCTGTGAACATAGTTTATGCTGTCTTAGGAAGATCCTGGAAATGCAGTTCTTTCTTGCTCCCCACAGTTCAACTACCACTTTATAAAATAGAAGTGAAAACTTAACGCATGTGGGTGGAGTGATGAGTAACAACTATAACCTGGCCAACCTGCTTTTGGCAGAGAGTATCTGGGAGAATATGATCTGCTTTTTGGAGAGAGGAGTGATGATGCCTTACTCCTATCTGAGGTTGTTCTCAGTGCTATGGCATCTACCTGTGTGTGTCGATACAGACAAGCTAGTAAAATCAACCCAAACCACTTCTGGTTTGTGTCTGCCTCCAGATAAGGCACTCACACTCTAGACATGTAAGAGTGGGGGAAATAAGGTGTCTCACCAGATAACATCACCTGGAGAAAAGCTACCTGCGCAATAGCAGCATTGTGCTCTCTCAGTGTTGAAGATTTCTGTCCCCAATAAAAAGGACATAAGAGATTCTTATCTCTACTTTCCTCTACCCTTTCTTCGTGACTCTTTGGTACCTAGAATTCCTGGATACTTTGTTCTCTGAATGAATCAAATATCATAACATGTATTATGACAAACTGGTAACATTTTAAAAGACTAATAATCTTCAGTGTTGGCAAGGGATACACTTTACATTGTTACAGGAATTCAAAATGGTGCAAACTTGGGGGTTGGGAGCAATTTGGCACTATGTATCAAGATGTAAAATGTGAACACCATAGATATGGCCCTCGGAATGCCCACTGGCAGTGGGGTGCTAGAGCCAGCTTCAAGTCAGCAGAGCCGATTTTACACATTTTGAGTCACTTCTAGGTATCTAGAAAACAGGTAATCTATCATGAGAGTATAAAGATACATATAATATTAGCTAATACTTACTGAACACTTTTTGTGTGCCAGGTATTGTTTTAAGCATGTGTGTTAATTTTCTTAATCCCTATGACAGTATGAGATACTATTACTACCAATCTCAATTTGCAGATTATGAAACTGAGGTAAAAAGAGGATAAATAACTTCCTTAAAGTCACACAGATAGTCAGTGGCTGGCCAGGATTTGAACTCAAATAATCTGTCCCCCAAGGAATCACCGAACTTAACCACATAACTCCTCCTTACGAAGTTGCATATTTCAGCATATTTGTAATAGTGAAAGAATATAAAACCATCTGAGTAGCAGCACTTTGAAGCTATTTCTGGGATTTTTAATCAGCTATTAAAAGGAACTATATAGATTTAAATGAGCTCATTGAAAAAATACCATTATGTGTCTTAATTGAAAAATCAAGGCTTCAATTCTATATAATATGATCTCATTTTTATATAACATTACAACAAACACATTAAAAATGGCAATAAAAGCCCTAATTATTTGAATACCAATAGCTGTAAACCTTGAATGATATATGCCAAATTATTAAAAGTGACTGATGCTAAGGTGTGTAATAGTAGGTGAGGAGGGAAATAGTGCTTTTAATTGGTAGCTTTCTCTATTGTCTTATTTTTATTTCCATGAGAATTTACTTTAGGAATTAAAAAAAAAAAAAAAAGAATGCAAACATATCTAGGGAGAGTCTACATGGCATTGCTCAAACACTGAACTATCTGATGACACATTTGAAACAGCACAAGGTGAGATTTCTGTATCTCAGGCACCCTCCTGAAGACCATCCCAGAGAACCCATATTGGTGTTGATGACTGCTCACAAGCCTTCCCCAAGACTCTCAACAGCACAATGCTAGATAAACATGCAGGCTGCCCTGTCGTCATCCCTATATCCGTCTCAGTTATTCTGAATAATTTTTAAGCCAGATAAGAACAGTGATTACTCACAGCAGCAGTCAGCAGAAACAGGCAGAAATGAGATTTCTGAAGATCTCACATGACTGCTGGTTAGGCTCCACCTGTGAATTTTGACCTCTGTCAAGTGGTGCTTACTCCAGAATGACTGACTGTAGTTATAGCCCCAGTACAAGCAGGCCTACTAGATATCTACAAGTAATTCTGGTCAGATCTTTCTCAAAAACTCAATTTTTCAGCTAAGTGACTAACTTGGTTTTGCACAGCGATATGGTTTGGATGCGTGCCCTCTCCAAATTTCATGTTGAAATGCGATCTCCAATGCTGAATGACTTAGCCTCAGCACTTTGGTGATAAGTGAGTTCTCACTCTATTAGTTCATGGGGGATCTGGTTGTTTCAAGGAGCCTGAAATCTTTCTTGTTTCTTCTCTTGCCATGTTACACATCTGCTCCCACTCACATCCTCTCACCCCACATTGCCTTCCATCATGAGTGGAAGCTTCCTGAGGCCTCACCAGAAGCAGATGCTGGTGCTACGCTTCTTGTACAGTCTGCAAAACTGTGAACCAAATAAACCTTTTTCTTTGTAAATTACTCAGCTTCAGATATCCCTTTATAGCAAGGCAAAATGGACTAACACACACACGAAAGGACCTCAGGAGTGCCCTCAGGAAGTGGTGTGCTGGAGCCAGTCAGATTGGCTTGCTAAAGGGGGTTGTGCTCACTTCTTCCCAACTCTAAGCTTTGTGACCTCACCACGGTAGCTTGAAATCAGCTATGGTGGAAGTATTTACACCAGGGAAATCAGTAAATGCCATAAATCAAGGCTCCTCCAGTGAGCTGTTAAATATTTATCTGCACACCATTGCCCTCAAAGGATTCTAAATTATTAACATAGAAACTTTGTAAGTTGTCTAAAGGCTTCAAGACTACACTGTCTACCCTGAGAAATTCAGAATGTTTGATTCTTACTCTCCCTCTTATAAAGGATCAGTCACACGGAAATAGATGAAACACAAGTATCGCTTGTCCAAGAAGACAGTGATCATTCTCCAGAAGGCTCAGAAATAGCACCAGAAGAACTATTAGCCTAATTCTTATGTTGCAGTTTCCTCCACCATTCCCTACAGAGCCCCCACCCCTAAAATGGCAGAGAGAGAAAAATCTTTATCACCACAACCTGCATGGTAAATGAACTCAGTGGGGGAGAAGAAACTGCAGAGGTATATCCAAAGCAAACTCATCTCTGCATACCTGAACCCTGTCCTGTTGAGGTCCTCTCACACCCAGGACAGAAGTCTCGCTCAGAATAATTCTTCCTGAGATTTTTATTCCTCTTTGTTCAGAGTAAGTTATAGAGGTTTAGCTGGCCTCTCTTGTGGGGAAATCTTCTGTTTATTTCTAGGGCAAATCATGAGGCAGCAACAGCAACAAACTCTGCATTTTTTCCTTACTGTATTTAATGAGAAGTAAACAACTTCTAAGCAGTGACAGCTACTCTACCAGCAGCACTTCTCGCCAAACCTGTCTGGGAACACAGCCTGAAGGGATTCTAACTCCAACACACCTCTCCACCTGGCACAAAGCTTCCACTGCCAGAGACGGTCCACACTTCACAGTCTTTATCCAGTCAGTCTAAAAAACCATAATACCTACCCCTAGACCACTGAGGCAGATAACACGAGAGTAATAGCTTCTGAGTAGAAAGGGTCTCAAGTCTTCTTGCCAGCCACCTCCTTTTGCAGACAAATAAACTAACAAAGAGATGTTTGATGACTCACCCAAAATCACATAGTGAAGTAGCAGAGCCACGACCAGGATGCAGGACTTTCTCACTGCAAAGCCGGTGCTTCTTCTGATCATGAGGCTGTAACAGGTGAAACCTTCCTCATCTTTCAAACTCTGGAAAAGTGGCACACATTGTTCCTTGGACCCCAACTGGTTATCATGCCTGCCTACTCTGAACCATCCTTATATTCTGCATGTATTTATCAGGCTCTATCTTGTATTAAAATCACTAGTTTTCGTATTATCTTTTTCCTTTCCATTGGAATATGGGCTGAAACCAGGTCTTCCTTTCATGTTTCCTTGGCAGCAGCTAGCTTAGTGCCTTGTACTTGGTGGGTACTTAATAAATATTTACTGAATGGGATTGTATTGACCTGAGCTTTGAGTTGATTTTTTACTGCAGTGGCTCTCAATTTTGCATGCATGTAAAAAGCAACTCAAAAGCGTATTAAAATGTGGATTCCCGGGATTTTTATTCCATAGTTTAGTGAGGGTGCCAGGAACCTGCATTTTCAAATAGCCAACAAGTTATTCTGAAGCATGGATCTATTTATGCTCTCTTTCCAAATCTTTCTCATAATAAAATATAGTTGTGATTGTTGGCCAACACTAGGGATGTCATTGAGTGCAGAAAGCATGGGAAAGGTCCAAACAGAGCTGGATGCTATAGTCTTGGATTCATTAACAAAAATCGCTAACTTAAAAATTCTCAAATTGACTATGGGGGAAAAAAATCTAATGCTCCGTTAGGTGCCATCTTCGCCAAACATCCCTACCCCCCAAACTGAGATAAAGTTCTCTAGGAGTAGAAAAGGTGAGACAAAGAAAGGATTTCTTTATCAATTGAAGTCAGTGTAGAAGTCACAACTTCAAAGAGTAGACAGGCATATTAGAAAGAAATAGAGCTTAAACAGAGACTCACTACTAGACGAACAATCTGCTACCTGGTATGCTCAATTAGTTAATGTTTGTAAACTACTTTGATCTTATAAAGCAGTGAGATAATCCCAGCTCTTGTTTACCAAGTGTCTTTCTTCCCAAGGGCTCAAAGTGATGTATAGGCAATGAGCCCAATTCTTTGCTTGCCAGTTCAGAGGGACACTCAGATTTAATGGGGATTGGTAGTTGCTTTGGAGCCATACTATAGAAGGCCACTGAGGGGTATAGTGATGGTCAAGGGTGGGGAAAGATCACAGACCCTTGTCAAGTTCCGGGAGGTACGGCTGATCCTCTCTACTCACTGATCAACTGTGTGGGGTGCTATCATAGCATTTATCATGCTGTAGTGTAGTGTAAACATTTATTTATATGTCCGCTTTCTGAACTAGATTATGAGTTACTTGAGCAGAGAAACTGGGTCTTTTAACTTTGCATAATGGGTCCTTGCCCAACTCCCCAAACTTAAATCGTGCAGCTTTCTCCATCCCTCACCATGAGCTAGCCAAACTGATCTTTCTGTTTCCTAAGCATACCAAGTTTGATCTCTCCTTTGGCCCTTTTGTACAAAGACACCCACCACTGTGGCTGCCTTCTCATCATTCAAATTTCAACTCAGCTGTCACCTCCTCAGGTGGCCCTGACCACTCTTATCTAAATGTGTCACTCCGTAGTCACTATCACATTACTCTGTTTTATTGCTGTTTTATTTTCTTCATAGTGTTTTTCTGACATTGTCTCTTATTTTTTATTTTATACTACTAATTTACTTTTTGACATCCTGACATCATCTCATCATTTTAGGAGGACAGGTGGTTATCTTCATTTTTTTTTTTCTCTTACTTACCTCAGTTTTATTCCTTCTACGATTGTCTGCAAGCTTCTTGAGAGTAGGGGCTTTATCTACCTTCTTCACCATTATACCTCTAGTACTTAGGAGATTTTCAGTGGTCAATGAAAAGTTGTTGATTGAAATGTCGGTTGTTTCGGTGTCTTGTACAGTGATCAATGGATACTTATTAAGTGCATAAATGCATGAACAAGTGAAAGACTTAGAGGATGGGCTGATGCTTCAGGATCAATTCCTTACTCTATTAAATTGTTGGTTGGCCCTTTTCTTCATAAAGTGTGACAGGATTGTATTAATATCACTTAATAATGCCATATATATTTATGTACTACTTTGTAATTTACCAAGCACTTTCACATGCATGATCTAATTAAATATTGTCAACAAGATATTCATATGTATAGGCAGCTATTAAGAATTCAAATGCCCCTAATAAAGGCCACATAGATACTATAAAGAAATTAAATATACCCAGTGGAATTCTGTGAAGTGGAGAAAGCAAGAACTAACTTAAGAGGACTTAGGCTAACAACTACCATAATTTAATGAGGACCCATGTTGCCAAATTGTTCTAGTTAAAGCAAATAATTAACCAAAGTTTCGTATTTTCATGTAATTTTTTTTTAAAGTTTAAATTTTGGCAAGTAATCCTATAATCAACTCTCCAAAGAAAGCAGGTATGTAGACTAAATTCGTCAGTGGACCGTGATTTTGCCACTTCTGGCATAAACTAACAATCTGATTCTTTGCTCTCTCTCAGCCAAGAGCCCTCAAACTTGCTGGTTTTTGTTTGTTTGTTTGTTTGTTTGTTTTTGTATTTTTTCTTGCATCTCTCTCTTCCTTTCACATTTCTATTGCTTCTCCCTATTCCACACTGTTAAAATTTTACAGCTATATGATTTCAATATTGCATTGATTGAACCGCCACTTCCAGAAAGCGCCACTCAATAGGTTCTAAGTGCAAATTGATAGATTTAAGCCCATCTCATCCTGTCATTCCTCTTCTCTCAATACTCCAATTATTAACCTTCAAATGCTCGGGCTCCTCTGTTTACCAGCTGTGAAAACCATGGGCAAGTTATTTAACATAATTTATTCTTCTGTCAAAAAGAGGCTGATTAACAGTACCTAACTTGTATCTTGTCATAAAGATTAAAGGAGTTAGTTAATGCATATAAAGGGATAGTCACGGTTCCTAGCATGAAATAGGAAACCACCAAATGGTAGCTCCTATTATTTTCTTATTAAAACAATAGTTATAATATTAAGCAAAAATGCCTTAGCTAAGATCTTGAATTCTGGTCCAGCACTATCTTTCTATCCCAGTTATCCCTACTCTTGACATTTCTTTCCATCTTTACTTTTCCAAATTTGAACCCCAAGATTCAAATTTCCTCACCTAGACTGTTATTTCTTCTAAATGAGAATTTGATGAGAACAGTGTTACTGATGATGTTGAGTTTTCCACTTCTCCATTTTCTCTCTTTCATCTGAAGTTCTTTAATTCTCCATATTACTTTCTTTTTTTTTTTTTTTAGTTTTCTTTTCCTTCCTTCTTTCTTTCTTTTTTTTCTCTGAGATGGAGTTTTGCTCTTACTCCCAGGCTGGAGTGAAGTGGTGCGATCTCGGCTCACTGCAACCTCCACCCACCAGGATTCTCCTGCCTCAGCCTCCCAAGTAGCTGGGATTACAGGTGCCCGCCACCACACCCAGCTAATTTTTGTACTTATAGCAGAGACAGGGTTTCACTATATTGGCCAGGCTACTCTTGAACTCCTGACCTCAGGTGATCCACCCACCTCAGCCTCCCAAACTGCTGGGATTACAGACGTGAGTCACTGTGCCTAGCCTACTTTCTTAATATGTATACTGGCTGTGATATCTGTCGTAGTGTTGTAGTTTTTTTTTTTTTTTTTTTTTTTTTGAGACAGAGTCTCACTCTGTGTACTTCTTCAACTCTTGTTTTTGTTTAATTGTAATTAAACTGCTGAAATATAGGAGACTTTTGAGTCCAAGCAGAATATACAACATTTATCTTTTGCTTCTTACGTTTATTTCCTGTATTAGCAAACTACTTATACTGATAACGATAACCTGTAAGGAAACCACTGGATAGCACAAACCATAGTTCTTTACCTTTCAATATCTCCTTATTCATTAGTAAGCAGAAGGTAGAGAGTTAGTAGAATCTGTGTGTATCAAGAAGTAAAATTAAAACACTTGAGTTAGTTTAGTCGTGTCCAGTGTTTCTACTATTCTGAGAAGAAAGAAATGCATATGCATGTATGAACTACAAAGTAAGAGTCATGCAATATTATTGATTCTGTATACAAGCTGAATGATGTTACATTTGCATTTAAAACTGTTATTGCACAATATAAAGAAAGGTAAAATTCAGGCTAATATAAATTTATTAATTTTTTTACTTGGACATTTAAAAACATCATGAAAAGCCAAAGGAAAGACTGTAAAAAAATTTTTATATTTTATTTCCTTTAATGAAAATGTTTTCCTGCGCTTTGAACCAGTAGCCCCACATTTTCACTGTGCACTGGACTCCATAAATTATGTAGCTATCCCTGGTAAGTACTAATGCTAATGTAACTTCATTTGGGACTCATTAATATTAGGATTATGTGTGTATTTTGTACTCTTATTCTAAGGAAATTAACTTATATGAATGTACATGGGTTTGGAGTAAACTTTTTAAGCAGGCTTTGTTTATATGTTCTTAATTTCAGCAGAAAAGGGATTTGAAATATAGCTCTTGTTTAGCTTTGTTTAGAAAATAAATAAAACATTTTTAATTATTCCTTTTCTCTTCTTTGCCAGCATGTTTATATTCAAAAGATTGTCATATTGATCCCAATTTTATTGCAGCAAACCCATTACCATTTCACCAACAGAGTTCATTAAACCATCACTACAAGTTCTCAAATTAAATGATGACTGGACCACAGCCAAAGCTGCTGGAGTTGTACGGCTCCTGGTCCAGAGTGAACTTTGCCGTACAAACATATATAAATGCACCCAAATAGAGAAATCATAGCTCACAGAGCCTCTGACCTCTTTTTCTTTTTTCCTCTCTAATATTCTTTTTGCAGCCTCATGAACTTTACCATATTTAAAGATGGCATGCCGCTGACCTACCAGTGCCAGGCCCTGCTTATTGTACTCATGCACAGGAGCACAACCCCCTTGATGCCTTGTATACAATGACTGCAAGACTGTGAACTTGGTGCACTCTCCCAAAGCCACACCTTCTCCTGGCAAAGCCAAGGACCCAGGGCCATAAGCAAAGACTTGAGCTGAGGCAGGTTAGATGAGGGCATGTTGCCCTATTTTAACAACCTGTCAACAACTTAAGGGGAATTACAGAACATTTTAGTTGGCAAGGTAAAGAGATCAACCTAAGCTGTCAAGTTGCCCAGATTTAAAGGAGCCTTAATTACATATATAAAACTGTAAAGATCACAGGATTTTTCTCTCTCCCCATCTCCCCACCCACACTTTCTGTACCCACCTTCCTGCTTTAGGAATGCGTTTCCTCCTGTGGCAGCTCATCGATTTCATGTTATTGATATAATTAATGGTTAACTATGAAACTAATAGGCTTGGATGTATGCACAAGGCTCCAGTTGGAGTGTGGCTGCAGAAAAACTTTTTTGGTTCCTTTCATGATTCATTGCCTGACAGTGTGGGAATGCTACGTCTGGACCAGTCAGTACCTCAGTGACAGCATTTCCTGGAGGGAAGGAGAGGGATAAAGGTGCCAAGAATATTTCTGGGTCTCTTATTAAAATATAAATCCTGTTAAGACACCTTGGAAGGTTGCTGGATAGATGGGCTGAGGTTAATTCCTCACATCGATCCAGTATTACTGTTCCAGACTAGACTTGTCTTGGAAAGCCATCATCTGAAAGAGGAACTTGTAGGCATGCTTGAGTACTGAGTAAGGAGTAGTGTTTTGATTCTGGGAGCTAGATCATCGTAACCACACGGAAGTAGCTGAGGATGGGAAACTTGGCCTTGACTTACAAACTTAATGTGCTTAAAAACTCCCTACTATGTAGAAGTTGCTGAGCAGTTGTGGTGAGGGGAATAGATGGCGTATCTCTCTATAGGAAAATAAAGGGTGCATCTCAGAAGTAATACTGGAAGCTACTCCCAGGATTATGTTTGCACTTCATGTTTCCAGGGAATAATGGGTATGCAGGAATGGGTGGTCTTTTAGGAAATAAAAAAAGAATAATGACATTGGATATTTAAAGAGCAAAATTATCTGACCAGTGATTTGTTCCAGTAATATTAATCAGGCAATTCTGTGAAAGATTAATGGGAAAGGAAAGTAATGAAGTGTTGAGATGCAGGAAATTCATGAGGGAAAGACTTTGCAACAGTTTAAACAAGTGCTAATTAGAGCTAAGTAAGAGCGGAGAATGAAAAATAGAAAACCAACCAAGGTAAGAAGTTTTATTCAGGTAGATTCAGTACTATTACATATTCAATAAAGAGAGGAGAAAAGAGAGGGAAATGTTTTAAGGAATACATGTAAATTAGAAACACAGCAGGTTTAGGAATAAAGGTAATGAGTTCTGTTTGGGGAATGTTGGTTGAGATGCCATCCCAACAGTAAGATGTATGGACAGATTGTCACAGAAGAAAATTAGAATGATGTGGTGACCTGCAAGAGGAGAAAACAGCCCAAGCCTGAGGTAAGTGGGGTAACCTGGGGAGGAGAGGCTGACTCTGAAGAAAAAATATGTAGACAAATGAAGAGGTCCTGGAGAAAAAGCTCAAGCGCTCTCAAAGATAGCATATTTTCTGAAAAAATAAATAAATAAATAGACAAAAATCTAGAGTGCAGGGGATCAGTTCCCTACAAAAGCATTAAGATGAGGACAAGGCAAGATGACAAGGGAAAACTGATTCTGACATGCCTGGATTTACTTCAAAGTGAGATTGTGGGAAGTTAAGGTTGTGTGTATGGAAGAGCAGGCAGGCTGCACAGAGGTCTGCTTTGGGTTGAAGAACATAGAATTGAGTGAGAATCTAGTCCTGGATTCGCTCCATCCAGGCTTTGGGTCAAAAAGAGCTTACTCCCATTCTCTGAAAGTGGAGAATAGATTATATCTGTTTCTCCTGCCCCTCATAAAGCTTGGGGATTAATCCAGTCCTGTCTTGACCACTGATCAGCAGCAGCCTTTTTCTATAGCCATGTCCTTTTGGGGCTCATCTGCTAAGCCAATCCTTTGCCCAGATACAAGCTTTCATAGTTTTCTTTTCTTTTCTTTTCTTTTTTTTTTTTTTTTTTTTTTTTTTTGAGACGGAGTCTCGCTCTGTCGTCCAGGCTGGAGTGCAGTGGCCGGATCTCAGCTCACTGCAAGCTCCGCCTCCCGGGTTCACGCCATTCTCCTACCTCAGCCTCCCGAGTAGCTGGGACTACAGGCGCCCGCCAACACGCCCGGCTGGTTTTTTTTTTTTTTTTTTTTTTGTATTTTTTAGTAGAGACGGGGTTTCACCGGGTTAGCCAGGATGGTCTCGATCTCCTGACCTTGTGATCCGCCCGTCTCTGCCTCACAAAGTGCTGGGATTACAGGCTTGAGCCACCGCGCCCGGCGCTTTCATAATTTTCTATGAAAAGTGGAGCCAACCTGGAACCCAGCCCTTCCTATCATCTCTAGCCAGTGCCTCCCTGCATAACTGCCCAAATCTCACCCAATGTTGAGAGCAATAAATGTCCCAAAGTTTCTCAGTCCAGCCCATCCTTTCCTAACAGAGCCATGGACAGGGATATAGAGACTAGACCTGAATCTAGAGGGCAAGGTTCTCCCAGACCCTGCTTCCTGCAGTCAGTGTTCATCTTGTCCAACCCCCTTGGAGCAACTTCATTTCAGCTGATTCTCTTTTCCCTGACTGAATTCCAGCATGGCTTAGTCAGCACGGCTCTGATTATGACAGATCTGACATGTCTATGAATAGAACAACTTAATCTGAGAGTAAAGAAATGTATCTGTGGCTCAGAAAGGAAGTTATCTGCACTTCACAAAGGACCTAGTCCCCTGAAAGAAAGTGCTCAACCTAAGTCTAGCAAGTAGAATGCCCTAAGAAGATATGTTCAAAATATTGGCTAAACGGGGTCCTGTGCTGGAAGAAGAGTCAAAAGCAGCCCCTGGAAAAGACTGCTTAATTCCTTGAATTCCTTAAACTAGGGAATATGACATTTTGTGACATGATATTATGTTGCCTATGACTAATTTATGCCCTGGGATTCTATCAATGGTGATAATTCGCAGGATGACATACTTGGAGACAGGAATATTCTGGGCAACAGAAAGTGGGGATAAGACCTCTAAGCCATCCCAACAGCAAGGCCTTTTGAAGAAAAATAAACCAGCCAGCCATCAATTGCTCAGTAGCTGCTAAACTAATATTGCCAGAAGCAAACAATGATGAGGATATAGTGGGGGAGCCAAGGAAGGCCATTTCAACACATAAACCCAAAGGCCAATACCAGTGGATAAATACAAGGGCTACACCTCTAAAAAACTACCTAGAACATAGTCACAGAAGCAATACTCTGTGTCAGCTGAATCACCAGTGAGTTTTTTGCTAAAAAGGCTATTTAGCACTCTATATGGTCTTGGAGTATTTGAGCCACACTTCCCTCCACTATGTGCTAGGCTGGGCATTTTGATTCCTTTCTCATGATGGCAGTATGTAGTTGCTAAAGACACACGTTCTGGGATTAGACTGCAAGGTGCAGTGCTCAGGTTTACCATTATTGTTAGCTATGGTACCTTGCTTAAACTGCTTAAGTTCTCCACAGCCTAATCTTCCTCCTCGTCTATAGACAGGGAATAATTATACCTACTCATAGTGTAATAATGGCTAAATAAGATAATACATATAGAGAAGTGCCTGGAATATGGTTTATCCTTCACGAATGTAACTTTATTATTTAAGCTGTGAACAAACAAGAAAGTTTTCATATCTGATTTAAACTGGCTCCTTAGTGGTCAACTCAATTCAGTTTCATAATTATTTATTGATTATTGCTTATTTATATCAATTCACTAAAGACATACTCAGTGTCACCTCAAAGTGTGCTGTTTTCCAGAATTTTTCAAGTTTCAATCAATGTATTGTTCTGCCTAACCTGACATGGCAAGATATAGTAGTAGGGAATATGTTTTGTATGAGATAACACCTTCATTTGAAAACTTTCAAACAATATTTTAGTATTTTAACTTTTAAAAAAATTTACACTTTTTTCAATTTAACCCATAGCAGTTTCTTCCTGTCAGTTTCCACAGCCCATTTCTCAGACAGCTGTGTTAGCAGTGGTTCTCAAACAAAATGTGAACAGTATTCTCCTGGAGATTGTGTTCAAATGCAGATTCATTACATCTGGATTGGGATCTGAGATCCTGTGTTCCTAACAAACTCTCAAGTGTCCCCACCACACAGTGAATAACAAGCATTAGTTTATAGTTAGTTTATGTTTCATTAAAGTTGGTTAAATTTTCTCTGAACCCATCCTTCCCTCCTAGTGATCCCTTTGCTTCCAGCTCTCCCTCTCTCACCCACCTTCTTTTCACAACTCCCTCTACCTCATCCCCGTTCCATAATGTTCGTCAAATTTCCTATTCTCCATCCCCTTATTTTTGTCACTCTCTAGAGCTTAGTAGCTAGTTGTTAGAAGACTTGGGTGTGCCCCAATGCCACAGGCAATCTCTGCTTTTAAATGGGAAGCTTTACCTAGAGCCTGCAGTTCTACCCTAAAGAGCTTTTGTTGTGTGTCAAAAGGTAATCTAAGTGATCAGCTGACCCTCCCAGAACAAGTTCAAACAGCACACTTCCCTGAAGTGTCTAGCTAGATCTCTGGGCTTTTCAATTAGGAAGGCCCCTCCCTTCAACTCTCTCTTATATAGGTCTTGCTTCCCAGAGGCGTGTTGTCAGCATTCCTCAGAGGGATCACAGGTCCATGAACTCCCAGAGGGCAGTCATGCCTTCTGGGGCATCGTCCCTAGGAAAAAAAAAAACTATTTTCTTCCACTGAAAAGAAGATAGGCTTTTAATAGGGATAATTTTGATTCATTTTTCTGTTACCTGGCACAAGTATTCCCTGTATCACCTTTAAAGGAGATTGAAAATGCCAATGCCCAATAGGAGCTTACATGCTTTATGGGAAGAGTTACTGTCCAGAAAGTGAAATGTCTTAAAAACCATAATTTTGTCTCTTTTTTTCAAATAATTTTGATGGTACTTGTTACTTCCGTTCTTTCCTTTCCCAAATGAAAGTAATCACAATATGTGTCTGACCACAATTAAAAACTTGTCACTTTGGCAGTCTAATAATGTGTACCTATGACTTAATTATATGAAGTTATCCGTATTTCTACTTTTCTATTTCCATTTATTTTACAAGATAATGATAGAAATATAAAATTCTATTAGTGATTTTTTTAAATTCTTTTGAAGTTATACAGAGTTTATTCTGATGAGAACCTTCTTAGAAGTCCAATTCAACACACAAATGGAAGCAGAGATTTCTAATTGAAATGGGAGTGGAAGACATAGAACCTAATTGAATTACCCTCACTTCAACTCAGAATATAATTCAGATGCACCTCCTGATTTCATGTTTGAAAACAACTACAGTAAAATATTTAAGTAATGGGACAAATAAAATGTCGCACTAACAAAGAACACAATAGTCTCCAACTGAATTCTTGGTTGATAGGAAGCTCTGCCACATAATGACTGGAAATGTGTGTGTATTGGTGCATGAAGGTTCAGGTGAGGCTTATTAAAACTAGTTTAAGAATGTCAGCTTATAATGCATGAAAATAAAGGATGAAAATTAAATGCATGGAAATTCAGGAGTGTTTTTATGAAATGGAACATTAAACTTTTCATTGCTTTTGTGTAATTTTACTCTTTATCAGGGCACCTGGTGTACAATAAGTACTCAGTATGTGCTAAATTGAGCAGCGTAAGATTGTTTTTATGGTCTTTTTTATAGAGTTGATGTATCATTTTTTCTTCAAGAATTATCTTAGTAAATTATGAGATGTAAGTATTCTCACTTGATTTGAGGTGAGACTAGAAAACAAACAAATGGAGGCTCATTTTCTCTAGTCTTTTGTAGTTCCCAGGAAGTGCCCCCTCAACCCCTGCAGTGACATCTTGCATTATGCTTCACCCTGTAGTCCCACTGTGCTTCAAGGGGCGCCTAAAAGCCTTGAGGTAACAGCAGACAGGAATAGAAAGTCACGGTGCTTCATTTTTTGGTAGAAATGTGTATTATTTAGAGTAGAGCTTTGCTATTAGCTTTGGGTGGGCTCAAATAAATCTTTAAGGTATGTAAATGAAACTCCTTGGAAGAAAGTACTCCAGAATATAAGTTTTTGGGAGCCACATTGTACATATAAATGATAGGCAGTGCACAGCCGTATACGCCTAACCATGTGCAATTGTACCTTACTGTCCGAGCACCTGATAATCCAGAAAAATGCTAAAATTGCCAAAGTCATCATTTATTCAATGGGCTGTGACAAGACAGCCCATTGTGACAAGACAGCTAAAGAGTTCATGTAGTTTAAGACAGAGACTTATTTTGAAGAAAAGTTTAATTAGAAAAAAATTTAAGATATGGCTAAAAAACAGAAATTGAAAAATAAGAGTGTGTGGTGGACATGACCAGAGACAGGAAGCCTGTGCCAGGGGGCCCAGCACTGATGCAGGGTTGGACCTTCAATTGAACAAACCAGACTTTCCCAGGGAAACCCCTGTGGGCTTAAGGGCCAAGCTGGGGTTCTTGGCAGAAGGACCTTTGGCTATTGCACCACTCTTTTGCACCATGCCTATTTGTCTTGAAGGTCAAATGCCTTCAGAAGACAGAGAAAGTTTGGGATGGTAGCTTCAGTGCCCAGCATATTGGATTAATTTCCGTAACCTAGAAAGGCTCTCTCGCTAGAATCAGCCCAGGCTGATAACACCAGCATTCAAGGGCTGACAGCCCACACATTGTCTAAAATATGGAATATTTTTAAACAAATGAGGATTTTTAAAGGAATGTGATGCAGTTTATAAGGAAAATTTAAAATGAGAAATTTGAGCACCACTGGGCTAAGAATAGAGATTCCCAGCAGGCCACTACAGACCATAGTGGTTTAGTTACAATGAACTATCAAGGGAAAAAAAAAAAAAAAAAAACTTTTCGATGTGCCTGAATTACCATTGATGCTATGCTTTCATCCTTTTGCTTGTAGTAATACAAATCCACAATCACTTATCAAAAATTTTGGAACCAAATATGTTATGAAATTTAGAATTTTTCTGATTTTAGAAAGGTAAGATACATTTCATAATATCTCTAGCTGGGACTGGTTTACAAGAAAAATCACATTCATTGTTGTTTCTGCAATGAAATGAGTAAATATTTTCACTAATATAAATAAAGAAAAAATGCTGATTTGGGGGATTTTTAGATTTTCTAATTGTCTACAGGGAATTAATGATATGTATTTTAAAGGCTCCCTAAGTAGACTTCTACGTAACTAAATATGTTCAGATATTTATGTCATCATAAATGTTTATATGTTATTCATTAGATTAAAATGCATCTCAGAGAAAGTGTGCACTTATGTGTTTGAAAACAATAGACACATGCTTTAGAAAACATTTTTTTAAATTTATGGGTTAAAGTAGCTTACTAATGAAATATTAAATAGATAATATTAAAAGAATATCTGGGGAAGAAATTTATTACCACCAATAATTGTACATCTCAGGACGTTATAACATTCCCAGGTAGTGGAAAAACATCACATTCAACACAACACTTTTGACATGACAGATATCTGCAGAGGTGTTTCCCCACAAACCAAGAAATTTTCTAGCAGACACCAGGTGGGTGGCCTATAATTATTCAGTTCTGACACCATCTACCTGGAGGTAGTATCAGATCTTGCAGGGTGAGGGCTCAGGCCGACAAGACTTCCCCCACTTGGGATGCCAATATCAAGTACAGGGCATTTCACCTGTGCTTTTGACCAACCAGCTGTAAGCTGGGCTTCCCACAACTCCGTTCTCGGATTACACTCTAATTGCATTTACTGATGTCTTTATAAAGGTATTACAAAGGATACAGATGAACACCAGATGGAAGAGATGCAAAGGGCAAGACATGTGGGAAGGGTCACAGAGCTTCCATGCCCTCTTCAGGTGTAGCACCGTCCAGGAACCTTCATGTATTCAGCTACCAGGAAGTTCCCCAACCCAATCTTTTTGGATCCTGAAGACTTCAGTACATAGGATGACTGAAAAATCTTTGGCCATTGGTAATCAACTCAACTTTCAGCCCCTTTTTCCTCCTAGATGTTGAGGAGTAGGACTGAGAATCCTAACCCTCTAATCCTGCCTTGGTCTTTTGCGGTAACCAGCCCCCTCCCAAATGCTATCTAGGGAACCCCAGCTACTAGTAATCTTATTAGTATATAAAGGACACTCTTGTCACTGCAGATATTCCAAGGGTTTTAGGAGCTATGTGCCCAGAACCAGGAGCAGAGAACAAATTTCTATTTCTTACCACATCTCAGTATCATAGGCATCTAAAGTTTTTATAGCAATGTTGTTAGCAAAGCATTTTCAGATCTTTGATTCACGTCAGAATTTGATGGAGTAAATAAGATAGTGTTACTATTAGTCTCAGTTTGCAGATGAGAAAATTGAGTTTGGGAAAAGCCCCACACATTGTGAAAGACTACTCAGGGCTTTCAATGGCAAATCCAGTGTTCATTTCTTAATACTTTATTGTCAATCCAACTGCATCAAACTTTTGTTATATTTTAAATTATTGTAAGATACTTCATGTTATGGCAACGTTTCACATCCTAAGAAGTCATTCATGCCTTCTACAGGGATTAAGAAACCCTCATTCATTCACATACTAAAAATAAAATGTACTGAGTGTGTATCGTGACTTCTAGGCATCCTTCTAAATACTGTAGGAAGAGTTACAGGTACAGCTCAGCTGAAATAAAGAATTCTAACTTAGGTGGCCCCCAGGAATTGCCTTTTGAAAAGTAGCGGAACCCTATCCCCAACTTTCTGAAAAGACTAGTTACATTTTCTAAAACATTTATTAGGCATCTTTCTGAGTGGGAATAGTAAAACAACCTCCTGTGCCCAAGTAACCATTTCAGTATTTGAAGAGAGCTCATGGTCATCTTTTCCATCCCCCTCATTTTCAGATGAGGCCAGTTTTGGGTGATAAGGAACAGCTCAGGAGAGGAAGACTGTTTTCTAGATCCAAGTTTCCTGACTTGGGGTTCTGTGTTCTTTGCAATATTCCTTTCTGCAAAGTTCAGAGTATTTTAAAGGTAGCCTTATCTTCTCTCACTGGAGGAACCTGATCCTTTATAAATGAGCAAAAATGGAATGCAGGAGAGAGAATGCAAAATCACACAGCTAAGACTAGGTCTGATCAGGAAAGAACACAGCTCCTTAAAGCCCGTTCTAGTGACACTGGCCCTTTCACTGTGCGTGCATGACAGGAAGAACTGAGAGTGGAAGGAGCACCTATGCCTGTGGTGTGCTTCTTGTCTTCGTGAAAGCAGTCTCTGAAATCCTCCATGAACTTGAGTGATAGAGTCAGCTGATTAAGATTTAATTAGGTGCTTTGCTTTCCTTGTTCATGATCTATCTCCAATAGAATCCTGGCCAATTAAGATTCTCCCTGCTTACTTTTAATTGAAAGCTATGAATGAGTCATATCTGTAACCTTTTCCCTAGTATTGAGGCTATTGGTTCTAAAAGCCTTCGTGGAATGAGCCATGTGCTTGAAATGATCCTTGGGGGAAGCCTAATAGGCAGGCTCCCAAGTTACCTGGGTGGCAGGTGACCTTCCACTAAACAAAGCACCTGAAAATTAATGGATCACTGATTTCAAGCCATGCTGAGGATCACAGAATACTTTTAAGTCATTAGTTAATTAATTATTCGATAGACATTTGATCATCAAGCACCAGGGAGTTCAGGGGACTTCTGTTTACATGGATGGTGTGATAAGGTCATTAGAAACCAGTGCCCTGGAATAAGGCCCTAGCCAACACCTCCTCTTCCTTTATACCTAGGGATCACAGAGGTAATACAACGCTTATATTACAGCACACTCATTAATATAACTGCAGTGAAATAAGTCTACCTTCCCACTCACTGGGATGTGTCTGAATATACCAGACCACATTCATGTGTATGCATAAATGCTAAACTCATATGCAGCATGAGTTGTTGAGAT
Source organism: Macaca mulatta (assembly GCF_049350105.2). Lineage (NCBI taxonomy): Eukaryota > Metazoa > Chordata > Mammalia > Primates > Cercopithecidae > Macaca > Macaca mulatta. Next base: position 59,332,311 of record NC_133410.1, read on the forward strand.
CAACATGATTGCATCAAATGCAACATGATTATACTCAAGTTCACTCTGGGTATACTGTATGTGCACTCATTTATTAACAACGAAGCATAATTTTCATCTAAGTCTCAGCCTGCACAATGAGAATCTTGCAAGAAAAAAAAAAAAAAAAGAATTCAGGAATTCTTACCTGGAAACAAGATGTGCCAAATGAATGGGGAAGGAGAAGCAAGAATGAAGAAAGAAGTTGCCAATTTATGTGGAACCTCACAGGCCCTTTGTTTGATTTCTGACCAAAGGTTTATGTCGGCTCTCCTGATCTTTCGACTGTTTGCCCATCCGTGTTATTTTTCACAAGTTTCTTTGCATACTTTCAACAGTACAAGGAAAAGCGTCTTTGTGCCTGCAGAGTCCAGCGTTATTCTTATCCTGCCAATCTTTCTGCACTAAGTTCCTCCTCCACTTCATCACTTTCTTGGTACTCTAAATTGCTAATCTGAAATTTTTTCCAACTTTTCTCTCATGATTAGAGAAGGCTGCTTTTTGTGGATTCCACAAAGCACCCCTATGTTCAGTAGGAGGGTCAGAGCTGTGATTAAAGGAGTTTTTATTTATTTACAAACCCCTAGAATTGGAGCTTTGTTTTTCAGAATACTAAACAGTTTTTTAGTGCAATCGAGGTTTTAAAAAATTAAGGTATGTAGGACCTGTTAGAAGTCTGTAATCCAGAGGTTCTTAAACCTGATCCATGGACTTGAGTAGTTAATACAGAAGAGGGTTTTCATAAGGAATAAATGGATTTACATATGTAAACTGATTAAAACTCATTTGGCACATGGCAAGTAAGCACTCAAAGCTAGCTCTTATTTATTGAGGCCTTGGAATCTGTCCAGTATGAAAGATCCTTCAAACTTAGCTCTTCTAATCATATCAATTTATAGTATATGTCATACATCTTATTTAGAAAGTCTTATCACCCCTCTTTCAAAATTATCCCTAAACTGTCAGGATTGGTACACGATGAGATGCTCTAAGCATTAAAAGTTATATTACAGAATAACATGTAATGATATGGGAAAGATATCTGTCATATATTGCCAAATAAATATGATGTGTTAAAGCAGTATGAAAAGAACAAAAAAATTCTTAGATTATACACATATGTTGATAAAGTGTTTGGAATAATGTACACTAGCATATTAAAAGTGTTATTTCTGATTGGTGGAATTGGGCTGATTTTTAAATTTTCTTTCTTCTTAAGTTTCAACAATAAACATGCACTTCTATGAAAAATAATTGAAGTTCTTTTTTTTCTTTTTTTCTCCCACTTCTCACCTTTAATTGAGGTTATTTTAAAGAAAATAATTCAAGCTCAGCTCCTTCAAGAAGATATTTGAGACCTGATTCTATTGACTCCAACTATAAGCACACTAGTAGAGTGATCTTAATGTTTTCATTATCCTAGGACTGAGCCACAATGTATTTCACAATTTATTTGGATCTACAGTGAACTGTTTTTTGACAAAGATGCCAAGAGCATTCACTGGGAGAGAACAGTTTCTTCAGTAAATGGTGCTGGGAACTTAGCTTTCTGCTCTTTTCATAGAATGAATGCTACTTGACTTTGGAAGACACCATAAAAATCATTTAGCCCTACCTCTCGGTATTGCATAGATTTTTCTACTGCTACTCATTCTTTTCCACCACAGATTCAGACATATTTTTGGCTTAAGTGATTTATTGACTGAAAATCCAAAAATTCAGGGACAGTGCAGTCTACCGTTAGACAGTTCTCAGGAATTTCTTACTTAGACTAAACCAAAATCAACCCATAAAGGATTGGAACAACAGATGTGTTTTGTTTTCTCTAGAGTAACAGAGTAATCGTACTTTTTTATAGCTAAGACTTTAAACACTAAACTAGAGTTAGTATTTTCCCCAATCCTCTGTCCCCTAGGCTAAGCCTCTCCCACTCTTCCAACAGCTATTTCTTTCCATTTCCACTGCCACCACTGTGGTTTAGACTCCCTTCATCTCCCTCACCAGAACCCCTGAAAGAGCTGCTTCCTCTGCTTCCCCCACTGCACTTCTCCAGTCCTCTCTGCACATAGAAACATGATATGTTAATCAGACCATGAGACTTTCCACTTCTTAGACAACCCATGATTCCCCATTGCCTTCACACAAAAATCTAAACTTCTCCTATGTCTTGTGAAAGATTTGGCCCTGCCTTCCCTCCTCCATCCCATTCTCATCACAACTCTTCAAGGGTCAAACATCTTCCCATACCACTGTCTTGTTGGATATATTGTCCCAGGGTCATCCCTTCTTATCCTTCAAGTGTCAGCTAAATGAAACCTCCTCAATAAGACCTTCTACTTGGTCTACAGTAGCCTTTTCACTTAATCACAAAGTGAGCCTCATGTTTATCAGCTTCATTTCCTTGTCACCATTGTTCATTTTCTGCGTATATAGAGAAATACAAGGGAGACAGTGTTGCAGAAGGCTGAATTAAACATTCTTGGTGCATGGCATGCCACCAGCAGTGTTCCAGGGAAGGCCTCCTGTTGTTTTATTTAGTTATTTTTCATTACCTTCCTTACCACTTCTCTGCTGTCATCACATTTCCCTGACCATTAGGCAACCATTCTGATGTGTTTTATGTATTGCATCATGATCTTGTAAATATGTATTTTAATTAACAGAAATACACATGGATGGTATTGGCTTCTTTCTTCTTTGACTCAACACCTCCTTTTCAACATTAAAAAAAACTACATCATTACTATGAATACATGTCCTTCATTTTTAATGGTTGCATAGTATTTCCCAGTGAGCATCCACCCAGTTGATTTCTGCATTACCCAGTTTGAACACATCAATTGCCTCTAATCTCTCACTAACATTAAAAAAAACTATAATGAACACCTTCATGCAAGTCTTTACATGTGTCAGGAATATATTTACTCTGGATAATATGGTATATTCGTTTTCAATTTTACTAAGCACTTCCATAATGGCCGCTCCCGGCTAATCTTCAGTCAGTAACGTTTAAGAATTCCTATGTCCACAAGCTTCTGCCAACATTTGGCATTACCCAGCTTCTATTTTTGCAAATCTTATGGTCATTAAGTGATAGCCTATTGTTATTTTGATTTGTATTTCTGTTTATTTCAATAAGTTTCAACATGTTTATATGCAGGGCCATAATATATGGATGTGGGTTCTTACAAAAGAGCACCTAGCCAAGAATGTGAGTGGGAGCTCAAAACCAGCTTGTGCCCTGTGTGCACTGCCATGGATGGGACAACAGCTATTTGAAGGAAAGGCTATTTCTAATTCCACCCAAGCAACAAATGAGCTGTCACTAGTCATGGCAGCATCCTTATTAGTTACTTAGGTTTTAAATTCTGTGAATTCCTAACCCATATCCTTTGCCCCCTTTAAACTGAAGGTCCTAAGTTGAAGGTATTTCTTTGTTGATTTTTTAGTCATTACTTGAATATTATAATCCCTTTTTTGTTTTTAGACCTTGTACATTCCTTCTCCCATTTATGTCAGCTGTCACAAATTTGTCCATGACATTCTTCTTGCAACAGAACTTTTAAATTTTGATGTAATTTAAAATAATAGTTGATTTTCTCTTTATGTTTTTAAATTAAGGGATTTTGCTTAAATCCCTTCCCGTCTTTAAATTACGCGTATATTTTCTACATTATTTTGTATTAACCTCATAGTTGCACATTTTACATTAAGATATTTTATCTTTGTGGAGTCTATCATTGTCTATGGTATAAGTTAGCCATCTGAATTTATTTTTCTTCATATTCTAAGACCCTCCCCCTTTCATTTTTACATTTACTAAGCAGTTTATTTTTTTCTTGTTAATTTATAGGACAATTTTATTGTATAATAATACACTGAGCTCACAGAGAGCTCAGAGCCAATTGCATTGGTCTATTTGTTCATGATTACATGAGAATGTCACTGTTTCAACTCTACATATGCTTGGGCAGTAGGGTATATTCATTTATAACTTCACTAAGTACTACTGTAATGGCAGCTCCAAGCTAATATCCAACCAGCAATGTTTACAGCACCCAGTAAGCCAAAAATCCTTTATTGTTTTTCTTTGTTTTTAAATGACAGCTGTTTATGGACTACCATTTTCCCATGGAAATTTTAAAATATGATTTATGAAGTTCCTCAAAATATCCAGTTGAAATTTTGATTAGCATTTTAATGAATTTAAAGATTATTTGGAGAGAGAATTACCCTCTGTACACTATAAAGTCTAAAAGAAGGGAATGTCACTCCATGACAGGTTTGTTTTCTTTTAAAAGGTGTCTAAAATTTTCTTCAGTGAAATCTGATGTACTTATTGTAAATACATAAAGAAATTATAGTTTGCTAAAGACTGTGAATACCATTTTACTTTTATCTTAATATCGCTGGTTGTAGAAAAAAAGCTGTTAACTTTCAAATTTTATACCTGGAAATTCATGAAATTTTCTTAAAATTTCTAATAGTTGCTATGTTGATTCTGTTGGCTCTTCTGGGTAGATTACCATTGTGTCTGCTAAAAAAAGACACAGTTATTTTTTTCCTAGCAAATCTTACACTTTTTATGTTTGTTTTTTTCTTACAGTTTTTATCAGAAATTTCATACCGTATTAAACAGTAGTAGTAATAATGGTTATCCCTGCCTTAATTTTAAAAGAGAAAACAGCTATTACTTTGACAGTAAGTATAAATTCTGTTATAGGTTCTAGTATATAGCTTTTTTCAAATTCAGGAATTGTTCTTTCACTCATAGCTTAAAAGCTATTTTAAATTATACAATTTTGGACGTAAATGCTTTTTCTTCCTTTAATGACAAAACCTTATGTTGTTTTAAATTATATTTTATATAACAATGATACCCTTTTTGATCGTGAACCATCCTTGCACTCCTGGTAAAATGTCTGCTTTCATGACATAATTTTTTAAAATATAACTTTCCATTTTTCTATCTGTGTATAAGTAAAATGTGCTTATGATTATTTTCTTATATTGCCCTTCTACATATTGGCATCAAGATTGCCCTATCTTCATAAAATGAGTTGGGCATATGTCACTTTTTTTTTACATTCTGAGCAACTGTAAAATCATGTGAGCTGGGTTGGGGGGTTTTTCCTTTCTTTTTTGTGAGAATGGGAGAAGATGAATTTTGATTATCCCTTCAATTTTTTATTGCTTATTGATTTATTTAAGGGGTTTTTCCCCATCAGACATTTTGTAATTTTTTTGTATTTTTGTAGCAATTTATTCATTGCATCTAGGGGTTTTATATATTAATGCCTTCTAGTAACTATGAGGATAGAACAGTAGCAATGGGGAAACAACCTAGTTCTTGGTTATTATTATTGGACCATTGAATTAATAAAACTTACAGTGTCCTACTTCTTTATTTTGTTTATTAGAGATAATAATAAAGTATCTTATTTTTAAGCCACTAAATTTACTTACATATGTGGATCTTCATACTCTTTTTTAACTTTTAAAATTTATTGTTTCTGTAGTTACTTATCCTTTTACTTTCAGCCTTTTATTTTTTCCATTCTCTCTTTAACCAGTTTTAACAAGGCCTATCTTATTACTATTTCCAAAGAATAGCCATTTGGCTTTTTTTTATTTTAAATATTTCCATCTTAATTTCATTATGTTTATACCATTGTTTTTTCTTTCTTAGTTTTGAGTTAAATGCTTAAAGTTTTATTTATAAACATGTTATCTTTCTGATAAATATATTTATCTATAAATGTTCTACTGTGTGCTGCTTTTGCTGTGCCTCACAAATTTTAAGAAATAAAATTTTAATCAGTTCTAAGTATTTGGTAATTTTCCTTAATATTTTTAATTTAAGTGATTTTGTATTATGTTAATGTTCAAAGATATGAGAGGTTTGTGCTGTCCTTTTTCAGATTGTTTTCTAATTGCATTGCATTGTGGCTCTATGTTCCAACCTGCTAACCACCTCACTACCAGCACACACACACAGACACACAAACACACACACACACATAGACACACACACAGAGAAGTTTATGATACATTTTATCTCCCCAAAGAGATTTGTAAAAGGGTTGAGTTACACTTTACAAAGTATCACTAAGTTTTATAGTAGCTGCTTCATAAATATTTGTTAAATTAGTAATTAAATGAAATAGTATATGCATGTAATTTGAGAGATTGGAGGCTAATAGGAATATATTTGCATGAGGTGTTACTAAGTAATTACATTAATTTCCAAGACACAGAAGAAAACCAGTATCATCAAGTTAGTTATATGTCATAAAAGGCAGATCCATCTAACCAAGTGCATTATTCACTATGTAAATGATGATTACCTGGTTTGACACTAAGTCTTTTATTCTGCTCTTTCCCTTCTGATATTAACTTTCTAGACACTTTTCCTTTGGACTTATGAGATACTGCTGTTCAATAATCTGTGCTTCTGTGGTACATGGTTAGAGTTTAATAATACTTTACAATTATTTATTGAATGAATGACAAAGTAGCCAAAGTAGCCAAGAAGTAAGGGAAACATTGTTTAGCAATAAGCCAGTCACTATAGCAGATGCCTGTTGTGCCTGGTTGTATTCCCCAGGTTGTTACTATTTCTAAGCACACTGGCCCTACCTACTGCCCAGTGTCATTGCCTGAGGATTTTCTCCAGCCGCTGGAGTTCACTTTGGAGCAATCCAACAGTTCCAGGGAATTCATCTCCCCAACCCTAAGAGTAGCTCTTAACCAATGATTGGTGGAAATTTGGGGATGCTCTAGCTTCCTTACCCTGTGTGTGGACTAACTCTAAGGTATGTGTTCTGGACTGCTACCAAGAGTTCCCCCAGAAAGATTAAGCTCTACTTTTCTAAAATGATACTTGGCTGAATAATATATCCTTTATTGTTTCCTTTCACATTTCAGTTTAACTTCCCTAAATAAACTAAATGATCTTAAATCCTTGTCTCAAGTCTGCTTCTGAGGGGAAAAATCTTAGTGAATATGTTCTGGGTACCAGCTATGTGGAAGGCATCGTCTGTGTCATTGGGAATACAGGAAAGATTAAAAAAGAAAAATAGGGAGAAAATTGATAATTTTCCCAAAACTAAATATTAGTAGCTTTCTATTCATCACTGTTCACCTACTAATCATATTCCTACCAAGGCTGTCCTTCATTGAGATTGATTTATTTCCTTGTGAATCACTTTCATTATACCTCTTAGAAGGCAGACTATTATTTATCTTTACATTCCAACTCATCTGACACAATGTTCTTCATGCAGGTAACACAAAAATGATTCTGACTGATACAGAAATGCAAAGGATAGAGACAATTATGAACAATTATACACAAATACATTAAAAACTAGAGGAAATGAATACATTTCTGGACACATACAACCTACCAAGTTTTAACCAAGAATAAACAGAAAATCTGAACATACCACTAAAAAATGTCTCAACAAAGAATAGTCTAGGGCAAGATGGGTTCACTGGTGAATTCTACCAAACTTTAAAAAAGAACTAATGCCAATTCTTCTCAAACAATTTCAAAAAAATTAAAGGGAAGGGAGTTCTTCCAAATTTAACCTATGAGGTCAGCATAACCTTCCTACCAAAACTAATTAAGGACACAACAACAGCAACAACTACAGACCAATGTTCCTAATTAATGTTGATACAAAAATTCTTAACACAATACTAGTAAACAAAATCTAACAGCATATAAAAAAAGACCATACATCAAGATCAAGTGGGATTTATCCCAGGAATGCAAGGATGGTTTAACATATGCAAATCTATAAATATGATACAACACACCAATAGAACGAAGGACAAAAATCATATGATCATTTATATAGATGCAGAGGAAATATTTGATAACATTCAACATCACTTCAAGGTAAGAGGCTCTCAATAAATTAGGTATAAAAGGAAAGTGCCTCAATACAATAAAGACTATATATGACAAACCCACAGCTGACATAATACTAAATGGGGAAAAGCAGAAAGCTTTTCCTCTAAGATCACAAACGAGAAAAAGATGCCCAGTCTCATCACTCTTACTCAACATAGCACTGGAAGTCCTAGCCAGAGCAAATAGGCAAGAGAAACAAATAAAGGACATGTAAATTGGAAAAGGGAAAGTCCAATTGTCCCTGTTAGCAGATGACATGTTCTTACATACAGACAAATCTAAAGACTCTGCCATAAAACTTAAACCTGATAACTGAATTCAGTAAATTTGCAGGATACAAAATCACTATACCAAAGTCAGCAGTGTTTCTATATACAAACAATGAACTAGCTGAAAAAGAAATCAAGAAATAAATTTCATGTACAATAACGATAACTATAAAATTATTTTAATATGTTACATTTATATATAATGTATACATTATATTTATTTATATGTTTATATTTTTACATTTAATATAAATATTAAATTTATAGGAAAAAATTTAAACAAGAAGGTGAACAGTCTCTACAAGGAAAACTATAAAACACTGATAAATGAAATTGAAGAAGATACCCTAAAAATGGAATTTTTCACAAACTGAAAAAATTAATATTCTTAAAATGACAATATTACTCAAAACAATCTAAAGATTCAATGCAATTTCTATCAAAATGCCAGACACACAGACAAATGGAACAAACTAGATAGCCCAGAAATTAACCCAAGTATCTATAGTCAACTGTTTTTTGACAAAGATACCAAGAACATTCACTGGGAAAAGGAAAGTTTCTTCAATAAATGGTACTGGGAATACTGGATATGCATATACAGAAAAATAAAACTTGACCCTTATCTCTCACTCTATTCAGAAATCAACTCAAAATGGATTACAGCCTAACTATAAGACCTGAAATTTTAAAACTACCAAGAGAAAATACAGGGAAAATGCTTCAGGACATTGGTCTGAGAAAAGATTTTATGAATAAGACCTCAGAAGCACAGGCAATAAAAGCAAAAATAAACAAATGGGATTATATTAAAGTTAAAAGCTTTTGCACAACAAGGGAAACAATCAACAGGATAAAGAGACAAGCTAGAGAATAAGAGAAAATATTCTCAAACTATTCATCCAACAGGTGATTAATATTCACAATATAAAAGAAACTCAAGCATCTCAACAGCAATCTGATTAAAAAATGGGCAAATGATCTGAACAGATAAATATCCAAAGAAGACATACAAATGGCTGACAAATATTTTTAAAAGTTTAATATTACTAATCATTAGGTAAATGCAAATAAAAACTATAATGAAATATCATCTCACTCCAGTTAGGATGACTATTATCAAAAAAGACAAAAAATAGCAAATGCTGGTAAGGATGCGGAAAAAAGAGAACTTATGCACTCTCGGTGGAAATGTAAACTACAACAGTCAACTACAACTACAGTGAACTAATAAACATACAGTAAACTATTATGGAGAACAGTATGGATGTCTCTCAGAAAACTACAAATAGAACTACCATGTGATCCAGCAATCCAACTACTGGGCATTTATACAAAGGAAAAGCAATCAGGATACCAAAGAGATATCTCCATCCCCATGTTCATTGCATATTTGTTGCAGTACTATTCACAGTAGCCAAGATATGGAATTAACCCAAGTGGCCAATAACATAGGAATAATTTAAAACTGTGGTGTATATATACAATGGAATACTATTCAGCCATGAAAAAGAATGAAATCCTGCCATTCACAGCAACAAGAATGAAACTGGAGAATACTATGTTACATGAAATAAGGCAGGAACAGAAAATTAACTGTCACATGTTCTTACTCATATGTGGAAGCTTTAAAATAGTTGGTATCATAGAGGTAATAAGTAAAAATAGAAGATACCTGAGGCTAGGAAGGGTATAATGGGAAGAAAGAATAGGGAGTGATTTGGACACAAAGCACCCAAAATTATCACTAGATAAGAGAAATAAGTCCTACTGTTTCGAAGAAAAAAAAATAAAGAAGGAAGGAGGATCTAACATCAGAAGCAATTTCAGATGAAAGAAACTTTCCCTGAAAGGAACAGCCAAGTAAGGGCCATGAAAACTGACTGAAAAATTTGAGTATAATTTTTACATACTCTTAAATAAAGTGGGAATTATATCCATTGAGAAGTTATTATTGTCACTTCATAACCTGTAAAAAAGGGTTTTTGCTAGTGAGTGAACACATTATGTAGGACTTCAAATGCATACAGCTCTCCCAGTTGCAAAACACTTTCTGTAATGACAATTATAAAACGAAATGATATTGAATGGCCTCTAATCATTCCTTCTTCAATCAACATATATTTATTGAGCAGTAAAAAAGACACAGTCCCTGACCTTGGGAGCTTATAGACAAGTGGGGGAATAAGGTATTAAATAAAGAATTATACAAATAAGCATTGAGTTTAAAGTTAGTGTTATGAGAGTATATAACAGGATAATTTTACCTAGGCTGGAGGCAAAAAGGAGAGTGGAGAAAGTTATCTGGGAGAAAGAATTAGTTCAGCTGAAATAGGCTTAGGCAGAATTTTATGATTCTTACGCTACTAAGTAGATTCTTTCATGTACAGAATAAGCACCTATGCTTGGGCATAATACAGGCAAATAAGGAAAATATTTTGCTGTTTTCTGAGATAAATTGACAAAATGAGGATCTCTTGAGGACCTGGCTAAAATAATAGCATGCTCCTCTCCCAAAGTGTCACAGTGCTGGAGATACCCAGGGAAAAGGAAACAAATGTTGATACACACTCATTTAACCTGACTAGTCATCTAAAATTAACTTTGACTATAGACTTTTAGCTTCTGAGATCATGAACAGGGGAAAATGAAAAACTGAATGTTATTTATCACATCCTGGAATTAATTGAGTTTGCCTCTAAGAAGGAATGCTGTAGTCTAACCTAACCAGCATTTCATAAATTGTCTTTAGCTTAAGCAAAACACACATATGTAGATGATATCTAACCAATTAAAAAAACAGCCTTTTCGGAAAGTGGGGTGGTTAACGAGCAGCATCTAGCTTTAATCGTGTATTTCCAATATTTATTTGGTTGATATATCGTTGTCTCTGTTTTTCATTCTGTGTGTGCACATAAATAAGAGTTCAGTTGTATTTTAGGAGACGATGAGGAAATTTTGGGGCTACAGCACAGGTACATAAAAAACAATGCCACCATATTTGGATCTTTAAGAGATAAACCAGCTATTTAAATATTTTATAAGTGAATGGCAGTCAAAACCATGCTAAACTAACATACATATAGAATTCTCCAAACCTAAAACAAACACCTTGACTATAGGAGGAATAGAGAGAGGAGTCTAAGTGGACCAGCTCTGTAGCCAGAGATCCTGACCCTGTCATTTACTAGCTATGTGACCGTGGTCAAGTTTCTTAATCCCTCTGAGCCTCACTTTACTTATTTATAAAATGCATCTACCCTCTAAAAAAATAGATGAGTTACCACTTGTAAAGCACTTAGAAGAGTCTATGGGATATCAAACTACTCCATAAATTTGAGATTTATTATTATTTTTGAGGTAGTAGTGTTTTCCCTTCTACTCCACTGTAATGACTTCACAAACTTTTGTTTTAAGGGCTAGAAAAGCATATGGGATAGCAAGCCTAGAACCTTCACAGTGGTGACCACTAGCAAAAATTGTCAACATGCATATTTCTTCTGACTTATTATAGCCTCCTTTGGTAATCTTGAGAGCTTACGTGGCTTTTGTTACCAAATATATTTTGATAACTCTCAATCTACAAGTTTTTTTCTCCGTGAACTTCTTGCGTATCTAACTGCTTGCTGGATGTCTTCCAGCACCTCAAACTCCACCGATCCAAAGCAGAGTTCATTATCACACTTGTAGGCCTTCTCTTTTTCTTCCCCATGTTCAATCTCAAATGTGAGGTAAGGATCAGGGTTGATTTAATTGACTAACTGGCCAGGCTGATAGTTACTTCCTCGTAAATCTATCACGAATGTAAAAGGATAACTTTACAAAATAGAAAAGAGCCATTCTTCAGTCAAAAATACATGAAAAGCTGTGTTTCCCTTCTAAAATATAGAACAAGCCAGTTCAAGGATTCCTTACTTTAAATCATTTCACCAGCCACCTAGCCATTGAAGCCAGGAATCTGAGTGATCCCAGATTTCTTCTCTTCTTGCATTATCTCATTACTCTCAGCCTTCTTTTTATAATAAATAATCATTTTTGTCGTTTTTGTTTTGTTTTTTTCAGATACGAGGTCTTGCAACATTTCTGAGGTTGGAGTGCAGTAGCTATTCATACGTGTGATCATAACACAGTAGTCTCGAACTCCTGGGCTCAAGCTTTTGTCCCGCCTCAGCTTCGCAAGTAGCTGAGACTACAGGTGCACCTCATTGACCCCCGCTATGTGTTTATGTTTTTATAAAACTTCAAATCCATGTTGAGTTTCCCTTCTTAGCTTCAGATGTTCTTTACATCCCACCTGGAATAGCTCAATTGCTTCTAAGCCTATCTTCTGACCTTTGGCTTGGCTAAAATCCCTCCCCACCACTGTGGTCTGATGACCTACCTGGAATGAAAATTTGATCAAGTTTCTACCCTGATTTCCCATGGCTCCCCATGGTCTACAGGGTGACCCTGCCCTTACCACCCAGCTTCCTTAGATCCTCTTTTGACTTCACAGTTAGTCTCAATGATGCTGAATGATTTTCTGTATTTTTTTTCAGGTCATATTGTTTGGTGACTTTGTAATTTTGCTTATGCCTATAACAATCTTCTCTCCGTAACTCCTATACATCCTTCAAAACAGTTTCAGGTAGCATCTCTCCAGGAAGCCCTCCCTGACTCATTCAGGCTGAGCTAGGTGATAGCTTCCTGGGAGCTATCCTAGGGATTCCTGCTGCACACCTCAGCCAGTTATTTACTGCACTGCATTGAGAAAACATACCACCTCCTGCTAACTAGGTGGTAAATGTCTCGAAGGCAGAGCTTTTCTGTCTTTCACTATACTTGAATCATCAGCAATAAATATTTAGTGAACTAGGATGAGGCTCAACACTAGCTGCATATAGGAAATATCTAGGGATCTTTTTAAAATGTTAATACCAACAACTCACTCTAGTCGATTGAAATGGGAGCCTCTGGGAGGGGAATCTAGGAGCTTAGACATTTGAAACTCTTCAAGTGGTGATAAAATATAGCTGAGGCTGGGAGCTCATTGGTTAGATGATCACTGGGCAAGGATGTGGTGGATAATATGCCAGAGACATATGAAGGTGTTGATGCTTAATGCACCTTTCATTCATGAATTTCTCTTCTATGTGATGATCTCTGGTAATAGTCCCCATGCCTCCATACACATATCATAAAAGTTGTTTTGTTTTGTAAGCAGGCAACTTAGTTCATCAGCCAGACATCAAACTGTGAGGCATCCCATAACCTTAGTGTTCTTGAAAGAGCATCTACCACCAATACACACACATTGGTTTAAAATACAATATTGTAAGAAAATAGTAACAAGGGGAGGGAAAGAAGAAGTGGGTTTTAGATACTTCATACATTCATGTCTTGATATTAGGGAAAGAAGTCTCAAATGTAAATACTTCCTGGTTCTCTTAATATGTCACTTTTGTAATATTCAAACCTATTTTTCTCTCTTTGTCTATGATGGCCATAGTGATGGGCAATGAGTTTGCTTTCTTTTATAATATCTAGATCCACTGTAACAGAGAGGTAGCACCTTATCTTGATTCTAGATGCTTTTATAATTAACAGCACTTGGTATAAGTTCTACATTGCATAAGTAAGACCAATTTGGGATTATTATTATAAACATTCATGTTTGTGGGAGAACTATGTGACTCTAGATTGTAATTTTCCCATGAAGAGTATCATATAATAAAAAAATAAGTTTTAAAAACCACCATAAAGACAGTGAAAAGAGGAAGAAAAGCCTTCTAAATGATCAACCGTTAGGAGAAAAATACACTGGAGTCTTGCAATATCAAAACTAATACTCAAACTCTCAATTTGTTTGGTTAAAAAAGTTTAATGAGCTGTAAAATAAATACACTTCCATTAAATATTAAATAAATTATTTACAACTTGAAAAAATACTTTTTACCTTCGTGCACCTTTATATACAGAAATAGCATAAAAAGTGACAATTGAAAGTTTAAAACCATCATAACAAAAAGGGTCCATTGTCTTATGATCCACTGGAAAGAGGACCAACTCATCATTTATGGCTATGACTTGGCAGTGACTCCAATGTGATATCCTGTGAGAAAATAAAATAAAACAAAATGTTACAGATAAGCTCAATTCCAGCTGATCTTTAAGAAACTTTAAAGCATAATCAGGAATCAGAATTTCTATCAGTTATTTTCTAGTACATCGTATGAGAAATGCTGATTTTTCAGAGACCAACTCTTACTTTGGCTTGAGTTCGTCTTTCACACCCGCTTTGATTATACACCTACTTCAGTAGAAGTCTGCATATGCTCAAACCTGTTGCATCAAATTCTGCTAATAAAAATGCAACAGCAGTCATGAGAAATAGTTTTCATAACCAAATCTATGCAGTGGACATAATTAAAATCAAAGATTAAGTGTCTCAGTGTATTTATGATATACTTTTAATTTAGGAAAATTAGTACCAAGGGCATAATAATAGTAACTACCAGTTAGTAGGCAGCCACTATGTGCTAGCACAGCATATTCTCTTTCCTAAAATAATTCTGGGATCTATGCTGAAAAATCTCAGTGGCACTAAAATAAGCAAAAATTCGTCTTTATTCACATTGGTGGTCTTAGCTTTACCACATTAAGCCAATACATTAAAAACTTTGATGCAATAAATACTGAGCATAGCATTGGTATGAATAATTATCCATTTTATGAATTATTGAGCTAATTCTGCAATAGGCTAATAACAAAATATCTGTACTTAACCAATGCTAAATATAGTGTTGTTCAAGCATCAGAACCATCTGGAGTGTACATTAAAAATAGAAATTCTGATTCAGTGGATTTAGGGTTGGGCTTAGGAATATGCATTTTCAACAAGCACCACAAGTAACTCTTTCTTTTTTTTTTTTTTTTTTTTTTTTTTAAGATGGAGTTTCACTCTTGTTGCCCAGGTTGGAGTGCAATGGCACGATCTCAGATTATTGCAACCTCCACCTCCCGATTCAAGCAATTCACCTGCCTCAGCCTCCCAAGTAGCTGGAATTACAGGCACTCACCCCCACACCCAGCTATTTTTTTTGTATTTTTAGTATAGAAAAGGTTTCACCATCTTGGCTAGACTGGTCTTGCACTCCTGACCTCAGGTGATCCGCCCACCTCAGCCTCCCAAAGTGCTGGGATTATAGGCCTCAGCCACAGTGCCCAGCCCTCAAGTAACCTTAAACCTACAGAAGTTAGACAATCAATAACTGAAATGACATCATCTCTCTCGAATGTCTAAGGAAATAAAGTTCCTTCTTCAGGCAGACTTCTGACAGACTGACAGAAATCAAGTGTGTTCTTGATTTCCTTGCCTCCCACTTCCTCTGGGAGTTTTCTTCCTTAGCTTCTCACTTTCATTGTCAATGAAATATTCCTCTTCACACTTTCTTACCTTATACCCACAACATGCTCAGCTCTTTACAATAAAATAAAATATATGTTCTTACCAACCTATTTATCAAATTTACATCCCCCTCCCTTTCTATTTCCTTTTGTAAAAAAGAGTATTCAACCTATTGTCTGTCTCCATACCCTCACATTTTCAGTGCAAGCACCTCCAACTGTGGCTCTCCACCATGTGAGCTCAACCTATCATCACAACTGTATCTCCCCTAACACTCATTTAAAATGACTAAGGCATTTTTCACAAGTTTCTAAAATGATCTATTCCATTTCTCAGTATAACCCTTCCTTTCCATTCACAGTTTCTTGAACCAATCTTACTAGTCCTTCAAGGTTCACTTCCAAGGCCATCCTGAACACATATTTTCCTCCTCCCTAAATAAATTCCACTGGATTCTTTCTGATTTTCATTGGAAACTTCTTATACTCCATTGGTTCCTTTCCCATGACATTTATTTTACATCTCTAGTATTCTGGTTTCTTACATTTTTTTTTCCCTATCTACTAAACAATAAATTCTTTGAGAATAGGATCAGTCTCTCATATTATATCCCTAATAATACTGATTAAACACATAGTCTATTCTCAATACTGAATTCCATCTCATACTCAAAGAATAATACTTTAATATAGCCATTGTTCATAATGTATACATAATTAAGAACACATTCCATATTTTTCTTGAGATTATATAGTGTTAAATTTTTTAAATTATAGGATATGATCTAAAGATATATTTTAAAACTCAAACCTGTAATTTTATCTTCAGTTATGCTATAGCATGTACATTTCCATTCTCTTGTCGAAGTTTCTTTCGTTCCTCAGCTTCTCCTTCATATTTCCTGACGTATCGTTTTCTAAGACTTCAGAGAATAAGGCATTTTAATGTTATCAAAGCTCTATTCATCTATATGTTTGACTGAGGTTTTTATGAGCACAGGGGTTCTGTTCTACTTCATGAGTAGTGATAGACCAGTAATCACTACACTTGACACTAAACCTAAATCTGGCTATAAAATATTACCAATTTCTAAGGGGGTATTTATGTTGACTTTATATAAACCTATTTCCAGAGGACTTATATTTAAATAAATGTGTCTTGATATGCCAGTTCTGAGAAGGTACGAAACATATCCGGATGTCTTGTTTTTGCAGAACTTAGCACAGCTGCCATGCACAATTGGAGAAGATGATAGTATAGTTTTGCCACAGGAAGACTCTATGCTCGCACAAAGTAAATGATTAAATATTTTTAAAACAGGCTTACAAAACAAGTTGAGCTTTATTTATTTCTAGGTATAATATATATCCTTCTAGTTTAATTTACTGCTACTTTCCACTTTAAAAACTCAATTATTTAAAAACTTCTAGTTGTTGTATAAACAACCCCTGTTGTTAGGAGGTCTTTAACCTACCACAAAACATTATCATTAAAATCCTAAAAAGTTTTCTTTTATTGTAATAGTAGAGGGAAAAACTCACCTCAATTAAGAAAACAAACCCAGCAACTTTTGCTTAGGTTTAGTGTTTGTTTTATGTTTCAAACACAAGGAGAACATGGGAGACAACGGGAAAAAAGCCACTGTTTAATTTTAAGAGTGCTAACATAACAAAATCTATCCATTCTTCCCGCAAAAATTAGGAAATATTTCAAGCCGAATAATTACAAGTTTAATTACTACAAAACATCTTCCTTAACTAGCGATTGTTTTGTTCTATCATTAAAAATAATAATGATTTGTCTGAGAGTCCCTCTCCTAAACCCCTTTGCATATCTGGCTTGCGGTACTAAAAAACCAGGACAAATTCTAGGGTGTACAAAACAAATTTAAGCTACATATCAAACTTTATATGCATGATGAAATAATTTGTGTCATTTTATCATGATATGATCTAAATTTAAAATAATTGTAAACAATGGCAGAAGATAAACCCTTGTTTCCTGAATGGTAGTCTTGGTAGATCATGTACACACTGGATAGCTGTTAAGGTTATTTACCAAGACCTAAAATTAGAAGAATGAGTCCCTTGCTTTTCCCAAGCTCTAGTAGGACATGAGTCATCACAGAGCCATTCATGTCCTCCCCCAACTTCCCTCATTCAGTGACTTCTGTTTGACAGACAATGCCATTTTGATGCACCCATCAGTGCCTACTACCTGGGACAGTCTAGTCCTAACATTCACTGGTGATGAAGTGAAGTGTGTGATCTGTTATTATGAGCAGAGGGAAGATATGCTGTAATGAAACAATAATAGAATTGTTGTTGCTTGCTATGCCATGTCATATGATGGAAATTTATTTTTTAACAATTTAGTCCTCATATTTGATAGTAACAACATAAGCATAGTCTGTAAGTAAATTAGTACCGTGTTATATTCCTAACTCAGAATTTTGCATTCTAACATGAGGAGAAAACATATCTCTTCTTGGCTGCTGATGATTTGTAGTTCTTTGTCGTTTTTGGTATCAAAGCAGTATGTCTGATACTATGAACCTCCTACAAACCAGGTCTTAATTAGCTTCTGAGACTTGAGGAAGCATAGGATTTCACAGAAGATATAAATATTTTCTGAGATTCTAAAGTAACCATGAGCAGAAAAATGACATGAAATAAAACCCTCAATTATTTAAGTTCAAAAATTTTCTAGATCTTCTATAAAAGGGCTTTACATATTAAATTTCAATGGTGGCCATGGTCATAAATATTGACCACTTTCTGTGATATTTGTCAATAAAATACAAAAATATAAACCAAAGATCATGTGACAACAATAGAATAATTCATCTAAAATACCAGAGTATGAGAGAAATACTGAAAAAATTAACCTCCCATTATTGTGTTAAGAATTTGTAAGTTATGTCATACTTACTGGACTGTAATAACAGCAATAGCTGTGAGGATCACAGCAGACATAAAGGCAGCTATGGCTGCTAATGCAATTTTTGATAAACTACTGTCAATCATGCTGTGAGTTTTCATGGACTTTTCCCCACACCGTTCACCGAAATATTCTTGCTGACATCTACAAACAATTCACATTTAAAAATTATAATCACAAAAACATTCTGTGTATCTTAAGCTTACTTTCCAGATCATAAAGAACCATTTAATTCCGACACTAAAAAAGTTATGCCATGTACTCATATTTTAAATAATGAGACACAGAATGCATTCTAACTAAGCATCTATTAGTAAAAGAACAAGTTGAGATTAGTTTGGGTGTGATATTCCAAGAAGACACACCTTGTCATTCTTTGTGTTTCTTTTATGACCAACTGATGAGTTCAGTGATTTGTTATGCAGTTGATACATTCCACTATTATTTAATGTGCTAGCAGCTTGTGGGAGGTAAGCGGGGAGGAGGTTAAAACAACGTGAAAGATTATGTAAAAATTACCTTTAGGTCCTTTTTTAAAGGAGTTTTTTAAAAATACACGCACATATATGTGTGTGTGTGTGTATATATATATACACACACACACACATATATATATATAGAAAGAGAGAGAGAGAGAGCAAGCACGAGCATGCACAAAAAATAATGGCTTATACCAGGGGTCAGCAAACTACAGCACATGGGTCAAATCTGGCCATTTGCTGCTTTTTTGTTTTGTTAAACAACCTGCATGCAAAGAATAGTTTTTACATTTCTGTTTTGTTTTGAGACAGGGCCTCACTCTGTTACTCAGGCTGGAGTGTAGTGGTGCGATCACAGCTCACTGCAGTCTCAACCACTCGAGCTCAAGCAATTCTCCCACCTCAGCCTCCCAGGTTGCTGGGACTACAGGCTGTCACCATTGTACTCAGCTAAATTCTTCTGTATTTTTTGCAGAGATGGGGTTTCACCCCATGTTGCCCAGGCTGGTCTCGAACTCTTGGGCTCAAGGGATCTGCCCACCTCGACCCCCAAAGTGCTGGGAATACAGGTGTGAACCACTGCACCCACCAATTTTTACATTATTAAATGGTTACACTTTAATTGGTTGTTTAAGTACATAAAACAATCTTGGCCCATTAAGCCTATAATACTTACTATCTGGTGCTTTAACAAAAAGTTTACTGACCCTTGGTTTATACATTGGAAAAATAAATGGTTTCCTGCAGTTAGGGGTTTCAGACATGGTGCTAGAAATACAGAATTGTATATACTTTGGGGAAAACTTACTTGCATGTCACTGCTTCCAGGTGCTCTATATATTTGCATTCTCCGTGAATGCAGAAATTCTGAAATTCTGCATTACATGGATTTTTCTTCTTTCTGTTTCTTCTATTTTTTCCATTTTTGCCTCCCTTTTTCTTTCTTTTGGGTTTATCTGAAGTATTTTCACTTTCAGTCTTGTTTTTGGGGGGCTTAACTACCTGTTCAACTAAAACAGAAAAGATTTACTGACAAGAGTCTCTCAAACTTGAATATCATTTTAGAGACACGAGAGAAAGATGTCATAGCAGTGAGAGCTCACAGGGGTAACAGCCATGCACACCTCGTTACCTAACACAATATAAAAGTTAGAAAGGATTGAATAACTATAATGTATAATTTTCAGTTTTTTTCTACCAAAAAGTAGTGTCCACTCATTATTACAGTTGGGAATTAGTGAGTACTACGTGCAGGTGGAAAAAAATGAGAATTATAAATTAGAGTTACTCTACGTTATAATGCTCCAACTCCCAGATTACAACAGACTATAATCAAATTGATACTTTCCATGGAGCTCATTTCTGTGGTCAATCTATTTGAAAACAGGAGCCCAGGAACGTTTGTATTCAATGCTTCAGAGATTTATCTTATCAGATCCACAGAAACTTTTGTTCAGTCTTGCAGTTATGCAAGGTGTAGTTTACCCACATACCAAAGATAGGAAAGGGCTTTCCATGTTAGTGCTGTGCATTTTGTTACACTAATGTCTGAAGAGGTTTATCCAAGTGAATATTTAGCAAACAGATTTCAGTAAAGAGAAAATACTATTAGTCATAATGGTCATGCAGCACCCATTAAATACAAAACATTAGAAACATAGTGAAGGTCAACTAGGGTATCAAAGACAGAATATCTGTGATTAAGGAAATGCAAAATAAATACTGAATATTTTAGCAGATTATTATAACATTTAACAAAAGTAAAATTAGTAGCAAATGTTTAAGAGGTGGTTATGCAATTTTTATGCTGAAACTTTTCTCTGAGGATAAAAAAGCACAAGATAGAAAAGTCCTTTAAGAGAAATATTTTGAATGAACATAACTCTTTTTATCAGATAGATGACAAACTATATAGACGGAGGCAAATAATAAATAGACACTATGCTGAAGTGTCGCAATAAGCACTAACATCATGGACATTTAACTTAGCCTTGTGAAGGTATTCAGCCAACATTTTCACTCTATTTCACAATGCATTGCAATTTTAAGCACTAGTCATCATTTGTACTACTAATCATTTACTTGGCCTTCTGAAGTGTTAACAACTTGAAACATGTTTAAGAGAACAGTTTCTAGACACCTTGATGGTCTAATCTCATGCCTTCAAAAATAAGCACACATAAACCCCTTCCCCACCTCACAGAAAAGTACAGTTACAGAATGAGGGGAATTAAGTGGAGTGTGTGCTAAAGGTTTTCTCACCTCCCACTCACTCCAGTCACTGTCCCTGTGGTACCACTTGATGTCCCTTCACCAGTTCTCAGAACCAGACAGTTTCCCTGGGAGAAGCCAGGGAAACTCAAGCCAGGACAGAAAAGGCCTTCAAGAGCTCTGAAACCATCTTGCCCTGCCTCTGTAGTGGATGCTCTTAGGATATTTAGATCTTGTTTATTGTTAACCTCTTCTTCTTTCAAACTCCAAAGTACGCAATATTTATCTCTCACTTTGGTACTTTCACTCCAAAGAAAGGGCCTTTTTAAAATATGAGATAACAGGAAAGTGAAAGAAACCATGGGTCACTATTATATAACTACCAAATGCGATTTGGGGTTAAAGAGTGATTTTAGCAATACAAAATCTATGTATATTCAGCCTTCTTTAATATTTCCAGATGGCATTATTATTATTATTATTCCATCAGTTTCTCCACCTAGTACTTAAATGCTAAAGTCTAATGCCTCCTGTCCCATTACTTCCTCTGCTCCCTTATTTGTGTTAAAATGCAGTTATCTGTGGTGGTGTGGGGGAAGGGGATACAAAAGCTAAGATAGATACAAAGTAGATAGGAATGGTTAATGTCTAAATTTGTCTCTCAGAATGGGGGTCATGTAGCATAGTGGGAAAGAGCTTAGCTTCTCTTCTGCATAGAATCAAACAAACTGGAGCTCTAATTTTAACTCATCTGCTTGTTACCTGTGGAACCTAGAGCAAAACTTGTTTGGGCTTCAGTCATCACATCTGTAAAATGAGGATGACAATTCCTACTTAAAGTCACTGCGAAGATTAGGTTTAAAAATGAGACATACATCATTTATGATCACTCCAGCCAGACAGGATGTGTCCACATTATGGTTCTTTTTGTCTCAGTTTATCTAGGGGATATCCAACAGATGTACATACAATAAAGCCACTAAAAAATCTGGGGAGCAGCTCCACTTCTGAAGCAGCTTTGCTCATATAAACCCACATCTCATAGGCCATATTTTTGCTTTATCCTCTACTCACCTCTGACTGAATCATCTACAATATAGCCAGGTATTTGCGGTTCGTTATCATACTCTTCTGAATAGTCATAGTCGACTCCCGAGGACAGTTCACTACTAGAAGGCATTTCACTCACAGGGGAAATTTCACTTCCTGAAGACATCTCACTTCTTGAGGTAACCTCAAATCCATCAGCACTGTGGTCCCCAGAAAATGGTTCACGCTTCCCAGAATAGGTGTCATTGCGGTCCATTCCAGCAGCATAATGGCCTGCAGGGGACAGAATAAGGGAAAAAAAGAAAAGGTAAAGTGGGGTGCCTTTCTCTCCAGTCAGCTGTGTTAGGAAGAAATGTTTATCTTTTGACATCAAAGCAGTTATTGCACATGTGCTATTGTTTGTGATTGAGTCATTTCTATGAAAGAAACTTTACATTTTTGCCAGCAAGCAAATTCAGCTGTCCCAATTACAGAGCTGCTTTTATGAAGTTTTTCTTTTCCACAGATAATCCACATTAATTTCCACATGAAAAAAATCCCGCCAAATTGGCAAATTAATCTAATACAATTACTTGATGGGTAATGTCTAAAAATTCCCATCACTTCACATTCCAAATGCATTTCTTTTTTGGCTAGAATGCCATCCTGGACGATTTCAATAGGTTCTAGATATAGCTATCAGATTTTCTTAATATGTGTTCATATTTTTAAAAGATTATGTACATAAAATGTAAAACATAATATAAACAGTGGTTAATTATATCGATTATTGTCATTTTTCATTATTATTGTTATTATTACTACTACATAGACAATAAACTCAGTACTAAGATTTGGGGCCCAGAGTTAAGGCACTGCTTTATCTTGTTTTTTCTTAGGTCTCAATAAAACAGCATCAGAGTGGTGCTATTAACCCCTCGCCGGGACACTCTGAGTCCCTCTAGGAAGGTAAAGAAGAAATCACTAGACAGAGGAGATGGAGAATTAGGCAGGAGGCAGCAAACACTGCTGGGTCCAAGATCTGCGGAAATCACTTCACCTCTCTAGACCTTGGTCTTTTTAATCTGTGAAACGAAGGGTTAGGTTCAAATGGTCTCTCCCGTCTCCTCAGGTGAACGAAAGAAAAAGTACAGGGATTCTCTGGGACACCTTGTCCTGGACGTCTGAGACATCTGCCCTTCTCTCTTCCTCCTAGGGAGGGAGCTACAAGTGATCACCTCCTGCGGCGCAGTGTCCGGGGAGCTAAAGGGCGATTTTTGGAGAAGCAAGAGCCAAACTCAAGAGGCAACAGCTTTTGCCTGCCATGGGAGGACAGTCCAGCAGTTCAGCGCCGGTGAATCCTCACCTGAGCCGAGTATCAAGAGCGACAGCACCACCGGCGCCGGCGGCAGCAGCGGGGCTCTCATTGGTCCTTCGGGGCGGCGGCGTCTCGGTCTCTGGGGCAACTCGGTCTCTGGGACGCGAGTTGCGGCCAAAAGGAGCGGGTGTTGGAAGAGCGAGTGGAGACCGGGAGTGTGCGCCGCTCTCCAAGGCTTGGGGAGCTCGGGGCGGCGGGCGCGGCGCCTCGGGCTGTCCCGGGACCTCTGGGGCGCTGGCACCCAGGTGTGCGAACGTCTGTAGGGCGGCGCGCACCTGCTACTTTATAGGCTCAGCCGGGAGGGGGCCGCAGCCCATGACGTCAAGGCCGGGCCGTGGGTGGAGGCAGGCGGCGCCCCAGAAGGTGCTACCCGAAAACCACGCGCGGAGGACACACGCCCCGCCTCCCTCGTGCGTAAGGATTCGCGGAGAGGAAGTGGAACTTAAACCTCTAGCTGCAAGCCGTTTTTGAGGGCGAGCAGGACTGGAGTTCGGGAACTAGTATCAGACAGTTAAAAGTCCCGACGTTTCAAATTCTGACAAGCTCTTTGTATACTTAACACCTACAACAGACGGGGATTAAATAGAAGAGTTCCGTATTTAGATGTAAAAGTACTTTAAGACCAAGAATGACTTTGCCTGATGTTTCCAACAAGGATAAAGGATGAGAGAGAGCTCTTAATGAGGAATTGTTTCATGTAGGATGGGCTTCTATCTCAATCAAGAACCCCTTCCCACCCATTTCTGTGAAAGTGGCCAGAATTTCAAATCCCCTCACTCCCTATTTCTTTACGTGGCCCAGGGCCCTCATCAGCATTAATATTTATTATTGCCAAATTATACACTTAAAATTTTACCTACACCATCCCACAGTCGATAATGTTCAAAGCCAGGTGGATTTGAATTCTTCATCTGACTCTGAAATCTGCTGTTTTCCACTCTGATAAAGGAATTTAGGATTAAACTGATCCTTGAGAACAGGGTTTCTGGGAAGAACAATATTTAGCCTAAAGGATAATTTCTACTGGTAGCATATTGGCATTTAGGTGAAGGATAGTGTTCTAGACTGTGCCTCTCAAATCCCAAGATAAAAAGGTCAGCATTGAGGGCCCACTTACAACCTAGTAGGATATTTAATCATGAGAAGTAGATAAAATGAAGAGGAGGCAGGAAGCTGCTTAATTTGACTAACTTGGATGTACTGTCAACTAAAGAACTGGATTTTTCTTGACTTAAAGAAGAGAAAAACCATTGTTCATTTTCCTTCACCTGGAGATATGTATCTCTTTCCTGATGGTTTCAGTAACACAGCCCTTTTAAGAATGTGGGTCAGGCCAGGCGCAGTGGCTCATGCCTGTAATCCCAGTACTTTGGGAGGCCGAGGTGGGTGGATCACCTGAGGGTCAGGAGTTCGAGAGTAGCCTGACCAAGATGGCGAAACCCCATCTCTACTAAAAACGCCAAGAAAATTAGCCGGGCGTGATGGCGCGTGCCTGTAATTCTAGCTACTCGGGAGGGCTGAGACAGGTGACTTCCCTGAACCCGGGAGGCAGAGGTTGCAGTGAGCCAAGGTCATGCCACTGCACTCCAGCCTGGGTGACAGAGCGAGACTCCGACTCAAATAAGAACAATAATAATAATAATGTGAGTCACAGTGCATCTGTCCTAATTCTGGGAAATATTTTAAAAGATCACTTATTTTTAATGGTATATCACAGTGTATAGTCCAAATAATATCATGCATTTAGTAGAATGAAATAATCATGAATCATGCCTTCTATTCCACATTTCTTGAGAGCGTATTTTGTGTGAGCCACCTGCTTTATTTTTTATGAAGAGGAGCAGTATAGGTTCACCAGGAGCTCAGTGGTGTGGGCCAGATACAAAGTAATTCTAATACATTAAATGATAAGAAGGTTCAGAGTGCCATGGAAAACTAGGACATGATTTAATTTTGCCTCTGTTTAATGGAAAGCTCTGTGGAAAGATGAGGAGGCCCCTCAAAGGCCTTCCCAGCCACTCTTTTACATGGAATAAAGACCTGATGTCAGGGTATGACCAAGTATGGGAAATAAGGCTAGAAAAGTGTCATGCCCATTCCAAAGTGAAGTAGGGGCCTGTGCTGTCATCTGTTCTGGTGGATGAGGCAATTGTGATTCAGAGAGATTGAGAGACTTGCCCAAAGATTTCAAAAGATTCTTTTGGAGACTTTGTTTGGAGCTCACAGTTGGTCTACACTGTTGCACCTTTATGCTCTCATAGGCTTCCTTTCTGTTCTAGCCCTATTTTTCTCATTTTCTTCTTCTTTTTGATTGACAAGTAACTTCATATTTGTAGTATATGACATGATGTTTTGATATATGTATACATTGAGGTTAAATCAAGCTATTTAACATATGCAATACTTTCCATTTTCTTACTCTTGTTATTGAGGTGAAAACACATTGTGCAGATCAGTCATCAGAAATGTTTCACTTTCTATTTGAAGAGAAAGTGGACTATTTATATTGGAAATTGCTTAGTCTTTTTCCAGTTGGAAATTTAGAGGGTGATCATTTACAATGATGTGGTACATAACCTAGATCATGGGGGCAGCATAGCTTAGTGTTTTGGATGAGCTTAAGAGTCAAACCAATGTGGATTTTCATATACAAATTCCACCACATACTAAGTTACTTAATATTTGAAAGATTCAGATTCCTCATCTGAAAATAAAAAATAAAGATAGTTACATGCTCTTATGCAGATCAAATGGATAAGATACATGAACAAGTAATACCAGATCCTAGCATATAGTGAGTGCTCAATAAATGACAATTATCATGAATACCCTTGATATTATGATAGTTACACTATGTAAACCATATTTAAGAACTAAAGGACTCTTACAAATGGAGCTACAGAGCAAGTGAAGTAATCTTCAATATTTTCAAGCCATGAACTTAGTACTTACTTTACATTAAGACTGATCATTTTGGGTATTTCATGGTGCATCATTGGGTAGCATGGAGCGTCATCACAACCACATCACATTGCTGCACTCACTGATGTGTCATGGCATTCTGGAATATATGCATGAGTTGGAAACCAACCCTATGTAAAAATGTAGGATTCTTTACATTCAACATTCTGCATGCTAGGCTGAGACAAAGAGGAACAATTTCAAAAAGTTTGAGTAGCAGCCCTTTTTTATCATGATAAATCGATGGTCCCTTAATCTGAGTATAGGTTAAGGGCAGCCCTAAGAGGAAATGCTCCTATCCACTCAATTTGATGCCTACTCCATGAGTCCTGATATTTCATATGAATAGTGAAATGATTTCACTTTGGCTCTGCTGAAAGATGTGCTATGAAACCAAAAGTATAATCATGTTCATATAATTGATATTGCATTTTTATAGATGGTCCTAGAGTGAGTAAGTATTGCATCACAGTTACTTTTGTGAGTCAGCACGCAAACCTCCAAACCAGAATTAAGAAATCCTCCAATGTATAAGCAACATTCCCTATATTATTAATAAATGCACTAGATCCATTTAGATATATATAACGTTCTTTTTATTTTATAATTTATCCGTACTGAAGAATACATCCATCAGGCTGGGCACGGTGACTCACGCCTGTAATCCCAGCACTTTGGGAGGCCAAGGAAGGCGGATTATCTCAGGTCATGAGTGTGAGATCAGCCTGGCCAACATGATGAAACCCTGTCTCTACTAAAACGACAAAACTTAGCCGGGTGCAGTGGCAGGCACCTGTAGTCCCAGCTCTACTCGGGAGGGAGACTGAGGCAGAAGAATCACTTGACTGCAGGAGGCAGAGGTTGCAGTGAGCCAAGATCATGCCACTGCACTCCAGACTGGGTGACAGAGAGTGAGACTCTGTATCAAAATATATATATAATTTTTAGTTCCTTCAAAAATAAGCCTTAACTGAGCATTTTGAGTACCTTGATATACCAATAAAGTCAAATTACCGTTAACTTTTTAACACTGTGGTTTGAAAGGGTGCCTACCTGACATGAGAAAAATTCATGTATAACTTTTGAGTCCCCCAAAACTTAACTACTAATTCCCTACTGGTGCCTAGAACACTTACTGATAATATAAAGTTGATTAACATTATTTTTTGTTATATGTATTGTATACTCTATTCTTACAATAGGCTAGAGATAAAAATTCTTAAGAAACTCATAAGAGAAATATATTTACTATTTATTAAGCAAAAGTGGTCATTATAAAGCTCTTTATCCTCATTATCTTCATGTTGAATAGACTGAAGAGTTAAGGGCTAGTCTTGCTGTCTCAGGAGTGGCAGAAGCAGAAGAGGTGGAAGGGGAGGCAGGAAATATTTTTAGGCCATACAGTTCATCTGCAGATTTTTTCAAATTGTTGCAAATCTCAGAAAACTTTTCCAATATATGTACTGAAAAAAGTCTGTGTATAAGTGGACCTTCGTATTTCAAACCCATAGTGTTCAAGGCTCAGCTATACTTTCACAGCCTCAACAGTGTGGCTTTTGCCGAGCAAGGACTGGGAGATGGGGCTGAGGGCAGTGGATGATTATATACAATAGAAACTAAGTAAATGTAATATGCTATTGAGGCAGGAGAATAGGTTCTGGAGGCAGGGTACCTAAGGCTGACTCATGCTGACTGGATATCAGAGGCTACTCCCTTTGAAACCCTCCTTTTGCTGTGCAGCAGTTGCTACCTGGCAGCTGGAAAATGAAAGTACCTCTGATTGGTCCCCTCTCACAACCAATCAGACTGGTCACAGGCTTACTCTTCAGTTGATCAGACTGGTCACAGGGCACTACCGTAAACCAATGGGAAACCTCTAGAGGGTATATAAACTCCGGAAAATTCTATAACCAGCGCTCCTGAGCTTCTTGCTTGAGCCCGCTTCCTCTCTGTGAAGTGTACTTTCATTTGAAATAAATATCTGCTTTGGCTTGTCTTGCTTGTGTGCTTTGTCCAATTCTTTGTTCGAAATACCGAGAACCTGGACATCTACCCTCAACCAGGAACATGTTTTGGTAAGCCAGCCAGTAGGTAAACCCAAAGATTAAGTTTTATATTTCTTTCTCTCTCTCTCTTTTCCTTTCCAACTCAGGACTTTTGGTGGAAAGCATCTAAGCACGGAGGCAACTGCAGGTTTCTGGCCAGGGCCACTCTCTGGTGAAACTGAAAGGTTCCACCTGGGCCACCGCCTGGTTTGGGTGAGGGACCTGAGTCCTTTTCTTTCTCAGTCTTTCAGTGACTATTTCCTAGTAGCTCCTGGGTAATTGAGGGTAACTGGCTGGGACCACTTTCCAGTGTTAGCAGAAAGCCAAGGAGTGAATGGGGATGGCTGGCCTTACTCAGAAGGGGAAAGAACTATTTTCTATCTTATAGTCCCTGATCCCTATGTGTGACAGAATTGGCAGAAGCAGCTTGTCCAGGGCAAACTCACACATATTTCAGGTGAATTAAACCTTCTTTCTTTATACTAAATTCTCCCCTTCCCTTACTTGACTGGTTAAGGACAAGTTGGGGGTTTGGGCATGTTGTAGATGGTCTGTGTAAGTCATGGGACAGGGGTGTGATTCGT
Source organism: Macaca mulatta (assembly GCF_049350105.2). Classification (NCBI taxonomy): domain Eukaryota; kingdom Metazoa; phylum Chordata; class Mammalia; order Primates; family Cercopithecidae; genus Macaca; species Macaca mulatta. Next base: position 59,361,533 of record NC_133410.1, read on the forward strand.
GGAAGGTAATCTATTATAATTTAATCTTGCCTAAATTTAGAGAGTTAAATAGTTGTTCTAAGTGGGATACGAAAACCCAAAGGTAATTGTAGAAGTCGAAGCCTTCTAGAAGCTGAAGCCTTCATCGGGGGACAAGAAGGGAAGTTCATAGTGGGTCATCAGTGGTGAAAGTGGTGCCAGCACTCATCTAAGGTCAGAGAAGTCTGACAGACTAAGTCAGGAGCCCTAAAGTGAGGAGATTCCCAGGGACCCCAGTCAGGACCCAGAATTCTTCCAGGAGGACACCCTGGGTAAAATTTGGGTCTTCTAATACTTCTATAAGTCCAGACCACTATGGGCAGCTCTACATCTATCACACCTGATTCTTCTATGGGAAACTCTCCATCTATTCCACTTGCTTCCCCGCTTGGCTGCATCCTCCACCATTGGACACTATCCTGCAATTAGGCCTATTTTGTACGAGGCAGGGCAAATGGTCAGAAATCCCACATGTACAGGTCTTCATGGCCCTATACCAAAATCTAATAGATATTATAGATGACCCCCTTTTACAAGAGCCACCTGTCTCAGGGTGAACAGCAACCACCCCCATATAGCCCTTTGCCAAGTGCTCCTGAGACTAAAACCCAAACACTGGGGATCTTACCAAGTCCTCCTCACACTCAGAGGTGAACACCATATTTGACTCTCCCTCTATCCCTTCTACCCCTTAAGGAACTAGCAAGAGCTGAGGGGCAATTCCTAGTTCAGGCTCCTTCTCTATAACTAATATACAACAATGTAAGGAAAAGCCAGGAAACTACCCTGAGAATCCTAGGAAATTTACAGATGATTTCATTGTAGCAAACTGTTGCACCCCCTTTGAAAAGGAATGAATCTTTGAGGCCACCCATTGGGAAGTGGACAATTTATTCACCCGAAACTCTCAGAGAAATCACCTGAGCCCAGACACAGTCCCCACTACTGATCTTAATTGGAACTATAACACATTCATGGGAATGAACAACTAAGCTAAATTGCTTGAGGCCCTCCTTGAAGGAATGAGAAAGGGAATAACTAAGGAAGTAAATTATAATAAAGTAAGGGAGATTACAAAGGGCAAGGAGGAAAATCCAGGCATATTTTATGGCAACCTGGAATAAAATAAAAGCCTTTTAGAAATATACTAATCTGGACCCTTCCTTTCCCAAAGGCAAAATATTAACGGCACAACATTTTATAAGCCAATCCATACCAGATATTAGAGGTAAGCTTCAAAAGCTACAGATGGAGCCATAAACTATAATCAAAATCAACTTCATGATACCACCTATATGGTGTATAACTACTGTGATCTGGAGGAAGGAAAAAGGGAACAGAGTAAAGAAAAACAGCAAGCCAAAATTACGGCAGCCATCATTGGTGATTCCCTGAATGCCCAAAAAGCATCCAAGGGAAACCCAAAGAGTCATAAGAATAATGCCAACAGGGGCTCTTGCTTCAAGTGCAAGGAACCTGGGCATTGGACAAAGGACTGTACCAAGCCTCTGCCAAAACCAGGCCAAAAATGTGAAGGTGCCATTTATGATCCTTGTCACTGGAGGATTGACTGCCTCCACTCCCACCCAGAGGCTCAGTCAGGCAAAACTCCAGCAGTGCTAAAAGAGGAATCAGATGAAGACTGAAGAGGCCTGGGGTCTTTCTTATCAACCCTGTCCAAGAACACCATAGTTACTACCGAGGAACCCGGAGTAACTCGGGACATCCTGAGCAACCAAATTCAGTTTCTTTTCGATACAGGGCCAAATTACACTGTCCTTACTGCTCTGCGCGTGCAGGAAAGCTTTCCCCCCAGTCCACGAGTGTTAGGGAAATAGAAGGAAAGTCACAAACAAGATTCTTTACTCTTTTGTCAATTAGAGAAATTTTCCAACAGGAATTTCTAGAAGTACCAAGCTGCCCAGTCCCCCTGTTGGGAAGAGATATTATAGTTCAAATAAGGGTACTATTACAATGGAAGTGTCACCCAGTGAAATTACTAAAAGTCAAACATATAGACAATGCCCCAGACCACACTAATAAACAGGTTAACCCACTGGTATGGCAAACTGGGAAACCAGGGAAGGCTGAAACAGCAGTGCCAGTCAAAATACAGCTTAAAGACCCCCACTATTTTTCCAATAAAGAACAATACCCAATTAAGTTGGAAGCAAGAAAAGGCCAACACCCATAGTTGAGGTATTATTTACCACTGGGCTCTTAAAACCCTGCAGTTCTTCCTGTAACACCACCATCTTACCCATTCTAAAGTCAGGGCAATGCCAGTTAGTACAGGACCTCAGAATAATTAATGAGGTTATTATCCCTGTCCACCTATTGGTGGCAGATCCATATACCCTCCTGGCTCAAGTGCCATGGGATGCAAAATGGCTCTCAGTCCTAGACTTACAAGATACTTTATTCTCTATTCCTCTGGCCCCAGGGTCCCAATACCTTTTTTCCCTTTGAAAGGGAAAATCCTAATACCAGAGAAAAACAACAATACGCTTGGATAGTGCTCCCTCAGGGACTTTGGGATAGCCTCCATTTCTTTGCCCAAGCCTTAGAGAGGGATCTGAGGGATCTGCAACTGGAGAACAGGAGCGTACTCCAGTATGTGGATGACCTCCTTATGTGTAGCCCAACTTAGGAGGCTTCTACCAAAGTACTATAAAAACCTTGAATTTCCTGGCTGACAGGGGATACAAAATGTCCAAAAAGAAGGCTCAGATTACCCTCCAATGGGTCCAATATTTACGATATGTCTTAAAACCCAGAACCAGCAAATATCCATGAAACAAGTGTAAGCCATATGTGACTTGACTTCCCTACCCACCTCCCACCCTCCCCACCCTACCCCGTGCCACCAAGCAGCAACTTTGTTGCTTTTTGGGAATGGCCAGATTTTGCAGGATATGGGTGCCAAACTTTGGGCTCATGGCAAAGCCCCTGTATGAAGCAACAAGGTGGACCTGAAAACGAGCTAATGGAATGGATCCCCAACATGAGAGAAGCCTTCACCAAGCCAAAACAGGCCCTTACCCAGGCTCCTGCTCTTGGCATCCCAGGCCTAACTTAAGCAGAGAAGAAGGGCATAGCTGTGGGAATGCTAGCCCGGAAATTAGGATCACAACCCAGACCAAACACCTACTTTCCAAAAAGGTTTGATGGAGTGGTCTTGGGATGGCCAAGTTGCCTGCTGACAATACCAGCCCCTGCTATGTTAGTGGAGGAAGCCACGAAAGTTGCTCTCTGCCAACCATTGGAAATTAGGTAAAATTAGTCTTAGAGATAAAGGGACACATCTGGACGATGGGGGAAAGGTTAACCAACTACCAGGACATGCTCCCAGACAATCCAGGTGTAACCCTTAAAACCTGTAACACTTCAAATCCAGCTTCATTGCTACTCATAGGCCCAATAACCAATCATTCCTGTGAGCAGGTCATTGTAAATACATATGTTAGCCCGCCTGATTGAAAAACATCAGCCTCTCCCACATTCGGAGGATGATTGGTTCACAGCCAGCAGTAGTTTTGTGTCAAATTGGGAGCACTGATCTGGATATGCAATAGTAAATCACAACACTATTACTGAAACCCAGCCACTGCACCCTGGCACATCAGCAAAAAAGGCTAAAATCATTGCTCTCACCCGAGCATTAATGTTGGGACAAAAGCTTGACATCTACACAGATTCTACATATGTATTCCTTGTGGTTCATGCTCATGCTACAGTCTGGAAAGAAAGGGGACTACCAACTAGCAAACACTCCCCTATAAAACATAGGCCTGAAATTTTCAGCTATTGGAAGCAATACACCTGCCAAAGGCCATAGCTATAATCCATTGTAGAGAGTATCAAAGGGGCTTAACCCCTATAGCACAAGGGAACAGAAAGGCTGATAGAGAAGCCAAAGCTGCAGCCCTCAGGGTGCAATCCCAACAGACCCTAGTACCGATTCCTTTCTATGACTGATTCCCCAGTGGAACCTAAATATACACTACAGGAAGAATAGTTAATAAAGGGGCAAGGGGGACAAAAACAAGGATCCTGGTGGTATATGGGAACGAAAATACATCTCCCTCAAACAACCCCAATGGAGGATTATAAAACCTCTGCATGACTCTTTCTATATGGTGAGAGATGCCAACCTGACCATGTTCTTCACTGGGCCTAACTTAGCTTTGGTGGTTAAGCAGGTCTTTCAAGCCTGTTCACTGTGTGCACTTAACAAACCAGGAAGCAAAATGCCTCCTCTAATAGAACCGGTCCAGAGGAGAGGAGCTTACCCAGGGAAAGACTGGCAATTAGACTTCATCCATATGCCAGCTTGCAGAGGATTCAAGTTTTTGTTAGTGTTAATAGATATATACCTTTACTGGCTGAGTCAAAGCTTACCCTACCAGAACAGAGAAGGCTAACGAGGTTATACGTTTCTCTTAAAAGAAATAATCCCCTGGTTTGGGTTGCCTCAGAGTCTCCAAAGTGACAAAGGTCCATCATTTATCTCCCAAATAACTCAAGGGGTTGCTAAAAGCTCTTGGAATCAGATACTATTTACATTCAGCATGGAGGCCTCAATCCTCTAGGAAAGTAGAAAGTGCTAACCAAACTCTAAAATGAGCATTAAGCTATATAAGGAAACATCAGAAACTTGGATCAGCTCACCGCCCATAGCTCTTTTAAGGATTTGTAATACCCCTAGAGAAAAAATTAATATAAGCCCATGTGAAATGTTATACAGAAGACCATTCTTAAGTAATGATCTAATTAATGAAATTAATTAATTAATTAACCAGTCCAGAAACAGCCAGTTTAGTAAAATACCTAGTTAACCTAGGACAATTTCAGCAGGCTTTACAAAAATTTGCAACTCAAAGGCTTCCCATACCAGGAACTAACCAACGATCCAAAATCAGGCCAGGAGATAAAGCACTTGTTAAAACATGGAAAGAGGGATCATCTGTTCAATAACTGTAACCCAAATGGAAGGGACTGTTTTCAGTGATACTGGCCACGCCTTCTGTAGCCAAGGTACTAGGATTAGATAGTTGGATACATCTATCAAGAATTAAGTCTGTGATACCTGAAGCCCTGGACCTAGAACCTCAAGTTCCCATCAGCCACTACACCTGTGATCCTGTGGACGACCTGAAGTACCTGTTTAGAAGACAGCCAAAATATATCATCTACAAACTTTCCTTGGTGTTTTTGTTATATAGTTACTATAGGCTGGATAATGAAAACCATGTTTCTTTCTTTCTTTCTATCTATCGATCGATCTATCAATCATCCATCTATATGCATACATATATTTTGCAGTTTAACTCCTTTTTTTCAAATGGTTGGAATCATTTCCGTTGTAGTAATTAAGCAGAATGTTTTAATTCATTCCTGACAGCATAGGTATTCAACTTTTGAAGTTCCCATTAAATCTTTTAACCAAATTCATTGCCTCTGGCCTAAAGACAATCAGCTTCAGATGACCAGTCAACAGGGCTTCCAGCAAGTTCCAAATGAAGGTAGCACCCATGGCCATCAAGAAACTACCCTGTTTCTACTAGACAGAGCATGGAAAGAGTTCCATGATCCCCAATAGATAGAGACTCCAACCCAACTCAGCATGAAGCAGTTATACAAGAAAGACCATCAGTCATTCTGCCTCTCATAAAGATTTATGGGGATCACTTCTCTCGGGGGGGAAATGACACAGGAGAACAGGGTCTGGAGGCAGGGAACCTAAGGCTGACTAGTGCTGACCGGATATCAGAGGCCACTCACCTTTAAACAAACCCCTCCTTTTGCTGTGTGGCAGTTGCTGCCTGGCAGTTAGAAAATGAAAGTACCTCTGATTGGTCCCTTTCCACAACCAATTAGACTGGACACAGGCCTACTCTTCAACCAATGAGATGGGTCACAGGCCACTAGAGTGAACCAATGGGAAACCTCTAGAGGGCATATAAGCCACAGAAAGTTGTGTAACCAGCACCCCTGAGCGTCTGGCTTAAGCCCACTGTGACTTTGTGGAGTGTACTCCTATTTAAAATAAATCTCTGCTTTGGCTGCCTTGCTTGTGCATGTCCAATTCTTTGTTCAAAATGTAAAGAACCTGGACAACTACCCTCAAATAGTAACAGTGTTAACTGCATTTATTGAAAACTGAATCTTCCAGGTAGTTCATTTATTCCTCAAATATATTTTGAGAACTAGGCACTATTCTAGGCATTGGGGATAAAACTTTGAATAAGTTGTAATGTCCCTGCTTAAGAATCTTATATCCCATGAAGGGGGAAGAGATAAGCAATACACAAAATAATTTTAAATGGAAAGGAAATTAAATATGTGACATAGAGAACTTGGAATGTTAGGGGGAGATGGTGCAAAGAAGTATGAGACAGCCCCTGCACTTAAGTAATTCACAGTTTCCTTCTGAATTTTAGGACATTGTAGAAGAATTCATTTCACTAGTCATTTCTCAAACATTCCTCTAAACACTGCTAGATAAAAGTGTGGTTTTTTTGTTTTTTTTTTTTTTTTTTTTTTTTCTTAGCTCTTTAACGAGTCAGCTGATCGGACTCACCTGAGAACTGTTTTAAAATGTACATTGCATTCTCCTTTCTTGATTCAGTAGGTTTATGGGGTGGGGTCCAGGCCTGTGTGTGTGTTTTTTTGAAGAACTCTCAAGAAAATTCTGATGTGCACCCTTAAGAATGCTCCACTTAGGGGATACGTGGGTGAAAAAAAATCCAAGATTCCTGCATTCGGTGAGATTATAAACTGATGGGGCTGTATATTCACGCATGTGGAAGTTTTGTTGGAAACGTGAAGAATAGATAATTTCAACAGGAAGCCTACATTGGCTGAGGTGCATGTGATCTAAATGTGACGAAGATTTTTTTTAATATCTAAAAAACTCATGTTACAAAATTATTCAATCACTATTCCTTTAAATAGGAAACTAATATACTAAAAATATGCTTGAATATATGAAAAAGAAAAAAATCACTTTGCACATAATTCTTAAAGAACCAATTCATCACATAAATGCAATATCTACATTAAATTATTGTGAATCTTCACTAATTCCATTATGGATCTAAGAGAAGAAAACAGAAAGTTTACAACTATCATACGCTGATTAAGGAAGCTTTCAAATTTTAGTATGTTATTAAGTCTTTATGAATTCATAAGTTCAGGATGAGATTTGACATTTTATTATTTCAGAAAAATAATATATTAAAGTCAAGTGATCAAAGTAGTCAGAGTTCAATAGAGTTTTATGAACTCCCAGTTATAGTCACTAAATATTTATGTCTCTTTGTGTTATTTCTATTTTTAATTTATTTTTCAGACACAGTCTTGCTCTGTTGCCCAGGCTGGAATGCAGTGGCACAATCTTGGCTCACTGCAACCTCCACTTCCTGGCCTTACCCTCTGCAGTAGCTGGGGTTACAGGAATGCACCACTTTGCCTGGCTAATTTTTGTAATTTTGGTAGAGATGGGGTTTCACCGTGTTGGCCAGGCTGGTCTCAAACTCCTGGCCTCAAGTGATCCATCCACCTCGGCCTCCCAAAGTGCTGGGATTAGAGGTGTGAGCTACCATGCCCAGACATTTTTTTGTTATTTCTAAAAAAACATTTATAATGTGCTTAAAATGTGCTTAAAATACATTTCTACACTTTTGTTCTTTTCTTACATTTTATTTTACATTTTATCACTCCAGTTATTGTACATTGAAAGACTGTGTGATAGTATTTATTTATTTATTTATTCATTTATTTATTTATTTTGAGATGGGGTCTTGCTCTGTCGCCCAAGCTGGAGTGCAGTGGCATGATCTCGGCTCACTACAACATCCTCCTCCAGGGTTCAAGCGATTCTCCTGCCTCATCTACTCAAGTAGCTGGGATTACAAGCGCACACCACCAAGTCTGGCTAATTCTTGTATTTTTAGTAGAGACAGGGTTTCACCATGTTGTCCAGGCTGGTCTCGAACTCCTGACCTTGTGATTCACCGGCCTTGGCTTCCCAAAGTGCTGGGATTACAGGCGTGAGTCACTGCACCTGCCCGTCATTTTTCATAGTTGCCCAACTTCTCTGTTGGCCTTCTTGTTATTCAAAACTTGACAACAGGTGCATATCTCTAAGAACTATAGGGTAGTATTATTAATGATGAGTATTTCATGCATTTCTGTTATGAGTTTAAATAATCTCTTCAAACGTTTATGAATTTTTAGCAAAGCTAAGCTACATTAACTATATACAGGTTTTGCTGTATTTTCTCATGAACAAAACAGACTTTTGTCTCAGTTAATGAGAATAGCAGTTTTGTAATACCGTAACTGAAGCAATTACTAACTTATCACTAATTTGTGGTATAGACCACTCCTGTACAGTCTGTCCTAAGCAGGGACGGATTAAACCACAAAAGAACTGGCCTTTGTGTTTCACACTTCACAAAGCTTCCTGAACATGTGCACTAAAATTACATGGCCAGATTAAGAAAAAGTATTTGTTAGTTAATGTGAAAAAGTACAGACACATGTAGAATTTGTAGAAAAGAAGAATTGTAGATCCAGTTATAAATTTTATGATTGTCAAACGTGTCAAGTATTCTTCCTGAAATCAATAGTTTTGTTCTTATTCGGAGTTTCGGATGACTTTGCCATTTATTTTAGGTATGATTTCACTCTTACATTTCTTTCCTTTCACAGGAATTTCAAACATCGCTCATTTTGGTCACTTCTCAATGTAACGAGCATTTTAACAATATTTTTATTAAGAATTTTCTAGAAATTTTGAGATTCTCAATCACTACAAGGAAATATTTGGCTTTTCAACAGTTCAACTGGTCTGAGCTAATTCTAATACACGGTAGGAGAGCGCTACTTAAATGATAATTAAAAATTGTAAAGGATTTTTAAAAAGAAATTTAAATTTAATTTTTCCATCTAAAAATTATATGTAATATAATTTATATGCTTATTTAAATAGAAAAAATAGAAACTTTGAAGACATGCTTTGCCTAAAATACATCTTAGAAAAAAATTATCCAGATTGCACTTTGAAAAGTTATTCTAACTACGGATAAAAATATAATAACTCATAAAAACCATTTATTAAATTTTATGTCACTAAATCTACCCAATTTGGAGATATTTGAAGATATGCCTGTGCTACATATGATACATACTTTTTTCCTTATAATCATATTGCAATCTGTGCAAAATTACTAGTTTTAATGGAATTTTTAAGACATACTAAGTGCATCTTTATCTTCACTCATAGATTTTGAAGGGTAGTATACATATATACATATATACATATGAGGAAACAAAAAAGAACAGTATGAGACCAAGTCTGTATTTTTCAAAAATTTATTATTTTCAAGAGTAAAAGAAGACAAGTTACATATATACGTTTATTTACTGACATGAAAGAAATTTCTAATACTTATGTAAAATAACCTAACAAAACTCTATAAAATGAAACTCAATATATTTACAAAGATTTACATACATATTATATATGAATATGTATCTACAAATATACATACATAGAGATATTCAGAAAGAGTATATAAAAATGTTTATCTTTTGGTTGGGGAATTAATTGCTTCCCTGTTATGTCTTAATACATGTACAAAGATCATGTATTACTTTTATTTTTTAGGATGAAAAACCCAAACTACACAAGAAGATAATCTCCCAAGTAGATTTTGAGTTGTGATTTGTACAATTGATTACATCAGTATTTCCAATAAGAGTGTCAGTTTTGAAAGAAGGTATCTCTTGAGCTGTCAGCCTTTCTTACACTTGCATAGTTGCTCCCACATCTGTGCTGTCCTTTGTGTTACAGTGAAGACGTAGAATGAGGTGGTCTAGGTTGTAGGAGCTGAGTCTGAGAATACTGGATTTTAACAGAGCTCTTCCCCTTGCCAACCAGAGAAATTAAAAACCTTGTGGCTCCAGTTTTCTCATCTCTAAAAAGGGAGATGATGACAATAACAGTATTGAAATCACAGGGTTCTTGTGAGGTTTAAATGCAATATTACATTAAAATACTTGCAACAGTATCTGACCTTTTGTAATTACTCAGTATCTTAAGTATTTTTACTATAGTAATAATGAAATTAATGAAGGAAGTACTAGGAATTCTAATGAAAAATGTTCTGATGCATATTTTAGAATTCAATTAAAAGTAAATACTGTAAGTGATTTCATAACTTGAGAACTGCTGCTTACTGTGGCCAATAAGCCTATAAGAATTCAAAACTTTTCAGAATGATGAAGTCAAGAGTGAGCCCGATCAACACCTATGTGAAAGATAGCTAGTTTGTAGATACGAATCGCTGTATCAATAATTATGTCATAAACTCTAGTCAGTGTCCATTTTTGTCTCTTTCCTAGGAAGATAAATCAGGGTAACAGAACCCTGATTGTATTCAAATTGGCAAAGTGTCCAGCTAAAATATAACATTTCCCAGGATACTTTGAAGATAATGGTGGCCACATGACTAAATTCTGCTAGTTAGGTCTGGTGAGCTGAAAGGAGTGAGGTGTAGAATTTTCTGGAAGGCTTCTTGAGGGGAGGTGACAAAGATGGGACACATTCCTATCATCCTTCTCTCTTTCCAGCTGCTAGGAATATGGACACTTGGTTGCATCTCCAAGAGTCATACTAGACAATGAACCAGTACCGAATTTGGGAGGTAGTTGCTAGAATGGTGAAAAAAAGAGCTGAAATCACTGATTTGGAGCTACAACAGCACTCCGTTCTTTGTTTCTTAAGACTTCTTTACATAAGAGAGAAAAACTTCCATCTTATTAGAGCCACTATTACTTTGGGTGTTCTAATATATGCAGCTGAGTCCAATACCAGATGATCTGATAATCAAGAAACTCGGTTGTATTCATTGCCATATTATCTTCTACATCAGTGTCCTCCAACCAAAGACCACTAGGAACATGGCTGAACACATTGCAGCAAGGGAGAACATACAACATGGGGAGCCAGGGGCGTCTCCTAACAGTGGGCTAGACAGGACACACGAGATTTAGGCTTCAGTTAGGTGATTTAGGGAGAGTTTAAGGGAGTAGGGCTTTGCTCTGCAATGGATGCTGTCAGGAACTTGGCATGATTCTGATTGGGTACCTTAATAAATCTATGCAAGGAGAGAGGCTAACCTGTAATTATTAAAGAATCAGCAGTCACCCATATGAGTCAGGATAGGGGGATGTCTGGTTATGGTTGTGGCTTGGATAAGGTTCAAGTTTTATTTATGTTCAGACATGATTATGAATTTATCTTTATTTTGCCTTAATACATCATGGCCACAGAGTGGCCTTGATTGATGTTAATATTCTGTGAAATTGCTTATGTGCAACAGAAGAACCTCAAGGCCCAGATGATAGATGATAGTACCAGACTGGCTCCTGGATGCAAAGAGCTACTTTTTTCTTTGTCACCTTTAACAGTGCCTGGTAGGTACATGGTACAGGTCCAATTATTATTGGTTGAATGACTTGTATAAAACAGCAAGTATTTAGTAATCAAACCAAGAACATTGAGTTCCCATCTTTATTTCATAATTGCCAAGGTAACATTTAAATGAATTTATGTCATTTAAAAAAATAAACATTGTTTTTGCATAAGAAAACTACTTATGATTAGGTTACTACGATGGCCAAAGCTAAGTGAAAAACTACTGAGAATGAGAATTAACCACATCTAACATGGACAATATGTAAGAATGGGAGCAGGGATGTATTTTATTCATCTGTTCATCACCCTTAATTTGTGGCACAATTTATACACATTGGAAATTCTTGGTAAATAATATTATCATTGTATGCAGGTCGTGAGACAGGAACAGAAATCCATTAAGAGTTTCCTACCCAAAAAACAATCATAATTCACTGTTTATTCTGAAACTGTTGGGGACTATTTTTCCTTTTACAGCAAGACATGCCTCTGACAGGAAAAAGTTCCTTTAAATTGAGAATATTATCATATAATTTAGATAGCATTTCATGAGAGTTTATGCTCTAAACTTTATAGATTTTATCTCTTATGATACTCATAAAACCCTATAATGTAAGTATTATCAACCCTATGTAACAAATGAGGAAATCAAGGGTTCAAATAATTTGCTGGAAGTCACACATTTCTCAAGAGAGGTAGGATCCAAACCCAGGTCTCTTTGACCCAAAGCTCTTGAATTTAATCACTATGTATAATGTCTAGCATGGCACTAGACATAGTGTAGGTGCTTAACAATGCTTTAAAGTTGAAATTAATTGCTTGATAAACTGAAATACTGATGGTACCACAGGGTGAAAGTACCTAGAAATAAATTGACCTCTGAGTTTATAATAACTAATAGAGCAGAACAGATATGTGAAATAACTCTAAAAGACCAAAACTTCTCCTAGGCCTGTAAGACATTGACTAATTTAATAAAACTGAAGGACAAATCAGAAGGGAGATTTAGGAAGGCTAAGGTTGGCTCTGTCCATCCGAACACATTTCTAAGAAGGGTCTTCTCTAACTGAAGGAATCTATCTCTTTTCTCTTGTAGCTGATACATCGTCATTAAGGAAATGGCTATATCCACCTCACTTTGTCTAATGCTGTTGCAACTTTCTGGTTAGAATTTGTCTTCTCTAGTTCTTTAAGGGTAGTGCAGGCTAGATGGATCCTTCTATCCTGTCACTTCAGTCATAATTCTCACTATAAACTTAAAAATTGACTTTCTGGATTTTTACTTCACTCTCATACAAGTTTGGTTAGACCACCTCTCCAAGTCAGCTTTACGCTCCAAGAATAGCCATGATGGAGTTTTGAGCCTACAGGTCATTGATTCATTCACCAAGTATTTATTCAGCACCTATTACATCCCAGGCACTGTGATAGGCCCTAGGGTGCAGAAATTGATACAGATAAGAAGCAGAAAATAACAGTGCATTGTGATTTAAGTGGCATGATACTAAGGAAATTACATGGTACCCTGAGATTTACATAGTGTGGTCATTTAGCTTAGACTTGGCAGATTCAGCAAAGCTTCCTGGGAGAAATGATACCTGGAAAGGGTGAGTTGTACTAATTAGAATGGGACAGGTGATCCTATAAATATTTTATTGGGGGCAAGGATTGGGGAAGGAGTATACTAGTGTTCCAGGCAAAGGAACAGCAGTTAGTCTGCATCTAATTAGGAGCCAGAGAAAAGCAGCTGTCAGAGCTGTGTCTATAAGCTGACTGGACCACTGTCAGCAGCCTTATATAGAAACCATGAAATAGACTCTGAAGACACATCTTAAGACATAGCTGATGTCTCATTCTTAAAACAACAAATACTCTTCTTCCGTGACCTCTTTTCTTTGTCACAAACCACAGAAACAGACAGCAAGCCAAAGCTCAGGCAGTCAGTGGTGTTCCTCTGGGCTTCATCTTCTCTGACATCATCCTGCTTTGTTTCCTCATGTTTTGAGAAAGACTGTTACCTACCAAGAATTCTTGCTGTGGAGGTTCTACTAAGCATGAGTCATTCTGGAGACCTTACCGTGTAGCACTTTCGTGCATTCAAGAGTTATCAAAATATGTACTATTTGAAAATTATATACAGTTCAGGGATTTGGAGACTACTGTCTGAAGCTTCTGGTATTAATCTATGGAATTCAGTACACACAATCAAGAAATGATTTTCCTAGTGCAAGATGAAGAGAATTTTATTAAGGATTTCAACATGAAAAGGGCAAATTTTGGTATAGAATAAAAGGACTGTATTGGGCTGTTGGGAACATGGACAGCAGATCTTGCATTTCAAAGCTTAGGCATGTCATCTAAGATGGTTCAGTATTCTACTCAACACAGTGAATATCAGTGGTGGAGTGGAATAACCGGGGTATGATTGAAAGGAAAACCTCTCTGATATCTCCTAAATCACCAACATGTTGCCTTGTAGCAACCATGTATTTTTTAGAACATTTTTCCTTCAACATATACTCTCAGAATGTCAAAAGTATGCCTTGGAAAAAACAAATTCAAAATATATTATTCATATAAGAAAAAGTTTTAATAAATATAAAACCTAAAAACTCTCACAGAATTGAGCCTCCTTAAGTTCTTTTTGGAATGCCAATGCATAAAAATAAGTGACTAAACTACAGAATTGAAACCAAGTTGTTTCATTCATTTTATTGTTAAATTTTCAAAGTAATTATTAGATATGATTAAATCAAAAGAAACTAAGGGTTAAAATGTGCATAGAAAAATTCCTAAGGGTCTCTTGCCTCCATTACGACTTCCTCAGTGCCATTTTCTAGATGTAATCTTTGGTATCCATTTGGTTTTAGTTCTTCTGGTGATGGTTATCATAATTTTATGTGTGTGTGTATATATATATATATATATACACACACACACACACACACACACACACACACACTATTGTGATAACTCTATTCTCAACTTATCAATTTTAAACATTATTTAGTTCCATTTATGGGGGAAAAAAGGTATTATCTAACATGATCTCCCAATTCCATTTAATTCTCTCTTTTTTTTAATTGAGACAGTGTCTCACTATGTCACCTAGGCTGGAGTACAGTGACATGATCTCGGTTCACTGCAGCCTCTGCCTCCCAGGCTCAGTGATCCTCCTACCTCAACCTCCCCAGTAGGTGGGATCACAGGAATATACTAACACAGCCATTTTGCCCAGGTTGGTCTCGAACTTCTGACCTCAAGCGATCTGCCATCATCTGTCTCCCAAAGTGCTGAGATTATAGGCATGAGCCACCGAGCCTGGCCTAATTCTCAATTTTTTGTAAGTTATAATTGTATTCTTCTTTATTCAGTTGCCTTTATTATTTAAAACAACATATTTACAACACTGTTTTTGATTGATTGACTTTACATAGAGAATATTGACTCTTTCCTAGTGAAAAATAGAAATTAGTGCATTTTACTCTATTTTTTTACTTCTTCACTTTTTACTTCCTAATCTCCTCCAATGGTTATTTTATTACATTTATATTGCCCTACTTTATAGCTTTAATATTCTATTTTGTTACTACATTTAGCATCATTTAGGCTTTTTACATAGATTATTTAAAAATTAAAAATTAATAAATAGCATTTACAACATTAGGGAACCAATAAAATATTATACCTGCAGAGAAAGGGATATTATTTAAACTTTGCTGTTCAAAGGAGAATCTTCCAAGCATTTCTGTGTATCACTATATCCCAAAGTATCTGTCTGCCCAGTTTCCTTTACTTCTTGTGGATCATATTCAGCTAGTATTGTTTGTTTGTTTGTTTTTGTACCAGGTGTCATTCTCTTTCATATTCTCCCTTTCAGTTTTGTTTTTATATTTTTTTACCTAATGTATCCCCTCAAATATACATTTTCATAAAGGATGTGTGAGCTATTGAGTATGTCTACATCTTAAAATGGCTTTATTTTCTTTCACATATGATTGATAGTTTGGCTATGTATCCAATTCCAGTTTCAGAATCATTTCACTCCTTACATTATAGTAATTGCTTCCTTGCCTTCTAATGTTCAGTCTTGCTGCTGAGAAGTCCAACATCATCGGTCTGGCTCTCCTTTTAGGATACTTCCCCCTTTTTGAAAGGTTTTAAGACTTTCCCTTAAGGCATATTGTAATAAATTTTAGGTATTATTTGAAAATTTAGAATATCTGTATTCTATTCTAATATGATTTATTAACACTTTCAGGGGTAAGTAAATTTAAGTTTTATAGTTGCTAGTAGTTTTAAGTAAAATTTTTGTTTCATGAATAAAAGCACTTAATACAGATGGGGAATTCGGAAAGGCAGAATTAAATTTTCTTGATGTATCTTTAAATGGGAAATGTGTTATGTTGCAACTTTTTTATTTTTATGTTCAAAGAGAGTGTACAAACAAAAGCATGTTTATATAAATTATGCAAAGGAAGTACTAAAAATGAAAGAGCACTTGTGTATCTATTCTTTACTTTCAGTATAATTGATTGTTACCTGTATGATGTCAGAAAATATTTGGGACAGATTCTTAATCAGATGTAATTTTTTTCCCTAAATGATTGTTATTTAAAGCACTGACTATTGGATTTGTTTTCTCCTACATGTTTTCTAATGAATTTCCATCGCAGAGCTTTAATTGACTTCAAAAGGAACTCAGCATAAGGAGGAACTACGTGGGATACAAAGAAAGAGCCAGACTTGGCTTTCTATAAACATACCATGTCCTATGTCTGAGTCATAACCATTTTGTTGACTGTTTACTTTCCTTGTTGTCAGCACTATAGAGCTAACACCAACGACTTGGAAGTGAGTTACATGCTATTCTTAGTTTATTACAACCAGCTCTTGATAACTTTGTTTATCATCATGTACTCTGTGGACTGCTATCTTTCCCCTACTACAGCCTGGGATGTGGCCCTGTGCCAGAGCATTAGACTCTTTAAAACCAGAACTTTTATCGCAGTCTCAAAACATGGATGGGAGAATGAGAAAAGACTGTATTAGGACTGCAAACGAGGTATTTACTTAACTTAGGTTAAAAGATTTCACCAATCTTCAGGTGGGTATAGAATTATGTGACCTCTATGGCACCTTCTAATTCCCGTCATCATTTTAGTCAAAATCTTCAGATTCCTCTCTAACAATATCAAATAATTTTAAGAATTAGAAGGTACCATAAAGGTCACAGAATTCTATATCCACTTGGAGACTGGTCAAATCTTTTAACCTAGGTAAATATCTCCCTTGCAGTCCTAATTTCATCTTTTTTCATTCGCCTTATCCGCACTTTGACACTTTGATACAAGCTCTGGTTTGAAAGAGTCTAATGCTGTAGCATGAAGCCACCTCTCAGGCCATAGCAGAGAAGATACCAGTCCCCAGAGGACATACAGAATCATGAAATAAGTATTAAATAATATAAGCATTACTGAGTAGGGGATAAAGGCCTGACTCTTGGAGGGAAACAGTCTGGATTCAAATCTTGTTTTCTTACTTATTATGTAGATGGCTTTAAGAAGTTACTTAACCTTTGAACACTTTGATTTACTTGTCTACGAAAACAAAAACAAAACAAAACAAAACAAAACTGGAAAGGAGATAGAGTTATGAAGGGTGGATATGGGAGCCAAAACCTAGCCTGTTAACACTGGGAGTTGAAGCTTTGATCCCACACACACACACAAAAATGGCCACAGTTACACTAGATGGCCCTGTTCAATTTAAGCAATAGTCAACCCTGTTCAACCTCTTCTTTTCTTGAGGGCTGAGTTACGGTGAATAGGATCGGATCACTCTATCTCCTTTCCAGTTTCCTATTTAAAACTAAGTTTCATCACCTTTTCTCTTCCTATACCCTCCACACTCTCTACCCCAACTTGTCCCTTGCCTTACTTAATGGTGTATTTTCTATAAAAGTTATAGTAATAATAAAAAATAGCCACTGTTAAAGGTTGTTCATCAAAGACCAGAAATAGCAAATCAGAGCCTATGAACTCTGTGGAAGGAGAATAATTTCTGTGGTAAAAGAGAAACCAAAATCTAGATTGATGTTGAGCCAAACATTTTGGTACAAGAAGTAAATAGAGGAAAGGCGGTTTTCTGTTTAGCTTCATTTTCTGAAATAGGAGAGATGTTTATGTAAATTAGGCCAAAAAAGACACGAACACATACACACATGACAGATCCTTGTGCCAAGAGCCTTAGTGTATGTGTCTTCTTTCTTTCGTCCTTCTTTCCTTCCTTTCTTCCTCCCTTCTTCCCTCTTTCTCTTCCTTCTCCTCCTTCTCCCTGTTAGCATCCTCCTTTTCTTCCTTTTCTTCTTTCTCTTTTTCTCCCCATCTTCCTTCCCCTTCCCCTCCTCTTCCTCTTCTTCTTCTCCTTCTCCTCCTTTTTTTTCTTCCTCTCCTTCTTATTCATAATGATGATGGTGAAATAAGTCTAAATCACTGAGGAAATGAGATCTCAGGGAAATAAGCATGTTTATGAGGAGGCAGAGGAATAAATGATCTACATTTTCTTCTGTATTTCAAGGAATTCTGTTGTAAGGAGCCATCACGTTGAAATACCCCATGAAATGTGGAGTAGGGACTGGGGAAAGTGATAAAAGGATCGGCTCCTCTTTTCACACAGCACTGCGCTTCTGGAGCATCATGTTAGAGCAGAAAATATTAGTTTTGGAATCAGAACCAGCTTTAATTTTTAGTTTTGTAATCTTGGACAGACTATTAAAATCTCTTTTAATCTCAGTGTCCTCAGTAGAAAAATGGGAATGAAAAGGAGTATTTTGTAGGGTTGTTTTGAGGACAGTGATATCACTCCATCCATGGGAGACACCTGGGAGAGGTGGATTACTTTCACGAGCTGCACCTTTAGTTTATGTCTACCAGTTCTCCACCATGTAACCTTTGTTTTCCTCATTTTAAACAAAGAAGTAGGGTGAATGTAAGGTGATTCTTGCTAATAGAAATAAAAACATTTTATGTTTATCAAGTACACCACAATGTGCAAGTGTTTTTACGTGCATAAATTAAGAACAGCTAGGGAAGAGAAATGAGTAAGCAGATGAAAGAGAATCCGCAGGACCTAGTTGTCCTTTGGGTTTGGGCTCATAGAAAGGCCAATGTTATATTATAACAGAATCTTCTGCTTTTGTTTACTTCAGCTGTCAAGTGACTAGTTAGATAGTTGAACACCTAGCTTTAGACATTGCTTTCAACAAACTTTTTTTTTTGAGATGGAGTTTCACTCTTGTTGCCCAGGCTGGAGTGCAATGGCACAATCTTGGCTCACTGCAACCTCTGCCTCCCCGGTTCAAGTAACTATCCCGCCTCAGCCTCCCGAGTAGCTGGGACTACAGGCACATGCCACCATGCCCAACTAATTTTTGTATTTTTAGTAGAGACAGAGTTTCGCCATGTTGGCCAGACTGGTCTCAAACTCCTGACCTCAGGTGATCCACCCGCCTCGGCCTCCCAAAGTTCTGGGATTACAAGTGTGAGCCACCGCACCTGGCCCAATAAACTTATTTTATCAGCGTAATTTGCATCATGTGTTTGTTTCATTCATTCATTACTTCAATATTTATTCAGCACCTACTATGTGCCAGGTGCATTTATAGATGAAAAGTAGCTTTAAACTAGACAAATAAGGCTTTTATTCTTATTACAATGAAGGGCCACAACCTGTCAACAATTTAGTATATAAATAAAGATAACAATTCCAAATGGCATAAGACAGTTAATAAAAATGAGATAAAGAGGATTAAGATGATGATGATTATCGTATGTTAAAAGTGTTGGGAAATTCTCTTTGAGCTTGGATGAAAGATGAGGTGACAACCATGCAAACATTTAGGGGAGTGATAGTCAAAGCAGAGGGAATTGCAAGTGCAAAGCCACTGAGACTGGAATTACTTTAGGGCATGTTATACTGCCTTAGGAGTCATTTAGAGCAGGGGCCCCCCACCTCCAAGCCAGGGACCAATACCAGTTCGGGCCATGGCCTGTCATGAATTGGGCTGCACAGCAGGAGGTGAATGGCTGGCAAGTGAAAGAAACTTCACCTGTATTTACAGGCGCTCCCCATTGCTTGTATTACCACCTGAGCTCTGCCACCTGTCAGATCAGCAGATCCATTAGATTCCCATAGGAGTGCAAACACTAATGGGAACTGCACATGTGAAGGATCTAGGCTGTGTTCTCCTTATGAGAATCTAATGCCTGATGATCTGTCACTGTCTCTCATCACCCCCAGATGGGCCCATCTAGCTGCAGAAAAACAAACTCAGGGTTTTCACTCATTCTATGTTATAATTCATTATATAATATATGATGAATTATTTTATTGTATATTGTATATTTAATATATTATATATTTACATATTATATATAATATATCTTTATATATATAATATATCTTTATATATAATATGTAAATATATAATATATATAATATATAATGAATTATTTCATTACATATTATAATGCAATAATAATGGAAATAAAGTACACAATAAACGTAATGCATTTGAATCATCCTGAAACCATCCCCCCACCCCCTGGTCTGTGGAAAAATTGTCTTCCATGAGACTAGTCCCTGGTGCCAAAAGGTTGAGGACTGCTGCTTTAGAGTGTGCATATGGTAGTACTAATAACCATATGATGTTATTTGAACTGTGAAGAAGGCAGAATTACAAATATGTCTGGCCATATTCTCCTAACTGAATAGAATGGACTAAAATCCTTTCCATACCCAGGTTAACAATCTATGGACACCTTACATCCACAAGAAGAACCAGGTTCATGTATCCCAGAAGAGACTTGGTGAATTATTTAATATAGTAAGCTCTATGAAATTTTATGCTTTGACTTTTCTTATTTCAGGAAGTGTCTAGAAGATGTAGGGATAGAGGAGTTTTGTTCATATACCTTTGTCTGCTTTCACTCCCCTCTACCACCTTCTTTTCTTTCTCTTTACAGAGGCTTTTGTAATATCCTGCATGGACAAGGAAATGATGTTCATCTAATACACCCACTTGGGAACACTTTGATGCCATTGGCTCTGATTGTCTTTCTCTTATCCCTACCCCCATCTCTACCCTGTCCCAGTATGAGAACATGGAAACTCATTTTGGAAAATGTGAAATGAGTGATCCCCAAAAGCAGCTTTTCTCATCACTGGGTGAATATATTAAGGGTGATTTTTTTTTCTTCATTGTATTTAGCTGTTTTCAATTGGATTTTTTGACAACAAATATAAAAAGTTATAGTTTTCTGATTTTTAAAAGACATGTTGCCTCATAGAAGTACATAATATCAGAAAATGACTTTTATTGTTTCCAGTGGCTCCATCTGCCCCTAGTTGTTGTCACCTCAAAAGAAGGGCATGTGTGACTTGAAATAGCCTAATGACCTTGTCTCAAACCGTTGTATCAATCTTGGCAGACAGTATAGATAAAAATTCTTTCTTTATACTTGGTGGTGGGTAGACAGAAATAACTCCTTACTTTGTTTTGTATATTTTCAAGCATTTTTTCAGAGAACTGTTTTCAGGAGCAAGATGCCACCATTCATTTAAAACCAATTTGATTCAGGGACAAATGTTAAGGAGATCTCTTTCACAAAGGGAATTAAACTTGCTGGGTGTAGCATGGGCTAGGGATAAGATAAACAGTTTAGAAAAGGATGTGATATCACTCATCTCTTTAGGAAAGCATTTCTCTGTCTTAGAGTTAGAGCTCCAGGCAGAGGAAATGGGAAGGCGGGGAAAACATGGACAGGTTCCAAAGGAGATGATGGGTCATAGAGAATGAATGAGTCAACTAGCATCAGAGGGTGTGCAGCAAGGGTTTAGGGGAGAGGAAATAATGGAATCTATGGATTCTTTGAACCCCCTCACTCCCACACGCATGTACACACACCAGGTTCTTAGGGGACATGAACAGTCCTTAGTGTCCTGAAAGAGTGACTGTGTTCCCCACGCAACCAAATCACTCCAGAAACTGATTTGGCTGGGAGAGAGAGTCTGACACATCAAAGGTAGGGAGGTGATGAAAGTAGAAGAATCACTCTAATAGGAGAGCATCATAAATTGTCAGCATTTAGTTCTATTTAGAAAGGATTGGAAGGAAGGGAGAAGTCGCTTCTTGAAGAGAAGATGCAAAAAGTTGATAGCATTTAGTCGTGGCAAAATAAGTGCTTTGAAACAGTTCTAAAATGCAATCCTAATTAGTTACTTTAAAGTATCCCACAGATCTCTCCAGATATGTGTGTGAGGTATTTGAATTTTTCAATGGTCACAGATGAGAAGACCGTAGCTTCTGAGAACATCCATTTCTTCACTCCAGGCATCTAGCATACTCACCTGATGTTCACCCAAGTCTTTTATCATAGCTCGTTCATCATATTTATTAGGTTTGTACAAAAGTAATTGCGGGTTTTGCCATTACTTTCAATGGCAAAAAAAATGTTTGCACCAACTGAATATATTACTAGCATTAAAATTTCTTGGAATGTATTTAATGCTTGCTATTCCAGGAATCTTAAAATTCTCTACTAGGATTTCTTACGTAGTGTTTAAGCCCTTAAATTAAACAAATAGAAAAACTGTGTAAGACATGTGCCATATACAGCAAATAAATCTCATGAACCTACATAAAACAAGTAAATAAAAATGGAACTGAGTTTTGTCCATATTAATATTCAGTGTCCTTTTGACACTGCTTCTTCTGAAGCAAACCAAAAGTGCTTGGAAATAAAACTAAAAGGTTGATTTTATCATCATACATCTATAGCCTCCAGAGTGACCTATTAAATTATAAATGGAATTATGTGACTCCTACAATTAGTCCCTTCTGTATGAGGAAACAACAACAGCTTCATTATACCCAAAAGCTCCCGCATGATTTGACCTCTGTCTGCTTGTCTAAACTAGGGTGTAATCACACACCTTGGTTTATACCATTGAAAGTATTGTTTGAAAGTAAATCAGGTGGTCACTCAACTCCAACCTCACTTCTTTGCTCCTTCTATTCTTTCACCATACTTAGGCTACACTTGCCATCTCTACGTTTCAGGAGGAGGCTAAATTATTTTATATTTTTGGATCCCTGCCCAAGTCATCCCATCTGCCTGAAGTACATTTATCCCCTTGTTCATCTGGTTAACATTTAGGCACCTTTCAAGCCTGCTGAAAGTTAACTTCTGCACACCCCAGTATAAACCTGTGAGCCTCTTTAGTTACACTCTCCATTGCACATGTAGGGATTTGTAGTCCTATATTTTCATATGTTTTTATTTCTTTAATATTTGTCTTCACAAGTCTCTGAGGCAGAGATAGGACTGATACGCAACTGATTCTCACTACTATGGCTTTTAAAGATTGTTGTATATTGTTTTGTTGACAACAGACACCTAGCACACACCACAGTACCTAAAACATAGTAGACACTCAGCATGTTTGTTCAACAAATGAGAGAATGACCATGGATGCTCTCATGGAATCAATTTTCATGAATTCAATTAATGCAGCCTTTATCAAACTCTTATTCTGTGTAGATCATGAACACAATGGCTTAAAAACCAGCAGCATCAGTGTCTGCTGGAGCATGATAGAAAGACAGAATCTTGAGTCCCAACCTAAATGACAATCTGCTGTTCAGTGAGACACACAGGAGATTTCATTTATACATTAAAGTCTAAATACTCACCTTAGCACAAATTTATCTAGTAAGCCTGGAAAAATAAGAAGTTGAATAACCATTCACACTCTTAACTTAGCTTTTAAGAAACCTTCATGGCCTGCCAAATGGGCCAATTACTACTTTTAATGGGAGTGAAAAATGTTGGGAATTTGCCAATTTAGTCTAAGCTTTTAAAATTCTATCCCTAGTTTTTCTTGCAGATCATACAGCATAATAGATAGGGCTGCTAGTCATAAAGTTTCTGATTTCCTGTCATAGCATATAGTCCTAATCTAATAAAGAATATATAATTGGGAGTCTAAGCTAAAGTAAACATAAAGGTACACAGAGTATTAAAATTCTATAATGATTTAAAAATAAGTACAATTGTCTAACAAAAATTTGTGATTAAAGGTAAAATCATAGTGATATATAATACATTCATTCACATTGGTGATTCATACATCATTTATGCATGCCTGTAAAGTCCCAGTGGACTTTCACACAAAAAGAATTTTTGCCTTTCACTTATTTCAATAGAGTCAATTGATTTCCTGTTAATCAAGATTTTAAAATGTCAACTGAGGTTTACTTTGAAATAAATGAAGACAATTTAGGAGGACTCAGGTCAATATCCAAAAGCTGGTGGTGATCAAATGAACTTTGATTCACAGCAAATAATGTTACGAATTCCATAGCTGATCTGGCGTGTTCATTGACTTGGGAGTCTTATTTATCAGCCTGAATGCCATAAGGAGGTCAGAGAGAGCAAATGCAGTGATACATGCAGAGGCATGTTTAAGTCTGGCATTTAGCATACCTGGTAGCCGCCAAGTAAAAATCTAACGTATTAGGCAAACTTATATATATATATATAGTTATCACTGTACTCATTAAAATGTTTGACATAGTACTGAGAAAATAAGTAAGGCACTAATTTGTCTTATAAGGCCCCAAACCCAGAACCTACAAACAAAATACCCTATATGAATTAATAAATTGAATTTTCTATTGCAGTATTTATTGATGAAGCAGGCTGATTTAGCTTACCTCCATTAAATTTTGTAAAGATTCGTGAACAGAGAAAAACTATGTTTTAATGAATATGAATTCAGGGCATCCCAAGGTATAGATAAAAGTGTTCAAGGCTTCACAAAGGAAACAGAGACAGAGGCAGTACAGTGTAGAGGTTAAACCATAAGCTTTGGAGTCAACAGAACTAGACACAAGTCCTGGTTCCCATCATTAGCAGTGAGCCTCATCTATAGAATGGCAATACAAATTATCTCAGAAAGGCTTTAAAGGATTAAAGCAAATAACCAGATAATGCATAAGAATTACTACTAACAATAAAAAGAGAATAACAGAATGAATGACTATTTTAAAAATCATTTAACTTTCTGGAAATCTCAACAGCATTCACAGTGGCATAAAATAGCCATCGTAACACTGTTCTTACCAGAGGTTATTTTTGCATAGTTCATTCATTCAGTTATTATGTCTTGATTAAGAATCCGTACTACATTGTGCTAATTACTAGAGAATAAAAAAACACACAAACATCCTGTGAAATGGAACTTAGAGCTTAATAGAGATAAGATTTTTAAAATAATAATTATATCATCAAAACTATATGGATTTTAATAAGCACTATGGAAGAAAATCAAAATGCTATCGATAAATATTTCAAGGAGAACTTGTTTAAATATCACGGTCAAGAAAGGCTCCTGAGAAAAAGTGGTATTTCAGCTAAGATACGAAGAAGGAGTAGGAGTTTGCCAAGGAAAGGGGCAAGGGAGTAGTCCAGGTACAGATCAATATAGATGTAGCTTTTAGGATGGCAAAGAGTTGACAATATTGGAGGAACTGATCAGACAAAGAT
The DNA here is from genome assembly GCF_049350105.2 of Macaca mulatta. Classification (NCBI taxonomy): domain Eukaryota; kingdom Metazoa; phylum Chordata; class Mammalia; order Primates; family Cercopithecidae; genus Macaca; species Macaca mulatta. Next base: position 59,386,649 of record NC_133410.1, read on the forward strand.
CAAAGTGGTGGGAGTTCAGGTGAATCTAGACCATGCAAAACTCTGGGTGCCTTTTATCCCAGATGCAATGGGCTGCCATCAAAGGGTTTTAAAAAGATGAATGGTGTAATTTTATCACCCTGACTTCTGTATGGGGGAAGAATTCTTATGCGACAATAGTGGAAGCAGAGAGATCAGTTTATTAGGGAATGTCTTAAAATATTAAAATACAAATTTACCTTCAGCACCTTCATTCTGGAGGCAACATTGCTGGAGCATGGGCAAACTGGGGTTCTACAAGCTCACATATCAGATCCTTTTCATATCATTTTAATACATGTGCTTGCTAGGAAATTAAGTAATAATTGTGTATGTTGGCTTATTCACTTTCAACAAGTATTTATAAAGCATTCTCATGTGCCAGTTACTGTACTAGGCACTGGGAATAAGGCAGTGAACAAAACACATGAATACATTATTCTAATTGATCGTACATTTTAGTGGGGAAAAATTAAACAAGTAAATAAATATATAAGATATACCTATGAAGAAAAACAAATCCAAATCCAAATGAGGGCACTAGTGAGTAAAAGATGATACAATTTGGGGATGGTTAGGGAAGATCTCTCAGATAAGGTGATTTTTGAATGGAAATGAAGAGTAAGCCATTTAAAATCTAGGCAGTGCGAACATAAGTGCAAAGGCTCTGAAATGAGTCTAGTGCTTAATTTTTTCAAGAGTCAGTGAGGCCGGCACAGTGGCTCATTCCTGTAATCCTAGCACTTTGTGAGGCTGAGTCAGGCAGACCACTTGAGGCCAGGAGTTTGATACCAGCCCAGCCAACATGGTGAAACCCCACCTCTACTTAAAAAAAAAAAACAAAAAAACAAAAATTAGCCATGTGTGGTGGCAGGTACCTATAATACCAGCTACTTAGTAGGCTGAGGCAGGAGGATCACTTGAAGCCAGGAGGCAGAGGTTGCAGTGAGCCAAGATGGCATCAAGGCAAGGCAAGGCAAGGCAGGGCAGGACAGGGCAAGGCAGGGCAAGGCAGGGCAAGGTAAGGCAAAGGGAAGGAAAGAAAAGGAGTCAGCCTGGTCAAAATTAATATGATTCCATCATCATCAGCATCACCATTCTTATTCTTATCATCATCACTACCCTCACCACCATTATAATCACCATTATCACCACTGTCATCATCACCATCGTCATCAGTATCACTACCACCATTACCATCATCATCACCATGTAACTTTGGAAAAGTTTCTTAGAGGCACTATAAGGTGTATTATTGATATAGCTCCATCAGAGACAGTCATGTTAGGCAGAAAGAGTCTATATTTTAGTAGTTGCAGTTTTTATAGCACTTTCATCTTAAAAATTATGAAAAATGTCATTTAAGGCAAATATTTTTAGTCTTTAGCCTGAGTTAAGAATCAACTGAGACACTTAATAAAAACACCTATTCCTGTGACAAGATTTTGACTCATTTGATCTAGAACGGAGCCCAGGAATTCACATGTGCAAGAAACACCCCAGGTGATTATTGATGCAAGTGGCTCAAGGACTATACTTTGAAAAAAAATGCCATTTTAATGCCTTTAGTGAGTGAGGTCTTACAATTCTTACAGTTTGTAAGCACTTCCCCCATTGCACATCTGTGCTTCAATTCCGTAACGGTGCCATAAAATGTTATTCTCCAAATGCAAAATTCACAGACAAATCAAAAAGGACTAACCTTAATGAGAAACTATCTAATACCTGGAAATTGACGGATAAGTGAAACTAATGATGTAAAATTCATTGCCACTTGAAGTCTGAGACCAATACTTAATAATTTTTCTTCCATGCAACTTACTTTTCTAATTGGCCTCAATGACAAAAAAATTCTTTTTCGACTAATGTTACTTAAGGGGAAATTCTTCAAACAGATATATTTTATAAGAAGCCTTATATCTGGAATTCTTAGGGAATAGTGTTATGGTTAATTAAGATATGCTAAACATGAATTACATAAGTATGGTTTATTTTCAAGTAGTACTAGAGTATACAATATGCTTAGCTTTAAAATAATGTTTTGCAATGCTTCAATATCGTAGGGTTGTAATAATGATTAATAACTACCCTTGTACTGGAAATTTTCAGAAGTGTCAATTAGTAGAGAATTGTGATTAATAAAATGCTGGGTAATATAAAACTGACGTAACTATTTCTTGCTTCAAATGTTAATATTTGCAATGCAGAAATGTGCTTTCAATAAAATTTATCTTGCCTTTATATCAGCTGATATTTTCATCTTAACTATTTAGTAGTAACCAAATTCTCCTCTACACAATCTTCATGCCAAGATGATTATATCCTGTTAGTGAGTTTACAATCTTTAAAAGTAGTTACTGGATCATCATGCTATTTTGCCTTAGAAAAGGAAACTGACATCTAATATAGATAGGCTGCTTGAATATGTAGGGTTTAGTTTTTTCCTCCCCAGTAATTAGGTCTTTTTATTACCTCATTTCAAAAGGGTAATAAGGTATTGGGTGATGTCTATTGTTTTTGAAACACAATAAACCTAAGATGAACATTTGTAGAAACATAGTAAGAAATATTAACAAAAAACCCACTAATTTTAGATTAGACTCTGAGATTCTCACCTTAGTAACTTGGTTAAATGATTACCACCTGAAATTTTTTCAAGGCGCTTTTAAAAATAATTATGGCTACTATAATAAATAATTCTATTGAAGTTGAACTTAAAAGCAGACTAACATTTTTCATCCATATAAATCACTTTTATATTTGGACTCAAAACTCAAAATAACCTTCCCTACATCCCAGCATAATGTTAATTCTTTAATGGGGCGTTTACATTGACTATTACCATGTCTTCGTGCGAAGCTCCCTTTTCGTTGTTTTTTTTTTGGTTTTGTTTGGTTTGGTTTTTTGAGACAGAGTCTTGCTCTGTCGCCCAGGCTGGAGTGCAATGGCACGATCTCAGCTCACTGCAACCTGCACCTCCCGGGTTCAAGTAATTCTCCTGCCTTAGCCTCCTGAATAACTGGGACCACAGGTGCGTGCCACCACACCCAGCTATTTTTTTTTTTTTTTGTATTTTTAGTAGAGATGGGGTTTCATCATGTCAGCCAGGATGGTCTTGATCTCTTGACCTCATGATCTGCCTGCTATGGCCTCCCAAAGTGCTGGGATTACAGGCACGAGCCACCATGCCCAGTCAAAGTGCAGAGTTTTTTTTTTTTTTTTAACAGTATCACTGCCATTTTCCCATTCGGCCTGCCCATGAAACTAAAAGATGTTTGGATCACAAAATCCAATGATATTAAACTGTAAAATCCAAAGTAGAATTTAATAGCTATAAGCACATTTATTTTTGGTCAAGCCTTACCTGGTCTACCCTACAGACAAGGTGCCAGTGAATCAGGATATGACTTGGAGTAAGATTAGGGGGATGTATGATTTTTCTTCACTTTTTCCCCTCCTTCCCTAGGGCAGTCTTGAAATCATAAAGGCCAATGAGGCTGCTTTTCAAATCAGGTTATAGTTTCCATCAGTCTCTCTGATGATGCCCTGTTTTTCTTGCAAAGGGAGTGCAGCCCTCATTAGATCTTTGCTTAAAAGGATGATAAATGAGCTCTGACACTGGAGCATGCTGGGGGAGTGCAAGAGCTTGGATTAACAGCAGGTTTTTTGAGGGTTTCCTTAGTCACTTTTTCAATTTTACCTAACCTAAGGGAAAGCCACCCGCATTCTTCTTAGAGTTGTTGATGGGTGATCATTATACATGCACACATACAGTTTTATTTTAATTGGTTTTTAAACTCACGCATGCTGAGACATCTCCCTGGCACGTATCTTCATCTTAAATATTGCAGGTGTAAATCACCAGTAGAAATAAAAGACTCAGGTACAGTCTTTCCTATGGAGAGATTGAATATAAATTACATGACATCCTGAGGCATTTGCATCATCTGCTAAGACTTCAGGTTTTTGTTCTAAGCATTGCTAATGCATTTCTTTGGTTGTGGTGCTTAAGTCTCTTGTGTGAGGAAGCTCAAAGTAATAGGAAGTTGTTGATTTAAAATGATAGAAAGATTGCAACAATCCAAGACAGGCTGATTCTTGATTGTCTGTTAGTCAAGGGAAAGGCATATGTCTCCCGTGTTTTTTTGGTTCATGCCAGTCCAGGAACTCTGCTATGGCAAGTCAGTACAGATGTGAGACATGGAGTCGTCCTGGAAGTTGAGACCTCAGTATTTCATACGTTTCCTGTAGTATAAGCTCCTTATAAACAGGGGCTAGGAGCTTTAAAGTCCATTGTATTTAGAGGGCCTGCATCAGATAGCCCAGAGGAGATGCTTAATCGTATTCATTGGAGCAAACAGAATTATTCAATCTTTTATTCAAGAGAAACTGAACATTTATCAGATTAAAACATTTATGGAACACTTGTACAGTACATAAAGATAATATGATATAGAAATTAACCTTAAACATCTTGTAGTTTATTAGAAAAGTTATGTATGAGTTAAACTCTAGTAGATACAAGAAGATAATAGGCAACACTAGAGAGGTATCAGTTTTGCATTTTTTTAGATTACTTAAAAAATATTTCCAGGCTGGGTGCCATGGTTTATGCCCGTAATCCCAGCACTTTGGGAGGCCGAGGGGGAAGGATTGTTGAGCCCAGGAATTCGAGACCAGCCTGAGCAACACAGTGAGATGTTACCTCTAAAAAAAAAAAACAAAAATTAGCCAGACATGGAGGCTTGTGCCTATAGTCCTAGCTACTCAGAAGGCTGAGGTGGGAGGATAGTTTGAGCACAGGAGTTCAAGGTTGCAGTGAGCTATGATGGTGCCACTGCACTCTAGCCTGGAGACAGAGCAAGGCCCTGTTTCTGAAAAAAAATAAAAGTAAATAATAATAATAAATAAAATATTTCCATACTGATTATTCAATATGATGTGATGCCTTGGAAAATGCAATGAAATATACTGAATATGAAATAAATATGAAGAATTATTATAGTTATAAATTGCTCTGTTGCTTCTCAAGGGACCCCATACTGGAGCCACTGCTTTAAGAGCCTTCTTCTTCCTAGATATCTACAGATCTGTAAAGAGAGGAGGAAGAAAATCTATAAGGTCATCATCTTGGCCTTGCTGCATATCAGAATCATCTGTGGAGTTTTTCAAACTCTTCACGTTCAGGCCACATGCCACACCATTAAGTCTGAATCCTTGGGGATGGAACCCAAGTATTTCTACTTTATAAGGTTCACTGAGTGATTCCATTGGTTGAGGCCATTGTTCCCAGCCATATCTGCATATAAACATCACGAGGAGATCTTAAACACCAAATCTCACTCAGAAGTTCTGATTAATTTGTCTGGAGTAGGGCCTAGGCATAGATATTTATGAAGTCTAAATTTGATAGTAATGTGTAGATGGGACTGATACCCACAGGGTTAAAGGATTATATAAAGTTATATTTGTGAGGAATATATGGCAAAATCAGTCATGTGTTTTTGCCACTGGTTATTGTTTGCTGGCCATCTTGGGATAACTAATATCCAATTTAAGAGACTATTGTGTTTAACTAACTTTTCCGAGTTGTAGGGGGTTATGAAGATGATCAGAAAGGATTTCTATCCCTGAACCAATGACAGATTGCACCTGGGCAGACAAGAAGACTTCGGGAATTCTTGGCCTCGTGAGCTGTTGTGGTCACTTAGTCACTCCTCTTCAGTGAAAAAGGTCCAGGCATGACTAGCGTGCAAGTATGTGTGATCATTTCAAAACAATGTCCCCACCTGTACAAACCACCATATGTGAAGAAAATTTATTTACCTCATGTACATGTCACATAGGTAAAACAAGACATTGTGTTATTTCAATTCTGCCTTGTTCATGAATACTTCTGTTGGATAATCTGTTATACCATTTGGAAACTTCTTAGAGTATGCATTTCTCAGAACTATTGATATCAATGGATCTTTCTGATGCATTTTATCGCTGTTTGTGAAAGTAAAATATTGCAAAACTGAATTTTATTCAAAAATTCAGATACCTCCCACTTAAAGGCAAAATTACCAACTTGAATTTCAAGCTGGTAAAAATCTACATAATAATATGTTGGTTTTACAACTTTGAAAGAGTTTGTGTGATTTTTGTCCAGTTAAGACAAAAATATAGACAAATGGAAGAGTGAACACAAGGTTAAAGAAAAGGTGAAATAATTACAGGAAGACTAATGATTCTAAGTGATGTCAGCAGGAATTCTGGTGTTTTGAAGAAAAAAATACTCATCTCCTCTCCAGACATTGAATTCATCTTATTTAGATCACTTAATATAATAATTTCCTTATGCAGTAGATAATTTTGTGTTTTCATTCAAATAAATCACAGGAATGGTAGCCCAGGGCAGTTTATTTTGTTAGATTTTTTTTTTTCAGTTCAGCTCCACCTAGACAAAGTCTGACCAGTTATTTTGGACTCATAACAGCATAGATTTGCACTGGAGAATGCATTGGTGTGTGATTGCTCTTTTTTGGACACAGTTCAAAGAGAAATGGAATCCAAAACAGCTTTGCACTTACTGGTGCTTTTGCTTAACCTTCTTGCATATACGCTAATTGTAGCCATAAATATCAACTCCATTGGTATCCCACCACTGACAAATTCCAAATCAAACTGAGGAAAACCAAAGATACAGACTCAATGGGTCAGCTCCATGTGGTTAGTCTCAGCTTCTCCTAAGAACAGTCCTTTTGGCAGAAGGGAAGGTAATATACACACGTAGTGAATATCCATTAGACATGTTATTGCATGTAATTCTCATCACAATCCTTGAAGTTAGAGGAGATAATTAGACTAATTTTAAGGAGTCACAAACAAGAATTATTTATAAGTAATTTTATGCTTTTAACACTTTTCATTGTGAGTTGATTTTTATAGATGTAAATATGTAATTTGAAAAAATCTACATCTATATTTTAGTCTATTCATCTGCATACTAATAATCCCACATCAATTAATTAGATTACTTGGAAGCTGAATGCATTGAAGGCAGTGAAAAAAATTAAAAATCTCTAATCATCAGGTGAAAGAAAATCCATGGAATACTAGACTCTTAAATCCAAATCTAAAATGTAATGTCAAACATACCTGGATAAAGGGATAAAAGAAACATGTGGCATATATTCTATTATCTGAAACGTTGCAAAGCTAACTTGCCTATAGAGATCTCTTTTTTTCTTTCCTCTTCTTTTTAAATAAATCTCCCGCCCCCGCCCCCACCAGCACTGAGCACAAATCAGGCCCTTGCTACTCGACAGGACTAACAATCCAGACCCTTTCATCTTCATCGGGAGCATGTCTGGGAGCCAGAGAGGGGACTAAAGGATGAAAAGTCAAGCCCGTTAGTGTGGCTATGGAGAACGGCTCCTGGAAAGGGTGCGGGGTGAGGGAGGACGCTGTTGTTATTGGTGTCTTGCTGCTCTTTTTTGGAAGTAGTTCAGAATCTCTAATATGACCTTAAGGTCCTGCTTAATTTGACTCTGCTCACTTCACCAGTCTAATCTCCCACTATCTGCTCCTTGCTCCGCTTTTCTTTTTTTCTTTTTTATTTTTTTTAATGAGTAGGAGTTTCGCTCTTGTTGCCCAGGCTGGAGTGCAATGGCGCGATCTCAGTTCACCGCAACCTCCGCCTCCCGGGTTCAAGCGATTTTCCTGCCTCAGCCCAGCCTCCCGAGTAGCTGGGATGACAGGCATGCGCCACCACGCCAGGCTAACTTTGTATTTTCAGTAGAGACGGGGTTTCTACTTGTTGGTCAGCAGGCTGGTCTCCAACTCCCGACCTCACGTGATCCGCCCGCCTAGGTCTCCCAAAGAGCTGGGATTACAGGCGTGAGCCCCACGCCCGGCCTGTCTGCTCCTTTCAATCTAGGCTCATCTCACAGGATTTCCTCCAGGACTTCAAATGTGACCTGTGTTTTTACATCTCAGGGTGTTTGCTCAGATTCCCTCTTTTACCTGGGTAGAAAACCCCTTTAGTCACTGCCTCCACTTAACTAAAATCTAAAATGTACTCGGGTTTTTTTGTTTGTTTTTCAGAAGGAGTTTTGCTCTTGTCGCCCAGGTTGGAGTGCAGTGGGATGATCTCAGCTCATTGCAACCTCTGCCTCCCGGGTTCAAGCAATTCTCCTGTCTCAGCCTCCCACGTAGCTGGGATTGCAGGCGCCCGCCACCACGCTCAGCTAATTTTTTAATATTTTTGGTAGAGACGGGATTTCACCATTTTGGCCAGGCTGGTCTCGAACTCCTGATCTCGTGATCTGCCAGCCTCTGCCTCCCAAAGTGCTGGTACTACAGGTGTGAGCCACCGCGCCCGGCCTGTACTCAGGGCTTTAAACATTCCTTTTGGGGAACATTCCCCTGATTCCTCTAGAGCTGTTTAGGTCCCTCTGATATGTATACCACCATATCAGTCTGTGTCTCTTTTGTAACATTTGATGGCTTTATGATTTATCTAATAGCTGTCTTCCCTAGTGATGATGATGATTATAATTAACACCTATTTAATATCAGTAACAATTTCCTAAGGGAGCTACTATTATTATTTCAATTTACAGATGGGTAACTGAAAATTAGTGTTATTTAATAACTGACACAGGGAGACAGTAAGTGATAAAGCCAGGAGTTAAATTTGGGCACTTGAAGTACAAAGTCATACTCTTGATCATTTTATGCTAACTGAGCTGCACCTGGCTGTCTTGTTTTCCAATCTATTCCTTGAATGTCACATAATACCAGATGCATCCTGAAACTTATATTTGTTGAATGTGGAAATAAATGATCTGAGAAAGAAAAAACAAAATAAAACAGCTCTTGAAACTGACAGCTAGACCATGGTATTCCCTACTGAATAAAACTATACTCACAGAATACCAAGAAGGGCCAGACACAGCCACTTCACCACCACAGTAGAACTTAAAAACAAAACCACTGCCCAATAATTGCAAGCACAGAGACAGGGATGCAACACAATCACTAAAATAACCAAATACCTCCTCTCCCAGCAAACATGAGTGGCTGTTGTTTCTTTACTGATGACAACTGCATCCCTAATCCTTCCTAATGCCTCTTAAATAAAAATTTTTAAAATACTAATTATTGAGCTTCCCATGCCTTCTGACAGTACTCAATCCAGAACAAAGTTTGACTTCCTTAATCTCCCGCAAATCTTCCAGCACAGAACCAAACTCTATAATGAGCCCTTTGCTACTCTGTCTTACGAAAAATGCCCCGTGGTTCTTTCTTGTTACCACAGCAGCACAGTTGATTTACTTGGGTTTTTTTTTTTTTTTTTTTTTTTTTTTTTTTTTTTTTTTTTTTGACTGCATGTGTGTTTCTGGACTTTCAATGGTGGGCATTGACAGAGCAAATGTGTGATTATTCAACAAAGTTGTGGTTAAGTAAATTTCACTTCAGAAAATTAAGTGAATTAATCTTCTGCCCATTAAAGTGTTAATATTCTTATTAGTAGTTTATGCTGATCAATTTTACAAATGCTATAAACAGTAAGTCCTCAATGTGGTTGATGAGTTATTGAAAACTGTGACTTTAGGCAAAATGATTTTTAATGAAAGCAATATTACCATTGGTTAATGGATAGAAACAACAGTTAAGTTCCTATGGCATATTTCTGGTCATGAAAACATCACCATACTTCTAAGTATGAAACAAAGCACTTCTAATATTAAATATTGAAATAAATGTGAGCTATACACACATTTAAAATAAAGAATAATAAAAGCGAGTAAGATAATTATTTACTAAATTTGTGGTGAATCAGTGAGTGACAGAGGCCATAGTGGTGGAGAGTTAAATTAAGCAATACTTATTTGCAAAGAGAAAATTGTCCGGAGCATCTCCTACCACCACATGGTTCAAAAACAACCACCAACGTGGCAGGCCCTCTGAGTGCTTCTACTTCCTTACCGCAATGTTTATTGTTGTATATTTGTAGGATTGCCCCCTGCTTTACAAATTTTTCTTTGACAATACTTTGTGTTCATTCATTTTCCAACCCACTTATTTCAGTTCAGGCTAGCAGGTGGCCGGAGCCTCTCTCAGCAGCTCTGGGGCAAGGCAGGAACCCACCTTGGTCATTCCATGCAGGGCACACTCACACACTCACACCCACACATACTCATACACACTCAGACTGGGACAATGTAGACACCCAATTCACCTACCACGCTCTAGTTTGGGAGCTAGGAGGAAACTGGAGTACTCAGATAATACCCACAGAGAGCTGGGGAGAACATGCACACTCCACACAGACAGTGGCCTCTGCCGGGAATTATCTTTTTCATCAATTGTATAACAAAATGATGATGTTATTAGAGGACCTGAGGTACTGAATTACTTTACTCCTGACCCGTTGAATGAGTTATTAACGAATTTAGTTTACCATGTGAACATTTGCCTTTGTTAACCAACATATCTTGAGTATTGACTTAAAAAGCAAGCAAACACAAAGCTAGTCCCTGCTTATATTGTTTATATATATAAAAATATGTTATATTTATATGTATACAGTCCCAGCAGCATTATTACCAGTAAGAGAAAAGATGAAATATAGACAGACAAAAATGATATGGCAAACTTTATAAACATCATTACATGAGTTCTTATACATAATATAAGAAAATTACATAATTTTCTTATATTTGAAAACCCTGGTAAAAAGCCAAAGGATGTGTCTTGATGTCTTCCATGTATCTGTGCAGCATCCCTTTCTTCATGTATTGCTTCCCCCTGGCCTTTAAAGACTTCCTTCTGTCCCTTCAATTCTCACTGCTCACACTCTTGCTTCTTAACCAGGATTATCATCTTCAATAACTTTCCATTTTTCCTTCATTCTCTTCACATTAAAATCCCTCTCCTGGTGGGACACCTTTTTCCATTAATATGACTGATGAATGTGTGCTGATGTAGTTGAAGGTGCTAATAGATTAATGGGTTATACCTCCTCTGTTACATTGGCCTTTTAAAAGGAATCATTTGTCTTAATCCAAAGATTGATGTTAATATTGGGAAGAACATTTATGGTTTAGTAGCAGAGATCTGGAATGAAAACGATTTCAGCATAAGCCAGTTTTTTCATATAAATAGAATATAAACAGAATCTGGTAAATGTACAAATAGTGATACCTACATAATTATTTTCTATTATAGAAGCATCACTACTCAAGAACTTTCAACTTGTAAACTTATATACACTTTACAGATGCAAAAGAGAAGTACAATGCAACTGTAGATGAGCTCTGCTCACCATTAAAAGGTGGCATAAGAGATTGTGAGGGGCCACTTCTGCCTTTGGGTGGAGTGTTTCATTGGCTGTTTTGTGTAGTTTTGAGGTGTTTCAGAAACATAGATCGTTGTACAGTAAGATACTTATCAATAGGTTAAGACTACTGTTTATATGCTATTCACAGTAGTTAAAAACAGAAAACATTACAGACAAAAGTGGAAGAACTTCAGATTATGATTAGAGAATATATATCAATGCTGAATGCCTGTTAGTTATATTAATTCAAGTAAAGTCTAGCAATAGAAAATAACAAGTTGAGAAACTTAAAGGTTAAACAAAGATTGAAAGTATGGCTGTGGAAACTTTTCTGGCAATTCACATATGGCTCATAGGTCTGGGAACTGTTGGCTTCTAAGCAACATCAAAGAGAGCAGTTATGTGGAACATAACCCATGCTGCCCTAGCAGCTCTATATAATCCTGACAAAGATAATGAAGGAGGATGTTATGGCCCCAGCCAACTGTCAGTGGAGATGATAGTGGTTTGTTTAAAAAAAAAATGCTTTGTAGGATATATATTACCAAGAAAGAGACAAATATAGCAAATTTTTAATGGTTTGAAGGATTAACTCATTTCAGTGTAGTAAAATACCTATAAACTGAATTCAACAAAAGAAGAAAGAATTTTGGAACATTCTTTCAGAACTTAACATGTTCATAAATAAAGCAGCTTTTGGATTATTTTTCCTTGGTTATTGATGTAATTATTTTTAACACTTTTTAAAACAGGCAAACACCTGTGTTGCACTCACAGTTCGTGAAGTGAAGGTAGAGTTACAAAAATAGAATTGTTTCTGTTTTTAAGTGTTATTGTCATAGCCTTCAATTTTTCACAAAAATTTAAAGATGCAAAAATTGGAAAATAAATGTCCAGAAACAGAGGAATGAGGAATTAAACCATGGTCCATATATAATGAAGTATTATGTAGCTACTAAATTTATATGAAAGTCTTGTGTTAAATGCAAAAACAAAATATAAAATTGTATATATAAAATCTATGTACAGAAAATAATACCAGAAACACAGATAATCATTGTCTTAGGCATGAAACTTCAGGAAAATTTTTTCTTCTATTTATATTTTCCAAATTCTATATTTACTTTTAAGATAGAAACAAACATTCTCAAAGCGATTTTGCAGACAGGTACAAGAAGATGGTAACATATTGTTCTTTCACTAATTGTGAAAAGGAAACTTAGGACTTGCTATTTGGCTGTAATAAATGTTAACTTTATATTCTTAAATTTTGGTTTTAAAATATCAACTTTCGAGCTCATTCTGAAAACAGTGCTGGAAAATCCTCTTGAGTTCACAGGGAAACATTACTGAAAACATATTTCTCTGCAAGTCACTGAAGAATTGTGTATTGACCTTCTAACAGCAAAAGTAACTGGGTATCTCTATGACATAGGAATCTACACAAGTTTTATTTATTTATTTATTTATTTATTATTATACTTTAAGTTCTAGGGTACATGTGCATAATGTGCATGTTTGTTACATATGTATACTTGTGCCATGTTGGTGTGCTGCACCCATCAACTCGTCAGCACCCACCAGCTCGTCATTTACATCAGGTATAACTCCCAATACAATCCCTCCCCCCTCCCCCCTTCCCATGATAGGCCCCTGTGTGTGATGTCCCCCTTCCCGAGTGCAAGTGATCTCATTGTTCAGTTCCCACCTATGAGTGAGAACATGCGGTGTTTGGTTTTCTGTTCTTGTGATAGTTTGCTAAGAATGATGGTTTCCAGCTGCATCCATGTCCCTACAAAGGACACAAACTCATCCTTTTTTATGGCTGCATAGTAGGAATCTACACAAGTTTTAAAAATGATTATTTAATTTAAGATGGGAGTGGGAACATATTTTATTCCTTTTCAAACTCATTTTCATGTGAGTTCTTTTTTGTCAATTTTCTTATTGTAAACACAATACTTGATTATTGTAGAAATCTGTAAAATAATGGCCAGGTGTGGTGGCTCATACCTGTAATCCTAGCGGTTTGGGAGGCTGAGGTGGGAGGATCCTTGAGGCCAGGAATTTGAGACCAGGCTGGGTGACATAGCTAGACCCCAGTCTCTACAAATAAATTTAAAAATTAGCAGGCTAGGCACAGTGGCTCATGCCTGTAATCGCAGCACTCTCGGAGGCCAAGGCAAGGGAATCGCTTGAGGTCAAGAGTCAAGATCAGCCTAGCTAACATGGTGCAACCGTGTCTCTACTAAAAATATAAAAATTAGCTGGGTGTGGTGGCAGGCACCTGTAATCTCAGCTACTGTTTCAGCTGTAATCTCAGCTGAAACAGGAGAATCGCCTGAACCCAGGAGGTGGAGGTCGCAGTGAGCTGAGATCATGTCACTGCACTCCAGCCTGGATGACAGAGTGAGACTCCGTCTCAATAAAAGAAAATTAAATAAAAATTAGCTCGATGTGGCGGCAGGTGCCTGTAGTTCCAGTTACTTAGGGGGCCAAGGATCGCTTGAGCCCAGGAGGTCAAAGCTGCAGTGAGCTATGATTGTACCACTGCACTCCAGCCTGGGCAACAGAGCAAGAAAAAAAAAAAAAAAAAAAAAGAAGAAAGAAAGGAAGGAAGGAAGAAAGGAAAAGAAAATTTGTAAAATACATAAATGACTTTTTCAAAATTCATATTCACACAGATTATACAGAGGTAATAAATATTAACTTCATTTTATTCATTCTCATTCTCTCATTTATCTTTTTCTTTCTTTCTCAAAGCCAGGATCACACTGAATAGTTTTTGCAGCAGCGTGAAGGGTCACCAATCAGATCTCCCATCCAGAAAGAATGTGCCAATCAACTGTGAGGAGTGAGTTAGCGAACAGTCTTCAGCCAGCAGGCACTTTAAAACCTGCCATAGTGTTTGAGGAGCCCTGCTTGCGGTGTTCTCTGGCTTCTCTGCGTTCTCATGGGAAGCTCTAGCACGTGACTGAGCACAACCCCGGTATTAGGGCCCATCCCTTTCTGCCCAATGCACCATCATTAGCACTCTCTGTGCCAGGCTCCCGTCGGCCGAGATTTTGTTAGGATTGAACTACAGCCAGAGTCTCCTCTTACCCCATCCTCTTTCTTCCCTCTCTCCTTCTACAGGTGTCAGACCTACACTGTCTTGTGAAGACTGTTCTCCTTTTTTATTGCCCCCTTTATCTGTCACAGGCATTATCCTGCCCAAAATTGTTTGCTTCCCAGAAGACCCAACTAAAACAGTTTTATATTTTGATTTTCTCACTTACCATTAAGTGGTGAGCATTTCCCAATGGTATTAAAACGTTTTCATAAACATGATTTTCATTTTATGGATTCGTTTTATAGATGTATAAGATGTTCCCAACTCTTGCCGTTACAAATAATATTATGATGGACATAATTGTTCAGCTTCTTTACATGAATTTCAGAATATTTTTTCAGAATGGATTTCTCAAAGTGTAATACCAGCTTAAGATTCTTGCTACATTTTGAAAAACAAATTTTTTTTAAAAAGTACCAACTTACGTTCTAACTAGAAATGTATTATTCCCTATTCACTGACCTTTTATGTGGTGCCTAAGTATGCGCTCTTAAAAATAGCATTTTAATTAATATCTTCATTGGTAAATCTTTGTTCACATCCCTGATTATCAAGTCCCTCCAGCTCTGGTTTCTGTGGGGTTTTTTCAGACCTGCATAAACCACTGTGCTACCTCTTTCTCACGCCTGCACTACAGCCTCTAAAACAGAAACAGCAGCCCCTCAGAGGTGGCTCTGAGTCTTCTTTACGGGCACTGGATGACAGCAAGCTGCAGAAAGACCTGAAAATGCTTCGTGTCTTCCGCAACTATACAGATGCCAAGGAGACCAAATGTTCCACTGAAAGGAAATGCTTCTGCTATAATACCACCTTCTCATGATTCTACCTTCCACCTTCCATGGAAGATGCAGGAAGCTGTGTGTTTCCCTAGTTTCTATTGCCCAGGAACACTTCAGACAAAACACTAAGAATGTGTTCCTGAATACTTACCAGAAATGAAACCAAAAGTGTAAAAGCAAACTGGTGTAATTATATAAGGAGAAATGCAGTTACCCCAGATGTAATTTAGGAGTAACTAGAAGTGATTTGAACAAATTATTTAAATTTTTTATTTCTCCCAAGTAAACCACTAGGTGTGAGGAACTTCTTTCGAAGTAGTAATAACAGATGGTACTTACTGAACATTCAGTATCTGCCAAATGCTACTGTTAGCATTTTATGTGTATTGATTTAGATTATAGTAGCCCTGTAAGCAGAGTTGCTATAGAAATGAGGAAATGGTGGCACAGAGAGGTTAAGTAACATGCTCAAGGTGCTAAGTCCCTCTCCTGAACTGGCATGAAAAGTCTCTTTTATTTAATTTATAAATAATGATAGAACAAAGATTCATAGTTCATAGTGATAAAAATAAATAAAGCTTTAGGAAAAGCTCTTCCTTACAATAGAACCCCAAATAACAAATGTAGAAGAAATGATCAAATAGGAAAAACATCAATACAAAAACTAGTGGGTGAAATTTAAATGAGAAACAGTATATTTACATAGTCCAAAAATATCTCCCCACAAATTAGTTATTAATTTTAAAGGGAAAAAGTAAATTTATAGTGGAGAAATCTAATGAATGTCATCTTAACACAATGATCAATCTTAATATCACAAACATTAGGATAAAAGGATATCATGGGGTTCACAATATAAAGTATTCTGGGGGACACACTATTACTTCCAGTATATTCCCTCCAAAGATATATAATCTGAATTTAATCATGAACCAACATCAGAGAAACACAAAATGTGGGATAATTTGGAAAAGAGTTGTAATCTTTACAAATGTCTAGATCAAGAAATCCAAAGAAATGCTGAGGAGCTGTTCAATGTAAAAGGAAATTGAAGAGACTGACAACAGAATGCAACCTGTGATCTTGGATTGAATTCTGAATGAAAAAAAAATAAGAATCATAAAAAACATTATTAGGACAATTTAAATTTGAATTAATATGAAATCAATGTCAGATAAAAGTATTCAATGCTTAATTTCCTGATTTTGACAACTTGACTATGATTTTATAAGAGAATATCCTTATTCTTAGGAAATAATCACTGAAGTATTCAGAGGCAGAGCTTTGCAATATCTGTAACTTTTCTCAAATTGTTCAGAGAGGGAGAAGGAATGATGAAGCAAGTAGGGTGAAAAGCTCATAGGATAACTTATGACTGAATCATTTGCCAAGGTATCCTGTATATATATATAAATATATATATAAATCCTGTACAGATTTATATATAATTTTGTTACTTACAACTTAAAAACTAATTGGTAGGAGTTGTATCAAACACAATATTTGCTTATTTTTAGCTTTGGTTTAGTAATTTCACCTTAGGGATTTATTCTAAGGAAATAATAAAAAAGAGGCACAATTTTGTTACGTGGGTATTCATCAAAACTTATATGCAACTGTGGAAAACTGAAAACAACTCAAATCTAATAATAGAGTGTTGTTTTAAGATTATGCAGTCATGGCTGGGTGCAGTAGCTCACACCTGTAATGTCCGCACTTTGGGAGGCTGAGGCGGGCAAATCATAGGTTAGGAGTTTGAGACCAGCGTAGCCAACATGATGAAACCCTATCTCTACTAAAAATACAAAAAGTTAGCTGGGTGTAGTGGTGGGTGCCTGTAATCCCAGCTACTCAGGAGGCTGAGGCAGGAGAATTGCTTGAACTTGAGGGGTGGAGGTTGCAGTGAGCCAAGATCATGTCACTGCACTCCAGCTGGGGTGACAGAGTGAGACTCCATCTCAAAAAAATATATATATGAACATATATAGTATGTATATATAATACATTTAATGGCATGGAAAATGTCATCGTTAAGTGATAAAGACAAGATACACAATGGTACCCATAGAATGGCTCCATTACTGTGTATACGTACCCACAGTCACACTCATGAAAAATTGCAAAACTGTAAATGAAAATGTTAATAGTGATAATTTTAACATGTAAGGGAAAAAAGGTAAACTTACTTTTACTTGACACCACTTTGAAAATTTGCTTAAACAAACTTATTATTTTGCAATTAAAACAAATAATTTTCTGTCATCTAGAGTATGACTTAAAGAGGTATAAGTAGCCATAAATTTAAGGGAAAGTATGAGCTTCTGATTAGATGTGTGCACATACATAAACACCCACACCTTTATTACATGCTATAACTGGCTTCCAGTGATACAAGATCCTGCTACTGAGGTTGCTGAATGACATTGAGACCTGATCCCTAAACTTATCCTTTGGTGGAATGTATACCCAGGAAATCTCTTTTCCATAGTTGTAAACTGATGCATGACTGTTTTAAAGGGCCATGACCTTGCAGATTTGTTTCCTGGGAAAGTATCCCAAGCCTGAAACCAAGTGCTGCACATTCTCACAAGAAAATGTAATAGGATTGATTAGAATCCATGGAAGAGGCACAGTTCTTTGTATTATATGCTAAATTCGCATTTTCTCTATGTAAAAACTTTCAAAATAATTCAATTACTTATTTTATAATTTAATTTCCAAGGTTAATTCCTTACATGTACTTTAAGACCTAAATTTTACAGGATGGGCCTAGATTCAGAAAATCTTTCTGTTATAGGCTTTGTTTTAAGCCTTTTTACAACCTAGATTGGTGCTAAGGAGGAATGATGAATTGCTATTAGTGTATTAATAATAAACATTTAATTCTTCTATTAAGTACCAAAGAATAACAAAGGACTAGAAAACAAACACATACTAACTACTGGAGATTACCCTCAACCTAAGGAATACCACAGTGCAGATTCTCATATTAAGGATAACAAATTGTTAACCCTAAAATGTCAGCTAAGATTTATATCCATAAGCCCAAAACCTCCTACTCATGATTTCTAAATTATACAACTTTATCGACAGGTCCAGGAGACATCATGTGCATTGCAGGAGAATAAATTTTCAATATAGCTAATGTGCATGTTCTTCAACTCAGACTTTTGTTCCATAGCCCCACCCATCTATAAAAAGGCCCTACCCACTGATAAGGGACATATTCATATTCCCACAGCCAGATTCTCCCACTGTAATCAAGACTGCATCTAATGTAAGCACATGACTCACACACATTGGTCCCTTTCCTGAAACTCAGAGTGAGAGCCAACTCTCAGCTATCTGTGGTCTGAGTGACAGAGGTGACTGGAAGAAGCGAAAACCACTGGTATTCCCAACTTCCGTTTTAACTGATAATCTTAACCTCCTCCCTGATGTCAACTCTCCTTTACTAAATATTGCAATGAACACAGAAAGGGCCCAAGAAAAAAGCACAAGGCCTGCTAATTGTAAAACTGTATAATCAACGACTGAACAATTGAGGACTTGTCATTTCCATTTTCTTTCATGGCCAATATTCTAAATAAGTACTCTCTACCAACAGCCGCCACCAACTCCCTTAATCTAATGCAATTCTGCCTCCACTTTCATCACTCACTAAAAGCACTCTCTTTCAACCTTCATGACATTTGGAGGTCAAAACCAGGGGCATTTTTCTTCTTTCCCGTTTTTTTCTAGATTCTTTTTTTTATTAGACAGTATTAACTATCACTACAAATCTTGGATTTTGTTTTTATTTCTTCTGAGTTTCATGCCATTATGTTCTCCTAGATGTCCTGGTTATAACCATCAGCAAGTCCTGTTGATTTAAGTATAGTCTACCTATACTCCCAATTCAATACTTTCTCATTACTTCCACTACTGCTATCTTTCCCTTAACCATGTTTTAATTTAAGTGGGTTATTAAAGTACTCCCCCACCTTATCTTTCAGTCTTGTCCTTTTTAGTCTATTTTCGGCAGGGCAGATAGACTCGTCTTTTTGAATTATTTCACCACCCTACCTCCAGCCCTCTGATAGTTTCGTATTGCATTTTTAAGAAAAGGTAAAGACTTTACCAAATCTTATCACCCCTAAAGTTTCTACCCTTGACTCCCTCTCTGACTTATCTTGCAACTGTCCATTGAGTATGCCCTGGACCAGGCTGGTCTTACTGTCTTCTGAACATTAGAGTCCTTGCACTTATTGCTCCAAGCCAAGGATAGTTTGCCTCCACAAACTATAGGCATGTCTCCTTGATCACCCTAGCTAAAGACACCATGAAATTGTAGCATATTATGTTTTACTACCTTATTTTATCACTAACCGTGAAACCTTGGACATGTTACCCTGTGTCTCAATTTCCTCATCTGAAAAATGCATTTTATATGAATAGTGACATTCCTCATCAAGTGGTTAGAAGAATTTCATAAGTTGTTGTATTTGAAAAGCTTAACAACGAATAGTAAGCCCTACACACATTTGCAACTGTTGTTGTTATTAGTATTTATTTTCTTTCTTTTCCTGCTAGAATATAAATTTCAGGTTTTGTTTGTCTTGTTTATCACTTATTTTCAAGATGTAGAACAGTAAGACACATAGTAAGCCCTCAATAAGTATTTGAGTGATTGAATGAAGAAATTAAATATTTAATTATTTCTTTTGTCTGTAAAGTCTTCTTTTCTTTTACCCATTCCTTAGATAAAGTTTCTTTTATCACTTTCCTGAGACTCAGTCACTGGTTTTCTTGGCATTTTTCCTCTACCCTCATACCTTTGGAGTGTTCAACTTGAAGTGATTCTTTGGCTTCAGCCATGGTTTCCGTGATGGGGGTTCTCATCATCATAGCTTTAGTCCAGACCACATACCCAACTTCTGCATTGGGGGCTTCCTCTAAGAGGGGGAGGAATTTGACCTGGGGCTTAGAGGATGCACCACGATAGTGTATGAGTTCTGTCACTTCACTTGCTTTGTGATCTGGTGCAAATCACAACTTCTCTGGAGACCATATTCTTTTTCAGGTAATAATTATGAATCTTACCTTCTATCTCAAAGTGTGCATCGAAACAAAGAGTTAATAGATGTGAAAGTATTTTGTAAATTGTAAAACAGTAAATAATTTTGAAGTGTTGTCAGATACCTCAAATATGCTATTTTTGCTATATGCCCTGCTGTTATCTTAGAGTCATCATATTGAAACCATTTTTCTTCTTTCCTAAACTCAATTCTCTCCAACTTTGCTTTTTCTCATTTCTCATATTCAATTAGTAAACACCTGATTTTCCCTCTGTGACATATCTAAAATGCTCCTCCTACTCTGTTTTCCCAGACATAATCCTAGTACCAACTTTCTTCAGTTTACATCTAGGTCATTACAACACTCCATTAGTAGGTCTCTCTGCCTCCTGCCTCTTTCTCTCAAGTAGTGTTCTCAAATAATCTCATTTCAGTCTTTCCAAAAAATTAAGCATATTAGATTTCTTTTAATGTCAACAAACTGCTATGATTTCAGTGACTTAAAACAACAGAATTTATTATCTTACAGTTCAGAAGTCTAATAGATGCCTCTCTGGGCTAAAGGAAGGTGTTGGCACTGGGTGAAAATTGAGGTGTTGGCAGGGCTACATTCTGTTCTGAATAATATAGGGGAGAGTCTATTTTCTTGTCTTTTCAAACTTCCATAGGCCGCCAGTGTTTCTTGACTTGGGACCCTCTTCCTTTGTCAGCAACTGTGAGTCAAGTCCTTCCTTTTCACATCTCATCTCTCTGATGACAACTGGGAATGACTGTACTTTTGAGAACTCATGTGTTTGATTGGGCCTACCCAGTTAATCCACGATCACCTCCTCATCTCAAGATCTGTAACCTTAATCATCATTCATGTCCCTTTTACCATGAAAGGTAGCATTTTCATAGGTTCTGGGGATTAGAACACAGACATCTTTTGAGGTAAGGGGTATTGTTCTGCCTACCACACCAATTTATGGTGTCATTCCTCTGATTAAAAACTATAAATGATTCTCAGTGGTCCATAAATGTAAAGCTTATCTTTTCGGTACATCTTTACTGAGCCTTCAGACTAAATTTGTAACTATTCCCAAATATAGATCCTCGGCTACTGTCAGGATAGTCTCCCTGACACATCGTAAACATGCTATGCTTTTTGTTAGTGTTTTTGCTGATTATTATTCTATTTGAAATGTCCTACAATCTCTCCTTTGCTCATATCAAAGTCCTGTCATCCTGTCATTTTTTCAAAGTCCAATTAAAGTCCTACCTCTTCAATGAAACCTCCCCCTCTTGAAGTTACCTTTCTCTAAATTATTTTGTATGATACTATCTATTACATATGGTGGACTTCTGTTGTTTGTCTTTTCAGAATTTATTCATTCTTCTGGTAATAGCACTTTATTTTTCTTTGGGGTATTTTTTTTTCTTATTAGATGCAGACTTTTTATTTTCTCAGCTAAAGTGCCCTTCCTTGGCCAGGGGTATACTCATATACTCAGCTAGACAGTCATATGCTGTCTTCTTAGACCACGAACTCCCAAGAAGTAAAATGGTTGGAGTACACACCTTCTAGAAGCAACACACTGCTACCTAAATCACTAAAACTGTCCTGTTTTTTAGCTTTTACTCTAATTCTATTGACTTTCTTATAACTGTCCTATAAATTTTTTAGTTTCACCAGAATTGCGTTTTTTCCCCTAAAAATCAAGAAACCCTAACTGTTAAAGCCTCCACTGTTCTTTAAATGTTCTCATAACTTTGAATCCCTCTTCTATTTATTTTGTAAACGATAGTATATTTTATACTCTTTCGAATATTCCACAAGCATTTGCAAATTACTAGACACAGAAAAGCTTTTCGATAAATATTGATTGATTAATTTAAAAAGCACTGTTTTTATCTTTTTTTTTTTTTTTTTTTTTGAGACGGAGTCTTGCTCTGTTGCCCAGGCTGGACTGCAGTGGCCGGATCTCAGCTCACTGCAAGCTCCGCCTCCCGGGTTTACGCCATTCTCCTACCTCAGCCTCCCGAGTAGCTGGGACTACAGGCGCCCGCCACCTCGCCCGGCTAGATTTTTGTATGTTTTAGTAGAGACGGGGTTTCACCGTGTTAGCCAGGATGGTCTCGATCTCCTGACCTCGTGATCCACCCGTCTCGGCCTCCCAAAGTGCTGGGATTACAGGCTTGAGCCACCGCGCCCGGCCTTATCATTTTTTAAGAATGCAAATTGTTCCTGATAGTAACTTGAAGGTCAGAAACATGACACATACTTCTTTGGAACACATCCTGCCATCCCCAGAAGAAGGGACAGTGCTGAGAATAATAGAAAATCATTGATTCATAGATTAATTGGAAAGATCATCATTGGTCAACAATATATGATTTTATTTTTATGTATATTTTGTATCATACACTACTATAACCAATCCCTTATCTGTTCTGTATCACCTAGTCACATGGTCTCCATTTATTTAGCATGTAATGGATCCACTTACATTATCTGCATTAAATGAGCATAAGTTTTGCTTATTTTCTTAATAGGTACATTGCACTACAAGCTAATAAGAAAATTATGGGAGTCTTTTCCCAAGGATTTCTCTGAAATTTAGATAAACTGAGCAGAGTATCTGTGTTTGGTTTTGTATGATAGATAGTTAACATTAGTGGGTGACCAGACAGGGTATTTAAAAGAGATCCATGTTTTATGTCTTTTCTTAATGAATTCATGTTGGAACTTAATGAACAGCACATATATTTCATGCTTTATGACTGTTTAGGGAAAAATATGTTCTAGCATTGATCAGAGTCAAATTCAGTGCTTATAATTTTATCCTTTTGAAGACTCTGATATTCTGTGTAACTCCAGTTTCTTGGAATCTTTTTCCCCCCTCTGCATAATCTCTTCAAAATGACCAATTATGCCATCATTGTAAAAGTTTAGGGTATTTCTCTCTGAAATCACTTGAAGATGGGTAATTTAGCACCTCTCAGAAAGAGATAGCAGGTTTTTGGTCTGAGATACAAGAAAGATGGAGTTGAATTTAATTGAAATAGGAACATTATTGAAGAAACATTTTTAGGGGAATATTAGTTATTGAACGTGTCACCTTTGAATGTCTAGTGAATATGTAAGTGGAGATGTTAGGTAATTGGACACAGACATCTGGAACTCATGGCAAATATCTAGACTGGGAGTAATCAGTATATAGACAGCAATTAAAGATATGAAACTGTATGAAATGAAGTAGGGAGTGGTTGTACGGAGAGAAAAATTACAAGATTGAGCTCTGGAGCACTCTGTTGTTGACAGGTCCATGGTAGAGGATTGGGAAATATTGAGGAAGATCTAGCAAAAGACTGAGAAGCAGGTAGAAAAGCAGGTGAGTGTGATATCCTGGAAGCCAAGAGAAAAAAAGTGTTTCTAAGAGTTCTCTTCCTTAATCTTCTGGATTCTCAGACCTTGAACTAAATCAGTGTAATGATTCTATGACAATTCAAAGATTCTATTTTATAAGAATTTCTATTTCTCCCAAGAAAACTCTAAACTAAATCTGAGACTAACTCCTTATAATCTTCCTCTGCCTCTGACACGGCCAGAACGTTAGTGGAATTAGGAGTTAGAAGACCTCAGTTCTCATGACACTCCACCTATTGCCAGTGGTGTGACCCAGAACAAATTGCTTAACTCCCTGTCAAACAGTCAAAGCCATAGATCCCTTCCCCAGCCGCAAGCTAATGAAAGATCCAAGGAGCTAAGGAATGGAGCAAGTACTCTGTAGACTGCTGAAGGAAAACCAAGGAAGCCATCCATCACTGTGATGGAGGGTGGGAAGAATCAAGCTTGTCTGCTCTGACGGCTCAGGGGAGTCACACCTCTTCACAGAGGCTGAGAGAATCATGAGACACCATTCTAGCTGATGTATCCTTTCAAATGCTACTTCCCAATAGGATATCTATTCTTTTTAGAAATACTCTTTTGAAATACTCTTTAAAATATTATTTTAAAAAATACTAACTCCAGGCTGGGCATGGTGGCTCAAGCCTGTAATCCCAGCACTTTTAGGAGGCGGAGGTGGGTGGATCACAAGGTCATGAGTTCGAGACCAGCCTGGCCAACATAGTGAAACCATGTCTGTACTAAAAATACAAAAATTAGCAGGGCATGGTGGCGCGTGCCTGTAATCCCAGCTACTCCGGAGGCTGAGGCAGGAGAATCACTTGAACCTGGGAGGCAGAGGTTGTGGTGAGCCAAGATCGCACCACTGCACTCCAGCCTGGGCAATAGAGTGAGACTCTGTCTCAAAAAAAAAAAAAAAAACCTAACTTCTAGGATTTTTAAATACCAACACCTAGAATTTTATAACTAATGTGGCTCCTTCTATTTCAAGAAATTCTTCACTATGCTGGCTATAAAATGTGATACATTTATAGAATTTTTTCTCAAATGAACACCATTGAGTCTTTGTATCTACACACATTATATCCCTGTCACCGCTTTTAAACCCTTTAATGTATTGTGGGGAAAAAAATGCAAAAGAAAAAAAAAAAGAATGAAGCTGCATTGTCAACATAGATTTTGAATGCATGATGTTCAATGCATTTTTATTTATTTCAATTGTTTTCAGTTCCCAAGAAAATAAATAAAAATTAATAATATTTTGTAAATTATCTATTTTCTCCTTCAATATCTTAAGGTACACAATTATCAAAGCTGATATTGAACACAAACAAATTGATACAATTCAGTACTCTGATAACATTCATAGTCAAATAAGTTACTTTAAACTGCATGCAATACAACTTTATGTTCCATAGCATCTTTAATACAAAGTGTATACCAAAATGGCTCTCAAACTTAAAAAGTGCAATTACAGAGTGCAAAATAAAAGGAAAATACATTATATTACATTTAACATCTTAAGTTTGAATAACAGATATTTAAATAAAATTATTCTTCTTTAAAACATTAAAATACACACCACAAATACTGTTTGTACAAGTTGTTACTCCCTCTTCTCCCATATGAACAAGAATTTTTTAAAAGAATATATTGAGCATCGAATTAAAAACTTTGTTTTCAAAAGTTTACAGAATAGATATTGGAGCAAAAATTACAAAGTGGGTCAGATACAGGTTTTTAAAAACTGCATTATTGAATTTAAGAAAAGTCAGACACTAGAATCGTAGTGCGTAAAAGTTGATTTAATACCTGGTGGTGATTGAATTTAGTCTCAAAGGCTCATAAATAAAAATCTGACTTAAGGCATAGTCATACCAGTATACCAATTCTCCCACCACTTTGACTTTTGGCAGAGAGATTAGAGCAAAAAAATATTTAGGAGAACAGTGGAGTTACACTGTATTATGTATGTTTAATAAAATGTCAATTTTAAGGTTAAGGTTAAGGAAATCTCAATTTTAAGGTTAAACCTTGAGTACCAGTTATAGAACTTAATATTCCTGGTTAAAGAGTAGATTAACTGGGTTATTATGTGGCCTTGGTTGAAGACCATGAATTGTGCATTTATGCATTTGTGGTTGCTTTGGTTCTCAATACACTGAATATGCATAGCCCCTTCTAGAAATATATATAGTGAGAAATCTGTAAAATGGGGGAGTTAGACTAAATGTGAACTAAAATTTTTCCACTGTGTACAGGGCCCATGAGCTGAGAGCAATCAGTTTTTATGTTTACTCAGCACCATCCTCACTAAAACAATTATTTTTGTATTATTTTCACCCATAGAAAGTAATGTGGGTCATACTTTATTATTTAATATGCATTTACAAAGATCTATTTTAGGGATTAGCTTTTTTAAGCATTCTTAAAGATGAAAAATATGAAAAAGACTTGTTTTTATGAATTGAGATGCTTAAGATAAACTGACAAACCAAGACTGAGATGCTTACAATAAATCTTTTGTAAACGAAATAAATGGATTGCAGCTGATGTATTGAAGAGTCAATAGATTTTCTTTGAAACAGCCAAGATCACTGAAAATAGGCAGACTGTCTTCACATCTAGTAAGTTTAATAAATACAGTTGTACCTTGGTATCCACAGGGGACTGATTCCTAAATCGCCCTCCTGCACATACTAAAATCGGGCACAGATGTTCAAGTCACTTATACAAAACGGCATAGTGTTTGCATATAACCTATTCACATCCTCCTGTATACTTAAATCATCTTTACATTACTTATAATACCTAATGTAAATGCTATGTGCGGTGGCTCACGCCTGTAATCCCAGCACTTTGGGAGGCTGTGGCGGGTGGATCACGAGGTCAGGAGATTGAGACCATCCTGGCCAATATGGTGAAACCCCGTCTCTACTAAGAATATAAAAATTAGCTGGGTGTGGTGGCGTGCACCTGTAGACCCAGCTACTCATGAGGCTGAGGCAGGAGGATCACTTGAACCCAGGAGGTGGAGGTTGCAGTGAGCCGAGATTGTGCCACTGCACTCCAACCTGGGTGACAGAGCAAGACTCCATCTCAAAAAAAAATAATAATAAATAAATAAAAATTTTTTTAAAAAGTAAATAGTTGTTATACTGTATTGGCTTTTTGTTGTATTATTTTTAAAGTATTTTCCATCCTTGGTTGGTTGAATCCACAGATGTGGAACTAACCACAGAGGGCCAACTGTAAGTAGAGTACTTAAAATGTGTTCTTACATACTTTGACTTCAGCTATATTAAACAGGAAACAGAAATAACTTTTTAGATCAATTGATTTTTCTTTTCTCTTGTTTTTAAGTTTTATATAAATGGTTAATAGAGCAACAAATGACTGCAGTTCTATGATCCATTAAGGTCATATATATATACATATTTGTATATGAATATATATACAATATGTATGTGAATATATGTCTTTACTTGTTTTTGTGTTTATTTTCCTAATAGTAAGGGCAGGGCCAGGACTTTAGATGACTTTAGTCATGTGATCCTTTGCACCAGGGTATATAATGCATGGATACACATGGAGACAAGTCCTGGCATCTGGTGCTCCAGAGGTCAGCCATGGCTTATTATGTCTTCATTGCCCTAGCACATGCCAGGATAAAAGTGGAGGAAGAACAGATCCTCTCTGACCTGGTATGTGATCCAGGGAGACTCTACTCAAAGGTTTAGCATTCGATGAAGCAGCCTCCCATAAAATCCAAAGGTGGTGGCAGCAGTGGCTCCTTATGCAATAGCCCAAAAATACTCCTATTAACTCACTGAGATTTATGGGATCAGAGTGCAGAAGAAATCTTTGTCTCTTCCAAAAAATAAACAAATGTCAGAAAAATGACCCCTAGTTTTCACCTCAGCCTCCACAGGAAGGTGTGTTTAAGTTTCTACATTTTAAATGCTTTCAATTGAGATTTTCATTTGGAAAAATACACTATGTCAATTTTTAAGTTTTTTCCCATTTCCTATGTCAAGATACAACTTTAAATACATAACTTTACATTCTAGAAGAAGCCATTTACTGAGCTGTTTTAAAGTTAAAACTTTCTTGAATAAAAGACAGCATGTCTTAAGACAACATGTAGAATTATTGTCTTCATATACTTTAAAATAATAGTCCATCAAATTTTGGACTGTGACTTAATGTTAGAATTCAGCAAAGTACCTATAAAAAGAAATATCCTAAAAAGAAGCACAAATTTAGGTTTCAAGTGTGGACTTTTTTCTAATTGTCTATTGAGCAATAATTACCTCACATAAATGTTGTAATATACAAAAAAAGGAATATCATGAAGCTATGAAATGCCCACTACTTAAATAAAATATTACAGAAAATTGTTTTTCAATTCATTTTACATAGGCAGAATCTGGTAGATGGGTGACTAGTACATGTAGGAGTCATGAGTTGGCATAGGGAGCGGTCCACTGCCCCTCATATAACAGTTATAGCTGAGACCTGAGTGAAGACACCATAGAGTCCCCAGAGTTAGCTTGTTTCAAATGTGTAGTGTTTAACACAGGACCTATATTTGCTTTTCCCAAATTCCAATTGCATTACTGTTTTAATATGTGACACCATGGTGCCAACTAACAGATCAAACCCTGGTACAGTCAAACCAATTATCATTGATTTGAGTAGGAAAAAAAATACTTACTAAATCATTTGACTATATATATAGGCTTACAGAAATCTGTCATTCGCTAACAATTCTTGAGCTATGACCTGGGAATTGCTTACTTCTAAGCACTGTGCACCAGGCATATAAACTTTGAAGCTTTCAATGAAGCATTTAGCTCAGGAAATTACTTTTATAAAAATATCAATTTTCTTTTGATATTAAATATTTTCTGCACATTATACATTAGCAAATAGTCTGTCAACAATAGAACAAAAATAAAAATATTTTTCAAGTATATTAAAATACAGTGTTATTGACCTAACACTTGACCCAACATAAATATTATTAACAAAGTGGGAATATGAATATTAACCAGGCACACTGTTATCCCTGCCATATCCCTGTCAAACTTGTTATCCATAAGTTTGACAGCTCCATTCAGACTTGCGGCAACTCTGGATCCCCTGAGGTAACTCTCTCATATTCCTTCTTTGGTTCTTTACTTTTTCGATTCCTGTACCTGGAAATATTCACAAACGAAACTGTTAGCACTGCAGTTAACAGTAAAGGAAAAAGTGTGTCTTATATATGGACTGCAAAAGCACATTAGTATAGTGTTTCCAAAATGACAAAGTTGAACAGATTTAGGTTGAACAAGGTTAGAAAAAAAAAAAAAAAAGAGGGATGAAGAGGTGGTGTGCTGTAGTCAAACAATTTTGGAATGACATGATAAAACACACTTAAATAGTTTCTCCAAGTCTTTAATGTGATCATGAATATTGTGAAATTCCAAGAGGAGTGTGGCCACATTTAAGTCTGAGTTTTAGGTTTTCTTTTTCTGTCTCTCTTTCTTTCTTTTTCCTTCCTCTCTTCTAAGGAATGAATATTTACAAATCATGCTACATTAATACACTCTGTCCATCACATTGATATAATGCTATCACTAATCAAAATAAAAATAATATTTATCAGGCACTAATTTGGTGGCCTACAGTTTTCTAAGTGTTATATATGCATTATTTATTTTACCTTCACATTTGCTGTTACCATCCTCATCTTACAGATGAAGAAAGTGAAATACAAATGGGTTATATATAACGTGCCCAAGGTCTCATAGCTAGGATTCATAGATTTGTCATAATTGAGAATCTTCTTTCATTTATTAATTAAGCTATTTTCCTAATATTTTTGAGTTTATTTTGTCCCTATTTTGGAAATGAGACATGTAGCTTTGAGGAAACCACATCATGTCTATGTTTACTGGAAGAATATGAATTAAAAAGAATTTGTTCTTAACTCTGGCATTTGTCAACTATATGAGCTGGGATATGTGAATGAACCTCTCTAAGCCTCAGTGCACCATCTATAAAGGGAAGGATTGTGGTCAAAGATTTTCAGGCATATTTCAGTTTTAATAGTATTTAGTTCTGTCATGGCAACTTATTATGAAGGCATTATTATTTGATGGATACTTAAAATCACATACGGACAAAATAAATTTAATATTATGAAAGTAGCACACTTTCAGACCTTCAAAATTGGAAGTGCGCTACTTTCACAGAAAAATAAAAACTTAAATCCACCTTGAGTAATTTGAACCTGTTTCAAAATATGTTTCATGGAGACATTTTAAAAGGAACTGCTGTTAATTAATCCACGCTGTCCCCATCCTTTGCTCCTAACCCTGAAAAAATCCTGCCAAACTAGACTTTAATGTTCACTTTCTATTTTTTCTGTCTTCGGCTCGTGACAATAATGCAGATGAGGATGGGGTACGACTGTTTGGGGGGACTAACACAAACTCTTTTTTAACAACCGTTTTTTGTAATTCTCTAGAAATAGTTCCACCAGTCTGCCTTAAATGGTAAGATAACCCAAGCTTCTGAGGTTACTAATTTACAAGGCTGTTTTTATAAAAGAAAAAATGTGACTTGATGAATTAAATTCAGGTGGTTAACTACAACAGTAGCACCTTTCCTATGATTTACTTTCACATGAAATATTATATTACACACCAAAAGCAGCCACCCTGTAACTAATGTAGGATAAGAATTTCTGTCCATATTTTCTAAAGAAAGGAATTGATACTCTCAATTTGACTTATGTAAGCTCACATAGGTAATAAGTACCAGAGCTGATCATAAAGTTCAATCCAGATGTTCTGCAGCAAAAACATTTTTTTAAAAAAAGAATTTCAAGTTATTTCAGATTCAGGGGTACATGTGCAGGTTTCTTAACAGGGTATATCGTATGATGCCGAGATTTGGGGTACAATTGATCCGATGTCTCAGGTATTGGGCATAATACTTAATAGTTTCTCAACTCTTGTAAGTGTCATTTGTACAGGTTTGATCTTATCTTTCTAATACTTTATCCATATTTTTACCCAGTTTATAGGTGTGCATTATGTAAAAATAATTTATAAAAGCAGAGTATAAAAAACATGCTGACTTACCATCTGCAGAAATAATATGTGGAACCGACAACTATGATAAGAAACAAAATAATAAGAATCACGGTCAAAGCCACATATTCTTTGCTTAAAGGTTGGTGGACGGTTAAATAGAAATGTTCACATCGGACACCAGTATAACCCACTTCACACCTTAAGGAAAATACAGAAGAAAGAAAGATCAGTTATTTAAAAAGGAAATCATGGTTCTGAATTAGTTTTATAAGGACTAATATCACACTGTAATTCAAGAAATCAACAAAATTTGCTAAGGTTGTAAAGAGGATTTCAAAGATTGAGTTAGATCAGTAATGATAAAAGGGCTCCACATAGCTCTTGGGCTAAATTGTGGTATTAAATGATGGTTGTGTTCAGCTGTCATGGTGGCTGACAGTCTGCAGTGGTGTTTTGTAAGTTGTATAGATTTGAGATGCCTTTTGTCTAAATCAGTGGAATCAATTGTTTGTTTGTTTGTTTGTTTGTTTGTTTGTTTGTTTTGAGATGGAGTCTCGCTCTGTCGCCCAGGCTGGATTGCAGTGGCGTGATCTCTCGGCTCACTGCAACCTCTGCCTCCCAGGTTCAAGCATTTCTCCTGTCTCAGCCTCCTGAGTAGTTGGGATTACAGGCATGCACCACCACGCCTGGCTAGTTTTTGTATTTTTAGTAGAGGCGGGGTTTCACCCTGTTGGCCAGGCTGATCAGGAACTCCTGACCTCAAGTGATCTGCCCGCCTCAGCCTCCCAACGTGCTGGGGTTACAGGGATGAGCCACTGCGCCTGGCCTGGAATCAATTCTTAAAACAATACCTGATACAGAAGTTGAAGGAAAAGACCCAAAGCAGAGAGACACCGTCTTGGCAAGTGTGAGAGGCATCAGAAGCCCACCCTGCTCTGCACCTCTGACATATGTGTGCAATTTAAAAGCTACTATTTATTACCTAATTTGTAAAAACTCAGAAAAGTTTCTAATATTATATATACTGCATTTAACATCCCATGGAAATATAGGGTAATTTCAATGTATAAAAATAGAAATAAAAAGAGTAAAACTGCATTTGTTTATCACACATTCTCACTTTCAAGTAGGGGCTAAATAATGTGTACACATGGTCATAGAGAGTGGAGTAATAGACTATGGAGACTTCAAAAGGTAGAAGAGTTTTAGGGGGGGTTAAAGGATGAAAAGTTGCCTAATGGGTTCCATGCACACTGTTCGAGGGGTGGGTACTCTAAAAACTCAGACTTCACCACTACTGAATATATCCACTAACGAATCTGCACTTGTACCCCTAAATCTATAAAACAAAATTTTACAAACTGTATTTGTTTATTTCTGACATATTACCTGCAGTAATTTTGACTCATGTCCACCAGGTAGATGCACTGTCCATGCAAACAGTAGCCATTCATGTCAGAGTTACACTTTGTTATTGACACTTGAGCCACACGTGGATTGTCTTCTGTCTGAACTGTAAAAGAAGTGGAAAGTTGAATATATTCTCTAGCCTGTATGGAAGAATTTCTCGCTCTTTCATAACAGTAACCACCGAGCTGCTTCAACAAAACAGGTCAGATGCCAATCAGTGGAGGAGAATTTTGAGAAGTAGGAAGTCACTCTAGTTGTCACACCCCCTAGACCAATCAATAAACACTTGAATACAAAGGAGAATGTCCAACAGACTAAACAAAAGAAGATAACATGCGAGGATTTCATTCTCAGAAGACAACCTTTAAGGGTAGAAAAGGCAAATTTAACACACACGTGTCATTATTCTCCAAGTGGGTGTTATTCACTTCTTCAAGCAAAATGTGTCTAATTTTTCTCAAGCCTCAAAACATTTCTGAAATCGATTACTCCCCAAAGCCGTTGCAAGCTCATACCATTAATTAATTCAAAGGAGCTTAATTCTATAGTGGATTTTTCATCAGTAAGGCTGGCTTTGGTGTATGTTCTCAAGTTGTTGAGGTTACCATTAATGAATTAACCAGTCTCCCAATATCTCTACTGATGAGGCCTGAATCCAAACTAGACAAACCCTGAGTGAGAAAGGCCTGTCAGGCAAATACAATGAAAATAGGAGCCTCTGTGTGAAACTCATTTTAGAAAATTTTAGATACCAAAATGT
The DNA here is from genome assembly GCF_049350105.2 of Macaca mulatta. NCBI lineage: Eukaryota > Metazoa > Chordata > Mammalia > Primates > Cercopithecidae > Macaca > Macaca mulatta. Next base: position 59,419,596 of record NC_133410.1, read on the forward strand.
GAAAGATGCTTATAAAATCATTTTTAAAATAGCAACTTGATTGTAATACTCTTGCCCAAATAACCAAAGAAGGAAAAAAAAAAAAAAGATGATGGGGGGAGGCTGACTGAACCTCCAGAGACCTGATGGTGAGGGACAAAAGATAAAGTTGTTATGGAAAATATCCTGCTTCCTCAAAATAACTCAGTTATCTTGATTTTGTAGCTAAGACTGAAGATAAAGCTGATCCCCCTTGGACTATTTCTGGAGTCCACAATCCTCGTGGGGAAAAAACTGTATTACTTATCTTTGTATCTCTATGTCTTAGCACAGTGTTTGGTGCATACTAAGTACTCGATAAATGTTTTCTGAATAAACACTGTGCCTAGAAAGAAACGACCATCATTTGTTCTTCTTACAAAGAGACAGAGAGGGATAGAAAGAGAGATAGAAAACCTACTCTGCACGAAGTTTTCCTGGTTTGCTGTTTTGCCCGGAATCCAGTCAGTGTGGTCTCTGAGAATGTTTTGCAGTAAAGAGCCAGGAGACGACCAAAGGGAATGCAATTTGTTGTTCTTGTTGTTCCCTATCTCTTCACAGTCCAATCTGTGTATATAATTTGTCTGGTCCCTCTCCTACCAGTTATTCCTTTATATAATTTTTTCAGAACATTAGTTTATAAGGTGGTTTAAAAAGTAATATAGCAGCTATTCCTACCCTTTTCTTTTTATTATCACATACGTATGGTCTTTGAGCTTATATTTCTGTTTAAAAATGTGTAGTCTCTTGATGCCACATTGACAAACTTGGGCTTACCTAAAGCTGTGCAGTTATCACTGGACTCTCCTGGGATACATGATGGAATCACAGTTGTACTGAGGACTGCCTGTAGAAGATGGAAACCTATTTATGAAGAAAAATCAAATATATAATTAATGTGTTAAGGAAAGAAATCTTGATCAAATTTCTACATAACTGCAGTACTTACAGAGTTTTGTTTCATGGATTTGGTCCATCAAAACCGTAAAACAAAATTATTCATGGAAACAGGCATATAACAGAAAATACAAACACCCCCAGCTAGTCTGTGGAAGGATAAAAGCCTTGGCATTACATTCATGGTTACAGATTTGACCTGCTCTAAATATTTCACAACAGCATTTTCAAAGATTTGATTTTGAAGTTTTATTTCCTAAGACGCACATCAGTTGGAGAATTTCCACTATTTTATTCCATCATGGGCTCCAAATTAGACCCCATCACAAAAAAAAAAAAAAAAAAAGGCTCTAAATAAAAAATCAGTTTCCACTTATGGTAACAAGAAACTCAACCTAAGAAACATTCTTATTGATTTATGTATCTAAGTTACTCTTTGCATTGCATTACACATGAATATAGATTTTAATTAACACAATGCAAGCTAAGTAAAATCAGAATATATATTGTCTAATATGAGGAGGAACAGGCATACCAAATGAACCATACTGAGCCCTAGAATCCAGTTTCTGTCAGCATAGGAAGAGTTTGAATCAGCTGTTTCATCATGTGTATTCAGTGAAAAGATAAAATGTTGGAACATAGATATCAGAATGACTCAAGTAGTTTCTGAATTGTATAGGAAGCATCATAAGAAGAACCCTGTTAATTGCACACATGTTTACTTAAGAGCTTTTAGCTGCTTCTGTTTAAGCTTTAGGTATTTGCATTTCAAACACCCTTTCCAATTTATCTGAGTAACTGTCATATAGTAAATACTAATGTGGTAGTAGTAGTAGTAGTAGCAGCAATTAAGCTCCACTAAATTAATTAATGGCTTCAGCTTGCAATTGCTTTGGGGAATAACGAATTTCAGAACTGAGATTTGAAAATAATTAGACATATTTTGTTTGAAGAAGTGAATAATACCTACTGTGGGGGATAATGGACATGTGTGTTAAGCTTGCTTTTTCTATACCCTAAAGGTGGTCTTTTGAGAAAAAATACCTCCCATGTTATTTTGTTTAGTCCGCTGGACATTTTCGTTTATATTCAGGTGTTCATTGGCCTAGGGTGCGTGATAAATAGAATGACTTCCTACTCCTGAAAATTCCCCTTGACTGATTGGCAGCTAGGTAAAGGTAATCTGGGTAAAATCAGAATATATCCTATCTAATATGAGAAGAAATAGGCGTGCCAGATGAACCACATTGAGAATCCAGTTTCTGTAAGCACAGGAAGAGTTTGAATCAACCTGTTTCGTTGAAGTAGCTAAGTAAGTGGTAACTGTTATGAAATGATGATTAATGCCTTCATAAAGGCAACAAAATATATTCCACTTTCCACTCCTTTCACAGTTCAGACAGAGGACCATCCATCTCTTGAACAGGTACTATGTACCAGTAATATGGTTTGGCTCTGTGTCCCCACCCAAATCTCATCTCCAATTTCAATCCCCATGTGTTGAGAGAGGGATCTGTAGGGAGGGAGGTGATTGAATCAATGGGGGTGGTTTCCTGCATGCTGTTCTCATGATAGTGAGTGAGTTCTCATGAGATCTGATGGTTTTAAAAGTGTTTGGAAGTTCCTCCGTCTCCCCTCTCTCTCCTGCCGCCTTGTGAAAAAGGTGCTTGCTTCCCCTTCGCCTTCGGCCATCATTGTACGTTTCCTGAGACTTCCCGAGCCATACAGAACTGTGAGTCAATTAAAGTTCTTTCCTTTATAAATTACCCAGTCTCAGGGAAGTTCTTTAAAGTACTGTGAAAACAAACTAATACAACAAGGTATGGTCGTATTCACCTTATCTCTATTATACTCTTTAGTCCTCTCAGTGCCAATTCGAGGAAGATACTATTATTATCCCCATTAGAGAAAACTAAGGCATATACAGTTTAAGTAACTTTTCCCAAGGATACATATTGTTAAATGGGCCACTTTATAGAATTTGGAACTAGGCAATAATACTAGAGTATAATGGACATCACAGAGAATAAATTATGGTAGCTGTAATTGAAGTAGAGTATTTAACCCAACATAGAGACCACAAAGTATGGTGGAAGGCAGCCTTGTGAGGAAAACTTGAGCTACGTGATCTTGAAAAAGTTAATTTACTTTTTTGCAGTCTTGTGAGGAAAACTTGAGCTACGTGATCTTGAAAACATTAAAAAGAGTTTAATATTTATCTAAGTTTTCCTATCTTATAGATTTTGGGGAAGAATACAGTGAAATAAACTAATTTTTTGTTGTTGTTTTTTTCCTGAAATGGCTGACACATCCCTAAATATTTGTTTCTTGACTCTCAACTTCTAGCCCCTGGTATTAGCAGTGTATGCGGACAGTGCCCTCTACTGGTTTATAACAAGTTTGTACAGCTCTGCAATTTGGTACTGTAAAGAAAAATTTAATTCATGTAATACAGGAATTTTATTTTTTCTCAGTTAGAGAAGGCTTGTATCTGTTAAGCCGATTGTATATTTTTGGGTTCTGAAAACTAAATTACACATCGGCATCAGCATCATAATGTGTAACTTCATATATCAAATTTCACACTTAATTCTGTGAAGTAGTTATTAGTCTCAAATACCCTCAGTGTATTTAAATTAAATATCTTGTCTAAGATCACTTATGACCACCGAAGAGAAGAGTTACGAATTTATCTTTTGACATCAAATTTCCTATTCTTCAATGATTTGAAAATTCTGTTGTTTTTAAAGATTCAGAATTATCCCCTCCGGACTCCATGCTTTTCTACAATATACACGCTGCTTCAATTGCTGTTATGGAACCACACAAAAATATATTTTTATTGAATGACAAAGAAATAGCTAAAGCTTAGATTTCATTATCAGTTGAACCAAGCTGAAAAGTATTTCACTAAGCTTTTTATCGAGGATAAGCTAGATTCTCATTCAAGTCCATTTTATTTTAAATCCCAATAATAATTTCACCATACTTTCACTACCGAAGAATTAAATCCTTTAACTAACACAGTTTCCTCAATACAAATTGGAGCTTTAGTTGCACGTGCTTACATCCTTAACATTCCTGTTCCTACGTATTTCTTCAACTGAGGAAAGTTTTGGAGGAGACATTACTAATTCTCCTTCTAGGAAACTGCTAGCCAGGGAGAAAAAAATGCACATTTGAAGCTAGTTTCTCTAACCTTTGCATAAACTAAAGCCTATCGTTTTCTGCTTGGAATTGCCTCCAATTGCAACCTGCAACTATTATAGAATCCAACTTACTTTGGAGTGTTGCTGTTAGTCTTCTTTTTTAAAGGTTTTTAGTAGTTGTTAGTTTTTCCACTGCTGGAAACTTTGTTCCAGTTGTTCAGGCCACAGGTGAAATATTTGTCTTTCTTAATTAAAGAATGTTCAGCTCAGGGTGTGCCTCCACAAAAACTGGGCTTTCCTTACTTGTGACGCTCCCTTGGACACAGTCCATTGCTCAGGATAGTTTCTGTGAGACTTGCTGCATTAATCCTACAGCAGGATATTTTACAGGTGGAATCGTATACAATTTTAAATGTTCCTTTCAAATTAAAGTGTATAAATGCCATTTCATCATGGATGGATGTGGCCAATAAAACAGCAAAATTAATTCTAAGTCATGTCCATCTGCACAGCACTATTGCTTTAAAACAGTAGTTCTCAAATGTTCCTGCAATAGGCCTCTGCTCCCAAACACTTGCAAACTAGGGTAGAAGAGTGAATGTGATACAACGAATACAAAATCTATCTCCAGAGAAATGCTATATCCACTATGCAGTTACCCTTAAGAATCGCTAGTCATTATTTTAATGAGTCATACAGGGAGGGAATAAATGCTAAAGTCATATGCATATATTTCCTTAATGTCAGGTTTTTCATGACCTTAGTGTTGTTTGAACATAATTTCTGTATGATTGGACCTCAAATATTATATTTGGCTTTTTCATTCTTGACAGTAGATTCTTGCTAAGCAAATAATTCACTATAATACTAAAGATTTTAGATAGTGTCTGTGTCAAAAAAACAGATCTGGTGGCATTTCTGGTCTGGTGGCATTGGTAACTAAGATACAGAGGAATTTCTTGCCAGGTGATGTAACACAGATGATCTGTAAACTCAAAATTGGCAGTTGGCGCTTCTTTTACAATACAGCTACAAAAATGGGAATGCATTCAGAGGTCATTATTTCTATCAAATTTCCAAATGGGTTTTAGGAATGTGAACGTCACCTATATATCTCTCTACCTTCATTTTTCAGGTTATGTTTCAGTGAAATTTCAGATGTGCCAGCAGGAAGTGGTGCCAGTGACTCAGAGGATACAAATCGCCTCTTCCCTGTGAGTCAGGGCCAAGCCTACACCCTTACACAATATTGGGGGCCACACGTGGGAGAGGTTGAGTGCCATCACAGGAATGGCAATAGCAGTAAATGTCGTGGGCCCTGGAGCACTACGAAGTGGTTGCCCAACAGTCAGACAAAATGCCAGATGTAGAAAATGCACTTCCTATTGCATATGGTTTCTTTTGACCTTGCTTCCTTTTTATTTATATTTACTTTGTTTTTCGAGGCTGTTGCTCATTTGCCCAGACTGGAGTGCAGTGGTGCCATCACAGCTCACTGAAGCCTTGAACTCCTGGGCTCAAGCAATCCTCCCATGTTGGCCTCTAAAAATGCTAAGATTACAGGCTTGAGCCACTGTGCCTGGATTGACCTTGCTTCCTAAGGACCACATTGAGGGCTCATCCAGAAGGAGGCCAGTACAGAAGAGGCTAGGATTTGGTGACTGGATGATCAAAGCCAAGTCAGCAAAATCAGTTGCAAATCTTAGGGTGAAATGACTTTTCTGGAAAACAATCAAGAAAATTAAAATGATCCAAATTAAAATCAGATAAGTTACAGAATAAAAGAAATGCATCTCATTTTCCCAGTTTAACCTTTTAGGCTATTTAGACCAGAAAAGCAAACTTGTGCTAGGTCGTAGCATTTGTCCAGCCCAAACACATAGCAAAATCCGCTTTGTTCACACTTTTGCTGTGATCACATGCCAGCCTGCTCAGACTGTTCATTTTCTACCATCTTCCATGGCAGTCTGTGATTTTAGAATTTGTCTATAACATAACAGGCTTGTTGGGTCTTGTGTGCTTTTAAGGAGTGAATATGCCTTCGCTGTTTCTGGATGTGTTTTTGTTTTAAAGTAAATTCCACTATTTGATAAGCTCTTGCTTCACCTTGGTCAAAATAACTCTAAAACTCATTATCACATCAGATACTGAAAAGACTTACTGTCAGCACCTTCTAGTTTTCAGAGAGTATATATATATACACACACATATATACACATATATACACACATATATATAAATCTATAGAAAACTAACCTTGCCTTCTGCCAGTAATAATTGTATTCCTATATATTTTTAATGTTTGCTTTGTAACTACACTTCATTAAGACCTAAGTGTAAAAACTGTTTATAGCAATTTGAGATAAAACATATGAAACCCAAGGTTAATATAACAGGTTAAAAATAAGTAATTATTTTAATTTTGAGTTTTGAAAAATAGCCATAGAATCTTCCTTGTCAAGTAGCAAAAATATTAATATGCCATGTGTTTCTAGTCATAAGCATTAAGTTATACTCTCCAATTTAGGTAGTCATTTCTAAATCATACTTCAAATGCTAATATATTTCACTTACATATTATCATATAATACTATACTTAAAGCTAGTCAAATAAAGAATCAGTGAGTCAAAATATAAGGGAATTATCTATTTTACCCTAAATATGAATTTAAAGATGTATATCTTGTTCATAATGGAAGTATTTCCAGAATGCAGGAGAATACATACCAACCCTTGTGTAAAGAGTACAACCCAGCACTTTGGGAGGCCAAGGCTGGTGGATCATGAGGTCAAGAGATCGAGACCACCCTGGCCAACATGGTGAAACCAAAATACAAAAAAAAAAAAAAGTTAGCCAGTCATGGTGGTGGGACTGTCAGCACCTTCTAGTTTTCAGAGAGTATATATATATACACACACATATATACACATATATACACACATATATATAAATCTATAGAAAACTAACCTTGCCTTCTGCCAGTAATAATTGTATTCCTATATATTTTTAATGTTTGCTTTGTAACTACACTTCATTAAGTGTACACTTCATTAAGTGTAGTCCCAGCTAGTCAGGAGGCTGAGGCAGGAGAAGGACATGAACCCGGGAAGCAGAGGTTGCAGTGAGCTGAGATCGCACCACTGCACTCCAGCCTGGCAACAGAGTGAGACTCTGTTTCAAAAAAAAAAAAAAGTCAATTCAAATTATCTGAGTGTTTTGAATTTTGTGACTAAAATCTCTAAAGGTGGGACTTGCATCCCCTAAAAGCCAAACCTTCATATATAGAGTATTATTTCAAATTTTCTGTTGGAAACATATTTTTTTCCTCAAGACAATCTTACATAAGAAGAGCTTTTTTATAACCTTTCTACCTTGACTCCCTTCCATCTGGCTTCTCGCTTCTACTCCTACAAATCCAATTTAAATTATTCTTACATTATTACTCCAAAAGAAAAATCTCTAAAGGAGCAACAGTTTGGACTATAAGTGTCTGCAATTTGCCTTATTTTCATTATGGCCACATTGTAGCATGAAGCTTGGATATTTAATGGCATTTTGAGAAACATATTGACTACATTGTTTTCTCTGTAGATGCCTATGGCCAAACATGAGTCTGCAAGGATAAAGTTTTAACCAGTGAGCACACACAAAAAAAGAGAAAGGGAATACATTAAAGATGATTTCAAAAGACTCGAAGTTAATTACTTTTTATTCTGAGAACCGACATAATACAACTCACACACTGAAGGCTGCTGAGGAATTCTACTTTCAGATCGTATAGTTTATGAAAATATAGTTTGAGTTGACATTGGTGACCTTGACTTCAGTGAGAGCCACGTATGCCTCCATAGCATGATGGCCGGGTGGGATGGGCTTAGTTACAATCCAGTAATCAAAAAGGAGGGCAGCTTACCATCCTTGCTTTTAGTAACTACATTTGTCAAATAATATTTACTCAATAAATACATATTGAGAATTGTCTACATGCAAGATATTGAACAAAATACTGGAAAGAAAATTGATACAAAAGACATTGTTCTTGCCCTAAATAGACTGAAAGGAGTTGGACCCCTAAGGGTGGTAAGGAAAGGAGAGAATTTATAGATGATGCCAAGTTTCTAGTCAGAAAAAAAAAAAAAAGAAAAACAGAGAATGCTACCATTAAAAAAGGAGGAGACATAGGTAGGACAGCAGACTTTTGGTGGCGTTTGGACATGAAGGCACGAAGGGAGTGAACACATTTGAATTTAATGTTTATCTGTAGGTGTTGCCTATTTATATTTCTGTGTTGTTGGGAAGAAATAAGAATGTATTTGGAGATTAGGAGAAGTGTATTTGAAAGTCAAATGAGGAGATACTACCTTTAAAGGAATGGAAGTCATTTAAATGTTCTAAGGAAAATAGTATAGAATGGAAAATAACAGACCTTTGAGAAACAGGTAGTAGAGAGCAGATAGAAGTGGCCAAGAAAAGAGAAAAATAAATTAGAGAAAAGAGAAAATTAAGTGTGCTGAGAGCTAAGAGAGTAGAGCTGTAAAAGGAGGTAGAGGGTGGTTATCAAAGGAATAATTAGAGAACGTATTCATGATTCCATCGTAAATAAGACTCATCATTATTAGATGTGAATGGTGCTAAAATCAGCAATAAATATTGCCAAGCTGATTTTTTAAACCTGAGAATGGGCTTTATATTTGTATCCAGATTATCATTAAAATTAATTATGTCTTGGTAACTCAAGCACTAATTGTCCAAACTGTGAATTATGGGTGGCAATGTGTAACAGCAATAAAAAAAAAAAAAAAAAAAAAAAGTACATTTTATGTTGTCGGTTCTCAACCGGGAGCAAAATTGCCAACCAGGGTTGGCAAAATTGTATCCCTGGTTGGCAAAATTGCTCCTGGGAACCATTGCCACCATATGGTAATGTCTGGAGACTATGTTGGTTGTCACAACTAGGGGATGCTACTGACATCTAGTGGGTAGAGACCAGGGTTGCTGCTAAACACCCTGCAATACATAGGACAGCGCCCCCGCAACAAAGAATTATTTAGTCCCTAATGTCAACTGAGACAAGGTTGAAAAACCCTGCATTAGTCTCATGAGAAATGGAATCCAGTTCTAGCTCACATACTTACTTTGTTTCCCTGCAACTGAGTTTCCTTATCTCTGAAAACAGAGAACAAGGAGTGAGGTGGAGTAGAGGGTGAAATGAAGTTCGGATTAGATTTCTCTAAGGTTTCTTTAATTTCTAAAACAATGCTTCTCTTTCTGCCACTGGGAGTCAATCACTGCCACTTTATTCAGTCATATCATGGCTCGGTAACCCCTCTCTCTCTCTCTCTCTCTCTCTCTCCCCCCCTCTCTCTCTCTCTCTCACACACACACACACACACACACAGACACACACACACACACTTGAATATCTTCAGTTAATACAGACTATAAAAAGAGATAAAAATGTGAAAGAGAGGGAAGAAAACTTATTAGACTTCATCAGAAACGTTTTTAAAGTACAGCTAATTGAGTCTATAACATAGTGGTGATAACTCCGAATAAAGTATCAATGCAATTATCCATCTAACAAACATTTATTGTGTTTATTATAAGCCTATCACAATAGAAATGATAAAAGATGACTATAGCACCATCAAGGAGGGACAGAGTTATACACTAATAGTGTGGCATGTGGTGTGACAGGATCATAGGACAAAAGGAATGGGAAAGGGGCAATGGAGGAGGGTCAGGGCTTATCAGAGAAGTGCCTAAGGAAGTGACTCCTTTTCCAATCTTAAAGAATGAGTACTTTCACCAAAAGTAAAGAGTGACTTGAAGGCATCGATAGTAAAGGGTACAGCATATTCAAACCTAAAGCCTTACATGCTGTGTAACTTCTGTTTCCTTATTTGTAAAACGGGAACAATAATAACTTTCTGGGCTAAAAAGGCATCCTAAGAACTAAGGCTTTTTATTGTAAGAACTAAGGCTTTTTATTGTAAGAAACCATTTTGATGATGACAGCATTAATTTTAAAAGTGCTTTCTATGAATTAATATAAAAGTGCTGTCTATGAATTCATGTATCATCTTATCCAATAAATCTACGTACAAGGTTATTGCAGATAACCCTTTTTCTGGGAAGAGAAAACTGAGGCTCAGAGATAAATCACTCTTTCTGAAAGTATGAAATAAAAAAAAATGGCACATGAAATCTGTGTTTTATACACTATACACTATGCCTCTTAATTTAAAACTATACAATTTACATACATAAAGATGCGTGTGTGTGTGCACACATCAATCACTTTCATGCCTCAAATTTAAAATAGAGGATTTTTAACCTAAGAGATTAAGGTTCAACATTTTTCTTTCTGAATGTTACATATATCTCCATGGAATACATCCATATATCTATGGAATACTACTCAGCCATTAAAAGGAATGAAATAATGTCTTTTGCAGCAAATTGGATGGAGCTAGAGGTCATTATTCCAAGTGAAGTAACACAGGAGTGGAAAACCAAAAACCGTATGTTCTCACTTATACATAGGAGGTAAACAATGAGTACACAAAGGCATACAGAGTGATATAATGGACTTTAGAGACTCAGAAGGGGAAGGGTGGGAGGTGGGCTAGGGATTAAAAAAAATACACATTAGGTACAATGTACACGACTCAGGTGATAGGTGCACTAAAATCTCAGAATTCACCACTGTATAATTCACCCATGTAAAATAAAACCACTTGTACTCCAAATGCTATTGAAATTTTTTTAAAAAGAGATGTAGGATAAACATGTATATTAAGAATCTTATGAGATATATTTAAAAATCCATTTTTTTTCTGGACAATTATCAAATCATCATATAAATAGTATCTTAGTAAGTTAAATCATTACTTTAACCTAGAAGGCCACTCAACCTTTATGTGCCCTATAACTAAACACCTGATCTTACGTAAACTGCATCTCCAGAGGACACTGAGTATGTCGCATTACTTCATTTTTCCAAAGGTTCCAGAATTGCCATGTCAAGGCAATGGCTGTCAGACTACTCCTCCCTGAGGATCTTTTCTATTACACCATTGGGAAGCGTTCTCATTGTCTCCCAATGGAATGTTCCCAGTAGCAGTCACAGCCATATTAATTAGATGATTTGTATAGGCCTACACTCAAAGTAAAGACTGACAGATGAGGAAACCCCGCCTTAATTTACATTCTCTTTGAAGAGGATTTCTTACTTGACATTTGCATCTTTCACGTGAACATTAACCAGGAAATGGGAGAATCTTTTGCAAAAGTAGACAGAAAACATTCAAATTCAGTTTCTCCAAAGTGACTATATGAGTATTGTTATTTTTTTAAAACCAAGAAAATACATTTATGTTCTCACAGTTAACCGGAATGGGCTATAGATTCCAAGTTGATCCCTTATCGATGCTATATTCAATTCACAATAATATACAAAGAATACAAGGAATAAAAACAGACATAAGTTACCCTCTTTATTGCTTTACTTAATGTAAATCTTGGAAAATATAAAAATAAGGACCCCAGTCAACTGCCTTCAATGACTGCTTTATAATAAAAATCATATCTTAGGAACTGTGTTGATTAAAAATTATGAGCATTAAGTAAAAATTCAACATATTTTAGCACAGCTTAAGAGAATAGTCACGTTTTATTTGCCTTATTTTGCACAGAGTCAGAAATCCCATTTGTACATGTGCTGTGCGTACGAGAGGGTCTGAGCCCTGGAGCAGCCGCAGGCTGCTCTGGAATTTCTCCATTAGAATCTGCTATGTTTATTATGCTCCTGCTAGCCCTGAGTCTCACTGGCTCTTTCCTCATTATCACAGAGGGACCTGGCCATTTACTATCTCTGAGTCTTTGTAAAGTACTTGAGTTCACTGGGCTAATCAGATCTACCTCACGCAGTTATTTTAAGAAGTAAAGGTAATGATGTGTTTAAAGTACCTAATACACAACATGGCTGCCACCCAGTAGGCATTTAGTAACTGTTAGTTCTCTTCCTCAACTCCTGGATTAGGGTCCTAGTGCTGAATCAGACACCAAAATTACCCAAGCTGCTCACATGGCAAGACTATGAAGAAGGTAGCGAGGGTACCTGGCCAAAATCCAGACAGGAAAGGCCTGTCATCATGTTTTCGAACAAGATTTGTCATCTCAGATTGTGCCAAGACTCAGGTAACTCTTAAACTCTCAGGGTCAACAGAAATGATCAAAGACAAGCCTATTGTCTCATTGAGATTTATGCTTCTCATATTTTCAAAAAAGAATATTTCTTCTGCTTACTTCTCTCTCATTGATGAAGCAGGACTAAATTGTCTTGGGGATGTCATTCAGGAACATATTCAAAAACCCATGTGGGCAATGAAAGAAATGTTTGATGTAAAATAGAAAGCCCCTGAACATAACTGCAGAATTCAACATAAAAATTTCTCCTCCTCTCTTTAGAAAAATCACAAGATTAAAAAAGACAATTCTGCTCTAAAATTATAGATTGTTTAGAAAAATGTTACCCAGTATTTCAACTATTTTACTTAATGTTCAATAGGCCAAACATGCTGGCAAGCCCAAGTGTGAACTCTCTCACTTTGTCACTACTTTTCCATGGGAACTTGGGTCAGAGTTCCCCAATTTATAAAACAAGAACATCGGGCCGGGCACAGTGGCTCAAGCCTGTAATCCCAGCACTTTGGGAGGCCGAGACGGGCGGATCACGAGGTCAGGAGATAGAGACCATCCTGGTTAACACGGTGAAACCCCGTCTCTACTAAAAAATACAAAAAACTAGCCGGGCGCGGTGGCGGGCGCCTGTAGTCCCAGCTACTCGGGAGGCTGAGGCAGGAGAATGGCGTGAACCCGGGAGGCGGAGCTTGCAGTGAGCTGAGATCTGGCCACTGCACTCCAGCCTGGGTGACAGAGCAAGACTCCGTCTCAAAAAAAAAAAAAACAAAACAACAACAACAAAAAAACAAGAACATCAATATCAAATACATATAAAATGTAAAAACCACCAAATGATTGTGAGTGGCAATTTACATCTGCATGTGTTAAGGGTGGCGGCTGGAATTTTATTCCCTAGTCATAACTACATATAAATTCTACATAAAGCAGTTATAATATGTATGCTAAAATTTAAAATAAATGTCTGTCTCTTTTTCTGGGGGGAGGAGGACAGGATTTGGGAAAAGAATTTTTAAGAAATCTTTTGTTTGGGGAAAAGAAGGCAATTTCAGAAATAACATGTGGTCTTGCCAAAATAAGGCTATGGGCTCTGCATGACTGAATAGAGTTTAGAGATATAACACAGAACTTGAAACAGGAACTTTCCTAGTGGCAGAGAAATATCCAAACAAACTGGGAAAACAGAAACTGACCTAACTCATTTGGAAATGGGCTTGGCAGCTGACGAAATAGATGAACTATAATTAAGTAATGCAATAAAGGAGGTAAGCACTTTCATGACAACAAAAACACACACAACACACACACTAGGTAGTAACCAGGTTATTCACAGGCTCTTGCTGTCTCAAATTACAATATTCAGTAAAACACCCCGAACAGACATGTGCGTTGTTCTGATGCAACCTTACATGTGGGGAAAATAATAAGTGCTAAGTTCTTCTGACCTCGAGGTTAATTTCTAACTCTAGGAAGACTGTCACCTTTCTAATTTAATTATTTTCAAAACAAAACAGCAAAGCCACATTGTTTACTGAGAATCTTCTAGCAAGTCTTTCTTAGCTCAGTTTTGGCAGAAATCACATATCTAGTTTCCACTTGTGTTCCTGGACTTAGACTTGTAAGTTTCAACTATGCATAATATGCATTTCATTACATCTCTCAACCCCTGAGATAAAGTGTGTCAAAATAATAATTTAACAGTCACATCCTTCACAGGTAGAGTCAGAGTGTCTGGGGAATTAGCCTCATTCCAACTTCAGGGAGAATATGAGACTGGTGGTAACTTTTATTTTCTTATTAAGATATTCATATACGACTTCAAACTCTCAAATTCCTTGAACTGAAGTTTAAGGAATTAGAAATAAGTAAATTTTTTTTAATAGAAAGGCTATTTAGGAAATATTTCCCCTTGAACTAAATCATCTCAAATAGGAAGACTGGCATTAAAATACCCTCAGCCATCACAGGCTACGGGGTGCAATTAGCAGCAAGTGCAGAGCGCTTGCTCCAGAGGCTGCTTGGGAGGCTGCAGGGGAAAACCGAAGCAGCAGGTGTAGGGGCGAAGGGCGGTGGGAAGCGCCAGGACCTGCCCAGGGCCCTTCTGTTCCAGGTACTCTGGACCAGCGTTTTATTTCTCGCGTCTGGAGCTCAGCCAGCTGGCACTGGCGCACACCAGCTCCTCCGGGAAAGCTAAACCAGGCTAGGTTTTAGAAAACTGAGTGCAAGACAGGGGAGGAAAAGCTTCCCCCCGCCCCCACCGGCCCCGCAAAAAAAAAAAAAAAAAAAAAAAGTCTTACGCCAGTTTCTATTCTCCACTCTCCAACAAAAAGGAGCAAGACATGAAATGTTAACAGTGCTTTCCAGGCCTTTAGATTTCTAGGACTGGCAACTTTTCAAAAGAAAAAAAAAAGTTTTTTTCAACAACTTTTTATTTTGCTTAATAAGGAAGTATTTCAATCCATGCATAACATATATGCCATTAACTAATTCACCAATAAAAGGCATTTTAACATCGATTCCCAGTCCCCACCCCCAATCCCACCATAGGGAAAGACAGACTCACAAAACAAGACATAATTTTAAATAGAGCACACTTGAACCTGGAGACAACTCCGTACTTGTCGAATGACAAATGCACGGGAGCCTTCCTTATTTGTCTCCTCTTTGGGGCGGCCGGAAGCCAGAGGGGGAGAACTTACCCAGGCAGAGCAGCAGCGCAGGGACCCTTCCGGCAGAGAGCATCTCCATCCTCCTCCCCGCGGGCATCGACGACAGGCGCGGGCGCTGGGGCTGGGCGGAGGGCGGCTGCGGGGAGCGCACGGGCAGGGCAGGAGCAGACCGGCTCGCTGCAGGGGCTGGAGCGCGGCTGACAGCCTAGAAGGGGCCACACGTTGGCCGTGTCCCTCTGACACTGGAAATATCAGGCAAGTGAGCTCAACTGTCCAGTGCTGTGAACTTTATACTAGGGAACCCCTCCCGGGCCCTAACGGGGTGAGGTCAAGAGTGCCCGGAGTTTCATAATTGGCCCGAGGGAGGAGTGACAGGAGGACTATCCGGAAGTCATCCTCCCTCCCTGGAGTACCTGAGAGTAGTGGTTGAGGAATGAAAAAATGTCCTTCCGATTGGTCGGGGACTACTCCCGAAACTTTTCCATCTCCCTCCCGGAGGTGGGGAGCGTGGACCAGATGGGTTGGTTTGCTTTGTGGGGTCACCTGCCCTGTAGTGGGTGGTTTTGGTTGCTCAGGGTGACGGACACAACTTGAATCAGTCCTTTAGCCAAGGCTGGCGTTCCCCGTACATGCCTTTGGAGAGCTGTGTGTGTGACTTACTAACCTCAGTCACGAAAACTCCGGTACTTGAAGTCGGTCAGTGATTCAGGCGCCCTCCTTGCATTTAAATGCCACCGCCCAGAAAAGCCTTTCCCATCTGCGCCTTCCTTCTGACACCCCTGTTTCTAATGTGGCTCAGGCATTTATCACCTCAAAGTCTAGTCATTGTGAAGAAAACTCCTGTTATTTTTTTCCTTCTGTCATATTTGCCATTTATCAGGCTACTGCTTATGATATGACTTCCTCCTAAATAGTGCCTTAATCCTGTCGCTCCCCTGTACAAAACTTTTCAATGACTTCCCATTGCTTTTTGGACAAGGCCTGCCACAAATGTGAAGCCCATCAGTCTTTTCAACCTCAGCTCCCACTATTTCCCCAGGCAAATTGCCTGACCCCAGCCAGGCTGGAAAACTCTTTAAGCCTTCCTCACTCCCACTTTCCTGCCTATGTTGATGGAGTTGTACTTTGAGGGAATGGCTACTTTTTAAGGGAATTAGAGGGAATTAGTCAAATCCTGCTCAAATTCATGGTTCTCCTCAAGGACCTGGGCTTCTTAGGCTTACGGATCTCTTTTCATTGTGATCTCTTATAGCTTTTGTGGTTTATCTTCTCCCTAGCCTCATAGAATTCTAGACCCGGTACTTTACACCTGGGGAAGCTACTTTGTATTACTTAACTTTTTTGTTTGTAAGTCCTATGTTCAGCTCTGTACTGTGTAAATTGTCTTCCTTTTCACTGCACTCCTCTATAGGACCTAAGAACTGTGAGTCAATTCAGCAGTACTCATTTGCATGTAAATATACATATTTGAATAGAAAATGGAATCTAATGGATGTTAACTCCTTATCTTTTTATTTCTACTTTTTAAAAAATTATTATTACTCTTCCTTTTTTTTCTGGCTTTTTTCTCTCTTACTCTAAGGCCCTTTAATGTCCAGAACGCTTTTGTTAGAAACAAGTACTTCACCATGTTATCAGCGGTTAAGATATAAACTGCCTATGTGAATTCCTGGACAAGTTATTTAATCTGTCTCAATTTTCTCCTACGTAAAACAAGGATAATAATAGTATCCAGTGCATAGGAAAATAATGGAAGTGCTTAGTACAGTGCCGAGTACAGAGTTAGTGCTCACTCAAAATACCTACCATTATATGCAAACGTTGATGCTTAGGATGGTGGTACTTGGTAGTTGGTCAATATTTGTGAGTTAAATGAATCAATGAACAGTAGGATAGAGGTAGGCTGGGTTCCTAAGCCTAGCTTCCAAATCTATCAAGAAAGGAGGCATTGAGTGACTTCTCACTTAATAGCTTTTTTTTTTTTTTTTTTTTTTTTTTTTTGGAAAAGATGAAATGGAACCAAGGAAGATGATATTAGAAATGGGTTATAGTTTTATGGAGCATTGGTAGGGATCACAAGTTTCATAAATTAGAAAGAGGAAAAGTTACTTTTATGGTTACATAATGGCTTTTGTCCTACAAATTGGATCTGGAAAGAAAAAATAGTGCCAGTGTTTTGAGGAATGAAAGCAGAATTCAAATGAATGGAATGTCAACTGGGAGCATTTTCTGTCAGGTACTTGCAAAGAGTGAGAGGAAGAGTTTTTAATCCTGATTAATGTCTTGTTTCTTTAAATATAGTGTTGTGTTTTATGCTGAAAAGAAAGATGGTGGGGATGTGATAGGGAGAATGGGGTCATGCTGATAATAATTGACAACAGTCACCTCTATGGTATTGATATGTGAAGAGGAATTTTTTCACTTTGTAACTAATGCCTGCAAGCATGAGATATCATCACTGTGAAAAAAATTCCTTGTGCTTGTCTCAAAATTTTCCACAGCAATGTGCTCTTCTGTGGGCTGATATTATATGATATGAAGAAATCTTTTCTTTATTAGTTCTATGTTTACTCAATTTTCTAGCCATTAGATTTTGAGAATGACTCCACCATGACACATCGGAGGATTTGCACTGCCTCCGCAAAATAGTATTCTTCTTCTTCTTTTTTTTAAATAATTGGGAACAATTTTCATTAATTGTTCATTTAAATATATATACATAGTATGAGGTATAATCATAATTCTTCTTAAAGGCACAGAGCTTATTTAAAGATAGAATGATTTGGGAAGAAACTAACCGGGTCATATAGAATTTTCCAATCAGGAAGTGACTTTAATACGTCAGCAACGTCAGCAATTTCCAGTTTGAGACGTACTGGGATTCCTTTCCAAGGGGTTGGTAAACCAAATTATCTATAGACTAAAGACACACACATATATATAAATACTATTTTAAACATACATTAAGTCTCTATTGTGATTAGTAATGTGTGTTCATTTTAAATTGAAACTGAATTCATAAAGGCTTTGTGGCATGTGTTTTTAAATTGATATATAACAAACATAAAAGCGCCATTAAATGGGGAAGAAGAGTCTTGCAAAAAATAATCCTTTTAAATTAAAAGGGAGTCCTCTCATGAGAAAAATTAGGAAATCCTAGACTGGGAACATACACACACAGACCCTAAACTGATTATCAGTATTAAACTTATTGTAGACTGCACTCAGATGAAGCCCTGGGCCCTACCCATAGAACCAGCATTTAGCAACAGACAAGGACATAGAACACGTTACAATTCTTCCATCTCTTCCTCTTTCCCTCAGATTATTGTTTCTTCTGACTATAACTGGCACTTGTTTATTATGAAATTACTGCTTTTCTAACTTAAAAAATGAGCATAGCTACTTTAGTGAAATAGCTTTTACATAACACAAAATGTTTTAAGTTGTTTTTAGTCCTTAGCAAAAACCACTGAGATAAAATGGTATTGGGTTGCCTTTTTGCAATTAAGAACTTGAAAAATTTAGGAACGTGTTCAAGATCAAATTGTTATATTTAATATAAAAAAGACTTTAAATATGAATTCTGTTCTAGCAGATGCTAATTTTTTAATTGACAGTATACATTTAATTGCATGTTAACCATACGGGATATTTTTAGCAAGCTCCATTTAAATGAGAAATTTATGCCTTTTATGATTTTTTTTTTTTTTTTTTTTTTTGAGACGGAGTTTTGTTCTTGTTGCCCAGATTGGACTGCAATGGCATGATCTCAGCTCACTGCAACCTCCGCCTCCTGGGTTCAAGTGATTCACCTGCCTCAGCCTCCAGAGTAGCTGGGATTACAGGCATGCGCCCCGACAGCCAGCTAATTTTGTATTTTTAGTAGAGGCAGAATTTCACCATGTAAGTTAGGCTGGTCTCAAAGTCCTGACCTCAAATGATCCACCTGCCTCAGCATCCCAAGGGGCTGGGATCACAGGCGTGAGCCACTATGCCTGGCCTGTAACAGCATTTTTATAGAGATATCCGTAGATACATAGACAGGTACAATTCTGAACCCCAAAAACAGTCCAATTAGAGACAAAATAGAGAAAAGGAAGGAATATATATTGAATGTAGTAATACTCTATTTTACTTAAATAGCTTTTTTTTTTTTTTTTTTTTTTTTTTTTTGAGACGGAGTCTCGCTCCGTCGCCCGGGCTGGAGTGCAGTGGTCGGATCTCAGCTCACTGCAAGCTCCGCCTCCCGGGTTCACGCCATTCTCCTGCCTCAGCCTCCCGAGTAGCTGAGACTACAGGCGCCGCCACCTTGGCCGGCTAGTTTTTTGTATTTTTTTAGTAGAGACGGGGTTTCACTGTGTTAGCCAGGATGGTCTCGATCTCCTGACCTCGTGATCCGCCCGTCTAAATAGCTTTTATCGTAGTTTTTTTTAAAGTATTTTTCCTCTGGACTAATCCATTATTGAATTGGTTTAAGCACTCAAAAAGAAAAGTTCTCTTGTTTTTCTTTCAATTTATAATTAGACGTAGAAGAAAACAAGAACTAAGAAAGTTTTAAAGTTTACTGAAATCTAAATTACATTTTGTTATTGATTAGCTTGATAATTTGAGAGTTTTTCTGAAATTAAAAATGACTCCAATGCCTTTAAAAATTTATATACCAATTGAGTGTTGAGTGACTGAAATGGATGACTGATTAGCCAATAGCTGATTAGATGAGAGGATTCATTAAAATACAATTTATTCTATTTGTAGTTTCATTGAGATTCAAAACTATAGGTGGAAAGGAACATGAAAGTAATGGATATTTGTTCTTAAATCTAAATAAGATATGACAAATAAGAATAATAGCAGCAATTATTTCTACATGATACTTATACTCAGTAAGTGGTTCAAAATATATTTGGTGGCCAGTTGCTGTGGCTCATGACTATAATCTCAGCAACTTGGGAGGCTGAGGCAGGAGGATTACTTGAGCTCAGGAGTTTGATACTAGCCTGGGAAACATAGTGAGACTTTGTCTCTACAAAAAATGAAAATTAAAAAAAAATTAGCCAGGCAAGGTAGCACATGCTTGTAGTCCCAGCTACTTGGAGGCTGAGGTGGGAGGATCACTTGAGCCCAGGAGGTCAAGGCTACAGTGAACCATGATTACACTACTACACTGTAGCCTGGACAACAGAGTAAGACCTTGTTTCAAAAAAGTAAAATAAAATAAAATATAAATATATCTGCTTATTTATTCCTCAAAATAGCCCTATGAAATACTCTTTTATTTCCATTTTTATAGATTAAAGCAAAAAAGATTAAGAAATTCATCCAAGGTTCTTTAGCTCATAAATCGCAGAGGTGGGATTCAAACCAGGAAGCCTGACTACAGCATCTACACTCTTTGCCATCATATTATATGGCTTTAACCTGTAGCATTAAGTGCACCTAAAGTTCAGAGTTTGTTATACATATGAACGTCATTTTTTAAATTAAAATCTGTGTTTCTGGAGATTTTTAGTCTCAGATTACTTGCAAAGAACATTCATATTCCTGTGCAGATAGTTTTTATTTTTTTCTGAAAAAGAAATTTATATGTTGTCTTTTTTCAAGAAGAAAATCATGTTCTCCAATCTTTCAGTTTCCATCACTGAAGCATTTGCTAATTATACTTTTTTATTGTCCATTGTGTTTATGAAAACCATTTTATTATAAAAATGTCACAGCAAAAATGCCATTCGTGAATTTCATCAACATAATTCTCTGGAAAATTACTTAGTAATCACAAAATATTAAAAGTCCAGATAGTACTTGATTTTAGGAACCTAGATGATTCTGAAGCTGCTGATTATACTTGCCATGAGTTGTGCCCTAATAATAGAAGAACCTCCCCTTCAGTCACTTGTGCAAACCCACAAAGCAGTAATTTATACACACAGTGATGATGAATTAGGAATGCAGCTATACCTACTTAAAGGACTGCTTTTTCATGTTTTATGTTTAGCTAACACCTAGTTGCATATAATTGCATGTTTCCTACTCCTTAAGCAACATTTAACAGTTAAAATGCTAACTTTCATAAAGCCATTCATTCAATATTTTATGTCTCATGCAACCACAAGACAGCCATTTAAATGCATATATTTAATTCAAGGAACTTTGCATTTTACTTGTCAATCACTTACATGATTATTTCATAATCATATGTGGATTTATGTGATTTTTACAAATACTGATGTTAGTGTTCTTCTCAGATGTAGAAAAAGGATAAAACATACATAATAGATATTTAAACTTGAAATCTTCTTGTCTTTCAATCTCCTTTAAGACACCTGAATTACTTCCTATGTCTAAGATTCAATAAGCAGTACCTAATTTATGCAGACTCTGGAAGTAAAATATGTAGAAGACTAAGTGCAGTGCCACAAAAGCTCCAAGAATTTTTTCATGATTAATATGTTTTTCTCTGTTTATCACTACCACCAACAGATGTAAAACATTGCTAGTGAATGCAATGAAACAATAGCCATTAAAGTCTTTATTACTTGCAATATATATTTGAAGTTAAATAGCCCCCAATAAAATTACACTTAAATAAGATTATATCTTCTAGGGCATCTTACTCTGTAAGGGATTATTTGTGTAAATTATTAAAATTTTATTATAAGATTTACTGGGCTCTGGTTCTCACCTGTGGATGCATTTCTAAATCATTTGGTCAGCTTCAAAAATATATGATTATATCTGGGCCTTACCTTTCCAGGGATTCTAATTCATTCTGTCCAGAAAGAATCCCAAATCAATGTAACTTTACAAGCAAACAGCTTTAGTCTTAACTAAAACATGGAACGAGAAAGAATATTGAACTATACATTCTAGATTCAAGCTGTAGTCTTGACTCTGAAAATAAATTGTTACCTGATCTTGTGTAGGTTATTTAACTGCTCTGGATCAGACACTTCTCATCTTTAAAATGTAGGCTTGAACTACATGATCTCTAATCACATAGCTTACTTAGTATCATATTAAGAAGAGAGAACCACAACTTTATTATCTCTTGACGTGTATGTGCCTTTAAACATTAGGCAAACTTAGGCAAGTGTGCAAAGGTATTGGCTAAAATATTCTAGAGTGATAGCACAGATAATGTCCTCAGGATATGGAAAAGTTATACATCTTATAAACAGGTTTCTCTGGTTTTCTAAAATCTTGACTTGATCTCTCCTAAGATTTTTGCTTAGACTTTTTTTTCTTTTCCTTTTTTTTTTATGTTCTTCCCTTTGCTTAAAACATATGAACCATGAACTCCACAGAACACAATATGAGGATTTAGGAGCTAGAAAATCCAGATCCTACTGAGGATTAAGAAGCCAATCTTGTCGTATGACCCAAACCACATTTATAAAGGAAGTTTCATTTTTCAGATGGGAGAAAAGTATATAAATCGAATATTCTAAAAACCAGAAAAGGAAATAATCAGTCAAGCCAAAAAGACACCAAATCAATAGTCAGAAGTCCTAGATTTCAATCCTGTCTCTCACCATTTCTGAGTCCCTTGACCTTATGACATTGAAACTATATTAGCCTCATCTCTATACCTTGCAGATAGTTGCTTCTGTCCTTCATGGGACTCAAATAAGATTATGTTTAATAAAAGAGTGAGACAAAACTATAAGATATAATCATTGACAATAATACACATCAGATATTTGTTTAGTGCCAGGAGACAGAAAAGAGTTAAAAAATGTAAGAGTGTAATCATGATAGCGCTGGATTCTCAAAGGAGAAGGAGGTGGGTGTTCCCAAGAGGAAGCATAGGCACAAATAGCAGGTGGAACAATGACGTCAAAACAATAGGAATGGAGGAAAAGATGTGGCAGTAATGAGATCACCAGTTACCTTTCAGGAGAAAGTTCAGAAGCATAGAGAGGATAGAAGTCAAATTACAGACGTATGAAATCATGTATTTCTTCTAATTCCAAATAATCCATAAGTGAGGATGAGTATCAGTGAGCTTCAGAATGCGGACATTTACGGCCTGGGCCTCTCATAAGTTATCAAAGTGTAAGTGTAAAACTCAGGTAGTAGAGATAAATCATTCTTCCATGTGGGCCTTTGTCTAACCTATGATATGCTCAGATGAATGGGATAGAAAAGCTGCTTATGGTAAATCTTACTATGACATGCATACTTTCATTTTTCTATTTAATTTGGAAGAAACATCAAAAAAATTTTCTCTAATACTACATACCTCTTATAAACATTATTTCTACTTAAGAAAAGTATTCTTGCACATTGCAATAATGAGATTAGGAACAAGGTTATTCTGTTAAGATTCTGTACTTAATATTACATTCAATCCTTATTTAAATTTATTGATCTCTCTTTTTATTCCTTTCCCATCCACCTCAATTTTGGAGGAAAAACTTTTATTTTCAGTGAAGGCTAAAAGCTGAGACTGATAAACAAATATGAGTCAACGTGCTCAGTGTTAACATGGTGCTATGGAACTTGAACTGATTTGGACCTCAGAATGGTATATCAGAAAAATGATGAAATGAAAGAAAATAATTCTTAAGGCTTCTAGACTCTACTTTCAAGTGACTATGTCTCAGGCTATAAATCCAGCCTCAGAATCCCTCAAAACCCTTGTCATCTCACCAGTCAACCCCACAAACTCCCTGGAATACCATTAATTTTCCTTCCTCTAAAGACACCTTCCAAAGCACACTTACATATAAAATCCAGTTATCTTTCTACCTTTATACCAGAAGAAATAATACTTCAGATCTGTTCTTTCTGACTCAGTGCAACTGTATTCTTAAGAGTATATGAAAAAATGAAGTTAAATGAAACTCCAAATCTCACCAACAGAATGCCTAAGTTTTATGTAAAGTTTGAGCCAATTCTCTAGAGGCCATCTGTGTCCTACCTATATGACAAGGTGTGTCTTTGGACTTGGAAAACACATATCCCGTGTACCGTGGGTCTCCAAAACAAATGGTTGTTCATTTATAGCTACCCTTCTCTTTATAGTTACCTGAAACGCCAGTCTTGTGAACATTGTGGCACTCAAAGATGAAACTTTCTGCTCTTTGTAAACATATCTGCTGCACCAAGGTCTCTGGAAGCTCCGAGAAACCCTGACCCTCCAAAATCACAGGTCCATGAAATATATTTAGAAGGAAAAAACTAAATCAAACTCAATAGTACCACAACAAGGTAGGAATTTTTTTTATGTTAGAGGGTAAATTTGAAGGTTGAAGCCTTGGAGTTATATAACATTTCCACTTTTGTGACTTTTGAATTCAAAATATTTTATATGACACTTGAGATCCAGTTAATTGGTACTTTTGCTTATTTCTCGTCCTGGTCAACTCTCAAATTAGTCTCTACTTAAATACCACTTCCTCCGGAAGTCTTCCCTAACTTCTGTCTTCCTGGACCATGTTAGGTTCCTTGAGTGATAACCTTGCATTACATTTTGGATTTATTCTATCATAAAACTTATTACTTCTTCATATATCTGTTTCTTTGCTTCTCCCATTAAAAGGAAAGCTCTAGAAGAAAGAGATAATCTATTTTATTTATTTTTTTTATATTCTTGGTACTTAACATGGTATCTGACACACAATATGTGCTCAATAAACATTTGGTAAATAAATTAATTGGTAAATGTCTATTGACCTCACTAATCATTTTTTGCCATAGAATAAATATAAAAATAAAAAACAGGCCAGGCACAGTGGCTCACACCATGATCCCAGCACTTTGGGAGGCCGAGGCAGGTGGATCACCTGAGGTTGGGAGTTCGAGACTAGCCTGACCAACATGAAGAAGCTGACATCTCCACTAAAAAAAAATACAGAATTAGCTGGGCATGGTGGCACATGCCTGTAATCCTGGCTACTCAGGAGGCTAAGGCAGAAGAATCGCTTGAACCCGGGAGGCAGAGGTTGCGGTGAGCCAAGATGGCACCATTGCACTCCAGCCTCGATAACAAGAGAGAAACTCCATCTCAAAAAAATAAATAAATAAACAGTAATTTTGGAGGCATTATTTAAGTACCATGCAAGGAAAGTAAGCTGAGAAATATCTTTTATGAGTACTTTTTCTTCTTAAATCAGAACTTAAGATGTTCTTAAATATAGTAGCTTTTTTCTATATCCTCTGACTTATATTAACTCATTTACCACATTGTTCTTCGATGCCATTTCTTAAAAAGAAGACTCCTTCTTCCTGGCCCCTCTTCGTGTATTCTTTATTGACTTGCTTCTTACCTCCTTCTGAGTCTTGTCTGGTTATTATTCTCCCTTAAATCTTTACCAGTCTCTTATCTACTACTTTCTTTTCTTTCCTGCCACACTTAAGTCCCATCTACTCCCAGCCCTCACAAAATCCTCCACTTTATCACAAACTTTAACAGCTTCATCTTTTCTTCATTGTTAAATATCTCGAAAGACAGGTTCTAATTGACTTTCTAATCATCATAGCAAAAACATTTTCTTCACTCTACCTGTTGACTTCCAGATTTTGTTTCCTTTTTCATTCTACACTGGTTACCATCATCACTATGTTTAGATGTTAAAATATCAATTATAGTTCAACTTTTATTTGCAAAACCATCTCATTTAAGAAGTCGTGATTTTGCAGTTGAGTGTGTATTTTTACGATTTTAAAAATCCCCATAATGTTTTACATATATCAGAAAGGCTGCATGACACACTGGAAGTAAGTGAAGGTTCTTAGCTGTCTGCCTTTGAATACAGACTCCACTACTAAATAATTGTGTGATATTGAGCAATTTTCTCATACATAAAATGAGATGATAAGACAGTTGTCAAAAATGAAAGTACTAAAGTAAAAAATTTTAGAACATTGCCTGGCACATATAAGTTACTCAATAAGTACTAGCTATTGCTCTTCTTAGTGCTGATTTAAAAGTTGTGTCCTCCTCAATGCCAGGTTTGAACATTCTTGAAGCCACAATGATGCCTTCCTTGTGTTTGGATACCCTGCTGTCTCTAGTGTATTGTTTTGCATATAGTAGACAGTAAATACATGGTTGTTGAATGAATTCTTTTATTCAAAGCTGAATTCCATTTGATAGATTTGTAAAAGGAAAATAAATCTCCAGACCCCAAATTCACTGTGCCAAAAGAGAAAAGTTAAGTGTGGAAGCTGAATCACACACACACACACACACACACACACACACACAGACTTTCCTCTTGTTGCTTAACTGATATATATATATATATATACATACACACACATATGATATACATATATATATATGATCTATATATATATAGAATGCCACATGTTTTTGCGGGTGGCCTCCCTCACCCTGACTATGTATTAAAATACAAACTGCTTATCTTCAGGTTACAGGAGAAGAGAAAACCAGAAATTGTCCCCCCACCAACCCTGCCCATCCTGAGCCAAATGTATATTTGACTTCTTCCTCTAGTCGATGTTGATTTATGTAAAGTGCAGGTGTACTGAGCACGAGATAAATATATAATTGTTTCCTCCACCCCCCTCTTTTTACATGCAACATGTGGATTCAGTGAGCCTAATCAAACCCTTATAACAATGTGATCATACCCTCCATCTCTTTTTTCTTTCCCCTTTCCCCTCCTGCCCACTTTTTCCCCTTTAAATATCAAAGCCTTCAAAAATCCTCTTTGGAAAAAGTATGGGCTACAGATCCTACTCTGGCTGGTGTTTCTTTTTCCCAGGCACATCCTCAAACTTGGCAAAAAAAGATAAAGGAAACCCTTTAAATTTATTGAAATGCACTTCAGTCATTTTCTTTGGTTTTACAGGTTATAGGAAGAGATGAAAAATACATTGGAACTAGGTCATTCTATATCTGATAGTAATCAAACACTACAATATTAATAATTATTGCAACTGTGATTCCTGTTACATTAATGATGTGTATGCTATCTCAACTAGCTCCCAGATCAGTTTTGTTAGACAACTACGATTCAAATTTAGGGCCAATGGTAAGGAAGAGTTGCCCATTAACCAGTCCATACAAGATTACTTCTCAACATTGATCAGTATCATTCACGAGTCACAATGTCATATAATGGGTTTGGTGGAGCCAGTTGAGCAGAAGAAATACTTTAAGAAATCTTCAGAATATGCTGCTTGTTGAAGACTTCATAACATCTTGAATCATGTTAAGAAAAGCTGCTCAGAAATGAGATGAATCATTTTGAGAAAACACTGTCCAGCTTAAGGAGCCAAGCGACTTCTATTGGTAACTCAGAAATTAGGAGCCTAACCAAGACAATATCTTTGTGCTCCACCTAGAAAGAAACTGATCTCTTTTGGATGTTTATTACTTTGAAAATTAATAAAGGAATGATACTGGAACCTAAAAGACAAATACATCTGCAGAGTTATGAGGAGAAGACACATCACCCAATTCCATGGATTTACTAAGTTATTTGCTATTCCCACTTTTTGCACTTAAAGCATTTGAAATATTTTCACATATGTTTCTTTATAAAGGACTTAGAGTGTAAAAGACAGGCCAAGTTATTCAACAATTTTAGGTTTGAAACTAAAGCACTTTTTAGATAGATACAAAAATAGCACGGAACTTACAATGTTATAAATAAATAAACTGCTAAAAATATCCAGCTACTTTTTTATTACTAACAAAATTCTTGCTTCTAACTCTTCATTGATTGGTCTATACATGTGTTTAGTTATAACTTTTCTTCTAAATACACTTTCATTATATTTTACTAAAGTTGGAAGTTTGTCATTTAAAAATCGCCTTACCAAAATGCTACCATTTTCATGAAGTTTTCTCAACCTCATGAAGTAGTATGTGGTCTTCTAGACCTAAAATCCTTTTAAATTATGATGCAGCATACCCAGGAATATATATTCATTTATATCTGAAATAAATATTTAAAAAGAAATTGTTGAGAAGCACTGTGATCTTATCAAATTTCATCTGAAAGCTAAAATATAGCTGAGGTTTATTAAAATTTATTTAATGACACATTAATTGGTTACAATAAGCAATTTGAAAAAAAAATAGATTGATGGTGCTTTAGAACAGGGACTATCTTGTGGATCCTGAAGCCTTAGGAGCTTTCTGAGGGAGCTGGGGACTAAGAGTCTCTGTAGGGGTCAGACATTGGAGAGAGAATATGTGTTTCTGAAGAAGATAAATTCCAGGTTCTCACTCTCATTATTGCTATTTTTTATTATGTATATAGGTCTTCTGCATAAAATTTATTTTAAAGAAACATATTATTGGTTTAAAAAGTTTGACAGTTACCTCTGTACATTATAATTTCCTTACCTTATAGGTGAAATCCTGTATGACAAAAACTACTACTTCTAAAATTACTGTAAAAAAAGATTTCCCATATGATTTTTTCATTTCAAGGAATACTCTAAGTGCAAGTACAGTAAAACTTGTCTGGGCCCTTAGGGTTTCTTATAATGCAATTTCTCTTACATTTTTGAAATGTAGCATCATTAATTTTTGAATTAATATTACAGGCTTGTGTGAATTTGTTTAAATAATTTGCTTGTATTTTAATCATGAATTCAATGTTAAGTTTTGCTCAGAATTTGCTGAGAATGTAATGCTAAGTTTTGAGTGGTCACTGTTTTGTTTTGTTTTGTTTTTTTGTTTTGGTAAGGGAATAAATTTTACCTTCTCAAGGCCAAGTTACTTTATTTATTGCCTTACTCTTCATGTCTTTTTGGATAAAGAACATTTCACTTTAGTCAAAAGGAAAATTAGACTTTATCAGTTTGTCAGAATGGGAACAGATTGTTCCTAGAGAAATGTGTGATATTTCAAGCACAAAGGTAGCATTCCACAATTTTAAACTAATTAGAAAGAATTGAAAATGGTTATCAGAACTTCCTAAAATCACTCAGTTTAAGACAGGTACACAAAACCAGTTTATAGAGATGAATCAAGATTATGGTGCAGTTAGGGGAGGGGGAGAAGACTAGGAAGCAAAGAAAGAGAAAATTTGTATTTATTGAACGTTCATTATGTGTGAAAAATTAAGCTAGGTACATTACACATCTTCGTTCAATCTTCCAAACGATTCATGGACTTGGTATAATAATCTCCAATTTATTAATGAAAACCTGAAAGTTAAATAACACATTCAGTATCAGGCAGTGATGAAGCTGGGATTTGAAACTAGGATTATTAGATTTCAAATCCCTGGCCTTTCTGGTGTTCCATTTACATCCCAAAACTGGTCTACTTCTGCCTTAGAGTTGACCTCCTAACTACTACCCAAGCACCAGGTTTTCTCAATGATCATGGTCTGAACATTACACACTGTTCTCCATCAATTCAGTGCTCTGTAGTCACCAATCCCCATGTGGCTCTTCCTCCTTCTTTGGAGATTGTCTCACTCTTCAGATTCTCAGCACTCTTCACCTCACTTTTAGCTTAGTTTCTGCTTGGTCCCAGTTTGGCTTTAACTTTTGACTACACAGCATCAAACTACGTTGGGTTAATAAGCCTCTTAGTTTAAAGCCATATCAGAGGCAAACTTTATAAACCCCCTCCTCCATGAAAGTCACATCTCCTTAGCTTACACGAGACTCCAAAAGTAGAGACACATGCAGACACTTCATCTCACAGTAACCCATGCTCTGGTGAGGAAGCATTGGGTCCAGGATTTGAGGATCTATTTGCATGAGAATTAGAGGAGCTGGCTGAGAAGTCCAAACAAGTAGACTATTTGAGGTTGACAATTGGCCTCCACTCTCAGATGCCTGCAGAGCCAAAAATAACATCTTTTCCTAACCTAAATCGTCTATCAGATAGGGAAGAGGGTCACCCAAAGGGTAGGATGGCTGGGCAGTATTAGCTTGAAGTAAGCATCACTAGTTGGGGCTGAGAGGCTAGTGGGTGCATGAAAGGCAAACAACTCAGAATGTTTCCTAGCCAGAGGATGAACAGAAAAGGCCAGAATGATTAGTAAACCAATTGAAAAGCTGTAGTGTCTGGTTCTATAGAAAACTGAGGATGTAGGGACACAGTTTCTTTGTCATATGACAACAGAATATAATGCTGTTGAGGAAGAAGGGATTTCTCCTTGTTTTTAAAATCGTATGAAAGAAAACAATCAAGAATTTTTTTTTCAAGGGAAATATAGATCAAAGGCATAAGAAAGCAAGCTCATTCATGGAGGTCTGTTGTACCTGGGATCCTACTGATAACCTGGAGAATTCTGGTGTATGGAGTTTCCCAAAAGACTCTTCTCTCTTGTAGATTAAATAAAGACTTGGGGAGGGAAGATGGATTTCTCTAGGCCATGCTAGAATGGCCTGAGGAACACTTTTAAAATTCTTTCCTTTTCTGGATGGCAAACCAGCCCCTATGTCTTGAATTTTTTTGCATATTCTCCAGTGCCTGGCTCTGTACATGGAATATTATTGTGTTCTATTAATATTCTTTAAGTGAATGAGTAAAGTGATGTTAAATGGGATGATATATGGGAAAGCATTGAAGGGGATGGGAATTAAAGGCATGAGCTTGGAGCCAGCTGGGTTCAAATCTTGACTACCCCGTTTACTAATTGTGTGACTTTGGCCAAGTCATTTAATGTTTCTATGCCTGATTTTCTTCCCTTGTATAGCAGAAATAATAGGATCACTATCTCCTAAAATGTTGTGGGTCTTAAATAGGCACAAATATTTAAAACTGTGCCTGGCCCATGGTAAGAGTTCAGTAAAGTTTAGCCATTTTGTACTTTGAAACTATAAACTAACTTGGAAACTATAAACCATACAAGGTTTTTACTATTTTTAAAATGACCAAAATGACCAAGATTGGATTAAAGACTAATGCAATACAGTAAACTGATGGCATTCAAGAGTTTAATACTAAAATTTGACTTTTTATTATCATTTGTAAAGATTGTAATTTGGAGTATTTATAATTTTACTTAGGCTTGAATTTGAATTGCCAGTACTGTTAGACTTGTATGCAAGATCAGTCTTCATTCTGAAGAGTGTTCCCAAATATTGCCCACAACACCTGGCATTTCTTATCTTGACATATGCAATATCTGTTTTATTAATAAGCACTACGAGGACAAGAAGTATGCATGTTTTATTTCCAGAGGCTAATAAAGTAATAGAAATAGGTAAAAATGATGGTGCCTTTACTATGTGTCAACTACTATGCTGAATTTACATAAATACATAAATTAATATCCTAATTCAATACTTACAATAACCATTTGAAGTTGGCAGTATTATTGTAATAGATTATTATTCTGAAATATTCACCCTTTTAGCCCCACTTGCATCCATGTATGGAAGGTACTTCCTAACTCTTGATTCTGGTTTTGGCCATGTGACTTGCTTGGGCCAATGGGATGTAGGCAGATATGATGCAAGCAAGAGGCTTGAGAAGTACCTGCCATGGATGGATTTGCTTTCTTGCACCTTTGACAGCCCTGGCAAAACAAATGCCTAGGATAGTCACAGGTCTCAGGGGAAGGAGAGAGTCCTGTAGAGCAGAGCTAAGCCCCTAGATAAAACCAGTCTAGATTAGCCTACCTCCAGGCAAATCCCAGACTCATGGGTAAACCCACCTAAAACCAGCAGAACTTCCCAGCTCTGCATTGGCACTGCTTTTTCTGTATCCTGCAAATTTTGATAAGTTGTATTTTTATTTTCATTTAGCTTAAAATATTTTTAAATTTCACTTGTGACTTCCTTGACTTGTAGTATTTAGAAGTGTGTTGTGTAATTACAAAATATTTGGGAATTTTCCAGGTATCTTTCTGTTGTTGACTTCAAGTTTAATTCCAATATTGATTCTGAGTGCTCTAAAATCATGTTGTATAATTTATATTCTTTTAAACTTGAGGTTGTGTTGAGGTGTGTTATAAGGCCCAGAATGTACACTATCTTGATGAATGTTCCATGTGAACTTCAAAAGAACGTGATTTTTGTTGTTGTTGAACATATTCTATAAATGTCAATTAGATCATATTGATTGATAATGCTCTTCAGGTCATTTATATCCTTATTGATTTTCTGCCTGCTTGATTTATTAACTACTGAACAAGGGGTGTTAAAGTCTCCAAATATTATGGCAGTTTGTCAGTTTCTCCTTTCACATCTATCAATTTTGCCTCACATTGTTTCTCTCCGTGTTACTAGATATATAGACACTTAGGATTGTTCTATCTTCTTAGAATTAACCCCTTCGTCATTATGTATCAGTTATCTTCCAGATCAATTAACAGAAAAATGAAAGATTTTATTTACCTTCACACATTCTTTATTTGATGTTCTTCCTTTCTTCATGTAGATTCAAGTTTTATTTTTATTCTCCCTAAAGAACTACCTTTAACATTTCTCACAGTGCAAGTCTGCTGTTAATGACTTCCACCAGTTTTTGCTTGTCTCAGAAAGTCTTTATTTCTCCTTCACATATGAAGGGTGATGTCACTGTATATTGGATTCTAGGTGGTTGTTTTCTTTCTTTCTTTTAATTATGACACTTCACTTTGTTATTGTTTGCATGGCTTTTGATTTGAAGTTTATTATAGTTCTTATTCTTAGTTCTCTATGGTAATGTGCTTCTCTAGTTTCTTTCAATATTCTTCTTTTGTCTTTGGTTATCTGCAGTTTGAATATGATATGCCTAGTCCTTGTTTGTTTTGTTATTTACCTTGCTTTGCATTCTCTGAGCTTCCTGAAAAAGTATTTTGTTGTCTGTCATAAATTTGGGAAAATTCTTAACCACTATTACTTTAAATACTCCTTCTGCCCTGTTTTCTCTTTCCTTTCCTTATAATATTCCCATTATATAAACGCTACACTTTTGAAATTTTTCCATATGCTTGGATGTTTGTTCTGTTTTTGTGTATTCTATTTTTTTTCGTTGAATTTCAGTTTTGAGCAGTTTCTATTGATTTATCTTCAAGTCCACTGATTCGCTTATCACTTGTCCTGCCTTATGTCCTTATGTCTTGAGCCCATCAAAAGTAATCTTCAAGTCTGTTATAGTATTATGGTTTCTAGTCTTTCCTTTTAGATATTTCTTAGAATTTCCATCTCTATGTTTATATTAACCATGAAGTCTTTCATATTGTCTGCTTTTTCTATTAGAGTCTTTGACATATTAATCACAGTTATTTTTAATTCATTATCTCATAATTCCAATATCTTCTTCATATCTGAGTTCTGGTGCTTGTTTTATCTTTTCATATAGTGCTCTTTCTTGCCTGTAGGCATGCCTTGTAATTTTTTTGTTGAAAGTTGGGCACGATGTATCAGGTAACAGAAAGTTGGATACATAGGCTTTTAAATTCCTCTAGAGTTTTTTTTTGGGGGGGGGGGTTGTTTGTTTGTTTTGCATTTTTGTTTCTCATCATTACTTTGGACTTTACTAAGTACTCCTCCATGGAGACAGTCTGTACACCGTTCAGCTCTTTTAGTTGTATTCCACTGTTACCATACTGGAGAACCACTGCTGTACTGGTGAGGGATATAAAAAGGGAAATGTCCTATAATCTGTAAAACAAAAAATAAAACCTTAAGCCACCCCAAGCAACTAAAGAGATCCTCTCTGGGCCTAGGGGATCCCAGAGAAAACTGAAAAACTAAATTCCTGGCCATGATGGGAAGGGAGGTCAGAAGTGTCTCATTAAATCCCATCCCTTTGGGAGTTTAGGCACAATGACCAGCATTAACATTAAAATAGAGATCATAAGATTGACAGACACTCTGTGGCAATAAGATGCCAAATTCTAACCTGACTCATGTATAGCATTACATGAAAGATAGCAGACCTTCAAGGAAATAAAAATATTTTATCCTAAAATATATTTTTGACATATTTTGAAACAGCCCTGCAAAGTTATCTTTTATGGGGAAAATTTGCATCAGTAGGGAATCTCCATTAATGCAGCCAGTTCTTTCTCTGATCTAGGAGAGATAAATTGAGTCTCATACCTTTTAATGTCCGAAAGGAGATATTTGCTATCTATTATCTCTGAAGACTGTTACCTATTAGGTTTCATCTACATAGCAACAACCTCGGTCTCCACAAGCCCCCTTATCTTACTCAAGCATTTCTTTCTACTCCAAGTCCTTAGACAAAATTTAACTCTTTCAACCAATTAGCAACCAGAAAATATTTAAATCCACGTGTGACCTTGATATAGTTTAAATAAATGTCCCTGACAAATCTTATGCTGAATTTTCATCCCCAATGTTGGAGATGGGACCTGGTAAGAATTATTTAGGTCATGGGGGCAAATCCCTCATGACTTAGTGCTGTGTATACAATAGAGAATGAATTCTCAGGAGATATATTAAAAAACAACAGCAACAACAGCAAAAAAAAAAAAAAAAATGTGTAACACCTCCTACCCCATGCTGTCATTTCCATTCCTGCTATGTAATGTGACTGCTCCTGATTTGCCTTCCACTATAAGTCAAACCTCCCTGAGGCCTTCTCAGAAGCTATGCAGATGTTGGCGCCATGCTTTCTGTACAGCCTGCAGAGTTGTGAGCCAGTCAGAATTATTTTCTTCATAAATTACCCAGTCTCAGGTATTTCTTTATAGCAATGCAAGAATGGCCTGACACAGAAAACTGGTACCAAGGAGTGGGGGTATTGCTGTAAAGATACCTGAAAATGTGGAAGCAGCTTTGGAACTGGGTAACAGATAGAGAAAGGAAGAATTTGGAGGGCTCAGAAGAAGACAGGAAGAGAAGGAAAGTTTGGAACTTCTCAGACACTGGTTAAATTGTTGGGACCAAAATGCTAATAGTGATATGGACAATAAATCCATGCTGATGAGGTCTGAGATGGAAATTAAGGACTTATTGGAAACTGGAGCAAAGTTCACCCTGTTATGCCCTAGCAAATAAGTTGGCTACATTCTGTTCATGTCCCATGGATGTGTGAAAGTTTGAACTTGAGAGACATGACCTTTCTTTTTCTTTTTTTCTTTTTTTCTTTTTTTTTTTTTTTGAGAGTCTTGCTGTTGTTCTCCAGGCTGGAATGCAATGGCATGACCTTGGCTCACTGCAACCTCTACCTCCTGGGTTCAAGTAATTCTCCTACCTCAGCCTCCTAAGTAGCTGGGATTACAGGCACCTGCCACCACATCCAGCTAATTTTTTATATTTTTAATAAAAACAGGGTTTCACATGTTGGCCAGGCTGGTCTTGAACTCCTGATTTCTTAATCCACCTGCCTTGGCCTCCCAAAGTGCTGGGATTACAGGCGTGAGCCACTGTGCCCAGCCTGGAGGAAGAACTTTCTAAGCAGTAACACATTTAAGATGCAAACTGGCTGCTTCTAACAACATATGCTAAGATGCAAGAGCAAAGAAATGACTTGGAGTTGGAAGTTGTATTTAAAAGGAAAGTAGAGCATAAACATTTGAAAAATGTGCAGCCTTATCATGTGACAGAGAAAGAAAGAGTTCTTTTGGGAGAGGAATTCAAGGAGGCTGTGGAGCAACCATTTGCTAAAAAGATTTGCATAACTAAAAGGGAATCGAATGATAATGTCCAAGACAATGAATAAAAGGCCTTGAAGGCATTTCAGAGATCTCTGAGGTCACTAGCCCCTTGCAATAGAGGCCCAGGATGACTGAATGTTTTAAGGATCAACCCAGGGGCACCACTGCCTTGCAACACCTTAGGAAGCTGCTCCTCACATCATGGCCACTGCACCTCTGGTTCCAGCCTCTGCTCAAAGGGGCCCAGCTAACTCAGGCTGCTGTTCTAGAGGGAACAAGGTATAAGCCTTACTGGCATCCATGTAGGTTAAGCCTGTAAGTTCACAGAGTGCACGAGTAAAGGAGGCGTGGCATCCTCCACCTAGATTTCAGAGGATACATGACATCCAGGCAGAAGTCTGCTGCCAGGGTGGAGCCCTCACAGAGAACCTATACTAGGACAATGCAGAAGAGAGTTGGAGGCCCCAAACAGATTCCCCACTGGGGCACTGCCTAGTGGAGCTATAAGAAGAGAGCTACCATCCTCCGTATCCCAGAATGGTAGATACACCAGCAGCTTGCACGCTGTGCCTGGAAAAGTCACAGGCACTCAACTCCAACCTGGGAGAGAAGCCATGAGAGTTGAACCATGCAAAGCCACAGCGGGTGGAGCTGCCCAAGGTGTTGGGAGCCCACCCCTTGCAACAGTGTGCCCTGAATGTGGGACACGGAGTCATAAAAGATTATTTTCAAGCTTCCCTGATGGGTTTTGAACTTGCATGGGGCCTGTAGCCCCTTTCTTTTGGCTGATTTCTTCCTTTTAGAACAGGAATGTTTACCCAATGCCTATACCCCCATTGTATCTTGGAAGTACATAACTTGTTTTTGATTTTATAAACTCATAGGTGGAAAGTAATTGCCTTGTCTCAGATGAGACTTTGGAATTTTGAGTTAACACAGGATTGAATTAAGAATAAATTTCAGGGACTATTGGGAAAGCATGATTGTTTTTGCAATGTGAAGAGGACATAAAATTTGGAGAGCCAGGGGAAGAATAATATAGTTTGAATATATATCCCTGCCAAATCACATGCTGAATTGTAATCCCCAGTGTTGGAAGTGGGGCCTGGTGGGAGGTGTTTGGGTCACTGGGGGGCAGATCCCTCATGACTTGGTGCTGTCCTTGCAATAGTGGGTGAGTTCTCAGTATATCTGTTTTTCAAAGTGTATGTGGCACCTCTCCTGACACTCTTTCTTGTTCCCATTCTCACCATGTGATATGCCTGCTCCCACTTTATCTTCCACCGTGAGTAAAAGCTCCTTCAGGCCTCCCCAGAATTTGAGCAGATGGCAGAACCATGCTTTCTGTATATCCTGTAGAGTTGTGAACCAATTAAACCTCTTTTCTTTATATATTACCCTGTCTCAGGTCTTTCTTTACAGCTATGCAAGAACGACCTAACACTGACCTGTAAGTGCTCCTCCCATTCCCCCTCCTCACTTCAATATACCCCACCTCTTTAGGCTGAACAAATGTATACCTTCCATATGGTGATTTATGATTTTACCTATGATTCCTGTCTCCCTAAAATATATAAACTCAAACTGTAACTGAATTGCCTTGGACACACTTTCTCATAAGGCTGTTCCCTGGGCCATGGTCACTAATACTGGCTCAGAAGAAACTTCTTTATATATTTCATAGAATTCTTTTGGTCAACAATCTTGCAATTAATATGTCTTTTCGTAATTCTGTGTTCCTAGGCTGCAAACTTCACAGGTATTTCTTAGCTTTTTTTCTCCTTCTAGTGAGTAAAGAGGACTAGAGGGAGCTGGAGTAGGATAACACCCTTCCATGAGGTGGGATAAGGCTCTGGTAAAGTATTTCTTGTGGAGAGGAGGCCTTTGTTATGGATAATGCTCTGTGCATGTTTCAAAGGGCTATGCTCTCTCTCCTCCTGCCAGGGCCAGGAGGGGCTGTTTCTCACATCTTCATCATGAGAACCTGATGGATTTTCTAGAGATAAATCCCATTAAAGTGTGTCCTTCAAGACTTCTGTCACTAGTTGTTTGTTTCTCATTCTTATAGTACTCTATACTCAGCCTCCAGCAATTTACGAATTTATCATTTTTTTTTCTACCAGTTTTTGGCTTCAGCAGCTACTGCTTCAGATAAACATATTTCAGCAGTGACTCTCAAGATTCACCCATTGGTCTGGATTTTGGGGTGGTGGTTTGCCCTGTGGCCTCAGTTTTCTGATAGATCCAAGAAAATTTGTTTATTTTTAGCTTGTTCAGCTTTTTCTTATTGTAAGAATAAGAGTAATAACTTCTAAGATGTTTACATATTGGAGCTGAAACCAAATATTTATCAAATCGTTCTTTAGGTAGGAAATATATTGCTCATGAATTACATTCTTCCTTGATTTGTTCAATCTCATTCATATATATATGTGTGTGTGTATATATATGTGTGTGTGTAAATAAATATATATATATATATATATATAGTTCCGGGATACATGTGCAGAACATGCTGGTTTGTTACATAGGTGTACATGTGCCATGGTGGTTTACTGCACCCATCAACCCGTCATCTACATTAGGTATTTCTCCTAATACTATCCCTCCCCTAGCCCCCAACCCCCCGACAGGCCCTGGTGTGTGATGTTCCCCTCCCTGTGTAGTGAACTTTCATTCATAATTGCTACAAAGAGAATAAAATACCTAGGGATACAACTTATAAGAGATGTGAAGGACCTCTTCAAGGAGAACTGCAAACAACTGCTCAAGGAAATAAGAGAGGACACAAACAAATGGAAGAATAGTCCATCCTCAGGAATAGGAAGAATAAATATCATGAAAATTGACATATTGCCTAAAGGAATTTATAGATTCAATGTTATCCTCATCAAGCTACCACTGACTTCACAGTATTAGGATTCACAGAATTAGAAAAAAACTACTTTAAATTTCATATGGAACCAAAAAAGACACTGTATAGCCAAGATAATCCTAAGCAAAAAGAACAAAGCTGGAGGCGTCACACTACCTGACTTCAAACTATACTACAAGGCTATAGTAATGAAAACAGCATGGTACTGATACCAAAACAGATATATAGACTAATGGAACAGAACAGAGGCCTCAGAAATAATGCCACACATCTACAACCATCTGATCTTTGACAGACCTGACACAATCAAGCAATGAGGAAAGGATTCCTTATTTAATAAATTGTGTTGGGAAAACTGGCTAACCATAGGCAGAAAACTGAAACTGGACCCCTTCCTTACAACTTATACAAAAATTAACTCAAGATGGATTAAAGACTTAAACATAAGACCTAAAATCATAAAATCCCTAGAAGAAAACCTAGGCAATACCATTCAGGACATAGGCATGGGCAAAGACTTCATGGCTAAAACACTAAAAGCAATGGCAACAAAATCCAAAATAGATAAATGGGATCTAATTAAACTAAAGAGCTTCTCCACAGCAAAAGCAACTATCATCAGCGTGAACAGGCAACCTACAGAATGGGAGAAAATTTTTGCAATCTGTCCATCTGACAAAGGGCTAATCTCCAGAATCTACAAGGAACTTAAACAAATTTACAAGAAAAAAAAAAAACCCCATCAAAAAGTGGGTGAAGGATATGAACAGACACTTCTCAAAAGAAGACATTTGTGCAGCCAACAAACATATGGAAAAAAGCTTATCATCCTTGGTCATTAGAGAAATGCAAATCAAAACCACAATGAGATACCATCTCACGCCAGCTAGAATGGTGATCATTAAAAAGTCAGGAAACAACAGACGCTGGAGAGGATATAGAGAAACAGGAAGGCTTTTACATTGTTGGTGGGAGTGTAAATTATTTCAACCATTGTGGAAGACATGTGATGATTCCTCAAAGATCTAGATCTAGAAATATCATTTGACCCAGCAATGGGATTGGGTGTATACCCAAAGTATTATAAATTATTCTGCTATAAAGACACATGCACACTTATGTTTATTGCAGCACTATTCACAATAGAAAAAACTTGAAATCAACCCAAATGCCCATCAATGATAGACTGGATAAAGAAAATGTGATACATACACACCATGGAATACTACACAGCCATAAAAGAGGATGAGTTCATGTCCTTTCCAGAGACATGGATGAAGCTAGAAACCATCATTCTCAGCAAACTAACACAGGAACAGAAAACCAAACACAGCATATTCAATCTCATTCTTAACAGCATTCCCCAAATGATCTTGACTCATGTATTTTCCAATTTGCAAAAAATCCATCGAAAATCATTATAAGATTTAACAACTTCAAAATTGATAATCAGAGGTTTACATCTATTCAACCTTTATCTGTGAACTTACCTTCTCTTTGCAGCCTCTCCCATATTTAAAACAGATATCTAAGAATTCAACTGGCTGATAGATTTATACAGTAAAACCAGAGACCTGAGAAAGAAAATACCCAGAGAATAAGTGTCTTGGATCTAATATCTTTAACTAGAAACGAAGACAATATTAGATATGCAAAGAACCTATACAATAACTATTATTATAATCAACTAAGCACTTAGGAATGAACACTAATTATGTCATAGATATAGTCATAGGAATGTCCTGGTAAAAATACACTTGTTGGATGTTTTAGTATAAATGTGCTGGTAAAATAAACACAAACCGCATAGATTTCTTTCACTTATCTATTTTGAAAAATTTGGAGATATTTAAACTTACCCATTGTTCCTCTTTATCTCCTTGTTGAATTCTCAGTCATGCTGATATGTAAGATAGCTTGGGTAAGCACGAAGAGATCTGGTCCAACTCAGAGTCATTCCTATTTGAAATACAAACATGGCAGTATTCAATTAATGTTGACAGATCTGCTGTTCCAGGAGTTTACTTTAAGTTCTGATTTGGTGGCAGGATTGTCCTGGGAACCCCTGGAGAATCTGAGATGAGAACAGATTCAGATCAGTGTCCAAGCCAGAATCTCTGGGCTGAGCAGACAACTAAGAACAGAAAAAGGAATGGGTGTTTTCAGTACAAAGAGGATTTTCAATTATGAATGGTGGTGAACAGACTTTCTCTCTTTCAGTTAAGACAGGACAAAAGAGGGTGTTCTTAAGGGGTAGAGGGCTTCCAAGACATACTCTGACAGTTAAGAATGGAGACTGAAATAGATCACAAAGAACTGGAATAGTCTCATTCTTGAAGATTTGGAGGCTGGAGGGAGGATAGACTGATATCTATGTTTTTGTGACACTTTATGTAAAGTCTAGGTAACTTCTTGGGGTCTTGACTCTGCTAATGCACATACGTCAGTCTGCTAATGTGCATACGTAACAGTGCTTCTCACTGTTTTTAAACTTCATTTGTGAATCCCAGATCCCACACTTATTAAGTTGGAGTTGTTTAACAAGCTTGAATGATAGTTTTATCTATAGAATGGAGCTAACAGAACATACACCATGAAATACTTCTGAAATTGAAATAATTTCACATATTCAAAGTGCTGAAGATAATGCCTGGTGAATAGAAGGTACTCGAGACATAATACGTCATTTCTCCCTAAACACAGACACACGCACATACACACACACACAGTCACACTGGCTGACTAAGAAACAATCCTTGTCCATGACAAAGATTTCAGATAAATAGCATATCACTAATTGTTAGAAAGGGTCCTTTATTTTATTGCAAAATAAATAAAAGTTTACTGGATATGAATTTCCTCATTTGTGGAGAGTGTTGCAATGTCATGACGGCTTAAGCAATGTTTTCACGTATGCACAGTTGTTGGGTAATCATGAAGATACTTAATTATAAACACTAACTCTTCAAAATTCAATGTGGGCAAGATCTTTGTTTTTCACAAAAGACAATTGAGCAATAAGACTTAGTATTTTTTAAACGTCTAAACTTCTTTGGGGAGATAGGTAATAAAGAAAATAAGAAGA
This sequence comes from Macaca mulatta, assembly GCF_049350105.2. Classification (NCBI taxonomy): domain Eukaryota; kingdom Metazoa; phylum Chordata; class Mammalia; order Primates; family Cercopithecidae; genus Macaca; species Macaca mulatta. The sequence goes on from NC_133410.1 coordinate 59,461,002, forward strand.
TATTTATTTGTGTTAAATGCCATCAGATATAAATAATGTGGGAACTAATTTCACTTGTAACTGTTTATAGTTTACTATATATCCAAGCTGGAAAACAGAAATAAATAATTTGATTATTCCTTTATCTAGTTTTTGTTTATTCATAAGCATAACATCTTTCTTCATTTTGGTTCTTGAGTTGACGTCAATTGCATATTGTAAATGCTGTAAAATAAACTTTATAAGCCTGAGCTTAAGTTTTTCTTTAGAATTTTTTTCAGAAACTATAAATATTGCAACATTTTTGGAACAGCTGCGTATCTGAAGTCTTATTTTTTCAAGGACACAGCTAAGTTATTAAATGTATTAAATAAAGTCCCAAGAAGACCCTTGAAAGCACACATAATAATAATCTGAGAAAACATCTGAAAGATTCAGTAATTCTGTAGTTATCTGTAAAACTACAAGTCAACTAGTATTTGCTTTAAATACTCATAAAATTATTTATTCACTTAAACCTTAGTCACAGAGTATATGATACTATTACTGGCATTAAAATATAAAAAATTTTACAAACAAATCCTTCCATTCACAGAGCTGTTATTTTTTTCATTTATTTTAACATTCCTACTAGCTAAACTAATTCTGTTGATTCCACTGATTTGAGTGAGGGTAATTTTGCAGTAGCAAGATAAAAATATTATTGTTTGAAACAGAATGGACAGTGATCTGTTATAAGCTAAATGGTGTTTCTCCAAATTTCATATGTTAAAGTCCTAGCCCTTAGTAGCTCAGAATGTGATTGTATTTGGAGACAAAGTCTTCAAAAAAGTGATTAAGTTTAAAGGAGGTGGTTAGGGTAGGCCAGTATCCAATCTGAATGATGCCATAAGAAAAGGAAATTTGGGCATACAGAGAGATACCAGAAGCATTAGAACACTCAGAGGAAAGAACAGAGCTAGAAGATGGCTGTCCACAAGCCAGAAAGAGAGGCCTCAGGAGAAACCAAACTGGCTGACACCTTGATCTTAGCCCTCTAGCCTGCAAAACTGAGAAAATAACCTTTTGTTGTTTAAGCTGCCTAATCTGTAGTATTTTGTTATGGCAGCTCAAGCAAACTAATATAGATTTGATCTTTACAGCCCCTTAGGAGGAAGGTAAGACTATTCTTTCTTTCTTTTTTTTGAAACAGTCTCATTCTGTTGCCCAGGCTGTGAGTGAAGTGGCATAATCTTGTCTCAGTGCAACCTCCACCTCCTGGGCTCAAGAGATTCTCCTGCCTTAGCCATCTGAGTAGCTGGGATTAGAGGCATGCACTACCACACCTGGTTAATTTTTTGTATTTTTAGTAGAAATGAAATTGCACCATGTTGGCAGAGCTGGTCTCAAACTCCTGGGCTCAAGTGATCCTCCTACCTTGGCCTCCCTAAAGTGCTGGGATTATAGGCATGAACCACCATGTCCAGCCGACTATGTGTATCATGTTGAAGATATGAAAGCATGTTTTATAAGGATAAGTTCCTAGAACCAATGTTGCTGGCTCAAAGATATATTGCTTCTTATATTTAAAATGTGATAATGTTTCCATTTCTTTATCAACCCAAGGGCTACACCATTAAACAGAAATAAAGCACCATTTATATAAAGAAAATTAGTCCTTTGCTTTAGGGATGACTTGTCATTATTTTGTTTGGACTTTGATTTTTTTATGATACTTTTTTTGACACCTCTAACATTTCATGTGGTTTAATTTTATTTGTCTTTTATTTTACAATTTCTGTTTCCTTGTCCACACTCAAGAAGGCTTTCACTTAAATATTACCAAAAAAAAAAAAAAAAAAATTCCCTTGCCTTCTCTAATACTTTCATAGCTTCATTTTTACGTTTAAATACTTGGTTCATCTAAAATTTGCTTTAATGCAAAGAGTAAACAGCTTATTTTTTATATGCCTATCTCAATTTCTCAACATCATTTATGGAATAATCTATGTTCTTATGCACTGATCTGTAATGTTAGTGTTAAGACTCTATTCTATTGCTTCCTATCTTTTGATTCTGTTTTACTTTATTGATGCAGACAGTCTTTTCCAAAAATTGACCAGTTGTTGTTTTGTTATTGTTGTATACAATCTCAAGCCTTTCCTTAGAGAGAATTTACATTATCATGATGCTGAGTGTTTCTATGCAAGAGTGGGGTATATTTTCCAATAGATTCAAATGTTCTTTTATCTCCCATAACAGCATTTTAATATTTTGTTCATAGGGCTCTTACACATTTCTTTTTTTTTTTTTTTTTTTTTGAGACGGAGTCTCTCTCTGTCACCCAGGCTGGAGTGCAGTGGCCGGATCTCAGCTCACTGCAAGCTCCGCCTCCCGGGTTTACGCCATTCTCCTGCCTCAGCCTCCCGAGTAGCCAGGACTACAGGCGCCCGCCACCTTGCCCGGCTAATTTTTTTGTATTTTTTATTAGAGACGGGGTTTCACCATGTTAGCCAGGATGGTCTCGATCTCCTGACCTCGTGATCCGCCCGTCTCGGCCTCCCAAAGTGCTGGGATTACAGGCTTGAGGCTCTTACACATTTCTTATTAAATTTATTCAGAGATATTAAAAATCATTCTGTGATTACTGTTTTCCATTTTATATTCTAATTGGTTATTGATTCTATATAGGAATGCCATTAAATTGTATATAGAAATTGTTTTCAGCCATCTTACCGAAATATCTTTTTGACTGTAATAGTAAGAATAGTAGGAATTGTCTTATTTGTTCTGACAGGAGACTCGAGGTAATGTTAATATCCATGAACTAAATACTGGTTAATTAACATGGTGTATCAAGCAAAGCAGTACTCTACAACTCTGGAATAAATGACACAGCCTTGAATACACTGGCACTGAAAACATCTACAAATATGTAATGTTAGGTTAAAAAAACCCAAACTAGTGTTTCCAGTATGGTATGACAGTCCCTTGTTCAAAGCAGCTGTCAACCAGGGGGGTCTCAAAGGCGCTAGGCATACAATATCATTTTCATTGTGCTTGGAGACCACAATCCTCAGGAATGGTAGAAAACACAAATTATATTATCAAAAGGCACCTCAGAAAACTGTCTAAAGAGATTCATCTCCCCTGGATTACTCTTCTTTCTATGGCATTAGTACATGTTAGAAATACCACTTCGAAGCTGGGTTTAAGTTCTTTCAAAATGTTGTATAGATGGCCTTTTCTCACCAATGGTTTCTTGCTGAACCAACAGGTCCCTGATTTGATCAGACATGTAACTTCTTTGGCCCATTTCCAACAGGAACTGAAACAACTGTCCCGAGGTGCAATCCCATGAACTAGAACCACCTCTATTCAAACCAGGGGACCTAGTACTGGTAAAGGCTCTTCCTTCCTTTTCTCTCTCTGTAGGCCTACATTGGGAGGGGCCTTCAACTGTGCTTCTTTCTACTCCTACATCAGTAAAGTTCACTGGAATAGATTCTTGGATTAATTATACTCGAGTAAAGTCTGGGAAACTGATGGAATTACCTCTGTTGACACAGAAGAGCACCTGAAGCAACAGTGTGAAGAAATCGGAGATGTCAAGCTAAAAATCACAAATCATAAGTGTCAATAATTAGCCTCTAATGGAGATCTTCTTTATAGTCTCACCTATGCTTGCTATACTCGCCTTTGTTCTGTTCCTCACCATAAGGCATCTTTGCCAAGGACCCCTTAATACTGAATGTCCCTGGGATTATCTACCCTCCTAAACAGCTATCTCTCCTCTAAAGTTTAATTGCCTTCCCCCATACAAGATTTAATTTCCTTCACTGGGGTGAAGTATCTGTGGCCACAACATTGTTTTCAGAATGATTAGTCTATTTTACTTCTCATTTCTGTTATCGTTGGCAATAGAGCTTTTCCTTTTAGCTCCTCGTTGTATACTACACATATTTGGTCCATGCATATTTAACCTCCTTGTAAAATTTGTTTATTTTCACCTAGAGACCCATCAAACTCCAATGGTGATGCAAATGGAGCCAGGGGCAATGGTTTCCATTACCTGGGAAACACTTAGGCCTCTGAGAGACCTGACTGCCATTTTCACAAAACAATGCACCCTGTCAGCATGAAGCAGTTAAGAGCGGTTACTGTCTGTATCCTAACAGCAGTTAGATGTACCTCTTCAGAGAGGGGATTGATAGCAAAAAGGCAGACAGATTCCTAGGCGGACAGGGACAGGTTCCCGGTGAAGGCCTACCTTCGAGACAAAGACAGCCTGAAGCCTGAAAACCCAGCTGTCAGTTCTGGGTAGAGTCCACGACCAGAGTGAGAATACCCTCAACGCATTTTAGCCGGTCCAATGGTGCTTTTTCCACGCCTCCCCATGGACCAGTCAGAATGCACTCCCCTCCTCTGAGCCAATGAAAACCCTGAACTCAGCCATACATTGGATTACTCATTTTCTGGGCCCCCTCTCACGCAGATGACTCCTCTCCGTTGGGTCCCCTCTCCACTGAGAGCTTTCCTTCTGTTGCTCAATAAAATTCTCCAGGCTGCTAACTGTCCAGTGTCTGCGTACCTAATTCCTCTTGGTTGCAGGACAAGAATCCAGAACTCACTGCCCTGTGGGCAGCGGGATTAAATGAGATACAACACAAATGAACTGTAAAACGAACGATCTGTAACACATCCCCGTTTGCCATGTTGCAGGCGGCAGGAACGAGAGGGAGCTGTAACACTTTTTTGTGGCCAGACCTCAGGACTCCCCTGGTGAGAGCCGTAATACCCCTTGGAGCTCTGCAGTTGCTTGCCACTCCAAGTTTTTGGGCACCACCACGTCCCCCTCATCCAGACACCGGTGCCCAAGGTGGAAGCTAGTTGCGAAATGCCTGGACCAATCGCCGGCTGAGTGCAGAGCTGCAGCGAGAGCAGGTTCTGGGCCGGTGGCGTTAGGTGAGTGTAGCCCACTGGGTTGAGTGGGCAGAGCAAGCCCTGTGGTCAAGAGCGAAGCCGGGGCAGAGGCGCCACTGGCTATGGAGATTTCCAGCTGGCAAAGTACCCCCCAAAATTCCTGTAACACAGTAACCGCTCCCTCCTGTTGGTGGAGCCACACGGAAGAAAAGAAGCTGCTTGGGTGCCATTCCCTCTGCGTGCTGAACAACAGAACCCTGTGTCACTAGTTTATGTGCAGAAAATCTCTGAAGTGACACAAAATAATTTTTACCTCTGAAAAGTAGAACTAGTGGTTAGGGAACAATAATGGAAAGAAGTACTACTATTCTCTGAATACCCTTTTTATTAATCTTTATATCATGTTCATATACGATCTATTACAAGGTAACTGTTTTTTTCTTTTTTGAGACAGAGTCTCACTCTGTCACCCAGGCTGGAGTGCAGTGGCAAGATTTCAGCCCACTGCAACCTCCACCTCCCGGGTTCAAGTGATTCTTGTGCCTCTGCCTCTCAAGTAGCCAGGATTACAGATATGCACCACAACACCTGGATAATTTTCATATTTTTAGTAGAGAGGAGCTCTTGCCATGTTGGCCAGGCTCGTCTCAAACTCCTAGGCTCAAGTGATCTACCTGCCACAACCTCCCAAAGTGCTTGGATTACAGATGTAAGCCACTGCGCCGGGCTCTGTTTTCTCAGAAGCTTAACAGGCATACGATTTTGAAAATTAAGCTTAATAATAATATTCTAACTTTACCTGAACTCCAAGCATTTTATATACCTGTACTTATTAAATACATGTATTGGACTGGTTCTAAAAGAGGAAAAGTGAGCAATAAAATAGGATTTTATCTTGGAAATATGAATATAAAGTAAATATATAGTATGTAAATTTTTTTGCCTTACTATATATAATACATAGATAAGAGACAAATGAGTCATGATAAATTTAAAAAGAACTAAAATTTGCATCTTGTTATACACGGAATCTTTTAAAAATAAAATAAATCAACTTTTTTTATATGAATGGAAAACCTTCTAAAGCAAAAATAACTTGTGGTAAAGATCTCTCTATATGAAAATATTACTTTTAAAATTATATATTTCAAAGAGAAATATAGACTAAATAAAAATGGGGAAATGACTTGGAATAAACATTTGCAACACAAATGTTAAAGGGTTAATATTTGAAGTGTTTTCAATTTTTTATATCTAAATAAAAAATTGTTCAACCTAATAGATAAATAAGCTATGAAGATGAACTGACATTTTATAAAACTAGAATGACCAATGTCCCTTAAACAAAGGAAAATATTCAATCTTACTTGAAATAGAAGATGCAGCTAATTTTATTCCAATCTGAGATGACAGTTTTACTTGTCTTTGTTCATTATGTAACCTTGCAACATAGATATAAGAAATAATTATCATAAATGTTTCAATTTTGTGATCTATATTTTTCATGGCAGTTTTAAGAGACAGGCAGCTATACTTGGGTATTTCTAGGTGAGTGTCCTCCATTTTGCAACATTCACCTTAAAATCATTACAGTGCTTGGTTATGTTAATATGTTTCTATTTAATCCACGTGTAATCTGCATTTTATAGGCCTCAACAACTTTTGAGTCACAATAACAGAAATACCTCCTGTCTTTTGCTCTTGACTGTGTAGTCACCTATATTTTTTCTTCCCCTTTTTCCTCCCAGCTTTCTCTCTCCCTCCCTTTCTTTCTTTACTCTTACGTTTTTGTTTTTTTTTTTTTTTAGATAAATTTTTAAAACTTAGAACAGCCCAAAGATTTATCTACTCAATATTTATATACCCACTTTGTAAATTGTAAATTTTTAATATTTGCTTCCAGTCCTTTTTAATGTATGAAATTAGATAATATAGATAGAATACCTAAACTTACATAGTATTTCTTTCTTACTGTATTCTGTTCAATGTGCTTTCCATATATTCCTCATAACTCCATATGTAACTAGTATATTAAATCACCTATTAGCTAATCCTCATAACAATTTTATGAGTTAGCTTCTACTATTATCCCCATTTTATGAATGAAGAAACTTAGGTGAAGAGAGCTCACATAATTTTTCCAAGGTTCATGTATTGTAAATGGTAGCACCAAAAACCCAAGCTTGGTAGCACTGGAGTCCCTGCTTTTAGTTTCTCTCCTATTTTAAAAGTGATGCATAGTACTTCTCCTTAAGACATAAATATTTAATTATATTAATAGCCAACTATATCTTTTACAGTCATTCTTAGTTTTTGTAATTTTGTAACATGGTCTCTTTGTAGTCAATATCTTGGTTTATTTGAACAAGACAACAATTTAGCACACTGTAATGCCTTTCGAAATTCTCTCTCCAATCTTCCTTTATTATTGTTGTCTAGTGTTTAAGTTTCACGTTGTTAATTTGTAAATGTTGTCACAAATTATTTTTAATTTCTACTCAATATTTATTTTGGGTACTTTACAAACATGTGTCTCTGACTTCCTTGCTCATCACTGATACTTGCATGGTATTTTTTTTCTCCTGGGTTCTTGTTTCATCTTGCTGAAATATATTCATTGGCAGTCTTTTCAGTATCGTTTAGAGGTGATATGGGTTGTCTCTGTCTCCCTACCCAAATCTCATGTTGAATTGTAATTCCCAAGGGGGAAGGACCTGGTGGCGGGTGATTGGATCATTGAGGCGGACTTCCCCCTTGCTGTTCTCATGATAGTGAGTGAATTCTCATGGTATCTGGTGGTTTAAAAGTGAGTGGCACTCCCCCTTCTCTCTCTCTCTCTCTCTCTCTCTCTCTCTCATGCCACCATGTGAAGACATGCTTGCTTCCCCTTCACCCTTCCGCCATGATTGTAACTTTCCTGAGGCCTCCCCAGACATGCCTCTTGTACAGCCTATGAAACTGTGAGTTGGTTAAATCTCTTTTCTTTACAAGTTACCCAGTTTCAGGTAATTCTTTACACCAGAGTGAGAATGAACCAATATAAGAGATATTAAATTCTTAGTCTTTTGTAGATACAGAATAGTATATGTTCTATTTCTTTAACTTAGACTTTGCTGGGAAGGACAATAGGAGTTTATAAGCCCTAAGGATGAGCTTAATGAGGAAACTTGAAAAATATTAGAAGACAACTACCGTTAGTCTTTGTAAAGGTAAACCTTTGATTAAAACATAGATTATATAGATTAAAGAAAGTAAGCAAACATTAACTGGTGAATTATTACAAAATTACATTAAATTTATTGTTTGTTTTCTCAGACAGAATCTCACTGTGTCACTGCAGTGGGATAATTTAGGAATAGAGAGACTGAGGGGTTAAAGAGGACATACATTATTTATTATTTAGGTGCACTGGCCCAGTCAGATTAACATCCAAAAGACTGAGCCCCAAACATAGAGCCAGGTTACCTTTTAAGCATTTCATGAGGCAGGGGGAGATCTGTGCAGGGGGAAGCATATTACAGAAGTGAGAAAAAAAGACTGTTATTCAACTGAGACATGCATTACATTATTTTTTACTTTTCAAGGAAAAACATGTTTTACGACTTGAGTTTACTTGTCTAGTAACCTTGCGGCTACACAGCTAGAGAAACAGGGTCTTCACAATATCTGGGAAAGAGAGAGAGATAAGGCTCACTAGCCACAGACAAAAAAACAGGCAGTTAATTTTTAAAGAACTCCATCTCTTTTTCTTTCTCAGGGGGAATTTTGGTTTTTTTTGGTTTTTTTTTTGGTTTTTTTTTTTTTTACATACAACTGAGTTTTTGCTTACACATTCTTTAATTTCTTTTAATTCCTGTTTCATCACCAGGCTGGAGTGTAGTGGTGCAATCACAGCTCACTGCAGCCTTGACCTCCTGGGATCAAGCCATCCCCCATCTCACCCTTTCAGTAGCTGGGACCACAGGTGTGTGCCACCACACTGAGCTAATTTATTTAAAACAATTTTTTTTTTTTTTTTTTTTTTCAGAGATGAGGTCACCCTTTGTTGCCCAGCTGGTCTGAAATTCCTGGTTTCAAGTGATCCTCACACCTCTGCCTCCTAAAGAGCTGAAGTTATAAGCATGAACCATTGTAGTAAGTCTTTGTTTTTTATATTATCATCATAAAGTTGAGTTTCTCTTTACATATGCTGCTAAGAAGAATAAAATAATTTATAAATTTGGTTGATTTATAATCCTGAGTCACAAAATGTTTGTTTAAAAAACTATGTTTGTTAAAATATTTTTCCTAGAAAAATTAATTTAAACTCGTAAACTTTGTCATTGAAAAAATGTGAAATTAACTCATTGTATATAGGCCGTGGTTGAATTTTTGTAACTTCAGTTATACGTAAGTGGTTTGAGTTCACTTGTTAGAAATATCAAGATCCTTTGTGGCTGTGTCTGAATGTCTATTTTTTTGTTCTTACTATTAAAGGTGGTAGAATTCGATGTTAACAGGGATTTCCCCAGAGTATTTTGAATACTTTATTCCATTATAGTACGGCATCTACTTTCACTGATGAGAAATCTACTGTCATTATAATTAACTGATTTTCTTTTTTAGTAATATTTATTTTTGGTGTATGGCTTTGAAGTTTGTAAACTATATTTTTTAAACTAAGTTTTAAGACTATGAATACAATTTCAATTTAAAGATTTACATCCTGCTTTCATTCTGAAGGTTCTCAGCCATTATCTCTTAGATATTTCCTCTAACCTAGCCTTTCCTTCTGGAACTCATGTTGGGTTTTTTTGTTTTGTTTTTTAATTTTCATGCTTTACATCTCTTTACTTTGTGACACATTCTAGCTAATTTCTTCAGATCATGTTCCATATTTCTAATCTTCTCTTCAGCTGTGCCAACTGTAGTACTTATTCTACTTACAAGATATGTTTTTAAATCTTGAAGATTGTGTTTTTCAACTGTAGGATTTTCACTTGCCTATTTTATTCATATAATGCTCTTATCTTATGGGATGATTCCTTTCTTGTCTCTGAATATTTTAAGTTCCACTTTTCAGAAGGTCAGTTAGATCATAATTTCTCTAATTACTTAGGTATGAATTCCACACTAGTTGGATCTATGGACACTCTCTCCTCTGGAATCACCTGTGTGTTTTTTGTAATTTTTATTCATGAGGTCATCTTAAGTTGGAAATGTGTTCTCTGGAAGGTCATCACATACCATTTGCTATAGAACTTCTCCATAAGACTATGTATAACTCTGCTTAGGTGCAGTGAGGGACACTAGTTCTGAATCTTTCTTTTAATTTACACTGACATACACACTTCTTTTACACTGTGTTTTACATGTGTAAAATATGTATATTTTACACTGCCATACACACTTCTTTTATTTTACTATGCCATATGAATACTGTGATTTCAGGCCCCTGCTTCTTCTTGGTAGATACTCAAGTTCTGATTTTTGGAGTTGACTCTGTTTCTACCCACAGCCTGTGCAATTTTTTCCCGTTTATTGAAATCTTGACTGTCCAGTGCAGATTTTCTGGTCTTTGATCTTAAATAGAATAGAAATTTCCTAGCTCAGGGCTTCATCTTCTCATGAGATCATAACCATTCTAAGCATCTTAAGGCTAACCATGCCCTGAGGCATCTATCTAATACAATCCCAACCACAATTCCTTTTCCCACATGATGGCTTCAACTTCGGCTCCATGACTCTAGAATCATTCTCTTTTTGACACCTAGAGATTCTATTTCTATCCTTTGAGTTCAGTCACCTAGTAGCAACTTCTGACACTCAAATAGTTTTCCAGGTTAAAATGTATGCAGGAAAATGTTATAACTATGATGATATCAAAAACCATAGAAAAAGAACTTTACACAATTATGTTATGAATCCCAATGATGGCATCAGCTTTATTGCTCTGCTAACTAAAAAAAAAATACACCAGGTCTGTAATACATCGTTTTGTTGTGACAGAGTTGTGTTAGTGTTAAATGAACATTTCTGCTGAAGTGATATTGTTGAGGTTCAAGCTGTCTCATTTTATACTCCAAGGTTTTCAATAGAGCTGATATTTGAATAGCCATCTGCAATTTTCAAAAGATGCTGTTTGAATCACATAATAGGCAGTGAACAGCAAATTATCAAAATGAGTATGCTGAAGAGAAAGAAAGGATAGCACTTTACTAGTGCCAGGACAGAAACAGGAGTTGGCATCATCTGACATTTCAGAACATTTTCAGACATATCCTAACAGGGAACGTTTTCTTTCTCATACATTTTGTGAGAATGACTTTCATTTTTGTGTGGCAGTCTCTCATTAATAAAAACTTGCACATAAAGAACTTTACATGGATGACACACAGGAAAAGCCATGACACATAACTTTAGCTGGAATCATTTTTTGTGCTTCCTGTTTTATTCACACTGCTCTTCAACAAGCTATAACAAATTTCCTACGTAAGTTTGAAGCCAAAAAATTTGTGTGGCTAAATTTTACATCAACACTCTATCCACGTACTTTGAATAGGATATTTTGAAAGCAATCTGTTAGAAAATCTCTGGTGCTCAATATTTCAGATTTTTCCCCATCTTTTGAAAGCATCAAGTTTTAAAAATGGCAGAGTTAGGAGTAATAGTCTCCTTACAAAGAAAATTATTATTTTGTTTGCTTTTCATTTCTACTATCAAAGATCTTCAACAGGGTGTGTCTATGACTAATTGGGATAAGAAAGATATATACTATTATTGAAAATACAGACTCCTAGGCACTGCTTACTAGAATTCTGATTTTCTTTATTTCTATTAAGGCCTGGAAATTTTTGTTTTAATAAACACCAACTGTACATGATTACTTTTCACGTTAAATATTGAGAGCCATTGATATGAGGCTGGATGAAAGAGCATGGCAGTCAACATGCCAAGAAAGGTATCCAGAGTATGCAGATTTCTGCGGAGGCTCGTCATTCCTTTATTTCAAGGCCACATTCATTTGTAGAACAACTGATACTTAGAATTCAGTGAACAGTTTTATTCTTGCTACACATAGCAAACGCAAGTGAAATTTAACATATGTCATGTGTCTGGGGGTGGTGGCTCACACCTCTAATCCCAGTACTTTATGAGGCCAAGGTGGGAGAACCACATGAGCCCAGGAGTTCAAGACCAGTGTGGGCAATATAGGGAGACCCCATCCCTACAGAAAATTTAGAAAGTTACCAGGCATGATGACACATGCCTGTGGTCCCAGCTACATGGTAGGTTGAGGCAGGAAAATTGCTTGAACCCAAGAGGTCGAGGCTGCAGTGAACTGTGATCATGCCACTGCTCTTCAGCCTGGGTAACAGAGAGAGATCCTGTCTCTTAAAAAAAGAAAGTGTGTAAGTGTGTGTATACACATTTTATGAGATATATATATAGATATACACACACACGTATCTTTATATATTATATATTTTTTATATATTTTTATATATAATATATATATAATGGAATTTGAAATTTATAAACTGGATCCATAGAATTTCATTAAGAAAAGTCCAGGAATGCAGGCAGTTTTTCAAGGAGAGATGGCAACATAGAGGTGATTGAAATATAAATGAATTTAAAGAGTTTAGGACTACTGAGGGGTTTCATTATAAAGTAACCCTAAAATACCTGATGAGAATTGCTTACAATTTTCTCATGATTTGGCTAAGAAATACAAAAATTACTAGGGTTTGTAATTTAAGTAATCTGGTTACTAGTATATCATCGGTAGAAGTAATCCTAAAATGAATGGCCAAAAGTACGCACAGTTAAATTCATCATTTACAAAAGTATTCACATTAGTTGCCTGAGCATTGTCTTAAACATGTTATTTGTTTTAGCCAACTTTTAAGCATCATTTTAAAATAAGCCATGGATTTACTGTCACTTTGTAGTTTTATTGTTTAAATTTTTTGTTGTGATGCTACTACTTTTTAATTATTATTGTTCATATAGAAAATAATTATTCAGTTTTTAATTTGAAGACTGATGAGTACCTATGCTCTTCAATACCAGCATATAAGTACAAGTTTTCAAAATCTTACTTTATTATATGTTAATTTATTTTTATTTTATTACAGATTTCTCTAAAATAGAACAAACTACTGTAATTTTTGATTTGCTTACTTTAATTTTAACATTTATGCCAATCCATTATACACGTTGAGAAAACTATCAACCAAAATCTTTGAAGTAAGGTCTTAGAGTCCAATTACAATGCACAATAGCTTTGATGTGGGCTATCCCATCAGAAACCTTTGTGCCATAAATTTTACCTATACGTCTAAATACTGCATCATTTCTTCAATCAATTCCAAGCATGCCAAAAACTCACTTGTCTGCTTTAAAATATCTTCAGTTGTTTTACATAACATGGTTAACAAATCTAGGTCATCACAGACACCATCCTTATAAAAAAGGCAAATTTAATAACTACATTAAAGGCAATAACTAAATTATTGGCTCCCATTCAATTTTAAGGTTAAACAAATTTAGATTAAACTCAATCTTTCAATTATTCATTTAATATTCAAATGAGAGTTCTATAAAGTCACCTTCTTCAGCTTGATTTCAGCTTCTGGTCACAGGATAAAGTGGGGTCTCATAAAATATTCTCCAGTTAGATCCACTTTGCTATCCAAGGTGATTCTGACATTGACATTGAAAGAGGCTTTAAGCCATTTTCAGTTTGGTCCTCTAATTGGATTCTCCATTCTACCTAGTTATTTCTCTTTTTGAAGTTGCAAAATAGACATGAGTTTCTTTCCAATGTGGCTGGTAGTTTTTAAATATACAGTGAGCCTGATGACTTTTATGAATGTATTTCTTGGATAGTCTCACTAAAGAAACATCAAGATTTTGGGTCATTTGCTTCACAGCAATAAACTGATCGTTAATTAATTATCTCACTATTTTAAAAAATTTACAAATCTGCTGTTGCTTACCACTACTGGTTCACCAGCTGTGGTTAAAAGCCTGCCTTAACTGCTTCATTTTCAAGTTCAGTGCAGTAATGGGCAATTACTTTTTTTCAACATGCCTCATGATTTCAAGTTTTTCTGAATTTTTCTCATCTTAAATACTCTCTGTATAAGATTATAAACCAAATTTCTTGTTTTAAGTAAGTAAGAATGATGTTTTAGAAAAACAGAATTTTCAGTTTATTTGTTATCTAGAGACTTATTGCAGAACGCTGGAACTCTTTTTGCTACGTATTCTGCACGCAAAGTAAGAAAAATATTTGTTATTTACACAAGCCTGGAATATGGTAAAACTGATTTGTGGGAACCAGTGGTTTTATGTAATCAAAAATTAAAAATTGCTACTGATTTAGAAGGTTACAAACTAATGTTTGAAAAAAAACCTTTCTGTAAAGGACTCATGGATGCATCTAGAAAGCATACTTTATAAACAGCATAATCGTACGGGTTACTAACTGCAATGTTAATATCCAGATCCTCTAAATGTGAAAAAAAGTGCCATATTTTTTGTTATTGCAAATTTTTTAGTATGTGCAAATTGTATGTGCAAATTTTTTAGTCTTTGAACTTTTCATTTAAAATGAGTTGGGCTTATATGAAAATGCAAGACTGCATATATGTATTAAAGAACCTTTAAGGAGCAAAAATTTCAGAACTTTCTACTTTAATCTTTGAGTAAACGTGATAGCCTAGGAAGATGGTTAATGTTTAAGATAACGATGAACCCTAATATCTAATTTATCTAAAGAAGTCCAAAGCCATAGCTGGAAATTCAAAACATGGCTCAAATCAGGGCTCAAACAATGTTGTTAGGAACCTGATTATCTTCCCTGCTTCTCACTGCTTCTCTCTGTGGTAGTTTCATTCTCAGGTAGCCTATTGTTCTGTAGTAGCACTGACGGGCTTTAGCAAATCTAAGATGTGATTCTGCTGATTTAACAATGCAATCTGAAAGAGAGAACTCCCCATCACTTCCCAGAGAGAGTATCAATAAAAGTCCCAGGTCTGATTTTCACTGATCTAGCTTAGGCGGAATGCATGCCACTCAGTTAATGTTAGTAATACCTGTGGGCTGGGGGAAGTTCCCAAATGTCGGTGGGACTTTGAACCCAGCTGGTGCTCAGGTTCTTGACACCTTCACAAGAAAACATTCAAGGATGAGCTACAAAATAGGGGAAGTATGGAGATTTATTTCAAAATGAAAAGTACACACTCAAGAAAGGGGAGTGTGGGTGTACTCAGAGTTGTATAGCGGAATTTGAGACTTCTGCCTTTATGGGTTTCTTTAACCAAGGAACAGAATATTCATGTATGTTCCTTGAAAAAGGTGAAGATTTCTCTGAACTTTGGTGCCACCCATTTTTACACCAAATAGGTGTGTTCCTGGAACTGTCGTGGCACCTGTGGGTGTGTGATTTAGTATGTTAATGAGCATATAATGAGGTCCCAGGTAAAAGCAAGGTCAAATCCACCACGTTGTGTCCGGTTTTTCTTAGGCAGCTTGGTCCATACCCTTTTTTTCAGGGTCTTATCAGCCCCTAGCCTCTGCAGCTATTTCAACAGCTTCTTTTTGCTAGTTATGTAAAACTGCTGCCTGGAATTTTCTATTCTCTTGGACCATCCTGTATTGTTCCTGTCTCTATAGCAGTAGTACTGGAGGTAATGGAATGCTTTGATCACTTCTGGAATTAGAATTGAGGGATGTACAACTAAACCAGGTGCAATGAAGGTGAAGGAGAATGGTAGTCCACAGCAAAATTGGTGTGGTTTTTGGAAGGGGCATGGATGCTGGAAAGGCACAAAAACAAACAAAAAACTTCTAATTTTTACAACATGCAAATACAAACCACTGGAAGATAAATAGATTCTAATTAGGTTTAAGGAACAGCTGAAGGTATGCTCACCTATCAGAAGCTCTCTAGTTCCTCAAGCAAATGGACTTCAGTCTACCCAAAGCACCGGTTTGCAGATGCACGTGTTTGCTCAGCCTACCCAGACAGGCCTAACCCCTGACAGTAACATGTGTTAGACTCAAACTGGGGACCCTAATACCTGTATATACCAAGTTTGACTCTCTTATTTCTTATAGATTTCCTTTGTTTAATGGTTCCTTTTTTTAATCAAATGTTTCATCAATTCTTAAGCAATTTCTTGCTGTAAGATCTGCAGTTTGGGCTAATATACTGCCTAATATATTCTGCTGAAGGAAGCAAAATTGTTTTTCTTCCACACCATTTAAACACTTTTGAATAAAAGTAACAGTTTGCTCAGAGGGTAAAACAGAGGAGAATAAGTCTTGAGGAAAATAAGAAGAATTAGAGCTATTCATATTAGTACAGTAAGTTGATAATGTTAGGATGAAAAACATCTTTGAATGTTAGTTGATTTAACAAGGAAAATATAGTCATAAAGGTTTCTATTCATTTATAGCTTGACAAAAAGTACAAGTAATATGATAAGAACTTGAATCCACAGTAATATGGGGCTTTGGAATTTTGTCCTTGACACTTGTTAAATTTAGGTGGAGAAATGAGGGTTATGATAACCCCCAGGTCCCAAGGTCTTGCGTGCCTAATATCAGAATATTTCAAATGTTTAATAATTATGATGAAGGTTTAGGCTGAGATACAAGGCTTATGATAATTTCAAGGTACAGTCAATTCTGTTTTAATGCTTGTTTTAAGGCGTGAGTTTTTTCCAACATAAAGAATAATTTGTACATAACAGGAACTTTGTGTTTGCTTAGGTATAATGTCACCAGAGAGAAATGCTAGATGATAAGGAGAACTGTTGAGCAGAGCAGCATAGGAGAGAGCACACACGTGTGTGATTCTCAAATATCTACCAGCGATCTTGGCTCATGTTTGAGTTATAAACCACACTCAACCACATCTGCTGTTATAACTTTCCACCCAATTTTAAAAACCCCTCCTCCATCACTTGATAATAATTCACAAGCTAAACCCTGCCAATACCCACTTCCACAAGCAAACCGCAGGTCTTTTTAAAGATAACGTACCATGTTTATTGTACTGTTTATGTACATTTTAACCACCTAAAATGTATAAAACTGTGTTACCATTTTTAGAGTTTTTTTTAAAATATGTTACTGATGAAGCTTTTTGAGTATTGTTTCTCAAACCCCCATTTTTGAATGAGTCCTGTGGGATATCCTGCTCAATTTTTTAGTGTAATGATTTTTAGGAACGTATGTCACCTTGTAACAAAACTTACCATGTTGAGTATCAATAAGAGTTTCAATGGAGTTTTAGATGCTCTATAATTAAAATAATATTTATTGAATGAGTGCTATGTTCTATGAATTTTACCTGTATTAGCTACCTAATTTAACTTAATCCTAAAATGACCCTGTGGGTGTGATTATTTTCCCCATTTTATAATGGAGGCAACTATGAATTAGAGGGATAATTTATTCTAAACCACAAAGCTAATAAACAGCTGGAATTCGAAACCCAGCTCTCTGAGAATGCAGATCCCACTTCAAACAACACTGGGCAAACTCAACTATGGCCATACTGTGCTAAGTGCAGCAGGACTTGTATTCAGAGAGACCAGCAGCCATGTGCTCACCTGCCTGTCACTAATTGAGACCATAAAGCCTGGGAACTGGACAGCCTTGCAGCCAAATCTAGGTTCCACCACTTACTGGGTGCATATCATTGAACAAGTTGCTTAAACTTTCTGAATTTTAGTGTCCTAATATGAAAAATGGAATTAGATTGTAATAAAATAGCTAACATTCATTGATCACTTATTATTAACCTCAAAACAATCTATGATATAAATATTGTCCCATTTCTACAAATGACAAAATTTGGGCTTAGAAAAGTTAAAAAAAAAAAAAAAACAAAAAAACAACAAAAAAAACTTGATTAAGGTAGCACAGTCGGTAGGAGTGAAGCTGGATTTCAACCTGTCTGTTAAACTCCAGACACTTGTCTTCTTAACCACTATTGAACACAACCCCTAATAAAACCTTTCTCCTGGATGTCTCTGAGGATTGAGGGAGATACTATCTGCAAATTACTTAGCACTGTGCCCAGTCTATGATGTGAATTTAATAAATGAAGTTCATTGTTATTATTACAATTGGAACTTAGCCAAGAACATAAGTAATTATAATACAAGGCAGAATGTAAGTATTTGAAAAGTTTAAAAAAAAAAAAAAAGAGAAAGATGTCAAGGAAATTCAAAAGAAGGAGAAATGACATATGTAAATAACACCATTCTTTAAGGAAGGGGCAGCATTTGAAAAAAAAAATAATATGATCTTGGCAGACAGAGGTGAGGGAGGATAATACATGTAGCAGGAACAGTGGAGACCGTAAAACACAGAGATGGATTGTGTGGCTCATTTGCAGAGCATAGAGCAGCAGTAGGCCACAGCTGATGATATGCATAGGGCGAGGGGGGATGAGAAAGACAGACTACCCGAGCCTGCCTGGAGAGGGCTTCACACTGCAGGCTGAGCAGTCCTTACTAGACCTGGTGCACAATGGCGAGTCGGTGTCAGTTCTTAAGCTGGGAGGCAACATAAGCAAGCCTGTGCACTGAAAAGACAGATCTGACAAGGATTATAGCAGAGAGTGACTGAAGGTGTGGGCGGGGCAGTGCCTGAGTCACCAGATGCCACCCCTGCCGGTTTCCAGGTGAGTGTGGGTTTTCCTAATAAGCACATTCCTGGGCAACTCTTTGATCTGAGACTCTTTTATGGTTTATGAGGTTTGTAGTGCAATGGGGCCCTCTACAGTCATCTTAATGATTAGACTCAGGAGAATTTAGATGAGAAAAGATGAAAATTAAACCAAAGAAGCAAGTTTGCAGACTTAAAGGCCCATAGGACCCTGGACTGGCAGCCTAAGCATCAGCAGCAGTTGGGTATTGAGTCATGCTCCTTCTAACCAAAGTTACAAAAGTTATAGAGTGCTGGCACAAAGAAAATAGGACCAGAGCTCTATATTTTTTATTTTTCAAAAGAGGCTAGATTTTTTAAAGTAATAAAACAGCTTGGTTTTTAAACATGGGCTTGATTTAAAACAAACACCATGAAAGCTAAAGGGAGTATGTCTGTGGACTGGATCTGCTTATAGGTGTCACATTTCCATTGTACAACTACCAACCAGGAAGGGAATGTGGAGGTCATCTTCAGAGTCTAACTTCTCCACTTAACAGGCAACGATATCATATCCAAAGGGTCCCAGTAAAGTTCAAATCACACAGCTGAACTAGAATACAGGTCTTTTTAGTGCCAAACTATTGGGCACATTTTGTAAAATGTTATCTTGCAATTTTTTTCTTCAGCTGAACCATTACTTACTGGACCACTACTTACTGCTTTTCTGCAAGGTGCATGTGGGGCTGAGGTAGGATTGAGGATAATGTGGAGAGAAGGGGGTTGATGAGATTTGACTGTAGACATGAAAACCACTTGGATTCCTCACTCCTCATCTCAAAAACAACCTGAGTCAGATATGTCTCAATAAAGCTAAGAAGTATTGGGAAATAGCCTATAGCCAACAGTTACAGGCTAGATTAGAATATTTCCAATGTTCTCTAGGAATACTGACTACAGGCTAGAGTAGAATATTCCCAATATTCCAAGAGCGTACTCTAAGAGAAAACTCCTCATTCCTTGAGTCATAGGATAAGCCAGAGTTCCTTTACAGTATACAGTCTCTCCCCAGACTGCGCACTCAACTGTGAGCAGGCACTTGACATTGATCTGACCCCACCCTGAGGGTGTTATACATATCTTAATAATTTGCAGATGACAGCAGGGGAATTTTGTGGTTGATCCATGACAAATATTATTATTATTTTGTGGCCAGGCGTGGTGGCTCACGCCTGTAATCCAGCACTTTGGGAGGCTGAGGTGGGCGGATCACAAGGTCAAGAGATCGAGACCATCCCAGCCAACATGGTGAAACCCCGTCTCTGCTATAAGTACAAAAATTAGCTGGGCGTGGTGGCACACGCCTGTAGTCCCAGCTACTTGGGAGGCTGAGGCAGGAGAATCGCTTGAACCCGGGAGGTGGAGGTTGTAGTGAGCCGAGATTGCGCTACTGCACTCCAGCCTGGTGACAGAGTGAGACAGACTCCATCTCAAAAAAAAAAAAAAAAAAAATTACCCTCTTAAAGATCAGTAATACGGCTAGTTTGACAGCTGGTTGACTGTGAACTTAACCCAATTTTAATCTAGATAACTTATGCCCCAATAATATCTGAGACATAAAAATGACAAAGAAAGGCCATGAGGTGTTTAGTTAAGACTGACTGAACAATTCAGCTCTCCTTATTACCATATAATCACATTTCTTTCTTTCTTTTTTTTTAATCATACTTTAAGTTCTAGGGTACATGTGCACGATGTGCAGGTTTGTTACATATGTATACATGTGCCATGTTGGTGTGCTGCACCCATTAACTTGTCATTTACATTAGGTATATCTCCTAATGCTATTCCTCCCTCCTACCCCCATCTCATGACAGGCCCCAGTGTGTGATGTTCCCCACCCTGTGTCCAAGGGTTCTCATTGTTCAATTCCCACCTATGAGTGAGAACATGCAGTGTTGGTTTTCTGTCCTTGCAATAGTTTGCCCAGATGATGGTTTCCAGCTGCATCCATGTCCCTGCAAAGGACACGAACTCATCCTTTTTTATGGCTGCATAGTATTCCATGGTGTATATGTGCCACATTTTCTTAATCCAGTCTATCATTGATGGACATTTGGGTTGGTTCCAAGTCTTTGCTATTGTGAATAGTGGCACAATAAACATACATGTGCATGTATCTTTATAGCAGCGTGATTTATAATCCTTTGGGTATATACCCAGTAATGGGATGGCTGGGTCAAATGGTATTTCTAGTTCTAGATCCTTGAAGAATCACCACACTGTCTTCCACAATGGTTGAACTAGTTTACAGTCCTACCAACAGTGTAAAAGTGTTCCTCTGTCTCCACATCCTCTCCAGCACCTGTTGTTTCCTGACTTTTTAATGATCACCATTCTAAATGGTGTGAGATGGTATCTCATTGTGGTTTTAATTTGCATTTCTCTGATGGTCAGTGATGATGAGCATTTTTTCATGTGTCTGTTGGCTGCATAAATGTCTTCTTTTGATAAGTGTCTGTTCATATCCTTTGCCCACTTTTTGATGGGGTCCATGCTTATGGATAGGAAGAATCAATATAGTGAAAATGGCCATATTGCCAAGGTAATTTATAGATTCAATGCCATTTCCATCAAGCTACCAATGACTTTCTTCACAGAATTGGAAAAAAAAAACTGCTTTAAAGTTCATATGGAACCAAAAAAGAGCCCACATTGCCAAGACAATCCTAAGCCAAAAGAACAAAGCTGGAGGCATCACGCTACCTGACTTCAAACTACACTACAAGGGTACAGTAACCAAAACTGCACGGTACTGGTACCAAAACAGAGATATAGACCAATGGAACAGAACAGAGCCTTCGGAAATAATACCACACATCTACAACCATCTGATCTTTGACAAAAACAAGAAATGGGGAAAGGATTCCTTATTTAATAAATGGTGCTGGGAAAACTGGCTAGCCATATGTAGAAAGCTGAAACTGGATCCCTCCCTTACACCTTATACAAAAATTAATTCAAGATGGATTAAAGACTTAAATGTTAGACCTAAAACTGTAAAAATCCCAGAAGAAAAGTAGGCAATACCATTCAGGCCACAGGCACGGGCAAGGACTTCACGACTAAAACACCAAAAGCAATGGCAACAAAAGCCAAAATTGACAAATGGGATCTAATTAAACTAAAGAGCTTCTGCACAGCAAAAGAAACTACCATCAGAGTGAACAGACAACCTACAGAATGGGAGAAAATTTTTGCAATCTACTCATCTGACAAAGGGCTAATATCTAGAACTTACAAAGAACTTAAACATATAATCACATTTCTCATCTTTATGAGATGTTTCTTTGGAAGCTGTGGGTGTTGCCGACAATCTGGAACATCCATCATGTTTAGTTTTGGAAGAGAAGTAAAATATAATGATGGGATGCATGTATTCACATGGATATTCTTAAGGGGCCTAGCCTTACAATTCTTAGAAAATTAACTGTTTAAGCTCTTATACTCTGAACTGGGCATTGATGGATTAAATAATTAATAAAAATTGAATACTTAATAAAAATTCAGAATTTAGAAAAGACATTTGTGAATGTGCTACTGAATAAGTCTGAGCCAAAGGTTTGGACGAAAATGTGGGCTCACCCAGATTAGCAGTGCTAGACACTGGTAAATTAAGTTTCAACATTTATAGTTCATCTTGGCAGCTGCTCATGTCCTGATGTCATGCAGCCATGATGTAAGCGAGAAAGAGTGATGTTTTGCAATAGAGGGATTTTGGTAACCCTTCCCATGAGTGTGGGTTGCAGGATATCAATATGTATATCACTTCAGAGAAAGCATGTTACATTTTGTAATGCAGAGACATTAAATGGCTTCCTTATGGTCCTCTGCATAGATGAATCATCTTCATGTTTAAATTAAAAGCTTAAATTGCTGATGTTTGTTATTTTCTTATGACTTTTTTCTCAATTAAATATAATGAATGGAAATCTTGACATTACCAAAATGAACATGTTAAAATTAAAGGATTAGATTCGTATTGTGCCAGGAAAGACTAAAAGATGAACTAAGTTATAATTTCATCCTTTTCAAACTTTATGAAAACACAACTATATGAAAAGTTACCTTGGGAAATATAATATAATGAATATAAGAATATAATGACAAGCATTGCAATTACTTTTTTTGCAAATTTACTGACTCCAGGATGGCTGAGATTATTTTCTGTGCCCCGTCCTCATTATACTCTGAAATGCTAAATAATAAAGCACTCATGAATATTGATGACTTAAAAATGTGTTCTCAAATAATTGAAGGATAGACAAAGGGAAGAGACAAAATGGGGAATGAAAGAAATTGATGAACCTCTTGGCTAGTGTAATGCAGTTAAAGATGCCAGAAACATGTTGGCATTTGTTTCCTAAATAATCCACCCCCAATTAATGATACATTGATTGATAGCTGAAAGTGTAGTTCTGAAGCACAAACTTTACTGAAAGGCTCTTTTTAGGGTCTTCTTGCATATAGAAAAAAAATGAAACAATTTCCAAATATCTTATACTTATGCATTTTCCCACTTAAGTTCTGCTTAGGTACTTAAATATTGCCAGATGTGGCTCTAGCTCCATAGGAATGTCAGAAATGCCTTCCTACAAAATTAATGCTAGGAACTACAGGATCACAAGATTGTTTTATATGAAATATCATAAACAGATGGTTATCACAAGCCACACTCTGAGTTTCTATACAATCTCACAAGGTAGATTTTATGTTGTTAATAAGTGCTATTCTATAGATGAAAAAAGTTGAATCTCTGTATTTGTTTTGGTTAACATTTTGGTTTTGCAACCTGAGGATTTTAATTCTCTTCCTGATGTTCTAATTTTAATTATATTGTGTTTGTAATTTATAAGTATTTATAGACAACAAATATTTATAATCTTTAAAGTTATCACCCCTCCAGACTCCAGCATTAATTTCTTTCTCCTTTTATCAGGAGGCAGTTCTTAATTAATTAAAGGCAATCCTGTATTATTTCTTCCCATACTCTCCCCAGCTATTTTACATCTTTTTGAAATACTCAGGAAGAGAATCGCTTTCTAGGTGTGGTCTGTCACTGGAGTCATTGGGAGGAAACTTCAATTCTCCACTCCTTGGTATGATGTAAGCTTTGCATACTGTGTGAAAACATTCAGAAAGTGCTGACTGCAGTCCATTTGCATTAAATTCCTTCTGAAGGAAAAACAAAACAAGTTAAATACCTTCTACACAAAGGGAAGCAGAATTTTAAGTTTGGTTTAGGAATGAATGAAAAGTTATAATTTAATGTAAATGAAAGGCTTGTTGCTGGACTGTCATTGCAAGAATAGTCAAGTTTGATCCTGTTTTCACCACTCATGATCAAAATTGTCTTGCTTATCTACATCACAAATGGAAAAAAAAAAAGAGTCCATTGTTTTAGATTGAATCTTAAAAAATGATAGCTATTATTACTCTTTAATATTTTATATTTCCTTCAAAAATAAATTATTTCACAAACTAAACACTAAAATATACACCTTAGATAATATCGAGTGGTGTGTTTCAGGGTTAGAGGTGGGGTTGAGGTCCATCTCGATATACTGATGTTGAGGATCTCACCGGCAATGCACATTTGGAAAAACATTTCCTTATTCCACTGTCAAGTTTTAGAACTACCAGGGCCTTGTAGAAAATGAAACCAAAGCCCAAATAAATTAAGCAACCTGCATATGACTGTTTGAATTAAGTGGCAGAAATATAACTAAGAGGAAGGATACTGATTTTTTTTTTTTTCAGATGGAGTTTCGTTCTTGTCGCCCAGGTTGGAGCGCAGGGTGGCCATCTCGGCTTACTACAACCTCTGCCTCCCAGGTTCAAGCGATTCTCTTGTGTTAGCCTCCACAGTAGCTGGGATTACAGGCATGCACCACCACACCCAGCTAATTTTTGTATTTTTAGTAGAGACGGGGTTTTACCATGTTGGCCAGGCTGGTCTCAAACTCTTGACCTCAGGTGATCCATCCGCCTCGGCCTTCGAAAGTGCTGGGATTGGCCGGGCGCGGTGGCTCAAGCCTGTAATCCCAGCACTTTGGGAGGCCGAGACGGGCGGATCACGAGGTCAGGAGATCGAGACCATCCTGGCGAACACCATGAAACCCCGTCTCTACTAAAAAATACAAAAAACTAGCCGGGCGAGGTGGCGGGCGCCTGTAGTCCCAGCTACTCGGGGCTGAGGCAGGAGAATGGCGTAAACCTGGGAGGCGGAGCTTGCAGTGAGCTGAGATCCGGCCACTGCACTCCAGCCCGGGCTACAGAGCGAGACTCTGTCTCAAAAAAAAAAAAAAAAAAAGAAAGTGCTGGGATTACAGGCGTGAACCACTGCGCTTGGCCTGGATACTGATTCTTATTATTTTGACTGTTACTCCATTTTTTTTCCCTCTCCCTCTTATGTGCAAATCTGTTAACAAGTGTTCAAAAATGATAAAGAAAGTTTCCACATGCTGTGGTCTGGTGAAATAATTCTATATCCTGTTTTCAGTTTCTATTTTAGGGCCAATTGTAGACTTTTATTCAGTAGGAGAGTTCTAGGATCTCGGTCCAAATGAATGGTCACCGGGTAATTCCACTGATAACTGGAGGAAGTGATGAACAAAAGCATTAGCGACCAGTGAGTCCAACACAAAGTTTTATAATCCATGTAGAAATGGAAATGCTTTGCCTACTCCAGGCTTGATATCCAGATAGCTTCAGTCTTCAGAAACTCTAGTTTATTCCATATTTTACATATAAAGGCTGTATGTTGTTACAAGCTGTGTATGATTTGTATTTGCCTTGGAATTACCATTCTGTTTTCAGTGGCTTAGATTTAAGACACATGTTTGGTTCACTGGAGGTACCTTAACACTGATTTCATTCTAAAAGCTGACATCACATTCTTTTAGACACCATGAAAACAATAAGTTTGGGATAAGGTTCATTGAGCAAATAGAATTAGGTCCATCTAGGTGGTAAAAAATGCTGGGTAGTAAGAACATGAAGAACCCAAGCAAGGCATTGCTTTGGCTTGCTGCAAAGTTGATTATTATTCCCATGAAAATTCACATCTGACACAGCCAGGGACATGAAACTCAGTCTTTCTGTAGTGAGAATAATAACCACACAACAACAAAAAACCCAGAGTGAAACAATGAACTTGACTTCTGTCACCGCAGCTTGTTCACTTGGCTTCCATCACTCCTTAAGGATGGCAAAGTCTAAAGGCCAACGCTGAAGTTTATCTTCTCAATTCATTGTGATCCCAACTTTCGTTATTTTCGAGTCTAGTCAGCTTGACAAGTTTTGTTGTTTCATGTGAAAACTTTAATTTTGAGCTCACTGATCTCTACAGATGCCTTGATGAAAATTCTTCACAAAGGCCTCACAGCGGTCGTCTTTCTCCAGAACAGACATTGTAAGGTGATTTCAATTTTAGACACCTGAAACAGAGCATTGGTTTCCATATGAATTTGACTGTGGTTCATATAGGTCATTGAAGCTTACATAAATGCACCCTGCAGCAGTTGCTCTTGGTGTCCCTCCCAGATCGCCTTTACCCATTGGTCAACCCATCCCTCAGCAGCTGTGGGCATTAACAGGCTCATTGGCAGCAGTCTTCTCCCAGGGTCTGCGCATGGCCAACTGAGTGCCCTGGCAGGAGATTGCTGGGAGATTACAAGCCCCTGTTCCTTACCCCACATGAGTCCATGATTGAATAATATGGGATATTGAAATCCAGATGCCTCTTCTGCTTGCAAGAAGTCTACACTACTATTCACATTCTAGATCTCCCTGTGGAATCAGACTGGGGCTACACTTCAGTTAAAGCCACATCTTTGCTTAGCTTCTTCTTGTGCTCCATCTGCTTTCCTTACTTTATTACGGGTTTCACCTAAAATAAAGGTAGAGTACTCCCTCAACCAATCATATGCACAGCAATTTCCATCTGAAGGCTCTGCTCCTAGGAAATCTGACCTCAGAGAGCCACCTTAGTAATGTGGAAAAGTCTTACCTCCTCCTCCTCCTCCTCCTTATTATTACATTTCTTGGTCTGTTAGGCAAATCTACAACTGATATAATATAGATTTGATTCTCTCTAAGATGTATTTGTTAAGCAAAATAAACTTTTCTAATTTTGAACAGGCAGTTTTGGTCATTCAGAAATGACAACTTTTTAGAGTACAGCAAGGGAAATGATGTATTTGTATTTTTTTGTTAGGGTATCTCACTTTATTTCTTGACTTTATCCTAGTTACATGGATTTAAGGAAAAATTACTTATGTGGAAAAAAACAAGAATTAAGAATGAATATGTAAATAATTACAATTATTTGTAGATTATCTTCTTAGGTTTTTAGCAAAAGACAGTATCTTCTGAAGATACCCCCAGTTGATGTCTGGGAAGAAATGGCCAGTGTTTGTCACACATTTTTATTCAGTTTTTACTTGTTTCTTAATTTTATTTCACTCAGCAAATATTTACTCAGAGTGTGTTGTGTGCTAGGCATAGTGTAAGGCACTGAATACACAATTTTGAACAAGATATACTTAGTCTCTACTTTCTTGGGGCCTGCTGTCCTCGTCATTTATAATTTTAATGTGGGCAGACAGAGATAGGATGAAGGGAGACTGTACTTTTAAACTCTCCTATTACAACTGAAGCAAATTTTTACCACTCATCTGGGTTTATGAGAAAAGGCATGAAAAATATTACATAGAAACTTTTTGCCAGATTTACAGCTCTTTTTTAATTAAAAAAAAATTTACATGTCAATTCCTGGCACATTATAGAGGCTGAATAAATATTTGTCAAACGAATGCATATGAAGTGACTTCATATTTTGTCTTTTTCATACCTTTTTCTTATATAGCAGTAAAAAATAACAAGAAAACCACTTAATAGTAATCCAACACCAATCCCAATTGCAATGTATTTTTCATAAGAATCCACAGCATATGAAGTTAAAGTCAAGTGCTCACACCTTTCTCCAGTATAACCAGTAAAACACCTTTAAAAAAAGAAAAAAAGTTTAATTTTAAAACCTATGGTGGTAGAAATACAAATAAATAACCTGTTTCAATAAATTTAAAAAAATAAATGGAAATAAGGAATTTAATTTGAAGAGGCAAATACCAAATGAAAGCCAATCTGTTAAGGGCAATGAAGCAGCTGTGAATTTTCCAATAATCATGAAGGCCCCATATTTTCCCTTCATTAGTAGAGGGAAAAGGTAGTATGCTTGCACAATTTACTCTAGCAAAATCATTAGTCTATTCTTCCATAGGAGAATACTGAGCAAATCATGATCATAAAAATAGTATCTTAGTTGCTCTAGAACTTCATATTCCTGTAATGTTTTTGCCTTAGTTTCCTTCATTTCATCTTGAAAACAACTCCAAAACTTAAAATCACCTTTGCATGTTGTTAAAAATGCAGATTCTGATTCAGTAGTTCTGGGGTAGAGCATAGATCCTGCATTTCTAAAAAGCACCAGGTTCAAGAGATGCTGCTAATCTGGCAACCATGTTTTTAATTAATGAGGATTAAATAGTTTGGACAAAAGACTCCTTAGATACTCAAATATGTAGAGGCCTGTCAAGTCATGTTCAGATTATGCACCCTTTTAAACTAAAGAGAGAAAAGTGTGGAAATGTACTATATGAAACAACAGAGGCATAAAATCATCTCCTGTCTCTAGGACTTGGAAAGTTCTTTGCGTTTACCTGCAGATGGCTTTCTCTAGTTCATGGTGGAATGCACAAGCACCATTGATGCAGTAACTGTTATGATCTTCCAGGCAAAGGTGCGAGAACTTCAAGGCTATGGGTCCTTCTACGTTGTCAGCTAGGAAAAGGAGATACAATATTAGCAAATGAAATGTGTCTTACTTTTATGGTAAAATTTTAATACATATGTAAATAAATTTTTAATTTTAAGGATATTTGGGGGTGGTGCTGTGTCCTTTAAACTACTGATTCTCTTAGCAGGTTGTATTCACAAGGGCTGGGTTAATATCATCTAAACATATGACATATTATTAATTAATTAGGGGATGGAGGTGGATTGATGATTGTTTCATTTTTTAAAGCAGCGTGGTAAGACAGAAAAGGCAACAAATTCGCCAAAAGGTGGCAGCATTGGTTCTAGTCTTAGCAGGTTATTATGAGCAATGCTTCCCAGACTTGTGCCTGAGTACTAATTAATATAGAAGGTCTCACATAATATTTCCATTTTCTTCCTTTACACCTGAGAAGTCAGCACTTGGGAAGATTTGAATTTACACTTGTGAGATAATAAACAAGATTCTTATTCCTGATTCTCTGATGTACAAAAGACATACCTATGCCATTGTTGGTGTTTATGCAGTGGGAATGACCCTTGGGTAAAATTGCATAATTGAGTCCTTTGGGGTATACTTTTTGATTCTTAAATTTTTCTCAAGCAGAATCAATGGCAGTTTACTTGTCATTTTTAGAAATAAACGTATTTCCTCATCATTATGATAAAGGTACACCATATTTGCCTTGCTAAGATTAGGCGAATCTTACTTGTTTTTAGGGAAAAAACAGTTTTAAGAGGTATTCGAAGATTACAGACAAGATACTATGCTGTATTACTTTATTTTGGTGAGAACACACATTACCTTCTAATTCACATTCATTTTGTTGAATAGGATGAATACAATTTATCATTTTAATAATTAATTCTCAGGCAGTGAGAATTTTCCATTATAAACTGTGCTGGGTGCTTTCTATTTCAAGACTAAACAAGTTCGATTAACTAAGCCTGAAACTAGATTTTGCAGAAAAATGTGAGAATTAAGCCATTTCTGAAGAAAAGTTATACCAGAGAGACTCATCTTTCCCCTAAGAATGAGGAGAATGATCATAACTTTATAAAAATTTTTCTAAGATACTAGATTGATATTTTTAAGTTAGATAAAAAGCAAAAGGAAAAATTAAAGTTCTCCATCAAGAAAGTAAAGGAAAAATACAGAAATGATATACAGTTGTACCTCCATATTCATAGGCTCCACATCTGTGAATTCAACCAAACTCATATGGAAAATATTTGAAAAAAAAAAGCATCTGTACATAACATGTACAGACTTCTTTTCTTGTCATTATTCCCTAAACAATGCAGTATAACAACTATTTATATAGTGTTTACAATGTTTTAGGCATAACTAATCAAGGGATGATTTAAAGTACATGGGTGTGTGTCTATAGGTTATATGCAAATATTTTGCTATTTTATATAAGGGATTTGAGCATCTGTGGATTTTGGTACCCTCTGGGCAGGAAGAAGAGGTCTTGGAACCAATGTTGAACCAATTATGAAGGATGACTGCATTGGATTCCTTTTTAATGTTATTATTACTTGTAACTCAAAAAATTTTATTTGCTGTTCACCATTAAGGAAGAACAAAAATATAGTACTGAGCATGCTATTACGAAGTCAGTCATTGAGAGAAAACTATGCTTCTTTAATTTCCTGCAGTATATTATATTCTTTTTTCTTTTTTTATTTTATTTTATTTTTTTTTTCAGACGGACTCTCGCTCTGTCACCCAGGCTGGAGTGCAATGGCCCCATCTCAGCTCACTGCAGCCTCCCCCTCCCGGGTTCAAGCAATTCTCCTTCATCAGCCTCCTGAGTAGCTGGGATTACAGGCATGTGCCACCATGCCCAGCTAATTTTTGTATTTTTAGTAGAGACGGGGTTTCACCATGTTGGCCAGGCTGGTCTCAAACCCCTGACCTCAGGTGATCTGCCCGCCTCAGCCTCCCAAAGTGCTGGGATTACAGGCATGAGCCACTGCGCCAGGCCAGTATATTATATTCTAATAAGCTGTTTCCTCTTTGTTCAAAGGCTTAGAAGACAAATAGTTGGCTAAAAGTTGCTCTAAAACCCACATTGATCTCGTTTTGCAAATCAACAGATATTCAAAAAATCAAATGGGTAAAATATTTTGAGACAGTCATTTAAAATTTTAAATTATTGAGGAAATGAAGAACACTGACATATGACAATCTTCCTTTATTTGCCTGACTCTGAGTACAAGATATTGTTTCCTCTGTCCTAAATCACATTGCCAGCCTTCATATAACAATCAGGATGCAATTTGCGAAAGAATCATAACCACTCAGTCACTTGGTAAGCAGCAAGCTTTCCAAGTTTCACCTCTAAGAGTTTAAACAGATTTGAGAAAGAACGCTGATGCTCAAGAGCATCCAGAAGCCACCATGATAATAATTAAATATGAAAGAAAATATATCATCACCATCAATAACAAAAATTGGGTACAAGTGGTTAGGAAATAGAGCATATGCTAAAATAACAACAAAAACCCCAAAGCAAACAAGAAAAAAAGATCATTCCAAAGATTAGGGAAAGTGCTTTTCATCTTGTAGCCATAATGTCTTTGGCAGCAAAGCTTATAATCACAGATCAAAATATAATGTTGCTCATCAAGAATGCCAAAATGGGGACAAACTGTCTCTGAACACATAGGGGTTATTGGGAACCAAGCAGAAATGAAGCAGAAAATGTGGCCTGTTTCACATTCAAGACAGTAACTGAAGACAGCTTTTGTCTCATTTGCTTCACTTCCTCCTTTTAAAAGGGCAATTATTTGCTGGCACATTTATCTGTCACTTCAATTTAATAGCATCCTGCTAAAAGAGTTGATTATCTAATAATAAAATATGTATTAAAAATGGCCAATGTTGCTTTTATCACACTCCAAATTTCTCTCCCAAGTTTCAGAAAAGTCTTGTGAAATATGAAAATGGGAAGAAAATACCTTCTGTTTTGTTAACTGTCCAGTTACTTTGCTGGGCTGTGATTGGAGGTGTTACAGTCACGGCTGCCTCTTCAGTCAGTGCTGTCATTGCTGTATTAAGGGGGCAAAAGCATCTTTAACAGAGAGCCTCCTTCTATGTACAAGCAACAGATGGAAAGTATTCTTATTCTGTTTATTCCTATTTCTATTTTTTTTTAATTTATTTCAGTTGAAATCCATAATGTGACTAGGGCAACATCCTTAGAGTTTCTCATCCATTCCATTGACTATATTAGGCTTAGAGCAAATAAAAACCCAATTTTTAAGACCATTGATACATTTACATATTAATCCAAAAATAAGAACACTATAGTATAATAACTAAATGTATCAATCACTCTTCAATTGTATAAAGCAAACATTCTGGAGGTCTCAAAAAAGGTGTCAAAATATATTAGGAAAGAAACATACAGGACATAAGAAACTAAATTAAGCCACGGATTCATTACTCTGATCTTTGCCGTAAAGAACAACTATTAGAAGCCAACTTCTCTCTAATGCAGAGAAAATAAATTCTATTCACATTTTACACTGATATAAAGTTAACAAAACAAAAGGAAATTACCTACCGTTGAATAAAAGATAGACTGATATTGGAACTTCCAAAGCCATTTCCTGTAGTTGCTTAACTTTCCTTCTCTTATCCTTCTAGACTGACGAGTGGAAGGTTTTTATTGAGCTCTGAGTCTTTGTGGCATTTATATTTCATGAAGCGTCATCTGGCAGTTCTTACCAATCAAAAAAATATGTACTTCTGGCAGCAGCAGAAAGCCTCTGGGCGCTCACGCACTTGTTTAGGATACCTGTATTATCTAGCAATGCAATCAACTTTTCTTTTGAAACATTGGTTTCCTGTTACCTGTGGGCATAATCATGTATGTAAAAGTACTTAAAACAACAAGAACAAAATGTGATTTCAGGAAAGGCTCCAATTGGTGTGAAGAGAACTATACCAGCTCCAACAATGCTAGAAACCTATACGGGAGTTCAACAAACATAACTGCAAATTAGGAAGCAGCATAACCTGTTTCTAAAAGAAACATCCCTGAAACTGTAGTTGGTTATACCACCTTTTGTTACAGACTATGAGTTCTATTTCAAATCAAGATAACTTGTTAATTTAGTTGCAGGGAACAGTTACATTTGTGAAAACACGGACATTTCATATTCCATTTTAGTGTTTGTTTCTTAGTTTTACTATGATAAGTGCTGTAAATAAAATTATTTGTAATAGTGTAACATTCACCTTTCTGTCCTCCTGCTATTTAACATTTTTATGAGCAAATGAAATGGGCTACCATGTTCCAGAAACAACAATGCTTAAATCTGCATCCCAATGATTAAGCTACAGAGAACAGTAAAGTACCAACATAATGATAATAGCAATAATAACAATATTAAAATTCTCCATTAAGAGAAAATTAAGATGACATTTAGTTTGGATACATCCAATGACTAGAAAGATTCTAAGTTAATACGACATTCAAATTATTTCTCAATGTTCATCTAGTTGTAATGATTAAAGTGGCACTTTAAAGGCCAAAATATGCCATTACAGCTACTATATTTTACAACTACAGAAATTTTCACTTGCCCCAAATTACTATAAATAATTTATAAATATATCTTCCTGAGGCATTGAGTCTTTCTGCCTGGAATTTCAATTGCTTGTATTTTCTTGAAATTTGAAACCTCAAAACCCTAAAAACATATTCAAGTCAAGATAGGTTATCTTTTGCATCATGTCCAGCCAGCAAATTAGATTTACCAGAAAGGAGCCCTTTCACTATTCGAATATAAATGTCGTGTTAGAAATCACACAAGAACAAGCTTGTTGAACTCATTATAACTTGGGCAATCACTTACCACAGGAGTCATCATGTTAAAGTTAAAATAATAGTACTTGACTCACTTTAAATGTGTCTACATTTTGCATTTCTACTTTTGTACGTTTCTTAAAACCTGTTGATTACTAAGTCAATTTCTCGATAATATATTTCCCAGGCAAATAACATTTGAATTATAAATTGAACCATCTTCTTTGCACCATTGCTGAGTATTTAAGAAGAAATCATTTACAAAAGATTAAATAAACCATCACAATTCTTTTTGTAGTTTCTGGAGGGAGATGTTAGGACTCCCTCCTAGGGAGATGTTTAGTTCTTTTTTTCCTTTCTTTTTTATTTTTATTTATTTATTTGGTTTTTTTTGAGATGGAGTCTCACTCTGTTGCCCGGTCTGGAGTGCAGTGGCGCGATCTCGGCTCACTGCCAGCTCTGCCTGCCGAGTTCACGCCATTCTTCTGCTTCAGTCTCCTGAGTAGCTGGGACTACAGGTGCCCACCATCATGCCCTGATAATTTTTTGTATTTTTAGTAGAGACAGGGTTTCACCATGTTAGCCAGGATGGTCTCGATCTCCTGACCTTGTGATCCACCCACTTTGGTCTCCCAAAGTGCTGGGATTTAATACTTTATTTCTAAGACTGAGACACCAAGGTACAAAGATTATCTTTGTAAAAACTCTTAACTGTAGCTGGTGCAGTCCTTTGCACTTTACAGGTTTCCTCACACATCTCAATTCTTTCTTCAGTAACCCTGGCCCATACAAATCCAGTGCCTAACATCTAGTAAATACTTAATGAATCTGTCTTCAGAGAATAAGGAAATAAATAACAGGCATTATTTCTATTCTCACATGACAAATGACAAATTGAGGCTCAAAAGAATTAAGTGACTTGCCAAAGGACATTTCTAGAGTCAGGACTTCAATCCTGGCCAGGTGCAGTGGCTCATACCTGTAATCTCAGCACTTTCAGAGGCTGAGGGAGGAGGACTGCTTGAGCCCAGGAGTTTGAGACCAGCCTGGGCAACAGAGCAAGACCCTGACTCTACAAAAAATAAATTAGCTGGGCATGGTAGTCTGAGTTACTTGAGAGGCTCAGTAGGAGGATCACTTGAGCCTGGGAGGTCAAGGCTGCAATGAGCCATGATTATATCATGTCACCCCAGCCTGTGCTACAGACCCTGTCTCAAACAAAACAAAACAAAACAAACAAACAAAAAAAGGACTTCAATTCTATATTTTCACATTCTAAATCATATACTCTTTCCTAGCTGTGTCCTCTTTGAGTTGTTGAAGTGATCTCAAAAGAATTCCCTTAATTATCTCCTAAAATCAAGCTTTAAATAAATTACCTTTATTAGAAAAATACTAAATATTTAATAAACTGTGATTTTCACTCACATCTGGGCTGAGAGATGGAACTGCAGCCTCTCTGATAAACTGGGCCACTTAATATAGAAACCCATCTTCTGCTTTAGTTTATGGTGTACACTAGAAAGTAACTCTAAGTCATCAAACATGTTGCCTTTCCTCTGGGGTCCGTACTCATGGCTCCCACTTACAGTCTTTACAGGAAAGTCCACTCCCTTCACGTCTTCAAACCTCTCACCCAAAAGTCCTTTCTCTAAATCCTAAAGAATACGGGAGATGGATACTGTAAGGTGGTTTTTCTGATATCTTTATTCATTCTTAATATGCATTAAAGTAGGTTCGGGTGAGAAAGGAGAAGGAAATGAAAGGCTAAGAGCTCCACTATTACTTTTCCCTCAGGCCATGTTTTCGGGTTTTTAAATGTACTTATCTTTCTTCTTCTAGAAGTTTATTTTAGAAGAGAGAATATCTGAAAGTTTATTCTTCCCTCCCCTTTCTATCTTTTTTTCCTTGCTGTTTCACTAACTCAACCAAAATTTATTGCTGGTCATTGGCAGAGAATGGTGATCAGTTCATTGATTCTCTCTCTAGGTATATTCTGTCACTTTCATGGATTCAGTTGCATTCATTCACAAAATATTGAATGACTACTATATCCATGGCACTGGGCTGGGTGAGATGATATTTGTAAGACAAATAGATAAATCATGCATAGATTTTGACTTCAAGGAACTAAAGGGATCTAGGCAAAGTACATACATAACTGCAGTACTGGGTAGAGAGTGACAACTGCCATGAATGTGTGCATAAAGGGCTCTGAGAACTAAGGGATGGCATTTTTCATGGACAAGTTTCATTTGAAGTGAATCTTAAGTAACAAGTAGGATTTAGACACCCAGTGATAAGAGAAAGGACTTGGGGTTGGGGGTGGGATCTGAGGGAAGGCAGAGTGGAGTAGTAAAAGGAGTGGCTTCTGACTCACATCATCCCAATAGATTTTGTTGTGAATTCAAATTCCACCTTTTCTATCTATTTGGCCTTGGCTGAGGCTTTTTAATAATCAGGAGGGTCAATAATTTTCTCATCTATTAAGTGGAGATTGTCAATAATGAGCAAAGACAAAAAAAAAAAAGGCACTTTGGGAGGCCAAGTCAGAAGAATCGCTTGATCCCAGGAGTTTGAGACCAGTTTAGGCAATACAGTGAGACCCCTCTCTACAAAAAATTAAAAACTTAGCTGGGCATGGTGGCACTCGCCTGCAGTCCCAGCTACTTGAGGTTGAGGTGGGAGGATTGCTTGAGCCTCAGAAATGGAGGCTGCAGTGAGCAGTGATCACACCACTGTACCCCAGCCTGGGAAACAGAGCGAGACCCTGTCAAAAAAAAAAAAAAAAAAGAACAAAAGAGGAAAGTATTTAGCACATGCTAAGTGCTCAGTTAAGGATAGTTGTTACTACTGAGTAAGTGTAGAAAGACACACAGTGTGTATAATGGTCACCAAGGCCAGGAATTTAGTGTGACAGTATATGCGGACGAGTCCTAAATTCTTATCACTAACTATGAATTCTTAACCTCTTCCTAGACTGATACTACTTCAGAATTCTTATCTATGTATTATGTCATCACCTCAAACTTAACATATTTTAAACTGAACATATTATCACTACTCCAAAGTCAGCTCCCTTTCACAATTTCCTCATGTTAGTCAATGATAACAACTTCTGATCTCTAACTACAATTCTCGTAACTTGCTGAATACTGCCAAATTCTGATTTATCCACTCCTCTAATTTATTTTTGCATACTTATCCAGCTGTATCACTCTCCAAAACAAACCTTTCACTTTGTCTAATTGCAACTCTTGCTTTCATACATATATGCTAACTCATAATAATTTCTGTAACTTTATTATGTTCTTTAGGGTGCTCTTTATAGATACTTTACAGATACAGATGTGGTAGGAGAAGAAAACAATCTCTATGCTACTTCATAAGGCCGACATGTCTATCTTTCAAGGACATCAAGTAACTATGAAGTTATGATTCCAATAAATTGACTTTACCTCTGTAATATGTTGACTCTGTCACCAAACCTTAGGTTCCTCTGAGCTCTCTCCCTGATCAGATCTTGATCTAGACCCATCGAGCCCAGTTTTAGCAAAGAATCCTGCTAAGTCAGTTTATAGAGAGTCCCTCACCCTTGCTATTTTATCTAGTTTCTGATCCCCTTCCCTTGATATCTAAGCATTTGGCCTGCTGTTACCAAGCATCCTGACAAGCCAGTTCAGTGAGAATCCCCCTGCCCTGAATATCTAAAGTTCCTCTTAGTAATTTTCCATCCACCAATCCCCTAGCTCTGCTCATTGGCTATAAATCCCTAGCTGTCCATGTTGTATTCAGAATTAGTTAGATCTCTTTCATCTACTGCAATGGTCTTCACATCTTCTTGACTGTTTTAAACAAGTGTCAGAGTAATTTTTCTTCTACAGCATTTTAATTAGTTTACAGGAAGTCTAAATTCTGAATGTTATTCCAAAGGAACTATTCCTGCACCTCTGCTGGGGTAGAGCTCAAAATTACAGTCTTCACATTTTCCACATACATGTATTTTAGTCACTTTGTTTTGGGAGTTAGGAACCCTTAAAAATTAAAGAGGCCCTTTCTGAATGTTTGCTTGGAAGCTTTAAATTTAAACTTCTGTCAGGGTTATCAGACAACAATTGGTCTGAATTGACTGTGGAATATGCTATATAACCTTTTCTTTCACATTTTAGAAACTTGTACATTTCTCCAGGATGTAGTAAGGAAATGGGTAAGAAATTTATATCTATCTGAAGAAAAAAAGAATATAGCTTTTCTTCAAATTGCTTTTATTATACAGTTGCAATGGTATTAATTATAAACATCTAGTCTATTTTCACACAAATAGTCATGAGTACACACTGATAAAGACATGCGCTGGGTAAGAGTCATTATTGGTACATAAACATACTGGGATTTGGGCATGAAAACACAGTATCAATTAAACAGCTTTAGCAGTCTCAAAATAGACTTCAATGACATTCATATATATTTCCTAATTTAAATTGTGTTAGAAACGTTGTGTCTACTTTGAGGAACAAATGCTGTAACAGAAGAGGGAAGACATGTAGGCAAGAAGGCAGGAGATTTTTAGTTGTATACTAAGGTTTAGTTTTGGCACATTGAAAGTATCATGTTTTCCTATTAGATTTCTGAATTTGTGAACAAACATTAACAGCTGCTGTTCTTTAATATGACCTAATTCATACGATATTTGTGGGAAAATACAACTTTAGTTTTGTCTGTTTACTTATTTTTTGATTTTTCCATTATTTCTCAGTGAAGGTACTATCCAAATATTTTTTAGAAGAAGAAATAAACCACATTTAAGCCTAAGACATTCTTCATGTATTTTTACTGTGGCAAGTAGTCATTCACAATGTGATATAATCATTACTCTTAGTAGTCACTCACAATGTGATAAAATCATTACCCTTCCAAATAGCATTGCATTTTTTGCCTTCCTGGAATATTTTCCTTTCCTTAAATAGAACATCATTTCTCATTAGGATGGACTTATAGGATGCATTTGGGGGATAGTTGAGATCAATATTTTATTTTCAATATTCTATTTTTCTTGCAGTAAGCAAGCTCTTTTTCAGCATATGACATAGATCATAAAATATACTGAAAATGTGAGCATGCAAATAGCGAAACCTAAATTACATTTTATATGGGTACCCATTTGGCTGACAGGACATTTGTTGAAAACATATTATATGTAATATTTAATTGTGTCAAAAATATATTTATTTATTATGAGCCCTTTATTGTTTTAATGTTAAGAACAAATATCCTCAAAATAAACAATTGTTACTAAAATTTTCATTGGAATTGTTTTGGTTGTTTTCTTAAAACTCAAAATAAATTAGCAGGAAATGCATAAAATTATGTGAATCATTTGATTCACAATGATTTCACCCATGAAAAAATAAATACCATGTAGAAATAAATAGCTTTGTAGTAAAATATAAAGGTTTTACCCTTTGTCAAATAAACAAATAGCATGACTTCAGTTTGCTTCATCCTTTCATGTGATCTAGTAAATGATTTGTTTAGCTGCCAGAAGGGTGTTCTTCAGAAGCATTGCCACTGTCATGGGTCCCACACCTCCTGGAACTGGAGTGATAAAGCCAGCTTTTTTCTTAACAGCTGATGAGGGGAAAAAAACCAAACAGAATATTCTTTATTTTAAAATTATCTGAGATTTTAATATTTTTAAACATGCTGAATATAGTGCTTCTTTCTTCGTTATATATTCAACTAAGTTTTAGAATCAAGTAGGCTGTAATAAACAGACAAACACACACACACAAACAGCACGCTCACTTAGACGAAAAATTCTGTGGATGGTATCTAAGGTGGACAGAAAGACCACAATGGACCAACACTGTAGGTTCAAGCTCCATGCAGCTCAGTTTGTTTTATATAATGAAACCCATAATTGACCCAGTTACCTGTAATTCTAGTTAACTAATTCTAAAATACATGATACTGGTCACAAAAGGGACACAGAATATAGAAAGTTCAGCACATACCATTTATTAAGTAGAATTATTCCTGTTAAAACAATATCACAATGTATATGTGGATAATACATTTCAATTCAAGTCTAATAAGTATCATTAAATATACGTGAATTATGAACACATACATAGTCCCCTTCAGAGGTATGGAAACTTATTCAGTGAATACAGATCGTCCCCAGCTTGCAATGGTTTCACTCAAATTTTGAATTTTGCCCTTTCTCCCAGGTAGTGATATGTGATAGAATACTTCTCAAGATGCTGAGTAGTGGGAATAAGCCAAAGCTCCCAGTCAGCTATGAGATCAACCAATGATCAACCATGATCAACCAATACTCTATAATGTACTGCATTATGAGATTATTTGTCCAAATATAGGCTAATGTAAGTGTTCTGAGCATGTTTATGGTAGCCTAGACTAAGGTATGATGTTTGGTGTATTAAATGCATTTCTGACCTAATGATATTTTCAACTTAGGATTACCGGGATGTAATCCCATCATAAATCATGGAGAATCTGTATACTTAAAGAAAATGGCAGATAACTTTCAGCAAGTTATATTTAAGAATGTTTTCACACCCACAGTATGAAAGGTGAATGACTTACTGCATTCATTTACTTGATGGTATGGTGGTTTACTGTGTGTGTGTGAAATAAGAGCAATGAAGTTTTTCTAAATAACTTTTAGTAAAAAGTTAGCATAGACAGTATTTCTTTAATGTATAATCTGACATTATTAACCACATGCTATTTAGATGTATTGCCTTTTACAATTAGCTCATATAGGCTTCTGCATGAATCAAAATCAATAGATGTTGTCTATATCTTTAGTATTATTTTTGCACAACTTATGTCGTCCTTTTGGAAGATGATTTGTGGAATTTGCCTTTACTTTATTTGAAGTGAACAGTACATTGGAATAATTTTTTAAATTAGAGGAGAAGCAAAGGAATAATATTGCTTTACTTGAAGAAAGGTCCAGTAAGCTTAAATATATCACAAATATATATAGTTAACATGTGTTATGAATTTTCTGATGGCATGTTAGAAAGAAAAGATAAGAATACTGTGATTTGGAAGGTAATATTTCAGTTTTTCAGACAGCCTCTCTATACAGAAAGCACAACCTTTCCATTGCCACATTTACATCTAATGCATTCTATTCTGTACAAACATTAGAATGGGTCAATAGTCATTCAACAAATAGCTATGAATTTTTAGTCCTTTCTTCCTTTGCTCTAACTGTTCCTTCTACTCGGATCATTATTCCATCTTATCCAAACAAGAAACTCATTATTTTTTGAAAGCCAATGAAACGTCACCTGTCTATAATTTTCCTGAAAAACTCATTCCTCCAGTGTTGAATCGAAAGTCCCACCATCTATATTTCCAATAATTTTATACCTACCTCCATTATGGAACTTAATACACTGTGCACTGTCTGTTCCCTTAACTAGACACCAGCATCTAGAAGGCAGAAGCCAAGTCACTGTGGTGGTTGTTTTTAATTCTTAGAAGGTGCACAGCTTAGGCACTCAGCAGATTTTGAGAAAGTGAACCTAAATTGCCCTTACTTAAAATCTAAAATCAATTGGCAGAAATGTGCTTTTGACTGGATGTAAACGATATCAATTTAGTTTAAGCTAATTTACTGAAAAACTCGAGCTACTCATTTTGCTTTAGGGTGATAAACTGCATTTTCTACTTTTCAATAAGCTGACTTAATGGCCTGAGAAATGCCTTCCAGGACCTTTTCTCAAGCATTGGAGAAGCAATGCCTTTAAAACTTGGCAGGTCTTTAGAAGAAACATTTATACTCCTCCCCCTCCTCCTCCTCCTCCTCCTCCCCCTCTCCCTCCCCCTCCCCCCTCCTCCTCCTCCTACTCCTCCTCCCCCCCCCCTCCTCCTCCTTACCATACGACTACTATTTATACTACTACTACCATTTATACTAATAGAACATAAAGTCATATATTTGTAAAGCACTAACTCTGAAATATTCATATATAAAAATAAAATTCTGCTAAATAATATGGGAAAGTAAAAATCAAGTACAAATTGAATCTTCAATGGAAAACAAAATGATTTATTTCAAAATTTAAAAGTGGCATACAATTTATTATATCAGAAAATCTATTGTGGGTATAAAATTATTTTTATATAGTTTGGTTTCTAACTTCGAAAGGTAAAATGGCTTTGATATTATTTGTCTATGAAAAAATAGTAAAACACATAGCTACTATCAATTGAATACCTATTAATTACTTGCCAAGAATTATATACATTGTTTTAATAATTAATATTTAATTATTTCCTTTTAATAGATGAGGAAACTGTGGCTCAGTGAAGTTACAGTGACTTATCACTCTCCTATATGGTAGAGACATTATTCACAGCCAGGTTTGAAATATTCTATAATTCCATACTTTCACCCCATTCCAATGCAACTGTATTATCATGACCTGAACAAGTAGAAAAGTCCAAAGAATGGCTCAAGTGCCAGAAACTAACTCAGTTTTCTCAAAGTGTTAGCAGGATATTCTGGAAAAAAGAAATGAAGAGGAAAAGGTTCTAATATATTAATTTTCCAACATTTTGACTATGAGTTCCCATAGCTCATCATCTCTGAACTACATATTACACTTTAAATTACACAGCTGGCTTAGCAGTTGGAGTCACTTTATTCCTGGTGTCAGATCAGATAAACCACTGGTCTGCTCAGGCATCATTATCTTCCTCCTCCCAATTATGTTTTTCAGACAACATGCTTACTACTGCATTCTTTTGCTCAAAAAGTGAGGTTTGAGTAGAGGAGGAGGGAATGTGAATGAGATACTGCATGAAATAATATCTGCCTGAAATTTTTTTAGCTCAGTGTCTGCATTTTTGCATACTTTGCTGGTGGAAACCAACACACATTCACCGTGTCCTGCCTATCAGTTTTCATAGAATTAGACTATGTAAGGCGTAATAGGTCTTCACCTGACCTGGGCTAGGGCTTCTCTGAACATTAATAAACATTTAGTAGCATCAATAGAGACCTGAAAATTATTCACGAGGCAGAAGATTATAATATCATTGTAAACACACCTTGTTATTCAAATACTTGCTTTAATCTTTTTTTTTTGTTTTTGAAATAAAGTATATGGATATGAAGATTAAACCCTGTACATGCTCATGAGAGACAGAGTGATTAATCTGACTTTAGAAAACACATATTAGGTTTCTATTCCTTTTGATTTGACTTTCATGAGTATCTACGTCTGAGAAAGAAATAATAAGCTTATCTGCTGCTGGCTAGTGTTAATATATTCTTTGTCTATTTACATAAGGATCAGGATACAGAAGTAAGTGATCTCTCAAGAAATGTGGGGAGTTATTGGCAAGTGCCAGTGGATACAGATGTCAATGCTTAACAAAAATTGTCTACTCTAATGATTTTGCATAATATCTCAGGGCAATCCTAAGCAACACATTTATGAAATACTGAAGGTGGCTTATGTGCTAAAATTAGTCATGTGAGAAAGAATTACATTTTATTCATATTCGATGCTCTGAAAAGCATTTTCCCCAATCATGTCTGAAAGAGAGCAAGGTAACAAGCATTACATCACCAGAATAACCTCTCATTGGCTATTCTTTCCCTGAGGGCAGACAAAGGTTTGCACTTAGTTGAAGATGATGCTTTTAAATATTAATCCTATTATGTGTAGAGAAAAGGTGTTCTACCTGCTCCATTAAAGAAAAATATAGAAGCATTATAGGACACTAATTTCCTTCAGCGACTTAATTTACTGTGGGTGTAGGTGTG
The DNA here is from genome assembly GCF_049350105.2 of Macaca mulatta. Classification (NCBI taxonomy): domain Eukaryota; kingdom Metazoa; phylum Chordata; class Mammalia; order Primates; family Cercopithecidae; genus Macaca; species Macaca mulatta. The sequence goes on from NC_133410.1 coordinate 59,504,070, forward strand.
AGGGCATATGTGTGTCTGTTTAAGGGAATTCCAGAAGTTCAGTATATATGGGAATCAGGTACGAGATCTTGATTGATATCAGCCCTTTCATATGAGATTAATGAACACATATGGTAAAACCAGGCTTAGATTCAATTTCATAAAATCAACGTGATTTTAGACCTACTGAAACTATTTGACAATTGAGACAAATAAACAATCACCAAATCCTGTTGTCCACATTAAACTTGCTCTGGAGAATGAGACTTAGATGAAAATGACATGGAAATGTTTAAAGTATGTTCCTGAAAATAAGAATGTTTTATTATTCTTATAATAAATATAAATAATTATCATAATAATTTATTTGGATGATCTCTTTGCAAACTTTAGACTCTGTAAAGTAATTCCATAGATTTCCTTGAAAGTGCTATAACTTTGTCAGCAAGATTAAGAACGTTAGGGTGTGTGTTCAGTTGTAGAGAAATAAAAGAGATTTAAAATCATCCATTTGGGATGTAAGATTTGCCTTTGTACATACTATTCTCTTTGTCTAACATGCCCTTCTTTCACTTTTCCAGTTGATGAATATTTATTCTTCCTTCTCAGATCCAGGGTAAATGTCACTTTCTTTGTGGAGCCTGTTAACTCCCCAGGCTAAGTTAACTGTTCATTCATGTATCAGTGAGACTTAGTAGAGTGATTTTCAATTTGCATTCATAGAGCATATTGGAATCTCTTGTGAGATTAAGTCATACTGCATATGCCTCCTCCTACCCCAATATTGCACATTGTCAGTATGCACCACTGAGAATTAATGTTTGAAGTGAGAGGTATTTCTAATAGTGGGAAGGGAATGTTATACATATAAATGGGATGGAGAAAATTTAAAATCTGGTTGGAATTCACTGCGGTACTATGGCTACTTTACATGATGGCCTCAGGTTCCCAGGAAAGTACCAGTCAAACCCCAATGTGCAAATGGTTTTCACACTTCTGCTTACATAAGAGTTGTTAATGTGCCATCGACCAAGGCAGGGCACATGATCAAGTTGAAATTCAAAGACTTGGAGTAAGAACAGTGGCCAAGTCACCCAGCAAAGGGGGCATACACATGGGGACAAAATAAATGTATGGCCATTTTTTATAATCTACTATAGTAGCCTCTTGGCTCCCAGTCCACCATGTCAGCCATATAATTTGCTGCCAGTGTTATTCTTTAAAACACAGATTTGATTATCTTAGCTTATAAACATTTGATGGATCTTCACTGTCTCTAGGATAAAATATAAATTCTTTGTTATGGCAATCAAGGTCTTTTATCTTCTGACCCAACATCTTTATTTTGTATCATTTTCTAGCCCTATACTCAATTAGTCACTGTTCCCACACATGCCATAAACTGGACCAGATAGATTCATAACAAATATTCCTTGAGCAAGATTCATAACAAATATTCCTTGAGCAAGACATAGTTACTGCCTTGTGGAGCTTTTAGCCTAGTTGGGAAAATGGACATTAAAAAGGCAATTGCCTAAATAATAATTGAGCTACGGCAGTGATGTGTGCTACACATGAAATGTGTGCTGCACTGTGAAGGTGTCAAGAGGATCTGGGTCTGAACAGCACTGTGTATTCATGTGGCATATCCATGCCAAGTTTTTCCATGGGAAGAGAGAGGTGTAGAATAGACAGTGTTCTGTGTAGGGGAGACAATGTGATAAAGGTGGCAAGAAGCTTCCCTCAGGTAGAAAGCAGCCTGAACTCTCGGAAACACTGTAAGAAGGCCAGTATAGCTGAGATGTAGGAGTAAAGCAGAGTTGCAGGAGATGACATGGAAGAGATAGGCAGTGTCTGGTTATGTAGAGACTCATAAAAAATATCAAGCATTTTGCATATTAACTTAAGAGCAATGGTTAAAGTATTTTTAACATTTGGAAAAACATATTTTGAGGCAGCATAAAATTAAATGAAGAAACTGTTCTGTGTTTGCACATTTCTCTAATGAAGTGAGTTTAATATCTGGGGTGAAAGGAAAGGAGATAAACACAAAAATTACAAAATAAATTGAGATTCTAAGGTGGGAATAAATTCAGGCTTTTGTAGGAGTACCTCAAAGAGAAAATATAAATCAGATATGGGGATCAGAGAAATATTGTAAAGTTGCAGAAAAGCTGCAAGATTAATGGACACCTGAGCAGGGAAGAAAGGGAGAGAGAAAGCAATGCAGACACAGGGAAGAGTAAAAGCAAAAGTGGGCTGGATTTGACAATAAATCTAATATAATGGAGGAGGTAAAATGAGTTCATTATGACCAAAGCACATGATGAAAACAGCGAGAAGAGAGAGAGAAGCCTGGGGAGGTGGTCATGGGCACATGGGGTCAAGAAACTTAGGTTGGGTGATGGTAGCTGTAGTTACTGTGTTCAGGGTGAATAAGCTTTTTAAAGAGTCTTTCATGAATAAACTTGGCTATTTACATATTTAGGAGTGATCTTTTGTAATATGAAAAACTTGTGAGAAAAATGTATACTACTAAATAATTTTAGAAGAAAGTAGTAAAGGAGAAATTCATCTTGCATTTTCATAAAGTTTCAGGCTATTGCATGCCACTAAATCATTACTCAAGAAATCCTCTTTCAGCCTGGCATGCATGTCTAATCTGTGTTCTCTCTTCTCCCCTATGTGGCTGATGACTTCCCCCTCTACGTTATTGGCTTCAGATTTCTAAAAGGAAGAACTAAGACTTGGCTTGACATCATTTACATTATTCTTACTTGAAGACAACCATTTTTCAACGTCAGTATAAGAACAATAGGTACAGGGCAGAGGCTCTTTCATATTTAAAATTTGAGGTGATGACAGAGATAATGGAATAAACTAATCATCCAGTTTTTATGAACGCCTCCAAAAAAATCCAAGGGTGGCATAGATGACAGGGTGCATAAAATTTACTCATGAAGGATACTAATAGCAACATAAAGGACACTAAAATGCCCTTTAAAATCTTAAGTAAGAATAAAATAGAAAGTATGTGGTCATGAATCTTTTGGCACCATCAATCCATCCTTCACGACAGGGTGTTTCCAGCTGGTGTGTTCTGTCATTGCTTCATTTGGAAACTTTATGTTCTCAGGTTCCCAGGGTCAAGAACCGAACAATTCAGATTCTTATTTAAGATACTTGGTTGGAATACTCTCTAATTCCTTGGCAAATAGTAAATTTCTACTTCAGTAGATTATACATACTCCAAAGATCCCAAATAATGGCATTTCCAGATGTATCTAAACAGAATTAATTTTGCTAGTATATTTTTGAAATTGTATATTCTGGCAAAGTTAAAGAATACATTTGTGCTCTATAAATTTATTTTTGGAGTGGAGAAAGAAGAACTGATGTCTCATGTTCCTATAGTATTGTTTTATTTGTCTTTCTATTTTGTCTGATCCACTGTCTCTTTTAAAGAAGTACTCTATGGCCCATGTCAGTTCTCCACAATGCTATAATTATTTTTTAAAATCAACACCCTCCCCCAAAAAGAAGATGGATGATTCTTTATCTGTGGCAAGGCAGCAGAACAAAAATTTCTTGCTTCTCTCATGTGAATTTCATCTTCCTGGTATACATATGTAATTGTCTAAATTAAATGCTTGAAGAATTTTCCCATGCTTCTAAATGCAAGCCACTTAAGCGTAGCCTCTCAAACATCCACTCTAATGAAGGGGAGACAAGCTTCAGGAAAATGAAGTACAGGAATAACAACCAGAAAAACCTGAATGACATAGGACGGGAGAAATAGTATGACTCAGGAGATAATACAGAAAACACTCCACTTTCTCATATGGTTGATAGAAAAATGACACTTAAAAACATGGTGAACCAGAAAGCAAAGGGCTCCTCAACAAGTCAGTAGTTTGACACTAAACTTGGAAGGTAACCAGGAATCAAGTGCTCCAAAGGGAATTTACTATATTTCTTCTTACATTCATCTGGTTGCTGAATCTTTAGGCTTCTACAAGTTTTTTAAATATATTGAGATGTTCATTATCATGGCATCCTGTGGTCAGTAATGAAATAGAGAGGATTATTGCCCTAATGTGGTAGAAATGTATGAGACTGATCTATATTTCTGTACAAATTGTGTTGACTTCATTACCTTGGTAAGCTGTACCTACAAGGACTTCTCTCAACTATTTACTTTGCAACTTGTATTTGTAGGGTGGCTAAGTTTTATTTTCCTTTATATTAAGTTAAATATATATCTGGTAATATATGTTATAGATGTATACCATCATTCTCAGCAAACTAACACAGGAACAGAAAACTAAACACTGCATGTTCTCACTCATAAGTGGGAGTTGAACAATGAGAACACATGGACACAGGGAGGGGAATATCACATACTGGGGCCTGTTGGCAGGTGGAGGGCAAGAGGAGGGATAGCATTTGGAGAAATACTTAATGTAGACAACGGGTTGATGGGTGCATCCAGCCACCATGGCGGGTGTATATCTATGTAACAAACCTGCACTTTCTGCACATGTACCCCAGAGCTTAAAGTATAATAATTTAAAAACCTATTCAAAAAAACCATAAAAAAAGAAAAAACATACCACTCACACCACTTAGAAAAAAAATACCACTCATACCACTTAGAAGACAATTAGTGGAACCAAATAGCAAGTCAGTCACCTGGAGAGAGTTTGAAATTGCTTTCTGTGAACTCTAGCTATGACATATCAGTGAAACCTTCTTTCTCACCATGGATGCTGCCAGCTGTCATTGTCAGATTCTATTTTAGTAGGCAGGAGTAACAATACTGCCTTGATATTTCTGGTAGTTCTATTGAGAGCTGGGAAAATTACTAAAAATATCTCCCTTTCATGATGTCTTTAAAAATACAAGATCATCATACACTCTTGTCATCCTCTCCAATCCTTTCCTCTACCCCCAATCCCTTTTTCCTCAAGTCACTGAACATTCGTATCAGAGTGGCAAATCTGTAAACTAGATAAAGCTTTCTGGAGTATCTTCCAAATCTCTTGGCAGGGCCTTAATTTCTATAGTCTGCCATAATCAACCCAAGATAGGAGAAGATAAAAATCTCCCTTCCGTAGGTATTTGGTCTTAATATGGATCACTGAGAAACAACTATTAAAAACAAACAAACAAACAAACAAACAACAACAACAAAAAAACAACTCATCACAGTTCAAGCAAAGAAGAAAAACTTGCAGAGGTATTAGTCACCTCTCTTGTTCCTATGAAAGTATTTTTTGTGTCTCAACTTTAACTCTTCTCTACAAAGGTAGATGATCCAATGTCAAGGACATTCTACTAAATAGAGGTCTCTAGAAGTTGACTTGATTTCAAAGCCCTAGACTTCACAGTAAATATTCTGTCCATGTTGTAAGCCACAATGGAGGCAGCTGGCTTACTGATGATAGGAATCTCATAGTGACCATCAGTGGTTCTACCTGTTTCGTGAAATGATCTGTGTGGATTCTATGATCACAGTGTTAATAATAATCTCCCAGAGGGGCTTTTACAGTGTTCATCAACTTTTCTAAATGATTGGAACAAGTTACCTCTGGGTTAAAGTATAAGATCTTCTCTTATAGTAAAAGCTAGAGCTTTGAACTACTTTATAATTATCTACCACAAAATGTAGATGTTTTGAGTCAGACTGATTAGCCATATCATCAAACTAAATGATTGACACTGAAAACTGAGGTGGTTGGGAGTCACTTTAATTTGGTTCTTTGTAATCACAGATTAATAGTTTTGTGAAAGTGATACAATTAAAAACCATCCTTGTTTACTTAGAAACTGATTATATACACGTACTTTCCCATGTTGTAGAACACACAATTGGGAGTAAGCAGTGCCTAAACTACTTTCCAAATAAGCTTACTTTGCATAATCTGGAAAACATAAATTCCGGGTGTACACCCGGAATTATTTGTTGTGTGCACGATACACCAGGACCTCAAATAGTGCCTAGTATGAAGCAGCACTCACAAAATATGTGCTGAGTAAATCAATGAAGAATCAATGGATGTATCATTAATGAATATGTGTTGTTGAATTAATGATGTATTTGCTGTTACTCTGCAAGAAAGCTTTTGTTCCCATTAAGTTAACTTGAGGGGAGTATTTCTGTAATGTAAGAATGATACCATAGGTTTTTAAATACAGAGAATGTTCATACAGATAACCAGTGGCCTGAATAAGAAGGCTGAAATCTGGTGTGGGACAGAGATATAAAAGAAATGGGCCAGACACGATGGCTCACGCCTGTAATTCCAGCACTTTGGGAGGCCGAGGAGGGCAGATCACGAGGTTAGGAGATCAAGACCATCCTGGCCAACATGGTGAAACCGTGTCTCTACTAAAAATGCAAAAATTAGCTGGGTGTGGTAAGTGTATCTGTAGTCCCAGCTACTCAGGAGGCTGAGGCAGGAGAATTGTTCCCACCCGGGAGGTGGAGGCTGCAGTGAGCTGAGATTGCACCACTGCACTCCGGCCTGGGTGACAGAGTGAGACTCCATCTCAAAAATAAATAAATAAATAAATAAATAAATAAATAAAGGAAAAATAAACGTAAGATAGGAAGCTAACCTTACAGAGGCATCCAATCTAGTTAGGAATAACTAAGTAAAAGTGAAAGGATAGGATTAAGAGCAAGATGAGTAAGGCAAATGAAACCTGTAAGGAGAGTCTGGAAAAGATGGGAATAAGCATGAGTGCTTTAAAGTTGATTCATATAAGAGTTGGGCAAAGAACAGACTACACTGGAAGAGAGTTTAGGCCAGAAAAGTAATGAGGAGGATGGTGGTAATTGAAGTGTGAAGTTGTATACTTCTGGGTTAGTAGTTTAGTGGGAATGGAGAGAAAACGTGAGCAATGTGTGCTCGCTCATACACACACACACACACACGCACACACACACACACACAGTTTTTCACCAGGCATTATGCTTGGCAATTCACCTACATTAACTAGCTTATGTAAGGTGATTATTTCATTTAATCTTCACAACAACTTTATAAGATAGAATTATCACAATTTTTCAGATGATATAATTGAGTCTCAGAGTGGTGAAATGATTTACCTAAGATCACAATTGTTTTAAGCAGTAGAGTTGGGATTCAAATCCAAGTTAGCTTGACTCCAAAGCATAGTCTTTTATGAAAGGTTGAACATAATACAAAAAGAGCAGGGAGTAAAAGATGAATCCAGACTTTCAAATGCAGAGCATTAAAAGAAAACATAAACGGAAAGCTGCTTACAAAGCACTCCAGCGGTTTTCACCCCATCTCTAGTAATTTCTCAGGAGAATGATACTGAGCTTCTATTTAATTCCAAACCCTTTCCTGACCTTATGTTTGACTATTGGGTTGGAATTTTGAGGAATGGTTTGGCCAGATGGAGTCTCAAATTAAAAGGTCCCTTTATAGGGGAGATTTCCTGCCTGGTGGAGATTCTTTTGAAAAATTCAAAGTAAGGCACCAGATATTTGGGGAAAATTCACAATTGTATACAATATCATACTTCCCTTTTTCAACAGACCACGTTGGGCCTGCTATTGAGCACATAAAGCCTTTTATAATGTTTCCTCCTTTCCTTTGATTCTCTGTTCCCTCTACCAGGAAAGAGCCCCTTCCTCTCTTTTGCCCATTCTCTACCCTAAATACGCATACTTGAGTAAAATTCATCTCAAGAGGATTCCAGAACTGGCGCCTCCACTCTTGCTTATTCCAAAATCCTTTGAGTCATACTTGATTGATTCTTCTCTTTCCCTCATATCTAATTGTTTAACCAATCATTTCAACTCTCCTTTAAAATTATATCTACCATCTAACCACCGCTTAACATCTTCACCCATTATAAGCTGCTCCACGCCCCATCATTTCTTACTTGGATAATTACAATAGCTTCTTAACAGCTATCCCTATTTATACCCTTAACCTCTATACAGCCTGTGTGTCATTCAGTAGCCACAGTGCATTGTTAAAATACAAGCCAAATGTCATTTCTTTGCCCCAAATCCTCCAATGGATTTTCACTGCCTTAGAGTAAAATCCAAATATACTTCCTTGGTCTATAAGACGGGATTGCTGCTACCTCTTTGACTTTATTCTCTATCACTCGCTTCCTTACTTACTGTTTCAGTTACAATGGCCCCCTTGCAGATCATAAAAACCACCAAGCAGGCCCTCCTCAGGGTCTTTGCATTTGCTTCTCCACTTGCCTGGAATGCTGCTCCCTCACCTGTCCACATGACTCCCTTCTTTGTTTGTTCAGGTTAGCATAAGCCTTCCCTGACCACCCTTTCTAAGAAACTCAATGCCATCATTCTCTAGCCCTCTTAGTTTGTTTTATTTTTGTATCACTAAGACACTGCCTTGTTACATAGATATGTATGTATTTGTTTATTATCTGTCTCCTCTAACCAAAATGGAAGCTACTGGTGGGTAAGTACTTTGTCTCTTTAGGTCACTGTTGTATCCCAAGTGACTATAAAAATGCCTGACACATAGCAAATGCTTAATAGCATTGAACAACTAAATGAATGAACCAAATTTGAAGCATCTGAAGGGCTACCCTAAAAACAGTAATAATTAAGAGACTGAAAATAATCCAGTGAAGATAGAGATATAAAAAATGAAAGTCACAAAGGGACCTGACACAACTGTCAAAATTGTATAACATGGTCAAAAAGTATCAAATCTCTATCAATGATTGAATAATAAACAGTTTAGTTAGAATTAAAGACATTTAGGTGAGGTTGTAATACTTGCACAAATTTTATTGCAAATCTGTGTATCTAAGATCTATGGAAAGCTCAGGGTAAGATTTGAGCCAAGATATAACTTCAGTGACACCAGGATTTCATCATAACCCCAGAAAAAAGTTAGTAAGTGGAGTATGCTTTGAAACCAATTAGAAAGCAATCATACAATGATGAGATAGTTCCCTGAGGTTTTCAGAACAAAATGAATTCAGATAGGTAAGCTGAATGATATGTGGATATTATAATAAAAAAGATAAATAAATATCTTTCTTTTCTATCCTAAGTAAGAGATTAGTCTTCAAGTTCTTATGTAAATGGTAGATTATTATTTACCAAAGTATAGCCTCCCATTCAGCGACTATGGATTCCACATCCCTTGTACTCCACACATGACTACATTCGGGTCTGTAGAAAGCTAGCAGATGTGATGCATGTACCTTCTAGTTAAACTTTATTAAAGATGGATTTTCTTGTTCTGGGCTCTCTCTTTCACTTTTCCTTAGAAGATAACATAAATGAAGAGGCAATTCAACTTCAACCACGTGGATAAGGACAACACTCAGGTGGAACGATGTTATGGGATGAATTGCATCCCCTCTAAATTCAGATGTTGAAGTCTTAACCCCAGTACCTCAGAATGTGACTGTTTCCGGAGACATGGTCTTTAAAAATAAAATTAAGTTAAAATGAGGTCATTAGCATGGGGTCTAATCCAACCTTCTAAGAAGAGGAAACTTGGACATAGACACACACAGAGGGAAGACAATGAGAAGACACAGGGAGAAAATGGCCATCTACCTGGCAAGGTTGCCTCAGAAGAAACAACCCTACGAATCCCCTGATCCTGGACTTTCAGCCTCTAGAATTTTAAGAAGTAAATTTCTGTTGTATAAACCATTCTGTCTGTGGTACTTTGTTATGGCAGCTATGGCAAACTAATAGAAACAGTAGGATAGGAGAAAACAGTATCCCTGAATGATGCATAGCTGCCTAACTCCATTGACTGCCTCCCTAATTCAGACTTTCGTGGGAAATAGCAAAATTATCTTTTTTTTCAGACACAGTCTCACTGTGTCACCTAGGCTAGAGTGCAGTGGCACGATCTTGGCTCACTGCAACCTCTGCCTCCCGGGTTTAAGCAATTCTCCTTCATCAGCCTCTTGAGTAGCTGGGATTACAGGAGTGCGCCACCACATCCAGCGAATTTTTGTATTTTTAGTAGAGGCGGGGTTTCACCACATTGGCCAGACTGGTCCCCAACTCCTGCACTCAAGTGATCCACCTGCCTCCGTCTCCCAAAGTGTTGGGATTACAGGTGTGAGCCACCATGCCTGGCTAGCCAAATTATCTTGGCTATGCATTTTGGTTTCCCTTTGTTACAGCCCTTCACCTATACTCAAGTATAATACTTAAAAGGAAAAAAAAGGAAACAACCTAAGAGTTTAACAATAGAGAAAGGGTGAACCAAATAATGATATATTCACTGAACATAACCATAAACCAGAACCTCAGCAAGGCAAATCAGTAAAACAAGTTTAAGTGCATAAGTCATATATATTCCTCAAACTATATAGTTGATGCATACATAAAATATCTGGAAGCAACTTTAGTACAAAATATAATGATAATGTCAGTTGCGTTAGAGGAGTAGACATTCTTTTCCATAAAGTGTGACTTCTTTACTTTTGTAATTTAAACCGGTGTCATCAACAATATAATGTACCTTTACATTAGACTTACCACCTTTACAAAGACTTATCACTTTAAATCTTACTATCCAATTATGTTAAGACAGTAGAGAGACGAAAGTCACTCTTAGACATTAATCTCATCTATTTTGATTTTAACAAAAATGCCTACATGCCATTTCTCTTTCCTATCTTTTTGCTTTCTTTACAACACCAATTCTTTCTTGTCTTATTTTATTCCTTGTTTTAGTATAAACCAATGAGTGGAAAAGCATTGTCAGAGTTGGAAGACAGGGAGGAGAGATGGCAGACAACAGGGAATAGACACTCCAGTTCTTCTTATTCCACCTCAATCCCTGCAGGAAGCATCATAAAATTGAAGCAAAGCTACTAAAGCTTCAAAAGTGTAGAGAAATGTCTTTGTGTTAGTTATGAGAAATAAATGAGGCCCGAGAATTCACCTATAAGAGCACGGTTAATTGAATTAACAGCATGGAAGTAATTAATTAGACTGTTCAGCTGAACAAATCCATTTGATGAATTAAGAACAGTACAATTACGAGTTTTTGAGCCTAGAACTATACACTATTTTCCGATGTATTATTCATAAGAAGCTATTTACTACTCATAGCACATAATCTCATTTATATCTTTTGAGAATACAGCCGTCTTTGTCAGAAGTGTATGAAGTTTCTTTCAAAGCTACAATAGAAAATGGTTTAAAAAAAATGCCCATGAAAGTAGGTATACCTAAATGTAAAAAGTAATAATCTATATAGCAAATATAAATTTATAAATTAATAGATTATTCACTGTATGATTATTAGTAATGAAAAATAATTCTTAGACATGCAAAATAATTTTATCACAGATGCTTTTAAATACTGTTTCTTCTTTTAATGTCATAAGTTAGGAGGGAGGAAGTATGTTCAAGTAACAGAAGAGGAATGTTAAGCGTTTGTCAGAAGCTGGACATATTGATGAACTGTCAAGTTCTTAATTGGAAATCAATACAAAACAAAATAGCACTTCAATTTAGTAATAACTTTAAAGCCCTATTTATTTCCCAAAACATCCAGAGAGGCATGGCATTGCAGGAAAGGCCTAACTTGGATATGTGTTGAGGAAAAGAACATACTGGTTGGCAAGGTGCTTAGCACACATTACCTTCCACAGTGAACAACCTACCTGGACAGTAATAGTAATAGTGAGAAACTGTAACCAAACAACTGAATAATCATGTAGTAGAAGTGATTATGGCATTGGATATTGATTTGAACTATATGATCACTAATTTTATGAGACTTAATTGGACACAGAGAAAAATACAGGCAGTGCTCAATTTTCACAGGGGTGTAAGACCACAAAGATGACTGTTGAAACAGTGCAAAGCAATTTTAATAGTCAATGGGAGAAATTATATTTGTTTAGTGACCTTTAAAATTATTTTGTCAAAACATTAAAAGTTCTCTTACTGTGTTTTATAAATATATAGTGGATAAAAATAACAGTAAAATTAATATTACTGATAATAGTAAAACAAATATTACTATTTACTAGTAGTAAAACTAATAGTAAAACTAGTATCCACTAATAGTAAAACTACTAGCAAAATTAAACTAATATTTAAAAAAAGAATGCAACTTAAAATGCTGAAAACATTGAGAACTGAACTGTTTTTTTCTCTGTAAACATTTTGCGAAGTATAGTTTGAATGGTTCTTGCCTTTTCTTGGTCATACAACTGATGATTAGGAGCAAGCATCTTTTCTATGCCTTGGTGAACTGGCAGATTCCTTTCTAAGTATGAATCAGCTTCCAACATTTTATCCTTTGCCCTTTCAATGGCATGAAATTTCTCTGCAGTTTCCTTTAATGTGAAGTTTTTTACATCCTCTGGGACATTGCCATCCTTTCCATCACAGCCATTTTGCTCATTTATGTAGATAAATCATTCCCATCAATGTTATCTACTTTAACTGGGTCACCCAGTTTTCTTTACTAATGAAACAAATATTTCTGCAAGGACAATTTACTTCAACGATTGATTTTATCTACATCTATTTTGTTTATCTTGGCTATAGTTATAGTGAAACTTTTCACCGATACTCACAAAGCAGCCACCACACTTTCCCTGTGGCAATTTGAAGCCAAATGTTACTTACGAGTTTTGTAGCATAACCCATCTTAAAGTTCTTCCCTCTCAGTTGGGGGATCATCCCTCACCTCAGGTTAAGTCCTGATGAACAACTTGAAGAGCAACATGTCAAAACCTATCACTTGCCTGCTCCTATGGGTGGCTGAGTCATGGCCTCACTGGCAAAGCCTTCTTTACCAAGTCCAGGTCCTCATTAGTACTCTGGCTCCATGAACCAGCAAGCTGGCAAGCTAGATACAACTAATAATATGGGTGTCTTTTATGATAGGATTAGAAAATCTTGACCTTCCAGGTGAAAGTTTCTGTGCTTTTACATGATTATTTGGTAATGCTCTGTTGGATGTCCAAGATACCTCAAACAGCAGAGCTGAATGGAGCCACTAATATAATTGCTATCATTTAACTGATAACACTGACAGCTAGTGAGGTGGTAAAGCTATAGGGCAACAGGCTAGGTCTCCCAGCCCTGTTCATCTCATATCTTTGTCTCTTTTCCATTTCCTTTTTAAATGTTTTATATATACTTAGATACACAGAACTACAACTTGATTTAATAGTCATTACCAAGTTAGACTTCATGTGACATGGAGTATCTATACGTGCTACTAAGTGTACACACCCACCAAAAATGCTTATGTAAAATTTGCTTTCAGAATACTTTTTACTTTCAGCAAAAAACATTCTAACTTAAAAATAAGAAAGCATGGAAGTGATATGAGACCAAAAAAATACTCTATGAGAGAAGAGTCTTATAAAACGTGCTAAACTGAACTGCTGGGTAAGCTTGCCTTACAGGCGGTCAAGGCTGTGAACTGCAAACATCCCTGCTTTTCTTGCCTCAAGCTGGTTATCTCATGTTGTCAATGCCATCTGGGTGCATCACAAATGTGGTAATTTTGCAATGAACGCATAACTATAATGTTATCAAGAAACAGAATGACAGTAAAGAAAATAAATAAGGCCAGGTTTTAAAATAAAATGCACTTTACTCTTTCAAGTTGAGAAATTCAAATAAGTTACTCATATTTGACCTAAGTGACTGAACATGAAAGATTAAATAAATAAATGAGGTCATTCCCTACTGATTTCAGCATGTACACAACACACACACAGACATAGGTATACGCATACAGATACACATGTTCATGTCGAGAGCCATCACTGCTAGAATAGAGTTCCAACCATGTCAGGGACGCTATGTATTAGAGCCAATGAGGGCAGCAGTGTTTTCTTTGGTAAGGTACATCTGTACTCTGCTCTTGTTTACACCATTTTGTCTCTAGAATGCATTGTTGCACATATGTGTCCTCAGGGTTTTCTTTTTCTTTTAGGCTCAAATGGCTTACTTGGATCTGGTCCCTGATGTATGTTAGAATCTCACATATATAAGGCCAGTATCCTAGGACACTTCTAACTGCATTTTCTATTTTATTCAACGATATGCTAGAATTTGGGTAAACTCTCAGCTGATGAGCAGGTTCTAAGTGAAAATTCAAAATCTAAATTATTTTTAAAATGGCACCACCCATTCTTTTCAGTTTCCCTGTAAGAAGGGCACACCTATAACTAACGAAGTTCTTGATGTGGCACTGTATTTTTTGGCCAGAATAATCAGTCTTATACAAAAAATATTTCTAACATAAAAATGTCACCACTTGCTTAACCATATTTGTGCCTTCATAGACATCTAAGATTCCTAGGTGACACTGAAAATCTGAATGCAGGTAAACATCTGACAAAGATAATGGAAGTAAAATCAGATTAGAGGGTCAGGCACCTAGAAATACATCAGTCTTGGGGCCCAGTTTCCCCTTTTGTAAAGAGAAGACTGGGTTAGAATTTTTTTTTATTGCTACGTATTTGTTGCCTTATATCTTTCATTGACCACAATAACTAGCATAGTTCCTTTTCTTTATTCTCTCTAAAACACAAGTGAAAAACACTGACTTCAACTATCTAGATAACTATTTAGATCTGAAATATAGTTAAGGTTGGCAGACACATCCTAAGGTGCCTTCTGGCTCTAAGAGTGAATGGCTGAGAATAGAGCATATTTGACTAAGCGTAGAGTAAGATGACAACTCCCAAAATTCAAAACAATGCCCAGGTCTATAAAAGGCCAGCTGTATTCTATCAATAAAAACTGTACTACAAGAAATTTGATCCCTAAACCAAATATTAATGATACAATTAGAAGAGAGGGAGAAAAGGAAGAAAAGAAGGATAAAAGGGAGGGAAAGAGAGAGGGAGGGAGAGAGTAAATATTTAAGTCTGATTGAACTCTTTTCCCTCAGAAGAAAGAGGTGATGATTAATAAGTTAATAATTCCCCCATAAATGAAACTTCTCTATTTTTAAAATATGTAAGGTGGAATTTTTTTAAATCTTCACTTATCAAAAGATATTGGTTTATTACCTTCAAAGTCCACATCTCCAACTAATTTTGTCTTTCCTGTCAGTGGATCACGGACGTAGTTGATACCCACATCAATTACAGCAGCACCTTCTTTAACCATATCAGACGTAATCAACTTTGGAATACCTGAAAACAAAAAGAGTTGTTTGTCCTTCAGCATAACACATGTTTATAAATATGTTTGGTAGGCTTATATATATATACACACACACACATATATATGTGTGTATATATATGTGTGTGTATATATATGTGTGTATATATGTGTGTATAACACACATATATATGTGTGTGTAATACGTTGTTCCTTAAAAAACAGGCCATTGATCATTTCTGATCTGAGAGAAGAACAAAGATGATTAAGGCAGCACATAAGGGCTTCTGAGGATGAAATCCTGCAGGAGTTACCCTCTCACCTCAGAGATCGCTCACCTGACATCGCAGGGATACCTGCTTGAGCAGCATCCTTTTGTATGTCACATACTATGAATGGCATGGGGAGATTGCGGACATGAGACAGGCTCCTGCTGAGGTGTGGTGGAGTGGAGCACAGTGAAAGCAACTTGGAAATTGGAAGGAGGGAAAGAAAGAAAGGGAGGAAGGGAGGGAGGAAGGGAGAGAGATAGAAAGGAAGGGAGGGGGAAAGAAAAGAATGAGGATAATAATAATTCATATTCCCCAGGTTTGTCATAAACAGTAAAGTGCCATACTCATAATGGCATCTCATCAACTCCAAACATGAAGTTCTAAGTGCTATCTTGAGCTTTCATTTTATTTTTTCTTGGTTTCTTTGGATCACGATGTCTGTATGATTCTGAAAGGTGTAATGTATAGTAAGCTCTCCTCACTATTGGTCTGTTCCAGTTTAAAAGACAGATCTACAGAGATCTTATGTCATCATCTATTTCCTGCAATTATTTTAAAATTTTGTTTCAAGTACAACAGTACCGGCTAAGATTAATGTTCCAGTTTAAAAAAAAATAACATTGAACAATCCAACCACAAATTTAGTAGATTAAAGCAACAATTTATTACTATGTCTTATGATTCTGTGGGTTGACTGAGTTCATCTGGATGTATTTAGCTTAGGATCTTTCATGTAATTGGAGTCAGATAGTGTCTGAAGCTAGAGTCATCTAAAGACATGACAGGCTAAAAGGACTCACTTACATGGTTGCAGAGGATGCTTGTGATTGGTTAGGAGCATAGTTAAGGCTGTCAACGGAACACATATGCATGAACTCTCCATGGGGCTTAGTTTCTCACAGACTGGCAGCTGGTTTCCAAGAGTGAGTGTTCCAGGAGACAAGAAGTATTAGTTACCAGCCTCTTAATGCTTGGACCGGGAAACTAGCATAATGTCACTTCTGTCATATACTATTGGTCAAGAAGTAACACAGTCCACTCAGATCAGGAGGAGGAACAGAGACTCCACTTCTCAGTGGGAGGAGAATCAAAGACTCTGTGCTCATCTTTATTATTCTATCACAATGCTTCTGATGGACATGGTGTCTGGTAGGTTATTTGCTCACATTCGGATTCTAGATCTCTTGCGGGAAAAGCCTACCCACTGTGTTGTTAGAGACATTCTAGCACCTGTACTATCCATTTAAGCATTACGGATGGCTTAAATGTCACCTTGTAACATGATTTTTACTGCTAGCAAGAGTTTAAAGGCTATAAACAAATGGTCAATGTCAACATAGATGTAGCTATGGGATAGCTTCTTTAGTCTCATAATGATGTGACAGAAGAGTCACCAATGTTTGAGATGTATTTTTCCCTTGCATTCCTATCCTGTGATATAGAACTTATCTTTTTTATTGGTTCTGACATAGGTACTATGCCTCGCTCCAAATAGTCATAAAATCCTCTTTCTTCTTGGTATCCAATAGAAAAAGAAGACATACATTGAGTATAGCTGCAGAAAAAAAAATTCAAGATAAAAATATTCATAAAATAGTTATTATTGTCCAGCCTCTATGCTAATGGCAAAGATCCCAATTTCCCTCTGATTATTATAACATCTCAGAGAATATTAAATGGCAATGAAAAAATGGCAAAATTTTCAAAATAGAGGAAAGTGTGAGCTTGATTTTAATTCCCAGGGAAATTACAATATGGAAAAAAAACTTTAAATGTTTATCTTTTTTGGATAGTGATGCTTTATATGTCCACTGTAGAAAATTTGGAAAATATGTAAAAATTTAATATGAAAATAAAAATCACTATTATCTTAGTCTCCAAAGAAAATAAGTATTTGTATTTTTAGTGTATTCCTTTCTAGGATTTCAAAATATTTACATATTAAATATAAAATATGAAACCTGCATTTCCTTAATGTTGTGTCTCACTATGTATCTCACCACTCTGTTATTACATTAAAATGTGAGCATTTTCCCATTTCATTTTATTTGAAAATTAGAAGCTATATGAACTAATTCATTATATGGATTACCATAAAAATGTATTCATTCCTGCAGTGTTTCTAATATTTTGCTATTATAAATAATGCAGTGATGGTCATTTATGTTCAGAAAACGATGGGCAACTTCTTAATTACAGCATCAAATTTTAGAAAACTTTTCACTGCACTCTTATGAATGGAAAAATATAAGTTAGATGAAAGCATCTATTGGTAGAATCATAGGTAGTTAAATAACATATTACGAAACTGTTGACCAATGCATTTGTAAGGTCTATTGAGATCTTCTGTGAAAAGTATTTGTCAATACCATGTTCAAATTTTAATAAATAATTTGGAAGAACACATTGGCATTGTGATGGTTTTATCTTTGTTCTCCTCCAGATCCATTTTCACCTTTTTTCTGCTTTACTCTAGGCCAGCGGTGGGACTGATCCTTACAAGGGTGTTGTGTGCTTCTTGCCTCTCTTGGAACCACATCACGGCCATGAGAACAAATTCAAGCTAGTCTGCTGAAGGATACAAGTACCGTAGAGGAAAGCTGAGTTACTTTAGCTGAGGCCATAATAGACTGATCAGTTCCCTGTCAACAACCAGTAATGGCAGATGCTTGATCAGGCCCCAGAAAGATCATCAGAAATGAGTGAGTCAAGGTTACTATAACTGATCAGCTGAACCATGGACTCAGGAAAAAAATTTTTTAAAGGTGGTGTCTAAGTGACTTTTTTTTTTTTTTTTTTAACATACCAGTAGCTACATAGCCCATATTTGCAAATGACACAAAATTGGACAGAATGGCTACTGGGTTGTAATTTTGGAATGATGGATTATAAGTATCAAGAATAATCTGAATGGGAACAAATGTATAATTCTCATGAAGTGCTGTACTTGATTAAAAACTCAATACAAAACTAAGATGGCCTCCAGATACAAGGATGTAATATTTTCCATTATATTTTTAGCAAACTCTCTGGAATAGTTGGTTGTACTTCAGAGGCTGGTGTAGGGAAGAATGATTAGAACCAGTCTAGAAATCATGTCAAATTCTTATCACTTGCTATCAAACTAGCTGGCTCAATTAATTATTACTGATCTGCAATAAGATAAAATCTTGTGCCACAATATAAAGCAACTATCTCAGTAAACACAGTTTAATTCAGCTAACTTTATTATACTTTTTGTAGGAAGAATCTTTTTTTTTTTTTTTTTTTTTTTTTTTTGAGATGGAGTCTCACTCTGTCACCCAGGCTGGAGTGCAGTGGCCAGATCTCAGCTCACTGCAAGCTCCGCCTCCCGGGTTCACGCCCTTCTCCTGCCTCAGCCTCTGGAGCAGCTGGGACTACAGGCGTCCGCCACCTCGCCCGGCTAGTTTTTTGTATTTTTTAGTAGAGACGGGATTTCACCGGATTAGCCAGGATGGTCTCGATCTCCTGACCTTGTGATCCGCCCGTCTCGGCCTCCCAAAGTGCTGGGATTACAGGCTTGAGCCACCGTGCCCGGCCGAATTTTTCAATGAAATAAGTGGTGTGTTGATTTATAGTTTGGTGCAAGCTTCCTATCTTCTTGCAGACCTATAACATACAGTGAGCAGAGGGTAAGAAATAGTCACTGACCATCATCAGTGCACTGACCACACAGTGAAAACCTCTGCACAAGAGGAATGGTTAAATGAACTTAGGCTACCTATCTCAGAAACAAACAAACAAATGCATACACCTAAAAACAAAACAAGAAAACCCCAATAACTAGAGTAGTTTCTTCAATATGCTAAAAACTGCAAATCAGGAAGATTTTACTCTATATGGTTTCAGAGAGAAGAAAGGAAAAAACACAAAGGGAGGGAGGATCTTTTAGCTCAGTAAAAGATATTCTAAGGATAATATACCACAAAGAGAAACTGTAAAGTGTCCTTATTTCTTACCAGCAATATTCAAAATAAAGAAGGGATTGAACTGGGAAGGTTAGTTGTAGGAAGACAAGTCCCCAGATTACCTTGGCTGCCCCAGCTCTTTCCCCTGCCACTTAACAGAGACTTTCTCTTTATCCCGTTCTAGTTCTAGAATGGGGCATCTTGAGATAAAGAGAAAGTGTTGGGTACAGTCTAGGCTATGTCCTCCTCCCTCCTAGAATGGGATGTTCCCCAGTGCTTGAGCTCAGCAATTCAAGTGGTGTCTAGGGTGTACTGAGTTCCCTCAGCTGTGTCACAATGGGGCAAGCACCGATGACACTCCATTCGCCCTGGGCAGTTTCCTGAGCCTTGGGAAGCTGGCTCACCAAGGATTCTAGGCTTCTGTTTATTCTTGCTGCATATCTGCGTTGGTTGATTTGTGTGAGTGTTCTGTCTCACCATTCTTATGCAAGTGATAGAGGTACTGGGACCCCTTTTGCTCCTCCATGCTGTCGTCATGGTGTTGGGACTACGGAAGCATCTAGGTCTTCTCTAAGCTTCTGTCAGACTTATAAACTTCTGCATTAGTTATGCCTTTCAATTCTATGACTTAAACATTCTCCTTTGTCCTTTCAAATAATAAAAAAAAAATCTCTTCTTTCTTTTTCCAAGTAATTCATCTCTGAAGTTGTGTTGACCTTTGACTCTATCATTCATTCTACTTAAGAAGATAGAGAAATTATATAAATTACATTTAATGGTTGGAATTATGACAAACATTCAAAATCTCTGTTTTAGTTAGGCTAAATACACTGAGTAGTCCACTTACATTGCTGTCTTGTACAGGCAAATGATTGGAAGCACATAGTTGCTCAATTAGTGTATTTTTATAGATATTGAAAAGAAATTTCTAAGACTTGATGTGTTTAATTTCCCAAGTATACAAATGCAATATAAATTCTTGTCATGTGATAACATAGAATTAAAATCTACTTAAATATTAGATAAATAAAAGACATATATCATTAGGATGCACAGTCAGGATATTTTTCTTTTTGTTAGAGTTGAAAATGAATGATTTCAAGTGAATGATTCCTATGAGTTTACTTTTTCTGTTGTTGCTGTCATAATTCCATGGGAACCAATTCTTAATTTTTATACATAATTTGAGGGCTCAAGCATTATATGTGAGAACCAAAACCATCTCCGCTCACATAGCTTATATATTATAAGCTGTAATATTAACATTATTTTATTATTCAGCTGTCTTCATCTACATAACTTTCTTACTCCAGGAAAGTCTTGCTCAGAAAGATGAAATCTGAAAGTGATTTTGTCTCAGGAACTTATGAAAAACTCATTTAATGAATATTAAACCTTTTGATTTTTCAGTAGGTAGCATCAAATAGCTGATTCTGTAGGATGTTTTGAAACCCTTGCTTCAAAATCCTCTCTTTGTATCCACCAATCCTAAACTTTCATATTATAATCATCCAATTCTAAGCAAGCCTCCATAAGGCATGTTAAAAGACTTGCCTTGCAATACAACTCAGGACACAGGCATGGACAGAGACTTATAATTAAACCACCAAAAGCAGTTGCAACAAAAGCTAAAATCAACAAATGGGATCTAAAACTAAAGAGCTCCTGCACAACAAAAGAAACTATCATCAAAGTGAACAGGCAACCTACAGAATAGGAGAAAATTTTTGCAATCCACCATATGACAAAGGTCTAATATCCAGAATTTACAAGGAATTTAAAAAAATTTGCAAGAAAAAAACAACCCCATCAAAAAGTAGGCAAAGGATATGAACAGGTGTTCCTCAAAAAAAAAAGACATTTATATGTCCATCATCCATATGAAAAAAAAGCTCAACATCACTGATCATTAGAGAAATGCAAATCAAAAGCACAGTGAGATACCATCTCACACCGGTCAGAAAGGCAATTACTAAAAAGTCAAGAAACAACATGCTGGTGAGGCTGTGGAGAGATAGGAACCCTTTTACATTGTTAGTGGGACTATAAATTAGTTCAACCATTGTGCAAGACAGAGTGGTGATTCCTCGAGGATCCAGAACCAGAAATACCATTTGACCCAGCAATCCCATTACTGGATATATATTCAAGGATTATAAATCATTCTACTATAAAGACACATGCACACGTATGTTTATTGCAGCACTATTTACAAAAGCAAAGACTTGGAAACAACCCAAATGCCCAACAACGATAGACTGGATAAAGAAAACGTGGTACATATACACCATGGAATACTATGCAGCCACAAAAGGGAAGGAGATCATGTCCTTTGCAGGGACATGGATGAAGCTGGAAGCCATCATCCTCAGCAAACTAGCACAGGAACAGAAAATCAAACACTGCATGTTCTCATTCATAAGTGGGAGTTGAATAATGAGAACACATGGACACAGGGAGGGGAACAACAAACATTGGGGCCTGTTGGGGGTGGGGTAAGCATCAGGACAAATAGCTAACCTATGCAGGGCTTAAAACCTAGGTGATGGCTTCATAGGTGCAGCAAACTACCATGGCACACAGATACCTATGTAACAAATCTGCACATTCTGCACATGTATCCTGGAACTTAAAGTAGACAAATAAAAAAAATAAAGACTTGCTTTGAAACAAAATCTAACATCTTATAAATGCTTCAACTTTGCCCCCACACCCTAACATGTTACTAAGTTTAACTGGTTCTCCAAGAGAAAAAATACCTCTGATGTGTAGAATTTGATGATTCCTATAACATAAATAGTCCTACCATGGCTGACTTCAAGCTACTAATGTGAACTCACTGAACATGGATTGGGGAAGAGATGCTCAGAAACAATCTCACAGGCTGGTGGAGCAAGCTTCAGCATACCACTGCTACTAAGACTCTGTCAATGCAGTTCTCACCCATGCTACAGTAACCATAAACTAAGATTTGTCATATCATTGAATTGTTCGGGTAATATTTTTGGGGAACCAGCATTCAATAATCTTAAAGATCCACAAAGATCTAGTCAAAAACTTGTCTTGTACATGATCCCAGACCTTGAGTCAAAAAGCATGAGTGCCTTGTGGTCTACTGAAATTCCTGCTAGGGTAAGGAGCTGTTGGTCTCTCTGACTGTTGTGATGAGGTATGGCTCACATTGAGTCTGACCTCTTCCATATTTTGTTACATAAAGTTCCCCATGCACTGCATTTATTTTGTCTTCTATGAATAAAAAGCCCTTTTTAAGGAATCCTTCGATTGATCAGATTTGAATAAGTTTTATCCTTGGTAGAAATCAGTTTTATTACTAACTACACTATATATCTCTATCCCTATCATTTTTTTTGTATCTCTATAAAAGCAAACTTCACAGAAAGGAAATGGATGTAAACCAGACAAATCCATCCTCAAACTGACCTTGACAGGCTGGGCATGGTGGCTTATGCCTATAATCCCAGCACTTTGGGAGGCTGAAGGATGTGTATCACTTGAGGTCAGGAGTTTGAGATCAGCCTGACCAACATGGTGATACCCCATTTCTACTTGGAAAAAAAAAAATAGAAAAAAAAAATCAAACTGATCTTGAGGACCAAGAAATTCAGAGAGCTCCTCTGAACTTTGCAAAACTCTGGAAAAACTTTGTCTCAGGTCACTTACCAAAATCTTATGAGTGCTTTTCTCAGTGTTTCTTGTGAAATTTCTCCAAACTTTACTGTCTGTGAAAACTGCACATGTGTGAGGTTTGCAGCTGGAGAAGGCCCAGCCATCAGGCCATGCGGGGCTGAGGCCGGAGGTACACAGCGGTATTTTCACCTGATGGTTCCTAGACTCTGCTGGACTTGGCTCAGTTTAAACCAAAGACCATTCCCCTTCTGACAGACTCTTGCTTTGCACATGTATTTATGCCCTAACCCAAATTCTTATATTTATTATCTTTCTAAATAGCCTGGTTTCACTAAAGATAATTTAGAATTATAATAGACATTTTCAAGGAGTTTGGGTATGAACAAAAGTGTTCATTTGAGAGATGCCTTAGAACATAAAGGAATAAAATTCTAAACATGCAATAATCTGCATTGTTAATGTGTTTGAGGAAGTATCCAAAATTATTCAGACGTCAAAATTGTTCCCTTAAAAGATGCCTTTATTGAGGCAAAAAAATAAAAGTGAAATACTTAATCTGTTTTAGATTCCTTTAAACTTAAACAGAAACTTAATGACCTTTATCCTATGATTCTTCTTCTCCTAGCCTGTTTCTCCTTCTCCTTCTGGCTTGTTCCCCCTTTCTTCTGGCTGTCCAGAAACCCCTAAAGTGCATTATCTTATAAAGCTAAGCCCCTGTCAGAACAGAAAAAGAAAAAAACACTCTTATTGTTAATTTTAAGACTTCATCCCATTCTGAGCTAAAAGCCACTATTAAAATGTACCCAAAGCCTCACCATGATAAAATTTGCAGAGACATCAGGAATAGTTTCAGGAATGTACAACCCGTACTTCTCAAATCGATATCTATTATGCTCATATGCTCAGATACAAAAGAACTGGATAAAAAAAGGCATAACACAAAGATTCTTAATTGCATAAGAAATCAGAGGTATTTTGCAAGCTGTAGATTTTGAATGCCTTTTGGCTATCCCCCAAATCATTCCTGTGAACATAGATTGGACTCTGATTCAGTCCTATAAGCAAAAAAAGAATCAATTCATTAGGGAGTTCAAGGATAGGTTATTTGACACCTTTTGACAAAATTCAGAAGTAAACACTGATTCAGATGAAGCCTCGCTTCCTCTCATTTTCTTGTGAATAACCTTAAGCCAGAAATAAAAGAATTAAAACACAAGAAAAAGCAGAAATGGGAAACAGCCATTGCCAGACTTCTAGCATCCTCTTGAACATTTTGAAAGGGACTTGGCACAAAAATCAAATAAGACTTAAATCAAATTCAGGCCCCTACAGATAAAACAATCAGACATTAGCAATCATTAAACACCCCCTAAAGAGGGAATCACTCGGTAAAGACATTTACAGATACTGTAAACAGAAAGAACACTGAAAAAAAAGTTAGTATATTAAAAATAAAGGAAAAAAATGAAGGATGTAAAAATGAAAGTGCTTTAAAGGAAATCAAATGCCCAGTTTCTCATTTTACCCTTAAATTCACAAGGAGAAATTTCTTATAATGTTAAAGAACAACATTTTGATTGATACAGGTACAACCATATTAGCCTTAAACTCTTCTATTCTTATTCAACATTCCCCTTGGAATAAACATACTATGCAGGTGGTGGGCATTTCTAATAATTCCTAAACATTCCTTATGTCCAGGCCTAGAACAGAAATACAGTCTTTCCTCCTCTGTGATTCCACACCTGTTAATTTGATACTCTGAGAGTGGAGTTGCCAGATTAAATGATGTCCTGATTATCTCTTTCTTAAAATCCCTTAGGATGCCCTATTCATAGCTAGTTTGGATAAGGACGTAGACTTAACTAATGCCTTTGTATCCAAATCAAGCCCAAATTGAAGATATCAAAGAGATGCCAGAATTTTTGTGGGTAAAACTTTGATATTATCATCAACATTATTGGGACTACACCTATCCAGGTTCAGATTGACCTGTATCTGAACTTACATAATACCCTCTTAAAACCACTAGCTAATGATGAAAACTAACATTTATTTTTCTATTTTAAAAAAGAATACCTAAAAACCCTATTGTGTAGGGATACAGATTCATTCAGGACCTTAGATCTATAAATAGAATATTCATTCTCCATGGTAGCAAATTTGAATTCTATTTTATCTTTGTGTACCCTAAGGCTATATGTTTTACAGTTTTGGATCTGTATTTTGTTTTCTTTAGTGTCTCCTTAGATCAAAATAATCTATACTTATCTGCCTTCTTCTAGAAATATCCAATTATATACCTCCTGCTATTATGCCTTAGAGTTTACTAAAGCAAAGTCACACTTTTCACAAGTATTTAACCAGGACCTAAATAATTTGAAATTTTTCTGCAATTCTACTCATATCATACTGGTGAGGATTTGAGGCAGAAAACATATTTCAGAAGATACAAAATCAAGACTCTGAATTTGAAGTTTCAAACAGTTCAAAGGGCTTTTATGTTATGCTGGTCCATCAGCAGACATATCCCTGAAGTACATAGGTAATGAAAGTACACATAATTTATTCATACATTATTTATATATTATTTATTATTATATATAATGTATTCATTATGCAATACAAGTATTAAAAACTAGCTACTAGATTGTACAGAAACATTTCCTGCTATAAACTCCAATTTTGATATTTAGCAGTTTTCAAAACTCCCCATTAGTTTTCTAAGTTTCCAATAAACTATGTTAACTCTAAATTCTGAGTCATTCAGTAGCATACGAAATTGAATTGCTACATACTTATAATATTATCATTTAGAAAATTCTATCTAACAAAAATATTATACGCTAACACACAAAGAAGGCTTATGAAGAAAAACTTGTGTTTTTTCCCTCCAAGCTAATTAATCCTTTTATGAACTTATTTCTGGCAAAAGAAAGGGTCTCTTATTAATGCAGAATTTCAAAAGTAATTGAGAAGATAATATTAGGGTCAAATAGTCTCCTTGGGAAACTTAGTAAGAAGATTTCTGATTTATCTAAGATTTTTCTGTTTCAGGTGAAAATCTCTTTGATAAGTAAATGAACCAATGGATAATCTAAACAGATTCACATTACTTTAAGGCTTATGTCTTTCTCATCAAAGGACTGTAAATATGCTATTTTATGGTTCATTATATGACAAATACAAAATAAATCACCAATATTGCCTAGACAAAAATAGACCGAATAAAGGTAACATAGAAAAAAATGATAGCAATACCTAAAGCAAACAGAGCACTAGTCTACACCCTAGGAGCTAAGCTTTAAGCTTTCCCTAAAGTGAAGGTGTGACCATTAGCTCTTCAGCTAGTGGGAGGCTATGTCCTTATTCTCACTAATTACAGCCCCAACTGAGTATTTTCATATGTGTATTTGATAATCTCAGAATTGAGTTCACATGAATTAAAAAAAAATTAATCACTTCCCCATGGATACTCCTATCATAGTCATCTGTAACTCTTCATGAAATGGCTCAGTCAAGCCATCCTGATAAAAGGAAGCACCATATTTACACATCACTTTAATTAGTAGAGTTCAAAGGGCTGTGTAAACATTATCTAATTAAACTTCACAACAATTCAGTGAAGCAAGAAAAGGTTTACCCATTATCCTCATTCACAGAAGAAAGATTTTGAGGTGCTGAGAGGCTAAATGATTTCTTAGTTTCACAATGATGAGTCAGAGGTAAGGCTGGGAACAAAACCAGAACTCTAACTCAGGTATAAAAGGAACACTATGGAAATGCTTACTCAGGTGGATCACTTCTTCAGCTGGAAATTGTCCTACTACATAAATAAAGATAATAATTAGAATGGAATTTGTATGAATGTATGCTTCTTTCTAGATTAGAAAAAGTTTCTTCAGCATTATTTGCTTTGCAGACAGTAATATAATGGCTAAAATGCATCCTAGCTAAATAGAGCCTACATTAATAGTACAACTACCTCAGTGTCTTCTCCCAGTTATCCTCCTGTTATTTCTAGAAATCCTCAAGAAGTGTTTACAACCCAGTGAGTCAGTGGCAGTGACCACAGAACATTCCCTGTTCTTTTTCTTTCCCCTGGCTTCTTTGGTTCCTATCTGAACTGATATGCCTACGATGCCTGTCATGAGAATAATATTCATGCCAAGGACAATATCTGAATGCCCCCAAAGCTTCTACTCCTTGTGGTACCAGGATGATGCTAGGTTCCTTACAGAGCTCAGGGCCAGTAGGGCCCTGCTCTGTGCCATATTTGATCATCTAGGACTTTGGAATCCTTTTATATTCAGAAATTCATATGATCATTCAAGTAGTTCCATCACCTTCTGCCTTGGACCATATTTCTTCAGAGTCAATGGACCTGCGGGGTCCAAATGTGTGCTTCTCTTTTCTTCCTCCCATCAATCAAACTTTATTCTCTGAGGGCACCTGTAATCCCAGCACTTCAAGAGGCCAAGGTGGGAGGATCGCTAGAGCCCAGTAGTTCAAAACCAGCCTGGGCAACATAGAGAAACCTTGTTGCCACAAAACAATCAAACAAACAAACAAACAAGCAAACAACGCTGGACATGGTGGTGCATGGTTGTGGTCCCAACTACTTGGGAGGCTGAGGTGGGAAGATTGCTTAAGCCAGGGTGGGCGGGAGTGGGGGGTGGGTTGAGGCTATAGTGAGCCATGACGGTACCACCAGCCTGGGCAACAAAGTGATATGCTGTCAAAAAAAAAAAAAAGAAAAAGAAAGAAAGAAAAGAGAGAGAGAGAGAAAAAGAGAGAAAGAAAAGAAAAGAAAACCAAAGAAAAGAAAAGAAAAAATAAAAAAGAATTTCCTGCAAACAGACACCAGTGCATTTGGGGAATGAGGAGAGCCTGCAGGCCAGTGGGGACAATAGGCACGGGTCTATATTACCAACTGCCACGTTATTCACAGAGTATTAAAGTCGAATGGAATGGGTTTCAAACATTTTAGAACCATTTATTTAAAGGAAAATTGTTTATGAAGCTCAGTATGTAAAAGAATCAAAGCAAGGAGAAACATATTAGTTGAAAAGAGGTGGAGGGGAGCTCTGCTACCAGCCAAATCCCCTTAGGTTCCTCAGAGCTCAACTTGAAAAACCAATTAGTCCAATTTCTTTCTTTTAAAGTTGTACTTCCTGAAAGCCAGATAGTCTAGATAATACAAAGAAATGAGGCCTGATATTTAGAAAGTGAATTACTTTTTTACTATCCCTAGTATTCCCTTCTTAGGCAGTCTTAGATTTTCCCTTCTCCTACAACGTTAAGCATTCTAGCAGCAGCTAAGGCATTCAGTGCTGATTGACTCAGAAAAGTAACAGAGACAGGAAAGAGAAGTGGAGACCTTACTTCTTAGCTTCAAGATTTCTAAAGCCTAGCACTTCAGAAGAACAGACTCAAACAAGAAAATGGAAGGGTTGAGTTAGAAAAGTCAGGAGAGTTGGAGAAGTGGTGAGATCTTAGATGTCAGAGGTTCCCAGGGAGATGTTCCTAGTCAATGCTCCCTGGACTGTGTCTTGGAGAACTGGCAAAATCCCTAGTTTTGGTTTCAGAAATCCAAAAACAAAAATATATTTTTCCTATAGCCTGTGTAGTGGTTGGAAAGGTGGTATGGTCCCAAATAATGAAATAGATGGAAGGATGGCTGAGGCAGATGCCTTAGACACTGTCTTAGCATTTCCTATATACCTAAGGATGACAGGGAAGTAGTAGAGAGATTAAAGCAATTGGGCAAAAAGGGGCACTTCTGCAAGTGCATGTGTAGGCAGTTGGATAAGGACCAATCATTTGATGGGAGTTTAGAAACATAATAGTGAAAACTAAATGCCCCTACCATGTCTTGATACTTATATGAAATCTCTGGAGCAACAGAAGAGTCTGCACAGATAAGTCTGAGTTTCTACTATGTTCAAGTAACTTTCAAAGATTTTAATGAAAAAGTCAATAAAGTTTGAGAGGGATATTTAATGGATGTATACAGATACAATGGTCTGAATAATTGGTTACCAAATTACTGAACTGTTTTAAAAATTAAATCAGATCTACAAATATCAGAATCTAACACATAAATAATTGACTTCAACATATTTAAAGTACTTTGAAAGAAAAATTAAATGGTGCTTTGTTTGTTAAAAGAAAAAAAGTAATGACGTCTCCACATCTGTAAATTAGGAAAACTTCATTTCTTCTGCACCCATCATACAAAATATTGCCCTTGAAATCTTGCTAGACAAATGTTGATATAGAGAATATTAAGCTTAGCAAATCACATGATATACCAAAGTACTATTTTACAATGTATTTTAATATTATTCATGACAAAAATAGTATCCATGATAAAAATACTAGCCATGGCAATTTTAAGTACTTGCCTAGGTACCTTTGTTCCCTGGCTAAAATCTAAGGCCTAAGTTCAGGTTTCAGGTTTTCCAGCTTCATAACTCAATAACCTTGGACAAGTGTCCATGTAATCCTCTCTCCTTCTCTGTGTAATTGGGATAATAGCAGTCCTTCATAAGACTGGATAGAGAAGTAAATGAATAATATATATAAAGTGCTTAGCACATTGCCTGGCACATCAAAAATATCATAGCCAATCCATATTCAGAGTATGCTACAGTTATTCACACGTTATTCAGAGGTCTTGCATGTTTCCACTTGCCCTCTGCCATTTCTGCCATGGCCATGAGAAGGTCATATCTGGGCCTGTATGCTGGTCTCTGGATAATTATGGAACAGCTACAATGCATCATACAAACCCATGTTAGAGCAGAGCCCTGGCAGATTTGCAGATACATAAATAAACCAGTTTAATTATAAACAAATGAATGAATCAATCTGAGATTAGCTGAGCTCAGCCCAATGTGTCAATTCCCCACCAAACTATAGACTTGTGGGTTAGAATAATGATGACTATTGTTTTAAGCCACTGAGTTTTGACATGATTTCTTCCACAGCAACAGCAAGAAGTAAAAAAAAAAAAAAAATTCTATCAGTTATAACTAAAACACTTGAAATACGGGTTATAAATTGATATATATTATATCAATTGTAAGGTGTTACACATGTGCAGTGAATTTGTTTTCCAATAGATCCTAATATCGCCACATGTGATAATATGGAAGGTTTCTTATTACTCCTTCAAATCACTATACATAAGAACTTCTCATTCATAATCCCAAATAAATCAATTTACTTTTTATTTCTAGGAAATTAAATAACATATTAAGGTATAGAAACAAATAAATAACACAGAAATTAGTTAAAAAAAAAAGAAATCCATTAATATTAACACTGCTGAAACTCAACCAATAATAAGCACTTGGGAATATTTACCTCAAGTCTTTTTTTTAAGTTTGTACCTAAAAATATTAAAACAATTGAACTATAAATTCATTGCCCTTAAAAATATTAGAATAACAGATATAGATAAAGCATCTCTCAAACTTAATCCCCATTCTTATCTCCTACTAAGCGGATATATATTCTAACACTCTAATTTTTTCTCATTCCTTTATCTATATTATACACCCATGAAATATATATATGAAATACTGAGATGTTTTTAAAGCATGAGAATGGAATAAGGGAGAAGCACACACTAGATGTAAGTTACTTGGAATAGTCTAGTTCTTGGGTTGGAGGGGTTGAGTACATAGATATTCATAATTACTTCATTATGTTGGTCATATATTCTGTAAGCTTGCTAATTTATAATTTTAGTAGTTTTTTCATAGATTCCATTAGATTTTCTACATAGATAATCATGTCTGAAAACAAAGACAGTTTTACTTCCTCCTTCCTAGTCTGTATACATTGTATTACTTTTCTTTACTTGATGGTACAGAATAGGACTGCCAATACAATGTTAACAGATATGGTGGGAAGGAAAATCTTTGTTTTATTCCTGATCTTAGGGGGAAGCATTTATTCTTTCACCATTAAGTATGATGTTAACTGTACGGTTTTCACAGATGCTCTTTTTTTTTTTTTTTTTTTTTTTTTTTGAGACGGAGTCTCGCTCTGTCGGCCAGGCTAAAGTGCAGTGGTGCTATTTTGGTTCACTGCAAGCTCCACCTCCCAGGTTCACACCATTCTCCTGCCTCAGCTTCCCGAGTAGCTGGGATTACAGGGGCCTGCCATCACACCTGCGTAATTTTTTTTGTATTTTTAGTAGAGACTGGGTTTCACCACACAGATGCTCTCTATCAAGTTGAGAAGTCCCCTTCTATTCCCAGTTTGTTGAGAATTTTTTTTTTTTTTTTATCAGGAATGGATGATAGATCTTGTCAAATGTGATTTCTGAGATTATTAATGTATTTTTATTTTTGTTTGTTTCAGTTTGCTACCTGACTTCAAATTATATTTACAGGGTTACAGTAACCAAAACAACATGGTACTGGTATAAAAACAGACACACAGACCAGTGGAACAGAATAGAGATCCTAGAAATAAGACAGCACACACACACACATAAATATACATATATATGCATACATACACACACATATATAGGATTACATTTGGATTGAAATTTTGAAACTAATAAGGTGTAACTGACATACAAAAAGCTGTCCATATTTAATGTAAACAACTTGGTGAGTTGAGAGATAAGTACACACTCTATTCCTCTATTGGTGAATGTTTTAGCTGCTTTCAATTATTTACTATCACCAACAAGCTTTAATAAACATTTCTGAAAATACAGGCCAGGTTTTTTTAGACATCTAGAAAAATAATGGAATCTCTAGGTCATATGAAGTGCACATTTTCAGATTTCATAACATTGTCAAATTACCTTCTAGAGGGACTATAATAAAGCATAACTTCATCAGCAGTGTATGCAAGTATGTGCTTCCCCAGATCCTTGCCAACATTTGATATCACCAAGCTTTTCATTTTTTGCCAATCTGATGTGTGCAAACAGTGTCTCATTTTAATTTGCAATTGTCTGATTATTAGTGACACTGAGCAATTTTTATATGTGTATTAGCGATTTAAATATCCTTTCCTATAAATTGTTATTTTAAAAGTTAGGTTTTTGTATATTTAACCATATTTTTAAAAACATTTATATATGCTGGATACTAATTCTTTGTTATGTATAATGCAAATATTTTCCCCCAATAAAATGCAAAAATTTTAACTCTAACAGGCACTTATTTGTTCTATAGATTTTAGAAAATTAGATGTATTTATGTCCAGGTTTTCTGCTTATTTTTACTCACATATTTGTCTGTGGATGTGTGTGTATCTTTTATAAGAAAATCTTACCTGCTCTAAATTTATGACCAAGTTCTATTAAGTTCTCCAATAATTTTTATTTTTGTTGTTTTTAATTTATGTTCTTTATTTCATCTGAAATAGATTTGTATGTATGGGGTAAGGTAGGAATTTAATTAGATTTTTTTCCTAAATGGGAAGTCAAATTGATTGAAGTATTTAGTTTTTCCCCAGTGTTTAATGACACTACCCTATTTACACAGATTCATACATATGAATGTGTTTCTGTTTTTTTCCATCCTTTCCCATTAATATATTTGTCTTTTCTTATGTCTATGCTTTAATTTTAATTACCCAGTTCTTTATAATATGATTTGAGGCAGAATAAAGTACTACTGTTCAGAATAATTAACATTTGTTGAGTCAGTCAGCGTTCTAAGTGTTTTACATGTATTATCTCTATTTGACCTTAGAACAATATATGATGCAGATGTTATTATCCCCACTTAGGAGATAAGGAAACTGAGGAACAGAGAGGTTGAGTAACTTATAACTTAGGTAGTAAGCTCACACAACTAGAAAGTAGGAAAGCTAAGAAGCAGAAGGAAAAAAAAGTCATCTTATGCTTTTCCTTCCAATTAATCTTTATTCTTATAAATATGTGGATGCTAATAATAATTACAAGTTGCTAGGCATAATTTTGAACTATTTCAAATAAATCGTGACATATGGTCACACTATTTGTAAGATAATGCTTTTGTGGAATAAATCTTTCCACTCCTGTGCAAAATCGTGAGCCTTTGGATGGTATGGAATTTATTGCTTTATTTGGTAATGATAGCATTCTTATGTGAATAAATTCCCCCATGCAAAAACATGGGCTAGATCCCTACTTGCTCAGACTTTTCCCTTTGATTATATATTTGAAAAGTTCTTTCTATATTCTTGTTTCTGTTTAGTTTTATTCCAATGAATTTTATAGTTTTATTACTACTGTGAGTGGAATATTATTTTCTATTACATTTTCTAATTATATATTATTGATATCTGTAGATACTACCTATATTTGTTCTTGTATTCAGCAACCTTCCTGAACTTTCTCATTAGTTCTAATATTTTATCAGTTGATTATCTTGAGTTTTAAGGATAAATTATCATACCGTCAAAGAACACCACCTCGTCTCCTCTTACAAGTCTTTGTCTCCTAACTCATGTCTGTCAACTTGTTGTATTAGCCAGGAACACCAATAATACAATGCTGGAAAATACAAGTAATAGTTGTTATCTCTGTCCCACCTTTATATAAATGGGAATAACTCTAGTGTTTTATAATAGATTATATATATTTTTCTATTTATTTTCAGTTGATACCCTTTATTAGATTTTTTAAAAGCACCAAATATTGATACTTGAAATGAGATTTTTTAAAAAAGTGTTTCTTTTTGTTTTTTTTTAAAACACAAACGGGTATACACTTTTACTAACTGCTTTTTTTCTGCATTATAGAAGGTTATAAGAGTAATATTTTAAAAACTTTGAATTCTTGTTTTGTATTCTTTTCATACACTATGGTTTAAATTTGCTAATATATGTAATAACACTAGAACAAAGGTTTTTAAATTCTCCTGATGTCCCTGTCTTGTTTTGATATGACTATCTTAGTTTTATAAATTGAATGAAATAATGTTTCTGCTCCTCCTCCTCCTTCACTTCTCATGAATCACATTTCATAAGACACAAATAATTTATTGTTTGAAGAATCAATACAAATAATCTTGAAACTACCTAGTATTTATGTCTTTAACATAAAGTATTCTGCTTACTATTTTAATTCATTCCATAGTGAGTGCCTTAATAGCTTTCGTACTGTTTGGGCCAAATTTGGTAATATTTTCTAGGCTTTAATATTTAACCTAGAGACCAGAGAGCCAAGGTGGCTGACTAGACAGACAGGAAGAGCTTCTTCCACCAAGAGAGACAAGACCATCAAGTAGGCTGGCATACTCCAAACAGATTTGCAGAAAGAAGGCATTGAGAGGGGACACAGGGAGGATTCAGAGCCGGGGGTTTACAGTGCAGAAAACTGGGAACTCTCAATCCAGTTGCCCTAACACCAAGACTCATTCCTGGCCCCAAGTGGCTCCAAGAGAAGGGGTGAATAAAACATAGAGTGGCCCACTCTTGCCACAGACCTTTGGGATCCTAGCTATAGGAGGCCCCACAATCTCCACAGGCAATTGAGTTGCCACAGAGAACTGCCAGGAGAGATGGCAGAGCCAGAACTACGGTCTGTCTAGAGCCCAGAGGGTTTGGCATGGGAATGGCTGCAGTGGAGCATGATCATGAGTGCCCATTCCCCAAGGCTCATCATACTCCTCAAGGTGGTTTTATCTTTCCCTGTTCTCTCTGTAAGATGCTAGCTAGTCTAACTCTATTGGTATCACACCTAATTTTAGGCTCCATTGTCAATTGATTGCTCTACTGTTTCAACAATTCCTTAGGGGATAAATGGCTCCAATGTCTAACAATTGTATTCAAGCTTCTTTGTAGGGCAATCCTTGAGGTCAGTCTTTTTTCTAACCCAAAGAGGGTTTTTCTTGGCTTTTTCATTCCCTACTTCTCTCTGTTAAATGTTTAGCTTGCTGTGCTCACGGACTGCCAGTCTCCTCCAAATTATCTTATATCAAAATTGTCATTGTTTTTGACAGGGTCCTCAGGCTTGAATGTACCTATGGTCTGTTTCAAATAAAGAAACTTCTCTTAGGAAGAATTATGGAGCTCTCTGTTTTTGCAGACTACCTGTTTTTCAAAGCAAAACTCTTAGACACTTCTGCAGATCTGTGCCTCAGGGGCAGGTGCAGTGGCCCAGTGCTGCTATAATGATAATCCTGTTACTAGTTCATGCTGGGTGTGGGGGGTGGGCATGAATGGTGGTATCCCCTGGTCTTCCCAGCTTCTGTCTTCTGGAACAAAACCTTTACCCTACCAATGTGCTGAGATGAGGATGAATTAGACCCAACATTATTGGCTTGCAACATGTAACGTATAACTTCTACCCTATGAGTGGATGCTGGGTGGGAAAATGGAGCGCTAGATGTAGCTGCTTTGTTTAAATAGGAACTTCTGTAACACAGACTTGGGAGATAAACAGTTCTGGCAGCCTGCTCCTTCTGGAGAGATACCAGACTGGGATCTGAGAGAGAGCCTTGTGTTCTTAGATGCAACTGCCTGGAATAAAGTTTTTGTCACGCTGTGCTGGTAGAGGATAGGTGGAAAGAAGTAGTGGGTCATGGCTCAATGCCACAGACTTACATTTATCTTACAGAGATTTAGTAGATTTTCTTCAGTAAATGTTTATGCATTTGGTATATGACCATGATGAATTTCTAAAGTTTTAAAATGATTTTAAAATATTTTTCACAAGTTGTTTTTTTTTTTTTTACTGGGGACTGGGTTCACAGACTGGTTACACCACCATTCTGGAAGTATCTCCCTGTCCATAGTTTTCCTGACTTAATAAAAATATTGTTCTGCACTGATATTTATGTTCATATTGTCACCCAACTAATTACTTCATTTTTAATGAATGTTTAAATCAAATTTGCTATAATATATATGATGTTAGATGTTTCATATTTTATAAACAAAATTCTAAAAACTTTATATTGATTCCATAAATTTTATGTGTGTATATATATATACAGCCATCCCTTGAAACACATCTAATATTTGTTCTAGAACCCCTTACGTATACCAAAATCTTCATATACTCAAGTCCTGCAGTTAGTCCTGAAAAACCCATATATATATATAAACAGCCCTTGTTGATTTCACATCCAAGAATACCATATTTTCAATCTTCATTTGGTTAAAAAAAATCTGTGTATAAATGGACCTGTGCAGTTCAAAACCATGTTGTTTAAGGGTCAACTGTGTGTGTGTGTGTATGTGCCTATCTACCTTTTAGCTAACTATCTCATATTTTCTTTATACATTCATCTATCAGTGAATGTCTGAGTTGACTGCATATTTTGGCTATTGTGAATCATGCTGCAAGGGACACAGGATTTCAGTTATCTCTTCATGATACTGATTTCAATTCCATAGGCTACATACTTAGAAGGGTGATTATTAGTTAATATGGTAGTTCTATTTTTAATTTTTTAAGGAACCTCCATACTGTTTTCCATCATGGCTTAACCAATTTACATTTAAACTAACAGAACAAGGATTTCTTTTTCCACATCCTTGCTAACATTTGTAATCTTTTTTTTTTTTTTTTCCCATCATAGCCAACCTAACAGAAGTGAGGTAATATCTCATTACAGTTTTGATCTGTATTTCCTTAATTAGTATATACCCAATGGCCATTTGTATGCCTTTTTCAGAGAAATGTCTAGTCAAGTCCTTTGCTCACTAAGAAAATCACATTATGTGTGTGTGTGTGTATGTGAATTTGTTGCTAATGAGTTGTATGAATTACTTATATATTTTGGATATTAACCTCTTATCAGATTATAACCTCTTATATGATTTGAAAAATCTCTCATTCTGAGTGTCTTCTTTGCTGTGAAGAAGCTTTTTAAGTTGATAAAATCCCGTTTGTCTATTTTCATTTTTGTTGCCTGTGCTTTGGAGGTCATATCCCAAAAACTAATGCCCAAACCAAAATCTAGAAGCTTTTTCCCAAACTATATTTATCCATTCAGTTCTGTTAATATTTGCTTTATATTACATGTTTAGGTTCGCTAAAGTTTGATACATACATAGTTATAATTGTTATATCCTCTAATTAATGGAATCCCAATTCTTGATATAATTAACTGAAGTTTTTGACTTAAAGTCTATTTTTTTCTGTTACTAAGATAGTCCATTCTGCTCCCTTTTAGGTACAATTTTCATGAAACATCTTTCCCCATCATTTCATTTTCAGCCTCTGTGTGTCCTTAAAGATAAAGTGAGTCTCCTGCAGACAGAATATAGTTGAACTTATATTTTTTTATTTATTCATCCACTGTATGTTTTTTGATTGGATTAAGTCAATTGTATTTAAAGTAATTTTTATAGGTAAGAACTTACTATTACATTCAAGCTGAGAATCAGTCAAGAATGCAATCCCATTTACAATAGCCACTGCATACAAAATACTTAGAAATACATATAAACAAGAGGTGAAAGATCTGTACAAAGAGAATTACAAAATACTGCTGAAAGAAATCAGAGGTGACACAAACAAATGGGAAAACATTCTGTGCTCATGGATTGGAAATATCATTATCATTAAAATGGCCATACTGCTTAAAACAATCTGCAGATTCATTGCTATTCCTATGAAACTACCAATGTCACCTTTTCACATAATTAGAAAAAATATATATATATAATCCATATGGAACCAATAAAGAGCCTGAATAGCCAAAGAAATCCTAAGCAAAAAGAACAAAGCCAGAAACATCACATTATCTGATTTCAAACTATATATTACTCAACTTCAACCTATACAACCATAGTAACCAAAACAGCATGATGCTGGTACAAAAACAGAGACCAATGGAACAGAATAGAGAACCCAGAAATAAAGCTGCACGCATATAACCATTTGATTATCGCAAATAGTTATACGTTTCCCCACTGACAATCATTCGATTACGACAAATGGTTATAGATGTCCCCATTGACAAAAATAAGCAACGGGGAAAGGACTTCCTGTTCCATAAATGTTGCTGAGATAGCTGGCTAGCTATATGCAGAAGAATGAAACTGGCTACCTTTTACCACATTCAAAATGGATTAAAGATTTAAATGTAAGGTCTCAAAACTCTAAGAATCCTAGAAGAAAATCTAGGAAACACCATCCTGAACATTGGCCTTGGGAAGGAATTTATGACTAAGTCCTCAAAAGCAATTGCAACAAAAATAAACATTTAACTCCCCCTTTTATTAATAAAAAGGCTGGGTGTGGTGGCTCACACCTGTAATCCCAGCCCTTTGGGAGGTTCCAAGGCAGACATATCACTTGAGGTCAGGAGTTCAAGACCAGCCTGGCCAACATGGTGAAACCCATCTCTATTAAAAATGCATAACAATAGCTGGGTGTGGTGGCACGTGTCTATAGTCCCAGCTACTCAGGAGGCTGAGAGGAAAGAGATACCATTTATACCAGACAGAATGGCTATTATTAAAAAGTCACAAGACAACAGATGCTGGTGAGGCTGGGGGGAAAAAGGAACACCTATATACTGTTGGTGGGAATGTAAATTAGTTTAGCCACTGTGGAAAGCAGTTTGGAGATTTCTCAAATAACTTAAAACAGAAACAGAACTACCATTTGACCCAGCAGTTCCATTACTGGGTATTATCCAAAAGGAAACAAATCATTCTAGTAAAAAGACATACGCTCATATGTTCATTGCAGCACTCTTCATAGTAGCAGACATGGAATCAACCTAGGTGTCCATAAAGAATGGACTGGATAAAGAAAACATGCTACATATACACCATGGAATGGTACACAGCCATAAAAAAAGAATGAAACAATGTCCTTTGCAGCAACATGGATGAAGCTTTAGCCATTATCTTAAGTGAATTAACTCAAGAACAGGAAGCCAAATACCACATCTCCTTATTTATTAATAAAAGGGGGAGTTAAATATTAGATAATCATTAACATAAAGATGGCAACAGTAGACAATGGGGACTACTAGAAGTGGAAGAGAAGGGGGAAATAAGGCCTGAAAAAGTGATTATTGGTACTATGCTCACTATCTGAATGATGGAATCATTTCATACCCCAAACCTCAGCACCATACAATATACCCACGTAAAAATTCTGGACAGGTATCCCCTGAATCTAAAAGTTGAAATTATTTAAAAAATAAACTTACTGTTTAAAAAATATATATATTCTTACTGTTTTCTAGTTCCTTTCTTCTTTCTCCATTTTTCGCTGTCTTCCTCTGTGACTAATGATATTTGTAGTATTATGCTTTGATTCCTTTAACTTTTCTATATCTACTTACTACATGGTTTTTTCTTTGTGGTTACCATGAAGCTTACATAAAATATCTTACAGTTACAACTGTGTATTTAAGCTGATAACAGCTTAACTTTAGCTGTATACAAAACCTCCATACTTTAACTTCTCCATACCCCACATTTTATGTTATTGATGTCACAATTTACATCTTTTTATACTGTATACTACCCATTAACTAATTCTTTTTTTTTTTTTTTTTTTTTTTTGGAGATGGAATCTCACTCTTGTTGCCTAGGCTGGAGTGCAATGGCATGATCTCAGCTCACTGCAACCTCTGCCTCCCTGATTCAAGCGATTCTCCTGCCTCAGCCTCCCGAGTTGCTGGGATTACAGGCGCCTACCACCATGCCTGGCTAATTTTTTATTCTTAGTAGAGATGGGGTTTCACTATGTTGGCTAGGCTGGTCTCAAACTCCTGACCTCAGGTGATCCATCTGCCTCAGTTTCCCAAAGTGCCAGGATTACAGGCAGGAGCCACTGCATCCAGCCCATTAACTAATTCTTGTAGCTATAATTACTTTTACTTTTTAAATACCTTTCTCTTTTAATCTTCATACTGAAGTTAAAAGTGATTACACACCACTGTTAGAGTATTAGAGTATTTTGAACTTGACTATATGCTTACCTTTACAATGAGTTTTATACTTGTTTTTATGTTCTTAGTATACTTTCATTTCAACTTGAAGAACTCAATTTATCATTTCTTTTAAGGCATGTCTACTGGTGATAAACTCCCTCCGCATTTTTTTTTTGGAGGTGGGGGAATTTTTTCTTTCTTTTATTGTTTAAGGACAGTTGTGCTGATATATTATAATTAGTTGATAGTTTTGTTTGTTTTT
This sequence comes from Macaca mulatta, assembly GCF_049350105.2. Taxonomy (NCBI): domain Eukaryota; kingdom Metazoa; phylum Chordata; class Mammalia; order Primates; family Cercopithecidae; genus Macaca; species Macaca mulatta. Next base: position 59,544,182 of record NC_133410.1, read on the forward strand.
ATTGAGCACTTTGAATATACCATGACACTCTCTTAGCCTGCAAGGTTTGCTAAGAAATCCAGTGCTGAGAAATCTTATGGGGGTTCTCTTGTTTAAGATGATTCACTTTTCTTTTGTGGTTTTCAAGATTTTCTTTTTTGCATTTGACATTTGAAAATTATATTTTAATGTGTTGTGGTATAGACCTCTTTTGGTTCAATCTATTTGGAGATTTTTAGGGCTTCATGAAACTGCATGCCCATTTCCCTCTGCAGATTTGAAAATTTTTCACCCAATATTTCTCTTTATGTTTAATTTATTTGGGGTTCCTTAGGATTCATGGATCTTGATATTCATTTCCCTCTGCAGATTTTAGAAGTTGTCTGTTAATATTTCTTTAAATAAGCTTTCTGCCCAAATTTTGTTTTCTGTTCCTTCTAGACCTCCCCAAATGCATTTATTGGTTTTCTGTATGGCAGTCCTGGTGCCTGGATCTGAAGGCATGGACCTCATCCTGAGTCCATGAACCCTGTCTTGGTACTGGGGTCCACTGAGGAAGTCTTGGCACCTGGGTTCACAAGGCAGATCTGGTGCCTATGACTAGGGGGACAGGCCTAGAGTCTGGACATACAGAGGTAAGCAAGGGGCTTGGGTCTATGGGAGCCAGCATGGTGGTGAGGTAGACCTGGGACTTGAGTCTACATGGGCAGGCCTAGGTCCTGGTCTTCTGGTACTGGCCTCGAGCCTAGGGCCATGGGGTAGCTTGGAGCCTAGGTCGACAGGAGCTAGCATGGTTCTGGGGTGGGCATGAAACCTATGTCAGCATTAGCAAGTCTGAGTTATGGTCCTCTGGTGCTTGCCCGCAGCCTGGGGCCATGGTGGTGGCCTGAAGCCTGACGCTTGTGGGAGGTGGCCTAGCTTTGGGGTTCACTGGGGTGAGGTTGGTGCTGGGATTTGCAGCAAAGTTTGGGGCTCACTTCACTCTCCTTCTTCCATAGAGAGGGAGGTTTGGGGAAGATGTGATGTGGGTAATGTAAAAATTTCCTTCCTACCCTCTCTAATTAGTCTTTTCTTATTTGTATGTTCCACCGATGTGCTATAACATCTTACCCACATTCCTCAGCTCTTATGAAGATATTTTCTTGCATAGATGTTTGTTCAAATTCATATTTCTGTGAGGAAGCAAGTACTAGAAACTCCTATCTTGCAATCTTGTAGATGTCACCCCAAATATAATTATTAATGTTATTTTACAAGTCAGCACTCAGATGAACATATATATTTTGGTGGGGGAGTGGCTCACTTTTGCATCTTCTCTTCTACTACTGCTTACTAGAATCATTCTAAAGGAAATCAGACTTCTGTTTCCTTCTATAGCTGGAAATTTCTTCATTGCACCATTCTACTGAGTGACAGTTTAGTTGGGCATAAAATTCTAAATTATTTTTTTTTTCCTCAAACTTTTGAAGCTATTACTCTATCATCTTCTAACATCTAAAGCCATCATTAAGTATTAGGTTTCACTTAGATCTTAGTTTATTTGTAGATATTCTCCTTACCCCTTATAAATTCTAGGATTGTTAATGTTCTGAAATTTTAATATATGTATCTAAAAATAATTATTTAATATTTCTCAGAAATAGTTAAATTTTTTCACTTCAGGACTCACATCTTTTAGCTTTGTGAAGTTATCAGTGCTTTCCCTTAAAATGTTATGTCTATATTCATCTTAATAATCTCTAGTATCACCTTCTGAAACTCTTATGTCAGAATTTCTTACGTTCCATATCACAAGCCATGTTTTCCAGATACTTATTTCTCTGTGCTGAATTCTGGAATGAGTTCAGTTTATTACTCCAGAAGATTTATTTTTCTGTTGTGTTCATATTGCTATTTAGTGTTACTTTAAAGTTTTATTTTTTAACTTTAATTATATTTTTCATTTTAAACATTTCTAATTCATTCATTTTCATAATTATCAATTTTATATAACCCCATATTCTTGTTTTATAAACTGTTATTTTTCTCTCATTGCTGTAATCCCTTTTTTTAATTTTCATAATGGCATTAAAATACTTAAAATCCATTTTGTTTGCACTTGTATGCCTATTTTCCTCACCCTCAGGTTTTCTGTTTGTCAAGTTTGTTGTTTGTCCACGTCTTTGTTAAGTGCCTATGTTGTTATGACCCCTGAGATATCTCATCCTACGGGATCCTGGTCTCTTGCAGTAAGTTTGCAGTGGCCTTAGCCAAGGCTCCAATAATGGTCTGGTACAGAAGAGGCCTTGCAGTCATGGCTGTCAATCTTCAAATATTCATTTCTAGACTTGTCCTTGCTTAGCTTTAGACTCCCATAACTGTACAAAATTTGCTGCAGGAGCCCCAAGCTATATGGCAGAAGGTGCTGCTATTCCAAGTAGCCAAGAGTAGAAAAAGAGGTGGCATCTTTCCCAGCACTCAGCACCCAGCTCCATACAAGTTGTGCACACATGGCTCTGAGCTATATGCCCAACTTGTGTGGGCATAAAGAATAGTTTTTCCAAGCATTCACCTGGGTCCCATCACCCACCTTGCCTGTGGACTAGCTTCACAGCTTCAGGGTGTTCTGAACTCATTTGTCCCCCACTGCTTTTTATTAAGATGACATCCTTATTCTAGTCTATAGAGACCTCTCTTTCTTACTTTCTAGAACAACTATGTGTATTAATTTTAAAAATAGTTTACTCTTATGTCTGAGTATGGAACAGATGGAATGGAATATGTGCCAGTATGTGCTCAATCACTATTATTGACAAGGAAACCATGAAAATAATTTCTTTACATATAATGTCCTATATTATATATTATATAATATATGCAGTATGGATGACATGCAATATATATTACAATATGTGCAGATATATTATTTTCCCATATACAGAATCATATCCAATGGAATGATAGGTTTTAAAGTTAATAGACTTTAAAAGGAGAATAATTGCCTTTTAATAAATCCAACATTGGCAGTTCTCTCTCCAGCATTTGATCAAATCACAGTTTCTCTGGTTGATACCAGAGGTTGCTGGCTCAGGTTTAGAGGCCATACTGAATGAAAAGTAGATCATATCTTTCAACTCTAGACTCACACACAATGCAGCATGAAACTTGAATTCTCAGAGACATGCAGGAACTAAGACAGTCTGAAGGATGAACATATTTATATTTCCCATCTCGTGTTCAATCCTGAACATAACCTAATTAAGTGGAATGTCAGGTAACATACCCTGCATTATTTAAATTACTATTTCTGGCTCTTTTTTTCTATTTTGCTATTGCTTTAAAACTTTAGGTTAAGTATAATTACTATGCAACTTGTCTTACCATGTTTTAGACATATTAAAATCTCTGCTCCATTTCAAAGTAACTATTTGAGCATTTACTATGGGATAGCCACAGGCAATGGTTTCAACATTATGGAAGATAGCTTGGACAATGGTAAATAAACAGCTTAAGAATTTAAGCACTTCCCTGAAATGTCTCACCTATACTCAGGAATGTGCTTTCTCACCTAACACTTTTCAAATCATTACTAATCAACCCACATTAAAGCCAAGCAACACAAAATCAACAACAAAACCTACAGCAAATTTTAAACAGCAAGAGAACTGGACTAGAAGCTAGAAATTCTTAGTTCTAGTGCTAGGAACACAGCAATTAGGAGTATGATCCAAGATTAGTTATGTGACTCTGGGGATTATATATAACATTAGAGTTATGGACACCTAACCCATGAGAACACTTCAAATATGAGTATTTCATAGAATATTCACTAACCCTTCACAATATATAATATACTTATCCATTTGTCTGTTCATCTGTCTAACAAGCACTTATTGCTAGTTTATTATGCAAAGCTTTGTTTGCTACTGGAAATTCAGAAATTGAGAAAATTATATGGTCTGTTTTAGAAGTTCATTGTCGCAAAAGAGAGTCAGATAGTTATAACAGAATATGGCATTATGATATAGAAATGCCCAAGGTGTGGAAGAAATCAAGCACAATGGGGTTTAGGGAGGGGGATACCTAGCCTGGCTTGTGGCAGTGAGGGCATGTTTTTCAGGCATGTTTGTGGAAGTGAGGGCATGAGCTGATTCTTGAGAGCTATAAGTACATCAGATGAATGAGGTGAAAAAACCACTCTGAACAGAAAAATCTTACTACACAAAAAAGCAGGGATTTCCAATAAACTTGGAAAGGTTTAGGAAGCTAAAAAGAGTTTGAGATAATTAGAATATAGAATATAAGTTGAAGACAATGGTTGGTGATGATGCTGGAGTACAAACACAACCACGAAACGATAGAGACATTTCATTCTCATCATGTACTTAGGAGAAGAGAAAGGCTGATTCATGTGCAAATGACCACATTACAGTTCAGGTACATCCTCTATTTACAAGAGACTTCGTTTATCCAATGAAAATGTCAAGAACTGCAAGTTTTGCATTACACTGAATTCTTGTAAAAAACCATGACTGAATGTATCTAATGATTTTGAAGAAATGAACATGACAGAAATCCACATGATAGGCTTCACCCAGCATACTGTTTATTAGAGGGGAGATGAGTCTGAGTAGATCTTAGAGTTCATCACTTAGATTGGACTCTATTCTGGGCTCCTACGGAGTCAATTTGAAGTTGCAGAGTAGGAGAAGACAAAAATAAAAAATACAAGGGCGATTTCCCTAAAATTCTGTAATATGTTGGTGCAACTCTGAGAGGGAATACCATGAAGGAGAGGCATTTTTCTCATTTTGCCACAGAACTCTAGGCAGCTCCACTTAAAAGGGCTTCAGCATACCTAAAATGGAGTGTGCAGTTGGGAGACTGTGTCTGGCTGCAGTGGCAGCTGTTCTTGGCAACAATAATAGAACCTCATCTTAACACACACATATGGATGTGTGTTGTAGGGAAACAGTTATGAAGGGGCTGAAGCAAGAGAAGAGAACACCATGTAATAAATGACTGGATTGCTAGGGAGTGAAGCAACCTATTAGAAGCTCTCAAAAATTTCATTAGCAAAGGTGCAAGTCATAATTAAGAGGAACTGCACACAGAACCTTTCAAGTTTTAGCACTATCCAGGAAATAGTAGGACAATATCCAGACAGAAAAATATTTCCATTATTTCAGTAGAAATTTGCTGAATAGCTACTATGTGCTAGGTACTATAGCAGGTGTGAGGGATAAAACCATCAACAAGGCAGCCAAAAATTCCTTCCGTAATGGAGTCTACATTTTCATAGGGAAGATGACCAGTAACCATACAAATAAATAGATACATAATACAATGTCGGGTAATGATAAGTGTTAGAAAAACAAAAAAGTCTGCTATTTTCAAATAGGCTTCTCTACACATAGACCATTTAAACAGAGACATGAATTAGAGATTGTGATTATGCAAGTTAGTGATTTTCAAACTTTTTGGTTTCAGAACTCCTTTATGTTCTCAAAAATTATTGAAAATCCAATAATTATATCTAATGATATTAACATATAATTACTTAATGACTTATATTTAATGACATCATATAAGCAATTAAAATTGATGAATTATTTAAATATTTTGAAAAACAATGTCTATTACATTTTAAAATGAATAACACATTTCAAATAACTATATATTCCTAAATTTTTAAAAAATGAGAAAAAAAAGAACTGTCTTACAATTTTGAAAATCTTTAAGGTCCAACTTAACAGAAAGCCAGCTGGATTCTTTTTTTTTTTTTTTTTTTTTGAGACCGAGTCTCGCCCAGGCTGAGTGCAGTGGCGCGATCTCGGCTCACTGCAAGTTCTGCCTCCTGGGTTCACGCCATTCTCCTGCCTCAGCATCCCAAGTAGCTGGGACTACAGGCGCCCGCCACCACGCCCGGCCAATTTTTTTGTATTTTTAGTAGAGACGGGGTTTCACTGTGTTAGGCAGGATGGTCGCGAACTACTGACCTTGTGATCCGCTCGCCTCGGCCTCCCAAAGTGCTGGGATTACAGGCGTGAGCTACCGCGCCCGGCCAACAGCAGGATTCTTAAATCTTCTTCTGTATTCCGTTTCACATACATATGTAGTTGGAAAAGGCAGGAGTGTTTTAATAGTCTTTTATGATAATTGGGGATATCTTTTTTGATTCTATACCAAAACTTGACAAGTGATAGTTTCTTAAAGGTTAATTGCAATGTAGAATTTGAAGCCACTTCAATGAACTCTGTAATAATCATACTCCATAATCTGTGATGCTAAAATCCATTGGTCTGTCTTGCATTTTGAATGGATTCCATGACATTATGTATTACATATTTGGAAAATAGCACTTCATTGAGTTTTGTGGGTATTCCACATTGCCACCTATCATTATACAATATAAAAATTACATTCATTAATAGCACTATTGACCTCATGAGAAATAAACATTAAGTATTGGAAAGCTGTCAAGCTCACAGCGGGGATACTGCTTTTGCTTGAAATCAAACTATAGTGTAGTACAGAGGGCTGGTATAAATTCACTAAAACTCACCTGGGTGCCTTTGGCACCTATTACTAGACTTTGCTTTTATATCTTTCTTCCCATTGACAAAAGCAGATGATTCGGCACTCTGAGCCATTTCCTGCAAAGCCAATAGACGGCTCTATCTCTGCCCTCAAGCGAAGACTACCCACTCATCTATCTTTCTGATCTGAGGATTATACCACTTCTCAGAAGACTGGAAAGATTGTGGTGATGAATGTAACAAATGACTTCACTCTTCATTTGAGACCCCACCCCCAACAAACAGGGAGTGGCATTTTCTCCCACAGGCTCAACCTTAAACATATAATAATCACATAACAACAGTAGGAACAAATAGTAACAAGAGGTTGTTCTGTCACACCTACCAACAGATTGAGCAGTGTTATTTATCATTTTGATCCTCCACAAAGCATAAAAACAACAGTGTTTTGGGCCAAATCTCACAAAGCCCACTGTAATAGGTGAGGTCTGTGTATAAGCCAAAGTCAGGAAAGAATGGGTGCTTTGAGAAAATAAAAAAGCTCTCTTTACTCCTAGGGATTTAACGCGTGGCTCTGTTACCTTGCCTACAAGCTTTGTTTTGGGAGAATTCATAGGTGCTTATGATATATTTGTGATGTAAGGACCAAACAAAAAATAAAACAACATATTCGTATTCATTTAGCAATATGAAAAACATGCAGAGAAAGATACTCTGAACAATCCTGAGATGGAATCTTGTAAATCAAAGGAATAATTTTTTAAAGTAAAAAAAATGTTTATTATAATCAATAAAACAATAAAATATCAAAATAAACCAAATATTTGTTTTTAAAAATCAGCAAAATTTACAAATGTGGATTTAAGAAAACTTCAAGACTTTGCCTCAAATATGTCAAAGGTCTTCATGGCAGAGTTTTTTGGCTACCATAACAATCCCATTCCATTTAGCCTAATACGAATGTGATGAGATAGTATCCTCACATTTGGGAGTACAAAGATAACCTGCAGAGTTCCTGTCCTCAGGGAGCTTGAAACATACTATTTGGAAGATGGCTGGCATAACTGAAATGCGCTGTGATAAAAATGTATCCGATTTATGCATAGTTAAAACCGGTAAAAGAAAACTACAAAAGTCTTTCTTGGCTATTAATCATAAACCCTTAAAAAGCATATGGCAGCTGAGAGGCCACATCCTTTGGGAGGCCTTCTGTGCCACAGCAATCCTAACACTAGACCAAGTCCCCTTCTATAGGTACCTATAGCATCCTGCACCTCTTTCTCTCACCAATTTTCAAATTTTGCTGTTACATTTGTATGTTGTTACTTGATTAGTGTCTATTAGACTATAAGCTCTATTTAAAAATATGAATGTGAAACGTTATACATTAGAAGACAGTTATAGAATTGTAGTTAGAACTTTGCAAACTTTTTGTAAATTTAAACACATGCTGGTTTTTTGTTTTCTTTAAATATGCCCTTTCGGTTCTATTAAAAAGTATTGCCAAGGAAAAAGAGACATGTGACCAACATAACTATAAATTCCTAAGCAACAGTTATCTAAGGCTGATGCCTACTCTTTCAAATATGTTAACACTTACACTTGATATAAAGCAAACAAACAAGAAAAATTAAAAGCACATCCCACTGTCCAAAATCATGGCAGCAATAGCCAAAAACAGAATAAAGAATCAATACCAGGAGCTTTAGAGTAAGACAGGCTTGGTTTCCAGTCCTAATTAAGCTACTTTATTGTATGATCATAAGCAAATCAATTCACTTTAAGCCTCAACTTTTTGCATCTATAATACAGAAATAATAACCTTACTGACCTCATAAGAATGTTGTAAGATTTAAATAAGATGATGTTTCAGAAATGTTCAAAAAATATTAGTCATCCTTATTATAATAAACATTGTAAACACTGATATTTAAATAAAGAAATGATGATCAGCCTATACTAAAACTCTATACTGAAAGATTACATTAAAATCTGTTTGCAACCAACCACTAAGTTTTTAAAAATAATGTACCATGATACTCAAAAATGAGAGTATTTTAATTATTTAATCATACAGAAAAGATTATTAAATGTCCCTATACATGCTTTTTTGACCTTTTTTTTTTTTTTTTTTTGAGACGGAGTCTCGCTCTGTCATGTCACCCAGGCTGGAGTGCAGTGGCTGGATCTCGGCTCACTGCAAGCTCTGCCTCCCGGGTTTATGCCATTCTCCTGCCTCAGCCTCCCGAGTAGTTGGGACTATAGGCGCCTGCCATTTCTGACCATTTTTGTAGTCTGTTTTTATTTTATTCTTTTACTTATTTGCTATATGCTTTAAATTGTCATTTTTAAATAATTATAGATTCACATGCCATTGTAAGTAATAATACAAGATACTATACGATGGTAATAGCCTGCCAAACTATAGGACAATATTATACCCAGGATATTGACATTGATACAGTTAAGATATAGAACATTTCCATCATCATAAGGTTCCCTCATGTTGCCTTATTACAGCCACACCCAGTTCCCTCCCATGTCATCCCATCCTTGACTCCACTAATTTTGTCACTTTCAAGAATGCTATATAAATGGAATCATATATTCTATAATTGAACATGGAACATGTGAGATTGGCTTTTTTACTTCATAATTTGCTGGAAATTCATTCAGGTTGCTGTATCATAGTTCATTCCTTTTCATTGCTGAGGAACATTGCATGAATGGATATAAATGCTTTTTTTTTTTTAGCAATGTCAAGAAAATTAATAAGACAAACTTTAAAGTAGATAGGTTTTTATAAGGTCTAAAATACTTATATAGTGTCGGATGTGGTGGCTGATGCCTGTAATCCCAGCACTTTGGGAAGCTGAAGCAGACAGATTGCTTGAGTTCAGGAGTTGGAGACCACCTGGGCAAAATGGTGAAATTCCGTCTCTACAAAAAAAATACAAAAATTAGCTGGGCATGGTGATGTGCACCTTGCAGGCCCAGCTACTCAGGAGGCTGAGGTGGGAGGATCACTCTAGCCCAGGAGGTCAAGGCTACAGTGAGCCATGATCGTGCCACTGCACTCCAGCCTGGGAAACAGAGAGAGACCCTATAAATAAAACAAAAAATTAAAAATTAAATAATGATATTGGGGGAAAATGAATCTGGACCTATTTATTACAAAACATGCTTCAGTTAAAATATAGATTTATCCTTGGCAGACCATAACATTATAGAACAAGTTATTAATGTCATCTGGATAATTCTACGGGCTTGAGGAAAGAGCTCAGCAATAAGGAATGTCCAAGACAGAGAATAGTAAAAGTCATTTGGTAATGGTAAAAGTAAGGAACTAAAGTGAGAGCAGGTAGAGGGATTCCTTTTCTCTCTCTTTCCCTCATATTCTTGCACCACTCCTTCCTCTTGATGCTAATTAAAAAGTAGATGACTTCTTCCTCCTACATATATGGAAATAAATTTGAAAGCTGAAATTATCCTCTATTTTAGTATCCCCAGGGCTTCCAGTTTCCCATATCTTTTTTAAAAAGCTTTATTGAGGAATAATTCACATACTACATGATTTATCCATTTAATTCATATTTCTTCTTTGTCCCAAGAAAAGCCAAATAATTCAAGGTGTTTGGTTGTTTGTAGGAGACTAGCCATTTCAGTTTAATACATTGTTTCCATGCTCCTCTATATTAAAAAGTAACAGCTGCAGAAAACAACATGAGGCCAGGCAGAATCTTGCCAGTGATTGGAAATGGGTCATCTAAATATTCTTTATTTTGCTTTGTAATGTGAAATCAATACATTTTAGAAAATTCACTTAGAGAATTCAGCAAACGATAAAAAGGAATCTATATTTATCTATCAGAGATAACGTCTCAAGTTGTATTTTTTAATTATCTGTTTTCTATTTGTGAGTGTGTATGCATGACTGTATGTGGTCATATCTCTTTCCATAATGAATATAATCAAATGCATATGTTTTTAAAAATATAATTTTATTGGATCTATAGAATTCCTATAGATATACATCATCCATCATCCATTAAATGTTCCGACACTGTTGAATGGTTAGAGTGTTTCCACTTTTTGCTATCATAAATAAATTTATAACAGATATCTTTGTATATTATCTCTGTAAGCCTCAATACAATTCTCTTTAGGATAAATTTCTAAATGTAGTATTTTGGGACCTGCGATAATGTTAGTTAACAAGCTCGTCTCCTAAAAAAGTTTAAAAAATTATTTATTTGTATTTGCAGAAATGTACTTATGTTTACTATCTAATTCTGTAGCTAGGCTGCAGTAAAACTAATGCCATTTCCAGAGTTGTTTCCAAACTGCTCAAAACCCTTCTGCAGAGCTTTCATGAAAACGTTATAAAATTCATCATTAAGTAGAGGAGGGGTAACCCCTTCAAATTTTTTTATTTGAGAGAAGTAAATTTGGGGGTGGTATCTTAGTGACCTACAAGGATGTATGTTACTCTTAGTACACACGGAGGGATTCTCACTCCTTTTGATATGGTGCACCACATTATTTTTAAGAATATCCTGACCAACTACCCTGGGAAAGATATATATGGTAATGTGGATTTGGGGTTGTATGTGTATGTCTATTTTACAGAGACAAGGAATCCTTCTGATTTTTGTTAAAATAAATATAAGCAGGAATTATGAAACACATAATAGAATCTTAACAAAAACATTATTGCAATGCACTTGCCCTTTTTTACAATGTAATATCTGATTCTTATATTATTATCTTCACTTGAAAGGCACATATTAATAAAATATTGAGTGAATTGCCTGCAATCTGCACACTCAGAGAAAAACTATGAGTTATTTGAATTTGTTCCAACCACAGTCATAAAGCCAACACTTCTGCACAGTACTCGTTACTTCTCACGTTTTGTAACAAAGGTAAGTCATTTTTAAAACGAGCAATTAGGAATTAAACAAAAATAAATGTAGGGTAGATGTGCTTCAGTAAAAGATAGAGCCAGAAGCCTTTTTTTCTTTTTTCTTTTTTTATTATACTTTAAGTTCTAGGGTACATGTGCAAAACGTGCAGGTTTGTTACATAGGTATACGTGTGCCATGTTGGTTTGCTGCACCCACTAACTCGTCATTTATATTAGGTATTTCTCCTAATGCTATCCCTCCTCCTGCTCCCCACCCCATGACAGGCCCCGGGGTGTGATGTTCCCCATCCTGTGTCCAAGTGTTCTCATTGTTCAGTTCCCACCTATGAGTGAGAACATGCAGTGTTTGGTTTTCTGTCCTTGTGATAGTTTGCTCAGAATGATGGTTTCCAGCTACATCCATATCCCTGTAAAGAAAATGAACTCATCCTTTTTTATGGCTGCATAGTATTCCATGGTGTATATGTGCCACATTTTCTTAATCCAGTCTATCATTGATGGACATTTGGGTTGGTTCCAATTTTTTGTTATTGTGAATACTGCCGCAACGAACATACGTGTGCATGTGTCTTTATAGTAGCATGATTTATAATTTATAATCCTTTGGGTATATACCCAGTAATGGGATTGCTGGGTCAAATCTTATTTCTGGTTCTAGATCCTTGAGGAATTGTCACACTGCCTTCCACAATGGTTGAACTGGTTTACACTCCCACCAACAGTGTAAAAGTGTTCCTATTTCTCCATATCCTCTCCAGCATCTGTTGTTTCCTGATTTTTTAATAATCACTATTCTAGCTGGTGTGAGATGGCATCTCATTGTGGTTTTGATTTGCACTTCTCTGATGACCAGTGATGATGAGCATTTTTCATGTGTCTGTTGGCTGCATAAATGCCTTCTTTTGAGAAGGGTCTGTTCATATCCTTTGTCCACCTTTTGATGTGGTTGCTTTTTTCTTGTAAATTTGTTTAAGTTCCTTGTAGATTCTGGATATAAGCCCTTTGTCAGAAAGGTAGATTGCAAAAATTTTCTCCCATTCTGTAGGTTGCCTGTTCACTCTGATGACAGTGTCTTTTGCTGTGCAGAAGGTCTTTAGTTTAATTAGATCCCGTTTGTTTATTTTAGCTTTTGTTGCCATTGCTTTTGGTGTTTTGGTCATGAAATCCTTGCCCATGCCTATGTCCTGAATGGTATTGCCTAGGTTTTCTTCTAGGGTTTTTATGGTTTTAGGTCTAACATTTAAGTCTTTAATTACATAAATGAGTAAAACGAAAGGCCTTTCATAGAAAGTTGCCTTAGAAGACACCACAGATATATTGGTGTTGCCACAGACACCACCAATACACATTCCTTCCTTCTCACTGCTCTCCTTCAGAACCAAAGCCACACCTAAAGCAGGTAGCCGGGTGCTCCGTCAGAGTCTCCAAAGTACATTTCAAACACCACCTCTGTGTGGATTATTACATAAGCACTGACATGTAACATTTTGATCATTACATTTTTTAAATATTAATTTTCCTAGGTATTAATTAGGTATGCTGATGCTATTTAAATGACACAACTAATAATGACTATAGATTTAATAAAATTGTTTCACTTTCTGATAGTCAACACATGTCTGGAACAGACATTCGACAATACCATGCTCTGAAAACACTATTGGAATGATGACTTCACCTATAGAAAGGCTTATATTCCTACCCATAGTAGAAAGTAAAGCAATGGTCTTTTCTAGTTTTTTCATTGAAGACAGTAATTTCTCAGTTGTTTCTTTGCCTCTTCCCTACCTTTCTTTGAACTCTGCAGGTGCAAGCTCTGAGTCAGTGGTGCTGATGCAATGCCATATTAAGCTTTCAAGAAGTGGAACAGCCCCAAACAAGGTATGAAAGAGAATCTAAGGCTGAATGAGTCCTGAAAGGATCATCTCCCCCTATGAAGACCTTCCTTACCTTCTAGGAAAAAAGCTTAAACTAAGACCAAGATAAGCACTTGACTTTTTTTTTCCCCCCAAAGTCTCACTCTGTCACCCAGGCAGGAGTGCAGTGGCATGATCTCAGCTCACTGCAACCTCTGCCTCCCGGGTTGAAGCCATTCTCTCAAGCGATTCTCGTGCCTCAGCCTCTCAAGTAGCTGAGATTACAGGTGTGCACCACCATGCCCAGCTAATTTTTGTATTTTTCATAGAGACTGGGTTTCACCATGTTGGTCAGTCTGGTCTTGAGCTCCTGACTTCAAATGATCTGCCCATCTTGGCCTCCCAAAATGTTGGGATTATAGGCTTGAGCCATGGTGCCTGACCGGTTAAGCACTTGACTTCTAAAGAAAGGAATTCATTCATTGAACAGTGAGTTTTCTAGTCCTAAAGCCCAGGTTCTTAACCAGGTACAAGAAACACAAATATAAATAAGACATGGTCCTGGCTGCTGGAGATCACAGAACAGTGGATTTCACTCCAGTGCTGTCCTACTACAATTCTTACTATTCCCTACTCATCACATACGTCATGTAGGTCCTTTCTTTGTATTTCCTTTTTCCTTCTCCTTTTTATTATTTTGTATACTTCACAATATGATTTTTGAGTGAGGACTTTTATACTTTATATGACAGCACCCTTTTCATCCCATGCTACCACAACATATTTAAATTTTACAAAATGTAAAGGCATATTTTATGCCTGACATGGATATTATTAAACGGTTTTTTAACAACTATATAGTACAACTTCATATAATCCCATACAAAGTAAGGTTTATTTAAAAAAAAAAAAACTAAAAAGAGGTACATCCACTGAAAGTACGGTGGGGAAAAATGCTTTATACCTCCTCTTTGGTGTAGGTTCAGATAGCATGTATTGGAGTCTGTTGATGAAGTGAGTGATAATATTCATGGGACATATCCCAAAAGGCACATAAAACTTAAAGCATGATTTTAAATCATCTACTGACATGCTAGGAAAAATATATGTGCGTTACACACCACTCTTTATTAGATATTTAAAGTCTATCCTGTTTTTCATGCGGAGATAATCGTTTACTGGCGTGACTGAGCTAGAGAGAGAAAGCTTTCAATCCATAGTAGCAATGTAGACTCTGGCATGTCATAAGTTGCCTTGACCAGAGACTCAGGGAAGTTGAATGGCCACCACAAGTGTGAAGGAGTAAAGGACAAGGTAAGACCATAGGGAATACACTGGATGGCTAGAAAAATCTACCAAGCACATCCATAGCATGCAGAACTTTCATTTTGAGGTCCTAGTTTTTAAAGAATAAGAGTGAATAAGTCAATAGATGTTTCAAGCAAAATTTAGGCAATTTGGTTTAGAAATCAAATAATCAAGGCATAAGGGATTGAGAAAACAATTAATTTGTGCTTTAGAAAGCATTAACATAATCAAATAATGGACATGGGAAATCCAGAGTTACTAAAATCAGGCTGTTGGTCACAGAAAAAAATGCTGTGAAGATACAATAGGCTGTGAGCAATAAAACTGTAAAAATCAGGTCAAATTGGTAACCTGGACAAGTCAGATAACGGAAATTAACTGAGCATTAGATGGTCACAGTAAATCCACTATGCAAAGACTACAAATGCAAGCATAAACAAAAAATTCAGCCTGCTGGAAACATTTATTAAAGAAGTTTACATTACATTAAAGAAGTTAAATTTAATCTTTTACATGAAAAAAATTTAATATTTATGAAGTTAAGTCCATCATTTTATTTTCAGGACACAATTTTGTCTCCACTATATGGTACATTTTGGTTTATCAAATACATTCTCTCATGTTGCTCAAACAATGCTTTAAAGGTGATAAAGGTTGGGGTTACAAAAGAACAACAGGTATGAAACAACAAAGCTTCAAAAAAATACCAGTTTTTTCTTATACAATCAAAGTCAATGCTGGAATAAGAATAGGCTGTCATTGGCACTAGTTATACAGAAGAAAGAAGGCAATGTTATAGAAGTAACCATGTCAACTAAAACACTTCAAATATATCTGAAACAGAAATTCAGTCCATGCACTATAAACAGACTTATTCTAGATGGTTTTATCCATGCATTTGTGTCCAATACCCCGGATATTAATGACTTCCAAAATTACCACTCCAGAACAGAGCTCTCTCCCAAACCCCACGCCGACATATCTCATCCCTCTCCTGGACTTTTCCGCCTAAATATAACACCTAGTGTCATCAACTCAACACGTTCACATTGAATTAATTATCTCCTCCCACCCACTCATCTTTATGTCTCCCAAACCTTGCTTCCTTTCTATATGCCCTTCCTTGTTAATGGCAACACCATATACTTAGTCTCTAAAGCCGGTAAGTCTTTCCTTCCTGTTTTTCCTTCTCACTTTCATCTACTCCTGTATTACTGTAGAACCACATCAATGCTACTTCTAGTTTTATCCCCGCACAGGGGCTATCCAAGTGATCTTTCTAAAATTCAAATATGAAGTTATTCCAGTGCTTCTAATTATTTAAAGGTTGCTCATGACCTACAGGATAAAATTAATTTTTTTAAATTTATTATGATGTCTGGTTTTTCCTAAATGTTATGCTTCATCTTTCACAAATCACACACAGGCACCTGTCATTCTGAAAGAGTAAATATTTTCTTTGCTATATGCATAGGATTTTATAGCTCTAAGCTTCCAGAAGTCTCATTACCTTTTATTCTGTATAGTGAATTTCTGTTCATTCTGTGGGATGGAACCCAACTCATTCATTTACTCTTCAGAGTCAGAGGAAAACCTCTCCAATGATGCTCTCTCTCTGTCTCTGTTTTTCTCTCTCAACCTATCTGTGCCTCTTACACACACACACACACACACACACACACACACACACACACACACACACAGAGGCTCCTTTTCTAGACAGACATATACATATGTATACACACATATATCTAATATTGCACTGGCAAGCTGTATTACACTAATTTGTTTGTACATCTTTCTCCTCTACTAGTGTACTAGTGTCTGGACTTCTCAAGAGCTGAACCAAATTTATATATATATATTTTTCTATTGCCTGCTATATGGCCTAATATATACCAGTGGCAAAAATAGTATTTGTTGGATAGATGAATGAATAAGTCTTCAAGAAAATATGTATAAACTTAAACATTACAGAACTGTTCATAATAGCAATAAATTGGAAATAACATGTATATTCATCAACAGAAAATGGATACTCAGCAATTGAGTATTATTGAGCAATTGAGTGCTATATCTATTAGCATGGGCAAATTTTCAAGTCATAACATTAATCAAAACAAAGCAAGTTATAGAAATATAAAACAGGTAGAATGAAAATATACATAGTATTCATATCTGACAAATTTAGGTACTGATAAGTGTTAACATTTTTATTAATGTTCTTTTTATACACTTTTGGGTATATTTAAATATTTCCTAATATAAACCTTTTAAAGACCTGACATAAAAATATAACAAAGTGATAATATTAAAAGCTACAGACATAACTTGAAAGGAGGAACCTCACTTCTTCCTAAGCCCATGTTATACATGCATGGACCCAAGTAGAATTAAGTTTAAATGATGTATCATTTGACCATCTAAAGTATATTTCCAAGGAAGTCTGTAATTCTCCACAGTGAAATATCTTTGATCTAAACTGTTCTTTACTGAAGTTTTTTTGGATATTGCTATCAATGCTTGTTTTACTCATGAAAAATCAGAAGTAGTATATATATATACACACACATATAATATATACACATATGTATATACATATATATATACACATACACACACATATATATATGTGTGTTGAGAGAACAGCCTCAAAAGAAAAAAAAATCAACCTCAGCTAACCATGTACTAATACCATAGATTGAAAACACCTAGAGATGAAAAGATTAAACCCCCCTTTTCAAAAGTCTCTGTAATTAGAACAAGTTGAGGAGAAAAATGCAAGGGTCTCAGCAAATGAAGAAAAAAAATAAAACTTTGGGATGGTTCTGAGGTGATCAATCTTGGGAAAATGTTTTTGCTTATTTGAGGCTAATGAGCATCAAGGAAACAGATAAAAGTTTGTACACGTTTTTGTACAGTCTGTATTACCAAAGTATCAGAAAGTTAAAGACAAAGACTTTTCGTAATAGATAATACATTTTTACATATTTTCATTTAAAACATATTGTAATTTTAGTGATAGGTTCACCACACAATAGGAGAACGAAGGGAAGGGAAACTACATTCACTTAGTAGCCATTATGTGCTAAGCATGTAATCCTTATGACAGTTTATAAACACTAGTATTACTACCTCCATTTTGCAATAGCTGAAAATAAAGCCCAGAGAGTTAGATGTGATTTTTAAAGTTAAAATTGAATTTAAAACCAAATCCTCCTTACTTTAAAGACCATGTTTCTTTTGATACGACACCCTACTTCATATTTGAGTCCCTTTCCCCATACACCAGGCTTCTATCTTCTCTTGTGGAAAGATAAGGATCTAGAGCTTCATAGTATACTGATTGGTAATGATAAAAGGCCTAGAGAATGGGTTACAAACGAGACAAATCTATCTCCTCTTTCTATTAAAACTTTACATAAATGCACAGGTAAGGTATGAAATATGCTTTAATATTAAATACACATGTGAGCTTTTATCATACACCAAGCTTAAATGTTCATTAGTTTTTAGAATATAAGTAACAATTACTAAGAAAATAAACTTAAGACCAATATGATAAATATTATAGGTTACTTGTACAAATAATCTAAGATGTTTACAGCTGTTTGCTTCATTATCGTAACAGTAAAACTCAGGGAACAATCTAAATGTCCAACAGTCAAGAACCAAATAAATAAATTATAGTATATCCATAGCGCTCAATACTATGGAGTCATTAGAAGAAGTCTGTTTTGGAAGAAAGCATTTTATAAAGAAACATGTATACAGTGTAGAGCTGCTAAATACAAACAGTATATACAAGGCAAAATAATTATTTAAATATTTAGATCCGTGTATAAATATAAAACATTACAAGGTCAAACATCAAATTGTTTACCATATTTCACTTTGGTTGGGATTAAGGTTCTTTCCCTCCCTCTCTATTGTCCAAGTTTTCTAAGTCTTTGCAGTAAGGATGTATTGCTGACACCAAGAAAAGTATCAGTAGTCAAGCTGCCCTCTCAGGTATTGACAAAGTTCACTGCAGACCAGGGGAGCTTTGCTTACTTAGTAACTTAGGCTTTGGGCCTGGGTTGTGAGGGCCAGAATAGACTGAGGTGGGAAGATGAGGTAGAAACAGAGAAGGAGGGAGACTGGGAGGGCGGATAAAGGTCTGAGAGAAAAAAATCCCTTTCATCTAAGTGCCTCAACCTTCCCTGTCTCCCCTCTCAAAGTCAGGTTGTTCCACAGGAGGGAGAGGCAATAAGGAATTCATCCAGGGAACAACAGAATACACATCTATGAACAAGTGCTGATGTCATCCTGAGAAGCCATACATCTTAAGTGTAAAAATAAAGTTTCTATAAAGTTGGTCCCTCATGTGTAAGTCACTTCTTAATTTATTTATACTTATAATAACTACTCTACTCTGATACTATATTAGTATCTAAAGCAACCAAGAAGTATATTCTTTTAGTTTAGTTGTGGCTTAATAATCAACTGATTTATCATTTCTAAATTGTTTAAATATTCACATGCAATGCCTAACATAGAATACATTAACACATAACACTTACTGAATATTTGCCATATACTGGGCACTGTGCTGTGCTCTTTACATGGATGGGCTAGCTTGATTGCACTATGCAAAATTTTTTTTTTGAGAAGTGTTAAATATTCTGTACTTGGTATTACACATAAACCACACTAAAATGCCTTTCAATAAGTAAAAGGCATCATTTTAGACATGGGAAATTCTACTTAGATCAGCATAGTTAAGATCAAACATATAAAGTAGACATTGCTATGAAAGGTTATTTTTATTATTATCATTGAAATCACATCTCTGAATTGAGATTCAGAGATGAGAACAAGCTCACAATTAGCAAGTCTCAGAGCTGGAATTTAAATCCCGAAATTCTTACTTTAGAAAGGCCTGTGCATTTTCACTACTCTGTACCATGAAAATAATGGCAACTTTTAGGAAGGAGGGAAGGAACTCGTAAGTGGAGTAGCAGAGGCTAGCAAAAGAGGACAAGCTGGACAATAACGAAATAAGAAGTGAGATACGGAAAGGACAATAGCATGAGTGAAGCCATGAAATGTGCTGGCATCACTCAGGAAGCACTCAGGGCTGTAAGTGAGCAAGTTCCACTCCCGGGTTGCATGAGCTGTGGGGATGGTGGAGCTATTTCCACGCCCCACCCCTTGGAACTTCTCAATGTCCTGGTTTCCTGAAAATTACAAGTCCTGTTTCAAGGAGGAGGAAATACACCCGGGGGAAAACCCTATTGAGCCCTAGGATAATGTTTGATGGAAGCGTTTCTAAGACTTGATAATATGATTGGAGAAGTGGTGAAAGGAAATTAGTTGGTCACTTTGTACTTTATGACAAGTAAGTATGAATATTCTGAATTACTAAATTGCCCATTTATCCTGTTTTATATCATGGTATCTGTCATTAAAAGTGTTGCAATAGAGACTCTAAAGTTACAACTGTGAAGGTTCATTCATCACGCTGGAAGGGATGGTTTAGTGGCCAAAAACGCCAGCTTTCACCACCGTGACACTGCATCCAGAGCTTGACATGCAAGTGGCATTGACTCAGCAGCTCATTTCCTGAATATAGGTAGTTTCAGAGTTTACTCAGATGGGTGGAGGGTAATGTGGACAATGTCAAAAAAAACTTGCCTATCCTGCTGAATAATGAAGATTCCTAGAATTTTACAGACTTAGGATAGCCTACAGTTTCCTCACAGCATGAGATATGACAAAGCCCAATGATCTCCAGGATGATCTTAGAACTGATACTGGCCAGCTTTCCCTTCTTCATCAGTAGCTTGTACAAAGCTGATTTAGCCTTTCCCTAAACTGCTCCTCCCCTTTCAACCATCCAATACTCTGACTGTGCTTTAGATGTCAGTAATAGTCTCTTTACTCTTTCTTCACCTTTCCTGTAATTTCTTTTTTCTTTCTGAGACCGAGTCTTGCTCTGTTGTCCAGGCTGGAGTGCAGTGGTGTGATCTCGGCTCACTGCAACCTCTGCCTCCCAGGTTCAAACGATTCTCCTGCCTCAGCGTCCTGAGTAGCTGGGATTACAGGCACCCACCACCATACCTGGCTAATTTTTGTATTTTTAGTAGAGACAGGGTTTCACCATGTTGGCCAGGCTGGTCTTGAACTCCTGATCACAGGCAATCCACCCATCTCAGCCTCCCAAAGTGCTAGGATTACAGGTGTAAGCCACTGTGCGCAGCCCCCTTTCCCATCATTTCTTAATCTTAACATTTACACTTAAATCACTCCATTCATACACTTAATGACATGAACTACTCTTTCATTAATGAATATTTCACTTTTTATTGCTTTAGCAACTACTTTATGACCAACTGGAAATATCTGGTAGTTCCCAAAAATAATGCTACACTATGTAAATCCAACAACTAGAATAATTCCATCTTAAAAAAATTATATTATATTTAAAATATATCGACTAAATGTGTATCAATTTGAAAAAGTCCTTATTTTAGTTATAATCTCAAAATCAACACAGCTCACATTTATTGGGCAACCACTATGTGTTACATATTGTTCTAAGTACGTACCTAGCAAACTTAAAAAACAAACAAACAAACAAACAAAAAAAACAGCCCTTTCCCTGCTGTAGTCTGATGAAGATAACAACTATAAACAGGTACTATGTGCTATAACCATGGTACACTAAAGTACCCTGGAAACTTGTTAACTCTCTCTGTGAACTCAGAGATGTGGCTTTGAGTAGGGACTTGAAGCTTCTTACTTCTAATTGCATAGTGTGACAGGGTCTGATTCTGCAGATCTAAGCTGCTAACTGAGTCTAAATCTCAATTTTGGGGGGCAAGTTTAAAAAGGTGAGTGATATATAGTTAAGCCTGTAGGATTAGTACTATGAGAAACTGGAGGGATGACATTAATATTAACATAAGCTAATATTATTCATGTCTCAGGATCTTCACACAGGATTTCCTCTTTTACTTTTTTCAAGCTCGCATCAAGATTTCATCACCACATTCTTCATTCTCATGTCTCAGACATTATTCTTTCTGATATATATCACGCAATCCTCCTCCTTCTACTCTGAGTTCTCCTAGATGAGGTTGTTTCCATATATGCTGACATTCTCATTATGACAGTGATCTAGCCCTCCCCGTTCTGGCTACCTCTGCCATTAGATCACTATCTCCTTTTTAAATACCCACTGCTATTTGTATTTGTTTATTTCCCACACACAATGCATGATATGGTCATTCTGGTAATACTTTATTCCTATTGTCTGGTTATATGGGATTTCTTTTTTATATTAACTCACATTTTTTTCTATAATTTATAAATATCTACATGTTTTATCCCTAACTTTTCCAGGTGATTATTAATTAACTGGACATGTAGCAGTCTTTAGTTATTTCTTATAAATTCTCAATTTTCTGGCCCTAAATTTCCCATTGGCTAAATATTTATTTCTTCAAGAAGACTGCAGAACTATATACAAATCTGTCTTCTACGTTCAACATACTTTTGTATTTAGTAAGAGGCATTAAAGGTGAAATAAAAAAGCAAGGAACAGGACTTGTTCCCACTGCCTTTGTTTAAAATGTCTTCTAACTAGGATTAGGATGGTGTGTGGCCAACTTGGCTACATCTAAAGTAGCGGCTCACCTGACTGGCGCCCTCTGGTGGTAAGAAAATACCCTCACGGGATGGTTGTGGGAGAGCCTCAACACCCACCACACCTAGAGGCTTGAGTACCTCCTGGCTTCTGTCTTGTTTATTTTATATAGGCTTGAGTCTTCCTTGTCCCTCTCTTCCTTTATTTTCCTTTTCTTTTCCTTTTCCTGTCTTCTTTTTAAATATCTGGACTCAATGCTGATTTAGGTCTTTACAAATGAAGCTAGAGGATAAACTCAAGGAGGACAACAGTGTTGGCATTATGGTGTAAGCTTTGACTTAATCACAAGAGAATATCAGTGTTTCTTGCAAGTGGATTGTGACCACCCATGTGCCATTTGTCATAATAATAAAACAAACCATGAGTAGGAAGGCATGCTGAGAGATTTTCCTCCACTAGCATAAAATATTCATTCAATATTATATTTGATAAATGTTATCTAAGGGTAATTGTCAAATATTCTGTATAAGTTGTTAACATTAGTCAAATAATACCTTTTAAGGATAATGTAAACTTCATTCTGCCTAAGGTTAGAAATGGATAAAGATGAGCATTCAAATTCCTCTTTACTCAACAAATTCTGTGTCTTGTGTGTGAACACAAGTGTCTATAAAAAGAAATCAGTATAGTATTTATCTGCCACGAAGGCATCAGTAGCTGAAACACTATTTCACTTAATGTTGATCTGTGGTCTGAAAAAGTTTACTAATTCTCTAAACATGCCTGACTTCTGTCAATGCAGTTCAAAAATTTGCATTTGATATCACCCAAATATAATTTCTCAGAAAAAGAGGAAATGTGGTATGGTTATCTGTACCAGCTTACTGATTTTTTTTTTTTTCTGGGAAAAAGAACATTTCTATTTTTACTCTATTAGGAGCCAATTATTGTTCCTGCAGTCATGTACACATTCTAGGTTCCAGAAAAGGGCCTACAGAAGAATCAGATATTTTATTAAATTTGATTGAAACTATGTGTTCAAATACAAAACAAATTACAGCAAAATCTAGATCCGTTAAATGAAATTGCAATACCTTTCCTCTCTGTTTCTACTTTCACCCCCTAGAGTCAGTTCTTGACGCAACTGCAGACATAAGGTCTGACACGTTTCTAAAGGTGTGATCACTCCTTTAAAACCTAAGTCAGACCATGTTGATCTGCTGTCAGTCGTTCTTGGCTTATATCAAAATCCTAACCATGCCAACAACGTCCTACATGAGCTAACCCTGGCTACCTTCCCAACAACATTTCCTGCTAGTATCCTCATAATTTATTAATATTTAAGTAAAACCAGAGTAATATAATAAATCCTCAAAGACCTGTGTTCTGGAACACATCAAGCATGCTCCTGCTTAAGGACTTTGGTATGTGCTGTTCCCTCTGCTCGGAATGCTCTTCCCCAGGAATGGTTCTTGATTTGTGCCTTTACTTCATACAGATCTGCTTCTGTCAGTATCTCCATGGCAAGCAGAATCTACCACATACAGTAATGAAATAATTTTTACAGGGATATATCCAGGGTAAGAGAAAAATAAAAGCTGTTGCTACTCTTAGAGATTAGAAACTGGAGGAAGCTTGTACCATTCCTAGATCTGTAGGGGTAAGGGAGGAAACAGTGTTACTGCAGCCCGGTGAGAGCCTTAGCTGTAGGGGAAAGGATGCTGAGCAAAAGCTATCGATGCAGGAGAAAGGAGAAAGAGAGTAGAAGAAGGAGAGAGTAGAGAAGAAACACCATGACTTGACGTTTCTCTTATTCTCCTTCAGATATCCTACTAGTGCCAAACCTTGTTGGGAGCCAGTGTCAAAGGAACACAGGTGAGTCCATCTTCATCAGTCAGCCTCTCAGGGCCAGACCAGGACAGGGAAAGGCAAACACTGGGGTTGGTGGACAAATGGAGAATGGCCAGGACAAGAACTCTACTCAAAAGGTCACCTCCCAAAAAAGATCTTCACCAATCAATCAATCTAAAACAGTATCCCCAAAACACTATTTCTTCAGCCAATTTCATTATAGCACTTATCATTATCTGATATTATATTTTACTGTTTATTTGCTCTCTCTCCCACTAAGATGTAAGTTCTACAAGGGCTAGCACTTCATCATTTGTATTCATTGCTATATTCCTAAAATTTAAAACAGATACTGCTGCATAGGAAGGGTCCAATATTTATTGAATGAATGAATGAATTTAGTACTATCTTTGCTATTCAACAGTACACGTTTAATTAAAATCAGAGCACATGATAAACTCTCAAATATCTGTAAGTGAATTATCCATACACAAGCCCCATATTCCAGCCTTTTCTATGTTCTAAAATATCTTTCTTGTTAACTTACCCTGTATGAAAACACAAATAAATTTAAATAAATTTAATCTTATGAAATATAAGTATACATATACATATATTTCATAAAGCTTTCTTTTACATATTAAAATAGAGAAAGAGTTTCATCATTGAAGGAAGCATTAAAATGCAATGAACCCAACCTAGTACTCAGTACATAGACATTATCTACAATGGTCCTTTAAATGGTAGGGAGTAAAGAAAGAAGTAATTCCTTCTCCAAAGAACATATGTTCAAAATAATTACAACTGTTTACATGAATTTTTAGCTATGTTGTTGAATTTATTGAAATATTTTGATAATGTTGAAAGAGGATGATTTTTTTGTCAACCAAAATGGGGCAAAATCCAATAAACGTTGGCAAATAATGCTCTATGAAATCCCACTTGTTTTTATCTATTTTGTTAATCACTGTAGAGACAAGGAACTTACTATCTCAAGAACTGGTGACTTTGAGGCAGCTTTTATTATTATAAAAGTTTGGGCTTGAGTTTTTTTCTTTATGTTAAAAAAAAAAAAAAGTTGTTGTATCTCCTTAGGTAATTCTTTCTTTCTTCCAGACCAAACATCCTCAGCTCATCAGACCAAATTTCATGTCATCTTTTTTGGAAAGATTCTTATCCCAGATACTCTTCTTTGGACATGGTCTCATCCATCAACTTTTCCCCTAAAGTCTAGACTTCAGAACATAATTCTTCAGCCTGACTGTGTTTAGGGCAGCATAGTGACTATCTGTTACCCTCACCTGAACATTCTATGTTCCTTGATACAACTTGAAAGTACCAGTTTTATTGTTCTCCATAGCTATAATGTATTATTTACCTGCACCAACCTTTTTCTGTAAATGCTGTTAAACCATGTTTGTCAAAGCAATTAGCAAAGTGCACATTGTTCTTGTGCTTAATCTGTCATCCCAAAAGCTGTTTGGGTTTTCCATAATGAAGTAACAAATGCTAACATAGGCACAATGGACTGATACAATGATTGCCAAGAGACACAATCCAATCAACAGAAGTTAGTCATACATACACCTTACTCTCTCAAAAAGCTTTCAAACATGTCAGCATTTAGGACAGGAATTATTCTGCTGATGACATTCCAAAAAATAACAGTCACTAAGGACTTACCTGCAGCAACTATGATAATATCTGCCAGCTGCGTATGAATCTTCAGTTGTTCTTTGGGGGTGTATCTGTGAGCTATTGTCACAGTTGCATCACCTGGAATACAGAAAAATTTCTATCAATGATTACTGAACTTTTAAAAATTTTACAAATGCTCTAAACCTATAAGAGTTTCCCTTATTTCCTAAGAGTAGAAAAGATACTTTGACATGACTAAATCACATTGAGCACAAAAGCTAGACCAGAAAACCAAGAGGAACCAAAATATTGTACCCTTCAATTAAATGAAAGGAAAATCAAATGAGACCAAATCAGGGTAAGTGCCGATCATCATCGGAGAGCTATGAGTAGAGTCCCTGAAACAAAGAGTTTGAAAATTCTGTGTTGACTGGTTAATACATTAGGATACGGGATACTCACTGTCTTCATAATGACAGGCAAACAAATACTAAAAGCAACAAGATAAGTGAACAAAAAATGGGAAAATATATTATGGGAGCATAACTGAGAGATTAATTGTCTTGAGAAGGTGTCTAGGAAGGATTCCTAAAGGAGGAAATACATTTTTTAGGTCTTAATGCATGAGCAGAAGTATTCCAATCAGGTAAGGAAGAAAAAGGCATTCCAAGCTAAAGAATAGTAGGAAAAAACTAACCAACTTTGAAAGTGGGTATTTAGAATATAGCGAAATTTTTTGTCATAGGTTAAGGTACATCACAGGAAGTTTTTATATGAAAACCTTAAGGAAGTGATGAATGAACAAGAGAGGCAAGAGACTCCAATATTTAAAGTGTGGGCCATGAAAGGGGAGTGAGGGAAAGTTGGTGGTAAAGAGCAGTCAAGAGGACTTCTGGTAAGAATATGGCTAAGACTGCATCTTATCTTCTGGAAGATGTGCAAATGCTACACAGTTAACCAAAACAACAAAAGTTACATGATCACCATTTTTAGAAAAACTGGAAGACCTAATTTCTACAGACTCCAAAAACATGTTAAGAGTTACCAAAAGCAACAATTAGTAGATACCATACAGGGAGAAAGGCATCTAAGAAATGAGGAGAATGACAACAAGGCCGGCAGTGGCATATCTCTGAAATTGACTGCAAAAATACACTTCTATGAAAAGTTTATCCCAAAGTGCAAAAAAATATAGCTTTCCTAATTGGGGCAGTGAGAAAAGAAATAAAGACAGAAGAGACTTCCGGGACCCAGTATAGTTTAGAGTGGGTGGGAACACATTTACATAGAGGGGCTATTTTAGAAGAAAGCAATCTGACTCTGTGAAAGTAATAAAGGAGTCAGAAGGCTGCACAGGACCTCCTCTAACCCCCAGCAGAAGTGTCCTGTAAATAGTAGATCTAAAAACATCCAACTCATTCAATGATGAGTAATAAAAATGGATGTGACACAGCATCAACAAAAGGATAGTATGTAAGGGCAAACCCAGGGGAATTTGGGGAGTGATGAAGCTGTTCTGATTCTAGTGGTGTTAGACTAATTAATTTAATAGATGACTATATGCATTTGTCTAAATTAATGAAACTGCACACCAAAAAGAGTAAATTTTACCATATGCAAATTTTAAAAAATTCAATAAAAAGATACATTTAAAAAGTGTCAGAACCAAGACAAAAGGCAAAATAAAGATAAAAAAATTTAAGAACTTAGCAATGTACCAATAAACTCAAAAAATGGCATGGAAAAGTTGAACATTATGACCAAATATTATACAAAAATACTTATTTATTTATTTTTATGTGTTTTTAACTTTTATTTTAAGTTCAAGGGTACATGTGCAAGTTGGCTATATAGGTAAGCTCATGTCACGAGGGTTTATTGTACAGATTATTTCATCACTAAAGTATGAAGCCTAGTACCCATTAATTAGTTTTCCTAATTCCCTCCCTCCTCCCAACCTCCACCCACCAGTAAGCCTCAGTGTCTGTTGTTCCCCTCTCTGGGTCCATCTGCCCTCATCATTTAGCTCCTACTTATAAGTGACAGCATGCAGTATTTGGATTTCTGTTCCTGCATTAATTTGCTAAAGATAATGGCCATCCACGTTCCTGTAAAGGATGTGAGCTCATTCTTTTTTTATGGCTGCATAGTATTCCATGGTGTGTGTGTGTGTGTGTGTGTGTGTGTGTGTGTGTAGTGTGTGTGTATATATACACAAACACACCACATTTTCTTTATCTAGTCTACCATTAATGGGCATTTAGGTTGATTTCATGTCTTTGTGACTGTGAATAGTGCTGCAATGAATGTGTGTATGTGTCTATGATAGAACAATTTATATTCCTTTGGGTGTATGCCCAGGAATGGGATTGCTGGGTCCAACGGTAGTTCTGTTTTTAGGTCTCTGAAGAATTACCCTGCTGTTTTCCACAAGGGTTGAACTAATTTACACTCCCACCAATGGTGTATAAACATTCTTTTTCTTCCACGACCTCGCCAAAATCTGTTATTTTTTAACTTTTTAAATAATAGTCATTCTGATTGGTGTGAGATGATGGCATCTCATTGTGTATCTACAAGTGATTCATGTAAAAAAATGATAGTAAAGGATTTTATAGCCAGTCAAATCTGCCTCCAAGATTAAAAGTTGCAAACAATTTTGAAAATGCAAGAACTCAGGAAATATTGTTCCCATAAGTATTTCCTAAGGAACATGCTAAAAGACACGGTTTACTTAATCAAAATATGTCTGAGGAAACTAGCAAAAGGACTGCTGAACGTTTTGATTATAATTATAGGACCAAGACTTTAAAAAAGTGTGAGGATTGGGGTGACAGACTGCTATGGTTTGAATGTTTGTCCTCTCCCAAACTCATGTTGAAATGGAATTGCAATCTAACAATATTAAGAGGTGAAACCTTTAAGAGGTGATTAGGACACCAGTCCTCTGCCCTCATGAATGGATTCATGCTGTTATTGCAGGAGTGAGTTCCTTCTAAATGAACAAGTTCAGCCCACTTCTGTCTTGCTCTTGCCCTCTCTTTCCATTCTGCCTTCCATCATGAGATGATGCAGTAAGAAGGCCCTCACCAGATGCTGGCACCTTGATCTTGGACTTTCAACCTCTGTAACTGTTCAGAAATAAATTTCTATTCTTCATAAATTACCCAGTCTGTGATAATCTGCTATGGCAGAACAAAACAGACTAAAATGCAGACAAATGTAAATGGTCTTTGCTTTCACTATGCAGAAATAATGCAACTAACAAAATTAGAATGAGAAAGGGCAAAGATGAGAAAGTTTGTTGATTCCCTAATATATAATAATAGGAATCAACAAATGTTTAAAAGCTGACCAACCAGATAATAAAAGTATAAGAATATTTAAGAGTATAAAGTAAAAAATTAAAAAATATATTTTCAAATAATTTTTACTGCCAAATAGCAGGTCGGAGACAAAAGAAATGGAATGAGGGGAGAAAATAAAAAATTTTATCATTTATTTATTTTACTAGAGTATCAGTAGCCACCCTATAAATAAATAGAGAATTAAGAGTACTATATAATGTTGTAATTATTAAGGTAAGGAAAACCTTCTTAAATATTTTTTAAATGCACAAAGAAAAAAATTGTAAAAAAAAAAAAAACAATAAACAGAACAGAAAATAATAATAGTTGTACCATATATACTTATCTTAAAAACAAATATAAATTTCCCTAAGTCATTTATGTAAAAGAACGATATTTTCAAATTGACTTACAAAGCCAAATCTAATTATATGTTTTGCTAATTCTATACAATATATATTATACACATAAAACAAAGTTATTCAGAATTCAGAAATGTTGAAAGCAAACATGTAGCAGGAAAATGCCAAAAAATAATGCTTTTTGTCAAACAAAAAGTCAGCACTAAATAAAACAAAGAAGCACATATTATAAAGTAAAAGAGTGATTCAAATAAAGATAGAAAAATAATAAATACATAAGAAAAAGAAATAGAATTCTTATAAGCAGAAATTACAGGAGATACATATAGAAACAAAATATATTGTATTTGTTTAATTTATTTTTGAATAACTTTCTCCGTTCATGACAGATCAAGGCTACAGAAAATGTCAATAACTTAGCGAATGACAGATATATGACTATATCAAACGCAGAAAATAATACATTTTCTTCTCATGCAAATGGTATAAACTTGGTTACAAAGAAAATTTAATACCAAAAAGTAATAATTAGATAGACTATAATTTTATTTGATTACAACTCAACAAAATTATAATTATTGACAAAATCGGAAAAAATATCCTTCATAAAGAGACCCTTCTATTGGAAGATTTTAAAAATTCTATTTTAAATAATTATTGGGTCAAAATTTAAAAAATTGCAAAAGTTTTAGAAAGATTTATAATGAAGACATTTCATATTAGATCCTATAAAGTAAATATAGAAATAAATATGTTAAAAAAATTGTGGACAAATTATTATATCAATAAAACAGAAATAATAAAATGAATCATTTAACTTCAGAAATTAAAGAACAATAAACAAATGAAACTAGAAAAAAACTATAAAAGTTAAAATGTATTTGAGAAATCTAAAAAACTAGACTACTATAAGAAACATTGAGATAATTCCATAAATTAATCAAGTAAAAATCAAATATACAGAAGTAAATTGCTTTCATATATAACATCTTAGAAAATACATTGTAAGAAAAGGCCCCATTATAATAGCAGTACAAAAGGTAAAATACTTAAAATAAGCTTAACAAAAAATGTGCAAAATCCATGTAGTAAAAGAAAATCTCCAGAATAATACCAAGATAAGACCAAGAAACTAGAAAGATAAACCATGTCCTTGGATAGGAATGTTTAATATCATAAAGATTAGAATTCTACCTATATTCATTACAAATATAATTAAAGTCCAATAAAAGTGGACTTTTGGAAGTATGTAATTTGATACTAAGTTTAATATGGAAAAATAAAAGATAATCAGGAAAACTTTGAAAAGGAAGAACAATGAGAGGCAACTAGCAGCCTTTTTTATTTTAGTTGGTACCACCTTCTGCCCAGTTATTTACAGTAAAAGTCTAAAAGTCTCCTTGGTTATTCTCTTTCTTTCACTCACTATAAACCATCAAGAATGTCGAGTATACATTTACAACCACCTCAAGGTTATCAAAGTTATAAAACACCCACCCATCTCTGCTTTAGTCCTGGTCTCCTACATTTGAAAAGGTTCCTTAATACCTTAACAACTCACTCAAGTGTTCTCTAATTCCAAATGAGAGCCTCCCAAATCCCCACCAAAAAAAAAAAAAAATCAAAACCAAAATGAAACTGAAACTTCCCATTTCTATCGGTACTGATTATTTCATCAAGAAATTGACAGAGACATGAAATCCAGTGATTTGTACACACATATAAGTAACAATCTGTAAAATTTCAGGCAAAAGAAAAGTATATCAGGATAAATTTCAATCTGCATGGAAAATCCTTGTAGGTAATTTCATTCCCTTTTCAATACTATCAGGTTAACTTGATATTCCTCAGTGAGTTTGGCTGTTGATGTCTATGGAAACTTATCGAAGTCATATTTGAACTTGATTGATCAGAGTTTATGACTATACCAATACCAAACCACGGAAAGGCATTCAGCCTGTTATTTGGAAGACCTGATGATGAAGAGAGGTGAACCAAACAGCTAAAAGCAAATGTGTTCAAATAATACCTCAGACTCTTCTGACCTTTGCTGGTGAGCACCTGAATGCCTGTTCCTGGTCCTGACACCTAGCTTTCCTGTTAAACCTATTCTTATTTAACTCATCTTCCTTGGCATGTGAAAATTCTTGTCATTCCTATATTCAATTCTTATTGTCCATTAATTTTCTTCAACTAATCCTCTGGCTTGCTGCACCTATTTTTTTTCTGTCTTCTCAGCTTTTTCCCAATGGCAGCTAGTACTAGCAAGTCACAGCAGGTACTCAAGAATGATGCATATCTCTGACCTTCAGATGACTTTTTCTCATACTCTCAGTTATATCCTTCTAGAGTACATATGAGAACAGTGTGCGCTAGGGCCTCATTTTCTATCACACAGAACTAGATAAGCAGAGTCTATAAGTAACTATTTTGTGCCTAGTGTTTTATAATAAGTTTCTAAGACACAGGAAGAATAAAATACAGTTGTCCCTCAGTATCTGTCAGTATCTGGGAGGGACTGGTTCCAGGGCCCCTGATGCACTGGCAGATACTAAAATCCACAAATGCTCAAGTTTCTGATATAAAATAACATAGTATTTGCATCTAACCTATGCATACCCTCCCACATACTTTAAATCATCTTTAGATTACTTATTACTTAGGTATTATAAGTAATACCTAATACAATGTAAATGCTATGTAAACAGTTTTATACTATTTTTATATTATTTTTGTTGTTTTAATATTATTTTCTCTAAATATTTTTAATCATAGACAGTTGAATCCACAGATGTGGAACCCACAGATACAGAGGGCCTTCTGTACTTAGACTCTATCTTCTAGAATCTTAGAGTTTTCTTAGAAATAAATAATTAATAGAGAGACAAAATGTGTTTTTTTATTGTATAAAAATCTAGATTCAACCAAGAATTATCAACTAGGACCCACCTGAGCAGTTTTCTAGGCTATCATTACCTCTGTAGTTTATGCAAAAAAACATATTGTAGCAAACAGTTGTTAGTAATTAGCACAGAATGCCAATTTGAAGCAAATAATATTTGCTATTTAAAAAAAAAAAAAAGCTGGAACAAACAGCACAATGTGCTTCATTTGTTAGTATCATTTTTTTTTTAGGTGGGTGAGGGGGAGCTTGAAATTACCTTAATGAGGAATTCACTGTTCTTGGACATTTCTGGGCCATTCTCTACCTTCATTTATTCAATAATCAATAAATGATCCTATAAATCCCTTAAACAGGATTCTCTGGTTGTGTCTTGGCCGCGCCCTTGAAAAACTTGCATATACTTTTTCAGTGGCTCTCTAGCCTCACTCCGAGCAGAATGAAATAGTTATTTGCTGAGTAAACTAAAAAACCAGCCCCTATGGAACGTTCCTGGTAAGACTGGCAATGAGTAGCACTGTCCATGTGCCAGCTTTCAACTCTGGGTTCTGTGTCTTTTACTCCTATAGTAAGATGTTTTCCTCTGCAACTCTACAGCCATCACTGAAAACATGATTCTTCTGTTTTAATTATAGAAAGATTTCACAAGCATTCTAACTATTCTCTCTGGAAAATAATTCATTTTATTGAAGAATAAAGAACTAAAAATCATGACTAAAAAAAAATTTATAGAAAGCATACTAGAATCATGCTAGGCAACAAGAATACACAATTCTCTGTTATCATATGGAAAGCAGATACACAAATAAGAATCATAATACAGTGTGCTAGGCTTCATGTTAGAAGGAGGTAGAAGTTACAGTGTTGTCAAAAGCATCATTATTTACTCCATCTGAGAAGGGCATGGGGCAGCTGAAGGTGTCAGAGAAGACAGATTGTTAATGTGAGTACAGATTTGTTTTGCTTCTTCAATTCCCCTTTAAATATACTTTTGGTATCCTTTCCCATTGATAAAACTACTTTCCAGAAAAATATGAGGAGAGCATATTACTTAGTCTTGACTGTAAGAAATTTCTTCATTATAAGAGCTAAAGTCTACCTTTTTGCTGCTTCTATCATGATTCTAGATCTGTCTTCAACAGAAACACAAAATAAGTCTCAACTTCCTCTCCCATGAGGCAAATCTTCAAACATCTGCCTGATCCTGAATCAGGAGGTAAAGCAAAACGGCAAACCAATCTGAGCTAGAACCTCACATGTAGAGTTTTGTTTTGTCTCTTTCTCGGGATAAGGAGAATCTGAGTCATTCCCAATATATTAGTTCATGTCATGGTCTGGTTTAAAGGAGAAATCAGTGAGAGAAAATCACAGGAAGGAAAACTCAGTAATCATGCACAGAACAGCAATGGAAAAAAACAAGCCTGAGTTCTGTTTTAGACAAATGAAGCCAAAAATTCTAGATTTGAATATTTCTTGATCTCTGCAAGCTACTACTGCAACTTTAAGCAATGAATAAATAAATTATAAAAACAAACTAAAAATAAGCTTTCTACTATAGACATTAAATGCAATTTTGGTAAGGTGGTCAGGGGCAACCTGAGGTGACATTTGGACAAAAACCTGAAGGAAGTAACTTGGGGAAAAAAGTATTCCAGGAAGAAAGGAAATCAGGTGCAAAGACACTGAGACATGAGCACATAAGACATATTCCAGGAAAGCAGATATGGTGGGGCAGTGGGCAGTGATGGGGCATGAGAATGCTAGGAAGTGATTTAGGAGATACAGCCCAGGGACAGACCATATAAGGTCTTGCATATCATGGTAAGGAACCTGGATGTTATTCTGGTGTCATGTTGTGATGGGTGTTACAGGAAGACATGGGTGATCAAGACCTACCATGTGGAAAACAGACTGTGAATGAAAGATGGGACAAGGGTGGATGAAGGGAAACTAGTTCATAAATATTTCAGTGTTCCAAGTGAGAAACAGAAGTTGTCTCAACTAGGATCTTATTAGTCCAGGTGGTGATATCACAGGCATATTTTACACAGATTGCTAATGTTAGACAAAGGATGTGAGAGAAAGAGAGAAGTCAAGGATTGACTGATCAATCAGAAAAATTGATGGTACCACTCATTAAGATGGGGAAAACTAAGGGGAGTAAAATTATGAGTGAAGGTTTGCATATAAGATTGAAATGGGTATTAGCCATGCAACTGGAGTTCTCAAGTGCTTCATGGTTATATGGGTCTAAAGCATACAGGAGACAGAAATGATATTTAAAGCCATAGGGCTGCAAAGGCCCACTGAGGGACTGGCTATGAATAAAAAAAGTCCTGGTGTCATTCCAATGTTTCCTTGAGAAATCATTCTCAACACTGACCACACTGGGATTTTTCCATGGAGTCTTCTAAAATATACTTGCTGACACTCAGGTTCTACTTCTAATGATTCTGATTTAATTTTTATCTGTGTTGGGCATAGGCAGTTCTATTTTTAAAGCCTCCTGATGATTCTAGTGGGCAGCTAAGCTTGAGAACTACTGGTTTAAAAGTTGGGAGGCAAAGAATGTCCCAGAAACGGAAAATGAGAAGAAATGTTTAGTGAGGTAAGAGTAATGCTGCCAATAATAGCTTTAATCTATGCTTAAATGATAAAAGAAATTACCCTATAAAATGTGGCCCTTTTGTTAACTTAACAAGCATTTTATGAATATTATTCAATTTATTTTATAGTTTTCTGTTTATAAAATCCCTCAGGAGAAATACTTTTTTAGTTTTAATGTTAGAAAAGTGTTTTATTTTTATTGAGCACATGTTTATTTTTAATCTTAAAGACAATTCATTGGATAACTGTCATTTATTTTCCTGCTAACAAGTTCTCAGGATAAAATTAGTGACCCAATCATAGCACATCTAGTTTAAACTCAATTAAATAAATTCACCAAACATACATTCAGCACCATTATATAAAATGCAGTGTGCTTGGCAGTAGGAATATATTCATGCAGACCTAATAATATGCCTATCTTTAGTAGAAGTTTTTGGCTCTACTTTTAGTTCCAGCCCTCCCCTCCCCTTTTTCTTCACTATTCTCATTTGCATTGTGTTTTAAACATTGCTATGTGCTCATGAGGGTGGAATTTTTAGTTTTAAGTTAAGAACAGTAACAAGAAGGTAACTGGCAAGATGGCTGAATAGGAGCAGCTCCAGTCTGCAGCTCCCAGCGAGATCAATGCAGAAGGTGGGTGATTTCTGCATTTCCAACTGAGATACCTGGCTCATCTCATTGGGACAGGTTAGACAGTGGGTTCAGCCTACAGAGGTGAGCTGAAGCAGGGTGGGGTGTCATCTCACCCAGGAAGCACAAGGGGTCGAGGAATTCCCTTCCCTAACCAAGGGAAGCTATGAGAAACTGTGATGTGAGGGACGGTGCATTCCAGCCCAGGTACTATGCTTTTCCCACAGTCTTTGCAACCTGCAGACCAGGAGATTCCCCCAGGTGCCTACACCACCAGGGCCCTGAGTTTCAAGCACAAAATCGGGCGGCCGTTTGGGCAGTCACCAAGCTAGCTGCAGGAGTTTTTTTCTCATATCCCAGTGTCGCTTGGAATGCCAGCAAGACAGAACCGTTCACTCTGCAGGGGCTGAAGCCAGGGAGCCAAGTGGTCTAGTTCAACAGATCCCATCCCACAGAGCACAGCAAGCTAAGATCCACTAGCTTGAAATTCTCACTGCCAGCAAAGCAGTCTGAAGTTGACCTGGGATACTCGAGCTTGTTCAGGATGGCAGGGGGGCATTCTGTCATTACTGAGGCTTAAGTAGGCAGTTTCCCCTCACAGTGTAAACAAAGCCACAGGGAAGTTCGACTGAGATGGAGCCAACAAAGCTGCTGTTGCCAGACTGTCTCACTGGATTCCTCCTCACTGGGCAGGGCATCTCTGAAAGAAAGGCAGCAGCCCCTGTCAGGGGCTTATAGATAAAACTCTCATTCCCTGGGACAGAGCACCTGGGGGAAGGGGTGACTGTGGGTGCGGCTTCAGCAGACTTAAACATTCCTGCCTGCCAGCTCTTAAGAGAGTAGTGGATCTCCCAGCATAGCATTCGAGCTCTGCTAAAGGACAGACTGCCTCCTCAAGTGGATCCCTGACCCTCGTGCCTCCTGACTGGGAGACACCTCCCAGCAGGGGTCGATAGACACCTCATACAGGAGAGCTCTGGCTGGCATCTAGCGGGGGCCCCTCTGGGATGAAGCTTCTAGAGGAAAGAACAGGCAGCAATCTTTGATGTTCTGCAGCCTCCACTGGTGATACCCAGGCAAAGAGGGATTGGAGTGGACTTTCAGCAAACTCCAGTAGACCTGCAGCAGAGGGGCCTGTTAGAAGGAAAACTACCAAACAGAAAGGAGTAGCACCAACATCAACAAAAAGGACGTCCACACAAAAACCCTATCCGAAGGTCACCAACATCAAAGACCAAAGGTAAATAAGTTCACAAAGATGAGGAAAAACCAGCGCAAAAAGGCTGAAAATTCCAAAAACAAGAACGCCTCTTCTACTCCAAAGGATCACAACCCCTCACCACCAAGGGAACAAAACTAGATGAAGGATGAGTTTGACGAATTGACAGAAGTAGGCTTCAGAAGGTGGGTAATAACAAACTCCTCTGAGCTAAAGGAGCATGTTCTAACCCAATGTAAGGAAGACAAGAACCTTGAAAAGGGGTTACAGGAATTGCTAACTAGAATAACCAATTTAGGGATGAACATAAATGACCTGATGGAGCTGAAAAACACGGCACGAGAACTTTGTGAACCATACACAAGAATCAATAGCAGATTGATCAAGCAGAAGAAAGGATATCAGAGATTAAAGATCAACTTAATTAAATAAAGCAAGAACACAAGATTAGAGAAAAAAGAATGAAAAGGAATTGGCTGGGCGCGGTGGCTCAAGCCTGTAATCCCAGCACTTTGGGAGGCCGAGATGGGCGGATCACGAGGTCAGGAGATCGAGACCATCCTGGCTAACACGGTGAAACCCCGTCTCTAATAAAAAATACAAAAAAACTAGCCGGGCGAGGTGGCAGGCGCCTGTAGTCCTGGCTACTCGGGAGGCTGAGGCAGGAGAATGGTGTGAACCCGGGAGGCGGAGCTTGCAGTGAGCTGAGATCTGGCCACTGCACTCCAGCCTGGGTGGCAGAGCGAGACTCCGTCTCAAAAAAAAAAAAAAAAAGAAAAAAAAAAAGAAAAGGAAGGAACAAAACCTCTAAGAAATATGGGACTATGTGAAAAGACCAAACCTATGTTTGACTGCTATACCTAAAAGTGGCAGGGAGAATGGAACCAAGTTGGAAAACACTCTTCAGAATATTATCCAGGAGAACTTCCCCACCCTAGCAAGACAGGCCAACATTCAAATTCAGGAAACACAGAGAACACCACAAAGATACTCCAAGAGAAGAGCAATACCAAGACACATAACCATCACATTCAACAAGGTTAAAATGAAGGAAAAAATGTTAAGGGCAGCCAGAGAGAAATGTTGGGTTACCCACAAAGGCACAAAGGGAAGCCCATCAGACTAACAACAGATCTCTCTGCAGAAACACTATAGGCCAGAAGAGAGTAGGGGCAAATATTCAACATTCTTAAAGAAAAAAAATTTCAATCCAGAATTTCATACCCAGCCAAACTAAGCTTCATAAGAGAAGAAGAAATAAAATCCTTTACAGACAAGTAAATGCTGAGAGATTTTGTCACCACCAGGCTTGCCTTACAAGAGCTCCTGAAGAAAGCACTAAATATGGAAAGTAAAAACCAATATCACCCACTGCAAAAACATACCAAATTGTAAAGACCATCAACACTATGAAGAAATAGCATCAACTAATGGGCAAAATAACCAGCTAGCATCATAATGACAGGATCTAATTCACATATAACAATATTAAACTTAAATGTAAAAGGGTTAAATGCCCCAATTAAAAGGCACAGACTGGCAAATTGGATAAAGAGTCAAGACCCATCAGTGTGCTGCATTCAGGAGACCCATCTCATGTGCAAATTCCACACACTAGAAAAAGAGGGACTCCTCCCTAATTCATTTTATGAGGCCGGCATCATCCTGATACCAAAACCTGGCAGAGACACAACAAAAAAAGAAAATTTCATGCCAACATCCCTGATAAATATCAATGTGAAAGTTCTCAGTAAAATACTGGCAAACCAAATCCAACAGCACATGAAAAAGCTTATCCAGCACAATCAAGTTGGCTTCATCAATGGGATGCAAGGCTGGTTCAATATATGCGAATCAACAAACAGAATCCATCACATAAACAGAACCAAAGACAAAAACCACATGATTATCTCAATAGATGCAGAAAAGGCCTTCAATAAAATTCAGCATGACTTCATGCTAAAAACTCTCAATAAACTAGATATTGATGGAACACATCTCAAAATAATAAGAGCTATTTATGACAAACCCACAGTCAATATCATACTGATTGGGCAAAAGCTGGAAACATTCCCCTTGAAAACTGGCACAAGACAAGGATGCCCTCTCTCACCATTCCCACTGAATATAATATTATAAGTTCTGGCCAGGGAAATCAGGCAAGAGAAAAAAAAATAAAGGGTATTCAAATAGGAAGAGAGGAAGTCAAATTGTCTCTGTTTGCAGATGACGTGATTATATATTTAGAAAACCCTATCACCTCAGCCCCAAATCTCCTTAAGCTGATAAGCAACTTCAGCAAAGTCTCAGGATACAAAATCAATGTGAAAAAATAACAAGTATTCCTATACACCAATAATAGACAAACAACCAAATAATGAGCGAACTCCCATTGACTATTGCTACAAAGAGAATGAAATACCTAGGAATACAACTTAAAGGGATATGAAGGACCTCTTCAAGGAGAACTACAAACCACTGCTCAAGGAAATAAGAGAGGACACAAACAAATGGAAAAATATTCCATGCTCATAGATAGGAAGAATCAATATCATGAAAATGGCCATACTGCCCAAAGTAATTTAAAGATTCAATGCTATCCCCATCAAGCTATCACTGACTTTCTTCACAAAATTAGACAAAAAAATATTTCATATGGAACCAACAAAAAGCCCGTATAGCCAAGACAATCCTAAGCAAAAAGAACAAAGCTAGAGGCATCATACTACATGTCTTCAAACTATACTACAAGGCCACAGTAATCAAAACAGCATGGTACTGGTACCAAAACAGATATATAGACCAATGGAACAGAACAGAGGCCTCAGAAATAACGCCACACATCTACAACCATCTGATCTGTGACAAACCTGACCAAAAAAAAAAAAAGTAATAGGGAAAGGATTCCCTATTTAATCAATGGTGTTGGGAAAACTGGCTAGCCATATGCAGAAAACTGAAACTGGAATCTTTCCTTACACCTCATACAAAAATTAACTCAAGATGGATTAAAGACTTAAACATAAGGCCTAAAACCATAAAAGCCCTAGAAGAAAACCTAGGCAATACCATTCAGGACATAGGCGTGGGCAAAGTCTTCGTGACTGAAACACCAAAAGCAATGGCAACAAGAGCCAAAACAGAAAAATGGGATCTAATTAAACTAACGAGCTTCTCCACAGCAAAAGACACTGTCATCAGAGTGAACAGGCAACCTACAGAATGGGAGATTTTGCAATCTATCCATCTGACAAAGGGCTAATATACAGAATCTACAAGAAACTTAAACAACTTTACAAGAAAGAAAAAACAACCCCATCAAAAAGTGGGTGAAGTATATGAACAGACACTTCTCAAAAGAAGACATTTATGTGGCCAAAAAACATTTTTTAAAAGTTCACCATCACTAGTCATTAGAGAAATGCAAATCAAAACCATAATGAGATACCAATCTCACACCAGTTAGAATGGAGATCATTACAAAGTCAGGAAACAACAGATACTGGAGAGGATGTGGAGAAATAGAAACGTTTTTACACTGTTGGTGGGAGTGTAAATTAGTTCAACCATTGTGGAAGACAGTGTGGCGATTCCCCAAGGATCTAGGACCAGAAATACCATTTGACCCAGCAATCCCATTACTGGGCATATACCCAAAGGATTATAAATCATTCTGTTATAAAGACACATGCACACATATATTTATTGCAGCATTACTCATAACAGCAAAGACTTGGAACCAACCCAAATGCCCATCAATGATATACTCGATAAAGAAAATGTGGCACATATACACCATGGAATACTATGCAGCCATAAAAAGGAATGAGTTCATGTTCTTTGCAGGGACATGGATGAAGCTAGAAACCATCATTCTCAGCAAACTAACACAGGAACAGAAAACCAAACACCACATGTTCCCACTCATAAGTGGGAGTTGAACAATGAGAACACATGTACACACGGAGGGAAACATCACACACCAGGGCCTGTTGGGTGGTGGGGGGCAAGGTGAGGGATAACATTAGGAGAAATACCTAATGTAGATGACGGGTTAATGGGTGCAGCAAACCACCATGGCACATGTACACCTATGTAAGAAACCTGCATGTTCTGCACATGTATCCCAGAACTTAAAGGGTGTTTTTGTATTGTTTTGTTTTTTGTTTTTTAATGTCAGGCTTTTGGCCTCACTCTCCCTGTGCAAACCAGTAAAAGGTCTAGGATTTGTGAGCTGTCCTTGCCCCCACTTGTTTTGTTTTGATACATGTTTTCTAATAATCCAGTTTATCTCTTTTCCCCTGCAGGCCATCAAACTCTAAACGGTCATGCAACTGGAGCCTCATACAATGGTCTCTTCTGCTGGGGACCCTTAGATAAGCTTCTGAGGCAGACTGGACTGACATTTCCTCAAAACAGCACCCCCTGTCAGCAGCAAGCAGTTAAGATCAGTCTTTGCCCTTATCACTATCCTTATTCTAACGGCAGTTAGATGTACTTTAGAGGGGGAAATGAATCAGCCAAGCAAAAAGGGCTCCTTGGAGAACCTCTTACTGGGTGGCGCTCTGGGGGAATGGGTTGGAGCCATGGAAGTTCATGTCGTTTGCAGATGGGAGGAGTCTGGCCTCTTCTTTTCCTGGGTGGTAACTTGGGATTCAACTGGTGAGATTTGGGCCTGTTAACAGGAATCCTTCTCACTTTGCTGAGTTTTTCCTTTTCACTCAGTAAATTCCATTTTTCTCACCCTTTTATGTGTCCACAAACCTAATTTTTCCTGGTTGTGTGACAAGAACTTGGCTTTTAGCTGAATTAAGAAAAATGTCCTACAATACTATGAAGTCATGGAGAAAGAGAGGAATTGAAAGAAAAAGATTTGGACTCCACTCTCCATTTAAAATAAGCTTTACTGTTCTTTTCAACAGTGTAATAGTCCCAGTTGTCTGATAATAATACGTAATTTCCAGGTGCAGTGCTGTGCAGATACTAAATGGCTGAATTTAGAAGACACTGAAAATGAAACAGTGCTTCTATTATTCAATTTAGAAAATGAGAATAGAACTATCATTTGGTCTTTTCTACAGTCTTCCACTACCCAAATTCAAATATGTAATGCAGTAAAGTCTAATCAACGTAGAGACATCACAGAACATAATATCCCCAACATCTTTTCCTTCTAAGCTGGGGGTAGTGGGATGAGAGTGGCAGAGACTAAATACTTGCCATCCCCGGCCCCAGTTAGACAATGGTTCCTTCCTCAGAGGCAGTAAACATCCCACTCCACTCCACTGCCAATAAGACTAAGAGTGTCAGTCTCAGTGGTGTGATCACTTTGCATGACTCCTGCATTCCTAGGCGTTCCTATTTGGCTCCTCTCTTTGAAACCTAAAAGAGCTTGGCCCAACCTGCCACCAGGCTGAGCTTAATCACGCATACCACTCACATCACGTTGCACTGCCTCAAGCTTCCACTACTGTATTATTATGTCCTGTAGGTGGGAGATAAAACTTCCAGGCTGGGGAAAAAAAAAAAAAAAACTTTTTCACAACTGGGGTTAATTCTCACAAAGGGAAGGCATTCAACTGGCAAAAATTATTGTCATGTTCCATTTAGATAGGGTGCCTCTTGAAGAAAAACTACCTGAGATAGAGTAAGTTGCTGTAGCAGCACAGCTCGAGTGTGAAAACTGAATGCCAATGCAGAGGCAGTGCCTTCAGAAAACACTCACTGCAAAGATGAATCCTGATGATTCAGACTGTCAACTTCTGGAGAGGCAGGACTAAGTCTTTTTCTGTGGGATGCAGCTGTATCACACAGTGTTTCCCAGAGAATAAGTACTAGATGAGTACTGGCTGGATGAAATCAAGAACACCAGACTCACTGGACTCTAAGCAAAACCAGGTGGTTGCTGGCCCTGTCAAAATACTCTTTAAAAATGAGCCAGCATCAATGTTACTCCAATGATGCCAGAACTTTTTAGTCAAAGGAGCAGCATACAATTCCATGTTGTGGCTAATTAAGGAAATCTCACCTAATTAGATGACATGTCCTACTTAGAAATAAAAGTATGCCGAGAGAAACTTACTCTAAGAATATGAGGGTTGGTGCGGTGGCTCACGTCTGTAATCTCAACATTTTGAGAGGTTGAGGCAGGCAGATTGCTTGAGCTCAGGAGTTCGAGACCAGCCTGGGCAACATAAGGAGACCCCATCTCTACAAAAAATACAAACAATTATCTGGGTGCGGTGGTGTGCGCCTGTGGTCC
This sequence comes from Macaca mulatta, assembly GCF_049350105.2. Lineage (NCBI taxonomy): Eukaryota > Metazoa > Chordata > Mammalia > Primates > Cercopithecidae > Macaca > Macaca mulatta. The sequence continues at coordinate 59,587,221 of NC_133410.1, forward strand.
CAACAACTGTGCTCCCAACAGGAGGATCACTTGTGCCCAGGAAGTTGAGGCTGCAGTGAGCCGTGATCATGCCATTAACTGCAGTCTGGGTGACAGAGTGAGGCCCTGTCTCAAAAATAAAAATTCAAAATTAAAATAAAAGTATTAGAAATAAAATCTGATTCTATATCCTCTCATGACAGTTAGTAACCATAATGCCTTGATCATTATGGCACTTTGTAATCTTGAAGGGAAAAAAAATGTTTTAGAGAAATTGGAGACTTTCTTACTTCCCCATTTTAAATCTAAAAATAAAGACACTATGCTAAAACCAACGGTATTCAGTTTTCATTCTGAAAGAAAGTGAAACTGGTAGATGGCTACATACAAAGAAGTAAAAAAAAAAAAAAAAAAAAATGCAACTGGGCAGCTTAACTTTAAAATGTATTTTCAACTTCTTTTTCTTTCTCTTGGGTTTCAAGATACAACCTTGAGGAAAACTGCAGAAGCCTTTACTTAGCCTTAAAAAAGACTCCACATCTCTCCCTTTCTCATGGTATATCCTCCCTTCATATCTATCTAACCATATGCTAATATCTAATTATGTGCCTTCTTAGAAATCCCAGGAGCTAATCTTGAGACAGATAGACCAAGTCTGGAGACCCAGCCGCAAAATTCCAGAGGTTACTTCAAGGCTGCTAGTTAACAATCCAGTCATTGTTGAAATGACATCAGCCCATGTTCCAGCTGGACTGGGACCCAAGTTAGCCATCAGAACAAGACACATAGACATTTACTCTGCCCAATTCTTGCATGCCTGCTTTATCAAGTTTTCCCTTTTTAAATCTCTGCCTTCCACCACCACCCCACCCCAAATCAGAGCAGTTACTTTGGATAGGAATCTGGCGGCTTCTCTCTCTTTTTTTTTTTTTTTTTTTTTTTTTTTTTACTAGCTTTGGTTAATAAAGTTACTGTCTTTCTACAAGGTCTTGCTATTGTTAATCGGACTATACAAGCAGAGAGCATCTGGACTTGTGTTTGATTACAAATATACAATGATCTATAGGTGGTCACAATGGTACTCAAACATTCTAATAATTAGTGGAGCTCATTCTCTTTATGTTACCTTAATTAGCCATGAGTTTTGAGAAGCACATAGAATGTTTACTTGGGGATGCCAAATTTTATTTTGTGCCACTGACTATATAAAATTTAAATTACCCATACTTGTATATCATATCCCCTTGCTCCCCCATCACCACCACCAAGACTATAGCACTAGGAGGACAGGAACCATCTCTCACCTACTCTTTATAAGCTACATAGCAGCTAAAGTGCTACATCCTCTGCAAAGCCTTCTGTGACAGTCTGTTCTCACCAGAAGGTAACTCCTTCCTTGCCTCCTTGTTGTATTGAGTGTCAGCACTACCCCTTTACTTTAAGATTTTAGCACATTCTCACTCCGCTAAATATTTCAAGCCCTTGGGGAATTAAAAAAAAAAATACTCAAAAAACAGCTAGGATCCATGTCCTTAATAACAAAACTAAAAGCTAGCCATAGGTAGACACATATTAATCGAGCTAAATTACAGTATGGCCATTTTTCTTCTAGTACAATTACCTTTGGCTTTAAGACAAAAATGAATCATTAGCGTTCTGCATGTCTTCTGGCAAAGAAATAAATACACAGTGTGAGCTGAATGCTCAACATTGTGTCATTAGAACAAGTTCTATAGATATGCATTTGCCGAGTTAATCCTCCTTCATTATCTTCATTAGCTAACAATGCACATGGAGTCACTGCCCATAATTATTGCCCTAACAGACATGCATGTTTGAAATATTAACTTTCCCACAGACTCCAAACCTTCAGTAAGCAGCTCTCAATGATTCATTACATTAATAATATATGTCATCATACTCCTCTTAAATATGCATGAGATTAAAAACCACCCATGTTGCAAATCTTCCAATATCATTTTTAGTATAATTTGTTACCTTTTAGATACTGTAATTCTAACGGCAACCAGGTACCACTATAATAAAGGTAAGTTTAATTATCTGGTTTCTAAGTAACCAGTATTATAACTTATTCCACTTTTATTCCATTTTAACATGCATTCAAATGAGAATATTTCATAACACAAAGTATAATACTTTTTAAAGTATATATGATTTTATCCTATAATTCTTTCCCCAGAGGTCACTGCCACCATGAATTTGTGTTTATCTTTCTAATGCTTCCTTTACTGCTTTTACTGCATATGTATGTATCTATAAATAAATCACAGATGATAAAAAATAAAGTAATATGTTTAATTCACAGGATAACCTAGTTTAAAATTGCATATAAAAGAGGTAAATTAATTTTGATAGGTATTTTATAGACAAATATATAATTCAAGATTGAAATTTATCAAGAAATTAGCATGCAATATATTGATGCCTATTAAAAATACATTGTAAAGTAATATTTGGATAGTTATGATGTCCTATTTCTAATCAAATACATTATAAACTTTTATAAATTTTGAGTTTATTCAATCTTTTACAGAAAAGATCAGATATGATCCAAAAAATGCAAATACAAAATCCACCAGAAGAGAATAAAATTCAAATAAAGGTAAAAATCACATCATTAATCTCAGATCATGTTACTTCACACACCATTGTTAGAACAGCTACAGATTATTATTGACTTAACTGTAATAATAGTAATAATGGTAATTGCCACAGTTACGTGCACCAATAGCTTATTTAACTTACTATATGTTAGGCACAGTAATTAGTAATTTACATTAATATTTCATTTACTTTTCACAATAACCAAGTTGAGATATTAATATTATTGACATTTTATAGATGAGGAAAGGGGAGGCCTACAGAGATTAAATGACTTGCTCAAGGTCACAGGGTTTGATAATGGAGGGGGTTTGACTCCATGTCTATCCTCTTAACTACAAAGTCAGAATCCAGCTCCCCAGAATGCCTGTTGCCTTGCATGGCCTTAGATGAGTCCTTTAAATTCTCTAAAGCTCATTTCCTTTAGCTGTAAAATGGGAATAACATTAATACATGCTAGAATTACTGAGAATTAATTAGGATGGTTTAAGAGAAAGTACTGAGCAAATCACGGAGCAATACACTGTTGCTTGTCAAGTTACAGATAAAAACAACGTTGCAAATGGAAAAAAAAAAAAAAAAAACCCTGCAAATTGGCTCTTGGTCAAAATTTTCCAAGAAGAAATAGTTTACTTAGGTAAACATTAATGATTGTTTTATTTTGTGATATGACTGGAGCAGGAATCTCACCCAAATCTCACTTTCAATTGTAATCCCCAGTGTTGGAGGTGGGGCCTGGTGGTAGTTAACTGGATCATGGGAGCACTTTCTCATGATTTAACACCATCTCCCTTGGTGCTGTTGTTGCAACAGTGAGTTCTCATGATATCTGGTTGTTTAAAAGTGTACGGCACCTCCCTCTTCTCTTCTTCCTGCTCCAGCCATAAGAAATACTGGCTTCCCCTTTGCCTTCTGCCACAATTATACACTCCCTGAGGCCTTCATAAAGGCCAAGGAGATGCCTCCAAGCTTCTGGTACAGACTGCAGAACTGTGAGCAAATTAAGCATCTTTTCTTTAGAAACTACCCAGTCTTAGGTATGTCTTTACAGTCATGTGAGAACAGACTAATGCACCTTGCTTAGGTAAGACACAGAAATTATTACATAAAGGCAAATAGGAATCAATATCTTTATTATACAGAGAGAGAGAAAGAGATAAGCAACAATAGACTAAGCTGGAAGTGAACAGTGAAACTAGGAATGCAACTTTGGAGATGTGTACCATGAAAACTGTCATACCACTGGATTTGGGCTATCTAAGAGCTCTTCAAAACTAAGGCTTTTTAAAGTTATCTGGAGTCATTATCAAGTCTTAATTTACTGTGATTCATATACATATATGTATTGATTTCTGGCAATATTTAGCTCTTTAGGCATAGAAAGGGAAAATAATATTCAAAAGTGTCATCATCATTTTAGATGTTATTACTGGGATTATTTTTCTACAGGGCTTTGTGTTTTAAAAATTATGTTGTAAGTATCATGTCAATCAAAATCCTAAAACAAGTATTATTGCAAGTTTGAGATCAGGAAACTCGAATTCAACAAGGTTAATAATAAATCTGTATATCTATATATGCTGTATATGTGCATGCATGTGTGCATGTGTTGTACATGATGAGCACATAGGTGTCGATCATTCTGGTTAAATATTAGAAAGCAAAAAAGTAGCCCATCCTCTTCTTTGGAATTAGAGAAACCAATGAAGTACTGTATCAAAAATTAGGGGGAGAAAGATGAGAAGTAATAAATGGTAAAGAAAGTACAAAACGTCTCTAACACATAGATAGACCAATAACTACTTCTATTAAGAACATGAACTTGGTGTTTTACCTAGATTAGAACAAGATGCAGAATTTAGCAGACAGTGATGAGGTGAATTACCCTTGTGCCCTCCTCCCACAGCACTGGCTCAGACAACCACGAACAATGCCCCATCACCTCTTTGCTGGATTTCCTTTTCATTCCATCCCCATTTCCATCTCTGTGGTGGTTCAGTCAGGCTGGTGGGAAAAATTTTAGTTTTAATAGCCACAAACCCTCTTGGAAGGTCTGAGGGTTTGCATAACTTCAGTAATAAATCTGTCTGAAGGCAACCTTGTCCCCTTACCTTTAGTTAAGTAAACTAGAGTAGAAACAAAGGAATGTGGAGAGTTTACCTAACTAGCTTGTTTACTCGTGTGGTCCTAAGACTAACCTTTGATCTAACGTGGGTGCTTAATTGCCTTCTACTTGGGAAGTCCACAATGTCAATTACACTCTGGTGGTGTTGACTCAAGCCTTTGTCAATTAATCTTTACTGAATAAATGCAAGTCTTGCTGACTGATTGAGATCACAGTCAAAACTGTTTACAGCAATTTGCGTGGAGTCTGTAAGCGGCCCAGATGCTCAGCTGGACTGGCAAAGCAGAATATCTGTGTGTCAGTGTACTTTATTCATCCATCATTGGGTCAGGGTCTGTAGGATAGACCCCCACACATTTCTGGGGAGCTATTCTGTATCTAGCTATTAGGCTGCTGAAGACACCAAGGTCTTGGGATGATGTTCAGATGACCAACACCTGGAATGGCTGCATGTTCTCTAAGGCTAACACATATTCCTGGGCTTTGTCAGTGACTTGGAGTGTCACTACTACTCATAGGACAATGACTATTTGTTTAACCTATATAATCAGATAACAACTCTAAGCCTCAGCTTTCTTGTCTGTAAAATAAACTAACTAGCTAATTTCTAAAGTGTTAAGACCTTGCCACTATAGGAATTCTACATCCAAGAGATGTCTTGTTTTCTATTTCCTGAGGCACGTGAATTTTTTGTATCTAGTAGCTTTGCACCTTTCTTAATGTCTGATCATTAATTATTTAGACAAAGTACATATAGCCAAAAGAAAAGAAATAGAGAAAAAGGCCACATATTTTCAGTAATTCCTATAGTCACTTTCAAGACTCTCACATCACTAAATGAGGAATAAAGGAGACTTTGAACTGCATAAACCCACAAATATAATAAGTTGCATTATCAAAAGTGTTTTCTTGATGATGTAAGAAGAACATTGCGAGAGAGTGTAGAATCTGCAAGGTCTTACCTACCTCCTGGCCGTTCATGCTCTCCATCAGTGTGTAAAAGCATGGCAATGGGCATCCCTACATTCTTGGATCTTCCAGCCACAACCACATTTTTTCCAAACGTCTGAATTCCTTAAAATACAGAGTTAGGTTTAAATACAGAATTGATAACAAGAAGTAAATTAAACATTTGTACAGTCAACTGAAACATTCTTTTAAATATTTCTAATTGAATCTGAATTATTATGTGGCTTATCTATAATATGAGCACATTCATTATTTATAAATAATTCATTTTATGCTTCTTTGATTTGGCACTTCTCTGATTATGTCCTCATTAAAAAACACAGACATTCTTAAGTTGACGTTAAGTTACTATTAAACACTGAGATTCACATTAAGAGTTAGAAGAGTAGAGTCTTAACCTATGTTAACCGCTAATTATAAAATAAGCAAAGTACAACAATGTCAAACATAATTGGCAATCAAATTTTGAGCAACACTGGAACAAAACAGGCATTTTTCACAAAGCTCATGCATTTTACTCCATAGGAAAGAAGCATTAAACTTACAGACTTAGAAAGATTTAAAAAATAAAGCCTGTAGAACCTTCTACTTCTTTTCCACTAAGTTTCTTCAGAAGTAAAGCAAAGAAGTTAGAACTAAGGATTTTCCAATACTAACACTGTAAGAGTATGATTCTAGGATCAGTTTTCTCTTGGAAGTTTTTCTTTCTCAGAAAACAGATTAGAAAGGAGAAAATGCTGCCAAAAATAGAAGTAACAATGATGGAGGTAGGAAAATCATTAACATATAAGGCAATTTGGGTTAATTAACATAGAGGTAAACATCTGTATACACTGTAAGAGCATTACCTGATCCAGTACAGTACAAGAGTAAATGTTTAAAATGAAAACCCAAGTCAATAGAAATGATAACTATGTGATCAGCACATATTTTTAAAGGTACAGAAAAATATATTTTAGAAAAGTTTTCATCATAATGCATGAAGTTTATATTTTAAAGGTAGATATATACCACCACTATGTGGAAAATTCACTTCCTATAAGTTGCAACTGCAGTTATATATAGCCTGGCTAATGTTCTTCATTTTATTTTGGATTTTTTTTCTGTTTGATTGTTTTGTTTTTGAGACAGAGTCTTGCTCTGTCACCCAGGCTGGAGTGCAGTGGTGTGATCTCGGCTCACTGCAAGCTCCACCTCCCAGGTTCATGCCATTCTCCTTCCTCAGCCTCCTGAGTAGCTGGGACTACAGGTGCCCACCACCATGCCCAGCTAATTTTTTGTATTTTCAGTAGAGATGGGGTTTCACCCTGTTAGCCAGGATTGGATTATGTTTTGACTTCTATAATTTTATATCTCTCTATAGACTGATGTTTTATGGCTTATGATTTTCTGCCACTCTACAGGACTGAGGTGGTCCCATCAAGTCTCAGTGCACAAATGCTCAGCTCAGCACCTAGCATCCATGTCCTGCAGACCACAAGTTACCAACCTGTTCTTTTTATTATTTCCCAAACAGCACTGGCAGTGGCAGGTATGAGAGAATGCTGATCAAGGCACAATCTTCCAATATTGATAATATGAAATCCATCTACATCTTTTTCTGGGGCAATTCCATTGCATATCGTTCGCTCATCAACGTGGTCTGAAAAATGAATAAAATTTGTCGAATTTTAAAATCGTTATTTATTTGGTAGTCTGAAAAATGAAATCTGAGAATCTAAAGCCACATCACTTATAATTTAGTTCCAAGAAAGGTGTAAAGTCACTATTATTATTACTATTTGCCACTAAAATAGTAAGCCAAAGTGCTCTTGACTGATACCTGTAATGAACTGCAGCTGGAGTATATGCTATTCCAGAGTCAAAGTGGCTGGACCAGTGAAAGAAAAAAAATTGTGAATTAAAAAATACCAATAAGATCTGGTAATAGCCAGGTGTCATGTCTTTGTTTCAGTAAGTCTGTATATTTACAGGGTTTGAATCCACATTTCTCTGACACAAAACAGTTATACTAATAACCTTCTATTAAATACTTTGACCTCTGGAGATTAAAAGGGGTTTGTTAGTGTTAAGAATAGTCATAACATCACGAGTTCATAGCTTCCTCTTAAATGACATAACAAAAAAGTTAATATAAAACATATGCATACACACACATCTTTTCTCTAAAGCATTGTCACAGTAAAACAAAAAATATTACTACGATTTGCTATATGGAAGAAAAATAACACAACCTGAGTAATAAACTCATCAAATGAAATATGGGATGCCAGTCATCTCATTTTTTAAAAGCAAGTATAGAAATATAAAACAGCCTCCTATTACTCTATGCAGAGTAGTTTAACTTACCACTAACCTAACAATTAAGCCATGTGCCTAATATATTAAAAGTATATTTTCTATGTAAAAGTTTCTTTGGCCATTATATAATGCGATTTAGACATAATTCCTTAAAACATTATAAAAGTCCAAGTTCAAACTTTTCAGAGAGCTATGCCTTGGGCTTTATATATTTTGTATTCTAAAAGTGTGCTACTGCTACTTTACTATAAGTCAAGTCAATTAACCATAATTAATTAATTAATTAATTTTAAAGGACAAAAGTCCTTTAAATATATAAAAGTATTCATTTGAATCTTATTCAAATAGAAACTGAGTCTTTGGAAAGTCTCTTCATTCAATAGTTTTTCACTTGTAATAACTGCATTCAGTCTATAATGTTTTAGCAGGGCCTCCATCTATTTTCTCTATAGCTACAAGATCATCATATAGATTCTAGTCAAACTTTTAAAAGAATACATATTTAACTTATTACATAAGGGCAAAAATAGTGGTTCTTTTATAAAAAAATCTAGGTGATGATGATGATAAGTCATTTTTAAATCACCTATAATTCATGCAGAATCTTCATGACATGGATATTTTTTACAATGAAATGAAAAGTTGTATATATGAAAAGAAAAACAACCATATTTGAAGTATCTATTTTCAGCTAGGACTCAAATTAGTTTATTTCTAAGTTCAAAACTGGCAAATATATGCATGGGCTGTGCTACTGATTGAAAAGAACTCAACAAGGACTCTTTGTAGATTTTAAGAACCATTCTCCAAATAATAAGCCTGAATTACACTGAATTTTGCCATCTACCATTGTTTGCGCTCCCATTCAGGGAAATAACATTAAAGCTATAACAAATATTTCATTTCACACACCAGCTGAAATACTTGAGAAGAAGTGTAAGCATCTGAAAATCCGGAAGCCAGAATTAGAGACTAGTGGTACAGATCTGTCCTCTTGTATATGCCAACTTCAACCCAGATCATAATTCAGATCACCATTTTGGTTTGTCTTAAGTATTTAAGTATTAGTAGTTTAAAAGACAGATGAGTGGACATACAAAAGGTACAGTGGATTCATAAAACCTGAATCTAAAAGGAAAAGAGCTTCATATGAGTAGATGAAAAAAGTGAAGATCATAAAAGTCAAGAAAACCAATTCATTTATCATTTTTATGTAACTCTGTTATCTCAGCAGTATATTAAATCTAACATATATCTTTTTCCAGGAGAGATCTACCTATTATTATATAGTATACAGTATATAGCAATAATCTGAACTACTCTAACATTTAAAAAGTGCTTTACAATGATTATATTAGTTTTATATCAATTTCCTTTTAATCTTCATAGTTACTGGGGATGAAAGTAAAAAAGATATGATCATGCCCATTTTAAAGACAAGCTCAAGCAGTTACAGTCAATCTCACATTACTACTAAGAATCCAGAATTTAAATCCATATCCTTTTAAGATCAGTTTTTCCTTTTGTATTATAGAGAAGTCATAATAAATATTAATCATTTTAAATACCATTCAAAAATTTAAATCACAGAGGCATCCCTCCCAACTCCTAATAAGACATTTGATAGCTCTAAAATATCCCAAGAAATGTATTGTTTCTCCTAGGGCTCCAAATATAACACTGTTCCTAGATGAATACTTGTCTAAACACATACAAAAAAGCATCAAACATTTTACATTTAGGATTACAGGTAATCCTACTTCCTTTTGTTATATGAGTAAGAGAAATAAATACATTTCCTGTTTGTGACTGACTGTTACTAAAAGTCTCCCAAAATCTCACCCTTGGGGCACATGACTTGAACAGAAAAAACAATCGCGAGACTCAATAGCATAATTTTCTCACAACAGTTATACAACATGTTTGATTCACTGTTGGGGTCCGTGCCGGGGGTGGTGGAGAATGAAAGAACACACAAAAGACAAAGACACACAGAGAACATGGCGGCCGCACTCAGAGCCTCCGCCTCACTTTATTTATACCCCATAAACCCCACGTCAGCAGAAAGAATGCAATGCAAAACAAACTTTCTTTCCCACATGTAACCTTCTACTCAGTTCCTTGTTTCTATGCTCTTCCTTATCTGCCCGCCTTCTTGGCGCCTACGGGAGTTCATTAAAAGTTCAATTGGAGATACTGTCCTTGAGCCCTATCTATTCTCAGCATACTGTTTTCAAAGGCCCCTGCAATTCACAGGATACAATGGTAAACGACACACCACTTAACATCTTACCCAAATGAATGATAAAACTGGTTTTATTCACTTTGTGTTTTTCCCCCTTCTATTTAAAGTTATGAAAAGTCATTAAATCATGATAGGAAAAACAGAACTCATCAAATCAAAATATGAACCACTGCAATAAAACAGCTTAGATATAATACCTTCAGGGACTTCACTGTAGATTTACTATGCTGCATGAATATACATTTTGTATGGGTATTTATTTATTTATTTATTTATTTTATTTATTTATTTTTTTTTGAGACAGAGTCTCACTCTGTCGTCCAGACTGGAGTATAGTGGTGTGATCTCAGGTCACTGCAACCTCTGCCTCCTGGGTTCAGTAGATTCTTCTGCCTCAGCCTCCCAAGTAGCTGGGACTATAGGCACGTGCCACCATGCCTGGCTAATTTTTGTATTTTTAGTAGAGACGGGGTTTTACCATATTGGCCAGGCTGGTCTCAAACTCCTGACCTTGTGATCCACCCACCTCGGCCTCCCAAAGTGCTGGGATTACAGGCATGAGCCACCGCACCTGGCCACTGAATACATATTTTCGTGATTTATTTATAATATGCTTAATTGCCTTTGGACAATGAACAGAAAAAAAAGGAACAAACAAATTACTGGCTTATTTTCCACCTATAGATTTTTACATTACTGTTTAAAAATACCACCTTCCACTTCCCCCACATCTGTTGGATAAGTGCAAGCTCATCAGTATAGTAAATATTGTGTCCTTTAGCTTATTCTTCCTATAGTCTCTTCTCTGTGTTCCATACCTTTACCAACCATCATCATCACATGCTCTGCACTCTAGTCACACCAAACCATGTCCTTTTCCCAAGCCCTTACCATTAACTTCTGCACTGTTATTGCTCATGATGATTTTTTTCACTAGTAATTCTCTCCTCTCAGTTTTTTTCATATCCTATTCATTCTTCAATGCATTGATCAATTGCTCCCTTTTGAAATGATCACAAATAGAAATAATATTTTTTTCCTCTGTTTTCCCATGGAATGGCTATAAAAAATACTTAGCACACTAGTTCAGTTAATGATATTAGTTGTTTAATTATCTCTATCATTTATGAATGTGAGCCTTTTAGGACACAGTCTGTCTTAAACTGATTCACTTATAACTACTCCATCTCAGTAGACGGTGTGAAAAAAAAATATCTTGGGCCCCCAAAATCACTAAGCTAAAGGGAAAATTCAAGCTGGGAACTGCTCAGGGCAAATCTGCCTCCCATTCTATTCAAAGTCATCCCTCTGCTCACTGACATAGATGCATGTTCTGATTGCTTCTTTTGGAAAGGCTTATCAGAAACTCAAAAGAATACAACCATTTGTCTCTCACCTACCTGTGACCTGGAAGACTCCTCCCCCACTTCAAGTTGTCCCCACCTTTCTGGATGGAGCCAATGTACTTCTTACATATGTTGATTGATGTCTCATGTCTCCCTAAAATGTATAAACCCAAGGTGTTGCCCAACTACGTTGGGCACATGTTGTCAGGACTCTGAGTCTGTGTTATGGATGCCTGTCTTCAACCTTGGCAAAATAAACTGAGACTTGTCTCAAATTTTCAGGGTTCACAATGGGAAACCCATCCTTCTATGCTACTTGCCAAGAAAACCTGGAGTCATCTTAAATATCCCTCTTTCTCTTACACCTAACAACCAAACCATTGGAAAATCTGTTGGCTTTCTTCATAATAATATATCTAGCACTTTATCAGTCTCACCATGTTCATGATACTACTCTACTTTGAGTGAACATTATTCTTCCTGTCAATTCTTGAAACAGCTTCCTAATTAGTTTCCTTCTTCTATATGTGCAACCATACAATTTATTCACAAAACAGCAATAGAGTTATACCTTTGAAATGCATATTTGATCACACTGCTTTTCTCAAAACCCTGTAATGTTATTACCTTAACAATTGCAAACAAGGCTCTACATGATTTTTACTACACCAAAACTATAACTATGTGTCTAATTCCATCACTGGTTACTCTCCTCTTCTCTCAGTCTGTGAGCATCAAGCTGTTAGTATACATCAAGCTGATGCTCCTTGAAAATATGAGGCATTTTGCCACCTTAGCTATAGCTTTCTATTTGCCTGGAAGGCTTTTCTAAAAAAGAACTGTCACATGGGCTAAATCCCTCCCTTCTTTCAAATGTTTTCTTAAATACCACATTCTCACTGTTAAAAGAAACACTTCAGCCAAATTAAATTTAAAGAGGTTTAATTGAGCAATGAACAATTAATGAATTGGGCAGTCCCCAGAATCACAGCAGATTCAGAGAGACTCCAGCATAGCCACGTGGTAGAAGAAGATTTATATACAAAAAAGGGACATGATACACAGAAATCAGAAGTGAGGTACAGAAACAACTGGATTGGTTACAGCTCAGTGTTTGCCTTATTTGAACATGGTTCATGCAGCTGGCTACATTTGATTGGCTAAAACTCAGCGACTGGCACAGGTGTGGGCCACGATTGGTTTACACCTCCACTTGGTATAGTTCACAATATACAGAAAAACCTTTAGGCTGAACTTAAATATGTAAGGAGGCAGCTTTAGGCTAAACTTATCATCAGTGAGGACAATTCTGACCACACTATTTAAAACTATAGGTTCAGTTTCTAGTGATTATGAAGTAGCTTATGTTGGACTAAACTTCTTACAGAAAACAACTGCAAACTTCAGTAAAATCATTTTTGAAAAAAATACAAAAACAACTATCTGAAAAAAAAGGAAAGTCACTAAAAACAAACAGATGTAGAGGAAAGTAGATAGCTGAAAGAAAAAAAAATCACTGAAAGAGTTCTCCACTTTAAAAACTTTTCTAGCCACAGGACAGCTAGAATTTGGACAGAAATATTCAGTCCTACTTGCTTAAGAAATCAAAAGATGAAGTTTGGGGCTAATATCATAGTTGAAAATTGAAGCAGTATATCCAGGAAACGAGAAAGCCACAGAGAGGAGACCCATGCATTGTATACAAATTCTGTATCTCTGAATGACCCCTGAACAAACACACAGGAAACAAATCCCAAGGAGCTCATCTACGGATAAGAGAACTTACCAGAGATTCTACCTGTGGTTCACCAGAGGAGAAACAAATCTTTAAGTCCTGAATCTGATACAGGCATTTACAAAAAACTTTACAGTTAACATCCTACTTAATACTGAAATACTGAACCTTTTCCCTCAAGATCTGAATAAGGTCCACTCCCACAATTTCTAGTTAATGCTTTGTTGGAGGGCCTAGTGGGTGCAACAAGATAATGAAAAAATAAAGAGGCATAGAGATCAGAATAGAAAAAGTAAAACTCTCTGATCACAGATGGCATAGTTGTTTATGCAGAGCGTGCTTAAAAATTTATAAAACAATTAATAGAACTAATAAAGTGAATTAAGCAATATTACAAAGTCAATATAAGAAAACAATTGATTTCCTGATACAAGCAGTAACTCTCAGAAAAATGAAATATTCTAAATACTCTTTACAGTAGCTGACAAATCATAAAATGCTTAGGAGTAAATTTTTAAAAATTTGAGAATAAGAACTACAAAAGATTGCTGACAAATGACATAAATAAATAAAAGGCATACCATGTTCATAGATTGGAAGAATCAATAATGGTAAGATGTCAATTCCCAAACTGATTTACAGAGTCATTGCAATCATCTCAATCATAATCCCATATGGTTTTTTGTTAGATTCTTAAATGTATATGAAGATTTAAAGGACTTAGAATATCCAAAGCAATCTTGAAAACAGAGTTAGAAGATTTACTACACCTGACTTCAAGACTTGCTACAAAGCTACAGTAATCTAGACAGTGTGATACTGGCATAAGAACAGACAAATAGAGCAATGGAGTAAGAAAAGAGAGCCCAGCTTTAGAGACACGCTTATAAAATGTGAATGCTACAAAAATGCCATAGTAATTCAATGTGAAAGGAAAGTGTTTTCAACAAATAGTACTTAAACAGCTAGGCAGCTATATTGTAGGGGTTGGGAGGCAAAACTTACTATGATGACTATTTCATGCTACACAGAAAAATTAACTAGAAATCAATTAGAAATCTAAACATAAAAGTTAAAATTATATAGTTTCTAGGTGAAAATTTAGAAGAATATCATTGTGTGCTGGGTGTAAGCAAAGATTTCTTAAAAATAACACAAAACACATAAAGCATAAAATAAAAATATTACCAATTAAACTTAAGAAAAATTAAAATCTTATGCTCATCAAAAGGCACCATTAAGAAAATGTACAGGTAAGCCAAAGACTGCGAGAAAAGACTCGCAAAACACCTATCAGTTAAGGAACTTGTAACCAGATATATATATATAAAAAAAAAACCACTCAAAGTTAAATCATTAAAAGATAAATAACATTTTTAAAAAAGCTAAATACTTAAACAGCCACTTTACAAAGTAAGATATTCAAATGGAATATGTATGTGATAAAAAAAAATCAGAACAGGCCGGGCGCGGTGGCTCAAGCCTGTAATCCCAGCACTTTGGGAGGCTGAGACGGGCGGATCATGAGGTCAGGAGATCGAGACCATCCTGGCTAACACAGTGAAACCCCGTCTCTACTAAAAATACAAAAACTTAGCTGGGCGAGGTGGCAGGCGCCTGTAGTCCCAGCTACTCGGGAGGCTGAGGCAGGAGAATGGCGTAAACCTGGGAGGCGGAGCTTGCAGTGAGCTGAGATCTGGCCACTGCACTCCAGCCTGGGTGACAGAGCGAGACTCCGTCTCAAAAAAAAGAAAAAAAAAAAAATCAGAACAGTGGTTACCTGAGTGTGAGGATGAAAGACAGAGATAGCAACTGACTGGGAAGGGGCATGAGGAAACTCAGTTGATAAAAATGTTCTATAATATGATAGGGATTTAGATTACAAGAGAGTCTGCATTTTTCAAAACTTATGGAATAGTACATATAAGACGCATACCTTTCAATTCATGTAAATTTCACATAACATAAATAATGAACCTTAATTATGTATACACTAAAGTTTTAGGGGTACATTAAGTGTTCTTACCTTTAACTGCTTCAAAAATAAAATGGATAGGTGAATGAATAAATGGACAGGTACGTGACAAAACAAATATAGCATAATGTGACAAAACAAATATAGCATAACAACTACAGAATCTAGTTTGAAGGCATGAGTGTTCATTGTACCAGTCTTTCAGTTTTTCTGTAAGTTTGAATTTTTTATAACAACATGTTGGGAGGGGGTCAGATAAAAATACAACCTCTCCTCCAACATCCTGATCCCTCCTACCATGCTATACTTCTTTTTTCCGATAGCATATCAACATCTAGTAAATATATTTGTTTATTTATTATATTTATTTTTTATTACCGCCTCCTCTGCTACTCACAAGGACAGAAATTCCTGTCTTTTTTTTTTTTTTTTTCACTGATCCGCAGTACAAATAATACTGCCTGGACCATAGAGGCACTCAATAAATACTTATTGAATACATGGCTACTATTAACTCTAATTTATAGATGAAGAAACTGAGACAAAATTAGTGGGCAGCTGGACACAGTTAGAAAAACAGGCTGCCATAAGGAAAACATGTCTGATCCTTCTATATCCTCTAACATTCTCCTTTTAAAAATATAAAGGTGTCAGGCATGGAGGCTCATGCCTGTAATCCCAGCAGTTTGGGAGGCCGAGGCTGGTGAATCATGTGGTCAGGAGTTCGAGACCAGCCTGGCCAACATGGTGAAACCCTAAAAATACAAAACCTTAAAAATACAAAAAAATGACCTGGGCGTGGTGGCAGACGCCTGTAATCCCAGCTATTCGGGAGGCTGAGGCAGGAGAATCGCTTGAACCCGGGAGGCAAAGATTGCAGTGAGCTAAGATCAAGCCAATGCACTCCAGCCCGGGCAACAATGTGAGACTCCATCTCAAAATAAATAAATAAATAAATAAATAAATAAATAAAAATATAAATATAAAGAAAAACCAAAGGTGGCTTACATTTAAAATCATAGTGTTTTTTTATATTGTTGCATCTACCTTATTGGCTATCTGGTACTATTACATCCTCCAACATAAATTTAAGGTGAAAGATTCATGTTTCTTATTTTTCATTTACTTCTTCCTTTCTGGACATGAAAAAAAAAATACAGGTAAAGCTTTATGCTAATAGATCAAAGTCCACATCCCTAGTGTGTATACAATGCCCTTGAAAATTCACTCATTTATTTACTCAACAAATATTTACTGAATGTCTACCATATTACCAGTAGGGGTTTAGAATATATAAGTGAGGGCCAGGTGCAGTGGCTCATGTCTGTAATCCCAACACTTCAGGAGGCTGAGGTTGGAGGATCACCTGGGGTTAGAAGTTCGAGACCAGCCTGGCCAACATGGTGAAGCCCCATCTCTACTAAAAATACTAAAATTAAGATGGGCATGGTGGCCGTCACCTGTAATCCCAGCTACTCGGGAAGCTGAGTCAGGAGAATCACTTGAACCCGGGAGCCGAGATCACACCACTGCACTCCAGCCTGGGCAATAGAGCGAGACTCTGTCTCAAAAAAACAGAAAACAAAAATGAATATATAAGTGAGGCAAAGAGACAAAATTCTTGCCTCTGGAATTTATATTTTAATGGAATAAAGGTCTGCCTACTCAAACTACCTACAGTTTCTCATGGTTTATTTTCTAGGAGTAAATGAGAGATACTTTTGGAAACTGTGCTCACTATTCTCAAGTCAATAAATATTTAAGCTACACCCTCTAGGATCTACATCAAGATTTCAAGACAGCAAATACTTATCAGATGCCTACCGCTTTCCCAATATTATTTAAGAGTTGTTTCATCATCAAGGGACAAGGGGACAGAAAAGGAATGGGAACAGACTCTAACCTTGCTGAGCTACTCCACCCTGAAATCTGAGAACATAGTGAAGTTTGGAGGTGGACCAGAAGGTGTTCTCTAGGCCGGAAAAAGGTGGGTCTGGCTCTCCACCCTGCTGAGCCTCTCCTATAGCCATGAAAACTACCCCAGGATGTCCCCAGGCAGGCTTAGTTCATAGGATGTAAAAAAAAAAAAAAAAAAAAAAAAAAATTAATGAAGTTGGAACCTACACATCATGCAAAGGTTGCTAACCTTTACCCTATATAATTCTCTTAAGTGACCTGAAGAGTATATGGAGACCTTAAAATTATCTTGTTCTTGTAAGCAATGTTAAGGACAGCTTGATTTATTGAGCCCTTGGTAACTTCTGTCAAATATACAGTACTGTCCTTGAAATA
Organism: Macaca mulatta; assembly: GCF_049350105.2. Classification (NCBI taxonomy): domain Eukaryota; kingdom Metazoa; phylum Chordata; class Mammalia; order Primates; family Cercopithecidae; genus Macaca; species Macaca mulatta. The sequence goes on from NC_133410.1 coordinate 59,604,810, forward strand.
GTGTATATTCTATACAGGAAAACACTGAGATTAGTGAACATGCCAATTCTAATAAGTGTCTTTTAAACACACAAGGAGAAAGAAAAGATGTTGTTTTGAGAACCGTGTTTGCAAACTTTTCAAGGACAGTGATTTAGTCTCAAACTGCTTTCTGACTATTTGGTCAGCACCCTGACTAAAAGGTACCTTTCCCCCCAGTACCTACTACAGAGTTAAATAAATTCTAGGTAAATATTCATTGACCTGGTAAATGAATGATGAGGGTCAGAAAACTATCATATAACTAGATATTTTAAAATACTTTCTACAGAGAAATATCCATCTTCCATAGGGCCTTTTTATTTGGATAAATGCTTTGTCATCATTTCAAGCTGAACACACTCAAAAACAGATGAGGATATAATGGTAAAGAAAAAACAAAATATGAAAAATAAAAAAGTAACTATTGTTGTTCAAAAAATTCATGATTTTGAAGACATTGTGAAAAGTAAATCATCTCAAGTTAGATGATATAATAGAGACAGGGTTTCACCGTGTTACATGGGCTTATTTGAGAATTCTTAATAATCACTTCTGATTTTTTGTCTTAATAAATATGTAGATAGTTTATTTCAGAACTTTCACTTTAAGTTTTATGAAAAGAATTATTATGTTTGCGTATATATATTTTTAAAAATAACTACCAATTTGGGCTAACCTCAAGTAATTTTTTTCTGTAATGTCAAATTCATCTCATTAATAATAACTATGCTGGAACACAAGTTCATTTTAACAAAATGAACAAAATGTTGATAATAACTGTTCAAAAAGATGTAATTCTATAGAGTTGAGTGACTAAAAATCTCTGGGCATGGTTTCCACATGAATATGAATGACAGAGAGAGACAGAAGTGGCTACGGACACCAACCAGTCTCACTGTTATGTAAATTATATCTCAGTGATTTACTCACCTTCCAGTGTAAACCATTAATCTTTAAAAAAAAAAAAAAAAAAAAAAAAAGGGAAGAGAAACACTGATTGCTCAATGCTGCCATCATGTGGTTAACATACTTTACATGCAAGAGAGTGTTCCACTTTTCTTCCCCTTGCTCATAAATTCTTTGATATAAACCTCCCTCTGAGAAAGTTTTTTTTTTTTAAGTTGGATAAATAATATTGTGAGGATGTCTTTGTTTCTATGTGACTACACAAATAATGTCAAAAAGAATTTGAAACAAAATATCGGGTATTTTTTCTTTGAATGAACTTCAAATGCAGAAATTGGATTAATCGTAATTCATGGGCTTATGACACAACCTCAATATTGGTCCAAACACAATGCAATTAAATTAGTTTTTCATAATAAATTAGGCATATGCAAATCTACTACCCCAAACAAAAGTTATGACCTTGATCTATATTTAACCTTAATCTATAGTTAACCTTATAGTCTACCCAATTAGTTTATCCTCTGTCCTGCTCCAAACAGATGTAAACTGCATCCTGTGTCCTGTGCTTGTCATTCTTTTGAGTCCTTTACTGTATAGTTTTATTGCATTTTTTCTATTTCCAGTAAATTTGGGTTTTCAAAAAACAGCTTTGTTGAAGAATATTTGAATATAATAGACTGCATACATTTAGAGTGTACAATTTGATAGGCTTTGATATATACATATACAGATATATACAAATATATACACATATATATACGTATATATACCTATAAAACCATAATCCTAGTCAAGATAATGAACATATTTACCATTCTGAAAACTTTCCTCCTACTCTCTTCATAATCCTTTCCTAGCCCTTTCCTATCCCCTCAGACCCAACTACCTATAAACATTTGCTATGTACTGAATTATGTCCCCCCGAACTTTATATATTAAAGCTCTAACACTTAATGTGATGGTATTTAGAGATAGGACCTCTGGGAGACAATTAGGTTTAGACGAGGTCATGAGGGTAGGGCCTTTGTGATATGATTTAGTGTCCTTATAAGAAGAGAAACCAGAAAACTTGCTGGCTTTCTTCATCATGTGAGGACACAATGAGAAAGCTCTGTCTGCAAGCTAGGAAGAAACTTCTCACTAGAACCCAACCATGCTGGCACCGTGATCGCACATTTTCAGCCTCCAGACTGTGAGAAAATACATTTCTGTTGTTTAAGCCTCTCATTCTATGGTATTTTCTTATGATAGATCAAGCAGACTAATACACCATGGATATGGTATCACTTCATTAGTTTTCATTTCATAGAATTTTATTTAAATGGAATCATAGAATATACACTCTTATTTGTCTAGATACTTTCACTCAGCATAATTACTTTGAGATTAATCTATATTATAATATGCATCCATATTTTATTCCTTAATATTGCTGAGTAGTATTCTATTGTATGGAATATCACAGTTTCTTTATCCATCGACCTGTTAATGAACATTTGGGTTGTTTCTAGTTTTTAGTTATCACAAATAAAGATTCTATGAACATTCATATACAAATACTTGTATGGACATGTTTCATTTTCTTTTGGGGAAATACACAGGTATGGAATGGCTGGACCAACGTGTGTGTGTGTGTGTGTGTGTGTGTGTGTGTGTGTATTTAACATTTTAAGATACTGCCAAACTATTTTCCAATTTTCCAAAATGTACCATTTTGCATCTCCACTACAGGAGAACATGAGGGTTACTTTCCCTCCACATCATCACCAACGCATAGTATAGTCAGTTGATATTTTAATTTCAGCCATTCTAATGGGTTTGCAGTAGTATCTTAATACTTTTCATTTGAATTTCCCTAATGACTAATGATGTTGAACATCTATTCATATGCTTATTTACCATTTGTATTTCTTCTTCCAAGTGTCTGTTCAAATACTTTTACCATTTTTGCTCTTGATATTCTCTGTGTCTGTCATTATTTTTAGAAAGTTTCAGCCACGATTATTCCAAAAGTTTTTTCTGTTCTGTTTTCTCCTGCTATTCCAAATGCATGTACCTTTTGAAAATATCCCACAGTTCTTTGACATTCTATTCTGGAGGGGTTTGGGGTTTTCTTCCTCTTTGCATTTCATTTTGAGAAATTTCTACTGGCATAACTTCAAGCTTACTGATTCTTTTCCTGGCCATTTCCAGTCTACAGCTGAGCCCATCAAAGCATTCTTCATTTCTGTTAGAGCGTTTTTAATTTCTAGCATTTCTTTTCTAGATATTCTTTTGCATTTGAATATCTGATTGTTCCAGCCAGCACTATTTGTTGAAAATCACATTCTTTCTGTACTATTTGCCTTTCCACTTTTGTCAGAAATCAGTTATCAATATAAGTGTGAATCTCTTTCTAGACTTTCTATTCTGTTTCATTGATCTGTTTTTCTATCTTGATTCCAATACTACATGACTTTGCTTACTGTAGCTTTATAACTCATTTTGACACCAGGCAGTGTTAATCCTCCATGTTACTCATTTTCAAAATTGTGTGGACCATTTTAGGTCATTTGCAGTTCCATATGAATTTTACTTGGTTTCTCCCAAGTTTTTACTAAGGTCACCTTGAACCTACAAATCAGTTTGAGGAAAATTGGTATTTTAACTATATTTAATCTTCTGTTTCATAACACGGTTTATTGATTCATTTATTTAGTCTCCTTTAGTTTGTCTCAGGAAGTTCTGTAGTTTTTAATATACAGATTTTTCCCATCTTTTGTCAAATTAATGCCTAAAGATTTCATATTTTTGATGCTATTATAACTGTATATTTAAAATTTCAATATCTGATTGAAAGTATACAGAAAATCAATTCCTCTATATTAAGCTTGTATCATTCAATCTTGCTAAACTCACTTATTAGTACTAGTACCTGTTTTTCTTTTTTTCATGGATTCCCTTGAATTTTCCACATAGACAATCATGTCATCTGCTTTTCTTGTCTTATTGTGCTAGTTAGAATTTCCAATGCAATGTTAAATAGACATGGTAATAGTGGACATCCTTGACCTTTCTGATTGTAAGAGGAAAACATTCAGTGTTCCATAATCAATTGTGATGTTGCCTACAGATTTTTCATACATTCCCTTTATCAGCTTGAAAGAGTTCTCTTCTATTATTAGCTACTTGAAAGTTTCTCATCAGGAATTGATGATGAAATTTATTCAGTACTTTATCTGTATCTATGGAAATGATTATATGATTTTCATTTTTAGCTTGTTAATATGGTGAAATACATTGTTTACTGTTCTAATGTTAAATCACATTGGATTCCTGAAATAAAACACATTTGGTCATGATGAATTGTTTTCTAAATTGTTAGATTTGATTTGTTAATGTTTTACTAATATCTTTTGAATCTATCTTCATGAAGGATACCGACTTGTAATTTTCCTTTCTTGTAATGTCTTTGCAAGGTTTTTAGTATCAGAGTAATGCTGGCTCATACAATATGTTAGAAAGCATTCCCTCCTCTTTATCACCATTCTTCCTTAAATATTTGGTAGAATTCACCAGGGATGCCATCTGGACATAGAGCTTTCACTGTGGAATGGATTTGAACTACAAAGTCAATTGCTTAACAGTGCTATTAAGACATTTCTTTTTGAATGAGCTTTGGTAATGTATATCTTTCAAGGAAGTTGTCCATTTCATCTAACTTGTCAAATTAATTGCCATAATGTTATTCAGAATATTCCCTTATTGCCCTTTCAACATCTGTAGAATCTGTAGTGATACTACCTCCCTAAGTCCTGGTATTGGTCATTTGTATCTATTCTTTTCCTTGATGGGTCCAACTTTTGGTTTTACTGATTTTATTAATTTTCTATTTTACATTTCATTAATTTCTGCTCTGATCTTTATTATTTCTCTTTTTTTGTCTTCATGTTGTGTTTTGCTCTGATGTTCCTACCATCTTAAAGTATAAGACGAGATTACTGATCTGACCTTTCTTCTTTTCTAAGATATGTGTTTAGTGCTGTGCATTTCCCTTAAGTACTGCTTTAATAGAATCCCACAAACTTTGATATTACATTTTCATAAAAAGTTCAAAACAATTTCAAATTTCTCTTTTACTTTCTTATTTGACACAGGGGTTATTTAGAGGTGTGCTATTTACTTTTCAAATATTTAGGGATTTTCCAGATTTTTTGTTTTGTTTTGTTTTGTTTTGTTTGAGACGGAGTCTCACTCTGCTGCCCAGGCTGGAGTGCAGTGGTGTGATCTCAGCTCACTGCAAGCTCCGCCTCCCGGGTTCACGCCATTCTCCTGCATCAGCCTCTGGAGTAGCTGGGACTACAGGCATCTGCCACCACGCCCAGCTGATTTTTTTTTTTTTTTGTATTTTCAGTAGAGATGGGGTTTCACCTTGTTAGCCAGGATAGTCTGGATCTCCTGATCTCGTGATCTGCCCGTCTCGGCCTCCCAAAGTGCTGGGATTATAGATATGAGTCACCACGCCCGGCCTTCCAGATGTTTTTGTTACTCATTTTTAATTCCACTGTGGTCAGAGAACATGCTTTATGTAACATGAATTCTCTTAAAATTGAGATTAGTTTTATGGCCTGGAATGTGGTATATACTGGTAAATATTCTACATTAACTTGAAGAAAGGGTATTATCTGCCATTTGGCAGAGAGTATTCTATAAATTTTAATTATATCAAATTGGTTGATATCATACAAGTATTCTATATCTTTACTGATTTTCTGTCTACTTGTTTTCTCCATTATTAAGAGGTTTTGAAACATGGCTATAATTTTTTATTTGATTATTTTTCTTTGCAATTATATTAGCTTTTGTTTCACATAATTTGAAGTTTTCTTATTAGGTATATAAGATATTAAGATTGTTATTTACTTTTGATAAACCAGCTCCTTAATTATTATCAAATGACCTCTTTATCCCGAGTAATACTTTCTGCTCTGAAATATACTTTCACATTAAATAGCTCTTCCAGCTTTCGATTTCCCACTCTTTTGCTTTAACCTCCCTGTGTCCCTATAGTTAAGGTGTAGTTTCATGTAAGCAACATATAGTTGGGACTTGATTTTTATCCAATTTGACAACCTCTGATGTTTAATTGGATTATTTACATTACATTTTCTAGGAATAAATTTAACATCTTTGTTGTCTTTTCTCCATTGTTCTGTATTCCTTTAGATTAACTGAATATCTGTGATCATTCTACTTTTTCTTCTTTGTTGACTTATTAGTTATAACTCTTTGTTGTGTTATTTTCGTGGTTGCTTTTGGTTTCATATTATACATGTTTAACTTATCACAGGCTACCTTTAAGCAATATTATGTCATTTCACATATATTACATGAATCAAACAATAATATTCCAGCATTTCTTCTATACAAACTTTTGTGCTATTGTTGCCACATGTTTTAATTGTATGTTACAAACCAAAAACTACATTGTTTTTGGTTTTGGCTAAACATTAATTATCTTCTAAAATAATCTGAGTAATAAGAATAAGAACAATATATTATAACATATATATACATGAATAGTATGTATTAACTCAGGTAGTTACCACTTCCAGAGCTCTTAATTCCTTGGACAGATCCATATTTCCATCTAGTATCATTTCCATCTAGATGAAGGACTTCCTTTAACATCACTTTTTTGTTGTTGTTGTTAAGATGGAGTCTTGCTCTGCTGCCCAGGCTGGAGTACAGTGGCATGATCTTGGCTTACTGCCACCTCCACTTCCCAGGTCCAAGCAATCCTCCTGTCTCATCCTCCTGAGTAGCTGTGATTACAGGTGTGCACCACAATACCCAGCTAATTTTTGTGTTTTTAGTAGAGATGGGGTTTCCCGATGTTGGCCAGGCTGGTCTCAAACTCCTGATCTCAAGTGATCCACCCCAAAGTGCAGGGATTACAGGCATGAGCGACCACACCCGGGTCTTTAAATATTTCTTATAGCATAGGTCTTCTAGTAAGTAATTGTTTTTAGTTTTGAGCTCTCTTCCTCACATGTCTGATAAAAAGACTTTTTGTCTTTGTTTTTGAAGGTATTTTCCCCTGGGTATAGAATTTTGGGTTTGCGGAGTTTTTTGTTTTTTCCTCTTAATACTTAAAGATATTGTTCCATTGTCTTCTTGCTGGCATTGTTTCTATCAATAAATATTCTGTCACTGTCCTCTTTATTCCTTTGTATGTAATGCCCTCCCCCAACTCCCTTATTGCTTTTAAGATTTCTTTTTTTTTATCAGTGGTTTTGAATAATTTGATTATGGTGTTCTTTGGCATAGTTTTCTTCATGTTTCATGACCTTGAGAGTTTGGTGAGCTTCTTTGATCTGTGAGTTTATAGGTTTAAAAAAATCTGAAATCCCAGTCATTTATAAAAGGGTGTTTATTTCTTATTCATGTCAAGTCCAATAAGAATTCTATTGCCCTACTTTTTGTAATTTACAACCATCTGTAACACCTAGTTTCCAAGAACAATGCAACAAAAACAGAAGTCAAGGAGGAGGGCACAACAGCTTTTAACCATCTCAGTCTGGAAGTGGCTCCAAAAATCTCTTCCTTTTACAATCTATTGTCCAGTAGTCACATGACCTCAATCTAATTGCTAAGAGAAGCCCCAAAATATAAGAGGACATGTGGGTATTTGGAGAACTTAAATTGTCTCTGTCACACAAGAAAGGCGGTTCCAAATAGAGAACAACAGAATGAAAACAACTTAGGGGGCATAGGCTGGAAAAGGCTCCCCAAAGCAATGACATTTATGCTAAGATCTAAAGGGAAAAAAGAACTCAGCCCTTGTATGTTTGAAAGATAACCAATATAGTGAAGAGGTCAGAGGCTAACACATTATTGAAGTAATAAAATATGCATTCGTAATGTGGGCTCTATATAATAGATACTATAGAGCTATAGAAAACTTTCATGGGTGCGGGCACGAGATCTTCACCAATCTTGTTCAGTTAAATTGCTTATGCACTAATCTCTTACATGTAGAAATATATGCAGAAGGATAAGACTTAACACAAAAAAAGTGGTGCTGAGAAACTACAGGATTCACTCATTTCTTCAACAGCATTCACTAATTGTCTAACAGATAAAAGGTAGATTACAGGGATATAATGTTTACTGCAATTCTCCCTATGTGGAATTATTCTATACACTCAAACACAGAACTGGGGTTTCTCCCATAGTGAAATGAAAAATAAATTCTAAAACAAAGTCAAATTAAAATTTATATTGAATTAAACAGAATAAAATAGGAAAGAGTTTAGAATGATAAAAAAAATTCTCACTCTGGTCAAACATTTTAATAATAATCAGTATTCTGGATACATAAATTTGGTAAATTCTCATGAAAAGTAATTATAACAATACTTTTTTTCTTCAAATGAAGAAATGAGTTTTAGACAAATACACATATCTCCATGCTTATTAGTTAGGTCGATATCCACATTTTCATGCCTACTAATTACTCTAATATTTTATTTATGTTAAATCTGCACCTTGAACTCAAATTCTTCTAACTCACCTTCTTTACTTTTATCTTTTAATCCTATAGTTCATTCTCATTTCTTTGTCCAATTCCCTTGCACGAACTGGAAGGTGTTAATCCTCAAAGGCTTCAAACTAGACAACTGAAGGGAACATTTGAAAAACTATTTCAGAAAAAGATAGATAAGATAGAGTTTATCTAATTGTGTTCCAGAAATAAATGAGAAGTAGACTTCTCAAAGAGCAAGTAAATACAAAGTGGGTAAGCAAGCATCTCTCCTTATGCTCTCTTAAATTTCTGCTATAGGACTGTGACTATGGTACAAAGGATGCTATACTTGGTTCTCTTGACAACACTCTGGTACTTACTCACTGAGTGAACTCACACAAGTTACTCAGTTCACTCTTTTTCCTTAACCACAAATCTCAAAAGAAATAGCATCTACTGGTATGGATTGTTGTCAGTATTAAATGATTTATTGTATATAAAGCACTTTTGTACAGTGCTGGCATTAATAAATAGTACATATTTACCATTCCTGACACTTGTAACAGCTATCATGAAGTCACAGTTGTAAAATACCATATTAAAATTTCACTGACTTGATAACTGTTTTTCAGACTTAGATCTAAATGTTTTCACACAGTTAATATAATTTAAACCCTCTTAAATCAAATTCATCCTGCACCAAATTCTATTATATAACAAATATTTATAGCAGAATTCCAGTGTGCTTCAAGTCTGTGAATATTATAATTTCCCTTTTATTATTCTAGTTTGAAAAAGATGCCACTGGTTCCAGTTTTAAATGACTATTTTTCTAATTTTTTTACTCTATATAAAGATACATATTCCAAAAAATTTAACTTTTAATATGATATCAGTTTAATACACATAACTCAATAAAAGCTAAAAAAAAAATAAAATGCCTACTTAGAAGAAAAAAAGAATATAACATAAATAATAGATCTCTTTCTCACCTCGACAAAGTGATCACTTACCGATAAGAATCTATGCACAGTCAGGACAGGAGTAGGAAAGCATCTGCATTTGGTCATTTTTATTTCTCCTTAGCTTTAGGGTTAGCTACTGGACAAACAGCAAGGCTGTGTACTGTTATATCCCGAGTATTTCAAATCCTGAACAAAGTTGCACAGCTTCTGAACATAAACAAGGCTTAGCTTGTGACAGGCCCGGTACCATTAAACAGGACAGAATTCTATCTCATTTCTTTGCTTCTTGCCCAAATAACATGCATGGAAACTCCTTGCACATTCTGTTTAATCCTTATGCAAACCTGCCTTCAAACATGAGAATTATAATTCTAACTTGGGATTTATTTTACTCAAGACATTGCCCTAATTGTGAGAAATAATCTCAGATTTCTAATCATGAAATACACACTTACTAACCAAATTATAGAAAATAATTTTATATTATTAAGCTTGAAGGTTAAATCAACTAGACTCATTCATTTTTTCATTTGCTTATTGTTTAATTTGTTCATTATAACAATCCTATGAAATATACATAGGAGAGGCTGTATTCATCTACTTCTATATAGCCAATCTATCAAAATAACTAATGAGCTCCATTTATTCCGTAAAACATGAAGGCTGATGCCCAGCACTTGCTGGACATATCAGAGAATAGTTAATAAACTATTCCTAATCCTATGGTTGCGTTTCATAACCATGAGACAATTTTTGTATTTCCCAGCCTGTCTTTGCCAGTTTTTTCATAGTAAATTCTATAACACAGGTAAAAATGATATAAATAAATGAAAATTGAGTGCAAAAGGGAACAGTTCTTATTTGTAAGAAAACTAAGCTGAATGATCTGGAAAGACTCTCAAGAACTAAAAAGAATTAGTATGACTTAGATAACAGTAAGGCAACTTTGAAGACTGGGAGACATTTTGAAATTCTAGATGAATTTTCACTGTTTCACTGCAACCTGAAAATTACAGGCAATGAATTATAAGTATTATTAATGCCAGAAGATGATGCAGAAGTCCAATCAGTGGGCTCCAGAAAGCTTTTAATCTACATTAAAGATTGATGAATGAATATTTAAATTATTTATTATACAATACAATGTTTAAGGTACATACGTATTGTTTTACAATTTTCTACTTTAACTAACATTTTCTATTAACTAACAAACTATATGTTCCCAATATGTAGTATAAAAGATCGATTTTCAATTCTCTTTTTATGAGGAAAATAAAACTCATCAAAGTTAAGTAACAGTCAGTAAATCACAAAGCCACATTACAAATTCAGACTGTATATACCTATATTTGAATATCTTCTGCTAGCAAAAATGTACCATAGCTCAATTACTAAAATAGAGGTTACTTTGAAAGGAACAGTATATTTACTATGTCTTTAATCCCATTGCTATCATTTTTAAGCCTTACCAAAAAGAAATTATGAATCAAAGTAGGAATTCTATTATTGAGCAAGGTAAAAACCATAAAAAAAATATAGGTTACAAGTATAGAAACAGGGAAACCAGATGATCAGCAACTTGGTGGTTACATGTGCTACAAATTTGTATCTTAATGTTTGAAATATATGTGCTTATGTTATGCCTTACTATGTTCTGAGAGATAGTGTAACGTAAGGAGAAGTTTAAAAGGTAGGTTCTGAAATCAGTTGACTTGGATTTGGGTCTTGGCTCTACCATTTATTAACAGGTAATACTGGTCAATTCACTTAACCTCCATGTGTCTCAGTCTCCTTATCTGTAAAATGAAGAAGATAATTCTTATCATATAAGGGTGTTTGTAGGATTCAATAAAATAATCCATGTAAGGGAGTACCTGCTACATAGTAAGCACACATGACTCACTAGCTAACATTGATGTGCCAGTGAGGGTGCTAACATAGTAAGTAAGAGTATTCCTGGCATGGGGGCCAGTCTGCCCAGATTGAAATCCCAACTCAGTTACTTAGCAACTCTGTGAACCTGGGAGAAGTTACTTATCCTCTTCATGCCTCAAATTTCTCATCAGTAAAAAATACGTAATAGCTCCAGCTTCGCAGGATTATTGTGAGGATCCAATGGGTTAATAAATACAAAGTGTCATGTGTAATATACATGGCATATAAAGTGCCATAATGTAATCAACGTTAGCCACAATTTTGGCATTATTGGTTATTTGGCTACATAGAAAACTGCTGTTTCTCAGAACATATATATACATATTACCATGGTCATTTTAGCTCTATGCTTCTCACTCTCTGTTTGAGACACTCAAACAATTTAGTCTCTAGTACAGGACTCAAGCAATTTAGTATTTAATACAGACAAATCACCAGTGCCATCTAAGCAGCAAGCTGTTAATAAATTCACCAAATAAGGAATGTTGCTAAAAAGGGGTAAAATTTTTACAGATATAAATTTATTAAGACAAACAATCTAATGTAGTTAGAAATCTGTGACAAACTAAATATAGTGTAGTTTGAAAACTATGACTATTTTAGTTGAAAATTAACAAACAAAAATTGTATATATGTGTGGTATACAATATGTTTTGATATATGTATACATTATGAAATAGCTAAGTCAAGCTAATTAACATATATAATACATCAGATATTTATTTTCATGGTAAGAACATTTAAAATGTACTTTCTCAGCAATTTGCAAGTATACAGTATGTTGTTATTACCTAAGTCACCATGTTGTACAATAAACCTCCAAAACTTATTCCTTTCTAACTAAACTGTTGCATCCTTTAACCAACATCTCCACGATCCCTTCCCCAGTCCTCAGTCCCCAGTAACCACCATTAACTCTGTGTTTCCATGAGTTTATTTTTAAAATTCTACAGGTAAGATCATGCGGGTTTTTCTTTTTGTGCCTAGCTCATTCTATTTAGTATAGTATACTTCAGCTTCCATGTTATAGCAAATGACAGGATTTCATTCTTTTTTTTATTTTTTGCTACAAACTTTTTATTATTATTATTATTATTATTATTATTATTATACTTTAACTTCTAGGGTACATGTGCATAACGTGCAGGTTTGTTACATATGTAAACTTGTGCCATGTTGGTGTGCCGCACCCATCAACTCGTCATTTACATCAGATATAACTCCCAATGCAATCCCTCCCCACTCCCGCCTCTCCATAATAGGCCCCGGTGTGTGATGTTCCCCTTCCCGAGTACAAGTGATCTCATTGTTCCCACCTATGAGTGAGAACATGCGGTGTTTGGTTTTCTGTTCTTGCAATAGTTTGCTGAGAATGATGGTTTCCAGCTGCATCCATGTTACTACAAAGGACACAAACTCATCCTTTTTTATGGCTGCATAGTAGTCCATGGTGTGTATATGTGCCACATTTTCTTAATCCAGTCTGTCACTGATGGACATTTGGGTTGATTCCAAGTCTTTGCTATTGTGAATAGTGCCGCAATGAACATACATATGCATGTGTCTTTATAGCAGCATGATTTATAATCCTTTGGGTATATACCCAGTAATGGAATGGCTGGGTCATATGGTACTTCTAGTTCTAGATCCTTGAGGAATCACCATACTGTTTCCCATAATGGTTGAACTAGTTTACAAACCCACCAACAGTGTAAAAGTGTTCCTATTTCTCCACATCCTCTCCAGCACCTGTTGTTTCCTGACTTTTTAATGATTGCCATTCTAACTGGTGTGAGATGGTATCTCATTGTGGTTTTGATTTGCATTTCTCTGATGGCCAGTGATGATGAGCATTTTTTCATATGTCTGTTGGCTGTAAGCATGTCTTTTTTGAGAAATGTCTGTTCATATCCTTTGCCCACTTTTTGATGGGGCTGTTTGTTTTTCTTCTTGTAAATTTGTTTGAGTTCTTTGTAGGTTCTGGATATTAGCCCTTTGTCAGATGGACAGATTGCAAACATTTTCTCCCATTTTGTAGGTTGCCTGTTCACTCTGATGGTAGTTTCTTTTGCTGTGCAGAAGCTCTTTACTTTAGTTAGATCCTATTTGTCAATTTTGGCTTTTGTTGCCATTGCTTTGGTGTTTTAGACATGAAGTCCTTGCCCATGCCTATGTCCTGAATGGTATTACCTAGGTTTTCTTCTAGGGTTTTTATGGTATTAGGTCTAACATTTAAGTCTCTAATCCATCTTGAATTAATTTTCGTATAAGGAGTAAGGAAAGGATCCAGTTTCAGCTTTCTACTTATGGCTAGCCAATTTTCCCAGCACCATTTATTAAATAGGGAATCCTTTCCCCATTTCTTGTTTTTCACAGGTTTGTCAAAGATCAGATGGCTGTAGATGTGTGGTATTATTTCTGAGGACTCTGTTCTGTTCCATTGGTCTATATGTCTGTTTTGGTACCAGTACCATGCTGTTTTGGCTACTGTAGCCTTGTAGTATAGTTTGAAGTCAGGTAGCGTGATGCCTCCAGCTTTGTTCTTTTGACTAAGGATTGTCTTGGAAATGCAGGCTCTTTTTTGGTTCCATATGAACTTTAAAGCAGTTTTTTCCAATTCTGCGAAGAAACTCATTGGTAGCTTGATGGGGATGGCATTGAATCTATAAATTACCTTGGGCAGTATGGCCATTTTCACAATATTGATTCTTCCTATCCATGAGCATGGTATGTTCTTCCATTTGTTTGTGTCTTCTTTTATTTCACTGAGCAGTGGTTTGTAGTTCTCCTTGAAGAGGTCCTTTACATCCCTTGTAAGTTGGATTCCTAGGTATTTTATTCTCTTTGAAGCAATTGTGAATGGAAGTTCATTCATGATTTGGCTCTCTGTTTGTCTATTACTGGTGTATAAGAATGCTTGTGATTTTTGCACATTAATTTTGTATCCTGAGACTTTGCTGAAGTTGCTTATCAGCTTAAGGAGATTTTGGGCTGAGATGATGGGGTTTTCTAAACATACAATCATGTCATCTGCAAACAGGGACAATTTGACTTCTTCTTTTCCTAACTGAATACCCTTGATTTCTTTCTCTTGCCTGATTGCCCTAGTCAGAACTTCCAACACTATGTTGAATAGGAGTGTTGAGAGAGGGCATCCCTGTCTTGTGCCAGTTTTCAAAGGGAATGCTTCTAGTTTGTGCCCATTCAGTATGATATTGGCTGTCAGTTTGTCATAAATAGCTCTTATTATTTTGAGATACTTTCCATCAATACCGAATTTATTGAGAGTTTTTAGCATGAAGGGCTGTTGAATTTTGTCAGAAGCCTTTTCTGCATCTATTGAGATAATCATGTGGTTTTTGTCTTTGGTTCTGTTTATATGCTGGATTACGTTTATTGATTTGCGTATGTTGAACCAGCCTTGTATCCCAGGGATGAAGCCCACTTGACTATGGTGGATAAGCTTTTGAGGTGCTGCTGGATTTGGTTTGCCAGTATTTTATTGAGGATTTTTGCATCGATGTTCATCAGGGATATTGGTCTGAAATTCTCCTTTTGTGTTGTGTCTCTGTCAGGCTTTGGTATCAGGTTGATGTTGGCATCATAAAATGAGTTAGGGAGGATTCCCTCTTTTTCCATTGATTGGAATAGTTTCAGAAGGAATGGTACCAGCTCCTCCTTGTACCTCTGGTAGAATTCAGCTGTGACTCCATCTGGTCCTGGACTTTTTTTCGTTGGTAGGCTATTAATTATTGCCTCAATTTCAGAGCCTACTATTGGTCTATTCAGGGATTCAACTTCTTCCTGGTTTAGTCTTGGGAGAGTGTAAGGGTCCAGGAAATTATCCATTTCTTCTAGATTTTCTAGTTTATTTGCATACAGGTGTTTATAGTATTCTCTGATGGTAGTTTGTATTTCTGTGGGGTTGGTGGTGATATCCCCTTTATCACTTTTTATTGCATCTATTTGATTCTTCTCTCTTTTCTTCTTTATTAGTCTTGCTAGCAGTCTATCAATTTTGTTGATCTTTTCAAAAAACCAACTCCTGGATCCATTGATTTTTTTGGAGGGTTTTTTGTGTCTCTATCTCCTTCAGTTCTGCTCTGATCTTAGTTACTTCTTGCCTTCTGCTAGCTTTTGAATGTGTTTGCTCTTGCTTCTCTAGTTCTTTCAATTGTGATGTTCGAGTGTCAATTTTAGATCTTTCCAGCTTTCTCTTGTGGGCATTTAGTGCTATAAATTTCCCTAAAATTAAAAGACACAGACTGGCAAACTGGATAAAGAGTCAAGACCCATCAGTTTGCTGTATTCAGGAGACCTATCTCACATGCAGAGACACACATAGGCTCAAAATAAAGGGATGGAGGAAGATTTACCAAGCAAATGGAGAACAAAAAAAAGCAGGGGTTGCAATACTAGTCTCTGATAAAACAGACTTTAAACCATCAAAGATCAAAAGAGACAAAGAAGGCCATTACATAATAGTAAAGGGATCAATTCAACAGGAAGAGCTAACTATCCTAAATACATATGCGCCCAATACAGGAGCACCCAGATTCATAAAGCAAGTCCTTAGAGACTTACAAAGAGACTTAGACTCCCATACAGTAATAATGGGAGACTTCAACACCCCACTGTCAACATTAGACAGATCAACGAGACAGAAAGTTAACAAGGATATCCAGGAATTGAACTCATCTCTGCACCAAGCAGACCTAATAGACATCTACAGAACTTTCCACCCCAAATCAACAGAATATACATTCTTCTCAGCACCACATCATACTTATTCCAAAATTGACCACATAATTGGAAGTAAAGCATTCCTCAGCAAATGTACAAGAACAGAAATTATAACAAACTGTCTCTCAGACCACAGTGCAATCAAACTAGAACTCAGGACTAAGAAACTCAATCAAAACTGCTCAACTACATGGAAACTGAACAACCTGCTCCTGAATGACTACTGGGTACATAACGAAATGAAGGCAGAAATAAAGATGTTCTTTGAAACCAATGAGAACAAAGATACAACATACCAGAATCTCTGGGACACATTTAAAGCAGTGTGTAGAGGATTTCATTCTTTTAAAAAGTTGATTCTTATTTCATTGCGTATATACACAACAACATTTACTTTATCCATTCAGCCACTGATAGACACTAAAGTTGATTATGTATCTTAAAGTAATGCCACAATGTGCAGCATTACTTTAGGATGCAGGTATCTCTTTGACATGACTGATATCATGTCATTTGGATATATACACAGAAATGGAATTTTTTGATCATATGGTGTTCTATGTTTAATTTTTTGAGGAACTGTCATGCTGTTTTCTAAAATGGCTGTACCGATTTACATTCTAAACAGCAGTGAGCAAGGGTTCCTTTTCTCTACATCCTCAACACTTACCTCATTTTCTTGATAACAGCCATCCTAACAAGTGTGAGGTGATATCTCATTGTGGTTTTAATTTGCCTTTCCTTGATAATTAGTGATGTTTATCATTTTCATATACCTGTTGGCCATTTGTATGTCTTCTCTCAAGAAATGTCTTTTCAGGTCACTTTGTGTAGAAAGGACATGTTAAGAATTAAGGTTGTGACATGTTTATACAGCTATCGAAATGTCATGCAAATGCCAAGTAGAGAAAATTTCAAAAACTGCAAACTATAAGAAGATTGCTTGATAAACACAGTACCAAAAAGAGACTCATTTTGCGTGAGTCAAACAATTGAGAAACACTGTTAAAATTTTTTGGACAGATTTGTGATGTTAATAAACTCCTGATCTTCTCTAGACCTCATTTTCCAATGATACGAGAGTGCTGCATGTGTTGAATTTTTTTCTAGTTTTAAAGGTAAGTGATACTATCACTATACTAACTTTAACATCATTAATCTAAGCATTATCTGTCAAAGCGTTTTTCTTGGGGGAAACTCTGATAGCTTCTAAGATTCTTATCAACTTGATGATTTTTGTCAGTGCAGCTATATTGGAGGAAAAGAATTAGAAGTATGAATTTTTGATATAATGTAAACAGCACAAAAGCTATAACATACGCTAAGATATTATATTGTTGGATAAAGAAAAATATTAATACCACATAAAGATCCCATATAATAGAATTATATAGCTTTACTTTTTGCACATCACATGATTGTTAATCAAAGCTTACAGAACTCAAAACTACAAAGCTATTGTAACCTATACTATACCTGCAGTCCTCATTTTGTGCACTTTAAATATGCACAAATTTCAGAACCACAATTTAGTTAAATGGTACTAGTCCTCCAATAACACATTTCAAATTTCATAGTAATTACACAAGAGCTGCTGGCTCTTTAGCCCACAAATCACTAGAGAAATAACAGATGACATGATGATCAGTGACCAATCATAGCACTTCTTTCAAATGATTGGTCACTGCACATTTGCAATCTTCAAACATAGATAGGAAAGTGTGTTTTCTCCATGTTTCCCAGAGATAAACCCACATGATATTTTACAAAAGTTGATAACAGACAAAGGGGATTAGCCTATAAAAGTGAAAGTATAGCAAAGAAAAAAAATGTGATAATGCTGGGATGGAAACTGGATGTGAGTAGGAGATCTGAAAATGGTAACAACAAACAAAGACAAGAGAAACCTAGGCCTGCATGAAAAGCGAAGGTAAGTACTATGTTGAAAAAGCCTGATAAATATAAAAAACAAAGTCATTTCAATAGGATTCTAATTTAATGTAAATGGAGTTGTAGGAGAAATAGCTGACCATAGAATGCTGACACTGAATCCTTTGGAGAGATGTAGTTATGCAGCCAGAGGAACTTAATGAGGGTGAATCCACCACACAAATGAGGAAAGTGATTGAAACAAAAAAGACGACAACATCTCGGAGGAAGTGACACCAACGTGAAACTTCACATTGAAGTTCCTTTAAATGTTAAGGAACTCTCAGAGAAATTTCACAACATTTAAAGTACAACAGACAAAATACTGGGAACTAATCTAAACTTTGAAAGGAATATAACAGCTCAATTCACCAAGACATAGAAAAGATGCTCATTCCATATGATAAGTTATAGAATTAGATAGAAGGCAAACACTGTTCCAACTACTTCTGACAAGTTTTTGCAATGATATCATACACTTTCTCAATGTTTCTAATGTTCCAAATTACAGTGTACTAAAAAACATTAGTTTAGTTTTACTAATTATTCATTTCCCTATACATTTATGAAACACAGTAGGAGAGTTTTTAATGCTTCGATAAGAAGTTTTAAAGGTCACAGAAAATTGTCGTTTTTACCTTTGATTATTAAGATCACATTACCTGGTTTCATCTTACATCATCGTTTTTAGGGTCCCATACTACTGTGCAAAGCAAGGAGTGTATGTATTGCCAATGCCTATATTTTACTTTCAAGGATTTTGTCAATATAAGCACAAATCATTCAGAAATCACTATTACACCTATTACTAGTATAATAGCTAGTCCCCTTCTGAATGTATTTTATAAATTACTTGCAGTATCATGATATGATGTTGAAAGATGCCCTTTGTTTCACTTTTAACAAAACCAGATAAATAGAAGAGCATTATGTACCTGGTAGTGGTAACTGAACTAATATACCACTGACTCTTGGGTCCATATTCAATTGATCAGTTATGTCCAAAAGCTCTTCCTGAGAAACATCCTTCGGTTTTAGAATGAGCTCACTGTAAATACCTAGAAGAAAAACAGGCAGAGAAGGTCACTTGACTAACTGAATATGGTTTTTCATCAATAGTGTCTAACACAGTGTGGGACTGTTTCTACTGCAATGAAAGGTTCTGATGTTCCATGCATCACCAGGAAGGATTATTCCAATAGTACAAGTGTTTTCTCTTGATTCACATGCATTCTTTGACCTGGAATGCCAGGTGACAATTTGTTCTTGTTTGAGATAAGCTACTGTTAGTAGATTTGAAGACAATAAAAATATCGCTACCACACAACTATTAGGCCGAGTTTAACAGAGTGAACAAGCCAGGTTTATTATTTAATTAAAGCAAATATAATGAAAGCAGGCCTTTTAGATGTAAACTATTCTTTGCATATCTTGCCATAGAATATAAAACACACTGAATTAACCCTACAAGAAATTGGAAGAAAAAATCATATGAAATTAACATAAAGCTTTGGTAACTGAATAATCTTTAATAATAACACATGCAATTCAAATGGCACTTATTTGATCATTATCATTCATAATTATCACAATTTGAAGGAAAAACAGAAAACATATTTAGTAGTAATTACAACTAAAACACATACCCACCTACAGCAGAGGCAGCTCTTATCTTATTCCTGACATATGTATGGCTTGCTGGGTTATCTCCCACTAAAATTATACTGAGGTGAGGTCTTCTGTTTCCAAGGGAAACCCATGATTCCACACCTCGCTGTATTTCTTTCTGGATACGCTTGGCCATTTCGGTTCCTGATATAATAATGGCTTCATGTCTGTGGAAAGCAAAACAATAAATGTAATACTTAAAAGAAAATAAGAAATATTCAACTGTGCAAATTTAAGGTACAAAAATCAACAAAACCACCATGATTCTCCAAGCACCCAAAGTTTGATTTTTTTTTTCAATTATAGTGACACCTACTCTTCAGGTTCATAAATATTTTATAATTTTGTGAAGGATTGCAACTCTGTTATTTAGTTCTACAGTATAATCTATCTGCTGTAGAATGAATGTGCATGTCTCTTCAAAATTCATATGTTGAAATCCTAACCCCAAATGTTATGATATTAGGAGGCAAGTCCTTTGGGTGGTGATTATACCATGAGGATAGAGCCCTCATAAGTGACATTAGTGTTCTTTTAAGAAATTTCAGAGATCTCCCTTGTGCCTTCTGCTATGTGAGTACATAGCAAGAAGACAGCTATCTATTAACCAAAAAGTAGGCCCACACCAGACACTGAACCTTCTGGTGTATTGACCTTGGACCTCCCAGTCTACAGAACTATGAGAAATAAATTTCTGTTTTTGTATAAGCCAACCAGTCTATGGTATTGTTATAGCAGCTCAAATAGACTAAGATGCTAACTACAGTGTACATTTCTTCACAACTTTCACTTATGTACTACATATATATATATAAAACATATATATTATACACACATATGCATACATATGCATATACATATACACACATTTATGTATTCATATAAATTATCAAACCACATACCCAAAATCCGGACTATAATATTGCATAAATTTAAAGTTCTGCTATTTTTTCTAAAGAGGCAGATCAGCACAGCCTAGTTAAAACTGGTAACCATCTTGAAGACTGGACTCCACTGTGTATACACGTAGCCCCACAATCTTGCGACCCTAAGGTGAAATCAGTTCGTTTTTGGTTAGCATATCCTACAAAAGATGCTGAAGTCATGAGGTTTATACTACACAACTCTTTTAACTTACTCAAAGAAAAATGTTATTCCATGGCCCCAGGCATGGCCCCGGACAACAGCTGTGAGTCTTGCCATGCTTGTCACTGATTATGGTGGTGATCAGGTCAGTAAACAGATAGTTCAGTACCTCCCCGATGCAATGGCATCATTTCTAATGGAATAAGTTTCCACAGAAGATTACTTCCTGCCAGTTTATATGTATTTCAGAAGGTAAGAAGTGCTATATTTTGATAGATGATATAAACTATCTCCGGAAAGGCACAAAGAAATACTTCCCAGAAAGGCTTTTCTGCTCTCCATGACCTCAAACTTGAAAGTGGTGAGTTACATTGCTCTTACTGTGTGTTTATTTTTTAAAGGTATCTGATAAAGTAGAAGGTGGTCCCTTCTTCCTTCTGCCCCTGTCCTTTCACTATTGAACGGCCTGGTGAAAACATGATCACTACAAAAAACAACAAATGTAGGTCAATAAATGTTACGAAAAAGAAGAAAAGGATTTAAAGAGTAGGACGCAGAAGAGAAAGAGGAGGAGGAAAGGAAGCCTTATAAACCTTAATTCTTTGTGGTACCTGTACACTTTTAATTTTCTAATGAGGGCAGGTGCTATAAATATCCAACAAGCAGATTTCAAGACCCCACAACCTCATCTACAATTCAGAATTCCTGGGGGTAGGGGTAAAACCTGGAAATCTGCACATCTAATAATTTCCTACATGTGGTTCTTGTGTATGACCATGTTTGAAAACCACTTTAGTTTAACACAAAAGTGTATTTTAATAACAATCATAATTTATGAGTAAATAACTGAGCAAATTGGATAGACAATACAATCACAACTAGACATTCTAAGTAAACTCTACTTTTGATTCTAATTTTGTCTACTCTTAAAATTTTAATAGCTTTCAAGACATGATGTCATGATAAATTCAATATATCAATCTTGTTCTGCTGTCTCATTTCTGTGTTATTCAGTATAATTGCTGTAAAATAAACTGGACATATTTAACGTGTACAAGTTTTAATATATGTATATGCCTGAGAAATCACTATAGTCAAGAAAATGAACATGTCTATCATTCCCAAAACTTTCCAGGTGCACCTTTAAAATTTTGCCATTTCACCTGTCTCTGCCAGATTCCACTCCTCAATTCACCATTCCAGGCAACAATCAATCTCTTTTGTTCATTATATATGAGTTTGTATTATCAAGAATTTTATAAAAATTGAATCAAATACTATATACTCTTTTTTGGCCAGCTAATTCCACTCAGCATAATTATTTTTTAATTCACGTAGTTGCATGTTTGAATGGTTCATTTCTTTTTTATCGCTGAGTAGTATTACACTGTATGGATATACCAATATTTGTTTATCCATTCAATGGTAATTATTAACAGATATTTGGGTTCTTTCCAGTTTTTGATCATGACAAATACAGCTGTTACAAACATTTTATAACACATATGTTTTAATATATTTTTTGCGGGGGGGACAGAGTCTCAATCTATCACCCAGGTTGGAGTTCGGTGGCAAGATCTCAGCTCACTACAACCTCCGCCTCCTGGGTTCAAATAATTCTGATGCCTCAGCCTCCCGAGTAGCTGGAATTACAGGCATATGCCATCATGCCTAACTTTTGTATATTTAGTAGAGATGGGGTTTCGCTATGTGGGCCAGGCTGGTCTTGAACTCCTGGCCACAAGTGATCTGCCCCTCTCAGCCTCCCAAAACACTGGGATTACAGGTGTGAGCCACCATTCCTGGCTGCTTTAATTTCTTTTGAGCAAATATCTCAAAGTAGAATGGCAAGGTCATATTGTAAGTGTATGTTGAAATATGTTAAAAACTTAGACCATGTTACAAAGACACTGTACGACTTTGTGTTCCTTCAAACAGTACATGAGTTCTGGTTGCTCCATATACTTGTCATCACTTAAGATGGTCAGGTTTTAAAATTGTTGACATTTTAGTGGACATATGGTGGTATGTCATTCTGCTTTAAATTTACATTCCCTTAATGAATACTGATGTTGAACATCTTTTCATATGCTTATTTGCCATCTGTGATCTTCTTTGGTAAATTAAATAATTAAATCTTTTGCCCATTGTTTAGTAGGTTGTTTCCTATTTTGAATGTTTGAAGTTCTTTGTATATCCTAGATTCAAGTCCTTTATCAGATATGGGGTTTGAAATATTGTCTCCCAGTCTGCGCTTTGCCTTTCTATCCTCTTGTGTTTTTAGAACAGTTCTTAATTTTAAGGTACTCCAATTTATTAATTTTTCCTTTTATGGACCATGCTTTTAGTGTTGTATAAAAGAAATATTTGCCTAACTCGAGGTCACAAAGGTTTTCTCCAGTGTTTTCTTCTAGATTTTATGGGCCTAAGTCATACATTCAGTTTATGATTTATGTCTATTTTTAGTTTGATGAGAATTTGTATGAGGATATTGCCAAATGTTTTTTATGTCTATTGAGATGATCATATGTTTTTCTCGAGTGTTAGTCTGTTAATATGGTAACTGAATAATATTCAAATGTTAAACCAACCTTGCATTCCTGGGATACATCCCACTTGGTTATTATGTATCTATCCTTTCCAGATTATCATGGATTTCATCTGAAATTTTGTTAAAATTGTTGCATAAAAGTGCGTAAGAGGTCTTTGTAGTTTTCTTTTCTTATAATGTTATCAAGTAGCTTTGATACCAGGATGATGCTGGCTTCATAGAATGAGTTAGGAAGAATTCTATCCTCTTCAAATTTCCAGAAGAGTGTGTAAAGAATTGGCATTTTTTTCTCCCTTAAATGTTTGGTATGATTCACCCATTAAGCTATCTGATTCTGGAGTTTTCTTTCTGGGAAGGTTTAAACCTACAAACTTAAATTCCTTAATATAGAGGGCTATTCAGGTTAGCTATTATTTCTTGATCTTTTGTAGTTTCTGCTTTGTACCTTCCAACACTTTGTATGTAATTATAGATAAATCAAGTTAAAATAAAATAAAACTTTTGAGGTCTTTATTTTTCAAAGTAAAGTAACAAACTTTTTTCACTGTTTCCTATGAATTTCTGGTGATGACATTTTATGAATTCATTTAAGCAGCCTTTTGGCACTAAGATAACAAGGACCTTGTATATTAGCAAATACTAAGTACTGCAGACACAGCAACAAATTCCAGCACAACTCATTTATAAGTAATAACAAAAAAAAAAACTTTCCATAAATCAATTTGTGTCAGGAATATTTTCTTAGGGTAGAACACTATTATAGAAGCAGATTTATCTGTTAAGAAACTAGAAATCACCTAACACGGTAAGGAATATACATTTTATTTTAAAATATAAAAACATCTGAACTCTGTCTTGCATTTTATAGCATGTGAGTAGTGATGCTACTGCTGACATTATTGATTCACTCACTATTAAACAAAATCATTTGTTCACAGGCCACTGGGAAGCTGGCAATCACTGAATATAATCCAGGCTAATTATGACCTAGACAGTAACCTGCATGACCTGGAGAGTGTCAGAGAAGACCAGTAGCATAAACGGATTCCCAGACTCCAAAGAGACACCTTTATACAGATTAAACTTAACTGTACCATGTATACTCATGTCTAAGACTGTTCAGGGTTTACTTTAAATTATAGCACTGAGGTGCTAAGTCAGCTTGCTAACTAATTATAGCAGACGTGATACAGCGGGGCTAGCTGGTGTTTATGGGTAAATTAGGAGTTAGGTTTCTGAGCATTTTTAGTAGCAACTGGCCCCTCCAGCTGACTCCATCAGTCACTGTAGAACTCAGCAAGCCTAGCTCCGTAGGAGTCACTATAAGAAGAAAAATGAAGCAACCTCAAATTAATGCAGGTCCAATGGGAGAGTGCCTGTATCAGTCCATGTGCTGGAAGAACTGGTCAACTCATACATTCTCATTACTTTAGCGCATAAACAAATTAGATTTTCAACATGAAAATTCTTGAAAAGCTAAATAGGTTAAACATCAGCAACAATTCAAATGTTCAGCCACTGAATAATACATCTCCTAAAATTTCTCTCTAGCTTGTCTTGATCTCCTCTAATCCATTTTCCATACTGTAGCCAGAGTGATTGTTTTCTAATTCAATTACATCATCTCCCTGGTTAAAACTCCTCACCACATGCTAATTGTTTATTCACTTAATAAACACATGTTGAAAGCCTCCTATTCACTGAAAACTATTTTAGGCACTGGGCATATAAATAATAGGGCGCAAAACCATTACCTACTTTTATGGAAACAATATTCTAGTTGAAGAAGATATAAGCATATTGAAAAACAACAGGTATTTAATATATCATGTGTGACATGAGGCAGAGAAACAACTTATCTGAGGGCCAGAGTTATTTTATATGGGTGGGTTAAGGTATCACTTCTCTGATAAATCAGGTAACATGTGGGCAGAAATGAAGGAAATGAAATAAGTCATGTAGATTTCTGGGAGAAAAGCATTCTAAGCCAAGGGAAGTGGACAGCAAGTATGGAGGCCTTTAGCAAGGAGCATACCTGAAATATTTGAGAAATAGCAACAAGTCAATGGTTGCAGTGGAAAGAACAAGTGAACTGGGATAAGACATGAAGTCAGAGAAGGAGTGGGACATCAGATTACATAAGGCCCTGCAGGCCTTTGAAAGGATGTTGGCTTTTACTGTGAGACAGGAAGCCATTCAGAGATTTTGACGTGACTTTCATTTTTAAAATAACTGGTGAAAATATGGAGGATAGACTCTATGAGATCAAGTGGAGAAATGGAGACTCCAGCTAAGAAGCTAGTATAGTATAACAGGCAAGGGATGATGGGGAGTTAGGCAAAGGGGTAGCCTTGGAGGAGCTAAGTAGTCTGATTCTGAATCTATTTTGAGAGTGGAACCATTGGGAGTTACTGAGATTGGGTGTAGGATATGAAAAAAAGAAAAACAGAAGGCAAACATGACTCCAACATTTTTGACATGAGAAATTGGGGGGAAAATTAACTAAAATCCAAATTCCCTATGGGTTACAAAGTTCTGCATAAGCTACTTTAGCCTCATTGCTAAAGAACACTATGCTTAGTGAGTCGCATACTACACACCAGTCATATTTTAATTCATGAACTGCACCATGTTCTCTCTGGGCCTTCACATATAATTTTCCCTCTGCCTGAAACTCCTTCTTCTCTTTCTCACCTCTCCAACCACTTTTCCAAGTCTGTCCCACACATTGCTCAAGTCTCAGCTCGTAAAACACTCTGGTAATGTTTTCCAAACCCTGTACCCTGGGACTCTGCTATGAGCTCCCATAGTACCTTGTTTTTACCCTTTTGAAGTATTTTAAATCATTGATATTGTCTAGTTGTCTGTGTTCTCTGGATAGGCAGCCTGTAGCTCTCCATTTCTTTATGTCAATTGTTACTTTATTTTGTTCTTTTTGTGGTGCCATGTTTCCCTCATGGCTCATAATCTTTGTGGCCTTTCATTGGTGTCTATCACTTGAAGAAGTAGGCATCTATTCCAGTCTTTATAAGCTGGCTTCAGTAGGGAAAGCCTTTCACCAGTCAGTGGGTCTAGAGATTCTTGATGGGCCATCCGGCATGGTCCATGGGTGGGCTTGTTGCTAAATCCCTTGGATTGGTTGGCAGGTGATGCCTAGGTCAGCAGGTGGTGGGTCTAATACTTCAACTCACAGGGGACTAATCTGGTGTGTGGGTCCACTGGGATGGGCTGTCACTTGGGTATATAGGAGCAGTCCTGGAGCCTGGGCCTGCAAACACAGACCTGAAGCCTAGGTTCAAAGGGACCATCCCGGCACTGGGGTAGGTCTTGAGGCTGAGCCCATGGGGACCAGCCTGGCACTGGAATGGTCCTGGTCCCAAGTCTGTAGGGACTGGGCTGGCACAGGGTCCCCTGGAATGGGCCTGGTGCCTAGATCTGCAGGGGAAGACCTCGTACCTGGAACCATGGGGTTGGGTCCCGAGTTTGGGTCCCTGGGGACAGGCTTGGACGTGAATTTATGGAGGCTGACCTGGTACTGGGGCAGGCTTAGAGTGTGGGTCCATGAGTTTCTACCTGATGCCTAAGTCTGCAGTGGCTAAGCTGGAATCCTTGGATGCTGCCCCGGCATTAGTGCAGGCCTAGAGCCTGGGTCTGCAAGGAGTAGCCTACAGGCTGTGTCTGTGGGGGCTGGCCTAGCACTGGGATGGGCAACACTTGTTGCATTTTTTTCAAAAGTTGTTGGAAACTATTAATCAACATATTCAACAAATAGACTAAATGGGGGTAAGGACACCTTCAGATGTAAAGTTTTTATTGAATTGTAATCAGTGAAACCAAAGCTTACAAACAAACGTTATCTCTTCAAAAAGAAGGGAAGAAGTAAACCAGTTTAAAAAATGATAGCTCAAACAATGCACAAGTAATTTTAATTTCTGTCCTTACGAGAAGAGACACAGAGACCCATACACACAGAAGGGAAGTGAAGACAGAGTGGGAAGACAACCATTTGACAACAGAGGCAAAAGCAAAGACTGGAGTTATGCAGCTGCAAACTCCTTAGGAACACGAAGGGCTGCTGGCAATAACCAGAAGCTAGTCGACAGAGCATGGGCCTACAGATACTTTGATTTCAGACTTCCAGCCTCCAGAAGTGTGAAAACAGATTTCTGCTGTTTCAAGCCAGCTAGTTTGTGGAACTTTGTGTACAGTAGAATTAGTAAATAAATACATCTATAATGGCAATTAATAGTTCAATGTCTGAAAAGAATCTTCTAATGGAGCTCATATTTTTTACTGAATAAAATTTCATTGAATAAATTACTATTTTGCAAAATGTTGGAATATAATTGAGAAAAACTTTAATTTTCCTATATCTAAATATGGCAAACTAGTTTTAAAACCGTACACAAAAACAACTTATTTGATGACTTTTATGTAAGTATTTGTCAAAGAAAAGTACTTTGAAAAGATACACCAAGATAGCACCTTTGAAAATATTTAGGCTAAAATATCTTCCCATTTCAATGTGCAAAACGTAGAATTAAGACTGTTCCATTTAGCAATTTATGTGTGCTTCAGCATCTATAGAGACAGTACTTTTAAAACTAAAATAACCATTGTCTAAAGCAAAGACTCTATTTGCAACTGTTAAGAAAACTGCAGAAAATTTAATTTTAAAATTAAGCATAAGGGCCGGGCCTAGTGGCTCATGCCTGTAATTCCAGCACTTTGGGAGGCCGAGGTGGGGCAGATCATGAGGTGAGGAGTTCAAGACCAGCCTGACTAATATGGTGAAACCCTGTCTCTACTAAAAATACAAAAATTAGCTGGGCGTGGTGGCGCACGCCTGTAGTCCCAGCTACTCAGGATGCTGAGGCAGGAGAATTGCTTGAACCCAGGAGGCGGAGGTTGCAGTGAGCTGAGATCACGCCACTGCACTCCAGCCTGGGTGACAGAGAAAGACTCCATCTCAAAAAAAAATAATAATAATAAAGCATAAGATCTTATTAACTTTTTTCAGAAAATTATCAGTATCAAGGTGTTAAAAGATACAGCTAAGAAATTGATTCAAGTAAGTGAATATGCACCAGGAATAATTATTCATGCTGAATATTCATGTAATATAAATTTTTATTTTAGCATATAAGGACATAAATTATCTCTTAAAATGTTAATTTTGAAAATGGTTTGAAACTATAAGTTCATTAATATATTTGTAAGCCAATAAATATTCCAGATATATAATTTTCATTACATTCATGCCCCTTTTTACTCTAAAAAATGTGCTAGTTTGGTCAACAAATTATATAGTGACCTTGGCATTAATGCATATCAAAAACAAAATCCATTTGACCCCTTAGATATTATTTACATGATGTGCCCTGTCATTACGTGCTCAGGTGGTTTCCCACAAAGGCAGAAACGACCTTCCCCCAAAGGCTGCAAGAAAAGGAGCCCTGCCTACTGCTGGGCTAGCCACGAAATATGGCTTCATCAGGAGGCAAAAATTAAAGAAGGGAGGTGGCAGCTAGTGAGCAGCAGGGCAGCACTATGTAGTACAAATTACTCACCTGAAATCAGAAGTCCTGAGCATCAGAGCTCTGGGTCACCATTAGTAGCAATAATAAAGTTAGGCAAGCAACTTAGCTTCTCTCAACAGCATGCAATTTCTTCATCTACTTAATAGGAATACTCTCTTGTTGACCTTACATTACATAAGAGGATTTAGCTAAAAGTTCATTGGCTGGTTTGCAAAAGTGGCTCTTTCTGCTAGTTTCTGCTAAATAACAGATGGAAACATATTTCGATAACCAGAAACATTATGAGGCAGAGAGTCTTCAGCACTTAGTGCTGTTTCCATGGGCTTGTTTACTTGTACTTCCAGAAAATAAACTAACCACCTTATCTATGCTTGTTAGAATCAAATGATGTATTTAATAAACTAGAGCAAAGTAACAAAGGGGGGGGATTATTTCTATGTATCAAAATACTCTTCCACAAAAAAGTAGCATAACAACAAATAAAACTTAGTCAAGATCAATAGTTTATTTAATTTGTATACTTGAAAAATCTACATCTTTATAATTCGTATACTTGAAATATCTACATCTTAGTTTCAATCTCATCTTTATTCACAACTTCAACTAGAGCTGCAATGAACCATTTTATCTCTATAAAGATGAAAAATCCTAATACAATGACTGACAATTCCAAGCTCTACCCAGGACCTAACATACAGTTTAATTGCTTTACATCTTAGGGCATATCTTTGGTATTTTGAGTTTGCACAAGAGAAATGAAACCCCCCAAAAACGGCAAAATTCCATAGGGAATAAAACCAATCACCAGTATAGGGAGTCTTTTGAGGTATCTTGTTAAAATAAATGTATACCTGTGTTACGTTTATGGCCTCTTTAAAAAAAATTCGTTTCATACCCCAAGTACCATATTCACATCTGGAAGTAATTTTACTAGAAATTACATTTGCAAATCAATAAAAAGTAAAATAACTTATTTTCATTAAATATGACTCTTCTTGATACTCAGTTTTTTAATTAGTTAACTTTCTGACTCTGTACTACTTAAACAATATCCATTCATTTTCAAACGAACTTTGTCAGAAAGAACCTTAGATGCTAAGCTTTGTGCCACAAAAGCTCTTGGCGTGTTTGCTGAAACCTGTGGACTCTTTCCCAGAACAATCCCTTTAAACATTCAATATAAAATACAAAGTACAAGGAAAACCAATTTTACTGAAATACTATCAAATGCTTTTTTAAAAAAGTATTAAATAACAGAATCTAGTGGTAGATCTAACTACCATAACAAAATAGTGATGTGCAGATGATGTTTTGTGGTATCTGCCTCAACTTCGTGATACTGAAGTATTTGTAAATTATATTAGCAAGTCACATGTACTAATGATATTATGTATTTGTTGCCAACACTGACAATGGAAAAAAGAAAAGCTAAATTTATTAGAAGTTAGTCACCTCCAATCCAAGTTTATGAATCCCCTGAATTCTATCCATAAGGTCCTAGGTTAAGAACATCTCAAACTGAGGGAATCTAACAAAATAATTTGTAAAATATACATGCAAATTAGCTTTCGAGATTCACAAAAGTTCTATGAGATTTAATATTAATAAATGTTTCAAAAAGAAGAAAAAGCAAAAGTGAGATAAGTCAATAATTATAAACTGCCTGTAGAGAAGAACACTGGAAAGATGATGTGGGTTCAGGCCTTGTCTTCACCATGTATTTACTGTGTCAACTTGGACAAGTTTAATTTCTTTAAGCCTCAATTTCTCAATCTGTTAACTGGAAATAGATAGTAATAGTGTCTATCTACCTCCTTTAGTTGTTGTGAGGATGGAAGGACATACTGTATGTGCAAAATCTCAGCAAAGTGCTTAACATCAAGAGCTCCTTAGATATTAAGAAAAATGTCTTTTTCAACAATACAACTGAATTCCTTAAAAGCATGATGGCATTCATTGCAGTTCCAGTTAATTACAAACAGCAAAAAAAAAAAAAAAAAAAGTGGGGAGAGAACATCTGTTGCAAACTATACACACGCCCTCACTTTAGAATTATGAATCTTTAGATCTTTAGATAGTCTTTGGATCTAGGAACACTCTAATGAGCCTAATTATAGAAACCTACATAGAGTTCAGATGATGAAGTGAACAAACCTGGTTGGTATGATGTTGACAAGAACATGACCTCAATCTGAGAGTAAATTATTACATATTTTCCAAGAACTAGACATTAAAAAACAGCAAGATGGTTAGGTAAGTTAGGGCCAATTGATTTAATATAACATGATGCAGTCATTGAAATGCTAATAAAAACAATAGCAACACAGAAACCACTTATGATGTAACCTTAAGTGGAGCAGCTGGCTAAGCCTTCTTGGATAATACCCTGCCCTGAATTCTTTAACACTACTGTTAATTTAGGTTCAGATTGTGTTCTATTCTGACCATAAAGTTTTCTACCTTGCATGTACAATGTCTTCTCAAATCCCAAGTGAATTTCTTAACAGCAAATATCACTTATTACTAATCATTTCTTTAATTTAGCATACTCATTTACAGCTCAAATTTCACCCAAGCTCCTCTCTTAAACCTCCCTCCACAACTTAATTATCTCTAAGCCAAAGCGTAATTTCACGAGTTCCGTGGGATTCCTTGAAAGAGTATGTGCCCATGGAAAGATCATCTGGTGTTGCTCCTTTCTGCTGTTTTCATCCTCCCATCAGAGTACTAATATGAAAGAATAACAACTTCAAGGCATTTGAACAACAAAGATTTGGGTCATTAAAGAAATTGCCAAATTATTAGTAAGATCATGATTAACTAACGAGATCTAAAATTACTACTAGTCCCTCTTTTTCATCTACTGATCCATTTTAGTCAAAAATCTTGATTGTGGAAATATTAGAACACACTATTTCTGAACAGCTGGAACAAAGAAAACTTATGAGACCAAATGTTGAAATATTTAGTTTTTGAATTTAAAATGACATAAGAATTTCTCGGAAATCAAAAGTGTAGCCAGATGGCTATTATATCTCATTTTCAGTAGAACAGGTATAGCAGGAAGATAGGAACACCACCACATTATCAAATTTGCCAACTAAATAGAAGATGATTTTGAGAAACGGCCTTTCCTAGTCGTTAGAAGAGACAGAAATACAGAGTAAGTAGTAGAGGGAAGAGTCTGAAAAATAATGAACATTGTTACTGATAAAGTGTGTCTTTTTTAATTATTAAACTTAACTACCCATGGTAAAAGACATGAATACTTAAATAAAACAAATAAGTATCTTTTACTAGGTCCAAAAATGTAGATTTTTTTAAAATGTGGTCTAGCTGCAAAAATTATAAAGCCGATGCCAGTGCGACAAAGAGAAAGGTGAAACTTCCAAAAGACCTGTAGGCAGTACACAGTTTTTTTTAAAGCTAAAAGAATAGGATGAGGAGAAAAAAGAGAATCTACCAAATTAACGATCTGAGGATTCACTGAGCAACAGGATAAACATGGAATGCTTGAGATATCCATTTAGTTAATTAAAATAAGTAGTTCAGGGAGAATAAGCCAAAGCGGGGTTTGTGAAAGTGCCCATATTGCAGGATACCTACAAATCTGCTTTGAGCATGGCAAGGTCTATAACCTTCCCACCCAAATGGGATGGACTGCTACCAGGCTTCTCACACTGAAAAGCACTGCGCACAAACTCAGGTGATGACTTTTAACCAAGGACATTTTGATTTGTAAACTGCTCACACACCACAACAAAATGGGAAGAATTTAGTTACAAAGACTTTTTTTTTCATTTTTAACCTTTTGCCTGGATAGTTAATTCATTTCAAGAAACAATAAGCTGCAACAAGAAGGGCTTATTTACTACTTTAACATTAATTTCCCCCAATTAATAAGACCTAAATTCTCATGCATAAACAGGAAACCAAATTCATTGCAAATTTTAAAGGAAAACTCATTGAGAGGAAAATGTTAAATGATACTTCAAAATACGGTAACTTCCAAACTCCATCAAACATTATTTATTGAAATTCTACTTAAAAAAATTCTCCACTAAAAAGCATTGTAAATATTCCATTATTATAGGTATGTGGCCAAAATATGAAAAAATAATCAAAGACACTTTTTCAATTAAGGCTCTACATAGCTCAGAAATCGTGACAAATCTGTTAATTTAAAACAGTCAATATCACTGGGATAAGAGTTTATCAAACTTAAAGGCAATTTTCAGTGAGAGTAACACTAAGGTGTAAATTTCATGGCAAAAGAAATGATGTCAGACTTAAATCACATTAACTATGAAGAACTAGACAACTAATGTGTGTCTATATATATAAAAAAGATGACTGTGGATGGGGACAAGTGGGGAGGCAGACAGTGGCAACCTCTGGAAGATGGAATCTCTTCTCTCTGCTGGTCCTAGAAGAGAAAAGAGACACCAATAAGCATCAACACACTGTCCGAATTCCTCCCCACCCGAGACCCACAAGTCCACAGGTGTTTCTCAACCTTGGGGCCAACCTCACCTTCGGAGATGGTATTCAGTACAAAGAGGGCGTCAAAACCCCTGCCTTATCTTAACTTGCCTAGTGCCGTCTTTAAAAAATAAAAACTATCAAAATATATTACTTATTTTTATAATTATAATACGCATCAAGGGGAATTGAAAGCAGCCGGGCTGAAATTAGTAACTGTTATCGTCCACGGGGATAATAGCTTTCCAAAACCTTTGCACTCAACTATCTTAACTTATAAGGAGGTCATTACGTATTACTTAAAAGTTCTGAATTCTACATGAGTTGAGGGGGGGGGGGGTGTGTGTGTGTGTGTACAAAGCAAGTGGCTACAACCAAATTTTGGGGTTGTAACTGTTGTTTGTAATGACTTCCATTCAATGTATGCAGGTCATGGAGAAGATGGGGAGATGGAGTTGTTTACAGCAAGCTGACAAAGGGAAATTAATCAAGTTGTACTATTTGAAACAAGTTATCCTCACCCTGAAAAGCACCCCTAAAACAACTGAAATTCAAAAAATAATAATACAAACAAGTAATTTAGAGTGACGACAAATAACTCCCTCAATTCTTTAATACAAATAGAATTCTACAGAATCTGCTTTTCCTAGGTAGTAGAGCTAGCTGGTAGTTCCAAACTAAGTGGCACATTCTTACCCACCCTACTACAGCTTACACAACTCTGATTCAGTTATTTTCTCACATATCCTTGTGGAAGACCTAGTCACTAGAAACTATGTCCGAAGCAAACGCTATAGGAAGTAATTTTTAAATTCAGCCACTCAAGACTAAGATCTAAATGTACACAATAGGGAGCTAATTGATTTAAATTAAATAAACAGTGTGTTTATCATTGCTTTTTTCTCGGGATTGTGCTGGGCACTGGGGGATACAAAAACTCGAGTGAGATACAATCTTCGGACATAAAATAGCAATGAAAGCGCATTTCTGGAAGCCCTGAAAGTCTGAAAACAGAGGTTCTTCTGGACTCACAGGCTCTGGGTCAAGAAGATATATTTTCATCTTGTTAAGACGGATTTTGCAAGTAAAACAAGCAAAGTAGAAGACAGAAGAGTGCGTACCCTTTTGTATTTGCATGGTTCTTCCCCAGCAACCAAGTCCCAAGAGATGTAATGAATCTAAGTCTCATCACCTGACAGAGGTTTAGGGACAGCCATACATGAAAAGACTGAGAAATCTGCACTGATACCTGGTTTTGTGAAACCATAAATAATTTTAGGGTTGGAAAAGACCTCGACAAAACCATTAACAAAGGAATTCAGAAACGCAAACATTAGTAAGTCATCTGGACAACGTCTACTCCTTTATTTACGAAACACTAAAATAACCAAAGCAAAAACAAATGTTTAGCCAAAGCCGACCACGTGTTTTTACGGTACCTTTTCTTAGTGCCTCAAATGTCTTCCTAAATCAACTGCACCTGCTGCAAAGATGGCACATTCTGGTGCGAGAGCCCAGAGCGGAGCACGGTTTCGTTCCCCGAGCTGAGGTATCCGCGAATTGACCGCGCGACCCGCAAAGCCACCTCACAGCCAACGCGGTCCTCCACCCAGCCCGCCGCCGCGCGGCCGCCCACAAGCCTTGGGCCCCACGCGCGCTATCGCCGCCCGCGCCCCCGCCGCCCTCCCACCGCCAGCGGCTCTGCAACCGGTGCCGGCAGCCCTCGTACCTCACACTGCTGCTCCGAAAGCCGCGGAACTCGCTCCCGGGCTCTCCCGGTGCCCTTACGGAGGGTGCTGTGCTTCTGTCCAGCGCCGTCACTCGGCCGAGGCGGCCCCGGAGCAGCAAGAGGCCGCGTACCGGCACCGTCATGGCCGCGGATTCCCGGTTTCCGGACCGGGGCTCCACCTCCCGCGGCTCCAGTCCTCGCGGCTGGAGGCCCGGCTCCGCCCTCAGTCGGCCTGGCGGGGCCCCAAGTAGCGCTGCCAGCCAGGTTCCGGCAGATACGCAGAGAGGGGTCAAGAGCAGTTCCCAGGGCCGGGGACGGAACTGACGGGGCGCCGGGTCCGCAGGGGGCGGGGCCAGGATCCAAGCCCCGGGCCAGCTGAGGATGTGGAGGCTTGCGTGTGGCCTGGCGACTCCGCTCCGCACCCAGAGCACACACAGCTGGCATTCCCATACCGACGGCACAGAGAAGGTCTCCAAACTAATCACTTTAGGCAGCACGCCCCACTTTCCACCAAGCCAGAGATCCTGCCCAACAGTGTCCGTGACTACGTGGAATTGGATTTAAAGCAGGAAAGAATAGGTTCATTGTGTCCCACTCCCTTTGTGAGATTCCTTGGAAGCTGGAGAAAAGAACAAAGGTGTGTGGAGAAGGAGCAAAACCTGGCTGAACAAGGAAGGTCTGGACTTTAGGATTTCTATACTTCTACTTTATCATCTCCACTTTTGGAAGGAAATATTGACCAATATCTGTCTTTTCCGGAGTTTATGATCAAGTCGATGCAGGCTAAGAACCCTGCATTGTGTGGTGAGCTTGTGTGGTGAGGAAGCAAAATATCTGCTCCCTCTGGAAAAGTAAAACATTAGACTGTCCTTTCATTGTGCAAATTAAAGCAGACACACAAAAAACAGTCACAGATAAAACCAGCTGCAAAGTTAACAGGAAACAACTTTTCTCCCAAGGTCAGGCTGCTGCTGTTGAGTCAGAACAACCTCTTTCATAGCTGCACTTTTACTGAGAAAAATTTTTTTTTTTTAATCATAGACTGTCAGAAAGTTTTCTCTTTAAAATCATATCAACAAGAATGGGATACCCTACTCTTGCCTGGCTGATCTAAATCCATTTAACACAAATAAGCAGCCTAGAAGAAAATACAGGAAAAAAATCTAGGTGGCTTTGGGTTTGGCAAGGAGACTTTAGATACAACACCTAAATCACAATTCATAAAAGAAAAAACAATTTAAACTTCTGCCATGCAAAAGACACTTTTAAGATAAAGAAACAAATCACATACTGGGAGAAAATATTTGCAAAACATTTTTGCAAGGGCTTACACCCAAAGTGTACAAAGAACTCTTGAAACTCAACAATTTTAAAAAAAGATAAAAGGAAAACAAGCAAGTCAGTTAAAAGTGAGCGAAAGATCTGAAAACACCCAGCAAAGCAGATATTCAGAGGTCAAAAGAAAAGGAAAAACGTTCAATGTCTTTTATCATTAAGGAAATACAAATTAAAACAACAATGAGATACCACTACACTCCCATTAGAACGGCTGAAGTCCAAAAAACTGGTAATACCAAATGCTAGTAAGGATGTGCAGCAACAGGAACTTTCATTCATTGTTGGTGAATAAAAAATGGTTCAGTCACTTTGGAAGACAGTGTGGCAGATTCTTACAAAGTTAAATATCATTTAACCATGCAATCCAGCAACCATGTTCTTATATATTTACCCAATTGATTTTAAAACATGTCTGCAATAAACCATGATATGAATGTTTATAGCATCTTTATTCATATTCTCCAGAAACCAAGATGTTCTTAAAGAAGCAATAGATAAACAAATCGTGGAATATCCATACAATGCGATGTTATTCATCAATCAAAAGGAGCAAGCTACCAAGCCATAAAAAGACATGGATGAACCTTAAATACATACTGATAAGTGAAGGAAGGTAGTCTGAAAAGGCTACATACTGCATGATTTTTATTGTATGTCATTCTACAAAAGGCAAAATTATAGAGACAGTTAAAAGATCAGTGGTTGCCAAAGGTTCAGAGGATAGGGCAGAGATTTGAGTAGTGTAGCACAGAGGGTTTTTAGGACCGTACAACTATTTTATATGATACTGTAATGTTAGACGCATGACACTATGCATTTGTCAAAACCTACAGAACTTTACAACACAAAGAGGGAAACAATGTATACCATATTAAAAAATACTATTCACATTGGAAAATTATGTTTTCTGCAGTGTTACCAGAATCAGGGCTCTGTTTATTCTCCGTAAGACTTGCATAGAAAAATAAGCTATTATATTTTGTTTGTATGTTCTAAATACATACAAACATTTTACACATTTTATCTAGATGTGTAAAAGTGTTTTTTAAAAAATCACATGGAATGGCTTTTTCAATACTAAAAAGTGGAGGGACATTTGCTTAAACAAATATTTCAAAAAGTAATATGTACATCATCCGGAAAATTATTTGTGGTAAGGAAATATTCTTCACTCCCGTTGCATTTCTCAGACAAAGTGGTGAATCCGTGCTGCCTCCTATTTTGTCAACAAAGATACTATTTACCCTTTACATTTTTGTATCAATATATTTTGAAAATCTAATGTTCTTTATTGCAGACATTCATTTGTTAACAGATTTGTTTGTTTTTAACGTTTTACCTAAAATTTGACATGCTTTCAGAACAGATTTGCCTCTTTATTTAACATTGTAGAAATGTAATTAACAAATAATTCTCACTACACAATTAAGAATAGACATTCTTTTATGATATCTTCCAAATTTTATCAGTTAGCAAAACTTAATACACTAATTAAAATATTTCTACATATGATGAGAATGTTTACAATTTAAAGTTTTGAACTTGTTTTGGATGTGATTATAGGTACAAAAATCGTGTAACACTATGCTCATGCTAAGAACCGATATAACAAAATTACTGAAATAAATGTGCTGTGAAGAATGGAAAAAAATATGTTATTTAGCAGGTTGGTGGTTACCAGGAAGGAATGAAGGTTGTGAGAAGAGAATCTAACTGCATTACACTTATATGAAACAATCTCACTGGAAAGGCTAGGGAAAAGGTGCCGACCTAAATAACTTTGGAATTGCAAGGTTAAAAATCTAACAATAGAAGAAACTGCACATAGGCGCTGTGCTCTAGTTAATAAAGTTGTTGATTTACATTACCAATTCTGACATGGCTATACATGTATACTGCAATTAAACAGTTATTTAAATGGAAGTGGATGATAGGAGCCAGGTTCCTCATTTTTGAAGTGGCTATATACAGATAAGCAATGAGAGGAGGATGTAATCCTTATGATAATAGATTAGAGTTGGGAACATCAGTTTTAGCTTAATATAAATACGGATGGTTACGTATAGAAATATTTATGGATGTATGAATATTCAGGAGTTAGTTTACCTATATATATATATATTTATTTGCTTTGCCAGCTGAGAATGCCTAAAACAACACCTGAAAGCAATAAGCACATCTTCAGCCTAGATATTGGTTTCTAGTGTCATTCTACAATAACAGGAACCAGGACTCCTTGGAAAAATGGCTGATTCTAGGCTCAGGAAATATATTAGATGATCCTAGAGCATCGTGTAATTCTGGAAGGTAAGGAACTCAAATAAATCCCACATTGATGGGGATGTGTCAGGGACAGGAGCCAACTGAAAGAGTTCCTAATGTCCAAAGATGGAACAATTTGAGTAGCAAAATATTGTAGTATTGGATTATAACCCAAAGTATAAAATTAATAGCCATGAGCCCATACTCATATAAATAAATATGTGATTGAATAAATAAATAAATGGGGGAAAGAAGAAACATGATGCAGAATTCCTACAGTTTCTGTAGATACTCCACTCTGAAGGAGGAGTAGAATTCTTCACTTCTTAAATGGGAACTGATCATAGTGACTTTCTTTCAGAGTTCAGTTTAGAAAATGGGAAAAGAGAGTAACTTGCCTGTGGAGAAACCTGACAAACACTACCTCAGACAGTGATGAGGATTAACATCAACACTGACACATCATACTGATAGGATGGATACTTGATATAATGTGATGAGAATTGTACTTTACCTCTGCAGTCTTCCTGCAAAACCCATAACCCCAGTCTGGTAATGAGAAAAACAATTAAACAAATCCCAATAGAGGGACATCCTACAATATACCTGAAGAGTATGTCTCAAAACCATAAAGATAATCAAAAACAAGGAAAGTCTAAGGAACTGTCAGAAGCAAGAAGAACCTAGAAAACCATGACAACTAAATATAATGTGCTATCTTGGATTGGATCCTGGAACAGATGAATGGCTTTACATAAAAACGAAGATCTGAATAAAGTATAGACTTTTGTTAATAGTAATGTATAAATATTGATTCATTATATTGTATAATGTATGTATTGATGTATCCTGCTTGTCACTAGCTGCTCTTAAAGAAGTTTGTGCTTCAGGAACAGAAAACCAAACACTGCAAGTTCTCATTCATAAGTGGGATTGAACAATCAGAACACATGGATACAGGGAGGGGAACATCATACACTGGGGCCTGTCAATGGGTGGTGATAAGGGGTGGGAGAGCATTAGAACAAATACCTAATGCATGCAGGGCTTAAAACCTAGATGGCGGATTGACAGGTGCAGCAAACTACCATGGCACATGTATACCTATATAACAAACCTGCATGTTCTGCATATGTATCCCAGAACTTAAAGTAAAAAAAAAGAAAAAAAAAGAAAAAAAAATATTGTGCTTGTCTATCAAACAAAATTTTCCATGAGCTCTTCCAAATGATATTTTCTGTAAGGGAATTCTCAATAAAAATATAAACAACTTTACAGCATATGTTTTTTAAAAACCTGATATTTATATAAATTATTAAAACTGATTCATAAAGTAGAAAACCAAAACAGACAGAAATGGAAAAGAAGCTATGAATCAAAAATAACTATAAAGCTTCCTAAAGCAGAGTTTTTTTATGCCCTCAAAGTATAATTCATACTTAAAAATCTTTCCAAATCATAGAGAAAGAATTTCCCAAGTAT
This sequence comes from Macaca mulatta, assembly GCF_049350105.2. Classification (NCBI taxonomy): domain Eukaryota; kingdom Metazoa; phylum Chordata; class Mammalia; order Primates; family Cercopithecidae; genus Macaca; species Macaca mulatta. The sequence goes on from NC_133410.1 coordinate 59,644,957, forward strand.
TATATTCAAACCCGATTTAAAGGAATACAGAAAAAGAAAACTATTGAACAATATAACTGATAAATGTAATTATTAAGATATTAAAGAAAACATTGTTGATATAATTTGATGTCATTATAAAACAAAAGACTACCACAACTAAATGATAATACAAAGACAGGTTAATTAGGATAATATTGGAAATATGTCAGTTAATATATCACATAAATATGGAAAATAAAAGAGTATTTGATAAAATTCAATAACCTTTCCTAATAACACTTAATAAACTAGATATAAAAATATTTCATATCAACAGCCAATAGCATTCCTAACAATCAACCTGTAGAGACATTCCAATAAAAATCTGGAAAACCTATGAAGTAAACATTAAGACTCTGATGAGTAATGTATGCAAAGACTTGAATTAATAGAAAGCCCCAAGATGCTTAATATTGTAAATATGTCACCTTTCACTAAAATAATCTATTAATCCAATACCCAATAAAATATTTCAGTTTTTAGTCAAATGGGGGAATATTTAATATAATAATAACAGCATATGTTTCCCAGAATTTTCTTTGTGCCAAGGCTGTGCCGAACACTTTTCAGAAGTTATTCTTTTACCCCTCATCACAATGAAGATATGAGGAACCAGGTAAAATAGGCTGGATTACTTGCTAAGACCTACAGCTACCAAGTGATAAAAGTGAAGTTCAAGTCCCAGGTAGTGTGAAACCAGTGCCCACACTTCTAACTGCAGTGCTTTTCTAAATCTAATGTTCTTCTGGAAAAGTTGGCATGCTATATCGTTAAGATACAGAGAACTCATCCAAGTGTCTGCATTTTAGTCATTTATACAATCTTCTGTAAGTATAAAATTGATTTTTGATTTAAATCTATGTAATAAGGAGAAAACAATTTTTAATTTTCAAATGACTGGTGGATTCTATTGAAAAATTGATTACCAAGTTTTATTTCATGATTATCAATTAATGTGACTACCAATTTCATATTTTAATAACTTATTGATAATTTATTTGTGGTCTTATAATGCCATTAACTACATAAAAAGTGCACCTGGTTTAGAATATAATGTTCACTATATATACTGTATGTGTCTATATACATGTCAATATATAATCAATGTTACAATGATTGTCTTTTTTCTAATTCCTCTGCTCAACTTATTAAAGACTAAGAATGATGTAAAGAACTCAATTTTTCTTTATTTTTTTATCACATATTATATCATTATTTCATCAGTGAATATGAGAAGATGATTGTAACAGATTCCATATAGTTTATCTATTATCATTATATAATGGTCTTCTTTATTTTGTTAAGGCTTCTTGTTTTCCATGGTAATTGTTAGACATTACTACTCCTATCCTTGCTTAGTTTTAATATGAAAAGTCTCACATGTATTTTCTATATATATATATATACACACACACACACACGTATACATATACATAGGTATACCTGTATCTTTTTACATTTAAATTTTGTTTCATTTTGTTTTGATGTGTGTCATTTAAAACAACATATGTTAATTTTTTTAAGTTATTGGATAATGTTTGGAGCAGAAAATAATATGCATATAATATATATGTATTGACTTTCGATTGCTGTTATAACAAATTATCACAAATTTAGTGGTTTAAATAATACAAACTTGGCCAGGCGCGGTGGCTCACGCCTGTAATCCCAGAACTTTGGGAGGCCGAGGCAGGTGGATCACCTGAGGTCGGGAGTTTGAGACCAGCCTGACCAACATAGAGAAACCCCGTCTCTACTAAGAAATACAAAATTAGCCGGGCATGGTGGCACATGCCTGTAATCCCAGCTACTCAGGAGGCTAAGGCAGGAGAATCACTTGAACCCAGGAAGTGGAAGTTGCAGTGAGCCGAGATCGCACCATTGCACTCCAGCCTGGGCAACAAGAGTGAAACTCTGTTCAAAACAAACAAACAAACAAACAAAAACTTATGGTGTTACATTTCTTTAAGTTAGAAGTGTGGTGTGGGTCTCACAGGGCTATAGTCAATTAGGGTTGTATTCCTTCTGGAGCCTCTAAGGAGAATCCATCTCCTTCCTTTTTGCATCTTCTATAGACAACCTACCTACTTCCTTTGGCTTGTTGGCACCCTTCCCCCATCTTTAAAGCCAACAATGTCGAAATCCCTCTCTTACTCTTCTTCCATTATTTCTCTCTTTTTCTCTCTCTCTCTCTTTTACTTACTACAGCCAGGAGACGGTCTCTATTCTAAAGGCCTCATGATTTGATTGAGCCCACTAGGTTAATTCAAGAAAATCTCCATATCTCAAAAGTTACAAACTATAATCACATCTGTAAAAGTACCATTTGTCATGTAAGGTGATATATTCACAAGTTTCGAAACCTAGGATATAAACTCTTTTTTTGGGGGGGAGCACTATTCTACCTACCACAACACACAACACCCTTGCAAATTATGAAGCATAACAACAAGAAGAATATTCCTGAGCCTACCACCCAATGTAAGAATTAAAACTTAAGACCTTTCCGATCTCAATAAATAAATCCATCTTTCATATCCCAAATTTTTTTTTTTTTTTTTTTTTTTGAGATGGAGTCTCGCTCTGTCGCCCAGGCTGGAGTGCAGTGGCCAGATCTCAACTCACTGCAAGCTCCGCCTCCCAGGTTTACACCATTCTCCTGCCTCAGCCTCCCGAGTAGCTGGGACTACAGGCGCCCGCCACCTCGCCTGCTAGTTTTTTGTATTTTTTTAGTAGAGACGGGGTTTCACCGTGTTAGCCAGGATGGTCTCGATCTCTTGACCTCGTGATCCGCCCGTCTCGGCCTCCCAAAGTGCTGGGATTACAGGCTTGAGCCACCGCGCCCGGCCCCAAATTTTTTTAATCAGAAGTAATCATTGTCTTGAATTTTGTAGTTTAATCCTTTGCTTTAAAAATAATTTAATCACAAATACATCTTTTAACAACATAATGCTCAGTCTTGCTTGGTTTTTGTTATTTGAGCTTTAAGATATGATATTGAGCTGGATGCAGTCTTCAAGCACTTGTTTTTTTCCCTTTTACTCTGTGTTTCCAAAACATATTCATTTTGTTGCATGTAGCTATAATTCATTCATTTTTTCTGCTAAATGTTATTAAATTGGGGGCATTATTTTTTCACCAGCCTATCAACAAATGTCTGAGTTTGTGTTAGGCAGAATCTAGGAGGAAACAGAAACCACCGTAGGTACTTCAAATAAAAGAAATGTAATATAGGGATTTAATTATGTAGATAATGGAAGAACTTAGAAGCCAAAAAGGATACAAAATAACCCAACAGCAGGAAAGCACTAAAACTGCTAAATCTGGTGAGACAACTGGATGGAGCAGGTGACACTGTCAGAACTGAGAAGATAAAACTATCTAATGAGAGCTGGAATCATGGCAAAGTCTTCCTTGCAGGACCTGGAACTATCTAAGCAATGATGGACAGAGAAAGCTACGTCCACAAGGGAGACAGCAGAAAGATAAGAAGAAAAATACACTGGGCTTCCCCTTCTCCCACGCTCCAATATTTGGCTACTGTTTCCCATTGGTCAAACCTACCAGGAAACCAAAAAGCAAAGAGGCCTAAGAAATATAGTCTTTTGGGACACAGAAAAGACTCGGTAAGGGAAAGGCAATGGGATTAATCTAAATGTAAACAAGCCAGACCCAGTGAGTTCTCCAGTTATTTATGACAGTAAAAATAAAAATGTGGCCATGAGCATTCATGTATATGACTCTTGATGCACTTATGCAAGAGTTTCTCTGTAAGTAGATTTGTAGGGTCATAAGATATGTTCATACTCAATTTTAAAAGTTAGTAGCACTCTCCTAAAATTCATGTGGAATATTAAAGGACTATAATGCCAGCACTTTGGGAGGCTGAGGTGGGTGAATCACTTGAGCCCAAGAATTTGAAACCCTATCTCTACAAAAAATACAAAAATTGGCTGGGTATGGTGGCATGGTAGTCCCAGCTACTGGGGAGGTTGAGACAGGAGAATCACTCGAGCCTGGGAGGTAGAGGTTGCAGTGAGCAGAAACCATGCCACTGAGCTCCAGTCTGTGCGACAGAGCAAAACTCTGTCTAAATAAATAAAATGTGTGGGAAAAGGCAATAAAAAGTGGGGGGGAAAACAAATAGCCAAAACTATCATGAAAAGAACAATGTTGGAGGTCTCACACTTCCTGATTTCAAACTTATCAGAAAGCTACCCTAGACAAAACAGAGTGGCACTGGCATAGAAGCTGACATATAGACCAAAGAGCTTAAAAATAAACCTTTGCATATATGATTAATTGATTTTTGACATGGTGCCAATATCATTTGATGGGGAAAAGATAGTCTTTTCAATAAATAGTGTTAGGAAAACTGGATATCCATAACCAAAAGAATGAAGTTGGACCCTTATACCATACAAAAATCAACTTAAAATGGATCAAAGAAATGGATTACAAGAAACTTCTGTGCAGCAGAGGACATGATCAACAGAGTGAAAAGGCAACCAAGAGAACAGGAGAAAATATTAACAAATTATATATTTGATAAATGGTTAATATTCAGAATATATTAAAAAGAAAACTTTTATAGCTCAACAGAAAACAACTCAATTAAAATTGGGCAAAGGACTTACACTGACATTTTTCCAAATGGCCAATAAAACAAGATGCTGAACATCACTAATTATTAAGGGAATGCAAATCCAAATTGCAATATGATACCACCTCAGGTCCGTTAGGATAGCTATTATAAAAACAAACAAACAAACAGAAAACAACAAGTGTTGGGAGCATGTGGAGAAATTGGAAAGATAAGATTGAGGCAGACAACCAGATTTTTCACCATCTTGGATTCCCTGGCAGGAGACATATCCCTGAGTTAACCTGCAGGAAGCATTATAAATGCCTGAATGGAGAAATATCCCTGAAGACAGCCAAAGACAAAAGTGGGGATGTAGAAACTCTGCTCTGGAACTCGTCCAAAGGAGATGCCAAATTAGAGTGGCTGTTTAGCACCACAAGGTGGTAGAAGATTCTTCCCACACATCCCCTAGACAAGAACCCCTAGCCAGTCTTCCCACACTGCCAGGGCATAACCTTTTGAACTCCTATCATAGAGGGGCAGGGCTCTGAGTTTATTAGAGCCAAGGGGAACCTGGACTTGAAGAGCAGACCTAGAACCCAAAAGGAGACAAAGACTTACTGGTAAAGAACCTCTATTCAGGAGAGTATGGGAGAAAAAAAAATAAAAGAACCTCTAAGCAAACATATCAAACACAAACCCAAAGCAACCAGACAGAGAAGACTGGAATAAATAACTAATCCTTCAATGAAAATACATAGATGTACATCCACAAGAAACAACAGCAAACAGGAAAACGTTTTTAAGGAAACTCAGTATTCTCCAAGATAGCACAGAAAAGCAATTCAGAAATTTATTAGAGAAAATTAACAAAGAGATTGAAATTTTAAAAGAACACAGAAATCTTAAAACTGAGAGATTCATTTGCTGAACTGAAGAATTCATTAGAAGTTCTCAACAGCAGAATAGGTCAAGCAGAAGAAATAATAAATGAACTCAAAGACAGACTATTGGAAAATACACAGTCAGAGGAGGAAAAAGAAAATAGAATGAAAACAAATGAAGATTGACTATAAGATATAAAAAAACTACCTCAAAAGACCAAATCTGGAATTACAGCTGTTCAAGAAAAAGTTGTCTCGGGGCGGAGCAAGATGGCCAAATAGGAACAGCTCCAGTCTCCAGCTCCCAGCGCCAGTGACACAGAAGACTGGTGATTTCTGCATTTTCAACTGAGGTACCGGTTTCATCTCACTAGGGAGTGCGGGACAATCAGTGCTGGTCAGCTGCTGCAGCCCAACCAGGGAGAACTGAAGCAGGGTGAGGCATCACCTCACCTGGGAAGTGCAAGGGGGAAGGGAATCCCTTTTCATAGCCAGGGGAACTGAGACACACAACACCTGGAAAATTGGGTAACTCCCACCACAATACTGTGCTTTACCAAGGGTCTTAGCAAATGGCACACCTGGAGATTATATCCCACACCTGGCCGGGAGGGTCCCACTAAAACAGAGCCTCCCTCATTGCTAGCACAGCAGTCTGCGATCTAACAGCAAGGCAGCAGTGAGGCTGGGGGAGGGGCACCCACCATTGCTGAGGCTTAAGTAGGTAAACAAAGCTGCTGGGAAGCTCGAACTGGGTTGAGCTCACAGCAGCCCTGCCTGTCTCTGTAGACTCCACCTTTGCAGACAGGGCACAGCTAAACAAACAAACAAAAAAATCAGCAGAAACCTCTGCAGACGCAAACGACCCTGTCTGACAGCTTTGAAGAGAGCAGTGAATCTCCAAACAAGGAGGTTGAGATCTGAGAACGGACAGACTGCCTGTTTAAGTGGGTCCCTGACCCCTGAGTAGCCTAACTGGGAGACATCCCCCACTAGGGGCAGACCGACACCCCACCCCTCACATGGTGGGGTACACCCCTGAGACAAAGCTTCCAAAGCAAGAATCAGACAGGTACACTTGCTGTTCAGCAATATTCTATCTTCTGCAGCCTCTGCTGCTGATACCCAGGCAAACAGGGTCTGAAGTGGACCTCAAAGCAATCTCCAACAGACCTACAGCTGAGGGTCCTGACTGTTAGAAGAAAAAATAACAAACAGGAAGGACACACACACCAAAACCCCATCAGTACTTCACCATCATCAAAGACCAGAGGCAGATAAAACTACAAAGATGGGGAAAAAGCAGGGCAGAAAAGCTGGAAATTCAAAAAATAAGAGTGCATCTCCCCCTCCAAAGGAACACAGCTCATCACCAGCAACGGATCAAAGCTGGATGGAGAATGACTTTGACGAGTTGAGAGAAGAAGGTTTCAGTCCATCAAAGTTCTCAGAGCTAAAGGGGGAATCACATACCCAGCGCAAAGAAACTAAAAATCTTGTAAAAAGAATGGAAGAATGGATAACTAGAATAATCAATGCAGAGAAGGCCATAAATGAACTGACAGAGATAAAAACCATGGCACGAGAAATATGTGACAATTGCACAAGCTTCAGTAACCGACTCGATCAACTGGAAGAAAGAGTATCAGTGATTGAGGATCAAATGAATAAAATGAAGCGAGAAGAGAAGTCTAAAGAAAAAGGAGGAAAAAGAAATCAACAAAGCCTTCAAGAAGTATGGGATTATGTGAAAAGACCAAATCTACGTCTGATTGGGGTGCCTGAAAGTGAGGGGGAAAATGGAACCAAGTTGGAAAACACTCTTCAGGATATCATCCAGGAGAACTTCTCCAACCTAGTAAGGCAGGCCAACATTCAAATTCAGGAAATACAGAGAACGCCACAAAGATACTCCTCGAGAAGAGCAACTCCAAGACACATAATTGTCAGATTCACTAAAGTTGACATGAAGGAAAAACTGTTAAGGGCAGCCAGAGAGAAAAGTCGGGTTACCCATAAAGGGAAGCCCATCAGACTAACAGCAGATCTCTCGGCAGAAACTCTACAAGCCAGAAGAGAGTGGGGGCCAATATTCAACATTCTTAAAGAAAATAATTTTAAACCCAGAATTTCATATCCAGCCAAACTAAGTTTCATAAGTGAAGGAGAAATAAAATCCTTTACAGACAAGCAAATGCTTAGAGATTTTGTCACCACCAGGCCTGCCTTACAAGAGACCCTGAAGGAAGCACTAAACATGGAAAGGAAAAACCATTACCAGTCATTGCAAAAACATGCCAAAATGTAGAGACCATCGATGATAGGAAGAAACTGCATCAACTAACGAGCAAAATAACCAGTTAATATCATAATGACAGGATCAAGTTCACACATAACAATATTAACCTTAAATATAAAAGTACTAAATGCTCCAATTAAAAGACACAGACTGGCAAACTGGATAAAGAGTCAAGACCCATCAGTTTGCTGTATTCAGGAGACCCATCTCACATGCAGAGACACATATATACTCAAAATAAAGGGATAGAGGAGGATCTACCAAGCAAATGGAGAACAAAAAAAAGCAGGGGTTGCAATACTAGTCTCTGATAAAACAGACTTTAAACCATCAAAGATCAAAAGAGACAAAGAAGGCCATTACATAATGGTAAAGGGATCAATTTAACAGGAAGAGCTAACTATCCTAAATATATATGCACTCAATACAGGAGCACACAGATTCATAAAGCAAGTCCTTAGAGACTTACAAAGAGACTTAGACTCCCATACAATAATAATGGGAGACTTCAACACTCCACTGTCAACATTAGACAGATCAATGAGACAGAAAGTTAACAAGGATATCCAGGAATTGAACTCATCTCTGCACCAAGCAGACCTAATAGACATCTACAGAACTTTCCACCCCAAATCAACAGAATATACATTCTTCTCAGCACCACATTGCACTTATTCCAAAATTGACCACATAATTGGAAGTAAAGCACTCCTCAGCAAATGTACAAGAACAGAAATTATAACAAACTGTCTCTCAGACCACAGTGCAATCAAACTAGAACTCAGGACTAAGAAACTCAATCAAAACTGCTCAACTACATGGAAACTGAACAACCTGCTCCTGAATGACTACTGTGTACATAGCGAAATGGAGGCAGAAATAAAGATGTTCTTTGAAACCAATGAGAACAAAGATACCACATACCAGAATCTCTGTGACACATTTAAAGCATTGTGTAGACAGAAATTTATAGCACTAAATGCCCACAAGAGACAGCTGGAAAGATCTAAAATTGACACTCTAACATCACAGTTAAACGAACTAGAGAAGTAAGAGCAAACACATTCAAAAGCTAGCAGAAGGCAGGAAATAACTAGGATCAGAGCAGAACTGAAGGAGATAGAGACACAAAAAACCCTTCAAAAAATCAATGAATCCAGGAGTTGGTTTTTTGAAAAGATCAACAAAATTGATAGACCACTAGCAAGACTAATAAAGAAGAAAAGAAAGAAGAATCAAATAGATGCAATAAAAAATGATAAAGGGGATATCACCACCGACCCCACAGAAATACAAACTACCATCAGAGAATAGTCTAAACACCTCTACGCAAATAAACTGGAAAATCTAGAAGAAATGGATAATTTCCTGGACCCTTACACTCTCCCAAGACTAAACCAGGAAGAAGTTGAATCCCTGAATAGACCAATAGCAGGCTCTCAAATTGAGGCAATAATTAATAGCCTACCAACCAAAAAAACTCCAGGACCAGATGGATTCACAGCTGAATTCTACCAGAGGTACAAAGAGGAGCTGGTACCATTCCTTCTGAAACTATTCCAATCAATAGAAAAAGAGGGAATCCTTCCTAACTCATTTTATGAGGCCAACATCATCCTGATACCAAAGCCTGGCAGAGACACAACAAAAAAAGAGAATTTTAGACCAATATCCCTCATGAATGTTGATGCAAAAATCCTCAATGAAATACTGGCAAACCAAATCCAGCAGTACATCAAAAACTTATCCACCATGATCAAGTGGGCTTCATTCCTGGGATGCAAGACTGGTTCAACATATGCAAATCAATAAACGTAATCCAGCATATAAACAGAACCAAAGACAAAAGCCACATGATTATCTCAATAGATGCAGAAAGCCCTTTGACAAAATTCAACAGCCCTTCATGCTAAAAACTCTCAATAAATTTGGTATCGATGAAACGTATCTCAAAATAATAAGAGCTATTTGTGACAAACCCACAGCCAATATCATACTGAATGGGCACAAACTAGAAGCATTGCCTTTGAAAACTGGCACAAGACAGGGATGCCCTCTCTCAACACTCCTATTCAACATAGTGTTGGAAGTTCTGACTAGGGCAATCAGGCAAGAGAAAGAAATCAAGGGTATTCAGTTAGGAAAAGAAGAAGTCAAATTGTCCCTGTTTGCAGATGACATGATTGTATGTTTAGAAAACCCCATCATCTCAGCCCAAAATCTCCTTAAGCTGATAAGCAACTTCAGCAAAGTCTCAGGGTACAAAATTAATGTGCAAAAATCACAAGCATTCTTATACACCAGTAACAGACAAACAGAGAGCCAAATCATGAATGAACTCCATTCACAGTTGCTTCAAAGAGAATAAAATACCTAGGAATCCAACTTACAAGGGATGTAAAGGACCTCTTCAAGGAGAACTACAAACCACTGCTCAGTGAAATAAAAGACGACATAAACAAATGGAAGAACATACCATGCTCATGGATAGGAAGAATCAATATCGTGAAAATGGCCATACTGCCCAAGGTAATTTATAGATTCAATGCCATCCCCATCAAGCTACCAATGAGTTTCTTCACAGAATTGGAAAAAACTGCTTTAAAGTTCATGTGGAACCAAAAAAGAGCCTGCTTTGCCAAGACAATCCTAAGTCAAAAGAACAAAGCTGGAGGCATCACGCTACCTGACTTCAAACTATACTACAAGGCTACAGTAACCAAAACAGCAAGGTACTGGTACCGAAACAGAGATATAGACCAATGGAGCAGAACAGAGTCCTCATAAATAATACCACACATCTACAGCCATCTGATCTTTGACAAACCTGTGAAAAACAAGAAATGGGGAAAGGATTCCCTATTTAATAAATGGTGCTGGGAATATTGGCTAGCCATAAACAGAAAGCTGAAACTGGATCCTTTCCTTACTCCTTATATGAAAATTAATTCAAGATGGATTAGAGACTTAAATGTTAGACCTAATACCATAAAAACCCTAGAAGAAAACCTAGGTAATACCATTCAGGACATAGGCATGGGCAAGGATTTCATGTCTAAAACACCAAAGCAATGGCAACAAAAGCCAAAATTGCCAAATAGGATCTAATTAAACTAAAGAGCTTCTGCACAGCAAAAGAAACTACCATCAGAGTGAACAGGCAACTTACAGAATGGGAGAAAATTTTTGCAATCTACTCATCTGACAAAGGGCTAATATCCAGAACCTATAAAGAACACAAACAAATTTACAAGAAAAAAACAAACAACCCCATCAAAAAGTGAGCAAAGGATATGACAGACATTTCTCAAAAGAAGACATGCATACAGCCAACACATACATGAAAAAATGCTCATCATCACTGGCCATCAGAGAAATGCAAATCAAAACCACAATGAGATACCATCTTACACCAGTTAGAATGGCAATCATTAAAAAGTCAGGAAACAACAGGTGCTGGAGAGGATGTGGAGAAATAGGAACACTTTTACACTGCTGGTGGGATTGTAAACTAGTTCAACCATTATGAAAAAACAGTATGGAGATTCCTCAAGGATCTAGAACTAGAAGTACCATATGACCCAGCCACCCCATTACTGGGTATATACCCAAAGGATTATAAATCATGCTGTTATAAAGACACATGCACACATATGTTCATTGCGGCACTATTCACAATAGCAAGGACTTGGAATCAACCCAAATATCCATCAGTGACAGACTGGATTAAGAAAATGTGGCACATATATACCATGGAATACTATGCAGCCATAAAAAAGGATGAGTTTGTGTCCTTTGTAGGGACATGGATGCAGCTGGAAACCATCATTCTCAGCAAACTATCGCAAGAACAGAAAACTCACCACTGCATGTTCTCACTCATAGGTGGGAACTGAACAATGAGATCACTTGTACTCGGGAAGGGGAACATCATACACCGGGGCCTATTATGGGGAGAGGGAAGCGGGGGGATTGCATTGGGAGTTATACCTGATGAGTTGATGGGTGCTGACGAGTTGATGGGTGCAGCACACCAACATGGCAGAAGTATACATATGTAACAAACCTGCACGTTATGCACATGTACCCTAGAACTTAAAGTATAATAATAAAAAAAAAAGAAATATAAAAAAAAAAAGTTGTGCAAGAGAAGGGAGTAGAAAGCTCATCAAGAGATATAACAAAAGCTTTTCAAACATGAGAAAGATTAAATATCTAGATATAGGAAGATCAGAGAACACCAAACGGATTTGACCAAAATAAGATTACCCCAAGGTGTATAAAAAGATAAATGCTGCATGATTTAATTTTATAAGGTAGTCAAATTCATAGAGAAAATGGAATGGTGGTTGCCAGGTTCTTGGGAAGAGGGGCTTGGCGACTTTTTGTTAATGCGTATATAGGATTTCAGTTTTGCAAGATAAAAAGAGTTCTGGAGATTGCTTACAAATTAATTTGAATATGCATAACAGTATTAAACTAAATTCTTAAAATGATTATGATGGTGAACTTTATTTTATGTATAACTTATCACAATTTTAAAAATTAAAAATTAATAATAAATGTTTTCTTGATAACTTGGGAGTCATAGACCACCGTGAACACACCAGATCTTGTTTGAAAACTTAGAAATGTTTACTCCTAGTGTCAGGAAATAAATTATTGAGTCACATCTTTAGCAAGATTTTGATTTGTCAATCTTTTTAAATTTTAGCCAATTTAATGAAGAACAAATAGTATTTGCAGAAATCTTAATTTAAATTTTCCTGACTACTAATGTGTGAAGCGTCTTTCTCTCTATTTATTAATCATTTTAGTTTTTTGTTCTGTGAAATATGTGTCTTTTTAAATGGGTTGGTGTAAATGTACTAATTTGTATTGTACTAATACAAACCCACTGTTACAAATATCTGAGACTGGGTAATTTATGAAGAAAAGAGGTTTCCTTGGCTCAAGGTTCTGCAGGCAGTATAGGCAGCATAGCAGCTTCTCCTTCTCGGGAGGCCTCAGAGAACTTTTACTTATGGTGGAAGGCAAAACAGGAGAAGAAGCAGGACCAAGAGAGCAGGGGAAAAGGTGCTGCAAACTTTCAAACAACCAGATCGTGTGAGAACTCACTATACAGTGCCAAGGAGGGATGGTGTTCATCCATTCATGAGCTCTGCCCCCATGATCCAGTTACATCCCACCAGGCCTGATCTTCAACATTGGTAGTAACAATTTGACATGAGATTTGGGTGGGGAACAGAGACCCAAACCATATCAGTTTGTATCTTTTTTATTGCCATAGGAATTATTTATGTCCAAATGTCAATATATTGTTAGGTGCATCTATAACAAGTATTTTTTTCTTAGCTTATTTTTATTTACCTTTTAGAGTTTCCTAATTGGAGAGTGTAGCCATCCCTTGGTATTCTGGGAGACTGGCTCCAGGACACCACCTCCCTGCCTCCCAGACAGATACCAAAACTCAAGGATACTAAAGTCTTTTTATATAAAATGGTGAAGTATTTGCATAGAGCCTATGCACATCCTCCTGTATATTTTAAATCATCTCTAGATTACTTATAATACCAACACAATGTATATGCTATGTAAATAGTTGTATGGTATCTTTTATTTGTATTATTTTTTATTGCCTTTTAAAAATATTTTCGACCCACAGTTGGTTGAATTCGAGGATGCAAACCTGCAAATACAGAATGATTTGTTTTTTTTTTTTTTTTTTTTTTTTTTTTCCAAATATGGAATGTTGACTGTAGTCTAGTTTATCAATCTTTTATGGTTGGAACCTACTGTAATGTTGAAGCAATCTTTCTCTATTTCAAGCTTATATAGATATATTCTCATTCATTTAGTCTAGAGCTTTTAAGGTTTTGACTTTCTTATTTAAACCTCTAATGATTCCAATGAACAGTGTGAGGTGAGAATCAGATGTCTTTGCTGTTGGCTATGGATAATCAATATTATACCACTTTCAGCACTTACTATTAATTCATTCATTTCTTCTTGTCTACAATTCTACTTCTTTCTTATAGGAAGTCTCTATATAGGTATTGATCTGCTACTGTGCTTGCAGATTCACATGACAGAAATAAAGATTAGTGAACTTGAAGACATAGAAATTATAAAAAATGAAATGTATAGAGAAAAAAAAAAAGCCAACGGTGAGCCATGGGACATCTCCAAGACACCAAATATCATGTAAATAAAGTTCTCAAAAGTGGGGAGGTGGAAACCAAAAAATTTTTGGAGAAAAATTAGTAAAATACTTTCTGGATTTGATGAAAAGTACAAACCTACAGCTCTAAGAATCTCAATGAATGCCAAGCACAAGAAACATAAAGAGAACTATACCAAAGCGTATCATAATCAAATTACCCAACACCACTAAATGAACAATTCTTTTTTGTTTTTGTTTTTGTTTTTGTTGTTTTTTGTTTTTTGAGATAGTCTCACTTTGTCACTCAGGCTAGAGCGCAGTGGCACAATCTCGGCTTATTGCAATCTCTGCCTCCTGGGTTCAAGCAATTCTCCTGTCTCAGCCTCCTGAGTAGCTGGGACTACAGGCACCCACCACCATGCTCAGCTAATTTTTTCATTTTTGGTAGAGACAGGGTTTCACCATATTGGTCAGACTGGTCTTGAACCCCTGACCTCTGGTGATCCACCTGCCTCAGACTCCCAAAATGCTGGGATTACAGGCATGAGCCACTGCACCCAGCCATCTAACAATTCTTAAAAACAACCAGAGAGAATAAAAAATCTTATGTACTGAGGAGTACAGATAAGGACAGCAGATTTATTGATAGTTTAGCATAGTGGCAGGATACAGAGCGGTATACACAAATCCATGTACTCATGGCATATTGCCAACTTATTCCGCCATACCTCTCCAGGAATGATTCTTAGATTTAGTCTTTTCCAATTTCTACCTTCCCATTTCATTCCATACTCAAAAACAAAATTCTAGGCACAGCTTCTAACTTGGCGCTGAAATTACATACTAGAAGTTTAAAAATATATTCATATAAATGTTTCTCCTTATCCTATCTGAACATAATGCTTTTCTCTTTCTTGTCATAAGTTATATATTATTGAGCACAAAATAATCTTAAGATATTCTTCTAGGGCTCAAAATTTTTGACTGTCCTCTTGCTGGGTATAATTTATCTTATTTTCCACAACCTAAAAAATTTCTTCTCCATTTTCTTGCCAATGTTCTAGTATTATAACTTTTAAATGATTTTCTTTTCTAAGCAGCAAAATTCATTTTTCAAACCAAATTTCACATGAAAAATCTTACTTCAAATTTATAAAAGGAAAGTAGGAAAATAGAAAATGGAGCTGCTTTGGCTGACACGGGTTCCAGGGGACTGTGCCTGTTTAGTCTTCTGCACCTTCCGTCCATGGCCCCTGAGACAGTTCCACAGACCCTCTAGGAACCTTCCAAACTCAGCGTGAAAACTGGAGTAATGAGCTCAAATCTGTATTTCCATGCTGCACCAGCCTAGACAAAAAGAATAAGGTCACAAATATTTTTCTCAAAGAGTACATTTCTTTGACTTCACTGTCACCAGCCATATGAAAACTCCATTCTACACTCAAATTCTAGCCAAATGGTTCTGAAGGTTGTGAGGTATCAGTGCACATATGCTTTCCAACTCCTCTTGGTCACCATTAAGCTCGTATAATTTTTCCTGCATTCTTTTCCAACTTACTGTGATACCCCCGTTGATGCTTTTGTTTGTTTGTTTGTTTGTTTTTGTATTTGAAGAGGTCCTTAATGCTGGTAATATATAGATAGTGTGGACATCTACACCAAAGACATCATCTTCTATTACCACCTTAACCCCTGACACCATACAAAAGCTCCTAGAACCAGTAACCCACGCATTCATCCTCCACGATCATTGGTGATTTCAGACGAACACCTCTTTCAAGTATTGATACTTTTTAAATTTGCAAGACCTCTGTCATTGGTTGGAACAGAAAGATTACTTGAGTGGCAGAGTCTACCAAGAATCTACTAAGAAGATTCAGGGAATTTTGGTCTAAGACTGACCCATTATCCTTGAATAATACCTTGAACAAGCCTCTTGACTCTCCTATTCTGCAGGACCATGTAATTGTTCCTAAAACTGGAATGCATATAGGGGTGGCAGAAATGTGCAAGGAGGTACTTGGAGCCATGGAATAAGCATGTTCATTATCTTGATACATCAGTTTCCCATAATACATGTCAATTATTTCATAGTAAATATTTTAAAATATTAAATGTCTTAGTTTGTGCTGCTAAAACAAATTATGGCAGACTGGGTGGCTTAAATAACAAGCATTTATTTCTCACAGTCCTAAAGGCTGAAATTCTGAAGTCAGGGTGCCAGCATAGTTAGGCTCTGGTGAGAGATCTCTTCTAGGTTACAGACTTCTGACTTGTTGTATTCTCACATAGTGGAAAGAGGGCAATCTAGCCCACTGATCTGTTGTTAGAGGGAAACTAATCCCATTCATAAGAGCTCCACTCTCATAGCCTAACTACCTCCCCAAGGCCCCACTTCAAAATACTGTTAAATTAAGGATTAGATTTCAATATATGAATTTTAGGGGAACACACATATTCAGCTCATAACATTAACTAACATTTTTTAAAATGTGTAAAATTTGGGATATTTTAAAAGGCAAAACATAAGACTTCAAGGAAATTTTGTAGTGCAGCTATGCTCTCCAAACATTCTTAGCTAATGACCTCACTTCCTCACCCAGTTCAGCCTTTTGGGATATTATGCTGAGTTTTTCATAGGAGAATCTTTGGTTCTTTATGCAGAGACTCCATGAATTTTAGACATACCTAAATTCTAATGTGAGCCCAGCTTAGGCTCAAGCTGAGACTCCCCCATTTACATATTTCATTTCACATCTAAGTTGATTTTTTTCATAATGAAAGCCAACACACATCATTTCATTACATATTTGTTTAACTGTGTAACTGCTTTCCTAATTAAGCTCTAATGGATGGGATAATCCCATAAAACAACTTTATTCTTTTTTTCCACTGTCCTCCAAGCTCTTTTTATGGGCAGCCTTGTTCCCTTCTGCTCCATGAAATCTTGAACTTGTCCTAAAGCTTCTTGGTCCCTTTTAGTTACAAGAATAATATTATTTCAAAAATTATTATTCCTATTTTATGGATGAGGAAACTAAAACACTAAAAGGTTAGGTAATTTACTTGAGGTCAAGTGAGTGACAAGAGAGTAGAGCCAGAAATTTTGTGTCGAGTCAGTGCTTCTCAATGAATGAATAAGTAAACAGACTAAAGGAAGGGAGACCTTGAAGGCTTAGAAGACTGTTTTAGTAATCAAAGTGAGAAACAATAAGGGCCAGAACTAAGGCTATGTCGCTGTGGATGGCAAGGAGGAGACAGATTAAACTCATTAAAGAGGTAAGAGCAATAGAATCTAGTGACAGACTGAATGTGAGAGCTCACATTTGGCAGCAGGCCTGACTTTCTCTAGCATTAGTACTTCAGCCTTTGAATGTGAGTTTTTCTGGGATTACTACTTTATCTGTTATCTCATGTTATCCTATGGATAATTATTTAGCTCTGATCCTTTCTACAATAGTAATCAACCCTGCTTAAGCCAATTATCTCAATTCTTGCTGAGCAACTTTGGCCTTCTTGAAAACACCATATTTCAGTTATTACCTAGAGCACCAGTAAACTACCCTAATAAAATGAGAAAATTTGCCACATAATGAAGTTTTGTTTTCATCTTTGAAGTTAGGGCAAAAACAAGCTACACTAAGTATATTCATAAACTATCATAAAAACTAGCATAAAACTTTGAGAATATGAGTCTTGTCATATTTGGTAAGGTCATCTAACAATATAAATGTAAAAACCCACAAATATGTTCATGCGTGATATGGTTTGGCTGCATTCCCACTCAAATCTCATCTTGTAATTCCCATAATCCCCATGTGTTGGGGGAGGAATCCCACAATTATCTCAATCAGAGATAATTGAATCGTGGGGGCGGTTTTCCCCATCCTATTCTCGTGATAGTGAGTTAGCTCTCATGAGAGCTGATGGTTTTATAAGGGGCTTCCTCCTTCACTGGGCACTCATTCTTCTTCCTGCTGCCATGTGAAGAAGGACGTTTTTGCTTCCCCTTCTCTCATGATTATAAGTTACCTGAGATCAGTTCCTGCTTCAACCCACAGGAAGCATGCAAGTGCCTGAAGGGAGAAATACTCCTGAGGACAGCCAGACACAAACGAAGAAGGCAGCACTACCATCCCTAGCCCTGGATACTCTGCTGTGCAACTTGGCCAAAGGAGATGCCAAATCAGAGTAACTGTTCATTAGTACCATGCTGTAAGAAGTACCATCCACAGGTTCCCTCCTTATGAATCCTCACTAGCCAGTCCCTAGGATATCACTTTTGGGACCTCCTCAGGTTCTCCTAATCCTTTTCTAGAGCTAGGGCAAACCTGAGCTTCAGACACATTCTAGTGCCAAATAGGAGAAAGTGACCTAGTGGAAAAGGAAACAAGAAATTGAACAGGTAAATTTCAAAGACTCTCTATGCAAACATTCCCAATAAACACAAAAACAAGCTGAGAGACAGGGCTAGCTGGATTTCCTCGGCCAACTAATAATTCCTAAGCCTGGCTGGGGAAGGTGAACGCACCTATATTTAAACACAGGGCTTGTAACTCAGCTCACACCCAACCAATCAGGTAGTAAAGTAGACTCACTAAAATACGAATTAGGCTAAAGCAGGAGGTAAAGAAATAGTCAAATCGTATATTGCCTGAGAGCACAGAGGGAAGGACAATGATCGGGATATAAAGCCAGGCATTCGAGCAGGGAGCGGCAACCCCCTTTGGGTCCTTTCTCATTGTATGGGAGCTCTGTTTTCACTCTTAAATCTTGCTACTGCACACTCTTCTGGTCCATGTTTGTTATGACTCAAACTGCGCTTTCGCTCGCCATCCACCACTGCTGTTTGCTGCCCTCTCAGACCCTTCGTTGACTTCCACACCTCCTGATCCGGCAGGGTGTCTACTGTGCTCCTGATCCAGCGAGGCGCCCATTGCCACTCCTGATTGGGCTAAAGGCTCGCCATTGTTCCTGCATGGCTAAGTGCCCAGGTTCGTCCTAATTGAGCTGAACACTGGTCACTGGGTTCCATGGTTCTCTACCATGACCCATGGCTTCTAATAGAGCTATAACACTCACCATATGGCCCAAGGTTCCATTCCTTGGAATCCGTGAGGCCAAGAACCCCAGGTCAGAGGACAAAAGGCTTGCTGCCATATTGAGAGTGGCCTGCCTCCATCTTGGGTGCTGCCTGCCACATCTTGGGAGCTCTGAGAACAGAGACCCACCTGTAACAAAGCCAGACAGAGAAGACTGGAATAATTGATCCTTCCATGTGAAGACATAGATGTACATCCAAAAGAAATAATAACAAAGGAGGAGCCATGACCAACCCAAACAGACAAAGCAAGGAACCATTGTCTAACCCTAACAAGACAGAAATATGTCAACTTTTTTTTGAACGGTAAGGCTGAATTTACTTATTTATTTATTTTTCTTAAAATAAAAGACAGTGTGTGTGTGTGTGTGTCTGTCTATATATATATATAAATTTATGTATAAAATTTACCATTTTTAAGTGTAAAGCTCCTTGGTAATAAATATATTTATATTATTTTTCCCCCCTCTCCTATTTCCCTCATTCTCCAGTAACCATCATTCTATATCTTGGTCTCCAGTAACCATCATTCTATATCTTCATAATATCCACTTTTTTTAGCTCCCAAATAAGAGTAAGAACATACCATATTTGTCTGTGCTTGGCTTATTTCTCTTAACATGACCTCAAGTTCCATCCATGTTGCTGCAAATGGCAGGCTTTCATATGTCTTATGATTGAATAATATTTCATTGTGTATATGTACCACATTTTCTTTATCCATTCCTCCATTTATGGGCACTTAAACTGATTCTATATTTTGCCTATTGTGAATAGTGCTGCAATAACAATGGGAATGCAGATATCTTCTTGATACATTGATTTTTTAAATATATATACTCAGTAGTGAAATCAAATGGTAGTTCTATTTTCAATTTTGGAGAACCTCTGTATAATCTTCTGTACCGGCTGTACTAATTCCCACCAACTGTGTATGAGAATTCTCTTTTCTCCACATCCTTGCCAGCATCTGTTATTATCTATCTTTTTGATACAAGCCATTTTAACTGGGATGAGATGATATCTCATTGTGGTTTTAATTTGCATTTATCTGATATATAGTGATGTTTACCATTACTTTAATATAGCTGTTACTCATTTGTATATCTGCTTTTGAGAAGTGTCTATTCAGATCTTTTGTCCATTTTTAAATTGAGTTTTTAATTGTTTTCCTATTGAGTTGTTTGAGCTTTTTACATACTCTAGTTACTAATCCCTAGTCAGATAAATAGCTTGCAATTGTTTTTTCCCACTCTGGGTTGTTTCTTCACTCTGTTGATTATTTCCTTTGCTATTCAGAAGTTTTATAGTTTGATGTAATCCCAATTGTCTATTTTTGCTTTGGTTGCCTGTGCATTAGAGGTTACACAATAAATCTTTGTCCAGATCATTGTCCTGAAGTATTTCCTCAGAGTTTTCATCTAGTAATTCTTGGTTTTAGGTCTTAGATTCAAGTCTTTAATTCATTTTGATTTAATTTTTGTGTATGGTAAGAGATAGGGGTCTAGTTTCATTCTTCTGCATATAGTTATGCAATTTTCTCAGCACCACCTATTGAAAAGGCTGGCCTTTCCCCATTTTAAGTTCTTGATGCGTTTGCTGAAGATGAACTGGCTGCAAATGCATGGATATATTTCCAGATTATTATTCTGTTTTATTTCTCTCTGTGTCCCTTTTTATGCCAGTACCATACTGTTTTGGTTACTATAGCTTTGTAATAGATTTGAAGTCAGGTAGTGTGATGTCTCCGGCTTTGTTCTTTTTGTTCAGGATTGCTTTGGCTATTTAGGATCTTTTGCAGTTCCACATAAATTTCAGATTTTTAAAAAATTTCTGTGAAGAATGTCATTGGAATTTTGATGGGATTGCAGTGAATCTGGAAATTGCTTGGGGTAGTATTGTCATTTTCACAATATTAAGTTTTCCAATCCATGAGTGGAGAATATTTTTCTAGTTTTTTGGTGCTTTCTTCTATTTCTTTCAGCAGAGTTTTATAGTTTTCCTTGTGTAAGTGTTTCACATCTTTGGTTACATTGATTCCCAGGTATTGCATATTCTTTGTAGCTTTAAATGAGATTGCCTTCTTGATTTCATTTTTGGCTAGATCAGTCTTGGTGTATAGAAACACTACTAATTTTTGTACATTGATTTTGTATCCTGCAACTTTACTAAATTCCTGTATGAGTTATAACAGTTTTTTTTTCGGTAGGATCTTTAGTTTTTCGACATATAAGATCATGTCATCTGTGAACAAAGCTAATTTGACCTCCATCTTTCCAGTTTGGGTTTTCCTTCATTTCTTTTTCTTATCTAATTGCTCTGTCCAGGACTTCCAGGATTATATTGAATAACAGCAAAATAGTATTGAAAGTGGGCATTCTTGTCTTGGTCTAGCCTTTAGAGGAAAAGTCTTCAATTCTTCCCTGTTAAGTGTGATGTTAGCTATGGGTTTGTCATAGATTGCTTTTGTTATTTTCAGGTATGCTTCTTCTATGCCCAGTTTGTTGAGGGTTTTTATCATAAAGGAATGTTGAATTTTATCAGATGCCTTTACCTTTATGATATCTATTGAAATAATTATATGATTCTTGTTCTTGACTCTGTTAACGTGGTGTATAACATGCATTGATTTGCATATGTTGAACCATCCTGTATATCTGGAATGAATTCTACTTGACAATGGTGAATTATGTTTTTAATGTATTGTTGCATTTGGCTTGCTAGTATTTTACTGAGGACTTTTACATCTATGTTCATCAGTGATATTGGCCTCTAGCTTCTTTTTTTTTTATAAAAAATATGTCCTTGTCTGGTTTTGGTATCACAGTAACACTGGCCTTGTATAATGAGTTTGTAAGTATTCCCTCCCTCCTCTTTAATCGTTTTGAAGTATTTGAATAGAATTGGTATTAGTTCTTTAAATGTTTGGTAGAACTTAGCAGTGAAATTATCAGGTCCTTTGCTTTTCTTTGATGGGAGACCTTTTATTATGGTTTTGATTTCATAACTTATTATTGGTTTATTGAGGTTTTCTATTTATTGATGGTTCAATATTGGTAGGTTGCATGTGTCCAGGAATTTATTTATTTCTTCTATATTTTCCAATTTGTTGGCATGTAAGAGTTCCTAATTGTTTCTAATGATTCTTAGTATTTCTGAGGTCTCAGTTGTCATGTCTCCTTTTTTGTTCCTACTTTTATTTATTTGGGTCTTCTCTGTTTTTTTCTTATTCTGGCTAAGGATGATTTGGAGCTCCTTTATATGCTATTTGCTTCTTTTCTCTTGCTACCTTTACAATTTTATATTTGTGCTTGATCTTTGACAGTTTGATTATTAAATACCTTCATCAGTCTTATTTGACTAATGTAATGCTCTGAGGCCTTCCTGTACCTGAATATTTATATCTTTCTCATGTTTTGGAAAGTATTCTCTTATTATTTCTTTGAATAAGCTTTCTACCCTTGCTCCTGCTCTGCTCTCTCTTGAACATCAATAATTTTTAGATTTTGTCTTTGAGGTAATTTTCTATATCTTCTAAGTGGCCTTCTCTCATTTTCATTCTTTTTTCTTTTCTCTCCTCCGTGTATTTTTTAAGAGTCAGTCTTTGAGCTCATTGATTCTCTTCTCTGCTTGACCTATTCTGCAGTTGAGACCCTCTAAAGAGTTTCTTAGTTCAGCAAATGTAGTTCTCAGTTACAAGATTTCTGTTTATGATTATTTCAATTTCCTTGTTAAATTTCTCTGATAAATATCTGAATTGCTTTTCTGTGTTATCTTAGAGATAACAAAGTTTCCTTAAAACAACTGTTTTGAATTCTTGGTCAGAGAGTTCACAAATCGCCGTCTCAGGAGGGTCAGTTGCTGGAACTTTGCTTTGTCTAGCAGGTTATGGTTCCATGTTTGCTGTTGTTTCTTGTGGGCATACATCTATGTATTTGTATTGAATAATTAGTTATTTATTCCAGCTTTTTCTGTCTGGTTTGGTTTGGTTTTTATTGAATACGATTGCTTAATGAATCTTCACTGCTAGCTTGCTGCCTTGTTTTCGGCTCTAGGTGGCGCGGTAAGCCTATGTTTACTTTGACTTTAGGAAATGGCCAGAGCACTGCCTGTCCCATAAGGAGGAGGTCCAAAGGGATTATCCTAGCACTGTGGGAAGGCCGGCCGCGGGTGTGTGCCCAGGGGACCTTAGGAACATACTTGCTACATGATTTCTACTGATTTGGCATCTCCTTTGGTCAAGTTACAAGGAGTTTTTACGGCTGAGGATGGTAGTCCTGGCTTCCCTATTTGTCTCTGCCAGCCGTCACGGACATTTCTCCCTCCAGGTAGTCACAATGCTACCTGTGGTTTAAGGCAAAGGCAGGTCTCTTGGTAGAAAACCAAAGAAGATGATAAAACTGATTGACAATCTCAATTTCACATTTTTCAGTGCAGAAACCACGAGTTGAGGGCAGATTTTTCATGCTGCCGATGCGTGGCGGAATGCAGGGAAGAAGCATCATGGATGTAGAATCTGGTTCTCCTACCATTTGCTCAGAATTTTTCCACTTCTCCCTAGCTACAGGGACTGTCTCATCCTCATACAGGATCTCTGGGTTGCTGCTGGTGAAGATCTTGCTGCTGTGTATTTCTTTTTGGTTTCTGGTGTAGGGAAGAGAAGCAAGCTTGCTTCTATGCTGCCATTTGGGATTAGAAAACCAATATGTGAACTTTATAACTAAGAATTCAAAATAGCAATTTTAAGGAAACTCAGTGACCTACAAGATAACATAGAAAAACAATTCAGATACTTATCCGAGAAATTTAACAAGAAAATTGAAATAATAATTTAAAAATGAAACAGAAATCTTGGAACGGAGAACCACACTTGCTGAATTGAAACACTCTTTAGAGGATCTCAATAACAGAATGGGTTAGAGAAAAGAATCAGTGAGCTCAAAGACTGGCTATTAAGAAAATACAGTTCAAAGACAGAAAAGAAAAAACAAACAATGAAAAGAAAAGAAGGCCACCTATAAGATATAGAAAATAACCTCAAAAGACCAAATCTTAAAATTATTGGTGTTAAAGGGGGTGCTGAGCAAGAGCAAGGGAAGAAAAGCTTATCCTAAGAAATAATAACAGAGCACTTTCCAAAACTCATGAAAGACAGAAATATCTAGATATAAAAGGGTCAGGGAACACCAAATAGATTCAACCCAAATAACACTAACCAAGGCATATAATAATCGAACTTTCAAATATCAAAGACAAAGAGAAGATCCGGAAAGCAGCAAAAGAGTAAAATAACAAAGCAACTCCAGTTCACCTGGCAATAGACTCACAATGGAAACCATGTAGGCCAGAAAGAAATAGGACAGCATCGGCAAAGAGAAATTGTCTTTCACAGACAAAAGCTAAGAGAATTCACCCCTACTAGACCCATCTTGCAAGAAATGCTAAAGGGAATTCTTCAACCTGAAATTTTAAAATGCTAACATATAAGTATACTAATTAAAAGAAAACATTTCAAGGTATAAAATCCAATGGTAAAATTAAGTATGAATACAACCCCAGAATATGCCAATAATTTAATTGTAGTATGCAACCCAATCATAACTCTAGTATGAAGCTTATAAAGACAAATCTATCAAAAACAATAATAGTGACAACCTGTTCAAAATAGATATTTTTTAAATATGTAAACTGATAAAATAAAAATTCAAAGTGTTTGTGAGGGTATGGAGTTAAAGCGTAGAGTGGTTTTTTTTTCATTATTATTATACTTTAAGTTCTGAGATACATGTGCAGAATGTGCAGGTTTGTTACATAGGCATGGTGGTTTGCTGCACCCATCAACCCGTCATCTATATTAGGTATTTCTCCTAATGCTACCCCTCCCTTAGCCCCCCAGCCTCTGACAGGCCCCAGTGTGTGATGTTCCTCTCCCTGTGTCCATGTGTTCTCATTGTTCAACTTCCACTTATGAGTGAGAACACGTGGTGTATGGTTTTCTGTTCTTGTGTTAGTTTGCTGAGAATGATGGTTTCCAGCTTCACCCATGTCCCTGCAAAGGATGTGAACTTATCTTTTTTAGGGCTGCATAGTATTCCATTGTGTATATGTGCCACATTTTCTTTATGCAGTCTATCATTGATGGGCATTTGGGTTGGTTCAAAGTCTTTGCTATTGCTATAGTGCTGCAAGAAACATACTTGCACATGTGTCATTACAGTAGAATGATTTATAATTCTTTAGGTATATATCCAGTAATGAGATTGCTGGGTCAAATGGTATTTCTGGTTCTAGATCCTTGAGGAATCACCACATTGTCTTCCATAATGGTTGAACTAATTTACTCTTCCACCAACAGTGCAAAAGCATCCCTGTTTCTCCACATCCTCTCCAGCATCTGTTGTTTCCTGACTTTTTAATGATTGCCATTCTAACTGGTATGAGGTGTTATCTTCTTGTGGTTTTGATTTGCATTTCTCTAATGACCAGTGATAATGAACTTTTTTCTTATATATATTTTTTGGCTGCCTGAATATCTTCTTTTAAGAAGTGCCTGTTCATGTCTTTCACCCATTTTTTGATGGGGTTGTTTGTTTTTCTTGTAAATTTGTTTAAGTTCATTGTAGATTCTGGATATTAGCCCTTTGTCAGATGAATAGATTGCAAAATTTTTCTTTCGTTCTGTAGGTTGCCTGTTCACTCTGATGATAGAGTCTTTTGCTGTGCAGAAGCTCCTTAATTTAAGTAGATCCCATTTGTCAATTTTGGCTTTTGTTGCCATTGCTTTTGGTGTTTTAGTCATGAAGACTTTGCCCATGCCTATGTCCTGAATGGTACTGCCTAGGTTTTCTTATTGGGTACTTATAGTTTTAGACCTTATGTTTAAGTATTTAATCCATCTTCAGTTAATTTTTGTTTAAGGTATAAGGAAGGGGTCCAGCTTCAGTTTTCTGCATATAGCTAACCACTTTTCCTAACACCACTTATTAAATAAGGAATCCTTTCACTATTGCTTATTTTTATCATTTGTCAAAGATCAGATGGCTGTAAATGAGTGGTGTTATTTCTGAGGCCTGTGTTCTGTTCTATTGGTCTATATATCTGCTTTGTTACCAGTACCATGCTGTTTTGATTACTGTGGTCTTATAGTATAGTTTGAAGTCAGGTAGCATGATGCCTCCTGCATTTTTCTGTTTGTTTAGGATTGTCTTGGCTATATGGGCTCTTTTTTGTTTCCACATGAAATTTAAAGTAGTTTTTTCTAATTCTGTGAAGAAAGTTAATGGTAGCTTGATAGGGATAGCATTGAATGTATAAATTACTTTGGGAAGTATGGTCTTTTTGACAATATTGAGTCTTCCTATCCATGAGCATAGAATGTTTTCCCATTTGTTTGTGTCCTCTCTTATTTCCTTGAGCAGTGGTTTCTAGTTCTCCTTGAAGGGTCCTTCACATCCCTTTTAAGTTGTATTCCTAGGTATTTTATTCTCTTTGTAGCAATTGTGAATGGGATTCCACTCATGATTTGGCTCTCTGTTTGTCTATTATTGGTGTATAGGAATGCTTGTGATTTTTGCACATTGATTTTGTATCCTGAGACTTTGCTGAAGTTGCTGATAAAGCTTAAGGGGATTTTGGGCTGATATGATGGGTTTTCCTAAATATACAATCATGTCTTCTGCAAATAGAGACAATTTGACTTCCTCTCTTCCTATTTGAATACTTTTATTTCTTTCTCTTGCCTGATTGCCCTGACCAGAACTTCCAATACTATGTTGAATAGGAGTGGTGAGAGAGGGCATCCTTGTCTTGTGCCAGTTTTCAAAGGAAATGCTTCCAGCTTTTGCCCAATCAGTATGATATTGGCTGTGAGTTTGTCATAAATAGCTCTTGTTTTTTAATTTGTTCCATCAATACCTAGTTTATTGAGAGTTTTTAGCAGGAAGGGGTGTAGAATTTTATCGAAGGCCTTTTCTGCATCTATTGAGATAATCATATGGTTTTTGTCATTGGTTCTGTTTATATGATGAATTACGTTTATTGTTTTGCATATGTTGAACCAGCCTTGCATCTCAGGAATGAAGCTGACATGATCATGGTGGATAAGCTTTTTCATGTGCTGCTGGATTAGGTTTGCCAGTATTTTATTGAGGATTTTTGCATCAATGTTCATCAGAGATATTGGCCTGAAGTTTTCTTTTTTGTTGTTGTTGTTGTGTCTCTGCCAGGTTTTGGTATCAGGGTGATGCTGACCTCATAAAATGAGTTAGGGAGGAGTCTCTTTTTTTCTATTGTTTGGAATAGTTTCAGAAGGCATGGTACCAGCTCCTCTTTGTACCTCTGGTAGAATTCAGTTGTGAATTTGTCTGGTCCTGGGCTTTTCTTGGCTGGTAGGCTATTAATTACTGCTTCAATTTCAGAACTTATTATTGGTCTATTCAGGGATTTGACTTCTTCCTGGGTTAGTATTGGGAGGGTGTATGTGTTTCGGAATGTATCCACTTCTACTAGATTTTCTATTTTATTTGTGTAGAGGTGTTTATAGTATTCTCTAATGGTAGTTTGTATTTCTGTGGGATCAGTGGTGATATCCCCTTTGTCATTTTTTATTGTGTCTATTTGATTCTTCTTTCTTTTCTTCTTTATTAGTTGGGATAGTGGTCTATCTATTTTGTTAATCCTTTCAAAAAAGCAGCTCCTGGTTTCATTGATTTTTTTGAAGGGTTTTTTGTGTCTCTGTCTCCTTCAGCTCTATTCTGATTTTAGTTATTTCTTGTCTTCTGCTAGCTTTTGAATTTGTTTGTTGTTGCTTCTCTAGTCCTTTTAATTGTAACACTAGGGTGTCGATTTTAGATCTTTCCCACTTTCTCCTGTGGGCATTTAGTGCTATAAATTTTCCTCTAAACACTTCTTTAGCTGTGTCCCAGAGATTCTGGTATGTTGTGTCTTTCTTCTTATTGGTTTTAAATAACTTATTTATTTATGCCTTTATTTTGTTTAGTCATTCAGGAGCAGGTTGTTCAGTTTCCATGTAGTTGTGTGGTTTTGAGTGAGTTTCTTAATCCTGAGTTCTAATTTGATTGCACTGTGGTCCTAGAGTCTGTTTGTTATGATTACCATTATTTTGCATTTGCTGAGGAGTGTTTTACTTCTCAGTAAAATTATGTGGTCAATTTTAGAATAAGTGCGATCTGGGGCTGAGAAGAATGTATATTCTGTTGATTTGGGGTGGGGAGTTCTGTACATGTCTATTAGGTCTGTTTGATCCAGAGCTGAGTTCAAGTCCTGAATATCCTTGTGAGCAGTTTTGTTTTTTAGTTTTTTCTTTTATTTCTATTTTATTGTGCTCTAAGTTGTCATCTCCTTAAAATAACTTGTTATATTTTAAAGATGTTTGTTGTAAGCCTCAAGGTAACCACAATGCAAAAACCTATAATAGTACAGTAAAAACAAAAAACAATGAATTAAAAGCTTACTATCAGAGAAAATCACTTAACCATGAAGGAAGATGGTAATAAAGGAAGAGTCTGAGAACAACCAGAAAATAAGAAAAAAATTGTCAGTAGTAAGTCCTTACTTGTCAATAATAGCACTAAATACAAACGTTCTCAATTCTCCAATTAAATGTTGTAGAGGTGCTGAATGGGTAAAGAAACAAGACCCAAGTACATGCTGCCTTCAAGAACGACAAGCAATTTAGAGATTCAATGCAATCCCTGTCAAAATTCTGACTTTCTTCACACACACACACACACAAAAATCCTCAAAATTTGTATAGAACCACACACTAGAAAATTCCCTGAATAGCCCAAGCAATCCTGAGTAAACAAACAAAACAACAACAACAACAAAAAACCAAACAAACAAAAAAACAAAGCTGGAAGCATCATACTATCCAACTTTAAAACATACTACAAAGGTATGGTAACCAAATTAGCATGACTAGTAGAAAAACAGACATGTACACTTGTAGAATAGAATAGAGAACCCAGATATCAGTAAACACATTTAAAGATAGATCAGTTTTTACAAAGACACCAAGAACAGACAATGGGGGAAGGGCAGTCTCTTTAATAAATGGTGCTGGGAAAACCAGACAACCATATGCATAAGAGTGAAATTAGACTCCTATGTTTCAGTGTATACGAAAATTTAATCAAAATGAATTAAAGACTTAAATATAATGCCTGAAACTATGAAGCTACTAGAAGAAAACATTGGGGAAACATTCCAGGACATTGGTCTGGGCAAAGCACAGGCAACAAGAACAAAAATTGACAATTGAGATTACATCAAGCTAAAAAGCTTCTGTACAGCAAGGAAAACAATCACCAAAGTAAAGAGACAGCTCAGAATGGGAGAAAATTTTTACAAACTATCCATTTCACAAGTATTGGTAACTAGAATATATAAGGAGCTCCAACAATTCAATAGCGTAAAACAAATTAATCTGATTTTAAAATGGACAACAAATCTGAACAGACATTTCTCAGATGAAGGCACACAAATGGCCAACAGTTATATGAAAATATGCTCAACATCACTAGTCACAAGAGAAATGCAAATCCAAACCACAATGAGATATCATCTAACCCCACTTACAATGGCATTTATCAAAATGACAAGTAATAACAGATGCTGGTGAGGATGGAGAGAAAGGGGAACCCTCATACATGTTGGTGGAAATGTAAATTAAAATGACCACTATGAAAAATGGTATGGAGTTCCTCCTAAAACTAAAAATAGAGCTACACATGACCCAGCAATTAACTACTGCGTATATATCCAAAAGAAATAAAACTGATATATCAAAGAGATATCTGCACTCCCACGTTTATTGTAGAATTATTCACAATAGCCAAAATATGTAATCAACCTAAGTGTCCATCAATGGATGAGTGTATAAAGAAACTGTGGTATGTATACATAATGGAATATTATTCAACCACAATAACTAATGCAAACCTGTCATTTGCAGCAACATAGCTGGAACTGGAGGTCATTATGCTATGTGAAATAAGCCAAGCACAGAGAGACAAACATGGCTTATTCTCACTCATATGTGGTAGACACAAAAGTAGATATCATGAAGATAGAGACTAGATTGATGGTTACCAAGGCCAAGAATTGTTGGGAGTGAGGAGGAAGAACAGAGATTGAATAGTGGGTAAAAGTATACAGTTAATTGAAAGAAATAAGACATTGTGTTCCATAGTTCAGTAGGGTGAGTCAATCTATTGCACATTTCAAAACAGCTAGAAGAGAATGATTCAAATGTTCCTAGCACAAAGAAAAGTATTTAAGATGATGTACATCCCAATTACCCAGATTTGATTGTATTAATCCAGTCTCACACTACTATAAAAAACTGCCCCAAAATGGATAATTTTTAAATAAAAGAGGCATGATTGACTCACAGTTCAGCAGGGCCAGGGAGGCCTCAGGAAACTTACAATCATGACAGAATGCACCTCTTAACAGGGCGTCAGGACAGAGAATGAGTGTCAAGTGAAAGGGGAAGCCCCTTGTAAAACCATCAGACCTCATGAGAACTCATTCATTATCACAAGAACAACATGGGGGAAATCGCATGATTCAATTACCTCCCACTGCTCCCTCCCTTGACACGTGGGGATTATGGGAACTGAAATTCAAGATGAGATTTGGATGGGGAAACAGCCAAACCATATCATGAATGTATCAGACTATCACATGTATCCCCCAAATTTGTACATTTTTATGTATTAATGAAAAATTTAAAAATTATAAAGTATACAATAATCATACAAATACATGACAATAAATGATATAGTACAAGTTCAGAGAGGGTACCATATTTATTATGTTTGTTTTTGGATTATATACTGGTAAGGGGTGCATCTTACATATTCATTCCCTGACTTAACTTTATTGTGATAAACTTTAAAGGTTGCACCTCTTACATCTATGGCCACACACACACACACACACACCCCAGAGAAAAAGTGTGACATTAGAAACAAAACTAGACATTTTAAAGAGGTTTGATGATGAACAGCAAGGTGTGGATATTGGAAGACTCATGTTTACCCCTCACTAGGATAGGGAGTAAACGTCCCTCCCCACATTACCCACCACCACTATGACCTCTGTCACTCACAGATTCACCAAAAATTGGGTACTTATCTTGTTTTCATTAATTTTTCTGAAATGTATATATAATTCACATATATTTCAGTGTTTAATATTAGAAGTATTTTGATCTTTATTTAGAAGTTTGATGATGTTTTTGTGACCAGAAATATGCCTTAGGAAAATAACTATTACTTCTATCAATTAGTCTATAGCAAAATCTGTTTTGTTGTTCATTTCATTTAAAGTCACAGTTTCTAAGAATTTATTGATGAGGTTAAGTGAGGTCTTACAGTACACTGCTTTAGTGGGTCATTAGTCAAAGTCTTCTCCCAAGGCCATTAATTTTCCAATATTTCCAACCTAGGCCTTACTAGTATAGTGGACTCTGGTAACCAGGGAAAGCCCTTGGAAGATAAACAGTGAGCACTGAAGTGGTGCAGATCAGGTGGATATGGGTGGGTATCCAATAGCACAGGCTATAGCTCTGAATTTTATTCACTTCAAGTTTTGTTAGCATATTTAATAAGAAAGTACTGGAAACCATGGAAGAATGCTCTTTGATTTTTTCATTTGCATTTTTCCTTATTTCTAAAGACAAGTAAAATTTTTAAAACAAATTAAGAGAGAATAAACAAATTTTGTTATGCTTTTGTTTTGAGAAATACTCTTTGAGGTTTGCTATATTGCTCTACATTTTCAATTATTAAAAAAGCAAATTACTATAGCTAGTATTTTTTCTATCACTGAAAAAAAAGCCTTTAAGTAGAAGCAAAAAAAAAAAAAAAAAAAAAAAAAATAGAAGAGTTTTCCATTAGGTAAAACTCTTCAACTGCCATTTGTGAATCTTTCCTATTAGTTTCATGACAAATGAAATTTGAGAAATTAGAGAAATTGGGAAAAATTAACTCACCTCCTTCAGACTATCTGCACAACCTTCTTACATTTGCTGTATGTTCAGGCGGTCTCTTCATGAATAAGCTTCACTCTAAAGAGAGGAAAAGACTACTGAGGTAAATTACTTATCTGGTTTTAGATATCCGTTTGCATTTGGAAATCATGGTCATTTGGCTCAGTGGTAAATGAAAATGATTTCAACAGGATTTTTTCACAATTTTCTGGGAGCTGCAGGAACCCCACTTACTTTGCCAAAGGCCACTGAATCCAACTTTCACAGTAAAAGGAATTCCCAGGATGCCTGGAGTCATATTACATGGGTTAATCAACATTAACCCACGGTTAATGTTAATCAACATGAACCTGGAGTTGCTTCACTTGTGCTAATTCCCATTTCAAATTTAATTATCATTTTAGAAACTTTCTTGTGCTTCTCTAATTATTTTAATTATGCAAAATGTCAGATTATCTACTTCCCCACACTGTGTTTTAGAATTTGCTTATAGCAAAAAATGAAAGTATTGCTCTGGAATTCAGAAGCAAGGGAGACACAATAGCTAAAACTAACCAGATGTCAGTACCATGTTATTTGTAAAGACAGAATTTGTTTGTTTGTTTGTTTGTTTTTGCTGTTCTGTTCACCATTGTGCTCTCAGCACCTAAACATTCTACGTGTACAGAAGCAAAATAACTAAGAACTTCTGAAGGTACTTCCATGATTTCTTGATTTTTATAATATAATCCACTCTGAATAATTCTGAGTTCTTGAACAAATTTGGTATGCAAAGGTATAAAATGTGTCCTCATGTGCTGGCATTGTGGTACTGTACTAATGCTTGGCACAATGGAAGCAGTGAACACGGCAAGGAAGTAAGGACTGCTTTCATCAAAAGGGCACAACTCTGCTAGATACCCTTTAAATTTGAATATGATGATTTTGAGGACCATGGGAAATGTCTTAAAGAAACAGGTTGCTACAAATAGAAAAGCTAATTTTAGAACAACCCTTGAAATTAATTTCCTTTCTTTCAAAATGATTCTCACTGACTATTTTGAATATCAATATAAAAACTAATATATAAGTATATATAAATATATAAAACTATATATTTATTACAATTAATATTTTATGTCCATATGGCACTTTTTCTTCCATTTCATTTTGCAGTATTCTTCGTGATGCTATAATGCTATATATAAGAGACAAACAATGATCTTATCAACAGATACATCACCTTCAGAAAGAATCAACAGAAACATGACTATTTTACAGAAATGTCTTGTATTTTTTTAAAAAATCTTTTAATGGTGATGAAACAAAAAAGCAAATACAGAAAACACATACTAAAAACAAACAATTTGTTATGCAGCAGGATCTTAGGACGATCTAAGGCCCATCAGAAGCCTTCAAAACAGGCAGAAAATGATTACTATCTGAGTCTCTGTCAATAGAACACTGAGTAAAAATACATGGTTACCTAGTTCAATTTTAATATGCAGTATTAACCAGCAATGCCCCCCAATGGAATGGGATATAAATTATAAATGAATATAAGTATATACAGTGATATATAATATGTGCTGTAGGCAAGTTCTGAATTTTAGCAACTAAATGTCTACATCAATGCAAATATTA
This sequence comes from Macaca mulatta, assembly GCF_049350105.2. NCBI lineage: Eukaryota > Metazoa > Chordata > Mammalia > Primates > Cercopithecidae > Macaca > Macaca mulatta. The sequence continues at coordinate 59,678,651 of NC_133410.1, forward strand.
CACTTTTCTGAGAGGTATAGAGATAGAACCTAAATAATTCAAAATTTAATGCAAATGAGAACTGACTTATGCATTAGGCACAGTAGGCATAGTGCCTAGGGCCTACAATAATTTTAGGGGCCCATGAAGTTGTTTTAATTGCCTTTAAAGTCAGAACAAAAACATGAAGTTTTACAGTCTAAGAAAGTGTTATTTTTTCTCACAACAGAAATAAAGATAAAATTTTTAGGACCCACAAAAATCTCCTACATTTTACCTAAAACAGGAAAAATGTTGAAGTATTTTAAGTTACACCAAAAATGATTTTAAGTATTGATATTATGATAGCTGCAGAGTCCCACAAAGGTAAAAATGTCTAAGGCCCACAAAAGTTATTTTGTACTCATGCCAACATCAAATGAATGCAAATGGAGAATTTTTTTGTTTTAATTTTTTTAATAAGCAAATCTGAAAGCATTTTGGATAGCCTTGCTTTCGGATAATCATATTTAGATAAAAGAAAACTCTATTGATTAGAAAGATGAGCCTACCTTCACACAGTGCTATAGAAAGCATGCAACTGCCAAGAGAGCAATAGAGCAACAGCCAGCTTGGAAGTCATATTTACACTGGATTGTTTCTTTCCAGTTTCCCACAGTCCCTAGACACTGGAGTGCTTAGCTGTCCCTGGGGACTTGTTGTGCTGGCTGGAGTGCTCCTGACGCTTTTTATATTATTGCAACACTAAATGTGTATGGATAGTCATCCTTGCACTATGTTACTGGAAATTACACAAAATTCAATATGCCACTATGCACTTTGAAACCAACCCTGACAGAAACAAACACTCCCAGGTCTCAGTAAATTTTCAGCGTGCTTAAAATTTAACCTGATTTAGTATAACTATTTTGTTAAATGTACACACCTCTCAATTTGATTGTTATTTTTATTTGAATTTCTAATTTTATAGCATTTATATTTTGAAACAAACTTAAAACTTATATAGAAAAGTTGAAAGAAGAGTCTAAAGAATTCCAGAATGTTTTTTGCCCAGATTTTCCAGTATTTCCTAAGAACAAGAAAATTCTCTTATAAAAGTGGAATACAACTATCAAAACTAGGAAATTAATGGTGATACAATACTAATACCTAATCTATAGATTTTATTCAAATTATGACAATTATCCCAATAATATCCTTTACTTCGATGGGTGGATAAATGAATGGATAGGTAGATAAAACTGCTTCAGGGTCCAATGCACGTTCAAGTATTGCATTTAGTTGTCATGTTTCTTTAGTCTTCTTTATTCTGGAGTAATTCCTCAATTTGAATTTATATGATGTTTCCTTATGATTAGGTCCATTTTTGGCAGCAATATTCCAGGGTGCTGTTGTGTACTTCTCAGTACAATTTATTATAATATATCCCTGATATGGTTTGGTTCTGTGTCCCCACCCAAATTCCATGTTAAATTGTAATTCCCAGTGTTGGAGGAGGTACCTGCTGTGAGGTGATTAAATCATGGGGATAATTTCCCCCTTGCTGTTCTCATGATAGTGAGTTATCTTGAGAGCTGATGGTTTAAAAGTGTGTGGCACTTCCCCATTCACTCTCTCTCTCTCTCTCATGCCACTGTGTGAAGAGGTGCTTGCTTCCCCTTCACCCTTCTACCGTGATTATAAGTTTCCCGTGGTTTTCCAGTCATGCTTCCTGTACAGCCTGCAGAACTGTGAGAAAATTAAACCTCTTTTTCTTATAAATTACCTAGCCTCAGGTAGTTCTTTATAGTAGACTACAATTTGGAATACAACCCCTATTTCCAAATATACAAAAATAATTAAAAGGATTTCTCCCCAGGAAGTAGGATATTAAAATATGTTTATGTCCTGGAAAAAAAATTGCTGAATATATTAGTTTGCTAGGGCTGCCATAACAAAATGCCTTAGACTGGGTGGCTTACATAACAGGAATTTATTTTCTTACAGTTCTAGAGGCTGGAAGTCCAAGATCAAGGTTTCAATAGCTTTGATTTTTTCTGAGGACTCTCTCCTTGGCTTGAAGATAGTTGCCTTGTCATTGTGTCCTCACATGCAATGGTCCCCAACCTCTTTGGCACCACGGACCAATTTCATGGAAGACTATTTTTCTGTGGATTGGGGTAAGGGGATGCTTTAGGGATAATTCAAGCGCATTTACATTTATTGTATACTTTATTTCTATTATTATTACACTGCAATATATAATTAAATAATTATACAACTCTATAATGTAGAATCAGTGGGAGCTCTGAGCTTGTTTTCCTGCAACTAGATAGTCCCATGTGCGGGTGATGGGAGGCAGTGACACCTGAAGTATATTGCTTATGCCCAGTCGGCTCCATAATCTCATTTTGGTTGCTGTCACTGCAGAAAACCCTGCTTCACAAAGATTGGATATTGGAAATGGAAGCAGGATTTTCAGTACTTTTGTGGCAGTCTCGGGATATTCCACCTTGACTTTAATCCAGAATGTATGGAGATTCGAAGTTGTCTCAAATATGCTTTTAAGGCCATTGTCATTTGCCGTCTCAAACAGTTGATCCTCTTCTAGCACGGACAAGTCAGTTCACTTGGCTTATTCACAAATGGGACAGATTCATTTCTTCACAGTCCTAGGGTTTTTGTAGTTAGAAAATAATGCTTAAACTCTTTTGAAAGCTGAGATAGGTGATCATGCACTAGCTTGGAGAAAGAAGGCCATGGCTCAATCTTTTCCAAAATCTTTGCTAATTTTGGAACATGTCAAAAATCCCACTGTTCACTTGTTGCCCCCATAATTCCAAATTGGCTTTGAATGCAGTCCCTCTATCTGCCGACTTGAACACAGCTGTCATTCTTCTCTGAAGTGAAAGATTGAGTTCACTGAGCAGGTTGAATATGTCCACAAGTAAGCAAGTTTTGTAACCCATTCTGTGTCACTGAAACATGCTGCCAGTGGTGACTGTTTTTCTAAAATAAATCTCTGGAGTGGTTCTCATAACTCAAACACTCTGGCCAGTGATCTAACTTTAGAAAGCAATGTCGAGCAAGATGGCCGAATAGGAACAGCTCCAGTCGCCAAGTCCCAGCGCGAGCGACACAGAAGACCGGTGATTTCTGCATTTTCAACTGAGGTCCTGGGTTCATCTCCCTAGGGAGTGCCGGACAATCAGTGCTGGTCAGCTGCTGTGGCCGACCAGCGAGAGCTAAAGCAGAGGGAGGCATCGCCTCACCTGGGAAGTGCAAGGGGGAAGGGAATCCCTTTTCCTAGCCAGGGGAACTGAGACACACAACACCTGGAAAATCGGGTAACTCCCACCCCAATACTGTGCTTTAAGCAAACAGGCACACCAGGAGATTATATCCCACACCTGGCCAGGAGGGTCCCACGCCCACGGAGCCTCCCTCATTGCCAGCACAGCAGTCTGTGATCTAACCGCAAGGCAGCAGCGAGGCTAGGGGAGGGGTGCCCGCCATTGCTGAGGCTTAAGTAGGTAAACAAAGCCGCTGGGAAGCTCGAACTGGGTGGAGCTCACAGCAGCTCAAGGGAACCTGCCTGTCTCTGTAGACTCCACCACTGGGGACAGGGCACAGCTAAACAACAAAAGCAGCAGAAACCTCTGCAGACGCAAACGACTCTGTCTGACAGCTTTGAAGAGAGCAGTGGATCTCCCAACATGGAGGTTGAGATCTGAGAAGGGACAGACTGCCTGCTCAAGTGGGTCCCTGACCCCTGAGTAGCCTAACTGGGAGACATCCCCCACTAGGGGCAGTCTGACACCCCACACCTCACAGGGTGGAGTACACCCCTGAGAGGAAGCTTCCAAAACAAGAATCAGACAGGTACCCTCGCTGTTCAGCAATATTCTATCTTCTGCAGCCTCTGCTGCTGATACCCAGGCAAACAGGGTCTGGAGTGGACCTCAAGCAATCTCCAACAGACCTACAGCTGAGGGTCCTGACTGTTAGAAGGAAAAATAACAAACAGGAAGGACACCCACACCAAAACCCCATCAGTACGTCACCATCATCAAAGACCAGAGGCAGATAAAACCACAAAGATGGGGAAAAAGCAGGGCAGAAAAGCTGGAAATTCAAAAAATAAGAGCGCATCTCCCCCAGCAAAGGAGCGCAGCTCATCGCCAGCAACGGATCAAAGCTGGACGGAGAATGACTTTGACGAGATGAGAGAAGAAGGCTTCAGTCCATCAAACGTCTCAGAGCTAAAGGAGGAATTACGTACCCAGCGCAAAGAAACTAAAAATCTTGAAAAAGAGTGGAAGAATTGATAGCTAGAGTAATTAATTCAGAGAAGGTCATAAAAAAAATGAAAGAGATGAAAACCATGACATGAGAAATACGTGACAAATGCACAAGCTTCAGTAACCAACTCGATCAACTGGAAGAAAGAGTATCAGAGATTGAGGATCAAATGAATGAAATGAAGTGAGAAGAGAAACCAAAAGAAAAAAGAAGAAAAAGAAATGAACAAAGCCTGCAAGAAGTATGGGATTATGTGAAAAGACCAAATCTACATCTGATTGGGGTGCCTGAAAGTGAGGGGGGAAATGTAACCAAGTTGGAAAACACTCTTCAGGATATCATCCAGGAGAACTTCCCCAACCTAGTAGGGCAAGCCAACATTCAAATCCAGGAAATACAGAGAACGCCACAAAGATACTCCTCGAGAAGAGCAACTCCAAGACACATAATTGCCAGATTCACCAAAGTTGAAATGAAGGAAAAAATCTTAAGGGCAGCCAGAGAGAAAGGTCGGGTTACCCACAAAGGGAAGCCCATCAGACTAACAGCAGATCTCTCGGCAGAAACTCTACAAGCCAGAAGAGAGTGGGGGCCAATATTCAACATTCTTAAAGAAAAGAATTTTAAACCCAGAATTTCATATCCAGCCAAACTAAGTTTCATAAGTGAAGGAGAAATAAAATCCTTTACAGATAAGCAAATGCTTAGAGATTTTGTCACCACCAGGCCTGCCTTACAAGAGACCCTGAAGGAAGCACTAAACATGGAAAGGAACAACTGGTACCAGCCATTGCAAAAACATGCCAAAATGTAAAGACCATCAAGGCTAGGAAGAAACTGCATCAACTAACGAGCAAAATAACCAGTTAATATCATAATGGCAGGATCAAGTTCACACATAACAATCTTAACCTTAAATGTAAATGGACTCAATGCTCCAATTAAAAGACACAGACTGGCAAACTGGATAAAGAGTCAAGACCCATCAGTCTGCTGTATTCAGGAGACGCATCTCACATGCAGAGACATACATAGGCTCAAAATAAAGGGATGGAGGAAGATCTACCAAGCAAATGGAGAACAAAAAAAAGCAGGGGTTGCAATACTAGTCTCTGATAAAATAGACTTTAAACCATCAAAGATCAAAACAGACAAGGCCATTACATAATGGTAAAGAGATCAATTCAACAGGAAGAGCTAACTATCCTAAATATATATGCACCCAATACAGGAGCACCCAGATTCATAAAGCAAGTCCTTAGAGACTTACAAAGAGATTTAGACTCCCATACAATAATAATGGGAGACTTCAACACTCCACTGTCAACATTAGACAGATCAACGAGACAGAAGTTAACAAGGATATCCAGGAATTGAACTCATCTCTGCAGCAAGCAGACCTAATAGACATCTATAGAACTCTCCACCCCAGATCAACAGAATATACATTCTTCTCAGCACCACATCGCACTTATTCCAAAATTGACCACATAATTGGAAGTAAAGCACTCCTCAGCAAATGTACAAGAACAGAAATTATAACAAACTGTCTCTCAGACCACAGTGCAATCAAACTAGAACTCAGGACTAAGAAACTCATTCAAAACCGCTCAACTACATGGAAACTGAACAACCTGCTCCTGAATGACTACTGGGTACATAACGAAATGAAGGCAGAAATAAAGATGTTCTTTGAAACCAATGAGAACAAAGATACAACATACCAGAATCTCTGGGACACATTTAAGGCAGTGTGTAGAGCGAAATTTATAGCACTAAATGCCCACAAGAGAAAGCAGGAAAGATCTAAAATTGACACTCTAACATCACAATTAAAAGAACTAGAGAAGCAAGAGCAAACACATTCGAAAGCTAGCAGAAGGCAAGAAATAACTAAAATCAGAGAAGAACTGAAGGAGATAGAGACACAAAAAACCCTCCAAAAAATCAATGAATCCAGGAGTTGGTTTTTTGAGAAGATCAACAAAATTGACAGACCGCTAGCAAGACTAATAAAGAAGAAAAGAGAGAAGAATCAAATAGATACAATAAAAAATGATAAAGGGGATATCACCACCGACCCCACAGAAATACAAACTACCATCACAGAATACTATAAACACCTCTACACAAATAAACTAGAAAATCTAGAAGAAATGGATAATTTCCTGGACCCTTACACTCTCCCAAGACTAAACCAGGAAGAAGTTGAATCCCTGAATAGACCAATAGCAGGCTCTGAAATTGAGGCAATAATTAATAGCCTACCAACCAAAAAAACTCCAGGACCAGATGGATTCACAGCTGAATTCTACCAGAGGTACAAAGAGGAGCTGGTACCATTCCTTCTGAAGCTATTCCAATCAATGGAAAAAGAGGGAATCCTCCCTAACTCATTTTATGAGGCCAACATCATCCTGATACCAAAGCCTGGCAGAGACACAACAAAAAAAGAGAATTTTAGACCAATATCCCTGATGAGCATCGATGCAAAAATCCTCAATAAAATACTGGCAAACCGGATTCAGCAACACATCAAAAAGCTTATCCACCATGATCAAGTGGGCTTCATCCCTGGGATGCAAGGCTGGTTCAACATTCTCAAATCAATAAACATAATCCAGCATATAAACAGAACCAAAGACAAGAACCACATGATTATCTCAATAGATGCAGAAAAGGCCTTTGACAAAATTCAACAGCCCTTCATGCTAAAAACGCTCAATAAATTCGGTATTGATGTAACGTACCTCAAAATCATAAGAGCTATTTATGACAAACCCACAGCCAATATCATACTGAATGGGCAAAAACTGAAAAAATTCCCTTTGAAAACTGGCACAAGACAGGGATGCCCTCTCTCAACACTCCTATTCAACATAGTATTGGAAGTTCTGGCTAGGGCAATCAGGCAGGAGAAAGAAATCAAGGATATTCAGTTAGGAAAAGAAGAAGTCAAATTGTCCCTGTTTGCAGATGACATGATTATGTATTTAGAAAACCCCATTGTCTCAGCCCAAAATCTCCTTAAGCTGATAAGCAACTTCAGCAAAGTCTCAGGATACAAAATTAATGTGCAAAAATCACAAGCATTCTTATACACCAGTAACAGACAAACAGAGAGCCAAATCATGAATGAACTTCCATTCACAATTGCTTCAAAGAGAATAAAATACCTAGGAATCCATCTTACAAGGGATGTAAAGGAGAACTACAAACCACTGCTCAGTGAAATAAAAGAAGACACAAACAAATGGAAGAACATACCATGCTCATGGATAGGAAGAGTCAATATCGTGAAAATGGCCATACTGCCCAAGGTTATTTATAGATTCAATGCCATCCCCATCAAGCTACCAATGGGTTTCTTCACAGAATTGGAAAAAACTGCTGTAAAGTTCATATGGAACCAAAAAAGAGCCCGCATCTCCAAAACAATCCTAAGTCAAAAGAACAAAGCTGGAGGCATCACGCTACCTGACTTCAAACTATACTACAAGGCTACAGTAGCCAAAACAGCATGGTACTGGTACCAAAACAGAGATATAGACCAATGGAACAGAACAGAGTCCTCGGAAATAATACCACACATCTACAGCCATCTGATCTTTGACAAACCTGAGAGAAACAAGAAATAGGGAAAGGATTCCCTATTTAATAAATGGTGCTGGGAAAATTGGCTAGCCATAAGGAGAAAGCTGAAACTGGATCCTTTCCTTACTCCTTATACGAAAATTAATTCAAGATGGATTAGAGACTTAAATGTTAGACCTAATACCATAAAAACCCTAGAGGAAAACCCATTCAGGATATAGGCATGGGCAAAGACTTCATGTCTAAAACACCAAAGGCAACGGCAGCAAAAGCCAAAATTGACAAATGGGATCTAATTAAATAAAGAGCTTCTGCACAGCAAAAGAAACTACCATCAGAGTGAACAGGCAACCTACAGAATGGGAGACAATTTTTGCAATCTACTCATGTGACAAAGGGCTAATATCCAGAACCTACAAAGAACTCAAACAAATTTACAAGAAAAAAACAAACAACCCCATCAAAAAGTGGGCAAAGGATATGAACAGACATTTCTCAAAAGAAGACATGCATACAGCCAACAGACACATGAAAAAATGCTCATCATCACTGGCCATCAGAGAAATGCAAATCAAAACCACAATGAGATACCATCTTACACCAGTTAGAATGGCAACCATTAAAAAGTCAGGAAACAACAGGTGCTGGAGAGGATGTGGAGAAATAGGAACACTTTTACACTGTTGGTGGGACTGTAAACTAGTTCAACCATTATGGAAAACAGTATGGCGATTCCTCAAGGATCTAGAACTAGATGTACCATATGACCCAGCCATCCCATAACTGGGTATATACCCAAAGGATTATAAATCATGCTGCTGTAAAGACACATGCACACGTATGTTTATTGCAGCACTATTCACAATAGCAAAGACTTGGAATCAACCCAAATGTCCATCAGTGACAGACTGGATTAAGAAAATGTGGCACATATACACACCATGGACTACTATGCAGCCATAAAAAAGGATGAGTTTGTGTCCTTTGTAGGGACATGGATGCAGCTGGAAACCATCATTCTTAGCAAACTATCCCAAGAACAGAAAACCAAACACCGCATGTTCTCACTCATAGGTGGGAACTGAACAATGAGATCACTTGGACTCGGGAAGGGGAACATCACACACCGGGGCCTATCATGGGGGGATTGCATGGGAGTTATACCTGATGTAAATGACGAGTTGATGGGTGCTGACGAGTTGATGGGTGCAGCACACCAACATGGCACAAATATACATATGTAACAAATCTGCACGTTATGCACATGTTTCCTTGAACTTAAAGTATAATAATAATAATAAATAAATAAATAAAAAAGAAAGCAATCTCACTTATGTGTATAAGAGAAGATTGTATGCTCTGTGTCCATCTCCTTGCAGAGATGCATGAACAGACATGAGTTAAGGGCATGCACTTTAATGTGGTTATTAATTTTAATCACACCTTGCAAAACGTTGTTAAATTTAGGTGACATTTTTTGGCTAGCTGACATTTTCCTATGGATGGCACAGTGTGAAGAGTTACATTCAGAAGTGACCTCGTTGACCCAAGTAGTGAAACCAGAAAGCTGTCCAGTCATGGCAATTGGTCCTTCCATGCTTATACCAACACAAAATGACCAATTGAGTTTTCCTGATATGCAGTCATTCAAAGACTTGAATAGTTCTGCAGCTATCGTACTAGTTGGCAACAAAAGTGCACATAACATATCCTCATGTACATCTTCTGAAAAATATATTGCACAAAAATAAGTATTGTTGCCTTACCAACATTGGTAGACTCATCAACCCGGATCACATACTGTGATGGCTCATTAACTCTCCGTAACAATTGTGCCTCCACATTCTCTGCTTTTTCTTCAAATCATCTAGTTATGGTGCTAGCCGAATGAGAAACACATGCCGCCTTTTGACTGCAGCCTCTCCTAAAAGTTCATGGCATATGTGCTGGCAGCAGGCAGGATCAACTCTTCACCAATAGTAAAGGGCCTCTTAACTTTAGCAATGTGATTAGCCACTACAAATGATGCTGTCAGTACAGACACATTTAATAAAATGCTGGCTTTCAATAATTGCTTCTGTTCTTCTTGTCCATACTGTTTTTTCCTTTTTAAAAACTCCAAAGTCTTGTTTAATGCAGGGTGCTTGGTCTCCACACAGTGAAGCAGTCTTGAAGGTTTCATGGCTTCAATGGATAGCCAGTCACCACATATTATACAAAGAGGTCTTGGAGAATGTGAATTATCTGGTGCAATGAACCTGTAATTTAAGTAGGACTCATAGTATTTCCTCTTAAATGCAGCTTTCTTTTTGTTGTTTGTTGGCAGTCTTAGAGTCTTCTGCTGTCTCATCATTGGGTCTTCCCTCTTTTCAAAGAAACTCTCCAGTGAAGATTATTTTTATTCATTTTGGCTAGGGTTAGCTTGTGGGCTTACAAAAACTATGATTGAGACAGGTGTGCAGTGCTGCAAAGAGGTGCGGATGGAAGTGGTAAATAAAATAATGGGCAGGACACACATGGACTAAAATAAGTGTCAGATTCTGACTTAAAGCCTGCCACCAGATGCAGCTGTACAGTTGAAGTACATCAACTCCCTTGCCACTATAAAGTCAGCCACCAGGTGCAGCTTGATTATCACCTGCCACTCACTGATAGGGTTTTGATATGAGTCTGCAGGCAACTGATTTATTATGGTCTCTGGGCAGTCAAACCTCTCTGCTAATGTTAGTCTGTGTTTGCAACCACTCCTCAGAGCTAGCATCACCACCTCAGCTCCACCTCAGATCATCAGGTACTAGATTCTCATAAGGAGCATGCAACCTAGATCCTTCTCATGAGCAGTTCACAATAGGGTTTGCGCTCCTATGAGAATCTAATGCCACCACTGATCTGACAGGAGGCAGGGCTCAGGAGGTAATATGGGCAATGGGGAGTGGCTATAAATACAGATGAAGCTTTGCTCCCTCGCCTGTGGCTCACCTCCTGCTGTGTGGCATGGTTCCTAACAAGCCATGGACCACTATCAGCTCTTGGCTCAGGGCTGGGGACCCTTGCTCACATGACCTTTTCTCTGTGCGTATGCATCTCTGGTGTCTTTTCCTCTTCTTAAAATGACACCGGTCATCTTAGATTAAGACCAATCCACATGACCTCATTTAACCTTAACTACCTCTTTAAAGACCCTATTTCTAAATGCAGTCATATTGTGAGGTGTACTGAGGGTTCAGACTTTAACACATGAATTTACAGGGAATGCAATTCAGTCCATAATACTTAATGAAATGCCTTTGCTCTATTTCTACTATTATTTATTTTGTTTTATAAGAAAAGTTTCAGTTTCTGGTATAATGTGCACTGTTGAAGAGCCTTTGCAGTAATTACAATTAATAAGTACTTTATTTTTATCTAGCACCAATGAACAGCTCAGGCCTATGTATTTTTTTGTGTGAGTCAGGAGAGGACAAAAGAGGATTAAAATGTGTATTAATGTGCTCACTAGACAAGAAAAGCAAACTTTTATTCTATAAGTGTTTAGTTTTTTATATCTTTAACTTTTGATATTTTACTAAACTTATTTGTTCATTAACTTAATAATGTTATTTAATAGAATCAGTGTTATTCATAATTTCATAAACACTTTTTCAACATCCTATGTACTAAGCACTGTGGTAGGAGTTATAAGTACAACACCAAATAGGATATATGGGAAAGATATATAAGAAAGATATATAAATAAGATATTTCTTCCCTTAGCGGTCTTTCAGTCTAGTGAGGATATGAACTGGCAAGTAAAATGTAGTCAGCAGAGTATGATATCATGGATAAATACAGAGCCCATGGAAGCAAATGGACAGGACTTTGCATCTGTTTGGTGGGAATTGCTATAGAAACCGAGAATTAGGGTTGAGCATAGAGTTTTTAAGACAAAAGTGATGGGTGAAAAGAAGAGGTGACAGTCCTCAGAGCCAAACAGTGTTTACATCTGTGTGCTCTCTCCTTTAGAAGCTCTAGGCCTTCTGCAGAAGCAGCTCTCCTGAGGGAAGTTGCTGCATGGACTTTCAGGCCACTGATTGATTCTTCTTGCAAAGAAATGACCCCAAATATTTGAACCTTTGAACATGTGCTCAGGGAAGCTATTGATCTATATATAGATCCTGCATATAACCTATGCATTCTTTAAAACTCAACCCAAGCAGCACCCCTGCTTGAATGCTTCCTGAAAGATCATTCTTTCACCGTCCACCTCCCTGTACAGATTAAGATCTGAAAGTTTGTTCTGCCGGTCTGGGAACCTTTCTGTACCCTGTAGCCTGGAAACCCACTGTATCTTTTCTCAACTGACTTTCTGGTTGTTTTCCTGTTAACAATAGTAGCTGAATCTGAATCCCAAGCACCTCACACATAGTAAACACTCAGAAAAAATCTGCTGAACAGTGTTAGTCTTTCAGAGTCATTCTGGCTCAGCAGCCAAAAGATCCTGTGTCCGAGGCCAGTTTCCTTCTGTTGGCTCCATTCTAAGCTCAGCATGCCATGACTCACTGTTTCCTAGACAATGTCATTTGTTGGCATGGCTATGAAGCCCCATCCACTTGTGGACTTTCCCAAGGATTTCAGAATCTCCCTTTAAAATCCCTTTCTCCAAGCATTTCCATCACAGGGGCCTCAAGATCAAAGGAGTTATAGAATATTGTTACCCTGAGGATAAATATTGTTACCCTGAGCGTAAAACCCTGAGGGAAATTGCCAGACATTTCCCACATGAACTTTACTTATAGCATCTACAAAAGAGAAAACAATATGTGGTTTACTTTATAAATTTGGTGAAATAAAACCTAATAAGCTAATTTTAATGTAGCAGACATGAGTGTGATTTGAGTGGAGAACCAGAAAGATAGAAAGATATATATATGCCTAGTCCAAACTACCACTTTAGTGTCAAGGAAAGAAAAATCTCTTTGAACCGAAGCCAAGGAAAACTTTTCATAAAATCATGTAGGTCTGTTTCATTGTTTTGGCCATACAACAGCATCTTCTTTCATTTGTTACTGTTACTAGTTACTAGGGTCACAGTTGCTAACCTAAAAAATAAGGATGAACACTTTTAGATAATTTAAAAAACAATGCCAATAAGATAAATCAAGACATAATCACAATCATAGATAAATGTACCATTAAGCTAATTAGAGCCCCTCACTTTTTCAGGCTTTTTTCAGGGCCTTGGGAAGGGCCCTAGGAATGTGCTCATGTGGTCATATGGTTTTATACAATTTGCTGATAAGTCATATATTTAATCAAGTTGATTAGGACTGCTTTTGTTTCTCTCACTCTGACTTTATTTCTTTACAGTTCTCCTTATATTGGGTGATGTTGGAGTAGCTAGACATGTTTTTGAGATGTGGCTGGGGGAAGTTGAGTTGAGGGTACTCAAATTTAGTTTAGCTTTAGTGATATGTATTTTATTGGTTGACAGTTATCTTATGAATGGTTCTGTTTTTACTAGCCATCCTGGTGTGAGACTGGCTCCCAGGTATACTCCTTTGCTTACTGTGCACACTCACTCAGCATTCTGATGCAGAAATCAGAATGTGTCCTAATATACACAATACGAAAATGATGCAGGTATGGAAAAGACAAGGTTGAAATGCACAGATCCAGGAGCTAGTCTGGGGAATATTATTCTAATAATCAGAGTGAAAAATCATAAGCAGATAATTCACTTTATATCAATCCTAGATTAAAAAAACCCTCCCCTTCAGGAATATACTCAATAATACAGGGTCTTTGATTATAAATACTTTATATTTTTTCCCTTATTTGATTGGAATGATCATGTTCAATTGGAATTTAATAATGTTTCATAGAATATCAGAATTTCTGTGTTTGTAGAGCACGTACCTGTAGAAGCATGACAAACAATGAGTTCATCCATATGCGATGCTGCATACTTTATGCATTCAGCTATCAATAATAGCTATTTTTATTGATAAATGTAATTTAATTTAATCACTTATATTTACATTGCTAATATACAGAGTTTTTCTTTCAAACCACAGGTTAATACACACTAAAGGACAATGCCGTTAAAGGAGAAGAGGAACTTTGGAAACTATGCTGTCTGAAAGGAAAGCAAGGCACTCTTCATTAACAGCTAGTGGGTTCCTAATTTCTGCCCATGAAGGCATATTCATATTGAGAGAGCACCCTGTGAAGGGGAAGAACCATGCACGCTAATTCTTGTTGTCTTCTTCTGAGCTAGTGGGCTCATCGTTCATACAAACTAATGTGTCAACATTAAAACCAAAAGGGAGTTGAATTGATAAATGACTTGGGAGGCTCTAACAGTTGTAATAACTATGGCGACAGAAGAACACTGGCCATAATATTTGTTATTACCACTGGTATCTGGATCTATAACTAAAAAAGCTTCTTCATTTCTCCAAACTAATAGATATGACAGGTATTCATTATTTTTGCCACACTTAGCTCTACTTAAAGAAATATTCTAAACTCAATCTCAAATCCACTAATGGAATTTCTGTTGCAGTCTCTCCTATAGTCAAAAAATAATTAGAGTAACTGAATAGTAGTTTTATACCAGATAGATATTTGAAGAAGAAATAGTCCTCATATATACTTAAATATTCTCCAAATATCTCCCTTGCCCTCCCCCTAATACCATCATTTATTTGTTTCAGGGAAATGGCATTTTAATAAAACACTTACTGTGATGTACCATTTACTGGGCAAGGGCAGCTGCCTGGCCAATTTGAAAGAGCACAGAAGCAAAGGCTTAATGCTTTGATCTAGAATCCTGGCTCCACCAATTCTCTGAGTCCCAGTTACCTCCTCTGTCAAGGGCTAATAACCCTTGTTTTTGAGGTTGGTGTGAGAATCAAATGAATTAATCCATAGAAAAAGCCAGCACACTGCCTATCCTGGAGCAAATACTCAATATGTATTTTAATTCCCCCACTCTTTGCAGCTTTGCCCATGACCTCTACTGCAGCCTCAAGCCCCACAAACCTAGACATTAATTTGTATGTTAATAATCTCCCATGTTTGCGAGAGAGTTTGGAGCTTTGATATTCATCTACCATTGGTAAGCCAGCTTATCTGAGGTCCCACAGCTGATCAATTACAGGGCTGAAATGGTTAACTCTAGGTCCAGTACGCTACCTGCTCTCCACTCTCTCCTACACAGCCTCTCACATAGCTTTGAGGGGGAACAAACAGCGCTTTTCAACAAAGGAAAGTGTGCTGAATCCGTGAATTATTACTTTGACCTAGAACATTTCAAAAGAAGAGCTTAAGGGAAAATTTAAAATTATAAGAGAAAATAACTTCTACTTCCCTGACCTGTTTTTTTATCCCAGTTACGGTGACTCACCTCCTTCGCTTCAGGCATCTTGCTTGAGTGCTGTAGTGCATCATAGGATATGCTCATCATGGAAAAAAAAAACCCAGTACCCAAGGAGAAAAACCAAGCCCCCACTAGAATGTCAGCTCCATAAGGGCAGGGATTTTTCTGTTTTATTTAGTGATGTCTCCCAAGTTCTTAAAATACTACCTGGAACATAGTAGGTGCTCTGGTGAATGAGTCAGTTCTATTGAATAAGAATGAGAGTGTGAATTCTAACATCACAACAGAATCTCAGGCAACTGTGATCTGGCCCTTAGTCTGAATTCCCACAGTACTTAGGCAAGTTGGCCTGGAACTGCTCTCAGGGATCAAGTGAGGTGTCAGGTGGTCTCCATCTACACTGCAAACTTTTATAGGGCAAGGGCTGGGCCTTGTCTCTCAGCTCAATGCTAATCCCCAGCAGATGCGTTTTAAACAGACACATACACGTACATGCATATATATATATATATATATATATATATATATATACTCTTTGAGAAACTGATATTTGTACAAATTTGAAAGTAGTTTTATAGGCATATTTCTACATAATAGATTCAATTTGCTTAAACCACAGTAATACATGTACTTTAAAAAAAAAATTCAAAATGCCAATTTCTTAATTTGCAATCTAGTCACCTATGTGTTGGTATCTTTTAACCAAAAGGTTAAGTACCTGAATTGGGCCATTTCTGAGTTACTATAAAGGACTATAAAGCACTATAAAGGAATAACCATGAATGGCTAACTTATAAAGAAAAGAGGTTTAATTGGCTCATAGTTCTGCAGGCTGTGCAAGCATGACTTCAGCAACTGCTTCTGGTGAGGGCCTCAGAAAACTTACAATCATGGCAAAAGAAAAAGCAAGAGCAGTGAATGTCACATGGTGAGAGAAAGATCAAGAGAGAGAAGAGGGAAGGTCCCAGACTCTACAACTAGATCTCACATGAGCTAACTGAGCAAGAACTCACTTATCACCAAGGGGGATAGTGCTAAGCAATTCATAAGGAATCCGTCCCCAAGATGCATTCCCCTCCCACCAGACCCCTCCTCCAACATTGGGAATCACATTTCCACATGAGATTTGGAGGGGACAAACATCCAAACTATATCAGTATCTAAATTAGAAGACTGTGCAGAGTTAAAGGCAAAGGACATGGAGAATTTTGAGGGCTCTTTCATCAAGGTATGGTGAGGCTTAACAGAGGCCACCTCCTGGTCAACAGTTCAGGGTCCCTCCTCCCCGTTCCACCACTTGGCTATTTTTATGTTTGTGGTAACTATATTTCATGCTGTGGATAGTAGTTTAAATAGGAGGGCATTCTATAAAAAAGTTTTGAGAAAATGGTGACAAACTTTAAGCAAATAAATAATAAGAATGTTTTTTAAAATTACATAAAAATGAAACTTTTCCATCTAGTTTGGGATAACATTCTTCTATGGCTTCCTGGGTTGTTCCTCCAATGACTCTCTTTTTTGTGTGTGCCTTCTGAGTCACCTACCCTTGTTTTCTCCTATGAATCTGGACACCATACTTTCAGAAATAGAGGGCAGGATATCCAGTCCTTGTAATGCATTGGAGAGTAAAATTTTTAAAATCAAAATGTCACAGGAAACAGAGAATGAGAATTTACTAAGTTTTGTAGACTAACATACTGTTACAGGACTCCTTTGGTGCTGCTTCACCAGCTGAAAATCTCTGTGGCTGCTGTGACCTCTGCTTGTGGTCTTGCCAGGGTCTGCTGGGCTCACTCTTCCCACTCAGCCTGGTGGGCTGTACTCAGCTTGTGCTACCTGCCTGGATCCCACATCTGAACAGGGACTCTGTGTTTTGCCTGTGGCTAAACTGGGCATGCTACAGGCAGCTTTTGCATTGGGAGCCGGAGTCTAGATAAGGGGAATGCAGTGGCACCTGAAAACTCAGAGATGCCAGCAACTGTGGAGCCCCAAGTGATGTTACAGCTCTAGCCCGGGGAATCCCGAGGTCTAAGCTCCCAAGAAATGTTGCAGCTTTTGTAGTTTAGCAAGCCAGCCAGGAGGGAATGGTGCCTAACTGCTTCACTTCTTTGAGCCTGCAGCTTGGAGGATGGAGACATGTTACAGCTCTCCCTGCTGCTTGCAGCTTAGAGGATGGAGATGTGTTGTGTCATGACTCATTTGTTCCTGCTAAATAGGTTGATGTGGCACCCAGTGGCTTTTTTCACTCCTGTAACTCAGTGAGCAGGAGTATGTGTTACACCCTTTTGGCAGGTTCCGGGTTCTTGTCCTGTGACTAAGAAGAATGACGTACATAGACACTGGAGAGTGCGCAAAGCAGAGAATAATTTTCCTGAGTGTCAGAAAAGCTCTTAATACAAGAGGGAACTTGAAGTGGATAGTCCTCTGTGTGAGAGGAGACTCAAAAGCAGGTGGCTGTCTGTAAGGCTGAGTCTAGGGTTTTTATGGGCTCCGAATGGGGGAGTATAGGCTGATTGATCTATGGGTAGGCCTGGAAAAAGCATCATTATATTGGCTAAAAGGCATCGAGGAAATTCTCACTCTGGTCATGGGCTTTACCCAGAACTGGCAGCTCAATTTTCAGGCTCCTGGCTGTCTTTGGCTTGCAGATCAGGTTTTACCAGGGACACATCCCTGTCTGCCTAAGAATTTGTCTATCTCCTGTTGCTATCAATATGACCAATTTGACCAGCCATTTACAGGTCAAATTATGTGACTACATAGTGTGGCATGTGAAGATCCTAACTATACCCAGATAGATTATTATAAGTATCATCTTCCCCATTCTTGTGTTCTAGTCTCCAGTAGAATATATCAACTGTCAATTCATCAGAAATACTACCAACACCAAAAAAAAACCAAAAAAACCCTTTCAATCAGGAAAAGTTAAATTTATTAGAATTACTCAACAGGAAGAATGATGCTCTGACAGCATTTTAGTGTCTCAGAGGAAAATGTTCAGAGAACTGGGCTTAAAATGTTTAAAACTGATCTGACAAGGTAAGGAATGAACTGGAATTGGGCACAACTGCTGACATAATAGAGCTAGTGAACAAAAGAGGTGAGGTCTTGCTAGAATAAGCAAACTTGTCTGAGGAGTGATCTGCTAGCTCAGATGTGCAAACTGATGTCCTGAATAAACTGACTTAGAAGAATTTCCTGAAACAAATGGCAAAGTTCTCCATGAGCTTAGTTTTATTTTCTACATAAGAATTTCCTGGAACAAAGAGTTAAGTCATAGTAATACAAATAGTGTTAGTTATCCAAAGAATGCTCTAAAAAGCAGAGAACTTCTCAGTAGCCTCAACTCCTGGAACAGTACCTAGTATAAAATAAGTGTACATAGAAATATATCTGGTAGTCAAAAAATATTACAATATTTGTTGAGTTGAATGAAGATTATCTTGGTCCTAATTATAATGTTAATTGAGATAGAAATTGTTGCAGATTTGAAAATGCCCACAAGAGGAAGCCAGGGATCTGAATTCTAGTACTGATTCTACCACTAACTACTAATCTGTCTGAAACTCCATTTATTTACCAGACTAATAAGCAAATCTGACTAGATTATTTCTAAGATCCCTTTAATTCCAAAATACACTATCACTTTCCACATTCACTTAGGAATATTTAGACCTCCTGCAGATACACATTTAACTACTAGGGCACACAGGCTTCAGTTGTTGCTTAGAAAAGATAATGCATTCTGAGATTAGGGCTGATGGAAAGATATTCCAAAGTCTCACTTGGTGTCTATTAATAGCAATTTGGGGATCAATAGAATGCCTCATGTGTCCCAGAACATGTAGGCATGGGGTGCCCAGATTTATGATCCAGAGGAAAAAAATCCTTCACCTTCTAGTATTTCATTCCTAGAGCCTTTGCTTGTTTCAAAATAAAAACAATAACAATAACAAGAATAATAATAATAATAAATAAAAGTGGTATTGCTATCAGTCCAGTGAGAACAACTCCCAAGAATTTTCTGTTTATAAGAGTTGCCTAGATGATGAAACCCAGGAAAAATCAATGAGTTAAAGAGAAAACCAGCTAAAGGGGAAAAAATATCCAACAGATCCCAGCAGAGGATAATGAGAGCAGAGGACAGAGGCTACAGTAAGGGGAGGAAAAAGGGGATAAAGTTGATGCAGATTATGTTTATGCAGAGCTATAAGCAGTGGTGTGTTGGTAAAACAGCTTTCAAATTAAAAAAAATCAGATTTGTAGCATTTGCTGATTTCCATAAACACTCCCACTGTGGCCAAATTTGTGCTTCCAACAGTGAATAACTGGCTATCAAAATTCCAGACCATTTAATAACCTGCTCTGTAAGCCTGTACGAGCTGGCCAGAGCAATGAGGTAAGTGAGGCTGACTGAGTAGCTCTCGCTGACCAAGGGTGAGCTCCTATAGGACCCTCGGGATGATGACTCTTCAATTACTGAATACTTTTTCTGGGGTTTTCTTTTCTTTTCTTTTACTGAAATTCTCACTATGCTTTGCCTTAGGGAATTGGTATTCATATCCTGTAAGTCAAGAAAAGTTTTTTTGAGGGGAGCTTGAATAAATTGAAGTGGGTCAACTCTCAAGTGCCAGACACCCCTGTTCTGAGGTTTAGATGCCAATTACTATTTCTTCAGTGATCCTTGGCCACTCTGAGATGGGAGTGGTCTGGGAGAGAAAGGAATGGAATGTCAGTGAAAACACTTCCTGTTCTCAGCCTGCCCTGGGGCCTCACTCACTCCCAGCCTTGCATCTCAGACCTTGGCCTTCCTGTGAAATGAACATTCCTTAGCCCTAGCTCCCAGGAATATTGGATGCTAGACTCTAAAATAAACTGATACCTTTCACAGGCCAAACCAGAAGAAAACCAGGAAACATATGGCAAAATAAGTTTTCCTCGACAAATTATTTTCCATGTCATATTTGCATAAATTTGTCATGGGCCTGCCACTTCCATGAAGGGGGAAACCAGCATGACTCTAACATGCTGGCATCCTGGTGCCCTTTGCAGCTGAGGTCAGACTGTTTCTCCTCTTGCTTCTTTTCTGCATTTCTTAGTGGACTCATGACCAACACATTTGAAGCTACAGATGATTATATTCAACACTGTATGTGCTATGAGTGAGCAGCCTGAATTGCACAACAGTATTTCATTTGGCTAATATTTCAGTTTTTTTGAGTCATAAACCTGAGAAGCAGCTACAGACCACAAAATCGCATTTTCTGACTCAGAGCATGTGAGAGAGAAGTGGTAGCTAAAGGTTCAGCACAGCAGTCACTGTTGGCACAACCATCTGACTTCACAACCTTGTTCTAGAATCTAGATTCCTCTCTACTTCACTCAATGGCATTGCTTTACAAATTCAATGTAGATCTCAGACCTTCAAGAACATGTCCCAAAACACATGATGAACAGCATCTGGTGTTCAGCCTTTTTTCCCTCTAACTGTGAAAGTGTCCCACCAGGAAATGACAATAGCTCTCAGGCTATTAACTCATGGGTCACTTGATGCCTTTTGTGTGAACAGTACAAGTTGAGAAATGAATTTCCTGCTGCTGAAATTCTAATACTTAGAAACTCTTCAATGAACAAACACAAGTATATTATTTGTATTAGTAGTGGGGGAAAAAGGGTTTTTTTTTTTTTTTTTTTTTTTTTAAACCAAACAATTTAAGTGTCTTGACAAATGTCAGCATAGTGGGATAGGATCTTAAACCATCAAACAGTGGGTTTTCCTTGTGTTGTAGTTTTTCAAGGGTCCATTGAAGAATCAAGAAATGTTGATTCTTCATTTTTCTTAATCATGTTCCATTGTTCTATGTTATCATAAAATGACTTTAATTAAAATGCTAATTTTAACTAAAATTAATGGCTTTCTCACCTGATGTCTTAACTATTGAAACATATTATCTGCACTCTCCTTTCTTTCCCAAGAATGTCCTATTCAATTCATTAAGCTCTGTTGAGTTCCAAGCACTTATAAAATGAACTCCATGTGTAGATAAAAACAGAAATAATTCTTGTTTCAAAAACAAAAAAATTCATCTGAGGGGGTGTCAAAATTAGCACACATTAAAATATGTTATAATAACCTAGGTTTTTTCCCAAATTCATCTTTTAAGTCATCTGTTCTAGGACAATTTTTCATAATTTTCCTCCATATGTACTCCTTCAATGCTTCATGAGGCCATATCTAATAATTGTGGGGTCTTGAGAGAGAGTTCAGAGAGGCCCACATTTCTCTGTCTAAATATTTAATGTTTTCTTAACTTGCTAACAAAATGTTAAATAAAATGAGTCCAAGGATCTTCCTATCTTCACAGATATACACTTGTGCACTACATAATGACATTTTGGACAACTACAGATGGGATACACATAGGATGACAGTACTATTAATATATATTGACTGTATACTTTGTGTGTTCAGATACACAAATACTATTGTGTTACAATTACCTATAGTATTCAGTACAGTAACATGATGTACAGCCTTGTAGCCTAGGAGAATAAAATAGAGTATATAGAATAGGTGTGGAGTAGGCTACACCATCTGGATTTGCATAAGTGCACTCTAAGATGTTCACACAACGAGGAAACAGCCTAATGACAGATTTTGCAGAATGCATTTTGATCTTCATGTGACACATGACTGTATATTAATAACATTTTTTAAATATATAAAGTTATGGAATTTGTATGATGAGAATCAGCAAAATATCAGAGAAAAGTGAATTTGGAATTCCATATCTGTTATTGTGCAGGCACTGTTTGGATGCATACAAAATAAAATCGTGCATAATTTAAGATTTATTCTATTACTCTATATTTATTATATAAAATTTATTTTTCTTCACTTCAGTAAAATTAGTAATTACATTTTTATAATAGAAATGGTCACATAATTTTTGTTCTAAAGACAATAGTGCCATTTTAGATGATGCTTCAATCAATTCTTACATTTGTTTATAATTAATTTAAATTTGGAGACATTTTACTCTTCTAATGCAGTGACACTAAGATTCCTAAAGCATTACTTGGATGCAGAAACAAAGCATACATTTGATGCTATATTCACACATTATAATATGTCATCTGTGGTAAGATACCTATACACTGAGTTTTCAGAATAAATTAAAAAGCATCTGGTGGACTGATTCCTTAGGGTTATGCTCATTAACTGATCTCAGAAAAAGATGTGGAAAATGTGGAAGTAGTCGGCAGTAAGGATACGTGGTCCTGTTGACTTTTTCCAAGCTTCTTAGGCCAAGTTCCCTGTGAAAATTTGGTTTCTAAATATGCTTCGAGCTCCTCATAGTCATTCCAGAGCCAAAGAGAACAGAAGGGAGCTCAACCGCCATGATCGTTATTCTTTAGGATCCCCACTATGTGCCTATGGGATCTCAGCATTGGACTTGAACTTTGTTAATCAAGAGAGTAAATATCTAGTGTTAAGGAAGTTTAGGAGGTTAAGGGTCATTTGGTGCCCACTCTAGGTTCTGGTTCCTCAGGTGAAAGAAGTGCCCCCAGGTTCTCTAATACATTTGTGGGTTTTTTTGTTTTTTGTTTTTTTTTTGCAAGGTTGTGATAGTGAGATCTTCTGAAGCTTAGGCTCGGGACAGGGGGGCCTTCTTTCCTGGGTGTAAAAGCAGTAATGGATCCCATACGGAACTGACCAAACATGATACATTTTTCAAAAAAAATTGTTTATTCTACATTTTATAATTTGAGCACTTTAAGAACAAGTTCAGTATTTTACCCTTATTTTTAATCTCAGTTCCTTACATATGTAATCATACATAATGTCTGGCATAAACACTGGGTTATTATCACCTGTTGACATCCCTGTCTGCTCAACCAGAGTGTGGCTCTTGTGAGGGAAGGAATAGACACTTTGATTTCTGGATCTCAGTGTCTCCCTCAATCCTGGAAATACGGTTGCTGTTTAATAAATAGGTCCAGTGGTTGAGTATATGTGTAGCCTTAGAACCGTTCTGAGGAAGAGGAGAGACAGTGTAGTCAATGTCTCACGTGGCCTGAATGTTAGTTTGGCAAACATCTGAATAAGGCAAGAAGAAAATACAGAACCAGAAGGGCACTGGAGCACAGAAGCAGCTCCTGGTCTCCATTCCACCATTTCAGCTATTTTGATTTTATTTCTCATTTCAAAATCTTCATTCCTGAATCTTGGACTACCAGTTGGCAAAACTTTCAAAGTTAGTTAAGTAACTTCAGATCCCTTGGATGTGCCTCTCTTTTCCCTCTCTTGAGAATCATTCATTATTTTGTTTTATTTTTCGTACCAGTCTCAATGTCTCCCCTTCTTTTTGAACTCATGAACTATCCTTCATCTGCTTCCTGGCTGTGTGCCTCAGGGATGGAGGAGTGGGAAGGGAAAAGGGGCCTTCACAGTGTTTCACGCACTGCCAAAATTAACAGTTTTGTTTCTCCTTGTTGCTCTCTCCTTCCAGGGAGGCGACAGGACTCTGGAAGTAAAACTGTACTTTGTACTTAAGAGATTAGCAAGCACTGGTATTACCAATCTTAGCAAAGATTTATGTGCTATAGAATGGATAAAAGCTGCAGTACTGCACTTAAAATGACCATGTCAATGTTTGTCCTTTTATGGAAACCAAGCATAAGTCAAAGTACAGATGGACAGCCCTGAATATTTTGCTCTGCATAAATCCCCTGGGAGCTTTTGTACTTTCAGTGTGGTCTGGGAGCTACAATAATGACTTAGATTGAATAGTTTTCTCCTTGGAGGAATGAAGGCATATGGTCAAATTTAATCTGATTTAAAGGAAATGAGTTGAAGGACAGTTGAGATTAGACTTTTATAAGGGATTGTTGGAACCATAAAGTTTAAAATATAGCCACCGTCATTGCTTTTGTTCCAAGTGTAATGGTTGCAGGTATACAAGAGAGCTAACAATGTTGTATTTCACAAAACCGTATTTTCTATCTATTTTTATCATGGATAGGCATGCAAAGTAGAGAAAAAATGACGATAAAGATGTAACAGAAAAGGATTACATCCCGGATAAATATATTATTACAGAAACTCCTCTGTAGTACAAAGACTTTCAATTTGTATCCAACAAATAATTTATACATGCTATTAAATTCAATAAAATTCTATAATAGAGACAAAAAATGTGGTTACATTGTTAGCATATAAAATTAATATAGGTCTTGAAAGAGTCAAAGCATGCTTCAGGCTCAAATGTGGATTTCTCAGAAAGGTATTGCGTCAGTAGTGGGGGCCAAATTAATCCAAAACTAAAGAGTATTGTGGACCCACAATAAGAAATCTTAGAAACAATTTTGGAAAGAATCAAACTGATCCCAGGTAACCTAAATATTTCCCCGATATTTTACCTTCAATGCCACAAGTTATTTTGCTAAAATACAAATACAACCATGTCACTCACTTACGTATAAACATTAAAAGTTTCTCTTTCACCTACATTTTGAGTTCCAATTTTGTTAGTATGGCAGATACCTTGGCTTCATAATGTGAAAATGGGCATATTTTGAATACCTATCTCTTGAGTTGGTGTCTATGTGTAAGGAGATGTTATGCACATACACACACACACAGACATGCACTCACATATGCACATGCAGGTTCAATCTCAGCCCTCTTCCAGATATAAAAATATACAAAATAACATTCTTATTATTAGTTATTCATAATTATAATTTTCATATTAGTATATTGTTATTTTGTGTACTGTCACAGACAATTTGGCAGGTTGAGTTAGACTTTTAGCAAAGACAAAGATTTTGGCAAAAATAAACAAAGAAAGTTAAAATTGAGCAAGTTCGTTCATTGATTTTTTTTTGAAAAATTAACACACCAGGAAGTAGGGTGCCAGTGGTAAAGTATTAAGGTTTAATATTTTCTTTATTTCCCTTTTATACCTGCCACAAGTAACATTCATAGCTGGATATAATAATCCGTCGGTGTGGCCCAAATGACCAAAGGACTGAAACAAATTCTGCTGAGCAAACCAATACTGGTACTAAGTTAATCTTTTAACTCTGCTGAGAACACTGCCAAGTGGCCACTCTTATCAGCAGGAACATCTGAAGCTGGCGTTCCTGCTGGGAAAAGCTCAGCAATTTACTGTAGCTGCCTGTTGTGCAAACTTTTAGGGAGTAATGACATTAAAATGGAATATGCTTCAACTTTCTTTTTTTCCTGATTGGAAATTCTCATCAGATAATGTCTACAAACTTGGAACTTATTATATAGTCACAGCCTCAATCAATATAAGAACATCTCTGAAGGGATATTTTCACTCCTGGAAGTTCTTTTTTTGCATCTTGTGCACCAAGTGTTGTTTTACAGTTACCCATCTGTATAAGACACAGAAGTATTATAAAATAACAGTTAAACTAACAATATGTGATGCATTATGGCATATGTATTTTTAAATTCCATCCTATTATAATCCTATTATATTTTATTCATATATTTACATATACTTTTTTTTTTGGGTGGGGGGGGACAGAGTCTTGCTCTGTCACCAGACTGGAATGCAGAGGTGCAATCTCGGCTCACTGCAACCTCTGCCTCCCGGGTTCAAGGGATTCTCCTGCCTCAGCCTCCTGACTAGCTGGGACTACAGGCGCCTGCCACTATGCCAGCTAATTTTTTTTCTGTATTTTTAGTAGAGACAGGGTTTCACTATGTTGGCCAGGGTGGTCTCAATCTCTTGGCCTCATGATCTGCCCACCTCGGCCTCCCAAAGTGCTGGGATTACAGGCGTGAGCCATTGCGCTCGGCCCCATTAAATTTTTAAATACTGGCTACAACCCACAAAATTGACTTTATGACCCTCTAGTGGATCATGACTTGTAGTTTATATGTATTGAAGTATTGCTCTAGTATCTTGATGACAGACCAAGCTTTAACAGTTTATAGTGGTATCTACCTTCTTATTAGTGCCTTCTAAGATACTTTGAGAGCTTCTAGAGGTATGATGCTTAGCTAGATCCTTTACCTATGCTACCATCTGCCTTCAATTTTTTTTTTTTTTCCATAGAGACAGGGTCTCACTGTCTTGCTCAGGCTGGTTTTGAACTCCTGGCCTCAAGTGATTCTCCTGTCTTTGCTTCCCGGAGTGCTGGGATTACAGGTGTGAGACACCACTCCCAGCCTGCCTTCAATCCTAATATCAGATTCTGACATGGTGTTGAGAGTTGCTGGGAACTTCACGGAGTGAATTTGGGGGCTGATGGCACAATAAGCAGGAGGTTCTCTGGGCTGCTGGGGCTCTGGAGGCTACTAGTTGTCACTTCTACATGTCTGTTTGGTTCCTGATCAAAACTGTATTACATATTTTAATAAATGCATTATTTTCTTGTAGTGTTGAAAAATAATAAAATATTCTCCGTAGACTTAATTAAGATTCTTTTACATGTCCTCTTCTTCCCCAATCACTCCCTTGTCTAGAGAAAGACTGGCTATGAGCTTCTGAGTCAGACAGTCTTGGGTTTGAATTTAATTCCACCTCTAAGATCTTGTACTCCAGTTTCCTTGCCTATAAAACAAGACTCATGATTCCAGACTCCCAGCATTCTTGAAATTATTAAAATGACAGTACACTGAAAAACTCAGGCACTGCATCTAATAAAAAATTGGAACCTAATGAATAAATATTACTTGCCTTCTCTTCCTTTGGCGCTTTATCTCCAGAGCACCTGTTTTGATGAGTGGTGGCCACAATCCCTGAGCTAACAAGCAATCCACTAAAGAACCACAGTCAAGCAAGAATTTTTCTTCCACAGGGTCACAACCCAAAGCTGGGGTGCCAGAGCCAGTAAGGAAAAATTTAGCACAATGGATATAAACCACAGTTTTCAAAAAATCACAAAAGCCCCACAGAACATGTCAATTGCTATGTTTATAATACTATGAAGTATTCCTAGGTTCTGATCATTGAGAGACTGCCTTAATTCTTTAGTGGAAAAAAATAAGAAATACACATAATATGTAACTAAATCAATTATGTATTTCTTCATGGAGTCAGACACAACAAAGGGGTTGCACCACTGTCCACTTTGTGTGTGTGGCAGGAAAACCTGAAAGCAAAGGAGCTGCTAAGCATAAACAGTGTGAGGACTATCAAGTCTTATCAGAACAGTGTTATCTGTCTTCTATTCGGTAATTCCAGAGCCCCATATCTCAACTTCCACCAGATCTATCTCTAAAATCAGTTGTACTTCTTTATTTATCTTTCTAGTCTGTTCTCTAGAGGAGCAAGCTTTATGTTGGAAGTTATATCAGCAATGTCTTCGAGGCAAGTCACAGGAAAGCAGAGCCACACCACTCATTTTGCTGCCCAAGTAGCAAGAATGTCAGTGCTCGGCATGGAGCAGTAAGTTTATATTTTTCAGGTCTATTAGATTGTACTAGTCAAATCTGAAAAATATAATAAAAATTAAAGGGGAGAATGGAATTTAGGAAACTGTGCTTCCATTTTAGAGATAGCATCTTTGAGTTAGTAATTGCATGGGTTTACAACTTGTGCCTGTAACAGTGGCTCTCAACTCATATTAAGACAAGAAGGAATTTGTTATGTTAAGTTTCATAACACTGGTGCGCTTCAAAACTTCAGAAGCTTGGTCTAGGGCTGTTGCAAGTTAAATCATGGAAAGTGGTATATTAAAAAAAGAAAAAAGAATTCTTCTTCCCTTCTGAAAGCAAATAATTTTTAGTAAAGAAGTTCTAGGAATAACATACATAATTCTATAAATGATGGGCTGATTCTTGAAATTTCTCAAGTTTTGGGGGAGCTGTTACTGTAGTAATAGAAATTTTACTCGATTTACTCACATCAATACTTTGGATGGGTCTGGCCATCATTTTTTTTTTTTTTTTTTTTTTTTGAGGCGGAGTCTCGCTCTGTCGCCCAGGCTGGAGTGCAGTGGCCAGATCTCAGCTCACTGCAAGCTCCGCCTCCTGGGTTTACACCATTCTCCTGCCTCAGCCTCCCGAGTAGCTGGGACTACAGGCGCCCGCCACCTCGCCCGGCTAGTTTTTTGTATTTTTAGTAGAGACGGGGTTTCACCGTGTTAGCCAGGATGGTCTTGATCTCCTGACCTCGTGATCCGCCCGTCTCGGCCTCCCAAAGTGCTGGGATTACAGGCTTGAGCCACCGCGCCCGGCCTGGCCATCATTATAAGCTGATGTTTTATGTTGTTCTTTAGTTCTTTAGCACAAAATAAAGAAGTTTGGGCAGGTAGCTGTTAATGCCCAAGGCAGAGTCATTTTGTAAATCTTTTCTGATAAATGGATAGGGTAGAATTTTACTCTTATTCTCATTTTATATGGAAAGTAATTGAAACTAAAATTTCAAACAAACAATAGACCAAAAAAGTATGCTAAGAGCCCATAAGGATATAAATACACCCTCCTTTAAAATTTCTGATGTTGAAAAATTGTAAAGATAAATTAGAAGATATTTCTTTGAAAATATTTCTTTCTTTGTGTGTGTGTGTGTGTGTGTTCAAAAGGCTTTATCAGAGTGCTTCTGTTTAGTAAATGTCTTAGTTTGAGCTGCTATAACAGAATGCCATAGTCTAGGTGGCTTAAACAACAATTATTTCACAGTTCTGGAGGCTGGGGAGTCTAAGATTAAGATGCTGGCAGATTTCATGGTTGGTGAGGGCCCTCTTCTCATTTTGCAGATGGTGGCCTTCTTGCTGTGTCCTCACAATGCAGAAAGGGAGAGAGAACCAAAGATTGAAAGCTCACTGATTTCTTGCTATAATGGCACTTATCCCAGCATGGGGGCCATATCTTCATAACCTCACCTAAACCTAATTACTTCCCATGGTCCTGTCTTCTAATATTAGCACGTAAGGGCATCAGGGCTTCAACATCTGAATTTGAAAGAGTACGGTTGTAAAACACCACTTCTATTTTGTTACTTAACAAATATTTACATAACACTTTACATGCACTGATGGTTTATACATATTCACAATCAATACTTCTAACAACCCTGTGAGGCAGGCACTATTATAAGCCCTTCTACAGGGGAGAAACATGAACAAATAAAGCATAAATTACCAAAGGTCATGAAGCAAGTTAGTGGTATGGCTGAGACTTCAGCCCTGATATTCTTATCCAGTGATCTCTACAGCTGCAGCATCCAGGGAACACTCTATTCCTAAGGCAGTCCCACTTCTTCATCCTCCTGCCACTCCCAGCTTTTCTCATAGCAGTGGCAGGATATCTCACATATCCCTGAAGTCTGCATCCACCAGGAAGAATTAAGACAGAGTATTATAGGCCTACAGCTTAATTTTTAAAGGGAGGGAACATTGAAATTGATGACGAAAAGTCAATAATCCAGTGAGAAGGCATCAGCTAAACAGGTTTGGAAATGCTTTATTGACATTCCTCTAGAACTGAAATTTCCTTAATAGCTGTTTCTCTAGAGGGAACCAATCCCAGGATGCTGGTAAATACAGATGGCATGGAAATGCAATTATGTTAGTAATCTAGTATGTACATATCAGATATGTCTGCTTGTGCTTAGAGGAGTAAACAAGCAGAGTTTCATTCCCTGCTCCTTTTTCTGGTGGTGTCTATGGCCTTTTCTGCCCAGGGACACTACTAGAAAAGACAGACCTCCTGAGCCCAACAGGCCCCTCCCAGTTCCCCAGTGACTTCCATGGATCAAAACACAGCCTCCCATATAACAAAAAAGTGATGCTACTGGAATTACTAGAGTTCGAGATGTTCCAGAATTTCAAAGAGGGAAACGATAGGGGATTGCAACACTGAATAAACACTGAATTGACCCTTGGCAATTGTCTGTTCCCACACCCAACACCTGGCTCCACTATGTAAACAACAAAAAAAAAAAGAAAAGAGAAAAAAAAGCACACATGTGATATTTGTTTTTAAGATCATAAAACGTCAGGAAAACAAAAGCTCTTACGCGTAATCTGAGATGGCAGATGTACTGTTAAAGAGTGCGTTTGTTTCAAAGCTGAATGAAATCTGCAAAACCCAAACTAAAGACAAGATAGATAAGATATGCTGCAGTTCTTGCCCTAACTCTTTCAATCCCAACAACTGAAATGTCTTCCAGAGAAGTAACTCCCCCCGGTAAGGATGTAGCGCGGTCCCTACGTGGTTCTAAGGGATCAGACCCGCGAAGCACTGTACTGGGTTCACCAAGCGCCCCTCGCAGGCGCAATCTCGGTATCTCGGAGAGCGGTGGGCTCTCGCTCCCCCTCCAGGGATTTGGAGAAGAAAGCGAACATTCCACAGTTGGCGGGAGTTACGCAAGACAGCCAGACTTGGCCTTCAGTCGTGAGTACCCCCACCCCACTCCACCCCAAAGGCGGGGCTGCGCCTTCCTTCCGGACTCGGGATCGATCTGGATCTCCGGGAATTTCCCTGGCCCGGGGCTCCGGGCTTTCCAGCCCCAGCCATGCATAAAAGGAGTTCACCATGCTCAGAGAGCCACAGAACCCAGGCCACAAGCAGCTCCCTGCCAACTCTCCCTCTTCTCGCACAGCCGCCCGAAACGCCTGCTGAGCCCCATGGCCTCCCCCGCTCTCTCCACCGCCCCTAGCAATCTCCGGCTCCTGCGGGTGGCGCTGCTGCTTCTGTTCCTGGTGGCCGCCAGCCGGCGCGCAGCAGGTGGGTCCCGGAGCCCTGGGGTCCCCGGGCCGGAAGCGGCTGGGATGGGCGCCCGGCGCCGACAGCCCCGCTCAATCAACGAGTCTTTTCTTCCCTAGGAGCGCCCCTGGTCACTGAACTGCGCTGCCAGTGCTTGCAGACCCTGCACGGAATTCACCCCAAGAACATCCAAAGTGTGAATGTGAAGGCCCCAGGACCCCACTGCGCCCAAACCGAAGTCATGTAAGTCTGGCCAATCGCTGCCGCTGTCACCGCCGGGGTCCCCGACTCTCCCGCTGCCCCAACCCTGTCCTCAGCCTGACCTCCTGTCTCATGAGATTCCGTTCTCTCTGCAGAGCCACACTCAAGAATGGGCAGAAAGCTTGTCTCAATCCCGCATCCCCCATGGTTAAGAAAATCATCGGAAAGATGCTGAACAAGTGAGTTGTAATTTCCATGTACACAGGCGACAGGAGCCGTTGGTCAGAAATTACCGGCATCTGTTCCCTAAAAAGTCAATCAGGAAAACCCAAGAGTTAGCTGCAGGACTGAAAAAATTATAATTTTCACAAAGTTGCCATTAAGGTTATTAATCTGCGTTGGTGCCAGAGGATATTCCCAGTGCCGGGGGTCACCACCCAGGTTCTTCCCTCGTTTTAGCCAATGTAGATAAAACTGCTTTCATGAAACTTCTCATTGAAGTTTGCCGGTTGTGCTGGAGTGTTTCCCACCTGTTAAAAAACACAGGCTTCATTTCCCCTAGTTCCTACTGAACCTCAGACCTGAAAAGCAGATCCTCTGTTTTTTTTGTAAAAGTTTAGGGATGAAGTGCAGAGATTTCACAATGATATTGCACTGGGTACATATCTGGTTGCCACCATCTATTAGCCATGTCACTCAAAGACAATATTATTTAGTTTATCTCAGACTCAGCAAAACAGGGAAAATAGTGGTAGCTACATCATGAGGTTGCTTTGAGGCTTAAGTGAGGCCCAGTATGAGAAAGAGCAATAGGCTCTGGCTGTTTTAGCGAGTAATACAGTGGAGACTGCCGCCCCCGCCCCCAACCCCCATTCCTAAGCCTAGAGGTCCTTGCCACACAGCACAGCTATCACAGGCAGTAGCCGCTTGGGTGCCAGGCTGGGGAAACTGCATTCAGAAAACTCTAGAGTCTGGGGAAACAGGACAGGAGAAGAGTGTTGTGCAATCAGCTTTCCTGAGCACCTACTCAGGGCACCCATTTTCTCATTACAGTGGCAAATCCAACTGACCAGAAGGAAGGAGGAAGCTCATTGGTGGGTGTTCCTGGAGGCGTAACTGCCCTTACAGAAACAGAAGAGGAAAGAGAGACTCAGCTGCAGAGGCCACCTGGATTGAGCCTAATGTGTTTGAGCATTGCTCAGGAGAAGTCTTCTATTTATTTATTTATTTGTTTGTTTCTTTTAGAAGATTCTATGTTAATATTTTACGTGTAAAATAAGGTTATGATTGAATCTACTTGCACACTCTCCCATTATATTTATTGTTTATTTTATGTTAAACTCAAGTTAGTTCAATCCTGATTCATATTTAATTTGAAGGTAGAAGGTTTGCAGATATTCTCTAGTCATTATGTTAATATTTCTGAGTGGATGACATATCAAACGTCAGCCACTGTGATAGAGGCTGGGGGATCCAAGAAAATGGCCAGTGAGATCAATGTGAGGGCAGGGGAATGTATGTGTATCTATTTTTGTAACTGTAAAGATGAATGTCAGTTGTTATTTATTGAAATGATTTCACAGGGTGTGGTCAACATTTCTCATGTTGAAGCTTTAAGAACTAAAATGTTCTAAATATCCCTTGGACATTTTATGTCTTTCTTGTAAGGCATACTGCCTTGTTTAATGTTAATTATGCAGTGTTTCCCTCTGTGTTAGAACAGAGAGGTTTCGATATTTATTGATGTTTTCACAAAGAACAAGAAAATAAAATATTTAAAAATATAAAATGTTTGTTTTATTTTGGGGGAAACAAGGACTATCTTTGCTGAAAAATCTGATGATTTACATCAATATTTATTTCTCAATTTTTTTTCTGGGCTTTCAATCTGCTATACACATAAATCAAACAATGAATTATGCCTAATTTTATGTGGTGATTGCTGTCACTCCCCTTGGCTCTCACCTAGTAAACAATGTGCTTTACCAAACTATGGTCTTGCCCCTGATGGGAGAATCACTGATATATATTGCCATTTTTACAAGAAATTCCTTACTACTCAAATTTACCTCCTTAAAAATACAGAGGGGAGAAATATGTCAGAGATGTTTTAACCAGAGCAACTCCATCTTGAATAGGGGCTGAGTAAAATGAGGTTGAGGTTTACTGGGCTGCATTCCCAGTAGGTTAGGCATTCGAAGTCACAGGATGAGATAGGAGATTGGCACAAGAAACAGGTCATAAAGACCTTGCTGATAAAACAGTTTATAGTAAAGAAGCCAGCTGAAACCCACCAAAGCCAAGATGGAGAGTGACCTCTGTCATCCTCACTGGTCATTACACACTAATTATAATACATTAATATGCTAAAAGACATCTTACCAGCCCCCTGACAGTTTACAAATGCCATGGCAACATCAGGAAGTTACCCTATATGGTCTAAAAAGGAAAGGAACCCTCAGTTCTAGGAAATTGCCCACCCCTTTCCTAGAAAACTCATGAATAATCCACCCCTTCATATAATCAAGAAATAACCACAAAAATATCCAACCAGCAGCTCAGGCTGCTGCTTTGCCTATGGAATAGCCATTCTTTATTGCTTTACTTTCTTAATAAACATGCTTTCACTTAAAAAAAAATTAAATTCTTGTAGTTATCTTAACAAGGGATCTCATTTGTTTGCTCTTGCTAAATAATCTTTTATATAATTGTTGACAACTTAATGAAGTTGTAAATAAAATGGTGGCTAAAATATTTTGTTTTTCAAAACTCAAGTAGTTTGTGTCATAACAGAAGCATAAAAAGTGAGTGGCTGACTACTTAACCTGTGGAAGCTTCTAATTGAACTTTGGACTCAAAGTTCTAACCTTCAGATAGAAGTAACTAGCACTAAGTTTAATGTTGTTTCAATCCTTTATAGCAATATACCAAATGTAATGCTTTTAAGATTTAACTGCATTAGTCTGCATCCTTCCTAGTGGAATTTTGACGGGACCTCATAGAGCGTTTGCCCTCTGGGGAACTCTGTATTCAGTGCTGCCCCAGGATGACAGCAGCACGCCAGGTTTTCAGGACAGCAACACAATTGTCATGTCAAAAAGTAGTTGGGTGCTGACGAGTTGATGGGTGCAGCACAGCAACATGGCACAAGTATACATATGTAACAAACCTGCACGTTATGCACATGTACCCTAGAACTTAAAGTATAATAAAATAAATAAATAAATAAACTCATTCCCCAAAAAAAAAAAAAGAAGAAAGACCTCAATAATCTAAAAGAAACCATACTCCCAACCTGAAAAGGAAGCACAATGGTGCATGCATGAGGTATCTACTTGTCTCTGATTCAGGACTCATTCAGGTATTCTTAACCCTGGGTAACTGCCTCTAGCACAGGCAAGAAGGTGAGGCTGGCAGCCTCGGGACTTGAGATCAAGTTCTGTCCTAAGTAGCTGGGTAAATAAGGGAACAACCTTTAAGTAGCAAGAAACAACCTCTGTGAGCTTTTCTCACAGCTAAAAAGGTTAAAACAATAATCTCTTAATAATTCCAAGGTTGTGAGTTAATTATAAATGAGATGAGAAAGAAGAATATTTGTAAACTATACATAAGCAAAAAATGCAATCCATTAGAGAAGCTGCATAAATGGTAGTCCTCACTCCCTAACCCCAAGTTAGAGGACACTGGAAAATGTTTACAAGTGGCACCCAAGGGTTCAATAAAACCACTCCTTAAACCTAGACAAAGTCCTCACCCTCTAACATTGGAGCTTGCTGTACTGGCTACTTAGCTCTTGCTAATATAGAACAGGGAACATGAAAAGAATAAAAGAGATGCTTTTATTTACATAGTGATTAAAGACAAGTTTCAAAGGATCAGATTGACTTTGGAGTAAATTCCAGCTCTGTCACTGTGATCTTGGGCAAGTTTCTTTACTTCACTCAACCTCATTTCCCCTTCTATAGGATGAGGATAACAATGGAATGAGCCTTCTGAAGGATTGCAGGAATTAAATGTTATGGAGGCTTTGGAAACATGGTCCTAAGACCAACTCCATGGACATTGTCTGGGTCTCCATCTTAGATCAAGTAGATATAAAAATTGTGTTTTTCACACCAAATTGCTGAGAAGTTGCAAGTACCAGGCAGTCTCCTGTAGAAAGTGTTATGGCACAAAGTGGGACACAAGCCAGTTTGAGGTGGTGGTCACAGGGTGAAGGAAGTAGGGGAATACTACTACATGATACATCACAGTTTTGAGAGGCTGTCAGCAGGAAACAGCAATGACCACAGTGACTGAAGTTTCCTGACCAATGTGTTACCGGAAAAAAGTCCGGATCCAGACCCAACAGAGGGTTTTTGGACCTCACACAAGAGTTCAGAGCAAGCCCACAGTGCAAAACCAAAGCAAGTTTATTAAGAAACAAAACACAGTCACATCTATGTAATCTTATTGCTTAAATGCCAAACCTCCATCAGCAATTTTAGAGATGGAACCTTCAGTGTTTTTGTTCCCAATGTTTCACAAGCAAACGGATGTAAATCAGGAGACATATAGGGGAACAGAAAGTCAAAATCTCTTAAGACCAATTAAATGAAATCTCCTGAAAATAACAGTGAAGCAGAGATAGTGACCAAAAAATTGATTCATGTAGCAAAGAGGCAAGGCAGATAAATACACACAGCATAGCAGCTAACATCCCCTGGCGCCAAACCTCTTCTTAGCCAAGAGGAACTTTGCTGAGAGGGCCCTCTAACCCCATAAATCTTAGGAAGGACTCTAACCTTCCAAAGTTAGGCCTGGAACCCAGGTTCGGTCAAGTGTCCTTGCCTTTTATTAAAAGGGGACTTTAACTCTCTCTGTCAGGGGAGACTCTAACTCCCCTAAGTTGGGCCTCTAACCCAATCCCATCCTTTACCCGGGTACCCAACCACTTAACCAAAGTCAGCTAATTGGTACTTCAGTTTATTTCCTTTGGGTTGGGGGTCTCCTCAGTATTTTCCTTTCATGGTTGCCAGAAAGATGTTACCAGAAAGGAGTCCCAGTTTAGACCTTAAATGAGGGTTCTTGGATCTCAAGCAGAAAGAATTCAGGGTGAGTCAACAGTGCAAAGCGAAAGTAAGTTTGTTAAGAAAGTAAAGTGGTGAAAGAACAGCTACTCCATAGACAAAGTAGGACGTTCCTGAAAGTAAGAGGAGGAACGTGTTCACCCTAGGTACGATGCTTGTTTATGTATAAGATAAAAAAAGATCAAGAGGAGATGTGTTCTGCTACAAGAGTTTGTGACGAAGGTTTAATTTTTTTAATTACTACGTTTTGCAAGAATTGATATTAGTATCTTTAAAGCAAAATTAGGAATGCTTCTGTTCTCTAGATATTGGGATATCAGGAAACTCCTAAGCCTGGGTCTGTTTAGTACATGTTATCAATCTGTTCCCTTAACTGTAAACTTCTAGAGGCTAGGAATACTTAACTTTCTGGGAATGCAGCCCAGCAAGTCCCAGTCTTACGTTTTCTTAGCCCTCACTTAAGATGCAGTCACTCTAGTTTGAATGCCTCTGACATATTTCCCCACTTCCTTTACAAGAAGACCCTTAATCCTAAGGGTGGCAGATAGACAAAGATTAGTCTTTTGTAACTTCCTTAGGCTGAACAGGGACGATGATATTCCTGCCTAACTGTTAGAATCTCTTGTATTCAAGTTAGAGAGGAACTCAGTCAGAAAGCATCGGTATGGTGAAGGTTCATAAATGAGTCCCAGCAAAAGGAGAAATCCGGAAAATCAATGTGTCCAACTTAAGAAAGCATTGAGTAAGCTAGTCTTGCTTTCCCACACAAAGAGTACAATTGCAAAATATTCCACAACAGCAAAGCAAAATAAGTAAAATCATCCTAAGTAAACTAAACAGGAAGGCTTCCAAGAACTGGGTAGTGGTTGGAACCAAGTTGATATAGGGTCAACTGACAGTGCATCAGTGGCAGAGATATGAGTGTCTAGAGTTTTCATAGCCCTAGCAATATTATGTGAATAGTCTGATACACACACACACCATTCGTTTTTTATTTGTTTGTTTGAGACGGAGTTTCACTCTTCTTGCCCAGGCTGGAATGCAATGGCGTGATCTTGACTCACCACAAACTCCGCCTTCTGGGTTCAAGCAAGTTTCCTGCCTCAGCTTCCCAAGTAGCTGGGATTACAGGCATGTGCTATCGTGCCTGGCTAATTTTGTATTTTTAGTAGAGATGGGGTTTCTCCATGTTGGTCAGGCTGGCCTCAAACTCCCGACCTCAGGTGATCCGCCTACCATGACCTCCCAAAGTACTGGGATTACAGGCATGAGCCACCACACCCAGTCCAAAATTCGGTTTTGATCAAAGCACAAGTTCCCCCAGGACTGCTGTTAAAATGTTCAAAGTCGCATGGTTTTGTAAGGCCACCTGCCTAATCTGAGAAGTTTCCTCAGTTAGGAGGGTAAGGACATGGCGTGTATTATTGAAAGCTGCAGCCATGTGCTTGGCTAAGGCTTTAACTTGTAACTTGGTATTGATTATGGCTGCCTGTGGGGAAAACCTAGCCAGCAGGTAGAACCACCAAGAAGCCTGTTTTTGTTGCCGTATAGTGAGCCTTTACAGTTTCCCAGTTAGACGGGAGAGAGTCCAATTTGGTGAGGATAAGTCCCAGGAGATAAGGACAACTCCATGTACACCTTCAAGTCCAATTATAAAGTAAATACAACCAGTCGTGAGTTCCATAAGCACGTAACCATCCCCAAGGGGAAGGGTGGGCATCCATTTTTTGCAAACTGTGTTGCCATCCTACCCACATTTGGTCTGTTGAAAGAAGGGTCTGATTACATTGTTGAGGTGGCAACCATCCCATATCATGGGTTTCAGTCAGGTGGTGACTATTATTGCACCTTTCAAAACATAGAGGTGTTTTGCCTGATACCTGTGCTTGAACAACTGTCATCCACCCAAGTCTATTGTGTACAGTATAACCAAAAGTCAAGGTGCCGTTTCACTGTTTCCTAATTAGATGAAAAAGGTGCCTTCTTGTCTCTCCATAAGAGAGGAAGGGGCTAAGGCCTGTGTGGCTATGGTACACGAGAAAAGAGGGATGATATGTGTAATGCTCAGTTTCCCAATAATAATAAAATCCCCATAAACTTAGGTTTGCTGGTTGAATATGCCAGGGCAACCTGGAAGTGAAGGAAAATGACAATTCTCTACATACCCAACAGTTTGTTGGATTATGTAGAGAGGCTACAGTCTGCCCACTTAGCAAAGAAGTTACTCTTTGTGTGATTCCAGCTTATACCCAAAACTAGAATGCCAATCCATATCTTTATGTTACCCATCCCTTTTGTTTCTGAACAGGAGCTGGAGGTCATGAGTTGGTCCACAGGAATAAGTGGGATCAGTCTTTTTTGTTCTGTGGGACCTTGTAAGAGACAGGTTTCATTCGAGATAAGTGAACCCAGCTGTTCATTCCTAGAAGTTTAACTGCAGTTGGGGTACTAAGGAGAACTTGATAGGATCCCTTTCATTTTGGAGGAAAGTTGATCTGCTGGGGATCCTTCCTTCCAAGTTTTTAATAGGACCCAGTCTCCTGGCTGGGTTGTAACAATATTATCTTTCCCTAGTAGGGGAAGGGAGTCTTTGATTTCTATATTCAAGGAGCGCCTTTTGCATTTGTCCTAAGTTGATTACAAAATTTTGTAGTTGAAAGTATCTATGTCTAACAGGAAGTCTGTAGTTAAGAAAGGCTTTCCATACGTCATTTCAAAAGTGTCGCACTATAGATTTCTCTTGAGAACAGCTTGAACCCATAACAAGGCTACAGGCAATATAGATAGTCAGGTTTCTGATGTTTCCTGGCATAGTACTTTTTAGAGTTTGATTAGCTCTTTCTAATTTTCCTGAACACTGTGGCATCCATACTAAATGAAGGAGGTACTTACTTCCTAGGGTCGAAGATATGTTTTGGGTAATTGTCACTGTGAAAGATAAGCCATTATTGTTTTGCAAGCTCTTAGGCAGCCTAAATCTAGGAATTATTGCCTTTCATAGGAGGTTAGAAATCTTGTATTTTCAGACCAGGTAAGAAAAGCCTCAGTCCAACCAGTAAAGGACTGATGAATACTAATAAATATTTAAACCCTTTGCATAGGGACATCTGAGCATAATCTACTAGTCAATCTTCACTGGCATACATTCCACTATGCTGAACAGGCCTTACTAAAGGAGAAGGAAAAGACTGGTTATTTGGATTATTCCGGGCACAGAGTTCACGGGACTGAGTTACCTGCTTTACTGTTCTAAGTAAGTAAGCCTTTTCCTATAAAAAGATGAGACATTGGCTGGGCACGGTGGTTCATGCCTGTAATCCTAGCACTTTGGGAGAGTGAGGCACATGGATCACCTGAGGTCAGGAGTTTGAGACCAGCCTGACCAACACAGAGAAACCCTGTCTCTACTAAAAACACAAAATTAGCCAGATGTGGTGGCGCATGCCTGTAATCCCAGCTACTCGGGAGGCTGAGGGAGGAGAATAACTTGAACCCGGGAGGTGGAGGTTGTGGTGAGCCAAGATTGTGCCATTGCACTATAGCCTGGGCAACAAGAGTGAAACTCTGTCCAAAAAAAAAAAAAAAAAAAAAAAAAAGAGAGAGAGAAAGACAGACCTTAATTGAAACAAGGAATCTCATCCCAAATGAATAGAGTCATGCAAATGCTTAACTATTTTCCACTGATTAGCACCTGGCATCAATAATTTGTTGTCATTGATAAGTCATCCAGAAGGATCTTGAATTAAACCCTGACCTTAGCCCATTCTTATTCCTCTTTAGTATAGCTTGGTTCTGTCATTACCAGGACAGAGGGCACTAACATGCCTACAAGTCCAACTGGCTGCTTTAATGCAGCTGCCTTAGCTCCTGCATCTGCAAAGGAGTTTCCTTTAGCCACACTAGAGTCTCCTTTTTGATGCCCTCTGCAGTGGATTATAGCTACTTCCTTGGTCAGCAAAACAGCATCTAATAGATTTAAAATGTTTAAGTGATGTTTCTTAGGGGAACCCCTAGCAGTTAGGAGTCTCCATTCCTTCCACAAGCATGAAGCACCAGAACGGCATACATAGAAACAGTACAAATATTAATTATTAAGTCATTTCCCAAATGCAGGGCTATTAATATGAGCTATTAATAATTGCAGGGCTATTAGCAAGAGCTATTAATTCTGCCTTTTGAGCTGAGGTAGAAGTTGGTGAGGCCTGAGACTTAATTACTTTGTGTTGATTGACAACGGCATACCCAGCTTTTCAGTGTCCCTCGAGCACAAAGCTACTTCCATCTATAGAACATTCTACTTCAGGATTATCTAGGGGCTCATCCTTTAAATCCGGCCAGCAAGAATAAACTTGCTCCATTACTTGTATACAAGAATGATATAGGGTGCCGGTGGGTTCAGGCAGATAGGTAGCTGGATTTAAAGTCTAGCATATCTTAAGGGTTACGTGAGGAATGTTTAGCAACAAAGCCTGATATATAAATAAGTATTTCCTTTCATCTACTGGTGTCCTTTAGCTTCTAGGACTCCTTGTACTTGGTGTGGGGTTAAAACCTCCAGATGTTGTCCTAAAGCCATTTTATTGACTTCGTCTCCTAAAAGAGCAGTTGCTGCAACTGCCCTGAGGCATTCAGGTCATCCTGAAATGACATGGTCTAATTGTTTTAAAAAAAATATATCACTGGTTCTCAGATATCTCCCAGTTTCTGGATAAGGACACCCAGGGTGGTTCCTTGTTTCTTAGCCACTTAAAGGAAAAATGGCTTATCAAGATTAGGGATCCCTAGGACTGGAGCTGATCCCAATTTTTCCTTGAAAGCATTAAAAACTTGTTTACAATTGTTATTCCATTCTAAAGAATCTACATTCACTCCTTTCAGGGCATCATATAAAGGCTTGACCATACACTCCAATCCTGACACCCCTAGAAAAGCCCGCAGCTGCTTTCTAGTTTGGGGTTATGGAATGCCCAAGAGAGCTTCTTTTTGTTCCGGTACTATTGCCTGGGTGCCAGGGGTTAGAAAATATCCTAAGTATTTAGCCTCTTGAGTTGAAATCTGGGCCCTATGTTGTAAGACCCTATACCCATTAGCTCACAGAAAATTTAGCAACTTAAAGGTATTTTCGTCCAAGCTTCCTTCGGTTGGGCTAGCAACCAACACATCATGCACATATTGGATAATGATGCCCTTATTTAAGTGTAACATCCTTAATTCTCTAGCCAATGCATTTCCAAACAGATAAGGGCTGCCCCTAAATACCTGGGGAAGAACTGTCCAAGTTCATTGATAAATCAAATGACTGTCAGGATCAGTCCATTCAAAAGCGAAGATGAATTGTGAATCAGGGAGTACTGCAATGCAAAACAAACAAACAAACAAAGACATCTTTAAGATCTAAGACTGTAAACTAATTGGCATCCCTAGGGATGGGATCCAGGCTAACAGCATATAGGGATTGGCACTATAGGATGTATGGGAATGACAGCCTCATTGAAAGCTCGAAGTTCTTGACCAAATCTATAGTATCCGTTTGGTTTTTTAACTGGCAAGATTGGTGTATTACAAGGAGAATCACAGAGGTTTAACAACCCAAATTGCAAAAACTTAGCTATTAATGGCTGGATTCACAGACTGCGAACTGCTATACTAAGAAATTA
Organism: Macaca mulatta; assembly: GCF_049350105.2. Classification (NCBI taxonomy): domain Eukaryota; kingdom Metazoa; phylum Chordata; class Mammalia; order Primates; family Cercopithecidae; genus Macaca; species Macaca mulatta. The sequence continues at coordinate 59,720,486 of NC_133410.1, forward strand.
TGGGAGGTTATGTGAGAAATGCATGACATCACCACTGATTTAAGGGGTTTATAGTTGACTTGAGGAAGACAAAGGCAAAATTAAGGAACAATTAAACTCTGCCTCATGAGGTAGTTATTACAAGTACACTAGATGTTCAAAGAGCAAAGGTGGAAGGAATACCCTACAAATGACTTTGCCACAATAAGCCTTTTCAAAGAAGAAAGGACTTTGAATCTACCTGGAAGACAGTGAGGGATTTAGAAAGCAGAGGACGGTTTCAGGTGGGATAACTTGGAAGCCTCTAGGACCCTTGATATTACTGCAATCTCAAACACAGGAGTGGAAGGATTGAGGATCTCAACAGCTTAAAATATGGTTGTTGGGAAACACAATAAAATGGTTAGCCAGATTGTGGCAAGACACTGGGGGTTATTTGCCAGCAACTGTGAAGAAAGTGGTTTGTAATCTGGAAACCATTAAAAATTACTGGGGCAGATTCTCTGGTGCTTGACTGCCAGTGCTGGATTTTCTACTACTTAACTCATGCTCTACTTACTTTGCCTAGCTGCAAAATGGGAAGAAAATTTCTCTTCTCTAAGAATCAATGTGAGGCTCAAGCAATAATGAACATGAAAGTGTTTCAGAAGGCAAAAATCATTTATACTGTATTAGTTTATATTACGTTATACTGTGGTATAATGACCAAAATAGGACTGCTTTAGACAGACAGTTAAGCCTTCAGGCTATCAGGATGCTGATATCATTGGATGAATTGTTCTATTTTAGTTGGGAACAAAAATAACAGAGTTCTTTTCTACCACATGGATACAGTGCAGGTAAGAAAAATGGTTTTTGTTTAAACTGGTGATAAAGAAGCAACTACTGTTACAGTGCTGTGTCTTCAGTGGTTCTTGGTGCTGTCATACTCAACCTCAGAGGACCTTTGGACCATTCACGTTAGTACAAAGCCAACATCCAAGATGCCTATATAGGAGCCAGACATGGGCAGTGGGCCAGAGTGATTTCCATGGGAAGCCAGTTTAAGTGACATATTGCTTCCTGATTAGGTTGGGCAACCCAACAGCCCACTTCTAGTGGGGACTTTCTATCACCTGCTGGTCAGCTAAAGAAGTATTGTTTTTCTTCTTGTGTTCCATAAATAAGCTACAGTGAATTGATTCAGAGTGCAAACCAGGTGAGATATATACATTTATAAGACCGTCAGGAGGAATTGGCAATCTTGTCTCATGATCCATCTCAGATTTCACCATTTGGTGCCAAAAAACAAATTCATATGTTCACTTATGTTTAAAATAGTTTATTTAGAACTAACCCAAGCACACACACAAACACACACACACACAGAGTTTAAAAGTCAATAACCTATGTAATCAAACTTTTTTTTTTTTTTAAGCAAAGCCTTATATTATGGTTTATTCCCTGTGGTTAAGTTGAATTTAATTGCCCAAGATTTTTTGAAGTCTTATCACTTCACCAAGGCTTAACTTTTGTCGTTAGATACACTCTAATCTCTAAAATGTCAATATACTAAATCTGCAGGCTGTTTTCTACAGATCGCCACTCCCCAGAAAAATGAAGAATTCCATTTGCCGAGTCAGGTATGATGCTGATGATGTTAGGAAGCTGTGAGGACTTCTCATTTAGTTTCCCACAGAGTAAGGCCCATATCACCCAACCTTACTCAGCTAGTGAATTTCTGAAGTTTCCTTCCAGAATAAAAGTTGGAAAGGTCTATGACACCTCTTTCTTCCTCACCAATGGAGATGATGGATGGGGGAGTTAAAAAAATTACCAGAATCATAGGAGACAAGGGAAAGAGTTGTGTTTCATGACTTGTTTCTCATTGCAATCATGTTTACTGATTATCTTTGCTCTGCCATAAGGGCAAGGGTTTTGAGAACCAGCCAGAAGAGGATTGAGTTCGATTTCCGTGAAAGAAAGCCGATGTGTCATTCCTATGCAATAGGCATTCCTGCATGGAGCGAGACAGTGGAAGACCCTTAAACCTTCAGTGCTTTAACTGCTCCACAGATAACAGAAGGAGAGAGGGAGAGGAAGCTGGAAGTTACTTCACCCTTCAATTTCAGGCAGCAGTGCAGGGCTCACTGGGGACTAGAGTAGGCCTGTGGGAACAGCCTTGATCACCAGTAATCATGAAACTCGAGAGATCCAGAAGGCTGTGGGGAGCATTACCCCCCAATGAAGTTGTTTGAGGGAAAACAGACTGGGTGCTGTTGTGCTGCCAAATTGATGCAAACCCATACAAGAAGCTTTCACAAGAGCCTCTCAAACTCCTCGGCCTCCCACAGCATCTCCAAATGGTGTCAAATACACACCTGGGGGTGGGTCCAGAGCTGGGGCAGGCCTGGGATCCCTAGCAAGCTTTAACCTGTGCTCACCATGCTACACCTCAGCCCCAAGTAGACCAAAACCTCTTCCAATTCAATAGCATAGCAACTGCCAACAGCAAGGTATCTTCCATGGCAATTTGCTGGGTGATTTTGGAAGATTTTTGCTTAACCACCTGGACACACATATACTTGCTATACTACAAGTACAGAATTCTCAGTAAGCAGACTTACTCACCAAAGAAGGTGATCTGTGGGGGAGTCAACAAAATTCAGTGGTGGTCCTTTCAGGCCACTGACTTCAAGTGGCAAGAGACAAGGGTCTCTTGTTATCATGTTATCTTGGCTTCCAATCCTGGCTGAAGTCCAGGGAATTATAAAGTCATTCAAGAAAGCTAGAATGACCTGCTTGCCAGGAAGACAAGAAGGACTTTCAATTTAGAGCAATTCAAACATGCATAATATTTCCTGGATTAATAGTAATAATAATTAGAAAAACTGACTTTGAGAAATTTTTCTCAAATCAAGGCTCCTGCTACTTTGGTTCCACCTTTTCTCTCTAGAAGGAGAGGAGCAGCATCTCCCAGAGGGCTGCCTACCTCAGAAACGCCAGCAACCCTAGCCCCCTCAGGCCCAGGGCTTGAGGCCCTGCTGAATCACTGCTCCCTTCTGGCTGGAGTCACAGCTCCCTCCACCACGGAGCAGGTCCAGAATGTCCCTCTAGGTAGAGGTGCCCGCAGCTCCTCCAGGCCACCCTCCCCACTGTCAGCCCCCCTCCCCCAACCTCTTCTTTCCACACTGCCCCCTGAATTCAGGGAATTTCCCCAGCATCTCAAAGCTTGAGTTTCCTGTCAGTGGGGAGAGATGAATGTTATAAAAGGAGTGCAAAAGACACTAGGAAGCCTCAGTGCTTGGGATCCTCCAATCTCTGCTCCTCCACTCAGTTCAAGAACCCGCGACTGCTCGCAGAGCTCTCTAGACCACTATGAGCCTCCTGTCCAGCCGCGCGGCCCGTGTCCCGGGTCCTTTGGGCTCTTTGTGCTCCCTGCTCGCGCTGCTGCTGCTGCTGACGCCGCCAGGGCCCCTCAGCCCAGGTGAGAGCGCCTGGCACAGGGGACGCACTGGAGTACAGCGGTGCATCCCAGCCTCTGCGGGGCAGCTGCCTTCCAGGGAACTCACCAAGCAACCTGCCCTATAAAGGTTTCTCTCTTTCTTCCCCAGCTGGTCCTGTCGCTGCTGCGTTGAGAGAGCTGCGTTGCAGTTGTTTACAGACCACGCAGGGAGTTCAACCCCAAATGATCAGTAATCTGCAGGTGTTCGCCATAGGCCCGCAGTGCTCCGAGGTGGAAGTGGTGTAAGTTCTGTGCTGCTCTGTCCACTGTGACCTTAACAAGAGGGAAGTCCCGCAGCCTGGGTGTTCAACCTTGCTATCTCATGAGTGTATCTTCCTTTTCTTTCCTTCAGAGCCTCCCTGAAGAACGGGACGGAAGTTTGTCTCGATCCACAAGCCCCTTTTCTAAAGAAAGTTATCCAGAAAATTTTGGACGGGTACTTGTCACTTTGATCTTTGTGGTTTTTAAATCTCATCTAGGGAGACCATAGACTTCACAAGGTCTTTACTCTCTGTACTATTTAAGTAACTTTTCACGCTTAGAATTAAAAGGTTGTTAAATTGGGAACATTTTTCTGGATTGTCCTGGGATAATCTTTATTACCAATCTTACATGTAATTACTTGAGCAATTACACACAGCTTGTAGCTAGTTATGCTTTGTGTTTCCCCATTGCTTGTATTGATTTTTGTATACTCCTTTTTTACCAAGCATTACAAACGCTGAGTGTTGACACCAGGGTGGAGCAGAAAGGAGTGCGAAAAATGGTTAAACTAATATAACCTTTTTCTCAACAGTGAAAACAAGGACAACTGATGAAGAGAAATGAGTAGGCATGGAAACGTTTCCCAGTCTTCAGCAGAGCAGTTTTCTGCAGGTCTCTGGACCCAGGGAAGACAAGAAGGAAGGATTTTGTTGTTGTTTGTTTGTGTATTTGTTTTTCCAGTAGTTAGCTTTCTTCCTGGATTCCTCACTTTGAAGAGTGTGAGGAAAACCCATGTTTGCCCCTTAAGCTTTCAGCTCAGCTAATGAAGTGTTTAGCATAGTACCTCTGCTATTTGCTGTTATTTTATCTGCTATGCTATTGAAGGTTTTGGCAACTGACTATTCTGTGAGCCAAGAATCACTGGTTGTGTCTTGAATTGTGTCTTGAAATTGAAGGTGTCTTGAATCACAGTGTCTTGAATTGAAGGTGACTATTATATCTCCAAGAAATATTCCTTAAGGTATTAACTGAGAAGGCTGTGGATTTAATATGGAAATGATGTTTCATAAGAATTCTTCGATGGAGATACACTGTTATCTTCACCTTTTTAAGAAATAGGAAATATTTTAATGTTTCTTGTCAGAGAATTTCCTTACTCTTGATCGTGGGATACTATTTAATTATTTTGTTTTAGAAAGCTGAGTGTATCGCACCTTATCTATGTAGAATATATTTCCTTATTCAGAATTTCTAAAAGTTTAAGTTCTATAGGGGCTAATATTGTCCTATAATTTTAGACATTCTTTATCTTCTTAGTAGAGCAAACTGCCACCATTTACTTCTAAACTTTGATTTTACATGCTATTTATTAATGATTTTATTAGGAATACTATAATTCTGGTAACTAAATATATATTTTATATAGATGAAGAAGCTAGAAAACAGGCACATTCCTGACTGCTACTTTACATTGAATTGTATTCTTTCAGGTTTTAAAGCAAAGGCAAACTTAACAATGATTTGTACGCTGAAAATTTTGGAAACTTGTTCAAACATTTGAATATAAATTTACCATTTAGTTTTTAAAATACATAGTGACATCCTCGAGTTCCTAGCATTTCTCTTTGGACAGGGGACTAGAGAGGGCTTGGAATGTTGAAAAAAAAAACAAGGAGAAGTCGTCCAAGGGATGTCCATTTTATATCCCTCTGCATGGGCTAGATTTTCCAAAATCATAATTTGCAGAAGGCCAGCATTTATGGTGGAATACAAAATTATATATAAGGTGGCCACACTGGGGCACAGTCCCTCCTCACTCACAGCTTCGGCCCCTTTCACAGAGTAGAACCTGGGTTAGAGGATTGCAGAAGACCAGCGGGGAGGGCAGGGAAGATGCTGGTCGGGTTTTTAGCACAGTTCATTTCACTGGGATTTTGAAGCATATCTGTCTGAATGCAAAGCCTGCTCTAGTCCTGGTGGGACATACTGAGGGTGGGGTGGGGGAAGATGCTGTAATGAAACCGGTTAGTCAATGTAGTTTTAATATCCTTGACAATGCTGTAAAGTTTCTTTTTATAAATATTTCTGTTTAAGCTATTTCACCTTTGTTTGCAAATCTTTCCCTTTTAAGGAGAAAATGTGACCCTTGTGAAAACTCTTGAAGGAAAGCTCCTCCCTTTTTTCCTTTAAACCTTTAAATGACAAATCTAGGTATAATTAATGGATGTGAATTTCTATTTTTGCTTTGCTTTTAATGAACATTTGTCTTTCGGAATAGCATTGTGTGATAACACTTAAATGGCAAAAACAAAACATAATAATTTTGTGCAATTAACAAAGCTACTGCAAGAAAAATAAAACATTTCTTGGTAAAAAGTGTTTGTATTTATATATTATATACTTATATATAATATATACTTATTATATATTTAGCATTGCTAAGATTTTTAGATGTCTGTTGTGTATCTTTTAAAGGTTTTGATCATTTTGTTATGACGAATTACATATGTATTACATTCACTAAACTAAAATTGTACTTTTTTATTATGTGTCTCATTGGTTCATAGTCTTTATTTTGTCCTTTGAATAAGCATTAAAACATTTGTAAACTTCACTTTTATTGTTTCTCCTTCCTATACTGTTACAATACATTTTACTTATCTTTAGTTCTATATAATTTAAAACACTAACTCTGCTCCTCTGTGCCTGGCAGAGAAGGCCGTCGTTCCCCAACACCATTGCTTTGGTTCAACCTTTCTCCAAGCTCAGTTCCCTTCCAGTTATTCCTTCACAGCCCCAATGGCCTCTAGGGTCTTTGGAAAACACAAAGATTTTCTTCTCTAAATTATTCCCTATCTAAATTGTTTCCTAGAAATAAAACAGAGGTTTCTAAGTATGACAGATGATGTTCTTTCTGTCTCATCCCACTCTTGATCAGCACTTCAACTTCCCTTGTCCCTCAAATTCACTACAGTCAGGTGTTCAGTTCCCTAACTGGGCATGTTCTTTCCTAGGCCCGTGACTTTGCATTTGCTAGGGCCACTACCTGCATATAAGAGGAGGCTTACTCATCCTTAATAACTCAGTTCAAGTAATACCTCCTTTGTGTTTTCCTTGGTAGACCTCATGGCTTCCAACTTGATGTTCCCATAACATCTCATTATCTGAATTACAACAAAAATACTGCATTGCTCTTACTTATTTATAGGTTTCTTCATCCACTCTAGCTCTCCCAGAGCATTAACCATATTATATCTACCTCTGCATCCCCAGTGTAGCATTAATGCAGGACTTAATGAATTAACAAGTTATCCTGATCTTCAGGCTGTCAGATACTGTTCTAAATTCAATAACCTGGCTCATAATAGGTGTTTTTCTTGTTGTTTGTTTGTTTGTTTTTTGAGACTGAGTCTTGCTCTGATGCCCAGGCTGCAGGTCAATGGCATGACCTCAGCTCACTGCAACTTCCACCTCCCAGGTTCAAGTGACTCTCCCACCTTAGCCTACTGAGTACGTGGGAGCACAGGCACCTACCAGCATGCCGGCTAATTTTTGTATTTTTGTAGACAGGATTTCACCATGTTGGCCAGGGTGATCTTGAAATCCTGACCTCAGGTCATCGGCCCACCTCAGCCTCCAAAGTACTGGGATCACAGACAAGAGTCACCGTGCTTGGTTTTAATTAAATTATAACTTGTTTACCCTCTTTTCTCCTTGTCCAGCAGTAGTCCAACAAGGGGTTTGGCATGCACAATCCTCTCAATCTATAATACCTCCCCTCACTTTTACCAGGGTAACTACCATCCTTCCTTTTGGAAGAGCTTGCCTTTTACTTCCTTGAGGAAACCTCTCCAACCCTTACTCCTACCTTTGAGGAGGCCCCTTTTATAACCTCTCCTAGCACTCTATACTTTTCCTTCATAATGTTTTCTCACCAAAGTAACTGTAGAGTTTATTGAGTCTATGTGTTTATTGTCATCTGTTTAGGGTGTCTCTATTCTAGCTTCATGTAAGCTTCATGAGAGCAGGGACAATGATTATCAACTTCATCTCAGTTCCTAGGACAGTGCCTAGCACATACAAGATATTCAAAAAGCAAGTGATCTAGGCTAAACAAGTCCCCTTGTCACTCTAAAATTAAAAGGGCAATTTCATTTGCATACATATTCTTAGGTATTTTTACTTAATATTTCCCTATCTAAATGACAAATGAGGTTGTCTCATCCCAATCCTGATCAGTACTTCGACTTCCCTTGTCCCTCAGATTTACTATATAAATACCTAATAATAGGTATTTATATGAAATTGCTCTTTTATGAAACACAAGAAAAGGAAAGAAAGAAGATTAATCATATTAGTATGTATGTACATACATTCACACTGCAGTTGGATTATATTATAAATGTTTATACTGGCATGTACTTGTATAAATTTGAATATGCTATGAGTCTTTTTTTCTTTTTTTTTTCTTTTTTTCTGAGACAGAGTCTCGCTCTGTTGCCTAGGCTGGAGTGCAGTGGCATGATCTCGGCTCACTGCAACCTCCAATTCCTGGATTCAAGCAATTCTCTTGCCTCAGCCTCCAGAGTAGCAGGGACTACTGGCACGCGCCACCGCGCCCAGATAATTTTTTTGTATTTTTAGTAGAGACAGTGTTTCACCATGTTGACCAGGATGGTCTTGATCTCTTGACCTCACGATCCGCCCGCCTCAGCTTCCCAAAGTTCTATTAGCTATTAATGGTTGGATTCCTCTTTGTGCCTCTGGCTTGAAGAGGTATTGTCTCTTCCAGTGGTACAGGACATCAAGTTTAAGTTGGATACAGATGGGGGAAACATTTAACACTTTGCCTGTGATCTCAGTGTCCCATACTATAGGATTGACTTGGGAAGTAGATAAGTTTCCCATTGTCTTTCCTCCCTTATCATAGGAAAGCAGAAGGAGCAAACCCTCATCTGCCTTGTGATTTCCGAGACATACCACTGTTTGCAGTTGAGCCATCAAATTCCTTCCCAACAAGGGAGTGGGGCATTCAGACATGAAAAGAAATGTCTGTGAGGAAACTAAAGTCTCTGAAGAGCAGCTTAAAAGGTAGGTAAAATAGCATGTATGAACTTGTTTATCTACCCCCGTGACCATACAGTTTTGGGGTGATGTAAGCCCATTGTAATGGGTCAAAACCAAGTAAGCGACTCCATGTCCAAATGGAAGTTAATATTCTTTTCCTTTTTTCTTTTTTTCTTATTTTATTTTATTTTATTTTTTTGAGACTGAGTCTCACTCTGTCCCCCAGGCTAGAGTGCAGTAGTGCAATCTCGGCTCACTGAAACCTCCGCCTCCCACGTTCAAGTGATTCTCCTGTCTCAGCCTCCTGAATAGCTGGAATTACAGTCACCTGCCACCATACCCGGCTAATTTTTGTGTTTTTAGTAGTTTCACCATGTTGGCCAGGCTGGTCATGAACTCCTGACCTCAGGTGATCCACCCACCTCGGCCTCCCAACGGGCTGGAATTACACGTAGCATGAGCCACCTCACCCAACCCAAAAGTTAATATTCTTACCTGCCACTTCAAAGGTTACCTATGGCTCCTCTGGAGATATGTTCCATTGTCCAATGGGAGATGTGGCAGAAGGTCTGGTGGGCTTGCCTGTCTATTTCAGCCATCATTGGTTCAGGTGCCAATGGCTCCCTTTGGAGTGCTGGACATTTCCTCTTCCAATATCCAGTTTTTTTACAATGTACACACTGATTTATGCCCAAGGCATGGTGACTTGGATGCCCAGTTTTATGTTTTTCACCTTTTCGCTTCCCTTGTTTAGGCTAAGAACCAGGAGGGCAATCCCATGTGGGAGGTGAGCTTAAGGCTGCAGCCAAGAGCTGCACCTTTTGGGAGGTCCTTTTTGCTCTTTCTGCTTCCTATGTTCTGCCCCTGTTATTAAAAATGAAAAATGCCATATTCAAAAGCCTGGAGAGAGACTTCTTCAGCACCACAAGCAAGGAGGGATATGATAGGCCGCCAGAGGCTATAACTCCTTTAGAAGAAAGGAAATTAACTTTTGATACCCATGCATTGGTTCAGGACTTGGAAACTCATGGATTTGACAAAACACAAGCAGAAACTACAGTATCAGCACTAACTACTTTATCAAATGTCAGCTTGGATACTACCAATAAAAAGATGGTCACTCAAGCTCCACAGAAAATAACAGTACAAGAGCCAATGGCTCATTTGGGCTCTATCAGGAAAGAAATGGGCATCCTAGAGAAAAGTGAATTCACAAATCTGAGAGCAGAGAATGAGAAAATGAAAACTGAATTAGACCAAGTTAAGCAACCACTAATACATGAAATCAGTTGAATCAGAGCAGATAATAAACTGGATATCAACCTAGAAAGGAGCAGAGTTACAGATACGTTTACAGATTAAGAAAAGCAACTTAAGAAAGCAACTACAGAATTTACAAAAACGGATCCCCAAACCAAAAGTATTATTTCAGTGACCAGTAATAAAACTGATGCAGAAATTGCTTCCTAAAAACACTGATGGAGTCTAACAAACTTGAGACAGTTCGTTATCTTGCAGTCTCGCTATTTAATTGCCTGGCAGTAGCATTGGGATTTTAGAGATTCGGGAAGTAGTATTAATACTCTTACTGCTGTGGCTGTTGGCTTCTTAGAACACCAAAACAGGAGAGATTGATCTGGAACATTGTCTGTTGCAGCAAAAATTTACCATACAAGATTATTCAAAGTATATAAGGACTAAAAGAGGAAATGTTTCAGAATGAGAAGAGGTATTTTGTCTTTATTGTGTGTGTGTGAGTGTGTGTGTGTGTGTCTTTTTTATATTGAAAAGCTGTCTTTCAAACCTGGTTTATCTGAGATAGAAGAGCATTTTGTCCTTTTGATAGTTCATAGAAATTGAATCAGAGTTTTCTTGTGTTTGCTTGATCAGTTTTGTAAATCATACAGGACCTTGTTGGTATTGGCTGAATATTTGAAAACTATTCCCTAGCTTACATACTTATTACTGAATTAACTTCCCTGATAACCATTGTATAATTACATTTTACTATAAAATAAAAGGTTATTACAACCACAACAATAACAACAACAACAACAACAACAACAACAAAAACTGATCCACAGGAGTCTGGGGACCCATAGCTGCTTTTTGTAGTTTCATGCGGATATCAGGGTCAGATTGGGTTATAAAATGTGCTCCCAAAGGGGTTTGTCCTTTTTTTTGAGTCAGAATTTGTGTTAGTACATTTCCTAATTGCCTCAACTAAACATCTGTGAAGCAAAACCATATTCTTATCTTTACCCTTAGAAATTTCCTTAATCTTTTCATAGTTAATAGGCTTTTCATCTACTTCTTCATCCCTTCTAACGAACAAGGAACCATATGAGCACCCTCCCCAAGTCCTCACTGCCCCTTTGATGATAGTTGCATTCCAGATCTTGATGTGGAACTTCTGTATCTCCTGCCTGATATATATTATGGTTAGGGCTATGAGCCAATATCTCATCTGTGTGGGTCCCAGCTGTCCCCAAAATGCAATGTTTCTCTCCCACGGTACAACACAGAGACACCAACATGCAGATTCTGCCAAGTCAAACTATAGGTCAGAGTTAATTTCTCAAACTCATCTATGAATTTTCCTGGATCTTCAGAGAAATGACTAAACTTTTCTTTTTGTAGAGGCAAATCAGACATAGAAAAGGGGACATGTACTCTTACAGTGCCTTCTTCCCCATTTGCCACCTCTCTTAGTGGACAAACATTTCCCTTTGGAGGTTGATAAGAGGCTCCACTACAAGTAGTACCCACAGGGCTAGGTTCCTCAGGGAGTGCTGGGAATAGAGTGGGACTAGATGGGTAAGGAGGAAGGGACTAAGGGGTCTCAGCAGAACTTTCAGGTGGACAGAAGTGAGAATGGGCTGACATACCTGAACCTTCCTAGCTGAGAGAAGGAGGTTCTGCTCCACCCAAAAGTGTCTGCTGGACTGTGGGGGCTTGCATCAAGGGATTGTCTAGTGTGTCTAGTTCTTTTTCTTCCTTTCCTTTCATCAAACATGCACATGACTGCTGCAGGGTTTTATCTTGACTGAGCAGCAAAAATGCTTAACACGTGATATTTCATTCCATGTTTCATCCCACTTACAAAACAAACCAACTGGAAGTGTAATCGAATATTATGCTTATATTATTATAGTATATAATACATTATAATATTAAATACTATATATTTAATTATATACTATAATATTAAAGACTGTACTTCCAATAGGAGACAATTTCTTTTGTTTTTCCAAATAATACTGAGGCCAAACAGTATTATACATAAACACCAATTTCACCAATTTTCTCCATTATTCCCATTTATTTTAAACTGATCTCAGTGTGGAAGGATACATCCTGTAATAAGTCCTTTGGGATCAATGTTGTGGTTCCCATGAAGGAGGCAGGCGATGTTGAAAGAAAAGTTCCAAACTGGTGAGATTGTATTGCCACTGGCCAAGTTCCACTAAAAAGGAAAAGAGACGTTTTTAAGGCCAGCTGCATTCATGAGGAGATCGCAGCTGAAAACTGAATTCTCTTATCCACACTAGCCAAATAATATACATGAGCTGAGCCATGACTCTTAGATAAACCACAACATAGAATCCAATGAAAGAAATGTCAAATAAGGCAAAGGAAATGAAGGGGAGTTAGATGGAAATGGCCAGAGCAAGCAGGCTCTGGGCAGTAGTTGCACTGTGGATTGGACAAGCAAAGCTGATTTGCCCGAATTTTGAAAAGATAAGAAATGTTTTTAATGTACAAATCAAACAAAAAGCAAGGAGAAAGGTCCCCTGATTTCTATCCTAGTGATTCTCAATCACGCCTAGTGATTGCAACAAAACATAACCACACCTATGTAATCTTATTGCTTAAATACCAAATCTTCATCAGCAATTTTAGAGAAAGTTAAAATCTCTAAGATCAGTTAAATGAACTCTCCTGAAAATGACAGTAAACAGAGACAGTGCCCAAAAAATGGATTCATGAAGCAAAGAGGACAAGGCAGATAAATACAGACACCATAGCAGTTAACATCCCCTGAGGCCAAACCTATTCTTAGCCAAGAGGAACTTTACTGAGAGGGTCCTCTAACCCCACAAATCTTAAGAAGGGCTCTAACCTCCAAAGTTGGGTCAGGAACCCAGGTTCGGTCAAGGGTCCTTGCCTTTTATTAAGAGAAACCTTTAATCCTCTCTGTCAGGAGAAACTAACTCCTCTAAATAGGGCCTCTAACCCAATCCCATCCTTTACCCTGGAACTCCAATGCATACCCAGAATCAGCTAATTGGTACTGCAGTCTATATCCTTTGGGTCGAGGTTCTCCTCAGTATTGTCCCTTCATGGTCGCCAGAAAGATGTTACCAGAAAGCGGTCCCAATCCAGACCGCAAGAGAGGGTTCTTGGATCTTGGGCAGAAAGAATTCAGGATGAGCCCACAGAGCAAAGTGAAAGCAAGTTTTGTAAGAAAGTGGTGTAAGAACAGCTACTCCAAGGCAGAGTAAGGTGTTCCCAAAAGTAAGAGGAGGCCCGTGTTCACCCTAGGTACAATGCTTGTTTATGTATAGGAGAAAAAATGATCATGGGGAAACGTGCTCTGCTACAAGAGTTTGGGATAAATAATTAATTTTCTTAATTACTGTATTTTGCAAGAATTGATATTGGTATCTTTAAAGCAAAATTAGGAATGCTTCTGTTCTCAGGATAATGGGATATCAGGAAACTCCTAATTCCAATCTGTTTAGTAAATGTGATCAATCTGTTCTCTTAACTCTAAACATCTAGAGGCTAGGAATCCCTAACTTTCTGGAAGTGCAGCCCAGTAGGTCCCAGCCTTATTTTTCCTAGCCCTCATTTAAGACGGCGTCACTTTGGTTCGAACGCCTCTGACTATGTTACTGTGGCAGCTAGAGAAGGAGAGGAGGAGACGTGTCTAACACTAATTCTGTCATTGTGAGTCCTTCTTTGTGAGTCCTCCTGAGACACCTTCTCAGGTGTTCCAGAAGTAACTGAAGAGACATTGAGGGATGGTGGAGGTGTTAGACCCGCAATAGCACAGTGGGGGCAATCCAGAAAAACAGATCACGCTGTTTGTCTTTCCTGGCTACCCATACAAATAATAAAGAAAATGACCTGTCCTGTCTTCGCCAGTGATGCTCCACTGCATATCTCCTCCACTCACCAATGAGTTCAATGGGTGCAACGGACAACAGCTTTGCAATTTTAGCTGCCTGTTACAATGCCTCTCTTCCTGAGGGCTTTCTCCAACTGGTGGTGGGAAAGCAGGCTTGGCAGACAGAGCTCACAGGCAGGATGGCCTGTGATTTCATACCCTTAGAGGATGGACAGAAGTTAATGGATGAATATTCAATTTTCCCAGTCTCTTGGTTAGATAATTCTAGAAGTTTCTTTCTCTTTTTCTCTCTTCCTACATTTCTGTATATATTTTAAATATTTTATATTAGAATAAAAGAGTATAAAAATAGAATAAAATAAATATATAAATATATAAAATGTTCCACTTCTCTCTTCATTATGATTATACCTTCTTTTAAGCCATTGAGCATATTTGTAATAATTATTTTAAAATTCTTGTCCACTAGTTTATCATTTTATCATGCCTGATTCTATACTGACTTGATTTTGTTTTACTTATTATGGCTTATGCTGATTTCTGCAGAAAATTTTGAATCAACTTGCTGAGTGTCAATATTTGTTTTCATTCTTTAGAGTCTTGGGTTTTGTTCTGTCAAGTGGTTAAGTCACTAGGGCATCAGTCTTAATTGTGTGAGGCTTGTTGTTGAGCTTCGTTAGGATGGTCTAGAAATGTTCTTCACTCTAGGGTTTGTTTAGCTGTAGTAGTAAGTCATGTCCTTCCCGTGCCTTTAGGGATGCCATGAACACTCATGAGTTCTCTTCTCTCTGACAGGCCAGACCTCAAATATCTCCCCACTCCATGTTGTGTCTGAGACTTGCTCCACCGACAATTTTCTGGTTACTCTTTGCTTGACTTAAGGAGTTTCATCCTATACATGCGTGACATAATATTGATCATACAGATCCAATGGGACCTCAAGGCAGATTTCTGGAGCTCAGGTTTCCTGCACAGATCTCTCCTTCCTCCAACTCTTCCTAAACTTCTAGTCACTCCAGTTATCCTCTATTCAAATCTGTGCTCCCTCAACTCAGCAAGACTACCATGGTCTGCTTTGGATCTCTCCTCCTGCACAGTGGTCCAGAATTGCACCAGCAAAACATCCAGGGTGTTCATCGATCTCATCTTGTTTATTTCCTTTACTCAGGGATTCTAATGTTCCCCTGCTTGTTGTCTAATGTGTAAAAGGAGTTGCTTCATATATTCTTTGGATTTTCTAGTTCTTTAAGACAGGAAGTTAAAACTTCTGTTTTACTTCAACATGACTCCAAATTGAAGTCTTAGTGGGACAATTCTAAGGAACACTTCACAAGGTTTGTGTAAGACTCCAGGCAAGGTTGAGCTCTGATTGCCCACAGTGATATCTCATTAATTACATACCCTTTATTAGATATTTTTCCTTGCCTATTTCACATTCCCCCACTTCCTCACTCCTTTCTATAATCATCTCTAAGGCAAACTGCGCTTAAGTCTTTGTGTCAGACTCCATTTTGGGGGAGCCTGAACATTTTGGGCCCCCCAGAAATTATACCTGACAGCAAAGGCTTATGACTACTATTTTATTATTTATTTACTTACATTTTTATTACATTTTAAGTTCTGGGGTACATGTGCAGAACGTGCAGGTTTGTTACATAGGTATACATGAGCCATGGTGGTTTGCTGTACCCCTCAACCCATCACCTACATTAGGTACTTCTCCTAATGCTATCCCTCCCCCAGCCAACCCCCAACATGCCCCAGTGAGTGACGTCCCCCCACCCCCATATCCATGTGTCCTCATTTTTCAACTCCTACTTATGAATGAGAACATGTGTTGTTTGGTTTTCTGTTCTTGTGTTAGTTTGCTGAGAATGATGGTTTCCAGCTTCATCCATGTCCCTGCAAAGGACATGAACTCATCCTTTTTTATGGCTGCATAGTATTCCGTGGTGTATATGTGCCACATTTTCTTTATGCAGTCTATCACTGATGAGCAGTTGGGGTGGTTTCGAATCTTTGCTATTGTGAAGAGTGCTGCAATAAACATACTTATGCATGTGTCTTTATAGTAGAATATTTAAAATGCTTTGGATATATATACTGAGTAATGGGGTTGTTGGACCAAATGCGACTACTATTTTTCTAAGGAGAACCAGGAGGAAAGAAAATGGGAAATGGGGCAGAAAATAGTGAAAGCTCCTAATAGGCCAGAGCATAACCACACTGGCCATTGCTGCACACAATTGAGTTCTTGACCTCACAAAGGGTGGTTGTGAGTGTGAATTCTTCTGCAGAAACTGTGTAAGCAACTCAAACCAAGGAATTGTAGTTCTGTGTTTACAGGAGAGTCATAAATCACCCTACTAGCAGGGCATCAGCCTCTGATTTGTATTCCTTGGCTATACTTAATATTAAAACCTGGAATCTAAATTCATAAGGCCCTCAAGTTGGGCAAAGAGTGTTTACCGAACTACATACCGGACCTCATGTTGACCTGTGAATAGGTTAGTACTCCTATCATCATTTTTGTCCTCCACATTAGAAGTGGTAAATCTTTTCTTTTATAGCTGTAATTTAGTTATAATTGTTCCTGCTGTTTTCAACAATCCCCAAAAAGGAAGCCAGATTGAATGGGAGATGAACAAACCAATCAAAGATTAAGGCCAGACACTGATCCCTTGATAGCCAGACAGGAATTTGGTTCACAATATGAGATCACATAAATAAAAAACCAGTCTTCTTATTTTATAAATGGAATTGTGAAGTCTCAGAGACCTGCAAGGAGTTACCCAATGTCACAGAACTATTTTATTACAATATTGAGCTAGATTTCAGTTTTCTGATGTTTAACACAGGGAGATTTTCATTAAAAGTAGATTATTATCTTGACTGCTAAAGATTGTTAGCTTGAATGCTGGTTGTAGAATTGGCTTTCTAAAATTTGTAGAACCAATGTCAGGGTTCTAAGTAATAACTAATAGCCATTTATACCATGAGCTCCTTTAGGACAATCTAAAGAAAGCAATGCACATTGTAGTCAAACAATTCAAGGATGAAATGGGTTAGGATACTTGATATGGTTTGGCTCTGTGCTCTCTCTGAAATCTCATGTTGAGTTGTGATCCTCAGTGTTGGAAGAGGGTCCTCATGGGACGTGTTTGGATCATGGAGGAGAGTTCCCCCTTGCTGTCCTCATGATAGTGAGTCAGTTCTCATGAGATCTGGTGGTTTATGGTCCCTTCTCCCTTGACTCTCTCACTTCCCCCTACTGTCACCATGTAAGATGTGCTTGCTTCCCCTTTGTCTTTTGCCATGATTGTAACTTTCCTGAGGCCTCCCCAACCATGCCTCCTGTACAGCCTGTGGAACTGTGAGTCAATAAACCTCTTTTCTTCATAAATTATCTGGTCCCAGATAGTTCATTATAGCAGTGCTAGAACAGAGTAATACACCACTTTATTTGACTTGCTACTTTATCAGTGATCTATTGTCTCTCCAAAATGCAGTGCATTAAAACAACCACCATTTTATTCTGACACATGACTCTGAATGTCATCAGTTTGGGCGAGGTGATGAAAAAGCTTTGGGATCAGCTGGGTGGTTCTTCTGATGGTGTCTCCTGGGGTCACTCATGGGGCTGTAGGTAGTTTCTTGGTGACTTGCTTGTGGCTGCCTCACTCAAGTGTCTGGTTGTTGGTATTACCGATTTCCTGGTTCTAGTGTCTCTAGTTGATGAGCTTGGCAGCAGCATTCTAAAAGGGCAGAAGAGAAGCTCCTAGGCTTCTTGCCGTGTTCACCTTCAACATCTACAACATCACTTTTAAAATATCCTAGTGCCAGAGCAAGTCATAAAGTCAGCACAGAATCAAGGGGGTTGGAAAACAGAGTCTCCCTCTTTAAGTGAGGAGCTGCTAAGAATGCATGGGTATTTTTAATCTTTCACCTTTCTCATATTTTATTGTCTTGCTTCTAAGTTAGAAATACCCCTTGCAAAATTTCCAGATAACTTACAAAAAGTCATAGAGCAATGTTAGCACAAAGAAGAGTACAATTAAAAAATTGTTATTATGATTGGGTCTCAGTACAGATAAATATTTTAAAGAATACAACATCTAAATGTACTTTTTATTATATGGTAGTACACGTACACAGTGTTAGCACAAAATTCTGTTACGTTTACTTTGTACAGAAGGAAAATGGATTCAATGGAAACAGGGCTGCTTCTGAGTAATACTTCTAGCTTTTGTTCTACTTCTTGATTTGTAGAAAGGCCAAGATCTGATCAGTCAATTGAATGTTGTCAGGTTATTACAACATCTCCTTTTCAGATTGAAATAGATTGTATTCCCTTCTTAACATGTTGGGATCTTCTTAGTGCCACTTTGTGTATTTCTCTATCCCAAATTCATATCAAACTTTTAAATAAAAATAATAATGAGTTTCTTGTTGTCTTTTCACAAGTTCAATATTATCTCTCCTGAAAAGTCTTCCCTGACTCCCCTGGGGAAGTTCTCCCTCCTCCTTCCCTCCACAGTGTCACAGATATACACCTGTTTTAATACAGATCACCTCTAGATTAATCTGTTGACCTCTCTGTCTCTCCATACAGTCAACAGCAGAAATTCAACTTTTGTTATCTTCAAATACCTAGTGTCAAGCAAAAGCTCTGGCAAGAAATAAATGCACAATGAGAATTAGCATAAAAGAAAAAGAGAAGTTACTATTTAGGCTAGTTTTACCTTTAGACTGTATCAACCCTCTAGTTATCACCAGTTCTTCAGTTAAATGCTGTTATGGGCTGAATTATGTCCCACTCAAATTTATATGCCAAGATCCTAACCCCTAGTACTTCTGAATGTGACCCTATATGGAAGGAGCGTCCTTAAAGAGGTAAACCAGTTAAATTGAGGTTATTAGGGTAAACTGCTAATTCAATATGATGGGTGCTCCGATTAAAAGAGGAAATTTGGAGACAGACATGCATACAAGAAGAACATCATGTAATCATAAAGATGACCACCTACTAAGCAAGCAGAGATGCCTGGATCAACTACTTCTCTCACAGTCCTAAGAAATAAACAACCTGTCAAATCTGGATTGTGAAATTCCGGCTTCCAGACCTGTAAGATAAAAAGTTCTGTTATTTAAGCCACTCACTCTGTGGTACTTTGTTATGGTAGCACTAGAAAATTAGTTTAAATATTTGACTCTTTGATTTGTTAATGCCAAAACAAAACAAAACAAAACCTGTACTCAATATGGAATAATTAAATTCACTTATGACACTGTTTAAAAAATAAAATGAAAGCTCATAGTTCACTGTTAGTTAATTAAGCTTGAAGCACATGGAAATTGCTATCTTCAAACAATAAGTAAATTGTAGTTTTCAATTCTTGAGAGGGAAAAAGTTGTACTCTGAACTCAATTTTTTTCTGCAGTATATCTAGACTGTGCAAGTAGACTTAGGTTGGAAAACTATATTGAGATTTTAAATAGGATTACACAAATAGGTACAAAATTCAAAAGCAAATACTTGCTAAGGAAAAGCATCTTAATTCCCTGTTTTGTACAAACAGTTTCAAGACAGTTTCAAGACTCCATTCTGTAAGTCACCATTAACCGCAACTAACATTGACCCTTTCACTATTATGTAGTTTCACCCCAGGAAATATAGATACACATTTACCCCAGGAAATAATAGATACATTTTTCTAGTTAACAAATTCATCTCATCGTGCCCCAAAAGCCCCAATTAAAACAAAGTTTGAAAAACAAACTCAGCTTCCTTATTGGCTTGAGAGTGACAAGTATGCCACTTGATAAACTTCACCTTCTATTCTTTAGCAAAGAGAGAGAGTACAAGTAGAGCAATAAAAAATTCTCAGGGTTACAGAGAGCACATGCAAGTGGGCTGCAGAATTGATTCCACCATCCAAACCAGGATCAAGATGAAGGACAGACATGGGTACTCAGAACTCACCAGCACTCCTCCTGATGGCTTTCCTTGTCCTGTGCATGTTTGGTAAGCCAACTATGGCTTTTCGTTCTAGGGACTGGAAAAACTCAGAAAAGATTCCAGATGCAATGAGACTGTATTTAACATTAAGCAAAATATAGAAACTGTGAAATTAAAATGTAAGCAGACCTGTATACTATTTAGATTGTGGAGCATCAAAGAATTTATTGTTGACTCAAATAAAAACGTGTTTATGGCCAGGCGCGGTGGCTCAGGCCTGCAATCCTGGCATTTTGGGAGGCTGAGGTGGGCGGATCACCTGAGGTCAGGATTTCGAGACCAGCCTGGCTAACATGGTGAAATCCCGTTTCTACTAAAAATACACAAAATCAGCCGGAGGTTACAGTGGGCTGAGATCGTGCCATTGCATTCCAGCTTGGGCAACAAGGGTAAAACTGTTTAAAAAACAAACAAACAAACAAACAAAAAACACAACAAGAAAACATTTTTACCTTCCTAGAAATATCTGGCTGCGCAACCGGGCGCAGTGTTTCACGCCTGTAATCCCAGCACTTTGGGAGGCTGAGGCGGGTGGATTACCTGAGGTCAGGAGTTTGAGAGCAACCTGGCCAACATGGTGAAACTCCGTCGCTAATAAAAATACAAAAATTAGCCAGACATGGTGGCGCATGCATGTTTTCCCAACTACTCGGGAGGCTGAGGCAGGAGAATCGCGTGAACCCTGGAGGCGGAGGATGCAGTGAGCGGAGATTGCACCGTTGCACTCCAGACTGGGCAACAAGAACAAAACTCCAACTCAAAAAAAAAAAAAAGAAAGAAATATTTGGCTGCAGGAGTTGTGCTTTTATTTTTATAGGTGATAGTAGGAAGATCACTGAAAATAGGTTTAGGGTGTTTTGATGATGGTAGGCGGATAGAAATTGCTACGTTCAACTGATAAATTTTACATATAATCTTTGTTTTTACAACTTTTCATAGAAAGGATCAAGTTGATTTTTGTAATTAGAAAAGTTATGGACCATGCATATGAATACTTTTAAGCAATCAATTATTGGTTTAGTGTCTCTACCAGTTCTTCAAATATAATAGATGTTCAGTAAGTGTTTGTTGATCAGGATAATAGCATATCATTAGGTTTGTGTAAACTTCTCCCTGAATATTTCTGAATTTGTAAATCCAGTTGAGTGTCCTGCTACATTGATTTCAAATTTCAAGTAAGTGTTATGGCTACGTTTGTTCTCACTGAGGACGTTTCTATTCCTTTCTCACACAGTTGATTCCTCTGAGAGTCAAGACTTGTGATATGAGTGTGTTCAGATATATTCTGACTTTATCTCTTCCCAGTTTATTAAAAATGTTCAGTTGACACTTGAAGGTGCCTTCAAGTTAGCAGAAAATCAATCATGTAAGTAGTGAAGATGTGGGGGAGTATGGAAGCCTCTAGGACTGTGATTTTCAAAGCTGGCATTTATTTACAAAGAATGCTAAGCGGAGAGTATAGGAAACTTAGCCTGTAGACATGATTCCTGCACAATGTGGGAAGATAATTGCCCAGTCTTTTTGCTCCTATTCATGAAAACATCATGTACTCTCTCAAAAAAACAAAAAAAGAAGCGGGGGGAGGGAGGCTTTCAAATGGAAACATAGGGTGTGAATTCTTCTGAGTGGAGTTAACCTTGTAGTAGTTGAACATGTACAATAAGCAATGATACACATTCATCAGTAAGAACACATGGATAACTCAATAAATTCAATATTGCCTGATGGCCCTGAAGACAAATTTTCTGAGGCCAAAGCCTACAAATACAGAGCTTAGAGACTATGGGAAACAATTCTGCATTTTATTAAACTTTGTTTACTTACAGTATTACTATGTAATATAGACTGTTTCAGTTGTTCATTGCTAGGTAACAAATTACCACAACTTAGTGGTTTAAAATTAACCCACGTAATATTTCACAGTTTTGTAGATTAGCTGTCTAGGTGACTTGACCAGGTTCTCTGCTTGGGATTTCATAAAGCTAAAATCAAGGTGTCAGCAGGGCCAAGCTCTCATTTGAAGGTTCTAGGGATGAATCCACTCCCAATTCAGGTTGTTGGTAGAATTCAGTTTTTACAGGATAGGACTGAGGTCCTCATATTCTTCCTGGCTGTTGGCTTGGGGTCACTCAGCACTCCCAGAGGCTGCTCTCACTTCCTTCCACGTGACTCCTTCGATATAAGCAATGAACAACCTGCTTTGCATTGAACTGAGCTCACCCATCAAGTCTCTCTTACTTCTTCTTCTGCTACCTGTCAGAGAAAACCCTCTGCTTTTAGGGTACAAGTCATTTCATTAGGCTCACTTGAATAATCACTCTTCTTTTATTTAGTCTACTCATCAATAACCTTAATTACATCTGCAAAATCCTTTTCACTATGTAAGATAACGTAATGATGGCTGTAATATCTCATCATATTCACACTCCTAGGGAAGTGGGTGGGAAGCTTGATGGGTGTTTTCTTGGATTCTGCCTGCCACAAATACAAAAGAGAATATGATTACATATATACAGTTTGGAGAGCAGTAATCTAGTAAATACCCACTCTCTTGTTATGCAGGCTAAATTTTAGAACTAACGAATACATCAGAAGCCTCCATGTATGAACCTCTTGTAGCATGCTGAACTATGCATTTCCTAAATTCATATGTTGAATCCCTAATCCCTAGTACCTCCGAATAAGACTGTATGTGGAAATGAAGTCTTTACAGAGGTAACCAGGTTAAGTGGAGTTCATTAGCATGGTCCTGAATTCAATATGACTGGTGTCTTCCTAGAAAGAGAAGATTAGAACACAGACAACACACAGACTGTGGGGTAACCATGTGAAGACAGTGAGAAGATAGCCATCTGCAAGCCAGGAAGGGAGGTCTTAGGAGAAACCAAACGTTCTAGGACCTTAACCTTGGATATTCAGCCTTCAGAGTTGTGAGAAAATACATTTCTGTTGTTTCAGCCACTCAGTATATGGTATACTATTATGGCAGACATAACAAACAAATACATCTCTCAAATCATACACCCATCCCTTTCCAAGAATTAATCACTATTTTGAATTGTCTGTTTCTTGCTTTTCTTTATAGTTTTACCATCTAGGTATGAATCCTTAAACAATTACGTATTTTGCCTGCTTTTAAACTTCAGATCAATGGAATAATGCTGAATGTATTGTTCTGTGACTTGATTCTATTATTTAACATTATGTTTTGCAATCCATGAGTTCGATATGTTTAGCTGTTCATTCGATTTTTAGTAATTCCATTGCAGGAATATGAAGTAAATAAATGCAAAATTCATTTATCCAATCCTGCGTTGGAGCACACTTGGGTTCTTTTCAGATTTTGACTATTGCTGACATTCTTTATATGTTTCCTGGTTCATGTTATATAAGAGTTTCTCTAGGAATTACTTGCTGTGTTTAATGTGCATGTCATAAATCTTACCAAGTAATGCCATGTTGTATCACAAAATAGCTGTACCAATTGACACTACTTCCTGTATAAAATTATCTGTTGCTTCACATATTGGCCAATACCTAGTATTGTCAATCTGATGAGTATGTAATGGTATCATGCCATTCTTTTAATTTTCTTCTCTTTACTATTAATTAGATTGAATATTATTATATGCATAGGAGCATTTGTGTTCTCTATTTTATAAAATTTATATATTTTTTTACTTTTCTTATTTGTATATTCTCTCTTTCCCATTGGCACGCAGGTGTTCTTTATTTATTCTGGATATTAGAACCTTGTCAGTTTTATAAGTAGCAAAACTAGTTTTCCAATTTGCAGCTCATATAGTCTTTCTTTTTATAGTGTCTACAGTGAACGTAAGTTTGTATTTTTATTCTTCTTGAGTTTAGCAATATACTCTTTTCTGATTAGTAACTTTAGTGTCTTATTTCAAAAAGAAAAAAATCTTCCTTTTACAATTCATAAAAATATTCTTCTATATTATCTTCTAAAGTTTTTATAATTTTTTTCTTTGTGTTTAAGACATGACTGTTTATGGAATTTGTTTTTGTATTATGTGAGGGAATAACCCAATTTTGTTTTGTTCTTCTACATGACTCATTAATTGTTACAACCCTATTTAATAAAATATCATTTCCCCACTGATCAACAATGCTATTTCTGCCATAAATTGTGTTCTGCAAGTGAAGTCCTGCAAATAAAAGAATGTTTCTAATGTCTCTTTTCTGTCCCATTGATCAGTTTGTCTATAGATATATACAGTCTTCATTATTAATATTTTATAATAATTTTTAATATCTGGGATGGAAAATTCTTTAATCTTGTTCAAGAGTAGCGTGTCTTTTCTTACACTTCTGCTCTTCCATATAAATCTAAGAAATAGCTTGCAAATTTGCACTGAAATAAATTATAATTTTGAATGGAATTTCTTTGAAGTTATAGATTAATTTTTAAATTATTGACTTCTTTATCATGGTGAGTTTTCCATTTTAAGAACATAAACTCGCCGCCAATTTGTTGAGGCCTTATTTAATGTCTTTAAAATTTCATAATTTTCTCCATAAAGTCTTTCCATATTTTTTAATTATAAAAAAACTATTTCTTGCTACTCTATATTGTTTGATGTTATTGTAAAGGGTATCTTTATAAAATATAACTTTCCATCTATTAGTGTTGAAGCATAAAATTTTGTAGTAGTTTGATAACCAACATTTAACTTGGGTAGTGATATCATCTGAGGATAATGATAGTTTAGTTTCCTTTTTTGAAAACCTTATGCCTTTTATTTATCTCTTTAGCTTTGATGAGATGGCTGCGATAATAACCTACACTCTTTTCTTGTTTTGGCCTTCAAAGGGATTACTTTCAAGATTTCATCATGTGTGATATTTTGTGGCTATCCTTGTATTAGTAATTTGCTAAGGATTTATCATTGTATTATTATTAATTTTTATAATTGAATCTTGTTATTTTCTTAAACCCTGGAATGTTCACCCCTGGCTCAGAGTGTGCTAAGATGATCCAATCCTGGAGATGCTGGTGAAAAAAATATTTTTTTAAAGATTAAAAAAAAAAGTAGATTCATATGGTTCAAAGTCAGCTTAATTAAAAGTGGATATCCAAGCTATACATATATTTAAACAGCCTTTATGCTTATTCTTTCCTTAAATCTGTTCTTTTGAGAACAATCATTTTTGCTTCCTCTCAATCATCAGAATCATTTTTCCAGTCTTTCTTCTTTCCACTGCTGACGCCCACATGAGAGGATCTAAGGTAATTTCTAACAGCCTGGAACTTCTTGGGAAAAACAGAGGAGGAGCCACAGACCCAGTTTTGGGAAATACCTCTGTTTTCTCCTCATGGAACCCTAAAATTGTAAGCAGATAGGTTTCTCTTAAAAATCTAACGCTTTGCTCTATTGTACTTTGTGTTACCTGACCTTTTGACTTTTAGGGGTGTCAGAGATTACTTTGCATTTTTGGAAAACTTTTAGTCTTGGTGTGTAAGAGCTAGAATATACTTTTAGGGATGGCCAATGGCAGTTGCTTACAGTGAGTGGTTAATACTACAGACCAATACTTCTTTCTTCTCACACTGGCATAAACAAGCATGCTATTCGACATCTAAAAGGTATGGAATGGGGGAAGGATTGATTGCACAATGAGTTAATTGGCTTTGGGCTGACCACCAGCCTTGGAGAAAAGCCATTGCAGTGAAATCCATGGTAAAAGCATTGCACTCTCTGGTCTCACAGTGTTCCCCTCTTTTTGTGAATCCAGGATTGAGTACAAAAATGGAATCTTAATTCTGGGGATTCTATTTTGCCTTCCCGTTGTGTTTGCTTTTTTGGCCCTAGAAACTGCATGCTTTAAACTTAAATACTGGCAAAAGAAAAACCTTGTAACTACTGGTTCTTCTTCAGTCTGTGTATTTATATATGTTTTGTGTGTGATGTTTATGTAAAAGAGCTTTAATCCTTGGCTTAAATAAAATAAACACTTAAATATTTTGTAAGAAAAAACCTTTCATGCCTTTTAGTTTACATGTCTCGAATAATCTTTTAAAAATAAAGACAACTTAAAGATTATCAGTAACATAAAATAAAAATGTCTTCAAGATTTGGACATTTGATCTAAATTATACAGGTCAGACACTAGGATTGCTAAATGCTTTAAAGTCATAAACTTTCTTTGATGACTTTTGATAATTGTGCAACTTACCTGCTTTGGAGCCATTAGATTGTAGATAAGGCCTGGGGACATATAGAATTTCCCATGACATCTAGCTATGCTGGAAACAGCATGACTTTGCAGCTCTGTCCTGTATTCTAGGCTCTGTACCTGGTCCACAATTAAAATTGATTACATTATGTTGGGAATAGGCCCTCAAAATCTGGCCATAAACTGGCCCCAAAACTGGCCATAAACAAAATCTCTGCAGTACTGTGACATGTCCGTGATGGCCATGATGCGCACGCATGCTGGAAGGTTGTGGGTTCACTAGAATGAGAACAAAGAATACCTGGTCCACCCGGGGTGGACAACCTCTTAAAGTCGTTCTTAAACCACAAACAATAGCATGAGCGATCTGTGCCTTGAGGACATGCTCCTGCTACAGATAACTAGCCAAACTCATCCCTTTATTTCGGCCCATATCTTTGTTTCCCATAAGGAATACTTTTAGTCAATCTGTAATCTATAGAAACAATGCTTATCACTGGCTTGCTGTCAATAAATACATGAGTAAATCTCGGTTTGAGGCTCTCAGCTCTGAAGGCTGTGAGATCCCTGATTTCCCACTCCACACCTCTGTATTTCTGTATGTGTGTGTGTTTAATTCTCTAGCGCCACTGGGTTAAGGTCTCCCCAGCCAAGCTGGTCTTGGCAACATTAAAAAATAAAAATTATATATTCTTGATAGAAAGGCATGAGAATGTGGTTTTTTTTTTTTTTAAAAAGAAAGTCATCTAGTCGAATTTAGAGGATTTAAGAAATAGGATAAAACCGAAGTTTTAAGCAAGTTGTAGAAGGTTTATGAAACATTAACCTTGTAAAGAATTCTGTGTGTAAGCAAGTTGACCAAAATCATGAGTATTATTTATTTTTTCCATAAATTGAATATTAAAATAAAAGCACCCTGATGCAGGATGAGAATCTTGGCCCATGTGTCAGAATAACAGGGTTTTCTGAAACATTGATTTGCTGTTTCATACAAAGTTATAAAGGATTACAAAAGATTTATGGAAATATTACCTTATGGTCAAACAAATGAAAATTGGGTAAATGATAAGTTGATTGGGGTTTTATTAAAAATTAGCTTTAGCAATAATGATGAATTAATGCAAAGGAGAAATTTGATTTTCCTTTTTGAACAAGATTTTTGAATAATGAGAGACAATGAAATATTTTTTTTTGGCTTTTGAATAATTATAGAAAAAATCATGGAGAGAAAAGAGACATAGACTTTGGAAGGTAAGTCTCCTCTTTATGAAGGGTAAAGTTTTTTTTGCCTTTTTCAGATATTTGAGTTATCATTATGGCTAAATAAATTACTTATGGCATCCTGGAGTCCTATTTTATAATATCAAGTATTTTAAACCATTGATGTTTGACAAACTTTGCAAAATCAAATACTACATTAAATCTTTTTCTGACCTGATTAATCCTCTCAGATATCAGGTCCCCTAAAGTCCAAAAATGGCATATTTGGCTTATTTGTTGTATTAAAAATCATACAGGAAGCACTGTCAGATATAGAATAGTGTTTGGCTTCCTTTAGGCTGTATTTGTCTAAATGTGTTACCGGTATATGTTCTAAAACTATGCAAAACTCCAATAATTCTGATATAACTTAGTGTACATTATCAGTAATAATTATAAATACTATATACAATTATTGTGTGCCACAGAGTAAATCAAATTTCCTTGTCAATTGTGTCTTTAACTGTGGATGTCCTAAGACATTTTTCATCCACAGACAATTTTTGTCTTGTTTTGATCCTCTTCAAAAAGTGGTTGATAATCAGCTATAGGACTCTGATGAGTCCTCTTAACTGAAGGTCTCTGATACTTTGGACAATGTCCCATTGAAGCAGAGAGGAATAAAACCTCTCACAGAATGCTAATATATTCATAAGGACGGTTGGTTCAATATAGGCAAAACAAGAGTTAATAGCATGGACAAAACTGATAAAAGACCAAATAATTTTTTAATAATTGTTTTGTTTTAAACATTGATGATCCTTTCTGCTTTATTTTTCAGAGTCAAGAAAAATTTTCTTTTGACCTGTTCATAGCTTTTAGCAATTAAGTAAGGTATATACTCCTCTGAGCAAATTTTGGAGCACATTTCTTTTGCCCTACCTGATTTCTCCAGAATTTAGAAACAATTTGTGAGTATTCTTAACTTATGGCAGTATAGTAATCTGTATAAGTGCAATAAGAATCTGTTTTCTTTTGTAGCTGTATGCAATTGGAGACACTAGTTGTTTTACTTAAGGTATTGACTGGAATGGCGCGCTTTCAAATATGAATACACTGCTTTAAGGAATCAAAGTTGACTTACAGAACCTATGATAGCCCCTTGGGAAACTGGTCTCATACCTTGTCTATGCAGTTACTGTATGGGTTCTTGATTTTGGTCAATAAAAAATGTCTCATTCTGACATGCCCAGGAGGCTCAAGTCATCCTGTGACCTCAAGAAGAGAGGAATTCACCCAACTCGTACAAATACAATTATTTGAAGGCACAAGTAAATCTGTGGCCGGACTCAAGGCTTGAAAATGTCTAATCTGGGATTCCTTATGGAACAAAGTTACATCAAAGCCAAATCAAAAAGAGCCTATATGGCAAATCATTATTCTTCTTGCACTTTGTACAAATAATCAGGCCAAGTATAACAATAAAACTATACTTACTATGCAAAAAATCAGTCCTGCCATGATTTGTGTTTGGTAAAATGGGAATCTAAAGAGAGAAAAATTATATTTCAAAAAAACTAGAATACACCTGTTGTTAGATTCTAGTCTTGTTCATTGTTTGTTAGTTTTTATCATTTTTTTATGCAATTTAAACTGACAAGTCCCCAAACTAATGTCTTCAAATTTATCTTCTCTTTTTCCAACTAAACTAAATAAAATTATTACTACCTTTTCTTGAGGCTCTGTAAGCTAAAGCTTATTCCTTGTGAGACAGGTGAGAAAAATGTGTCAGACTGCCACCACCTTCCTCCTGTATAACTAAAGATGTTTTGAGACTAACATATAGATAGATGTGTCACCATAAATCTTTGTTTTTCTTCTGTTCTCATAAAAATGTCTCTTATTAAAAGTCTGTTTTGCTTTGCATTTCATACATCAGAAAACTGGTTTTCCAGTCTATTTACTAGATTTCAAATGGCATCTACACTTCTTATAAGGATTGTTCAATTGGACTTAAACATTTAATTATCACTAGGTGCTATTGGATTTTCCTTTTAAATAATTATTTGTCATGTTCACAGGGGTTCAGATAGTTAAAGTTTATATTTTCCCAACTAAAACAGATCCAGAAAAATATGCCCAAGGATATTTTCCCAAGGGTTTTAGCCTGTGCCACTGTGGGAAAGATCAAGTCTCTATAAATCATGACATCAGGTAGTGAGAGATTTCTATACCTCCAGAGCAGATAGGCGGCACAGTCCCTATTCAGAATTAAATAGTTATGGATGATGAAACCTCTGTCCTTTTCCAGTCCCTTAAGATTAAGGGGTGTATTTAATCTGTGAGGTGGGGATGAGATAAGAGTTTGGCAGGACTGGTTTCACAAGGTACAGGTGACAAAGATCCTACTGGTAAAAGAGGTTGTGGTAAAGAAGCTAGTCAAAACTCACCAAAACCAAGATGGCAAAGAAAGTGATCTTCGGTAGTTCTCACTGCTCATTATACACTATCGCCAGCACCATGACAGTATACAAATGTCATGGAAATACCTGGAAATTACCCTGTATAGTCTGAATGCGATTGGTACCCTGACTTCTAAATTCCTGGGCCCTGTCCTGGAAAACTCATGAATAATCCACCGCTTGTTTAGCATATGATCAATAAATAACCATAAAAATAGCCAACTAGCAGCACTTGGGGCTGCTCTGCCTATAGAGTAGTCACCCTTTCATTCCTTCATTTTCTTAATAAACTTGCTTCCATTTTACTCTGTCAGGTTGCTCTTGAATTCCTTCCTGCATGAAGCCAAGAACCCATGCGGTCTCCCAGGCTGAGCCCCAATTTTGGGCTTCTCCCTGTAATCCAGATTTTCCAGAGTCTTAGAAATATATCTGGCACGTAAGTCCAATAATGTATGCCGAATGGTTGATATATTAAAAGATTCTAAAAAAGATGTTATTATTTAATTGATTAAAAATATAGCTATGCACACTCACGTGACTAAAAGTTGTACTCTAAATATATTATAAACATAGTTTGAGAAATCTAAGTATTCATTTTCAGCATATGCATTTCATGTTTCAAACATTTGAATGAATAAATTTGAAGCATTGTTCAATTAAGTATAGTTGTTATTTAGTCAGGACACTTTCTTTTTTTCAGAGTCACACTGAAAGATGGGAAATCAATATGTTTGTATCCTGAGGCTACATGGGTGATGAATATTATCAAAGAGATTATGGACAGGTATAATTAATGCCAAAAATTCTCATGTTCACTTTCTTTTTCTCTTTCTTTTCTTTTAATTAAGGATATATTTATAATATATACAGACTCTGTTTTAGGTTAGAATAAAATAACAATAAGACTAGAATAAGTCCCTTCCAGAGAATCCATGACCTCTGTGAAGAGGTTAGTACTCCTACTGACATTTTTGTCCTTCATATTAAAAGTGATAAATCTTTCCTTTTTTAGTGTAAGTTAGTTGGAATTGTTGCTGTTGCTTTAAAAAAATGCCTAAAAAATGAAGCCAGATCACATGGAGAGGAAACAGCAAATCAAATGTTGAGACTAGGGACTAAACCTTCGGCAGCCAGACAGGAATTTGGTTCAAAACTTGAGAGCTCACACACACAAAAAACAGTCTTCTTATTTTATAGATGGGACTGTGAAGGACTGTGAAGACCACCACAGAATTTTCAAATATCACAAAACTATTTTATTATAAAAATGGGTTAAAATTCAGTTTTCTGATATTTAATATAGGGTGATGTTCTTAAAGTAGATTATTATCGGACTGCTGAAGAGTGTTAGCTTGAATCTTGGTCATAAGATTAGCTTTGTAAAATTTGTATAACCAATCTCAGGGTACTAATTAATAACTAGCAGCCATTCATGCTATGAGCCACTTTATGATAGTCTAAAGATAATATTGTGCATATTGTAGGCAACTAACTAAAGTATAAAATGTGTTCAGACACTTTATGTGGCCTGCTGAGTTACTCTATCAGTTACCTATTGTCTCCCCAAAACACAGTGAGTTAAAATAAACCATTTTACTCTGCTTCATGTCTCTGAGGGTCATTAATTTGGGCTATGTGGTACTACAACTTGGGCTGGACTCAGTTGTTTCTTCTGATGGTGTCTCTTTGGGTCACTCATGGGGTACAGTTAGTTTCTTGGCAACTGAGTGGACCTTTCTCACTCATGTGTCTGGTTGGTGACTGGGACTAGTGTCTCTAGTAGATGAACTTGGCTGTCTTCATATGGTGGCAGAAGCATTCCAAGAGGGCAGGAGTAGAAGCTTCTAGCCTCCTTACCTTGTTGACCTCGAACATCTACAACATCACTTTTACCACATCCTATTGGCCGAAGCAAGTCATAAGGTCAGCACAGAATCAAGGGTATTAGAAAATAGATTCTACCTCTTAAAGGGAGGAGCTGGTAGGAATGTATGACTATTTTTAATCATTCACCATGCTGATAGTTCTATGTCTTCTTTATAAGTTAGAAATACCTCTTGCAAAGTTTCCAGATAACTAACAAAAATTCATAGAGCAATGTTGGCACAAAGCACAGTACAATAAACAATTGTTATGATTATAGCACATTGGATCTCAGTGTAAATAAATATTTTATACAATAAAACTATTTATGTACTTTTGTTTTATCATCATAATACCTGTATGCATTGATAGCACAACATGTTATTACCTTTATTTGGTACGGAAAGAAAATGAGATTCAGGGAAATCAAGGTTGTCTCTGAATAATACTTCTAGCTCATTTGTAGCTTTGTGATTTGCACAAAGGCCAAGCTGTGATCAGTCAATTAAATGTTTGCAGGTATTAATACATCTCATTTTAAAATTGAAGTGGCTTTTCTCCCCTTCCTTAGCATACTCAGATCTTCTTTGTGCCACTGCATGCATTTTTCTGTCTCAAATGTATATCAGCCTTTTTTTTTTTTTTTTCTAAATGATGAGTTTTCTTTTATCTTTTCACAAGTTCAATGTTTGTGCCCTATAAAGTCTCCCCTGACTGCCATGGGGGAAGTCTCCCCTCCTCATAGCCTTAATAATGTCTCAGGTATACAACTATTATCACACAGATCACCTTCTAGTTTAATGCGGTTATATGTCTGTCTATCTCTTAAAACAGACTGTGAACATCTCAAAAGCAGAAACTCAATTGTTATTATCTTCAAATATTCAGTGTCAGGCAAAGGCCCTGGCAGGTAATAGATGCTCAGTGAGAATTAGCCAAGGAAAGATCTTATGATTTGGGCAAATTTTGCTTTCAGAGTGTATCAACTCTCCAGTAATCACCAGTTCTTCAGTTCAATGCTGTTTTGGGTTGAATTATCCCTCATATTTGTACATTGAAATCCTAACTCCCAATACTCCAAAATGTGATCTTATTTGGACACAGGATCCTTAAAGAGGTAATCCAGTTAAATCAAGATTAATACAGTGAGCCCCTAATTCAATATGGCCTGTAACTTTATCAAAAGGGAAAATTTGGAGACAGATATGCATACAAGGAAAACACCACGTAAACATAAAGATGACCATCTACTAAGCAGGTAGACATAGTTGAAACAACTTCTTCTCTCATAGTCCTAAGAAAGAATCAACCTGTCAAACCTTGATTTTGGACTTACAGGTTCCAGAATTGTAAGATTAAAAAAAAAATTATGTTGTTTAAACCATCTAGTTTATGATACTTTGTTATGGTAGCCCTAGAAAACCAACTAAAATGTTTTGTTGTTTGATTTTTAATGCAAATATTAAAATGTGGTCACTATGGGATAAGTAAGGTCACTTATGAAACTGCTTAAGAAACAAAATCACAGCTCATAGGTCACTCTTAATTAATTAAACTTCAAGCCCATGGAAACAGCTATCTTGAAACAACAAGCAAATGGTAGTTTGCAGTTTTTGACAGGAAAAGAGTCATAATCTGAACTTGATATTCTCTGCAGCATATCTAAGCTGTACATATAGTTTAGTTTGACAAATTGTATTAATAGTTTAAATGGGATTTTGCAAATAGGTACAAAATCCAAAAGCAAATACTCTGAGGAAATGCATCTTAATTCCTTACTTTGTACAAACAAGTCATTGGTAAAGTTGCATAGATATTCTCAAGACTCCATTCTGTAAGTCACCATTAACCACAACAGCCATTGACTCCTTCTCAGTTATGCAGTTTCACCCCCAGGACATAATAGATTCATTTCTCTGTTCAACAAGCTCATCTCATCATGTCCCTAAAACCCCAATTAAAACAATGATGGAAAAACAAACTCAATGTCCTTATTGGCTTATAAGTGACAAGCATGCTACTTGATAAACTATACCTTTTGTTCTTTAGTGGGGAGGGAGAAGGAGGAGAGCAATAAAACATTCTCAGTGATGTAGAGAGCACATGCAAGTGAGCTGCAGTATTGATTCCACCATCCGGACCAGGATCGAGATCAAGGACAGACATGGGTATTCAGAACTCACCAGCACTCCTCCTGATGGCTGTCATTGTCCTTGGCACATTTGGTAAGCCAACTATGGCTCTTATCTTTTCCTTTTAGGCACTGGAAAAACTCAGAAAAGATTCCAGATGTAATGAGATTGCACTGAAATTAATCAAAATATATAAACTGTGAAATTAAAATGTAAGTAGACCTATATAGTATTTAGATTGTGGAGTGTCAAATAACTTTCTGTTGAATCAAATGAAAATATTTGTTTAACTTCCTAGCAGTATCTGGCTCTAAGAGTCTATACTTTCCTTATTAGAGGTGATAGAAAGAACATTACTAAAAATAAGTTTCATATAAAATATCTAATCTTAGAAAAAATAAGAAAAGGAAAGAAAGACAAATCCTATTAGTATGAATATACCTACACTCAAAATGCAGTTGGATTAATTTGTTATATATGTTTATATTAGTATGGATTTTCATAAGTTAGTATAAGCTGTGAGTCTTTACAACAAAGCACTGTTAAGTGTATATTCTGTGTATGTTTTCTGTCAATTACATAGGTATTACCAAAATGTATGATGTATTTTCCTTCATGTAAACATTCATCAATCAAATATCAGTTTATTGATACTAATTAATAATCTCATTATACACCTGACCCTGTCATCTAGAAATTGCAAAGGTAAAGAGCTTTAGGTCTAAGTTAAGATCTTTTTGCAGAAAATATACTCCATTTTCCCACAGAAATTAAAGATTTTTCAGTAAGGGAAAGGGATCAAAAACGGGCAGGAGAGGTGAGAAGGGCTAGAAGACAGAAGAGAGGAGAGAGGGAAGAGAGGAGGAGGGAGTTGAAGGGTCTTATGTTGTCTTTTTGTTTTCTTTCTAATTTGTTACTTCTTTCCTTTTCCTTCTTCTTTTCCCTCCCCTTCTCTTATCTATTCTCCTTCCCTCCCACCATGCCTTGTTTCTGTTTATTCATGGAACTAACATAATTATACTTAAAAAAGAGGAGGGGAAGGACCCAACCACCCCGGGAGAAATCAGAGCCAGCAGCCAACACCAACCACCTCCCATGTAAATGAGGCCATTTCTTATTTTTAGCCATTTCAGTGGCTTCTGACTGCACTCACTTAAGTGAGCTTAACAGAAGAACCTCACATTAACAGCAGATATATCAGAAATAATAAATGTATTTTAAGCCACTGAAAATAAGGTTGACTTATTACACAACAAAAGAGGATTAATGGTACCGGTAACTATTTAATGTGTTTGCAGGCTTAGAACAACATTATGCTAGAATTTCCTCAAATGAATGAGTATGTAGAGAAACTGTGTAACTTTCATACATTTGAGATTCAACAAATGGCATTTATCAACATAATCTAAAGTAAAAATTCTGAGGCCTGCAAAACTTTGAAGTACTGGTGTGTAATAGCACCCAGGGAGATAGTTTCCCCTCAACTCCTTCACCCTCCCCACTCTCCTCCCACTTTCAGCCCATGCTTCACCTCTGGGCAGTAGATAGTAAAACCTCAATTAACTTGAGTGCCAGAGTAATTGACATCTGGACAATCCTTATCAACTAACAGTTACACAGAAAGCACATTTGGTTTCAGCACTTATAGAAAATCTTTTGCTGTTTAATATTTTAATTTATTGATTAAGATACTTTAACAAACTTATACACAATTGTAGTATCCCTAAGCATTTTCTGAAGCAATTGTTTTTATGATTGATTTGCAGGTGTCAGTCTATTTCCTTCATACTTGAAAGAAGGATTTGGGAAAAGTGTGTTAAGAATGTTCTGTGTGAGGCAGAAAAGAAGTAGTCTATGTCTTAATTTTATAAATAGTGGTCCTGCATTGTCTCTAGATAATTTGTTTTAACATAGCTCACATAAGATGGGCTTTAGGTCTTAGATAACTTGCTTGTTTCCTGAATGACTCTGCATTTATAAGACGACTTAAAGGGAAAAGAGATAAAATAACTTACTTCTTGCAATACACACACATACACAAAGTCAAAGTGACAATGCAAGATTTATAAACAGGTTGTGAAGTTATTTTAAAACCAAAAAACCTGAGTTTTTTCCACTTCTGGCATTTATTTAAATCATAATTTTGGATAAGCTAATTGCTTTCAACTGAACTGCTCATTTAAAAAATACCTTTTAACCATTTTTGTACAGTTTATTACTGTGAGTATAGTGTTTCTCATCTTGGAAATCTAAGGGAATGATGCAAATGACAGTAATAGCGGTTAACAGTAGCAGTCGTCGTCACTGTCATAATAGTAGAGTATTACTCATAGCCCATTACTTTGCACAAAGTTTTTAGGCCTCACTTTTAAAAAAGAAATAGTTAAAATGACTAAGTCATGCAAAGAAGTGAACTTTGTAAAGCCTGGCACATAATTGAGGCTTAATCAATATTTTTTGAGTAAATGAAAATTAGCAAAAAGTTGTTTTATATTAAAGGTTGACTAACAGGCTTACACAATTTTGATGACTCAAGAAATTTGGTACTACTTCCTCATGACCCTTGCTGATGATGTGTCTTTTGTGACCAGCCATATTTGCTGATTAAGGCAATGATTCAAAGATACTGTGCCTACCTCTTTCCTACTGTCAACTCACTCAAAAACATTATTACTTCGGGAGACTTTTCCTGTAGTTTCCTCAAAAGGATGAGGAACTTTTTGGAAATCCTACTAATGAACGAGGAAAGAAATCTGGATAGGGTTAGTATGGAAAGAAAAGAAGTGTTCAGTGAAGCCAATAAATATTCTCAGATATGTGTTTAAGGGGTTGAACAGAAAATGAAAGATACTATGTTAAAATGAAACATAAATGAAACAGAAAATGAAAGACACTAGTGTTTAAAACCTCTATCTCCGGCTGTGGAAATGGCTTTGATCTTAGGATTGAATGAAAATGTATCAGACTTGAGAATTCACAGTATCTCAATCTCAATAACAAGAAAAGGTTATAAAGTCATCCTGCAGGAGGAACTAGAAAGAAATCTGCTCTGGTCATTCTGTGTCCTGCTGAGCTTCTCTCTGCAATTGACTCCACATCTCAGCTCTCAGAAGAATCCAAACTCTCAGCTTCTGCCCTTCTTTTAAGCTTGCTTGACACTAGACATTTCTGTGTTGAGATGGAAGGAAATTTATTTCAGTTTAATATTTTCTACTGCTGAACTCTAGTTCATATGAAAAAATTAAGTAGGGTAGAAAAAAAATAAGAAATACATTTATCTACTGAAATTATTTCTGTTGAGGCATAAATAATTTTAGAAAACTTTATTGAAGGCCAAATGGGAAGATAGACCTGGAAGGACACATCAACAAAGTTGGGGGTGTTCTAGAGTCTTTCACAAGCTCAAAGGGCTTTATGGGAAAGTTTAGAAGAAGAGAGGAAGACTCCTCATACCAGAGTTGTCCTCTTTTTCACTAGAGGATCAAATAAAGGAGTTACAACCGTTAGATTACTACATACAGGCTAAATGTCTACCTGCAAAACAATCATAAAACTTCTTGTTTCAGCGCAACTTAGACATCAATCATTGTACTATTCAGTATCATAAGGTTCTACATAATTCAGTACATCAGCAACTTGAGGAACTCATAATAAAATGCTTTACTCAGAGATAGAATGTCAACATCAAATCACCAAACCTTTCCAAGGTGGGTGAATTTGAAAGTCTGCTTACTTCTACTGTAAACTGTAAAATGTGACTTGGAGCTTCTCACACTTCATAACAGAAAGAAGATGAAAATAAGCAAGCCATGCTTCAACATATAATATACGTTTTACCCCAATCCTTGCCTAAACATTGTAGTGTACTTTCCCTTTATTTATTTGAAAATTTCTATTGAAACACATCTTTGTTGATTTTTTAAACCCAACTCTACTGTTAGACTAGACCTGCTGATGATAATAAACAGATTTAATAATGACTAATGATATTAGGAATCACACAGAGCCCAGCATAAAATATTTGCTCAATAAATTTTGTTAGTATGCTCGGAAACTTAATAGGGTCTTTTAGTGTCTTAGTGCTTGTATGTCTTGCTTAAAACATCTTCTGAAAGTATTCTGATGTTTGTTTTAGCCTTCAAGCCCTAAAAATAATAAAGTTGTAATATGTAACTGTTGTAAACTCTGCTTTTTTACTTTGAAGTATGTATATTTACCCCTGGTAGAATGAAAAATAGATGATGGAAATGAATTAATGTATCCTATTAAACAACCTGTGATATTTTCTGAAACAAGAAAGAAAGAAAGGAAAAAAAATTCTTGAGGTTAAATGTTTTACCCTGACATGTTTGTATATATTAGCATTTAATTAACATCTATATGGTTACAATTCCAGCATTAGTATTGACTTTGTATATAAGTACAATGTAGAACTTACCCTTTACTAGACTAGTAATTCTTTTTCTTTTTTTTTTTTTTTTTTTTTTTTAGGCGGAGTCTTCACTCTGTCCCCCAGGCTGGAGTGCAGTGGCACCATCTCGGCTCACTGCAAGCTCCGCCTCCCGGGTTCGCGCCATTCTCCTGCCTCAGCCTCCGGAGTAGCTGGGACTACAGGCGCCCGCCACCGCGCCCGGCTAATTTTTTGTATTTTAGTAGAGACGGGGTTTCACCGTGTTAGCCAGGATGGTCTCGATCTACTGACCTCGTGATCCGCCCGCCTCGGCCTCCCAAAGTGCAGGGATTACAGGCCTGAGCCACCGCGCCCGGCCAGTAATTCTTTTTCTAATCAACAAAATTTCCAGTCATTTCTTAAGCCCTAAAATTTATACCTACAAAATTTTCATTAAAAAATTAATTTTGTTACTACAAAAGTATTAAAACAAGAATAAAACTTTCTATTGATTTGTTGGTATATATTATTAATTTGAATATAATTGCTATGGACAAAAGCTTTACTTCTTCCCTTCTTGTTTTGTTTCAGTTTGGTATTCCACAACATGGCCAACAAAATTCATTAAGTTATGATCTGTATCATTCTTTATACAGTATGATAATAGTTCAAATTTATTAATCACTTTTAGTATGCCAGGCATATAAAGTGTTGAGCATGCCGGAAGAAACAATATTTATGAGATACTTATGATCTGGCTAAAAGCACATCCTCTGGAGTCAGAATAATGGGCTAACCTGGCTCCACCACTTGCAAGGTCCACAACAGCTATTGGGTTGGATGCTGGATGTTCAAAAATGCAGTACTTAGTAATAGGAGTACCTTCTGAGGAATGCCTCATTAGGCAATTTTGTCGTCGTTTGAACATCATAGTATGTACTCACATAAACCTAAGTGGTATAGCCTATTGTACACCTACTGTAGTGTAGGGGATATCACAGATACAACTAATGATATTTACAGCCAAAGAAATCACACAGACTGTGGTACTCCATGCACCCAGAATCAAAGCCAAAGTACTTGACTCACCAACCACCATAAATACATCTTCAGAAAAAAGTTCTCCCCTACTAAAGAAAATTCCAAAATAGGTAAAGGTACCTTTTATACCACATACCCAGAAATGAATATAAGGATACAGGAAACATAAAAAAGCAAGAAAATATAACACCTCAAAAGGAAAACATTAATTCTCCAGCAAATATCTTTATCAAAAAGAAAGTTTCAATGTTCCAAATAAGGAATTCAAAATATTGATTTTTTTAATGATAGTGATATTTTAGAGAATTCTGAAAGACAATAGAAATAAATTTTTAAAAATCAGAATATAAATGATAAGTTTACCAAAAAGATAGATATTTTTAATACAAATCAAATAAAATGTTTAGAACTTAAGAATTCATTAAAGGAAATATGCAATACATTTAAAAGTGTTAACAATAGGCTAACTCAGGCAGAAGAAAAAATCTTAAAATTTGAAGACAGGCATTTTGAAAAAATTCAGTTAGATAAAAATAAAGAAAACATAATAAAAAAAAGAAAGAACAAAGGCTTTGTGGCATTTGAGACAATATAAAATGATCAAACATACAAACTATCTGTATCCCTGAGGGTGAAGAAATAAAGAAAATATTAGAAAATCTATAAAATGCAAAAATAGATGAAAATTTCCAAATCTATCAAAAGATTTAGACATTCAGATTCAGGTGGCTCAATGTGTCCAGACAGATACAATGCAAAAAGATTTTCCCTATGGGTGTCTAAAGTCAAAGTTTAAAACAAATTCTAGAAACAGCAAGAGAAAAGTAGTTAGTTACCTATAAAAAAAAAAACCCATCAGATTAACAGTGGATTTCTCAACATAATACTTCCACATCAGAAGAGAATGGGAAGACATATTCAAAATGTTGAAAGAAAAAATCTTTCACCCAGGAATGCTACATCTAGCAAAATTATCCTTTATAAATGAAGGTGAGATAAAGTGTTCACAGAGAAACAAATGCTGAAGGATTCATTACCACTAGACTAGCTCTGAAAGAAATACTTAAAGGAATTCTAAACCTAGAAGTGAAAGGATGACATTTACCATCATGAAAACACACTAAACTATAAAACTCACTGCAATCATACACAAGAGGAAGGGAAAGGATGCAAATGATGACACTAAGAAATCCACCAATCCACAAGAGAAAACTATAAAACAAAAAGAACAGAACAAAGAATATATAAAACAAGCAAAAAATAATTAACAATATGTCAAGGACATAGCGTCGTATATCAATAGCAACCTTGAACATAAATGGATTAAATTCTGCTTTTAAAATATATAGAATGACAGAATAAATTTAAAAAACATGATTCAGCTATATACTGCTTACATGAAACTCACCTTGCCAGTAAAGTTACATACATACAGACTGAAAGTAAAGAGACAGAAAAGCATATTACATGCAAGTGGAAACCAAAATCAAGCAGGAGTAGCTATACTTACATAACAGAGACTTTAAGTGAAGAACAGTAAAAAAGATAAAGCAGATTATTATTTTTTTATTTTAAAATTCTGTTTATTTATTTGTACAAACATAATGTAATATTTATCTATATAAACGTGTTCCTTTTTTGTTATAGTCTCTGAGGGTCCTAAAAAACAAACATTTTAAAACTGGACAGTTTATTATCTATAGTCACCTCAATTGAATGTATATAATTGCCATTTGTTTAGGTGCTTATATAGCACTTGTTTATGATTGGTAATGAATAAATCAATACTTAGTTAATTGTATATCCACTGGCAATTCTGAACTTTCATTGGTGTGTGTTTCTTTTTTTTTTTTTAATCATACTTTAAGTTCTAGGGTACATGTGCACAATGTGCAGGTTTGTTACATATGTATACATGTGCCGCATTGGTTTGCTGCACTCATTAACTCCTCATTTACATTAGGTATATCTCCTAATGCTATCCCTCCCCCTGCCCCTACCCCACAACAGGTCCCAGTGTGTGATGTTCCCCACCCTGTGTCCAAGTTTTCTCACTGTTCAATTCCCTGTGAGTGAGAACATGTGGTGTTTGGTTTTCTGTCCTTGCGATAGTTTGCTCAGAATGATGGTTTCCAGCTGCATCCATATCGTTACAAAGGGCATGAACTCATCCTTTTTATGGCTGCGTAGTATTCTTTGGTGTATATGTACCAAATTTTCTTAATTCAGTCGATTATTGATGGACATTTAGGTTGGTTCCAAGTCTGTTATTGTGAATAGTGCTGCAATAAACATACGTGTGCATGTGTCTTTATAGTAGCATGATTTATAATCCTTTGGCTATATACCCAGTAATGGGATCGCTGTATCAAATGGTATTTCTAGTTCTAGATCCTTGAGGAATTGCCTCACTGTCTTCCACAATGGTTGAGCTAGTTTACACTCCCAGCAACAGTGTAAAAGTGTTCCTATTTCTCCACATCCTCTCAGGAACTGTTGTTTCCTTACTTTTTAATGATCGCCACTCTAACTGGCGTGAGATGGTGTCTCATTGTGGTTTTGATTTGCATTTCTCTGATGACCAGTGATGACGAGCATTTTTTCATGTGTCTGTCGGCTGCATAAATGTCTTCTTTTGAGAAATGTCTCTTCATGTCCTTTGCCCACTTTTTGATGGGGTTGTTTGATTTTTTCTTGT
This sequence comes from Macaca mulatta, assembly GCF_049350105.2. Classification (NCBI taxonomy): domain Eukaryota; kingdom Metazoa; phylum Chordata; class Mammalia; order Primates; family Cercopithecidae; genus Macaca; species Macaca mulatta. Next base: position 59,762,357 of record NC_133410.1, read on the forward strand.
AAATTTGTTTGAGTTTTTTGTAGTTTAGGATATATCCCTTTTTCAGATGGGTAGATTGCAAAAATTTTGTCCCATACTGTAGGTTGCTTGTTCTCTCTGATGGTAGTTTCGACAAAGAAAATTATTATACAATGATAAAGGGATCAATCCAGCAAGAGAATGTAACAATTCTTACTATATATGTATCCACTACTGGAGCATCCAGATATACAAAGCAAATATTACTAGATCAAAACAAAGAAAGACTGCAATACAATAAGGTGGGAGACATCAACACCCTTTCCCAGCATTAAACGGATCATCTTGACGAAAATAAACAAGGAAACATTGGGTTTACACTGGACTTTAGACCAAATAGACCTAAGAGACATTAATGGAACATTTTATGCAATAACAGCAGAATATGTCTTCTTTCTATAAGCACATGATCTATTACCAGAATAGAACATATGTTAGGCCACAAAACAAGTCTTAACAAATTTTTAACAATCAAAATTATATTAAGAATGTTAATATAATCAAATCAAAAGGAAATACAATGAAAAATCAATACCAACAGGAATGCCAGAAATAATAGAAAATCATGGAAATTAAAGAACATGCTCTTGAATGATGATTGGGAGAAGAAAGGAATTAAAATGGAAATTTAAAAATTCTTAAAAGAAAAGAAAATGGAAATACAACATACCAAAATGTGTGGGATATAGCAAAAACAGTGTTAAAAGGGAAGATTACAGCAATAAACGCCTACATTAATAGGAGAAAATCACAAACTCACGATCTAGCAATAAACCTGTAGGAACCAGAAAAGCAAAAACAAACCAAAGCCAAATATAATTCAGAAAACAAATAAAGATCAGAGCAGAACTAAATGTAATAGGTACAAAAAAACACAAACGATCAACAAAAGAGTTGGTTATTAAAAAAGACAAACAAAATTGAAAATCCCTAACTAGATTAACCAAGAAGAGAGAAGAAAAAATCAGAATAAAGAAAATTAGAAATGAAAAAGGAGATATTACAACTGATACCATAGAAATACAAAAGATAATCACAAGAGTATTATAAATAACTATAGACTGCCCATCAGGGAAACCTATAGGAAATGAATAAATTCTTGGAAACATACAACCCACCAAGACTGAATCAGGAAGGAACAGAAAATACAAACAGACCAAAAACGAGTAGCTGGATTGAATCAGGAATAAAAAGTATCCCCAAAAAGGAAAACCCAGAACCAGATGGATAAACAGCCAAATTCTACCAAATGTACAAGGGAGACCTAATACCAATCTGCTTGAAACTATTCCAAATACTTGAAGAGGAGGAAATTCTCCCTATTCTATGAAGCCAGCATTACTCTGACAATAAAACCAGACAAGGACAAAACATAAAAAGAAAGCTACAAGCCAATGTCCCTGAGGAACGGAGAGGCCAAATCCTCAACCAAACACTAGCAAACTGAATAAAATAGTACATCGAAAAGATAATACACTATAATCAGGGGAGATTCATACCAGGGATGCAAAAATGGTTGAATATACACAAATTGATAAATGTGATATATTACTTCAACAGAATGAAGTATAAAAACATATGACAATCTCAATGAGTGCAGAAAAATATTTTGATAAAATGCAGCATCCCAGCATGATAAAAACTGTTTACAAATGTGCATAGAAGAAACTTATCTTAAAATAACAAAAGCCATATATGACAAACTGAGAGCCAACATAATGCTGAATGGAGAAAAGCAGAAAGCCTTTTCTCTAAGATCTAAAACAAGACAAAGATGACCATTTTCACCACTCCTCTTCAACACTGTAAATTAAGTGCCAGGTATGGCATTCAGGCAAGGGAAATAAATAAAAACCATCCAGATAGCAATAGAGCAAGTCGAATTGTCCCTCTTTACAGATGATATGGTCTTATATGTAGAAAAACCTAATGACTACAACAAAAAAAGCCTTAGATGTGATAAATGAACTCAGTATAGCATAGGATTAAAAATCAATGTACAAAAATTAGTAGCCTTCTATACACAAATACTGATATAGCTAAGAATGAAATAAAGATGTCAATCCCATTTACGATAGTTATCAACAACATCAAAATTGAAGTACCTAGAAATAAATTTAACCAAGGAAGTGAAAGTTCTTGACAAGGAAATCTATAAAACACTGAGGAAATAAATTGAAGATGACAGAAACAAATGGAAAGACATTTTATACTTATGGATCAGAAGTATTAATATCATTTAAATGACCATGTTACCCAAAGAAATCTACATATTCAATGCAATACTGATCATGATTACAGTCACTGATATATGTCAATTACATACAATACTGTCATTCTTCACAGAATTTAAAAAATTACTAAAACTTATATGGAATGTAAAAAGAACCTAAATACCCTAAGAAATCCTGAGCAAAAAGAACAAAGTAGGAGGCATCACATTATCTGATTTCAAAATATATTACCAGGCTATAATAACCAAAACAACATGGTATTGGCATCAAAATAGACACATCAAGCAATGGAATAGAATAGAGAAGCCAGAAATGAAGCCACATATTTACAGCCTATTGATCGTTGACAAAGTTGACAAAAACATACATTTAGAGGAGGATACTCTGTTAAATAAACAGTGTTAGGGAAACTGGATGGCCACATGCAGAAAAATGAAACTGGACCCCTATCTCTCACCATATACAAAAAAACTACACAAAATGAATTAAAGACTTAAATATAAGAGCTGAAACTTTACACATACTAGAATCAAGGGAAAACTCTCCTGTACATTGGTTTAGGCAAATAATTTATGACTAAGATTCAAAAGCACAGGCAACAAAAATAAAAATAAACAAATTGCACTTACTTGAAATAAATGCTTCTGCACAGCAAAAGAAATATCAACAGAGGGAAGAAACAACCTGCCAAATGGGAGAAAATATTTGTGAACTATTCTTCCAAAAGGTACTAATATCCAGAATATTCAAGCAACTAAAACAACTCAACAGGACAAAAAGAAAAAAACTCCACAAATAATCCCATTAAAAAGTGGGCAAAAGAGATGACAGAAATTTCTCAAAAGAAGACATACAAATTACCAACAGCTATGTGAGAATATGGTCAATATCACTAATCATCAGAGAAATACAAATAAAACCCACAATGAGGTATAATCTTATCCCAGTCAGAACAGCTATTATTTAAAAAGACAAAAACATGACAGATCTTGGTGAGGATGCAGAAAAAAAGAGAACTTTTATACACTGTTCTTGGGAATGTAAACTAGTACAGCCACTATGCAAATTTCTCACAAAACTCAAAATAGGATTACCATTTGATCCAGCAACCCCACTTCTGTGTATCTACCAAAAGGAAAATAACCAATATATCAAATGGATACCAGCACTTACGTATTTATTACAGGACTATTCACAATAGCAAAGATGTGGAATCAACCTAATTGTCCATCAGTGGAAGAATGGATAAAGAAAATGTGTATATATACACACTGGAATACTATTCAGCCATAAAAAGAATGAAATTATGTCCTTTACAACAACCTGGGTGGAATGTGAAGTCACTGTCTTTAGGGAAATGAACCAGACACTAAAAAACAAATATCGCACGTTCTAACTTATATCAGGAAGCTACCAATTTGAACACATGGAGGCAGAGAGAGGAAAAATAGACAAGAGAGACTGAGAAAGGTAAAAGGGAGGGAAGGGAGAGGATGAAGAAAAGTGGCTTAAAGGGTATAAATGTACAGTAGGATGAATGGGATAAATCCAATGTTTGATAGCAGCATAGGATGACTGTACTTAATAAATATATTGTACTCTGGTGATGGACATTCGGAATACCCTGATGTGATCACTATGCATTACATACATGTAACAAAATTTCTCATGCACCTCATAAGTTTACAAAAATTTAAAAAACCCACAATGTTTGACAACCAGTGTGTCTATAAGGTTATAAAACATACAGGATATGTGGTGATGGAAAGCCTGTTTTAACTGTCTTCCTAGTAAAGGAAACAAGAAAAGTAAATATATCTTGGATGTAAATGTGCCAAATATTTATTTCTTCACTGAGTCAGACAAAACATGGGGATTATATCATTATCCAGCATCCATAATGAGAGGCAATAAAATCTGAAGGTAGAGCAGACAACAAGCAGAATTGGAAAAAGTCAGTTTTACTTATCAGCTGTGTTGGAAAATCAGTACTTTTTTTCAATCTAGGGATGACTACAGAAACTATTAGGAAACAAGACATAAAGAAATTTGTACTCATATCCATCAGAATACCTATTAAGTTGCACTGTGATTATTCATGTATCTGACTGTTTTTCTACTTTAAAACGGGGAGTAAGTGTTAAGCCTTTTTCTTTTTCTTTTTTTTTTTTTGAGACGGAGTCTCGCTCTGTTGCCCAGGCTGGAGTGCAGTGGCCGGATCTCAGCTCACTGCAAGCTCCGCCTCCCAGGTTTACGCCATTCTCCTGCCTCAGCCTCCAGAGTAGCTGGGACTACAGGTGTCCGCCACGTCGCCCGGCTAGTTTTTTGTATTTTTTAGTAGAGACGGGGTTTCACCGTGTTAGCCAGGATGGTCTTGATCTCCTGACCTCGTGATCCTCCCTTTTCGGCCTCCCAAAGTGCTGGGATTACACGGTGTCAAGCCTTTTTCATCTCTTCATTCTGGATCTCAGAAAAATGCCAGGTAGAGTAGGTGCTAAATAAATGTTTGTCGAATATTTATTACATCAAGAGGAATATAACTGGAGTTAGTGCTGTAATGTAACGGTGCAGGTGGGTACTGAGGATAAGGCACCTGGCTAACAGAAAGTTGGTTGAATATTGAAGACAGCATCTTCCCAAATCCTGATCTTGTTAGGCTCACAGGTCTCAACAAGTTAGTCATAGACATTCCAACAGCCTTATGCTCTTTTTCCTGTCAGTGACTTGTTTGATATTTTAATTAGACTCACATTTGAAACTACTGGGGATTCTGTTAAGAGTCTGTGCACCCACACACTCCAGTCATACACAGATACTAATATGAGCACATTAATCATTGTTTGATTGAAGACATTTACTTCTATGTATAACATACAGATAGTAAATGACACACAACCAAGCTCCTGTTTCCCCATTTTCACCATAATTTCCACCATGTCTAATTGGATCCCATGTTTTTTTGTGTCTTTAACTACTTAAAAAATGACAGGCAATGACCTAGCTCAGTAAAACACCAGTAGAGCAACTCTGAAATCAGTATTGTATAGAAGTCTCTACTGAATATATGGACAGAACCCAAAAGGAAAAAATCAAAACAAAAATACTTCTGATCAAGAAATTGGACAATAATGAACATTGAAAAATACTATGGATTGGCCAAGCGCAGTGGCTCACTCTTGTATTCCCAGTACTTTGAGAAGCTGAGGCACGTGGATCATGAGGTCAGGAGTTCGAGACCAGCCTGAACAGCATGGTGAAACCCCATTTATACTAAAAATATAACAATTAGCTGGGCACTGTGGCACACACCTGTAATCCCAGCTACTCAGTGTCTGTGTGTGTGTGTGTGTGTGTGTGTGTATACACACTATGGATAGGCCACTTAAGATCTAGCTTTTATGATGATTCAAATTTTTCTTAGATGACATCTGTGTTTTTATGCTATGCATGCTATTTTTACTTGTGGTTTATACATTCATCTTCTAACTTCCTAAATTTTGTTTCCAGAATACCAAAGTCATAATGATGTTTTAATCTTCAAAACAAATTTCTTAGGTAATTATTTCCAAGGGAAATTTTCTCATTTCCTTATTCTTTTGCAATTTTGGCAATCCTATGTTTTGTTTTTTTTCGTAATATATAATCATGATATTATTTATTTTATGGATGCTACTTCCTGAAGGTTTAGGAAACAATCTTAAGAAAATGAAGAGGCAAAACAATTTATAAAAACACTATTAAATACAAATAATTGCCCATTCTTCTACCCCCCACCCAAGAACACAGACCAAAGCTAAAATACTGAATGATTCTCAGTGTTTCTTGAATGATTTTAAGTACTTGTATACTGATCATATCATGAGATTATTATGCCAGGAATAGAAAAATAAATGATCTAGCATTGCAAAAGAAAGTAGACAGACTAAATGAAGAATTGTATGTTAGAAGTTGGATTTGATCCAACTTTATCTCTTCTACTAAACCTATCACTGTGCCTTATATGCATAGATTAATTTTAAATGTACCAGAAGAAAGAGAAGCTGCCAGACAAGCAGTCTCTGGGAGGCTAAATAGAGAGGCTGACCACGAATCCAACACACACCATGCCCAAGGACTTTGGAGGTGGACTGATTCAGGAATTTAATGTCATGTTCACACACCTTCATTCTTCTCCCCTCAGAGCCAGAGTCATTACATTGGAAGAGAAGAATATAGGGAAATAGGCATGGCAGTTGTGAGGAAGAAGTTCCTAAGTCAGTTTGGGGCAGAGCAGGGTTGCCCTCCTTATTTGAGCATGGTTATTTCTCATGATGGAGCAGTGCCTCAGTTTAGGCTTCTCCAAAATGCAGAGTTTGAGTCATGAGCCTGCCATGCAGGTAATTTATTTGTGGACATATTACCAATGCAGAGGACTTGAAAGCTGGGAAGAACAAAATAGGAAAAGAGGACGTGGGCAGCTGGAGGTCAATTCTACTGGGGACCCTCTGAGAAATGGTGTAGAATTTCTGACCAAAACTTGCAAAATGGGGAAACATTTATCCATTGACTCCAGTTCCTCTTGTGAAAGGGATGATTCCTGGCAGCAACAGAGAAACACTGGGCCAGAAAGTGAAAGACACCTGGTTCAGCTGAGGCAAGGAGTTTCCAGGTGACAGCTGCAGGCAGCTCGTGCTGTAGCAGTGACTGGAGAACAGATGGCCTAGGAGATGTGAGCACCAAGATTTGACTGTATGCCAGTTTTGTAAGGTTCCATAATAATTACAGGGCAAATGGAATTTAGCCACCAAAGCTTTCGTTTTTAAAGATTCTTCTGTTTCTTTAAGAATTGTTGCTTGAATGAGTTTAAAGACTGCATAAAATCCTGGCATTCAACTCTTGAACAGAAATTATGCTTGGAGAAACATTTGTTCTAACGAGACAATTTATTTTTGTAGTCAACAGCATTATAAGCTTTGGCTTATGAAGATCTCATTGATACAAGTGGCATGTAGGGAAAAACCCCACACCACCACCACCACCAACAAATCCTCTGCTTTATACTTCATTTACAAAAACAAGTGATTTTGATGACATTTTCCTCAGGAGTCAAGTTCTGCATAACCTGCAAACGTCCACTGCGTCTTGATATGTTTCATTTGCTTTATTCTCTTGGTGCTCTTCTTGTGTTGGGTCTGGAGACCATGATAGCAAACACTTTCTTATTTTCTTCAGTTATAAGAACTAGAGGAGAGATCTGGACAACATAATGCTGAAGGAAAAGTATTTAACTCTATGAATCATGATGAACTGTCCAAAGTGCGGCACCAGATATTTTGAATTTTCATATTTGAGCAAATATATACTAAATAAAAATTCAATTTCCTGTCTAGAAAGCTAGCAGGTAAAACTTGGACGTGCCGTAATTTCATTTTGGTAGTATTTTAAATGAATTTCGAAAAGTAAACTTAGAAATAAGTGAACTTATTTCGGAAGAATTTTCAATTCACAAACATGGCAAAGACCATACAGTGTCTGTGTGTCCTTCATCCTGCTTCCTCGACAGTGAACCATTTACAACACCACGGAACACCTGTCAAAGCTAAGAAACCACCAATGACATGTTACTTTTAACTAAACTCCAGACTAAGTTGCATTTCACCAGTTTTTTCATTAACGTCTTCTTTCTGTCCCAGGATCCTGTCCAAACTACCACAGGGCAATGAGTTGTCACGTCTCCGGTTTCCTCAAGGAATTTCAGTGGTCAGCAAGATGTGAGAGAGGAAATCACTGAAAGAGAATGGAGCATATATATTACCTACAGTGTCTATTTTAAAGTAACAGGACATTTTAGCACACCTTTCTATCCTTTGTCCAAGATTATTGTAAGGATATCACAGATACTCGTGAGCACCAGTAACTACAAGACCATTTTGGAAACTGGGATTGTGGTGTTTATATGAACATTCTTCTTTCTAAGTTCTGCTTTGATTTCTTAAGGACTCACACTGCTTTATATCAGTTAGGAACAGTTAAGGACAGTTGGGTGGCAGTAAGGGATACAGAAAATTCTAAACATGAAAAACACTGGGGAGTAAAACTTTCCATTAGATTCTTCTTTTTCCTTTACAGAATTCATAGCAGGTTGAGTTTTAGTTTAGGCAATGTCAGGAAAGAAATAGCCTTTTAAAAATGAAAATAGTCCATTTTATGTATTTAACAACCATGAATAAGGCACTTAATCCATGATGTCCCTTACAAATGTCAACTCGTTTCTCATAACCACCTTGGGCTAGGCACAGAGAGGTTTAACAACTTGCAGGTGATACTCTGCAACTAAATACGGGCAGCAGAATTGCATGCTCTGTGGTTAGGGGCAAGGACTCTTACCCCTGGAGCTGGGCTGTGTAGAGCCCTGTGCTTCAAGCAGCGGCCACTCCTGTCTCCTCTCCTCCATCCTACTCCACGTGTCAGAGACGTCTGAGAGCAACTTGTAGAACCACACTTAAACCCTCTAAAACTTAATGACAATTCAAAATTAATCATCTAAAACTGTTGAAAAAGGGACAAAAGGGCCAGGTTAAGAGATTGAAATTCCAGACCAGAAAAAAAAAGAGCCCTGTTAATGTTTCCAGAGAAGGAGGGCCCAACACTGAAGACCAGAAAGTTCTATAGTAAATGGAATATGATTTTTTGTATGATCTGGTGTTTAAATGTCATCAGCAGGCAGCTGTTTGATCCTTCAGTGGGAATGGTGTTTGCACACCAGATATCTACTCTGCAGTGTCATTTGCAAAGACAGAACCAGAAACATTGAGCTCGTGAGCCTGCTGGACCCAGCCCCTCCACAGCTTCAGAGTGACAGCCGGTGTCATATTTCTAGATCGAATCTGAATCCCTCCCACAGGGAGAAGATCTCCAGGGGATTTAAGAAGTTCCAACATTTCAGAGGGAGGAAGGAAGTTACGCAGGACACCAAAGAAGAGGTCATGCTATACAGCCCTGGCTTCCACTGACAGTAATACTGGATTCAACTTTTGATACTGATAATCTGTTGCCACCAAATGGAAGACGTACAGAAGATGTTCTAAGTGTGATTAGAGAATATGCAAAAAGGGAACAAGCAGAACATTCTTCTCTGGAATCTGAGATGATGGCTGTACTTTCACAGAGAGCACTGATGTTAGATGTACATGAAATACGCTAAACCGAAAATGAGAGAGGCAGAGACAGGGAGTTTAACATAGAGGATACACTATACAGAGAGAGGATAGCTGAGGTAAAACTCGCCTATCTCCGGGTCCCCAGCAAATCTGATAACTGAGGAGACAAAGCTCTCTTCCTCTAAAGAAGTCGTGCCTTTCCTGTCCTGGTTCTCACGGGTGCCCCCAGCTCTTTCCTCCAACCCTACCCCGTACGTGGGAGTCATCAGAGAGCTAAGGTCCCCCTCACAGGCTGTGTCTCCAGCGTGGTTTCCTCACTGCCCCTTCGGGAATTTGGGGCAGAAAGTGAATATCACAGATTCACAGAGACCACTTGAGTTACTCTGGAGGGCGAGGCGCCGGCAACACCAGTGGCCCCCCCTCCCCACCTGTTCCACACTCCACCAAGGGGGCGGGGCCGTCGCCTTCCTTCCGGACTCGGGATCGATCTGGAGCTCTGGGAATTTCCCTGACCCTGCCGCTTCGGGCTTTCCAGTCTCAAGCTTGCATAAAAAGGGTTCGCCGATCTGGGGAAGCCACAGAGCCCGGGTCGCAGGCACCTCCCCGCCAGCTCTCCCGCTTCTCGCACAGCCTCCGGACCCGTCTGCTGAGCCCCATGGCACGCGCCGCGCTCTCCGCAGCCCCCAGCAATCCTCGGCTCCTGCGGGTGGCTCTGCTGCTCCTGCTCCTAGTGGCCTCTGGACAGCGCGCAGCAGGTGGGTTCCCTCGTCCTGGGGTCCCCGGGTCGGACGCTGCTGGGGTGGGCGCCCCGCGCCGACAGCCCCGCTCAATCAGCGAGTCTGTTCTTCCCCAGGAGCACCCGTGGCCACTGAACTGCGCTGCCAGTGCTTGCAGACCCTGCAGGGAATTCACCCCAAGAACATCCAAAGTGTGATTGTGAAGGCCCCAGGACCCCACTGCGCGGAAACCGAAGTCATGTAAGTCCCTCCCCGCGCTGCCGCTGTCACCGCCGGGGTCCCCGACTCTCCCGCTGCCCCAAACCCTATGCCCAGCCCGACCTCCTGACTCATGGAATTCCCTTCTCTCTGCAGAGCCACACTCAAGAATGGGCAGAAAGCTTGTCTCAACCCCGCATCCCCCATGGTTCAGAAAATCATCGAAAAGATACTGAACAAGTGAGTTGTAATTTCCATGTACACAGGCGACTGGAGCCGTTGGTCAGAAATACTGGCATCTGTCCCCTAAAAATAAAATCGGGGCAACCCAGGAGTTAGCTGAAGGACTAGAAATTGTAATTATTATTTTCACAATTAAAGTTGCCATTAAGGTTACTAGTCTGCTCTGACTCAGAGAATATTTCCGTATTTCAGTGCCCTCCATTCCGAGGGCTAAACCCTACTGAAATAAGTGAGGGTAAATGTGCCTTCCCAGAATATCAAGTAGATTTGACTGAAATGCTAAAATGCCCCCTGCCTGTTTTGAGAGGATGTTTATGTCAGTCCCTAATGGGTTTCAGACCTGAAAAATGCAATGTCTGGTTTGGGCACTTCTGGCCTCTCAGCCTTCTTGGTGAAGAGCAGAAACTACATTGACACCCCCAGTGAGTTCAAGGCTAGGAGCCCTGTCAACCTTATTTAATCTCTTTGAGCTTTAACAAAATAGGGTAGTAATGATAGTTTTTTCATAAAGTTGTGTGCAACTTAAGGGAGATCATGAATGGAAATTTCTAACCCAATGTGACAGTGACCAATATGTTTTGGCTTTTCAAACCAAGAATCTAGTTGAGTCCACAGCCACCTCTTTCTTGGAAAAAAAAAAAGTAGCATTCAGGAGTGCAAGTTTTCTGCTATAGAGGGCAGTGGGTACAGGCAGACCTTCCCTGAGTGGAGGGCTGGGCGAGAGTCTGCATGGGGACATCCCTCCAAGCAACTTCAGCCACCAGAGTGACAGAAGAGCAGCCTTCCTTAGCACCTGCAACAGTAACCCTTTTCTCATCACAGGGGGAGCACCGACTGACGGGAGTGAAGGAAGAAGCTTATCAGCCTGACATTGACACTTCCTGCCGGATGGTCCCTGCCCTTACCAGAGCTGAAAATGAAAAAGAGAACAGCTGCTTTCTAGGGACACCTGGAAAGGACTTAATGTGTTTGACTATTTCTTATGAGGGTTCTACTTATTTATGTATTTATTTATTTTTGAAAGCTCGTATTTTAATATTTTACATGTTATTATTTAAAGATTTGAGTGTGTGTCATCAAACATAGCTCAGTCCTGATTATTTAATTGGAATATGATGGGTTTTAAATGTGTCATTAAACTACTATTTAGTGGGAGACCATAATGTGTCAGGCACCTTGCTAAATGATAGGTTGGGGAATTGGAGGGTGGGGTTTGGAATGTAAGCAATGAGTGGATCACTGTTAGGGTAAGGGAATGTATGTGCACATCTGTATTTTTATACTTTTTTTAAAAAAAGAGTGTCAGTTGTTATGTATTGAAATTATCTCACATTATGTGTTCAACATTTTTATGCTGAAGTTTCCCTTGGACATTTTATGTCTTGCTTGTAAGGCATAATGCCTTGTTTAATGTCCATTCTGCAGTGTTTCTCTTTGCCTTGGAAAAGAGGAGTTGCCATTACTGTTACATTTTTACAAATGACATGATAATAAAAGTTTTATGAAAAATGTGCTTATGTGGTTTTTCCAAAACTTCTTCTTGACCTTTAGTTCTTCCCAGGCGCCCAAGGTGTTACACAGTTAGACTGCAGGTTCTATCTAAATCTGTGCCTGCTTCTAGCTGGCATTTCCCTTATATTTCTCATACTCAAAACGGACTATCTGATGCTTTTAGAAAGTACACACTACCCCCCAACCACTTTGATAATTCTAATTTTGTATAACATGTAGATGTTTTTCACACTGACCAATGTGTTACTCAAAATTAGTTCTTTACAAACTTTTGAATGTTATTGATATTTTAACATGGGCCTCTGCTAAATCTGCTAGATGATTTTGGAAGCGGTTTTTCAAACACTTATGCAATTCTTCTCCATTTAATGATGTTTGGAGCAAAAGGTAGAAAAAGTGATTCTGCTTAGAACTAAAAAAAAATTGTGATATTTAAAGAATAATAATGACCTATTGAGATATTGTAATGTAAAATATATGACAAAAACAGCACAAAAGACAGGTTGGGAGATAAATGGGTTTAGACTCTAACATGTCTTTTCTATTGTTAGAGAAAGTATTAGAAAAAAATTGTAGCAACAACAAATATTGTAATTTGTAGGGCAACAACTCAAAGGAAAATGTATAATTTTGGACTTAATCTGAAAAGAACATAAAATAGTATAATAGAAAATACCCAACTAATACAAAAGAAGACAGAAATGCAGGAATAAGCCAACACATGGATCAAGGGCAGAAGAGACACAGCTTTACAGAAGAATTGCTGAAAATATGAGTATAGTCTCTTCTTTCATGAAGGTGAAGCATAATTCCCCTCTCCAAGTGTGTGTAGGTAGACATATTGACTGGCTTCCAAGGAAAAGACTAAGAAAAAGGAAAACAATTACAGTGGAGAAATTTGGCAATCTTCACCAGGTGATCAAGGTTGTTGTCACCAGTTATGGCATGTGAGTATCACTCACCCCCTGATATAATGTGAAAAAAGGGCACTTCCACTCTGTTTAAGTGCTTCCAGAAAATGCATAACCTTTGTATAATCATAACAAGGACATCATGAAAATATGAACTGAGGGATGTTTTACAAAACTCCTCATAAGTACTCTTCAACACTGTCAGGGTCATGAAAAACAAGACAATACCAATAACTTGTCACAGATTAGAGGAGACAAAAGTGATATGGGAACTAAATACAATGTGGTATGTTGAATTGGATCCTAGAAGAGAAAAAAGGACGTTATTGGAAAATTTATGAAATCTGAATAAAGATAAGAGTTTAGTTAACAGCAATGTACCAATGTTAATTTATTAGTTTTGTCAAATGTACTACAATTATGTAAGATGTCAACCATAGAAGACACTGAGCTAAAGGTCAGATATAGAAACTCTCGGTGCCCACACAAATTTTTTGTGAATCTAAACTTATTCCAAATTTAAAAGTTTATTGTTCAAAAGATAGGACAAATACAATAGCAGATAGTAGACTTAGATACAACTATACTAAGAATTCTAGTAAATTTAAACAGAATAAACACTGCAATTAAAAGTCAAAGATTATCAGACTACCTAAAGACGACATGTTTAGGCTACTTAAAAGAGATACACTTTAAATTATATCTGGATATAAGGAAAAAGTTCTGGTGTTTTATACCACTGTAGAATAACTATAGTTAAAAGTAATATACAGTTTCAAACAGCTAGAAAGATATCAAAAGTTCTCACACAAATAAAGGATAAATATTTGAAATGATGGATATGCTAATTACCCTGTTCTGATCAGTATACATTATATATAGAAACATTACCATGTACTTCATCAATATGTACGGTAATTGTGTGTCAATTATAAAAATACAATAAAACTGAAAAATTGGACACCAGGTTCCTTGAAATGAGAAGAATTAATAGTGTTACATCATATAAAAATGGGCTGACACAGCTATATTAATATATTGAAACCTGACCTGGATATATTAATATATTTATTACTTAAAAACTATTAATATGCTATTCATATAAATAATATTTATCAAAAATTGAATGCTAATGAAGGCCTAATTAATATATTATGCCTTAAGGAAAGAAATAGTCTTGGAGATTAAAAAAAAAGACTGTTTAAAAATAAAAAGGGGTTAAGTCAACAAGAGACCAACACTCCTAAGCTCTCATGAACTTAGAAAAACATTATCAAAATATTTAAACTATTTGTGAGGCTGAGGTGGGATAATCAATTGAGCCCAAGAGTTCGAGGCTGCAGTGAGCTACGATCGTGCCACCTCACTGCAGCCTGGGTGACAGAGCAAGGCCCTGTCTCTAAAAGAAAAAAAAAATTCACACACACACATAAAGCAAAATGAAGAGATCATAAAAGAGCAATAGAACGATATATAATCATGGTTACGGATTCTAAGAAACTCTTTCAACGCTTAATATGCAAAGCAGTACACATTCAGTAGCAGTATAGAAGAGTTAAGCAACATAATTAACCAACTTGGTTTGACTGACATATATTGGCAATTTACCCAGCAATTGCATAAATCACATTTGTCTTTCCAAAGAGAACATAGATGAGTCACAAAGAATGTATAAAAACATTTCAAAATGTTAAAACATTACAGAAGTCATTTTCTGATCATCAAAGTTTTTTAGGATGATTTGTAACTGTCCTAGTTGAACTATGTATTCACACACTGTGTGTGATATGTTTGCTGTGGTTTATAACTCATCTCAACTTCCTACATTGTACTTCCATAATACCAGAGTCATCATCGTGACCTATATAATCATCTAGTATGATAAAAATGTTCCATAGAGATTTTTGCTTATTTCCTATATTTTTTCTGACACATTCTTTTGTAATTTTGGCATTCCTGTATTTCTTGGATTACATGATATGAGCATAATGTAATTTAATTACTCAATACTTTCCACAAAAGTTGAAACAACAGTCTTAAGAAAAGGCAAATATAAAGCTTATACTAAAAGTTAATTTTTTAAAGTTTCGGAATGTTGTTCTCATCTACATATTAGATGGTGGTTGGTGTTATTTCCAGTAAACTTAAATAGTTATAGATTGTTGAAATCATCAGGATGTCTTTACTGCAGAATTAGAAGACAAGCAATGTTGCAGAAGGAAGTGTGCAAGCTAAGTATCAAAGAAGAATTTCATGTTTGAAGTGTGTCTTTATCCACTATCTTTTACAAAACTGATCACAATCCCTTTGTGTTGTATGCATCTTGTGAATGTCTTTTGAATTTAACATCATTTAACACCCACCATCCCTTATTTTCTACACATGCCTTGAACCTGTAGGTTACTCTTGACTTCCCACTCTTCCTATGGTAGATAGTCAATAAAGGAATCTGTCCACAAGGGAGATGAAAACACGATGAGGCACACGTAAAAGTTTCACAGTGCTGGCAACATCCAAACTGACAGACAAGCAGGACCCTACGGGCACATGGCCTCCCATGTGGAATCCTGATCTCCCCTCCTGCCTCATTTGCTCTCCTCTCCCTGCCCATAGGATGAACTCCATCTACCTGGGTCAGTTACTGCTTCTAGGACTTCCATGCACTTTCCAATTTTCATGCCTTTGATTGCTTGATTGTCTCCTACTGGACCATTTTCCATTCCTCAGTGTTGTCCCACCTACTGGAAAACTCTTCATCCTTTAAAACTCACATAAGTAACCACCTCTTGTAGGAAAACCTCTGTAACACCTCTCACAAACCCACTCATTAACCTGTAAGAGCTGTACGAGATATCCATCCTTGCTACTAAGACTTTGTGCATAGTTTGTCATGGTATTTACCAGGCACTTCTAAAATCTTCTATTTGTATATTCATCTCCTGTATGGTGTTGAGAGTTAAAAGGTAGCAGATTCTGTATTAATTGTCTTTTTATCTATGGCACCTAATTTCATTCCTATGTTACAATGCTGATGCTGGGAAAATGATCAATAAAAATGTTGAAATAAAGGAAGAGAGGAATTAAATTCAAGTTGAAAAGCCCTTCTGGTTAGAAAGATAACTCAAGCAGTCAGTACAGTCAGTTAAAAAACACAACTCAAATTGGCTTAATTAAAATGGTAATTACTTCATTTCCTTATGAAATATATTGGTGTTTTATAAATATTGACACATTCATCATAACAACACTTTGAAATAGAGAGTAGCATTTACTTTGACTGATGTGTACATGAGATAAACCTGGATCCTAGAGTCCAAAAATTCTCTTCAATAACCAGCCTCACTGCAAGTCTAGCTGCCTTTCTCTGTGCTGGCTTTCCTTTATGCAAAGCACTGGCAAAGTTCCAAGCTATAACCCAGCAGGAAGCAAGGGATGATTTTCCCAGCCATTTCCTACCAAAGTGGTCTCAGGGGATTTTTATGACTTGGCCAGGCTTATTAGATCACTTGTCCACCTCTGAGCTATGAGGGTGGCTCAGGGTTGAAAGGAATGGCCATTACTACTTTGGGATGTCAGCTCACTCCCGGAGCTTTAGGGTAGAGTCGACCTATCTGAACCACCCAGACTGGAAGAAAGGGGAGCTAGTTTCCAAAGGAAAGCCAGGATTCTATTATCAGAAGGTAGAAGGTACTCAAACTAGGCAGAGAGGACAAATATACTAAAAGCTAGGCCAAGTGGATGACATTTTCACTTGATGAAATGTGCTGGAATGACCAAGTGGATGCATCCAGATATTTAATGCCACCTTCAGACATCTGCATCAATAGTAGTAGTAATGGCAACAAAACAGAGTTGAGCACAGTTCCCCAAAGCACAGTTCTCCCAGGCAAGTTCCCCAAGGCACAGTTCCCCAAGGCAGAGTAGTAAGGCACTATTGCCTAAGGCAAGCATGGTTAGAGCAACACTATACTGCCTGCCCATTCCTGCTGTTTCATTCGTACTTAGGATACAGAAGCAACTCTGGATTTTAAAGGCATATTAGATACTGCCAATCAAAGCTGCAGGATACAATAAATGTGTTAGTTCAAAATGGAATTTAGAAACCAATATTTTTATTTAGCAATGACTCTATTCATTTAAAACTGGAGTTTCCATAAGTTTAATGTTTGGGCATATAGAACTGCCATTCAGCTCATACAACGTGTCTTTGGCTGGAGGAGGCACTCATTAAAACAAGAAAGAACCGGATTATGTTGGTAGAACATCACTGCTTTCTTAATGTTCTGAAAAATCAATATAGGGCTATTAGAAATTGAATTATGAGAACAGATGTATTAAAGGTGGGAAAAATCTTTTCTTACACTTCATTACATAAGCAACTAATGTTTATTATGAAAGTCTTAGGCATAGCTATAGATCATTCTACAAAGTGGATTCTTGAAATATTTTATCCCTTTGGCTACCACTGTAAATATTTTGATGGTCTATTTATCCTAAGTATTTGCTTATGCCGATATTTTGATTTTATATGGAAGTCATTATAGCAAATATTTTCTTTTTTCTTAAGTAATAAGGGGAGTAAAGGTCTGAACAGCTTCCTATTAATGCTGAAGGTAAAGTATTTTATTTATTAAAACATGATAAAGTGTCCAAACTGGGTCAGCAGAAAACTAATCCTTATCTCAGCAACTAAGAGCCAACCAAGATACCTGCTTCCACTTCTTGCAAGATCCTAAGGTCCAGTATGAATTTCCACTGACATGATTTTAAAGGTGAAATACATTGACTTAAATAGGGGACAGATAGATAAATAGATGTAGACTTCATTAACTTTAAGTATATCATTTTAGTGGCACAACAGTTGTTTCCATTAGTGAAATAACTTGAGCAGTTTCCTATTTTTTAGGAAAGAAAGTTGAGCTATTTAACCATAAGAATAACAAACATTAAAAAAAAATTGCTCTCCTAAAGCTCTCAATCACCTATCTCAGAAAATTTTTTTTAACTGTGTAGTGGTTACAGCCATACTGCATGGAGCTCAAATTCTGAAATATTAACTGTGAAACAGATGAGTTGTGTAAATTCCCTGCCCCTTCATTTCCTTGTAAATTGTAATATGGGGAAAAACCTGGTAACCACTTCCTTGGGTGTTTGAAAGGATTAAGTGCATTTTATATACACGTTAAGAACTTTGAACATTGCCTTTTACATCAAAGAGTTATTTATCATAACTATGTTCACTCAGCATCTTGTAAATAGGTAAAATGTTTCAGCTATACATTGAACAGAATTCTGAATAAAGAAGCACAAATCTGCTAAGGTATTTTCCTTGGACTAACCTTAAAATTACTTAAATAATCTCTTAATCTTTCCTGCACTTAGTAATTTTTCTCCATTAAGTAGGTATGCAGGTGTACATCCATAATTAGAATATTGAAGTCATATTTTTGATGTCAAAGGAATTACTGTTATATTTCTGAGCCACTGATTATTTCAAGAAAACAAAATATTTCCAACTAAGAATCTCAGAAAAATTAAATAACAGGTTCTCAATTACCAATGAGTTAGTCATATATGTTATAAACGAGATTATATTTCATTTCTTACTTCCTTTTCAAAACAAATTAATTTTCTTTCAAATTTCTGTGTGTGTGTGTCTGTGTGTGTGTGTGTGTGTGTGTGTGTTTCCCATAGGACAGTACTGATGATCAATAGGGGAAAAACAAAATGTAAATTCAGAAATTTGGTCACTTATATATCTTTTGTCATAATCAAGATGAGCCATCTTTACTTTTATTCACATTTTGCAGTTAAAATTGCTGAAACTGGAATCAGAAAAAGTCCAGTAATTGTATGAGACACCAAAAAATTCATTCCGTTTCCTTCTGAGAAAAAAAAAAAAGTTAAAACAAAAATATTGTATTACAGGGTTTTGTTTCGCCAAAGTTCATTTCCATGTACAATAATTTTTTCCCCAGGTCAGTCAGCTTAGGTAATATGGAAAAAGTTATTTCTATCATATTTAAAAAATTGTGTGTGGTGTTTAATACGTATTGGTGTTTTACTTCTTTGGTACCGATGAAAATCAAAGGTGATAACAGATTACATGTCATCTATCAGTAATTACTGAGGTGGAAATTCCTACCCTGGAGCACAATACAGGCAGACTTTTTTTGTTGCACTTTACTTAATTGGTTTGTGGACACTGTATTGTTTAAAAATTGAGGATTTCTGGCAACCCGATATTGAACAAGTCTATCGACGCCATTTTTACCAAAACATGTGTTCATTTTGTATCCCGGTGTCACATTTCGGTAACTTACAACATATCGAACTTTTTCATTATTATTATATCTGTTATGATAATCTGTGATCAATAATCCTTGATGTTACTATTGTAATCATTTTTGGGCTTCACGAACTGCACCCAAATAAGACAGTTAATTGATAAATGTCATGGCTATTCAAAATGGCCCTTCACCATCTCTACATTTCCTTTGGCCTCTCTATTCCCTGAGACAGAGTGCTATTAAAATTGGGCCAATTAATAACCCTATAAGGGCTTCTGAATGTTCAAGGAAGAAACACCGTTGTGTATCTCTCCCCTTAAACCAAAAGCTAGAAATGATTAAACTTAACGATGAATGTATACCAAAAACCTGAATGGGCCAAAACCTATGCCCCTGCCCTAGAATTAGGGATACACAACAGCATCAAAAGCACAAAATAAAGAACAAGTAACTGGTTCTAAAATATGGAGATCTATAAATTGTCTAACAAAGAATTCAAAGTAACCATCTTATACTAGCTCAATGAGTTCCAATGAAACACAGAGAGACATGTAAAAATAATGAGGAAAGCACTATTTGAACAAAATTAGAAGCTCAACAAAGAGAAAGAACCCCTCATAAAGAGCCAAACAGATCCTGCCTGTCCACAGCTTCAGAGTGACAGCCAGTGTCATATTTCTAGATCAAATCTGAATCCCTCCCATAGGCAGAAGATCTCCAGGGGATTTTAGAAGTTCCAACATTTCAGAGGGAGGAAGGAAGTTATGCAGGATACCGAAGAAGAGGTTGTGCTATACAGCCCTGGCTTCCACTGACACTAACAGTGGATTCAACTTTTGACACTGATAATCTGTTGCCACCAAATGCAGGATGTAATTTGCAACATTTCAAAATTTTTCATTATTATTATTTCTGTTATGATAATCTGTGATCACTAATCCTTGATGTGACTATTGTAATCATTTTTAGGCTTCACGAACTGCATCCAAATAAGACAGTTAATTGATAAATGTCATGACTATTCAAACTGGTCCTTCACCATCTCTACATCCCCTTTGGCCTCTCTATTCCCTGAGACACAGTGATATTACATTTGGGCCAATTAATAACCCTATAAGGGCTTCCAAATGTTCAAGGAAGAAACACGGTTGTGTATCTCTCCCCTTAAAACAAAAGTTAGAAATGATTAAACTTAATGATGAATGCATATCAAACACCAGGATGGGCCAAAAGCTATGCCCCTTGTGCTAGAATTAGGGAAACACAACAGCATCAAAAGCACAAAATAAAGAAGAAGTAACTGGTTCTAAAATATGGAGGTCTATAAATTGTCTAACAAAGAATTCAAAATAACCATCTTATACTAGCTCAATGAGTTCCAATAAAACACAGAGAGACAACTAAAAATAATCAGGAAAGCAATATTTGAACAAAATTAGAAGCTCAACAAAGAGAAAGAACCCCCCATAAAGAGCCAAACAGAAACTCTGGAGCTGAAGTATGACTAAAGTGAAAAGTCTCCTAAAGAGTTTCAATAGCAGACTGCATAAAGCAGAATATAGAATCGGTTAACTCAAAAACAGATCATTTGTAATTACCTAGACAGAAGAACAACAAACAAACAAACAAATAAATAATAAGGAAGACTATGGGACTTATGGGCACTATCCAGCAGATCAGAATGTTATAAAACAGACACACAAAAATGTTTTAACAAGTTTAAAAATATAGAAAGAACATTAAGTATATTTTCTGACCGTAGTGGAATGAAACTAGAAATCAATAAAATGAAGAAGTTTTAAAAAATTCAGAAGTACATAAAAACTAAGCAAGAAAGCCTTGAACAACAAGTGGGTGAAAGAATGATCAAAAAGGAAAATGAAAATATCTTGAAGTAAATAAAAATGGAAACAGAACATGCCAAAACTTATAATATTCAGCAAAAGCAAATCTAAGATGAAAGTTCATAGTATAAATATCTGCATTAAGAAGAAACAAAGATCTCAAAAGGCAATCTAAAGTTACACTTCAAGAAATTAGAAAAAGAAAACAAAGCTAAAGTTAGATAAATGAAGTAGCAAAGATTAGAGCAGAAATAAATGAAACGAAGACCTGAAAATAGTCTTGTAGTCTTACTAATAGAAAAGACCAATAAAACTACGAGTTGGTGTTTTGAGAAGGTAAACTAAATTGACAAATTTTTAGCTAGACTAAAAATGAGAGCGGACTCAAATAAACAAAATTATAAATAGAGATATTATAACTGATATCACAAAAAATATACAGAATCATAACAGACTACTATGAACAATTATACACCAAAAATTGAATAACCTAGAAAAAAATGGATGAATTCCAAGAAACATACAAACTATAAAGACTAAATTATAAGGAAATAGAGAATCTGAATAGGTCAATAACAAGTAAAATGATTGAATCACTAATCATAAATCTCTCAACAAAGAGAAGCCCCTGAACCAGATGCCTTCACTGGTAAATTCTACCAAAATTTAAAAAAGAGTAATACCAATCCTTCTCAAAACTCTGCAAAAAATTAAAGAGGATAACATAATTCCCTACTCATTTTATGAGGTCAGCATTACTCGGATACCAAAGCAAAAAAGAACACTATAAGAAAAAAAAATTCAGGCCAATATTTCTAATAAATGTAAATGCAAAAAAACTCAAGAAAATTTTAGCAAACTGAACTCAACAACACAGTAAAATAATCATACATTATAATCAAGTGGGATTTTTCCCTAAAATACAAGCATAGTTTTACACATGAAAATCAATAAGTGCGATTCTCCACATTAATAGAAGGAAAGATGAAAATTATATGATCATCTTAATGGATGCAGAAAAATCATTTTGGAAAATTCAATATTCTTTCATTACAAAAACTCTCAAATTTGCCAGGTGCGATGGTTCATGCCTGTAATCCCAGCACTTTGGGAGGCCGAGGTGGGCGGATCACAAGGTCAGGAGTTCGAGATCAGCCTGACCAATATAGTGAAACCGTGTCTCTATTAAAGAAAAATTAGCTAGGTGTGGTGGCACACGCCTATAATCCCAGCTACTCAGGAGACTGAGGGAGGAGAATTGCTTGAACCCGGGAGGTGGAGGCTGCAGTGAGCCGAGATCAAGCCACTGCACTCCAGCCTGGGTGACAGAGTGAGACTCTGTCTAAAACAAACAAACAAACAAAAATTTTCAAATTATGTATAGAAGAAATGCTCCACAACATAAAAGCCAGGTATGACAAGCCCACAGGCAACATATTCCCAGTCGTAAAAAGCTGAAAGCTTTTGCTCTAACGTGAGGAAGAAAACAAGAATGCCCACTCTTGCTACTACTGTTCAACATAGTTACTTAAAACCCTGGTCAGAGCAAGTAGACAAGAAAAGGAAACAAAATGCATCTAAATCAGAAAAGATGTTATTTATCTCTGTTTGCAGATGCTGTGATCTTATGTACAGACACCACTAAATACTCCACCAAAAACTGTTAGAACTAGTAAATGAATTTAATGTAGTTGCAAGTTACAAAATCAATATACAAAAGCAGTGGCATTTCAATACACTACCAACAAAATATGGAAAGAATAGTGTCAAAAATAATAATATACTTAGGAATAAACCCATGGAGGTGAAAGATCTGTACCATAAATATTATAAAACAGTGATAAAAGAAATTGAAGAAGACATTAATAAATGAAAATCTATCTCCATAGATTAGAAGAATTAATGTTAAAATATCTGTACCACTTAAAATGATCTACAGACTCAATGAAATCTCTACCAAAATTCCAACAGCATTTGTCAAAGAAGTGGGAAAAACAATCCTAAAATTCATGTATCACAGTCGATTTGAGCTGTTTTGACAAACCATAAGATGGACGGCTTATAAACAATAGAAGTCTATTTCTCACAGTTCTGGAGGCTGGGAAGTCCATGATCAATGCACTGATAGATTCAGTGGCTTCTGAGGGCGGGCTCTCTGGCTTAGATGGTGTCTTTTCACTGAGTTCTCACATGGAGGATGGAGCAAGGCAGCTTTCTAGGGGCTCTTTTATGAGAACATTAATCCAACTCATGAGGGCTCCAACACTCACGACCTAATCACATTACAAAGGCCCTATTTCCCAAAACCATGACACTGGTGATTAGGGTTCAATATTTAGGGAGAAACAAATATTCAACTTATAGCAATATGAAACCACAAAAGACCTCAAATAGCCAAAACAGTCTTCAACAGGAACAAAACTGGAGGCATCACACTTCCTGATTTGAAACTATACTACAAAGTTATAGTAACTAAAACAATATGATACTGACATTAAAATAGAGACAGAGATTAATGGAACAGAATAAAGAGCCCGGAAATAAAGTCAAACATATAAAGTTAACTAATTTTTGACAAGGGGGCCATGAACACAAAATAGGGAATGAATGACCTCTTCAACAGATTGTGTTGGAAAAACTGGATATCCAAATGAAAAGAAGGAAATAAGACACTTCTCTTACACCATATACGAAAATCAACTCAAAATGGATTAAAGGCTTAAATGTAAGACCATAAAGTCACAAAACCCCTAAAAGAAACCAGGGACAAAGTTATTTTCATTGGCCTTGATAACAAATTTTTGGATATATCAAAAGACATACAAATGACCACAAGGTATATGGAAAGTTCAACATCACTAATCACCAGAGAAATGAAAATCAAAACCACAATGGGAGACCAGCTCACGCCTGTTAGGATGGCTACAATTTAAAATACGAAAGAAAATAAGTGTTGGTGAGGATGGAAAGAAGAGAACCCTGGCAAATAGTTGAAATGAATGAAAATTGGTACAGCCATTATGGAAAACAATATAGAGATTCCTCAAAATACTAAAAATTGAACTACCATATGACTCAAGAGTTGCACTCTGGGACTTATTCTAAGAAATTTAAAATTGCATCCTGAAGAAATATTTGCACTCCTATGTTCATTACAACATTATTCACAATAGCCAAGATATTGAAACAACCTAAATATTCATCAATAGATCAATAGAGAAAGAAAACATGCAATATGTATATACACACCCATAACTCCTACACATACATATATATACATATCTATATATATAAATATATACATATCTATATATACATATCTATATACATATCTATATATACATATCTCTATACATATCTGTATATATACATATCTATATAAAATTGAACGTTATTCAGCCTTTAAAAAAGAGGAAATCCTACTATTTGTGACAATGTAGATAGACATACAGGATATCATATAAATGAAGTAAGTCAGACACAGAAAGACAAATCTTGTATGGTCACACTTACATGTGGAACCCAAAATAGTCAAAATCGTAGAAGCAGAGAGTAGAATTTTGGTTGCCAGGTCCTTGGAGGAGAGGTAAAAGAGGAGATGATCAAAGCATACAAAGTTTTAAGTTCTGGAGATCTACTATATAACCTAGTGCCTCTGGCTAATAATACTGTGTTTCATGCTTAAAATTTCCTAAGAGCATAGATCTTATGTTAAGTATTGTTACTCCCACCCCCTACCCCCTCCCTCAAAATGATAACAATAAAAAGGGGCTGGAGGAAACTTTGGGAGATGAAGGTGATGTTTATGGTCCTGGTGGTATGTTGGTTTTACATGTCTATACTTAACCCCAAACTCATTGAGTTGTATATTTAAATATGTATAGCTGTTCGCATGTCAAAAATATCTCAGTAAAGTGGTTTAAAGAAAAAAAAATGGTCACAAAGTGATGCAATATAATTTTATTAATAATAACAATAATACTGATATATCTGAGAACAAGGCTGAAAAATGGTTAAGACACAAGGCAGTGCAATTGAAGTTTCAAAACACTCTACACAAGCAGCCTAGGGACGCTCATAGCATAGGCAATGTGAATTTTCTATTAGCAGATTGATGCAAATTCAGATCTTTTCGCCCTGACATTCCTCATTTAAGGAATGAGGAATCTCATTGTGCCTAAAATTCTTCTGTGGAGATAACTATCCTTGATTCTTTATTACACGCTTGGATTAAAATGCTAAATACAGTGGCTCGACCACCCAGACAGACTAGAATTTTGCAGTAAGGTATTCATGACTGAGGTCAGGTCTTTTTCTGAGAAAAAAAAAATTTGTTATGAGGAAATGCTAGAAGGAAAATGGAGACATTTGGAAAAGGTAGGTGCGTGAAGAGGAAAAGGCCCCTCGACACAGATTAATCATGGACCAGCCCTGCCTATTGACTTCTGGGGCCACTGCTCTTGGTTTCACTATAATACCCAGGATTTCACCCCAAAAAGCACATGGCCAGTTAGCTATGACCTATCCAGTATTGGAATAAAAATGATCAGCATTTCAAAGGCAAACAGACTTCACACATTTCTTTGTCTGGGTGGAGCAAGAAATTAGGCAGGTAGAATAAACAGGTGTGGCTTTGCATTATGTTTTATATTAACTGAACCTACAGGAAATAAGTACCTTAAGGAAAAATGCCTTTCTTTACAGTAATTCCCAGAATAGCGTTCTGGAAAATATTACTCCTGGAGAAGCTATTTCATTTTCTCTTTATGAGCTCAATAGAAGTATACAATTATTATTTCTAAGAGTTCATCTCTGGTGCTTTTGCCTATTTCACCTCTTGCACAAATTCACCTGCATTAAAACAGATAATTTTGTGCTTATAGGAACATCGAAAGAAGAGGAGATCTGGAGTAATCCCTAGAAAATTTTATGTACTGTTTCTTCATCAGTGCTTTTAAAGGGAACACCCAACAGTATATTTTCTTTCAGGTTAATACTGTGTTGTTACATGAATAAGATGGCAAAATGATCATGAGAAACCAGTGTAAATCACAAGGAGTGAGACGGATAATAGGAAAAGATCTTCATGTTCCAGGATGTCAGACTTCCTGTAGAAATTCCCATTTTTGTGTGTTGCCTTACTTATTTTTCACTTTACAACACTCTATTGCTTAAAAACACAGGATTTAACTTTTTAAATTTTACTTCAATTTCCAGGATATATATGTAGAATGTGTAGGTTTTTTACACAGGTATACATGTACCATGGTGGTTTGCTGCACCTATCAACTCATCATCTGGATTTTAAGCCCCGCATGCATTATGTATTTGTCCTGATGTTCTTCCTCCCCTTGCCCCCGACCCTCTGACAGGCCCCGGTGTGTATGTCCTTCCCCTCCCCAAACACAGAGTTTTTAAACAAAGTTAACGAAAATCATATATTTCCGCAATTTGAGAGCCAAACTTATTTCTGTGAAGACGATTAATATTGATAAACAGAAGAGCCAGCTTTGCATTGACCATATTTTCAAAGAGGCAGTAAAGATCGTTCTTAGAATTTCCCCACCCAAAGTCAATTTAATCTAACATCAGATATGGCTGTGGCCCTCATAGATCTTTTAAGCCTTTAAGAATGTATTGTGGCTGGGCACGGTGGCTCATGTCTGTAATACCAGCACTTTGGGAGGCCGAGACAGGTGGATCATGAGGTCAAGAGTTCGAGACCATCCTGGCCAACATAGTGAAACCCCGTCTCTTCTAAAAAAAAAAAAAACAAAAACAAAACAAAACAAAAAAATAGCTGGGCATGGTGGCACGTGGCTGTAATCAAAGCTACTCAGGAGGCTGAGACAGGAAAATCACTTGAACCAAGGAGTCGGAAGTTGTAGTGAGCCGAGATTGTGTCACAGGACACTAACCTGGCCACAGAGCGAGACTCCATCTCAAAAAAAAAAAAGAAAATGTATTGTGAGGAAGGATGTGTGAAAGTAATTTTTCAACGGAAGTGTGCTGATGGTTATCATAACTGCCAGCCATAACACAAAGAGTTAGGTATCTGCTCTTGAATCCTTATAAGTCCTGGGGGAAATTCCCAACCTCACAAGGAAGTTAGCCGAGGCTTCAACAGGAATGGAAAGCATAGAAAGTACCAAGACAAGATACAGATACCGCCACACAGAGCGTGAGAACATAATTCCTTTTTCAACTAGAAGGAAACAGGTGCCGGTTTCTAAGCTATTAAATTATGACACACAAGGAATAGATTGATGTTATCTCTGGATACAATAATAGGTGTCCTGGTCAGAGAACTTAAAAATTACTGGGACTTCCATCTCTCTCCCTGGCCTTGAATATTTTCTTCCATTTACCTATGATTAGTTCATCCCACTTTTATTTTGGAAGCCCCTGGGAAATAGATGGCAAAGATGACAAATTAAGGGGTATAGGTCATGAATGTAAACTTGAAGCCTTTGCAAGCACCCCCACCCTGGCCCCCAGTAACAGGCCAGCTTAAGTGGCTAGGCATACAGTTTTGGAGTCAACCTCCTAAGAGGACTCTGCTCTCAGTCCTCCAGCAGCTTGCCCATTGCTAAGTTGTATTTTCAATTCGGTGAGGTCAAATACATGGTCACTGAGAACTGATTACTTCCTCCTCAACTTACCCTCCCCTGTGGCACACAAGTGTCTTCATTCCTGGAATATTTCTACTGTGCTGAAATAGTCCTTCCTTATCTTCCTCATTTCAACAAGGCATTTAGATATCATTGTTAATTTACAGTGTTAGAAAAAAAATTCTTAAATTTGGAAATAAGCTACTGCATAACTTTTTAGAGCCATTCTAAAGTATTATCTAACACGCCCATGTAAATTGAATCTCTCTCTCTAGGGGATACACGTCTGTTTGATTTTCTATTTATTAGTGATCATGTTCAGCGTCTGTAAAGTTAGCTGTTAAGTTATAGAGAACTGATAATTACAAACTGTTTTTATCCACTAGTGTTTCAAATTACTTCTGTGCCATAGAAACGATAACTTCAACTGTTACAATTTTATTATCCCGTAGGATGTGACTCAGTTTTTATGTAGCTTTGCAATTTTCTTCCACTATTCTTTTATCCACTGATTATTATCTCTATATATCTTATATCTACATGCTCACACATACACACAGACACATCTCCTCTCTTCCTTTGAACCAATTTTCATCATCCCTCTAGTCTCCTCATTAGTGGGTTGATTAAATCTTTGACACTTTCTCACTATATATCAGAATCATGATTTTAACTTTAAAAAAAACAGTATATTTGATAATAACAAGAATCTATAACTTGAGTTACTTATCCTTTCTGAGGATTTAACATCTCTCTCCTCTTTCTATTCTTAGGATTTTCTCTCTACTCTCTGAGACTAAATTCCATCCCTTTTCCCAGAAATAGTATTTGATTCCATGTTCAAGGCAACTACATTTTATTTATAATGAAATCTAAAATAGTATACAATTCCCAAGAAAACAGGTATAAGTTAGGGACTGAATGAGAGATCCTACTTTAATACTGAAGAAATCAATATCTCATCACAGTTAAAAGTATCATCCAATATATAGCCTAAAGTCCACTTACAAAGAAATTATAGTATACTTGGAGTGTCAGGATACACACAAAACTTTCAGTAAAATTAGATAATAAAAATATAGCATGTGAAGCAGAATTTACACAGCTAAAGCAATATCCTAAATGGATGCAGAAGCATAATTTAAGACACATAACATATGAGGAGGTACTGTTACTATTGTCTTTGATACACTTTCCTTCTGGTGGACATACCTTGATATCCCTCTGAGGAACTACCTTGTCTCCACTCTCAGTCTACGTGCTTTCTGAAGCTTTGAATTTACTCCAGGCACGTGACTTGGGTCTAGCCAATCAGACAATCACATTCCCCTGCTCACAGTGATTGACTCAGGGACAGATTGGGAGCTTACTGGAAAAAAAGAAGCATTTTACCAGTAAATTCACTAGAGTAAATTCAAGACAATATGGGGCCTGAGGTCACATCCTGCAGCTACATGGAACCTGAGAATGGAGCCAGCACTAGAGGTAGAACCAAGAAAACAGTGTTTGGTGACTGACAATGCTTGGGTCCTAGTTAAATAACTAATAAGCTAATAATAAGCTAATAATAAGCTTATTAGCTATTTAACTGAATTTTAGGATTTTATAATTTGTCTCAGGTTCATATGAGACAAATTGTAAAACTGAAATAGTCAATTAAATAGCTAATTAATTACCTTTTCTCATGAGACAAGTATTAGGTTAGGGTTCTGACCCTTGAAACAGAAAACTAACTGATGGAGTAAAAAAGGCTGGAAGCAGTGATTAAAAGAGCTTCACAGGGGAAAAAAGTATCCTGAAGCAGAGATAAGATGCCAATCTGTTAGTTCTGACTTCATTTCTAGATTCCCCATACATTTTCAGAAGAAAAAATAATAAGACTCTTTCTACCATGGTTCTCAGGAAGACCTGGACTTCTAAAGCTCTTTTCAAAAAGTAATGCAATTTATAATAATATCAGATGTCCTGAGCTTAGCATTTCACTTAAAACTTATAAATAAAAGCATTAGTTTATTTAAAAGAATTATTAAAAGTGAATAAACATTGTGGAAAACCTCACTGTGTTCAAATATAATGTTGGCAAGTCTACAGAATTTGCATGGGCCAAGTTAGGTGCGGTCATGCTACAAAATGTAACAGTGCAAAATTTCCATGCTCCAAATGTTAATTCCCATACCTGTCTTCTTTCTTCCCTCCTTTCCTCAAAAATGCTTTGAGTGCTTAAATGAGAGTCAGCAATTTAATGAGAAATTATGGATTAAATGAAAAGCAAGCAGACACACTCCTTTGACCTCATGGGGCTTCCAGTCTAATGAGAGAGTCAGACAATAATAATCTCTCTCTCTCTCTCTCTCCCTCTCTCTCTCTCTCATCTCTCCCATCTCTCTGTAAAAGTATTACAAGTTGGGTATGTTGTCCTGCTAGCACACAGAGAAACAATAATTAATGAGATAATAGTTATTCTTCGTAGCTGTAACCCACTCACACTTTCTATTTCATTCTATTTTCCTTTTAAAAAAATTCTGCTCATAACTCTCCAAATCTATTTCATAATCTACTTCCATGGTGGTATTTGACTGACTCGGAAAAGTCAGAGAAGACTTCTCTAAGGAAGTGATGATTGAGTTGAGTTAAAAAATGAGTAGGAGTTAATTAAGTGAAAGAAGGAACAGCTAAACAGGATACAGCAAGTGTAAAACTTGGGCACAGGAGGAAGTAGATGTGTACTTGAGACTGAAGAAAGGCCAGTTTGTGGCAGCAGTGCAGACAGCAAAGAGGAGGCTAGAGCCTAATGAGAATGAGAGACAGGATGGCCAAAGCCAGACAGGGTCTGGCAAGACATGTTAAGAATAGTTGTCTGAAAACAATGAGATAATATTGAAGATTATGTGTGTTAATTGTGCCAAAAAATAGGTGTAAAAATAGTAGCAGACAGAAAAGTTAGAGGGCTACCGAATTAATCCAGGAAAGGATTAATTCAATCGTCAATCGTCAGCCCCAATAAAATAATTACTCTAGAGAAAATCTTTGATTGGCTTATTGCTATATCTTCAGTGCCGTCATCATTGCTTGGTATTAGTAGAAACTAAAAAAAAAAAAATGTGCGGAATGAATGAATGGTATACAGAGAAAGGAGATGGTGGACGAGCTTGGCACAGAGAACCAGGTGGGTGGCAGGAAGGTGTAAAGTGCACAATGACTTCTCTGACATGACCACTTGTCATTGGAAAAAGATCAAATTCCCATCCCTCTTCCTGGTAGGTGAAGCTGTGGACATACAAAGTAGACCTTAGGAGAAACAATGAAGAATAGCAGGCAGTGATTACCTATGTGGGCTCTGCTGTCAGATGACCTGGTTTTGAACTCCAGCTCCATCAATTTCCTGTGTGACTTCAG
This sequence comes from Macaca mulatta, assembly GCF_049350105.2. Lineage (NCBI taxonomy): Eukaryota > Metazoa > Chordata > Mammalia > Primates > Cercopithecidae > Macaca > Macaca mulatta. The sequence continues at coordinate 59,793,490 of NC_133410.1, forward strand.
CCAAGTCACTCAAACTATCTTAAACTCTATAATCTTAGGCAGAAAAATTGGCAAAAATAGTTGTTGGGAGGATTAGATAGAGATAATTCATAAAACACACTTGGAACAAAGTAGTTCTCATGAAATATTAGTTGTTGTTTATTATATATGATAAGGTGTAGCGGGCGAGTGTGGGATTATGAAAGAAAAAGAAAAAAAAAGATATTATAAATCCCAAGACATTGAACTTATTCTGCCACAAATGTTTAGATAAAGAAGTTCTTTCTTGTCTGTTAAAATACTTATTTAGAGTAAGGGGTAAGTAGAATAATAATCAGAATCTTTCTAGTGTTGACCTAGCTACACCTTTATATTACATGAACAGAGATAAGATTAATCAGATGAAATGCCAAATGAAAAGAGGAAGACAGTTGAGTAAAACAAAAAGTGTGATTTAGCAGAGGATTTAGTGCGTCAAGTTATACCACATCCTGTTAGTCTTTTATGCCATTATCCAGTGTTGTGTGTCCCAGCAACATAACAATGGTTCAGAACAAGTTTACTCCACATCAGCAATGATTGCCAGAGGGAAACAACTCACTTTAGTCAACATGACCATCAAATGATGAAGAAAGGCACAAGTGAGAAATCTCTTTACAACCCTGGCATTTGGTGAGACACAACAGATGAATTATAGCATTTTTTGTAGATATCGAATGATATTTTTACATTTACTCACAATACTTAGAGTGAAGAGATCAAAAACTGTTGGAACAAATTGTAATGCATTTTCTCTCTTGTTTCTATTTTTTCCCCACCTCTCTAATGTACTTACATACTTTTAATATGTTGGTAAGTCTCCTAAATATTAGCTCACATCCAATCATACTATTTACAGAGCTTCTATGATTCATAAACATGCCTGAATGGATTTTGAGCCAATTCAAATTTCAGTATTTACCAAAACGTTAAATACTACTATTTGTAGCATAGGTATCAACAGAACTAAACTCGTCAGATTAGTAAAACTTCTTTGAGAAATGGCTGATCTCAGTTCTGGAAATGCGTAATTGGGCATTAATAATGTTTTTATTGGAGATCTCTTATTTGGCACTCTAACACCTCATACTGCTAAATCAACAGGCAGCTCATTTTTATCTCTGTCATTAAGTATCAGGACTTTTCCATGAGCCTCAATGTTAGATGCATTGACCAGTAACAAATGAATCTTTAAGTCAGGCACTGAAGCAGATCAGTGTCATGGTTAAACATGAAGCAAACATTTCACTGTAAAATTCAAGGTTTACATCATATCTGATATGGGACTCTAGGGAAAGATTCTGCTCAGAAAGAGAAAAGAAGGGTGGAGCATACATCTTGGAAAGGCTCCCTCTATGTTCATCCACAGAGAAAAAGGCCTAACCCAACTTCCTGTTATGGATGGCAACTGTGGTCAACACAAGGCAGTGTTGACCTAGACACTGAAGAAAGGAATGGTGATGAAAGGGCAATATGGATGCAAGGACGGAACGCACTACTGCAGCGGGTGATCTCCAGGTTGTGCGGTCCTAGGTTCTGATGAGTCAGACATAACTGGGGTAACTTGCTTTCAACCACCTGGAAACTAAGGCATTAGGAAGCGGTGAGAATATAAATTCATGTGTCATTTCTAGGAAATAAATGACTTTTTAACTTAATAACATCTCGCATACCAAATGTCCACCTAGCTTCTTATAGTCTTTAAAATGTGCTAGGTTTAAAATGTTTAAGGTTTAAGATTTTGTGTATTTTGGGCTCATATGATGTTTTAGGCATAGAGGAGGAGAGAAGAGCCAAACATATCCCAATCTCAGACATCACTGTTCCTAGATAGAACCAGTGGTAGCAATCCTTCCCATGACTGTCAAACTGTGAACTAAGGGGTTTTACAAACTAAGAAGACTAAAGGGTCCATATTGGTCCCTCCTGCATCAGCTTGCCTTGACAATAGCTATTAGAGATTGGGACAACTGTTATGCCACCTTTCTTCCTGCACAGAGAACTCAGATGAATGCTCACTTTTTGAAAGACAGTGAGGCCTAGAAGGTTTTGTGGGAACTGTCCAAGGTGGCAAAGGAGGAAGATACCTTGAAATTAATCTGCAAGACAGCACCTACTCTCACCAATTTTAAAAACAAACCAAAAAGAGGAACTTTTGTCTAAAAAGTTCTAGCCTCTTCTTAGCATTCCAGGAAGACTTCTCTGAAGGTTGGCCTGTAGCTGTGGAACTGGTGATTGGATAGGTCTCAATGTTCATGATAAAATCCTCGATGTATCAAAAACCAAGCTGTCAGTGAAGGACTACATCCTTCTGGGAGGAGGATAAATCATCCTGGAGAAACGGAGCAGAAATGGTTGAAAGAAAAGGAGGTTGATGAAAATCTGTTGATGAGATCTTACTAGGTCATTCACTGCTGTGTAAAGCCTTTTATTTGGCCTTGGTTAGCTCTTTCTTCTGTTCCCTCCAGCAATAACTTGAACCTTTCCTAGTATGATCTCTTCTGGTATTGCCTTTTCCCATCCCTCTCCCTCTCCTTCTCTATCTCCATTTTTCTCTCTCTTTCTCTCTCTCTGGTAGAAACTTTCTCAATTCATGTTTTCCTGTCTTCAGATTCTTCATTTGCACCTGGCTTTCTCTAGTTTCATTTTATTCATTCAAATACTCAATTCTGATTACTGAGAACCTTCATTGTGCTAAATGATCAAGACACTTGATGAACAGGGCAGTGTAAGACCTTCTCCTCCTGTGAGTCTCCTCATATTTCAGTGAGAGAGGTCAAAATAAGAGAAGCAAAGATATAACGTACATTTCTCCCCTGCCACTTTGGTGGAGACTCTGGTAGATGCTAAGAAAGAGGCAGAGTAGGCCAGGCACGGTGGCTCACACCTGTAACCCCAGGACTTTCAGAGGCTGAGGCGGGCAGATCACGAGGTCAGGAGATCGAGACCATTCTGGCTAACGCGGTGAAACCCCGTCTCTACTAAAAATCAAAACAATAAACCTGGTATGGTGGCAGGCACCAGTAGTCCCAGTTCCTCAGGAGGCTGAGGCAGGGGAATGGCGTGAACCCGGGAGGCGGAGCTTGCAGTGAGCTGAGATTGCACCACTGCACTCCAGCCTGGGTGACAGAGCGAGACTATGTCTCAAGAAAAAACAAAAGAAAGAAAGAGGCAGAGTAACTTCATGACTTGGTCAAAACAGAACTTGGTTGGGAATGCTTACCTTAGAACAATAGTCACTGAGAAGGTGACATTGTAAGCTGACACTGGAAGGATAAAAATGACACAAGCCTGAAAGAGCCTAGAGAGGTGGGTTCCAGGCAGAATGCACAGGAGGGTAAAAGTCAGAAGCAGGAAAGAGTGTGCTGTGTTTTCATAACTAAGAGTAGCTGCTGATGGCTGGATCTTACAAAAGCGGAACATGGCATGAGTGAGGTCAGAGAGGTTGGCAGGGACCAGGTCATACAGAAATTTCTGGGCCAACATGAAGCATTTATGACTTACTTGTTTTCAATAGAAAGCCATTTTAATCATTCCCCAAACTCACACCTGTTAACAGTCACTCCCTATTCTTCTCTTGCCAAGGTCCTGGAAACAACTAATGTTTCAGTCCTATTGCTTGCCTGTTGTGAATATTTTATATTAAAGAAATCATTCAAGACATAGTTTTTTTTACTTAGCATAATGTCTAGCTTCTTTTACTTAGCATAATGTTTTCCCTATGCATAAGAAAATTCGTATAGGCTCATCCATGTTGTAGCATAAATCAGTACTTTTTATGCTAGATGATATTCCATTATATGAATATAACACAGTTTGTTTACCCATTCATCAGTTGATGAACATTTGGGTTGTTTCTACTTTTGGGTTATTACAAATAATGCTACTATGAGCATTCGTTAACAAGTTTTTGTGTGGGCATGTATTTGCAGTTCTCTTGGTTATATATCAAAGAGTGAGATTGTGGGATCATATAGAAACTCTATGTTTAACATTTTAAAGGACTGTTAACTGTTTTCCAAAACTATTGCATTATTTATATTTTCACCAGCAATGTATGAGGGTTCCAATTTCTCCACATCCTTGAAACACTTTATTTTATCTGGCCTTTTGATTATAGTCATTCTTGTAGGTATATATTTCACTGTGGTTTTGATTTGGATTTGCCTAAGCACAATCAATAATACATTAGTTAATATTGATGTAACAAATTCATAATCCAGGAAGGGAATTTAAAACTAGTATGAGCCCAAGTTTGATTGACTGGTTGATTCATTGATAGGCCCCAAAGAGCAGAAGACAGCAAATGCGAATGTTAGATTGCCCATTGAATATAAAAAGAAAATATTTAATCGCATCTGTAAAATACGTTGTTAACACTGAAATCAAAGTTGATGGATCATTAGAGTCAGCTATTGTAATTTGGGGGCAGACTTATGTAATAGGATAATATTTTGAAATGCTAACTAATGTGTTTTCCTCCTGGGCATCCACAGCACCAGAGTCAGCATATTCTACTCAACTCGTCACTCCTGCAGTGCCACATGGCACCTCACCTAAAACCTCTTAATCATCCCTATTCATTTAAATGAGCACTATGTGTCACCTTTGCTGAGAAATTATATGCTTTCTTCTTGTTGCCACCATTAATGCTTAGCAGCAATCAGCCCAGCTGAAGCTGCGGCAGAAGAACATAAATTGTGAAGATTTCATGGACATTTATTAGTTCCCCAAACTAATATTTTTATAATTTCCTATGTCTGTCTTTACTACTGTCTCTGAACATAAATTGTGAAGATTTCATGGACACTTATCTCTTCCCCAATCAATACCCTTGTGATTTCCTATGCCTGTCTTTACTTTAATTTCTTAATCCCGTCATCTTCTTCATAAGCTGAGGAGGATGATCCGGACCCTGTGATGATTGTGTTAACCTCACAAATTGTTTGTAGAGCATGTGTGTTTGAACAATATGAAATCTGGGCACCTTGAAAAAAGAACAGGATAACAGCAATCCTCAGGGAACAAGGGATATAAGACTTGGAGCATGACTGCGCTGGTAAGCCAGGTGGAACAGAGCCATATTTCTCTTCTTTCAATTGCAAATAGGAGAAATATTACTGAATTCTTTTTCTCAGCAAGGAACATCCCTGAGAAAGAGAATGTGCCCTGAGGGTAGGTCTATGAATGGCCCCCTGAGGGTGGCCACGTTTTATGGTGGATGCCCAAGGGGTGATATAAGCCCTGGTCTCCTGTAGCACTCCCAGGCTTATTAGGATGAGGAAATTCCCACCCAATAAATATTGGTCAGACAGGTTGGCTGCTCTCAAACCCTGTCTCCCCATAAGATGTTATCAATGACAATGCGTGCTCGAAATGTCGTTAGTAATTTTAATTTCGCCCCATCCTGTGGTCCTGTGATCTTGCCCTGCCTCCACTTGCTTTGTGATATTTTATTACCTTGTAAAGTATGTGATCTCTGTGACCCACACGCTATTACTGCACTCCCTCCCCTTTTGAAAATCGTTAATAAAAACTTGCTGGTTTTAGGGCTTGGAGAACATCACGGATCCTGCCAACATGTGATGTCTCCCCCGGACACCCAGCTTTAAATTTCTCTCTCTTGTACTCTTTCCCTTTATTTCTCAAACCAGCTGAGAAACCTGGGAAATAGAAAAGAACTCACGTAACCATTGGGAGCGGGTTCTCCCGATATGCCACAAAGATTCAACACGTACAAAATGCAATGTCTGTGAAGTGCAATAAGGCTAAGCACAATAAAACAAGGTTTGCCTGTACAATTTCCTCAATATAAAAAGTATAATCTTAAGGGGACAACAGTAGTTATAAAAGGAAATGCTGAACATGTACTAGGTGGTACTAAATAGATACTAACTGGAGTTCTCCCTGACCATATTAAACTACAAGAGTGGTAACACCTCATTTCTACAAGCACATATATGCTAACCTATTACACTTGCAATGCCTGTAATAATGCTATAATGTTGTGATTGGCTTGGCTTTGATGTTTGCTTTTTTTTTTTAAAGATTTGTTTAGGGGCTATGGCTGCCTACAGACATATGCTTCAAAACGGATATTCTAGATGCTCCATTCAATATGATATGATGTTAAAGGAAGGAAGCCATTTTAAAAGCTAAAGATAGAAAGAAAGCATTCAAACTGACCAATGCTACAGCCGTTAGCTGATGCCCTATCTGATTTCAAGACTTACTATAAAGCTAGATTAATAAAGACATTTGGCGTAAGAAGAGACAAATAGACCCATGAAATCAAATAAAGTCTAGAAATAGAGACACATGTATGCCATCATTGAATTTTGGTAATGGTTCTGAGTAAATTTAATGAGAAAAGTTTTCAAAAATCTTGTTATAATAATTGGATAGTTATACTATAAATTGAAACAATGTATCGCAATTACTATTTTGGACCATTCATAAAACATTACTTCAATATGGCCTATATATATTAATATAAAAGGTAAACAAAAACTTTAAAAAAACTTATAAGAGAATATTTTTCAACCTTGGAGGTAGACAATAATTTATCAGAGAGAACAAACATAAAATATGATTAATCATTTAAGAAACTGATAAGTTTGACTTCATCAGAATTCAAACTTTCTCCTCCTCAAAGACATTCTTAAGAAAATAAAAAGTCAAGCTATAAACTAAAAAAATCACAAGGGCTGGGGGCAGTGCCTCACACCTGTAATCCCAGCACTCTGGGAGGCCTACGCAGAGGAGGGATCAGGAGGGCAGGAGATTGAGACCATCCTGGCTAACACGGTGAAACAAAAAATTAGCTGGGCGTGCTCGCGGATGCCTGTAGTTCCAGTTACTCAGGAGGCTAAGGCAGGAGAATGGCGTGAATCCAGGAGGGGAAGCTTGCAGTGAGCCGAGATTGCCCCACTGCACTCCAGCCTGGGCTGGAACAATACTCCACCTCAAAAAAAAAAAAAAAAAAAAAAAAAAAAAAAAAACAAAGAAAGAAAAAAGAAAAAGAATCACAATACATTTATCTATCAATGAAAGGACTTGTATCTATAATATACAACGAACTCCAACAAACAAATATAACATGGCAAAATCTCATTTTATAACAAGATAGACAAAAGATTTTTAAATAGATTTCACAAAAGAAGATTTACAAATGATAATTAAACACAAGGAAAAGTTATCAACATTATTAGTAATCATGAAATAATCATTAAAAACCCAATGGGATAGCATGCATAACTGCCACTAGCTAAGAATTTAAAAAGAGTTATGACGAAGATATGGAGAGACCAGAGCACTCTTCCTTTGTTACTGGGAGTATGAAAAGGTAAAACTATCTTTGGTAATAATTTGGTAATTTTCTGTAAAGATTAATATACACATACTCTATGGTCCAGCAGTTCTACTCCTAATACTTATCGACAAGAAGTGAAAATAAATAATTTGATTGTTCCTGTGTAAAAAATGATCTCAAAACTTAGTGGGTTAAAACAATAGATATTTATTGCCTCAGGATTATCTGGGTTGATAGAGGATTGGACTCATCTCTCTGGATCTTTTGCTCCATGTGGCTGGAGTTGCAGACATCTGAAATGTGACTGGGTGGGAAAGTACAAGAGGATAGCTTACACGGTTGCAGGTTGGTGCTGGCTATCAGCTGGGAGCCCAGTGAGGCCTATCAGCCAGAGTGCCTTGGTTCTCTTCCATGTGGCCTCTACACATAGCTCAGGCTTCTCAAAGCATAGAGGTTGGGTTCCAAGAAGAATCATTCCAAAAGACCAAGTTGGAAGCTGCAGATCTCTTTTCACAAGTTACACAGCATCAGTTCTGCCAAATTCTATTGATCAAAACCAGCCACAGGACCAGTTCAGATTCAAGGATATGAAACATAGATACCACATCTCAATAGAAAGAGTGACGATAGGCCGGGCGCGGTGGCTCACGCCTGTAATCCCAGCACTTTGGGAGGCCGAGGCGGGCGGATCACAAGGTCAGGAGATCGAGACCACGGTGAAACCCCGTCTCTACTAAAAATACAAAAAATTAGCCGGGCGCGGTTGTGGGCGCCTGTAGTCCCAGCTACTCAGGAGGCTGAGGCAGGAGAATGGCGTGAAGCCGGGAGGCGGAGCTTGCAGTGAGCCGAGATCGCGCCACTGCACTCCAGCCTGGGCGACAGAGCGAGACTCCGTCTCAAAAAAAAAAAAAAAAAAAAAAAAAAAAAAAAGAAAGAGTGACAATAATTTTATGGCAATCTTTTCCCTATGACATGCAAAAAGATTTCTAAAACAATGTTTACAGCCACTTCATGATAGCGAAACTATTGACAATGACTTGACTGTCCATCCACAGATGAATGAAGAAAGAAACCTGGGTATACTTCTAAAATTGAATACTTCATTTGAATTATTCAATGAATATTTAATTGAATACAAAGAAATATACTACTAATATTCACAATAACATGTGTGAGTCTCACAGACGTTAAGTTGAACAAAAAAATGCCAGGCATAAAAGAGTACACATTGGATGATTCCATTTTTAAAAATTCAAGAATAGGCAAAACTAAAAATCAGAACAGCAATTTCCTCTGGAGAAGAGAATGAATGGAAAAGAGCATGGATTTTCTGAAAAAAAAATGAAAATGTTCTCTTGATTAGCTATTCACATTTTCAAAACTCACTGTACACTTAAGAGATGTACATCTCACTATGTAAATTTTACATCAATGTAAAACATAAAAAAAGAAAAAAATATTTTTTACAGTTTTCACAGCTATCCTTTTTGTGCTTCTGAATAGCTTTATGGGGAAAAAAAGCTGACATTAGTATTTTCATTTAAATAAATAGCAAATTGTTTACGATCCTACAGAAAGTGTTTGGCAGCAGAATGACTTAAATTCCGATAAAAGAAGTATCCATGGATGACTGAAGGAACCATTGTTTTCTAAGTATTGCTTCAATTGAAGTAATGATTTTAATTTCAAACCATCACAGAAAGCTAACTAGATATAGTTCAATATGAAACTTTCACAATTTTCATTTATTACGGAGAACTATCTTTTATATAGCAACATTGTGACAGATGCTAGCTTGTGGTCTATTTCTAATATATGAGTCATTACTATATTTCTCTGTTCTATGACATAATCCCTGGTCATAGCATTCATCAGTCTGGCCTCAAATTTAAATTAGAGAAAAATCCCAAAACTCTTTCCAAGGGACATTCTGTTCCAAATGAAATGACTCCCAGTCTGATTTACTAACATTGAATGTTTTGGAAACTGAAATGATTCAAAATAAAAGATTTTGTTAAAGAAATTTGGTCAATTTACTCTCCAGAGGAAGTCATGCTTTAAAATCCAAAGTGGCTAGTAAGAAACTCGTGGTCGAACATTAGCCAGAATTTCTAGGATTTTGTGACTTTTGGTTTGGCATTGCAAATTCTTTTTTATCAGTGTGAACAATTCCTTAATTCCCAATTCTTATAAAAAGAACATTTTAAATGTGCATGAAAGCAATTATTCACTGGGAATTCATAATCAGACTTAATGAAAATTTGATGGCAAAATATCAACTATAAGACACGTTCTGTTCTCAATTTTTATTAATCTTTGTTTTGTTGATGTGGTGATGGGGCTTGTGGTGGTGCTGGTGTGCCTGTGTCTTGTCCTTTAAGTTCACGAATATTGTTTTGCATCCTTATCAGATGTTAGGTCTTTGCTAGTTTTTCTGTCTTTTTTTTTTCCTTTTTCTTTCTTTCTTTTTTTTTTTACTTTTGAATGTTGGTGTATTCATGTGACAGGTGGTAAGATGATACCACACATAACTTTGACTTCACATTCCTGTTGATCAAAGCCTCTCACACCCTTTTTAAACAAAGCTGGCAGTAAAATTCAACATATTGCATAACTAACCAATGTTACATATTGCTCAGAACTCTACACTCTCAACAGGAAATTCCAGGAATGAAAAGATTTCTGTTTCATTATCAGAAAGGTGCCCTTTTCTAGTAACTACAATAGGTATGGTAAATTATTCCTAGATTGTTAACTTATCCGAAAGTGACGTAAGAACAAACTTAAAACTTTTGAGGTAGGTCTAACATTATGAATTCTCTTTCATCTGAAATAATACTTTTAAATGTGCATCAGAAACTCTTCAAAGGTTTTTCAAGCAGTGACAAGGAAGGAAAACAGATGGTTTTGACTGTCCAGGAAGTACATAAATCACACATATACAAATGCATTACAATTATTACTATTAAAACAGCAATGATGAGGTTCTACTATATAGTAAATAATAATTGAATATATTGTGAAGTTATGCAAAAGATAATACTCTGCTAAAACAAATACAAGTTGTGACGTTAATAGTGATCAGAAACAATATTTCAAATGAGCATTCTTAAGCACAATATTAGAAATCCAGTTTACATAAAGGACTTTTGTAGTATCATAGAAATGCTTTCTCCAAGTTATTTAAAATATCTGACATTAAAAAGTGTTTTGCTCACTTAGCCCAGAACAAATTTCTGAAGAAAGCAATGAAAACTTCCTGTTTCTGATAAACTCAAGGTTTTCAGAAACATTTAAAATTTACATTCTCGCCTTTTTTTTTTCCCCATGTATCAACTCTTTTTGTCAACAAAAACTTTTCTGAGGTCTGCACAGTTGTACAATAGATAACCAGCCGCCCCATCCACACAGAAGGTGGGAAAGAAAAACCCAGCTATGATTATTTGGAATTTAGCTCGGTATAGACCCAATCAGGGTTCACTGATTTGCTCCTCCAACAGATATTACCTGAAACGGGCAGCAAGGAAAATTAGATAGTTGGTCAAAGGAAAGAAAACATTCCTGACATTTCATAGCAAAAGTGAAGTGACTTTGAAGCAGTGTTATTCCCTGAATGCTGCTGCTGCTTCATTGGACTGCCAGCCCCTTTAGAAGGAGACAGGCAAACTGCATTTACATTGCAACAATAACCGGAGAGTTACTACCTTGTTTCTTTTCTTTTGCATAGGAGTAACTCTATCCTCCACTGAAACTCTTATTGCCTTCCTTACACTGATACCCTCCATATGCTTAACCTGATAACGATGTGCTCACATCCTTAGTTACTGCAATTGTATAGCATTTCTTCAAGGTAATATAAAGAATAGTGGATATTTAAAAAATATAGAACCTTAGAATAACATTTGAAAAGGCCTATGTCAAATACTAAATCACATAATTAAATTTTTCTCTGGTTTGTTGGAAAAGATCAATTTAGAATGACATACACACAGTGTTAACATTCATCACAGTATAACATAATCAGAATTTCCCCTTGTCATTTACATCCTACAATCAAAGTCATAGAAACTATGTTATTTGGTCAATACTTATTTGTGTAATTGTATATCTTTTAATATAAAATGTCTTTCTGGGTTCTGAACATTCTTCTGAAAGTTTGGATTCCAAAGAAGGAAAATATTAATATCATTCGAACTTTCTCTAAGAATAACCAGGAAATAATTTTCCATGTAGGAGACAACCAATTCAACATTGTAGAGTTTAGAAAAACAGAGGAGTTAACAACAGTAAACAGCCCCATCCTTTCCTCTTTAAGTCCTACTTGTAAGGTAAAGAACAAGGTAAAATTAAAAAAAAAAAAGGTATTATCAACATTCATCAGCAAGTATTCACAGAATGCTCGCTGCAACACTAAGAAATTATGGGAGGTTATGTGACAAATGCAGGACATCATCACTGACTTTAAGGAGTTTATAGTTGACTTGAAGAAGACAAAGGCAAAAATAAGGAATAATTAAATTCTGCCTTATGAGATAGTTATTACAAGTACACTAGATGTGCAAAGAGCAAAGGTGGAAGGAATACTCTACAAATGACCTTGTCAGAATAAGCCTTTTCAAAGAAGAAAGGACTTTGAATCTACCTGGAAGACAGTGAGGGATTTAGAAAGCAGAGCATGGTTTCAGGTGGGATAACTTGGAAGCCTCTAGGACCCTTGATATTACTGCAATCTCAAACACAGGAGTGGAAGGATTGAGGATCTCAACAGCTTATAATATGGTTGTTGGGAAACACAATAAAATGGTTAGCCAGATTGTAGAGAGCCACTGGGGATTATTTGCCAGCAACTGTGAAGAAAGTGGTTTGTAATCTGGAAACCATTAAAAATTACTGGGGCAGATTCTCTGGTGCTTGACTGCCAGTGCTGGATTTTCTACTACTTAACTCATTCTCTACTTACTTTGCCTAGCTGCAAAATGGGAAGAAAATTTCTCTTCTCTAAGAATCAATGTGAGGCTCAAGCAATAATGAACATGAAAGCGTCTTGGGGGACAAAAATCATTTATACTGTGTTAGTTTATATTACATTATACCATGGTAGAACGGCTAACATAGGATTGCTTTAGACAGACAGTGAAGCCTTCAGGATGTTGATATCATTGGATGAATTCTTTTATTTTAGTTGGGAACGAAAATAACAGAGTTTTTCTCTGCCACCTGGATACAGTGCAGGTAAGACAAATGGGTTTTGTTTAAACTGATGATAAAGAAGCAACTACGGTTAAAGTGCTGTGTCTTCAGTAGTTCTTGGTGCTGTCATACTCAACCTCAGAGAAACTTTGGACCATCCACGTTTGTACAAAGCCAACATCCAAGATGTCTATATAGGAGCCAGACATGGGCAATGGGCCAGAGTGATTTCCAAGGGAAGCCAGTTTAAGTGACATATTGCTTCCTGATTAGGTTGGGCAACCCAACAGCCCACTTCTAGTGGGGACTTTCTATCACCTGCTGGTCAGCTAAAGAAGTATTGTTTTTCTCCTTGTGTTCCATAAACAAGCTACAGTGAATTGATTCAGAGTGCAAACCAGGTGAGATATATACATTTATAAGACCGTCAGGAGAAACTGGCAATCTTGTCTCATGATCCATCTCAGATTTCACCATTTGGTGCCAATAACAAATTCACATGTTCACTTATGTTTAAAAAAGCTTATTTAGAACTAACCTACACACACACACACACACACACAGTTTAAAAGTCAATAACCTATGTAATCAAACTGTTTTTTTTTTTTTAAGCAAAGGCTTATCCTATGGTTTATTCCCTGTGGTTAAGTTGAATTTAATTGCCCAAGATTTTTTGAAGTGTTATCACTTCACCAAGTGTTAACTTTTGTCTTTAGATACACTCTAATCTCTAAAATGTCAATAGACTAAATTTGCAGGCTGTTTTCTACAGATCATCACTCCCCAGAAAAATGAAGAATTCCATTTGCCAAGTCAGGTATGATGCTGATGACGGCAGGAAGCTGTGAGGACTTCTCATTTAGTTTCCCACAGAGTAAGGCCCATACCACCCAACCTTACTCAGCTAGTGAATTTCTGAAGTTTCCTTCCAGAATAAAAGTTGTAATGGTCTATGACACCTCTTTCTTGCTCACCAATGGAGGTGATGGATGGCGGAGTTAATAAAATTCCCGGAATCACAGGAGACAAGGGAAAGAATTGTGTTTCATGACTGGTTTCTCAATGCAATCATGTTTACTGATTACCTTTGCTCTGCCGTGAGGGCAGGGGTCTTGAGAACCAGCCAGAAGAGGATCGAGTTCGATTTCCATGAAAGCAAGCCGAGTCATTCCCATACCATAGCCATTCCTGCATGGAGCGAGACAGTGGAAGACCCTTAAACCTTCAGCGCTTTAACTCCTCCTCAGATAACAGAAGGGGAGAGGGAGAGGAAGCTGGAAGTTACTGCACCCTTCAATTTCAGGCAGCAGTGCAGGGCTCACGGGGGACTAGAGTAGGCCTGTGGGAACAGCCTTGATCACCAGCAATCACGAAACTCGAGAGTTCCAGAAGCCCGTGGGGAGCATTACCCTGCCATGAAGTTGTTGGAGGGAAAACAGACTGGGTGTTGTTGTGCTGCCAAATTGATACAAACCCCTACAAGAAGCTTTCACATGAGCCCCTCAAACTCATCAGCCTCCCACAGCATCTCCAAATGATGTCAAATACACACCTGGGGGTGGGTCCAGAGCTGGGGCAGGCCTGGGATCCCTAGCAAGCTTCAGCCTGTGCTTACCATACTACACCTCAGCCCCAAGTCGACCAAAACCTCTTCCAATTCAATAGCATAGCAACTGCCAACAGCAAGGTACCTTCCGTGGCAATTTGCTGGGTGGTTTTGGAAGATTTTTGTTTAACCACCTGGACACACATGTACTTGGTATACTACAAGTACAGAATTCTCAGTAAGCAGACTTACTCACCAAAGAAGGTGATCTGTGGGGAGTCAACAAAATTCAGTGGTAGTCCTTTTAGGCCACTAACTTCAAGTGGCAAGAGACAAGGGTCTCTTGTTATCATGTTATCTTGGCTTCCAATCCTGGCTGAAGTCCAGAGAATCATAAAGTCATTCAAGAAAGCTACAATGACCTGCGTGCCAGGAAGACAGGAAGGACTTTCAATTTAGAGCAATTCAAACATGCATAACATTTCCTGGATTAATAGTAATAATAATTAGAAAGGATTGACTTTGAGAAATTTTTCTCAAATCAAGGCTCCTGCTACTTTGGTTCCACCTTTTCTCTCTAGAAGGAGAGGAGCAGCATCTCCCCTAGGGCTGCCTGCCTCAGAAACGCCAGCATCCCTAGCCCCCTGAGGCCCAGGGCTTGAGGCCCTGCTGAATCACTGCTCCCTTCTGGCTGGAGCCACAGCTCCGTCCACCACGGAGCAGGGCCAGAATGTCCCTCTAGGTAGAGGTGCCCACAGCTCCTCCAGGCCACCCTCCCCACTGTCAGCCCCCCTCCCTCAACCTCTTCTTTCCACACTGCCCCCTGAATTCAGGGAATTTCTCCAGCGTCCCAAAGCTTGAGTTTCCTGTCAGTGGGGAGAGATGAATGTAGATAAAAGGAGTGCAAAAGGTACTAGGAAGCTTCAGTGCTCCGGATCTCCAATCTCTGCTGCTCCACTCAGTTCAGGAACCCTGGACCGCTCACAGCGATCTCTTGACCACTATGAGCCTCCTGCCCAGCAGCGCGGCCCGTGTCCCGGGTCCTTCGGGCTCCTTGTGCGCGCTGCTCGCGCTGCTGCTGCTGCTGACTCCGCCAGGGCCCCTCAGCCCAGGTGAGAGCGCCTGGCGCGGGGGACGCATTCAGGTACAGCAGTGCATCCCAGAGTCTGCGGGGCAGCTGCCTTCCAGGGAACTCACCAAGCAACCTGCCCTATAAAGGTGTCTCTCTTTCTTCCCCAGGTGGTTCTGTCGCTGCTGCCTTGAGAGAGCTGCGTTGCAGTTGTTTGCAGACCACGCAGGGAGTTCAACCCCAAATGATCAGTAATCTGCAGGTGTTCGCCATAGGCCCGCAGTGCTCCGAGGTGGAAGTGGTGTAAGTTCTGTGCTGCTCTGTCTATCATGACCTTGGCAAGGGGGAAGTCCCGCAGCCTGGTTCTTCAACCTTGCTATCTCATGAGTGTATCTTCCTTTTCTTTCCTTCAGAGCCTCCCTGAAGAACGGGACGGAAGTTTGTCTCGATCCACAAGCCCCTTTTCTAAAGAAAGTCATCCAGAAAATTTTGGACGGGTACTTGTCACTTTGATCTTTGTGGTTTTAAAATCTCATCTAGGGAGACCATAGACTTCACAAGGTATTTACTCTCCGTACTATTTAAGTAACACTTTTCACGTTTAGAATTAAAAGGTTGTTAAATTGGGAACATTTTTCTGGATTGTCTTGGGAAAAACTTTATTACCAATCTTACATGTAATTACTTGAGCAATTACACACAGCTTGTCGCTAGTTATGCTTTGTGTTTCCCCATTGCTTGTATTGATTTTTGTATACTCCTTTTTTACCAAGCATTATAAACGCTGAGTGTTGACACCAGGGTGGAGTAGAAAGGAGTGCGAAAAATGATTAAACTAATATAACCTTTTTCTCAACAGTGAAAACAAGGACAACTGATGAAGAGAAATGAGTAGGCATGGAAACGTTTCCCAGTCTTCAGCAGAGCAGTTTTCTGCAGGTCTCTGGACCCAGGGAAGAAAAGAAGGAAGGATTTTGTTGTTGTTTGTTTGTTTGTTTGTTTTTCCAGTAGTTAGCTTTCTTCCTGGATTCCTCACTTTGAAGAGTGTGAGGAAAACCTATGTTTGCCCCTTAAGCTTTCAGCTCAGCTAACGAAGTGTTTAGCACAGTACCTCTGCTATTTGCTGTTATTTTATCTGCTATGCTATTGAAGTTTTTGGCAATTGACTATACTGTGAGCCAAGAATCACTGGTTGTTAATCTTTCAAAGTGTCTTGAATTGAAGGTGACTATTATATCTCCAAGAAATATTCCTTAAGGTATTAACTGAGAAGGCTGTGGATTTAATATGGAAATGATGTTTCATAAGAATTCTGTCGATGGAGATACACTGTTATCTTCACCTTTTTAAGAAATAGGAAATATTTTAATGTTTCATGGGGAATATGTCAGAGAATTTCCTTACTCTTGATCGTGGGATACTATTTAATTATTTTGTTTTAGAAAGCTGAGTGTATCGCACCTTATCTATGTAGAATATATTTCCTTATTCAGAATTTCTAAAAGTTTCAGTTCTATGGGGGCTAATATCTTCCTATAATTTTAGACATTTTTTATCTTCTTAGTATAGCAAACTGCCATCATTTACTTTAAACCTTTGATTTCACATGCTATTTATTAATGATTTTATTAGGAGTACTCTAATTCTGGTAACTAAATATATATTTTAGGTAGATGAAGAAGCGAGAAAACAGGCACATTCCTGACTGCTACTTTACATTAAAATGTATTCTTTCAGTTTTTAAAGTAAAGGCAAACTTAGCAATGACTTGTACGCTGAAAGTTTTGGAAACGTATCCAAACAATTTGAATATAAATTTACCATTTAGTTTTTAAAATACATAGCGACGTCATCGAGGTCCTAGCATTTCTTCTTGGACAGGGGACCAGAGAGGTCTTGGAATGTTGAAAAAAAAAAAAAAAAAAGAGAGGTCATCCAAGGGATGTCCATTTTTTATCCCTCTGCGTGGGCTAGATTTTCCAAAATCATAATTTCCAAAATGCAGAAGGCCAGCATTTATGGTGGAATACAAAATCATATATAAGGTGGCCACACTGGGGCACGGTTCCTCCCCAATCCCACCTTTGGCCCCTTTCACAGAGTAGAACCCGGGTTAGAGGATTGCAGAAGACCAGCGGGGAGTGCAGGGAAGATGCCGGTCGGGTTTTTAGCACAGTTCATTTCACTGGGATTTTGAAGCATTTCTCTCTGAATGCAAAGTCTGCTCTAGTCCTGGTGGGACATACCAGGGGTGGCGGTGGGGGTGAGGGAAGATGCAGTAATGAAACTGGTTAGTCCATGTAGTCTTAATATCCTTGACAATGCTGTAAGTTTCTTTTTATAAATATTTCTGTTTAAGCTATTTCACCTTTGTTTGGAAATCTTTCCCTTTTAAGGAGAAAATGTGACCCTTGTGAAGAGGCTCGTAGGAAAGCTCCTCCCATTTTTTCTTTAAACCTTTAAATGGCAAATCTAGGTAATTAATGGTTGTGAATTTCTATTTTTGCTTTGTTTTTAATGAACATTTGTCTTTCAGAATAGCATTGTGTGATAACACTTAAATGGCAAAAACAAAACATAATTTTGTGCAATTAACAAAGCTACTGCAAGAAAAATAAAACATTTCTTGGTAAAAAGCATTTGTATTTATATATTATATACTTATATATAATATATACTTATTACATATTTAGCATTGCTAAGATTTTTAGATGCCTGTTGTGTACCTTTTAAAGGTTCTGACCATTTTGTTATGATGAATTACATATGCATTACATTCACTATATTAAAATTGTACTTTTTTATTATGTGTCTCATTGGTTCATAGTCTTTATTTTGTCCTTTGAATAAGCATTAAAACATTTGTAAACTTCACTTATTTTGTTTCTCCTTCCTATACTGTTACAATACATTTTACTTATCTTTAGTTCTATATAATTTCAAACACTAACTCTGCTCCTCTGTGCCTGGCAGAGAAGGCCGTCGTTCCCCAACACCATTGCTTTGGTTCAACATTTCTCCAAGCTCAGTTCCCTTCCAGTTATTCCTTCACAGCCCCAATGGCCTCTGGGGTCTTTGGAAAACACAAAGATTTCCTTCTCTAAATTCTTCCTTATCTAAATTGTTTCCTAGAAATAAAATAAAGGTTTCTAAGTATGACAGATGATGTTCTTTCTGTCTCATCCCAATCCTGATAGGCACTTCAACATCCCTTGTCCCTCAAATTCACTATAGTCAGGTGTTTGGTTCCCTGACTGGGCATGTTCTTTCCTAGGCCCATGACTTTGCATTTGCTAGGGCCACTACCTGCATATAAGAGGAGGCTTACTCATCCTTAAGAACTCAGTTCAAGTAATATCTCCTTTGTGTTTTCCATGGCAGAGCTCATAGCTTCCAACTTGATGTTCCCATAACATCTCATTATCTGAATTACAACAAAAATACTGCATTGCTCTTACTTATTTATAGGTTTCTTCATCCACTCTAGCTCTCCCAGAGCATTAACCATATTATATCTACCTCTGCATCCCCAATGTAGCATTAATGCATGACTTAATGAATTAACAAGTTATCTCTATCTTCAGGCTTTCAGATGCTGTTCTAAATTCAATAACCTGGCTCATAAGAGGTGTTTTTCTTGTTGTTTGTTTGTTTTTTGGTGTTTTTTTTTTTTCGAGACTGAGTCTTGTTCTGCTGCCTAGGCTGGAGGTCAATGGCGTGACCTCGGCTCACTGCAACTTCCACCTCCCAGGTTCAAGTGACTCTCCCACCTCAGCCTCCTGAGTACGTGGGAGCACAGGCACCTACCAGCATGCCTGGCTAATTTTTCTATTTTTGTAGACAGGATTTCACCATGTTGGCCAGGGTGATCTTGAAATCCTGACCTCAGGTCATCGGCCCACCTCAGCCTCCAAAATGCTGGGATCACAGACAAGAGTCACCATGCTTGGTTTTAATTAAATTATAACTTGTTTACCCTCTTTTCGCCTTGTCTAGCAGTAGTCCAACAAGGGATTTGGCATGCACAATCCTCTCAATCTATAATACTTCCCCTCACTTTTACCAGGGTAATTACCATCCTTCCTTTTGGAATAGCTTGCCTTTTACTTCCTTGAGGAAACCTCTCCAACCCTCAATCCTACCTTTGACGAGGCCCCTTTTATATCCTCTCCTAGCACTCTATACTTTTCCTTCATAAAGTTTTCTCACCAAAGTTACTGTAGAGTTTATTGAGTCTATGTGTTTATTGTCATCTGTTTAGGGTGTCTCTATTCTAGCTTCATGTAATCTTCATGAGAGCAGGGACAATGATTATCAACTTCATCTCAGTTCCTAGGACAGTGCCTAGCACATACAAGATATTCAAAAAGCAAGTGATCTAGGCTAAACAAGTCCCCTTGTCACTCTAAAATTAAAAGGGCAATTTCATTTACATACACATTCTTAGGTATTTTAACTTAACATTTCCCTATCTAAATGACAAATGAGGTTGTCTCATCCCAACCCTGATCAGTACTTCAACTTCCCTTGTCCTCAAATTTACTATATAATTACCTAACAATAGGTATTTATATGAAATTGCTCTTTTATGAAACACAAGAAAAGGAAAGAAAGAAGATTAATCATATTAGTACGTATGTACATACATTCACACTCCAGTTGGATTATATTATACCTGTTTATTCTGGCATGTACTTGTATAAATTTGAATATGCTATGAGCCTTTTTTTCTGAGACAGAGTCTCGCTCTGTTGCCTAGGCTGGAGTGCAGTGGCATGATCTCTGCTCACTGCAACCTCCGCTACCGGGATTCAAGCAATTCTCTTGCCTCAGCCTCCAGAGTAGCAGGGACTACTGGCACGCGCCACCGCGCCCAGCTAATTTTTTTTGTATTTTTAGTAGAGACAGTGTTTCACCATGTTGGCCAGGATGGTCTTGATCTCTTGACCTCATGATCCGCCCGCCTTGGCTTCCCAAAGTTCTATTAGCTATTAATGGTTGGATTCCTCTTTGTGTGCCTCTGGCTTTAAGAGGTATTGTCTCCTCCAGGGGTACAGGACATCAAGTTTAAGTTGGATACAGATGGGGGGAACATTTAACACTTTGCCTGTGATCTCAGTGTCCCATACTATAGGATTGACTTGAGAAGTAGATAAGTTTCCCATTGTCTTTCCTCCCTTATCACAGGAAAGCAGAAGGAACAAACCGTCATCTGCCTTGTGATTTCCAAGACATACCACTGTTTGCAGCTGAGCCATCAAATTCCTTCCCAACAAGGGAGTGGGGCATTCAGGCATGAGAAGAAAGGTATGTGAGGAAACTAAAGTCTCTGAAGAGCAGCTTAAAAGGTAGGTAAAATGGCATGTATGGACTTGTTTATCTACCCCTGTGACCATACAGTTTTGGGGTGATGGAAGCCCATTGCAATGGGTTAAAACCGAGTAAGCTAGTCCATGTCCAAATGGAAGTTAATATTCTTTTCCTTTTTTCTTTTTTTTTTTCTCTTTTTTCTTTTCTTTCCTTTTTTTTTTTTTTTTTTTTTGAGACCGAGTCTCACTCTGTCCCCCAGGCTGGAGTGCAGTGGTGCAATCTCGGCTCACTGAAACCTCTGCCTCCCACGTTCAAGTGATTCTCCTGCCTCAGCCTCCTGAATAGCTGGAATTACAGTCACCTGCCACCATACCTGGCTAATTTTTGTGTTTTTAGTAGTTTCACCATGTTGGCCAGGCTGGTCTTGAACTCCTGACCTCAGGTGATCCACGCACCTCGGCCTCCCAACGGGCTGGAATTACACGCATGAGCCACCTTACCCAACCCAAAAGTTAATACTCTTACCTGCCACTTCAAAGGTTACCTATGGCTCCTCTGGAGATATGTTCCATTGTCCATTGGGAGATGTGGCAGAAGGTCTGGTGGGCTTGCTTGGCTATTTCAGCCATCATTGGTTCAGGTGCCAATGGCTCCCTTTGGAGTGCTGGACATTTCCTCTTCCAATATCCAGTTTTTTTTTTTTTTACAATGTACACACTGATTTATGCCCAAGGCATGGTGACTTGGATGCCCAGTTTTATGTGTTCCACCTTTTCGCTTCCCTTGTTTAGGCTAAGAACCAGGAGGGCAATCCCATGTGGGAGGTGAGCTTAAGGCTGCAGCCAAGAGCTGCACCTTTTGGGAGGTCCTTTTTGCTCTTTCTGCTTCCTATGTTCTGCCCCTGTTATTAAAAACGAAAAATGCCATATTCAAAAGCCTGGAGAGAGACTTCTTCAGCACCACAAGCAAGGAGGGATATGATAGGCCGCCAGAGGCTATAACTCCTTTAGAAGAAAGGAAATTAACTTTTGATACCCATGCATTGGTTCAGGACTTGGAAACTCATGGATTTGACAAAACACAAGCAGAAACTACAGTATCAGCACTAACTACTTTATCAAATGTCAGCCTGGATACTACCAATAAAAAGATGGTCACTCAAGCTCCGCAGGAAATAACAAGAGCCAATGGCTCATTTGGGCTCTATCAGGAAAGAAATGGGCATCCTAGAGAAAAGTGAATTCACAAATCTGAGAGCAGAGAATGAGAAAATGAAAACTGAATTAGACCAAGTTAAGCAACAACCAATACATGAAACCAGTTGAATCAGAGCAGATAATAAACTGGATATCAACCTAGAAAGGAGCGGAGTTGCAGACATGTTTACAGATTAAGAAAAGCAACTTAAGGAAGCAACTACAGAATTTACAAAAACGGATCCCCAAACCAAAAGTATTATTTCAGTGACCAGTAATAAAACTGATGCAGAAATTGCTTCCTTAAAAACACTGATGGAGTCTAACAAACTTGAGACAGTTCCTTATCTTGCAGTCTTGGTATTTAATTGCCTGGCAGTAGCATTGGGATTTTAGAGATTCAGGAAGTAGTATTAATACTCTTACTGCTGTGGCTGTTGGCTTCTTGGAACACCAAACCAGGAGAGATTGATTTGGAACATTGTTGCAGCAAAAATTTACTATACAAGATTATTCAAAGTATATAAGGACTAAAAAAGGAAATGTTTCAGAATGAGAAGAGATATTTTGTCTTTATTGTGTGTGTGTGAGTGTGTGTGTGTCTTTGTTATATTGAAAAGCTATAATTCAAACCTGGCTTATTTGAGATAGAAGAGCATTTTGTCCTTTTGATAGTTCATAGAAATTGAACCAGAGTTTTCTTGTGTTTGCTTGATCAGTTCTGTAAATCATACGGGATCTTGTTGGTATTGGCTGAATATTCGAAAATTATTCCCTAGCTTACATACTTATTACTGAATTAACTTCCCTGATAACCATTGTATAATTACATTTTTCTATAAAATAAAAGGTTATTACAACCACAACAATAACAATAACAACAACAACAAAAGCTAATCCATAGGAGTCTGGGGACCCATAGCTGCTGTTTGTAGTTTCATGCGGATATCAAGGTCAGATTGGGTTATAAAATGTACTCTCAAAGGGGTTGGTCCTTTTTTTTGATTCAGAATTTGTGTTAGTACATTTCCTAATTGCCTCAACTAAACATCCGTGACGCAAAACCGATCTTATCTTTACCCGTAGAAACTTCCTTAATCTTTTCAGAGTTAATAGGCTTTTCATCCACTTCTTCATCCCTTCTAATGAACAAGGAACCATATGAGCACCCTCCCCAAGTCCTCACTGCCCCTTTGATGATAGTTGCATTCCAGATCTTGATGTGGAACTTCTGTATCTCCTGCCTGATATATATTATGGTTAGGGCTATGAGCCAATATCTCATCTGTGTGGGTCCCAGCTGTCCCCAAAATGCAAAGTTTCTCTCCCACGGTACAACACAGAGACACCAACATGCAGATTCTGCCAAGTCAAACTATAATGGGAGTTAATTTCTCAAATTCATCTATGAATTTTCCTGGATCTTCAGAGAAATGACCAAACTTTTCTTTACGTAGAGCCAAATCAGACATAGAAAAGGGGACATGTACTCTTACAGTGCCTTCTTCCCCATTTGCCACCTCTCTTAGTGGACAAACATTTCCCTTTGGAGGTTGATAAGAGGCTCCACTACAAGTAGTACCCACAGGGCTAGGTTCCTCAGGGAGTGCTGGGAATAGAGTGGGACTAGATGGGTAAGGAGGAAGGGACTAAGGGGTCTCAGCAGAACTTTCAGGTGGACAGAGGTGAGAATGGGCTGACATACCTGAACCTTCCTAGCTGAGAGAAGGAGGTTCTGCTCCACCCAAAAGTGTCTGCTGGACTGTGGGGGCTTGCATCAAGGGATTGTCTAGTGTGTCTAGTTCTTTTTCTTCCTTTCCTTTCATCAAACATGCACATGCCTGTTGCAGGGTTTTATCTTGACTGAGCAGCAAAAATGCTTAACACGTGGTATTCATCCCATGTTTCATCTCACTTACAAAACAAACCAAGTGGAAGTGTAATCGAATATTATACTTATATTATTATAGTGCATAATATATTAAAATATTAAATACTATATATTTAATTATATGCTATATTATTAAAGGCTACATTTTCAATAGGAGACAATTTCTTTTGTTTTTCCAAATAATACTGAGGCCAAACAGTATTACACATAAACACCAATTTCACCAATTTTCTCCATTATTCCCATTTATTTTAAACTGATCTCAGTGTGGAAGGATACATCCTAGTGATAAGTCCTTTGGGATCAATGTTGTGGTTCCCATGAAGGAGGCAGGCGATGTTGAAAGAAAAGTTCCAAACTGGTGAGATTGTATTGCCACTGGCCATGTTCCACTAAAAAGGAAAGGAGACGTTTTTAAGGCCAGCTGCATTCATGAGGAGATCGCAGCTGAAAACGGAATTCTCTTATCCACACTAGCCAAATAATATACATGAGCTGAGCCATGACTCTTAGATAAACCACAACATAGAATCCAATGAAAGAAATGTCAAATAAGGCAAAGGAAATGAAGGGGAGTGAGATGGAAATGACCAGAGCAAGCAGGCTCTGGGCAATAGTTGCACTGTGGATTGGACAAGCAAAGCTGATTTGCCCGAATTTTGAAAAGATAAGAAATATTTTTAGTGTACAAACCAAACAAAACAGCAAGGAGAAAGGTCCCCTGATTTCTATCCTAGTGCTTCTCAATCACGCCTAGTGATTGCAACAAAACATAACCACACCTATGTAATCTTATTGCTTAAATACCAAATCTTCATCAGCAATTTTAGAGAAAGTTAAAATCTCTAAGATCAGTTAAATGAACTCTCCTGAAAATGACAGTAAACAGAGACAGTGCCCAAAAAATGGATACATGCAGCAAAGAGGACAAGGCAGATAAATACAGACACCATAGCAGTTAACATCCCCTGAGGCCAAACCTATTCTTAGCCAAGAGGAACTTTACTGAGAGGACCCTCTAACCCCACAAATCTTAAGAAGGGCTCTAACCTCCAACGTTAGGCCAGGAACCCAGGTTCGGTCAAGGGTCCTTGCCTTTTATTAAGAGGAACCTTTAATCCTCTCTGTCAGGAGAGACTCTAACTCCCCTAAGTTGGGCCTATAACCCAATCCCATCCGTTACCCTGGAACGCTAATGCATACCCAGAATCAGCTAATTGGTACTGCAGTCTATATCCTTTGGGTTGAGGGTCTCCTCAGTATTGTCCCTTCATGGTCGCCAGAAAGATGTTACCAGAAAGTGGTCCCAATCCAGACCCCAAGAGAGGGTTCTTGGATCTGGGGCAGAAAGAATTCAGGATGAGCCCACAGAACAAAGTGAAAGCAAGTTTTGTAAGAAAGTGGTGTAAGAACAGCTACTCCAAGGCAGAGTTAGGTGTTCCCAAAAGAAAGAGGAGGCCCGTGTTCACCCTAGATACAATGCTTGTTTATGTATAGAAGAAAACATGATCATGGGGAAACGTGCTCTGCTACAAGAGTTTGGGATAAATAATTAATTTTATTAAATACTATATTTTGCAAGAATTGATATTGGTATCTTTAAAGCAAAATTAGGAATGCTTCTGTTCTCAGGATAATGGGATATCAGGAAACTCCTAATTCCAATCTGTTTAGTAAATGTGATCAATATGTTCTCTTAACTCTAAACATCTAGAAGCTAGTAATCCCTAACTTTCTGGAAGTGCAGCCCAGTAGGTCCCAGCCTTATTTTTCCTAGCCCTCATTTAAGACGGAGTCACTTTGGTTCGAATGCCTCTGACTATGTTACTGTGGCAGCTAGAGAAGGAGAGGAGGAGACGTGTCTAACACTAATTCTGTCATCGTGAGTCCTTCTTTGTGAGTCCTCCTGAGACACCTTCTCAGGTGTTCCAGAAGTAACTGAAGAGACATTGAGGGATGGTGGAGGTGTTAGACCCGCAATAGCACAGAGGGGGCAATCCAGAAAAACAGATCACACTGTTTGTCTTTCCTGGCTACCCATACAAATAATAAAGAAAATGACCTGTCCTGTCTTCGCCAGTGATGCTCCACTGCATATCTCCTCCACTCACCAATGAGTTCAATGGGTGCAACGGACAACAGCTTTGCAATTTTAGCTGCCTGTTACAATGCCTCTCTTCCTGAGGGCTTTCTCCAACTGGCGATGGGAAAGCAGGCTTGTCAGAGAGAGCTCACAGGCAGGCTGGCCTGTGATTTCAAACCCTTAGAGGATGGGCAGAAGTTAATGGATGAATATTCAATTTTCCCAGTCTCTTGGTTAGATAATTCTAGAAGTTTCTTTCTCTTTTTCTCTCTTCCTACATTTCTGTATATATTTTAAATATTTTATATTAGAATAAAAGAGTATAAAAATAGAATAAAATAAATATATAAATATATAAAATGTTCCACTTCTCTCTTCATTATGATTATACCTTCTTTTAAGTTGCTGAGCATATTTGTAATAATTATTTTAAAATTCTTGTCCACTAGTTTATCATTTTATCATGCCTGATTTTATACTGACTTGATTT
Organism: Macaca mulatta; assembly: GCF_049350105.2. Taxonomy (NCBI): domain Eukaryota; kingdom Metazoa; phylum Chordata; class Mammalia; order Primates; family Cercopithecidae; genus Macaca; species Macaca mulatta. The sequence goes on from NC_133410.1 coordinate 59,819,595, forward strand.
TGTTTTACTTATTATGGCTTATGCTGATGTCTGCAGGAAATTGTGAATTTTATGTTGCTGAGTGTCAATATTTGTTTTCCTTCTTTAGAGTCTTGGGCTTTGTTCTGTCAAGTAGTTAAGTCACTAGGGCTTCACCTTTATCTGTTTCAGACTTGTTGTTGAGCTTCATTAGGGTGGTCTAGAAATGTTCTTCACTCTAGGGTTTGTTTAGCTGTAGTACTAAATCATGGCCCTCCCGTGCCTTTAGTGTTGCTCATGAGTTCTCTTCTCTCTGACAGGCCAGACCTCAAATATCTCCCCACTCCATGTTGTCTGAGATTTCCTCAGCCAACAATTTTCTGGTTACTCTTTGCTTGTCTTAAGGAGTTTCATCCTATGCATGCGTGACTTAATATTGATCAAACAGACCCAATGGGACCTCAAGGCAGATTTCTGGAGCTCAGGTTTCCTGCACAGATCTCTCCTTCCTCCAACTCTCCCTAAACTTCTAGTCACTCCGGTTATCCTCTATTCAAATCTGTGCTCCCTCAACTCAGCAAGACTACCATGGTCTGCTTTGGATCTCTCCTCCTGCACAGTGGTCCAGAATTGCACCAGCAAAACATCCAGGGTGTTCATCGATCTCATCTTGTTTATTTCCTTTACTCAGGGATTCTAATGTTCCCCTGCTTGTTGTCTAATGTGTAAAAGGAGTTGCTTCATATATTCTTTGGATTTTCTAGGTCTTTAAGACAGGAAGTTAAAACTTCTGTTTTACTTCAATACGCCTCAAAATTGAAGCCTTAGTGGGACAATTCTGAGGACCACTGCACAAGGTTTGTGTAAGACTTAAGTCTTTGTATCAGACTCCATTTGGGGGGAGCCTGAACATATTGGGCCCCCCAGAAATTATACCTGACAGCAAAGGCTTATGACTACTATTTTATTATTTATTTACTTACATTTTTATTACATTTTAAGTTCTGGGGTACATGTGCAGAATGTGCAGGTTTGTTACATAGGTATACATGTGCCATGGTGGTTTGCTGTACCCATCAACCCATCACCTACATTAGGTACTTCTCCTAATGCTACCCCTCCCCCAGCCAACCCCCAACAGGCCCCAGTGTGTGACATCTCCCACCCTCATGTCCATGTGTCCTCATTTTTCAACTCTCACTTATGAATGAGAACATGTGGTGTGTGGTTTTCTGTTCTTGTGTTAGTTTGCTAAGAATGATGGTTTCCAGCTTCATCCATGTCCCTGCAAAGGATATGAACTCATCCTTTTTTATGGCTGCATAGTATTCCATGGTTTATATGTGCCGCATTTTCTTTATCCAGTCTATCATTAATGGGCATTTGGGGTGGTTTCAAGTCTTTGCTATTGTGAAGAGTGCCACAATAAACATACTTATGCATGTGTCTTTATAGTAGAATCATTTAAAATCCTTTGGGTATATACTCAGTAATGGGGTTGTTGGGCCAAATGCACCTACTCTTTTACTAAGGAGAACCAGGAGGAAGGAAAATGGGAAATGAGGCAGAAAATAGTGAAAGATCCTAATAGGACAGAGCATAACCACACTGGCTATTGCTGCAGACAACTGAGTTCTTGACCTCACAAAGGGGCGATTGTAAGTGTGAATTCTTCTGCAGAAACTGTAACCAACTCAAACCAAGGAATGGTAGTTCTGTGTTTACAGGAGAGTCACAAATCACCCTACTAGTGGGGCATCTTGGTTATACTTAATATTAAAACCTGGAATCTCAATGCATAAGGACCTCAAGTTGGGGGAAGAGAGTTTACCGAACTACATCCCGGACCTCACGTTGACCTGTGAAGAGGTTAGTACTCCTATCGTCATTTTTGTCCTCCACATTAGAAGTGGTAAATCTTTTCTTTTATAGGTGTAGTTTAGTTATAATTGTTCCTGCTGCTTTCAACAATCCCCAAAAAGGAAGCCGGATTGAATGGGAGATGAACAAACCAATCAAAGATTAAGGCCAGTCACTGATCCCTTGATAGCCAGACAGGAATTTGGTTCACAATATGAGATCACATAAATAAAAAACCAGTCTTCTTATTTTATAAATGGAATTGTGAAGTCTCAGAGACCTGCAAGGAGTTACCCAATGTCACAGAACTGTTTTATTACAATATTGGGGTAGATTTCAGTTTTCTGATGTTTAACACAGGGAGATTTTCATTAAAAGTAGATTATTTTCATGACTGCTAAAGATTGTTAGCTTGAATGCTGGTTGTAGAATTGGCTTTCTAAAATTTGTAGAACCAATGTCAGGGTTCTAAGTAATAACTAATAGCCATTTATACCATGAGCTCCTTTAGGACAATCTAAAGAAAGCAATGCACATTGTAGTCAAACAATTCAAGGATAAAATGGGTTAGGCCACTTGATATGGTTTGGCTCTGTGTTCTCTCCCAAATCTCACGTCGAGTTGTAATCCTCAGTGTTGGAAGAGGGTCCTCATGGGACGTGTTTGGATCATGGAGGAGAGTTCCCCCTTGCTGTCCTCATGATAGTGAGTGAGTTGTCATTAGATCTGGTGGCTTAAAAGGGTGGTGTCTTCTCCCTTCACTCTCTCACTTCCTCCTGCTCTCACCATGTAAGATATGCTTGCTTCCCCTTTGCCTTTTGCCATGATTGTAACTTTCCTGAGGCCTCCCCAACCATGCCTCCTGTACAGCCTGTGGAACTGAGTCAATTAAACCTCTTTTCTTCAAAATTATCTAGTCCCAGATAGTTCGTTATAGCAGTGCTAGAACAGAGTAATACACCACTTTATTTGACTTGCTACTTTATCAGTGATCTATTGTCTCTCCAAAATGCAGTGCATTAAAACAATCACCATTTTATTCTGACTCATGACTCTGAAGATCATCAGTTTGGGCGAGGTGAAAAAAGCTTTGGGATCAGCTGGGTGGTTCTTCTGATGGTGTCTCCTGAGGTCACTCATGGGGCTGTAGTTAGTTTCTTGGTGACTTGCTTGGGGTTGCCTCACTCACGTGTCTGGTTGTTGGTATTACCCATTTCCTGGTTCTAGTGTCTCTAGTTGATGAACTTGGCAGCAGCATTCTAAGAGGGCAGGGGAGAAGCTCCTAGGCTTTTTGCCGTGTTCACCTTCAACATCTACAACATCACTTTTAAAATATCCTAGTGCCAGAGCAAGTCATAAAGTCAGCACAGAATCAAGGGGGTTGGAAAACAGATTCTTCCTCTTAAAGTGAGAAGCTGCTAAGAATGCATGGGTATTTTTAATCTTTCACCTTTTTCATATTTTATTGTCTTGTTTCTAAGTTAGAAATACCCCTTGCACAATTTCCAGACTTACAAAAAGTCGTAGAGCAATGTTAGCACAAAGGAGAGTACAATAACAAAATTGTTGTTATGATTGGGTCTCAGTATAGATAAATATTTTAAAGAATACAACATCTAAATGTACTTTTTATTATCATGGTAGTACATGTACACAATGTTAGCACAAAATTCTGTTACATTCACTTTGTACAGAAGAAAAATGGATTCAATGGAAACAGGGCTGTTTCTGAGTAATATTTCTAGCTTATGTTCTACTTCTTGATTTGTACAAAGGCCAAGATCTGATCAGTCAATTGAATGTTGTCAAGTTATTACAACATCTCCTTTTCAGATTGAAATAGTGTTTTTCCTTCTTAACATGTCTGGATCTTCTTAGTGCCACTTTATGCATTTCTCTATCCCAAATTCATATCAGCCTTTTAAATAAAAGTAATAATGAGTTTCTGTTGTCTTTTCACAAGTTCAATGTTACCTCTCCTGTAAAGTCTTCCCTGACTCCCCTGGGGAAGTTCTCCCTCCTCCTTCCCTCCACAGTGTCACAGATATACATCTATTATAATACAGATCACCTCTAGATTAATCTGTTGACCTGTCTGTCTCTCCATACAGTCAACAGCAGAAATTCAACTTTCGTTATCTTCAAATAGCGTCAAGCAAAAATTCTGGCAAGAAATAAATGCACAATGAGAATTAGCATAAAAGAAAAAGAGAAGTTACTATTTAGGCTTGTTTTACCTTTAGACTGTATCAACCCTCTAGTTATCACCAATTCTTCAGTTAAATGCTGTTATGGGCTGAATTATGTCCCACTGAAATTTATATGCCAAGATCCTAACACCTAGTACTTCTGAATGTGACCTTATATGGAAGGAGGGTCCTTAAAGGGGTAATCCAGCTAAATTGAAGTTATTAGGGTAAACTGCTAATTCAATATGATGGGTGCTTCTATTAAAAGAGGAAATTTGGAGACAGACAAGCATATAAGAAGAATATCATGTAAACATAAAGATGACCACCTACTAAGCAAGCAGAGATGCCTGGATCAACTCCTTCTCTCACAGTCCTAAGAAATAAACAACCTGTCAAATCTTGATTGTGAAATTCTGGCTTCCAGACCTGTAAGATAAAAAGTTCTGTTATTTAAGCCACTCACTCTGTGGTATTTTGTTATGGTAGCACTAGAAAACTAGTTCAAATATTTGACTGTTTGATTTGTTAATGCCAAAAAAAAAAAAAAAACTGTACTCAGTATAGAATAATTAAGGTCACTTATGACACTATTTAAAAAATAAAATGAAAGCTCATAGTTCACTGTTAGTTAATTAAGCTTGAAGCACAGGGAAACTGCTATCTTCAAACAATAAGTAAATTGTAGTTTTCAATTCTTGAGAGGGAATATGTTGTATTCTGAACTCAATTTTTTTCTGCAGTATATCTAGACTGTGCAAGTAGACTTAGTTTGGAAATCTATATTGAGATTTTAAATAGGATTACGCAAATAGGTACAAAATTCAAAAGCAAATACTTGCTAAGGAAAAGCATCTTAATTCCTTGTTTTGTACAAACATGTCCTTGGTAAAGATGCAAAGACATTTTCAAGACTCCATTCTGTAAGTCACCATTAACTGCAACTAACATTGACCCTTTCACAATTATGCAGTTTCACCCCAGGAAATAACAGATACATTTTTCTATTTAACAAGTTCATCTCATCGTGCTCCAAATGCCCCAATTAAAACAAAGTTTGAAAAACAAACTCAGCTTCCTTATTGGCTTGTGAGTGACAAATATGGCACTTGATAAACTTCACCTTTTATTCTTTAGCAAAGAGAGAGAGTACAAGGAGAGCAATAAAAAGTTCTCAAGGTTACAGAGAGCACATGCAAGTGGGCTGCAGTATTGATTCCGCCATCCAGACCAGGATCAAGATCAAGGACAGACATGGGTACTCAGAACTCACCAACACTCTTCCAATGGCTTTCCTTGTCCTGTGCGTGTTTGGTAAGCCAACTATGGCTTTTATCGTTTCCTTCTAGGGACTGGACAAACTCAGAAAAGATTCCAGATGTAATGATATTGTATTGGAATTAATCGAACTGTATAAATTGTGAAATTAAAATGTAAGTAGACGTATATAGTATTTAGATTGTGGAGTATCAAATAACTTTCTGTTGAATCAAATGAAAATATCTGTTTAACTTCCTAGAAGTATCTGGCTCTAAGACTCTATGCTTTCCTTATTAGAGGTGATGGAGAGAACATTACTAAAAATAAGTTTCATATAAAATATCAAATCTTAGGAAAAGTAAGAAAAGGAAAGAAAGACTAATCCTATTAGTATGTATATACCTACACTCAAACTGCAGTTGGATTCATTTGTTATGTATGTTTATACTAGCATAGATTTTCATAAGTTAGTATAAGCTGTGAGTCTTTAAAACAAAGCACTGTTAAGTGTATATTCTGTATATGTTTTCTTTCAATTACATAGGTATTACCAAAATGTATGATGTATTTTCGTTCATGTAAACATTCATCAATCAAATATTAATTTATTGGTATTAATTAAAAATCTCGTTACACACCTGACCCTGTGCAGAATCCTTATCATCTAGAAATTGCAAAGGTAAAGAGCTTTAGGTCTAAGTTAAGATCTTTTTGCAGAAAATATACTCCATTTTCCCACAGAAATTAAAGATTTTTCAGTAAGGGAAAGGGATCAAAAACGGGCAGGAGAGGTGAGAAGGGATAGAAGACAGAAGAGAGGAGAGAGGGAAGAGAGGAGGAGGGAGTTGAAGGGTCTTATGTTGTCTTTTTGTTTTCTTTCTAATTTGTTACTTCTTTCCTTTTCCTTCTTCTTTTCCCTCCCCTTCTATTATCTCTTCTCCTTCCCTCCCACCATGCCTTGTTTCTGTTTATTCATGGAACTAACATAATTATACTTAAAAAAGAGGAGGGGAAGGACCCAACCACCCCAGGAGAAATCAGAGCCAGCAGCCAACACCAACCACCTTCCATGTAAATGAGGCCATTTCTTATTTTTAGCCATTTCAGTGGCTTCTGACTGCACTCACTTAAGTGAGCTTAACAGAAGAACCTCACATTAACAGCAGATATATCAGAAATAATAAATGTATTTTAAGCCACTGAAAATAAGGTTGACTTATTACACAACAAAAGAGGTTTAATGGTATTTGGTAACAATTTAATATGTTTGCAGGCTTAGAACAACATTATGCTAGAATTTCCTCAAATGTACGAGTATGTAGAGAAACTGTGTAACTTTCATACACTTGAGATTCAACAAATGGCATTTATCAACATAATCTAAAGTATAAATTCTGAGGCCTGCAAAACTTTGAAGTACTGGTGTGTAAGTAATAGCACCCAGGGAGATACTTCCCCCTCAACTCCTTCACTCTCCCCACTCTCCTCCCACTTTCAGCCCATGCTTCATCTCTGGGCAGTAGACAGTAAAACCTCAATTAACTTGAGTGCCAGAGTAATTGACATCTGGACAATTCTTATCAACTAACAGTTACACAGAAAGCACATTTGGTTTCAGCACTTATAGATAATCTTTTGTTAGTATTTTAATTTATTGATTAAGATACTTTAACAAACTTATACACAATTGTAGTATCCCTAAGCATTTTCTGAAGCAATTGTTTTTATGATTGATTTGCAGGTGTCAGTCTATTTCCTTCATACTTGAAAGAAGGATTTGGGAAAAGTGTGTTAAGAATGTTCTGTGTGAGGCAGAAAAGAAGTAGTCTGTGTCTTAATTTTATAAATAGTGGTCCTGCAGTGTCTCTAGATAATTTGTTTTAAAATAGCTCACATAAGATGGGCTTTAGGTCTTAGATAACTTGCTTGTTTCCTGAATGATTCTGCATTTATAAGACGACTTAAAGGGAAAAGAGATAAAATAACTTACTTCTTGCAATACACACACATACACAAAGCCAAAGTGACAATGCAAGATATATAAACAGGTTGTGAAGTTATTTTAAAACCAAAAACGTGATTTTTTCCACTTCTGGCATTTATTTAAATCATAATTTTGCACAAGCTAATTGCTTTCATCTGAATTACTGACTTAAAAAATATCTTTTAACTATTTTTGTACAGTTTATTACTGTGAGTATAGTGTTTCTCATCTTGGAAATCGAAGGGAACAATGCAAATGACAGTAATAGCAGTTAACAGTAGCAGTCGTCATCACTGTCATAATAGTAGAGTATTACTCATAGCCCATTACTTTGCACAAAGTTTTTAGGCCTCATTTTTTAAAAAGAAATAGTTAGAATGACTAAGTCATGCAAAGAACGAACTTTGTAAAGCCTGGCACATAACTGATGCTTAATCAATATTTTTTGAGTAAATGAAAGTTAGCAAAAAGTTATTTTATATTAAAGGTTGACTAATAGGCTTATACAATTTTGAGGACTCAAGAAATTTGGTACTACTTCCTCATGACACTTGCTGACCATGTGTCTGTTGTGACCAGCCACATTTGCTGATTAAGGCAATGACTCAAATATACTGTGCTCCACGCCTATCTCTTTCCTACTGTCAACTCACCCAAAAACATCATCACTTCAGGAGACTTTTCCTGTAGTTTCCTCAAAAGGATTAGGAACTTCTTGGAAATCCTACTAATGAACGAGGAAAGATATCTGGATAGGGTTAGTATGAAAATAAAAAAAGTGTCCAGTGAAGCCAATAAATATTCTCAGATATGTGTTTAGGGAGTTGAATAGAAAATGAAAGATACTATGTTAAAATGAAACATAAGTGAAACAGAAAATGAAAGATACTAGTGTTAAAAACCTTTATCTCCGGCTCTGGAAATGGCTTTGATCTTATGATTGAATGAAAATGTATCTGACTTGAGAATTCACAATATCTCAATCTCAATAACAAGAAAAGGTTATAAAGTCATCCTGCAGGAGGAACTAGAAAGAAACCTGCTCTCCTCATTCTGTGTCCTGTTGAGCTTCTCTCTGCAATTGATTCCACATCTCAGCTCTCAGAAGAATCCAAACTCTCAGCTTGTGCCCTTCTTTTAAGCTTGCTTAAGAGTAGACATTTCGGCCGGGCGCGGTGGCTCAAGCCTGTAATCCCAGCACTTTGGGAGGCCGAGACGGGCGGATCATGAGGTCAGGAGATCGAGACCATCCTGGTTAACACGGTGAAACCCCGTCTCTACTTAAAAATACAAAAAACTAGCCGGCCGAGGTGGCGGACGCCTGTAGTCCCAGCTACTCGGGAGGTGGAGGCAGGAGAATGGCGTGAACCCGGGAGGCGGAGCTTGCAGTGAGCTGAGATCTGGCCACTGCACTCCAGCCTGGGTGACAGCGCGAGACTCCGTATCAAAAAAAAAAAAAAAAAAAAAAAAAAAAAAGAGTAGACATTTCTGTGTTGAGATGGGAGGACAAATTATTTCAGTTTAATATTTTCTACTGCTGAACTCTAATTTATATGAAAAAATTAAGCAGGGTGGAAAAATATAAGAAATTCTTTTATCTACTGAAATTATTTCTGTTGAGGCATAATTTTAGAAAAGTTTATTGAAAGCCAAATGGGAAGACAGACCTGGAAAGACATATCAACAAAGTTGGGGGTGTTCTAGAGTCTTTCACAAGCTCGAAGGGCTTTATGGGAAAGTTTAGAAGAAGAGAGGAAGACTCCTCATACCAGAGTTGTCCTCTTTTTCACTAGAGGATCAAATAAAGGAGTTACAACCGTTCGATTACTACATACAGGCTAAATGTCTACCTGTAAAACAATCAGTAAAATTTCTTGTTTCAGCGCAACTAAGAAATAAATCATTGTGCTATTCAGTGTCATAAGGTTCTACATAATTCAGTACATCAGCAACTTGAGGAACTCATAATAAAATGCTTTGCTCAGAGATAGAATGTCAACATCAAGTCACCAAACCTTTCCAAGGTGGGTGAATTTGGAAGTCTGCTTACTTCTAATGTAAACTGTAAAATGTGACCTGGAGTTTATCACACTTAATAACACTACCCAAGAACTTCAGTAGACATAGTGAATAATTGTTAAGCAATAGGAAACAATGGTTTGAAAACTCAAAAAAAAAATGAGAATTACTTTTGTTTGTAGTTTCTTGATAAAATTATAAAATTTATTTCTAAGGCAGAAAGAATTCAATAAGCTAAAATCCAAAGTAAACCTTTGATGGTAATTGGCTCTTATTTTATCCATATAGTCCCAAAGAACATCTGCTGTCTTTGGCACTAGAAATGAAAGAGAATGATCTCTTTCAAGGGCCATACATGCGTGGTTTCAGGTGCCCCTAAAGTGTGTATAGGAGCCTATAAACAAAGCCTATAAACTGCATTGTAGGACTGGCAGCACATATTGTTCCAGACTCATACAAAGAAAATCCATGTAGTGTTTCAGTTTAGTTCTTACCTTCCTAAGTAGAGTTCTTACACATGTGTAAGGAAGATAGGTATTGAGAGAGAGTGGGAATGTGAAGTGATGCATAACATGCAACTTAGTAGGAATTTTGACCTGTCTGGTTTGGGCACAGCTTGACACGCTTGTGTGTGTGTATCACCACATACCCTCACTTCCCCTTCCCTACCTCTTTCTCTCTACTGACTTCGAGGGAGAGCATATAAATGACATCTATGGGGTATGAAAAGCCACTTAACTGCATGCTCGTATGCAGCTACTCACCCTCAAGTGGAAGTCTTCAGGCTCTAGAAACATCTTTAACTTCGGCTTCTGCACCATAAGCCTCAGACTCAATGCCACCCTGTGGCAGTGCCAGATCATTTCGTGCCTTACAGGTGCTGCTGTTGACTATTCTGGGTTCCTTCACCAATGGACAAACTAAGAGAAACATCGGGAAAGGGAAATGTAGAGACCTGTTCCTTGCACCTGCTGTTGCTTCTGCTATACCTGTATCTGGGAGAAAGACTGGCTCGGTGCTCCTGGAGCTGGAGAGTGCCATTATAACAACAATTCCAAGTGGAGGAGTCATGGAGAGGGGGCACTTTACATATGCTGGGCATTCTGCTGAAACTTTACAGATCATATTCATAATGGCTTTATGAGGCAGGTATAATTACCTTCAATTTACAATTAAGAGAACTGAGAAAAATATTCATGACCACTAATAGATCACATTTTACCCCAGCTGTAAATGTAGACAGTGACTTGCACACTGCACTGCGCTGTGTGTGTGTGAAGTCAACCTTTGCACTTCATCCCAGAAACATCCACAATTTGGAGTTGGTCTCAGCAGGATCCCACTGCAGCAAAGACAAAGTAATGTAAACCATTGCTTCTGTGCTGTTGCCTCATCAGGGAAGCCCTCGACCTCCATCCCCATCTGCATTCATTTCCTCCAGTCTCACAGATCCTTTCTGATATTCAGACCAGGACACCCACAGATAATTCTATTCTGTCTTGCAGAGCCACTCTGAAGGATGGGAGGAAAAATCTGCCTGGACCCAGATGCTCCCAGAATCCATAAAATTGTACAGAAAATGTTGAAAGGTGATGAATTCATCTGGTTTATTTGTTAACTTTCTGCTAAAGCTTTTCACTGGAAGGGGAGAATTTTGAATCCTTGACTTTCTTGAATTCTTATTTATCCAGGATACTTCTTCTTATGGTATTAAAATTTTTATCTAAGTTCTCTTCTGTTTCAAAAATCACATTTTATTCTAAGAATACTGGATAAAAGATAACAGAAAGAAGATGAAAATAAGCAAGCCATGCTTCAACATATAATATACGTTTTACCCTCAATCCTTGGTTAAACATTGTAGTGTACTTTCCTTTTATTTATTTGAAAATTTCTATAGAAACACATCTTTATTGATTTTTTCAACCCAACTCTACTGTTAGACTAGACCTGCTGCTGATAATAAACAGATTTAATAATGATTAATGATATTAGGAATCACACAGAGCCCAGCATAAAATATTTGCTCAATAAAGTTTTGTTAGTATGTTCAGGAAGTTAATAGGGTCTTTTAGTGTCTTAGTGCTAGTATGTCTTGCTTAAAACATCTTCTGAAAGTTTATTCTGATGTTTACTTTAGCCTTCAAACCCTAAAAATAATAAAGTTGTAGAATGTAAGTCTTGTAAAGTCTGCTTTTTTACTTTGAAGTATATATATTTACCCCTGGTAGAATGAAAAATAGATGATGGAAATGAATTAATGTATCCTATTAAGCAACTTATGATATTTTTTGAAACAAGAATGAAAGGAAAGGAAAAAAATTCTTGAGGTTAAATGTTTTACCCTGACATGTTTGTATATATTAGCATTTAGTTAACATCTACATGGTTACAATTCTAGCATTATATTGACTTTGTATATAAGTACAATGTAGAACTTAACCTTTACTAGACTAGTAATTCTTTTTTTAATCAACAAAATTTCCATTCATTTCTTAAGTCTGGCTAAAAGCACATCCTCTGGAGTCAGAATAATGGGCTAACCTGGCTCCACCACTTGCAAGTTCCACAACAGTTATTGGGTTGGATGCTGGATGTTCAAAAATGCAGTACTTAATAATAGGAGTACCTTCTGAGGGATGCCTCATTAGGTGATTTTGTCATTGTTCGAACATCATAGTATGTACTCACATAAACCTAAGTGGTATAGCCTATTGTACACCTACTGTAGTGTAGGGGACATCACAGATACAACTAATGATGTTTACAGTCAAAGAAATCACACAGACTGTGGTACTCCATGCACCCAGAATCAAAGCCAAAGTACTTGACTCACCAACCACCATAAATACATCTTCAGAAAAAAGTTCTCCCCTACTAAAGAAAATTCCAAAATAGGTAAAGGTACCTTTTATACCACATACCTAGAAATCAATATAAGGATACAGGAAACATACAAAAGAAGAAAAGGCCGGGCGTGGTGGCTCACGCCTGTAATCCCAGCACTTTGGGAGGCCGAGGTGGGCGTTTCACGAGGTCAGGAGATCGAGACCATCCTGGCTAACATGGTGAAACCCCGTCTCTCCTAAAAATACAAAAAATTAGCCGGGCGTGGTGGCGGACGCCTGTAGTCCCAGTTACTCAGGAGGCTGAGGCAGGAGAATGGCGTGAACCCAAGAGGCAGAGCTTGCAGTGTGCCGAGATCGTGCCACTGCACTCCAGCCTGGGCGACACAGCAAGACTCCGTCTCAAAAAAAAATAATAATAAATAAATAAATAAAAATTTAAAAAACAAGAAAATATAACACCTCAAAAGGAAAACATTAATTCTCCAGCATGTATCTTAATCAAAAAGAAATTTTCAAAGTTCCAAATAAGAAATTCAAAATATTGATTTTTAAGGATATTTTAGAGAATTCTGAAAGACAATAGAAATAAGTTTTTAAAAATCAGAATATAAACGGTAAGTTTACCAAAAAGGTAGATATTTTTAATACTAACCAAATGAAAAGTTTAGAACTTAAGAATTCGTCAAAGGAAATATACAATACATTTAAAACTGTCAAAAATAGACTAGCTCAAGCAAAAGAAAAAATCTTAAAATTTGAAGACATGCATTTTAAAATAATTCAGTTTGATAAAAATATAGAAAACATAATAAAAAAAGAAAGAGTAAAGGCTTTGTGATATTTGAAACAACATAAAATGAACAAACATACAAATTATCAGTACCCTTAGGGTGAAGAAACAAAGAAAAGATTAGAAAATCTATTCAATGCAAAAATAGAAGAAAGTTTCCAAATCTAGCAGAAGATTTAGACATTCAGATTCAGGTGGCTCAATGTGCCCAGACAGATACAATGCAAAAAGGTTTTCCCTATGGGTGTCTAAAGTCAAAATTAAAAACAAATTCTAGAAACAGCAAGAGAAAAGTGTTTAGTTACCTACAAAGAAAACCCCATCAGACTAACAGTGGATTTCTCAACATAATACTTCCACATCAGAAGAGAATGGGAAGATATATTCAAAATGTTGAAAGGAAAAATCTTCCATCCAGGAATACTCCATCAAGCAAAATTACACTTTATAAATGAAGGTGAGATAAAGTCATTCACAGAGAAACAAATGCTGAAGGATTCATTACCACTAGACTAGCTCTGAAAGAAATACTCAAAGGAATTCTAAACCTAGAAGTGAAAGGATGACATTTACCATCATGAAAACACACTAAATTATAAAACTCACTGGTGAAGCAATCATACGCAAGAGGAAGGGAAAGGATGCAAATGACAGTACTACAGAAATCCACCAATCCACAAGAGAAATCGATAAGACAAAAAGAACAGAACAAGGAAGATATAAAACAACCAAAAATAATTAACAATAAATCAGGGACATAGCGTTGTATATCCATAACAACCTTGAACATAAATGGATTAAATTCTGCTCTTAAAATTATAGAATGTCAGAATAAATTTAAAAAACATGATTCAGCTATATACTGTTTGCAAGAAACTCATCTTGCCAGTAAAGCCACATACAGACTGAAAGTAAAGAGATAGAAAAGCATATTACACGCAAGTGGAAACCAAAATCAAGCAGGAGTAGCTACATTTATATAACAGAGACTTTAAATGAAGAACAGTGAAAAAGGCAAAGATTAGTATTATTATTTAAAAATTCTGTTTATTTGTACAAATGTAATGTAGTATTTATATATATAAAAGTGTTCCTTTTTTATTATAGTCTCTGAGGGTCCTAAAGAACAAACATTTTAAAAATGTTTGCACAGTTTGTTATCTATAGTCATCTCAATTCAAATGTAAATAATTGCCATTTGTTTAGGTGCTTAAATAGCACTTGTTTATGATTAGTAATGAATAAATCAATACTTGCTTAATTGTATATCCACTGGAAATTTGGAACTTTCATTGGTGTGTGTTTCTTTTATTATTATTATTATTATACTCTAAGTTCCAGGGTACATGTGCACAAGGTGCAGGTTTGTTGTATATGTATATATGTGCTGCGTAGGTTTGCTGCACGCATTAACTCATCATTTACATTATGTATTTCTCCTAAAGCTATCATTCCCTGTGCCCTCCACCCCACAACAGGTCTCGGTGTGTGATGTTCCCCACTTTGTGTCCAAGTGTTCCCACTGTTCAATTCCCACCTATGAGTGAGAACATGTGGTGTTTGATTTTCCGTCCTTGCGATAGTTTACTCAGAATGAGGGTTTCCAGCTTCATCCATGTCACTACAAGGGACATGAACTCACCCTTTTTATGGCTGCATAGTATTCCATGGTGTATATGTGCCACATTTTCTTAATTCAGTCAATCATTCATGGACACTTAGGTTGGTTCCATGTCTGCTATTGTGAATAATGCTGCAATATGCATGTGTCTTATAGTAGCATGATTTATAATCCTTTGAGTATATACCCAGTAATGGGATCTCTGGGTCATATGGTATTTCTAGTTCTAGATCCTTAAGAAATTGCCACACTGTCTTCCACAGTGGTTGAACTAGTTTACACTCCCAGCAACAGTGTAAAAGCATTCCTATTTCTCCACATCCTCTCCAGCATCTGTTGTTTCCTGACTTTTTAATGATCCCCATTCTAACTGGTGTGAGATGGTATCTCATTGTGGTTTTGATTTGCATTTCTCTGATGACCAGTAATGATGAGCATTTTTTCATATGTCTGTCGGCTGCATAAATGTCTTCTTTTGAGAAGTGTCTCTTCATACCATTTGCCCACTTTTTGATGGGGTTGTTTGATTTTTTCTTGTAAATTTGTTTGAGCTCTTTGTAGATTCTGGATATTAGTCCTTTGTCAGATGTGTAGATTGCAAAAATGTTGTCCCATACTGGAGGTTGCTTGTTCACACTGATGGTAGTTTCGACAAAGAATATTATTACACAATGAACAAGGGATCAATCCAGCAAGAGAATGTAATAATTCTTACTATATATTCATCCAGTACTGAAGCACCCAGATATATAAAGCAAATATTACTAGATCAAAACAAAGAAAGACTGCAATACAATAAAGTGGGGGACATCAACACCCTTTCCCAGCATTAAATATATCACCTTGATGAAAATAAACAAGGAAACATTGGGTTTAAACTGGACTTTAAACCAAATAAACCTAAGAGACATTAATGGAACATTTTATCCAATAACAGCAGAATATACCTTCTTTCTATAAGCACATGGACTACTACCAGAATAGAACATATGTTACTCCACAAAACAAGTCTTAACAAATTTTTAAAAATCAAAATTATATTAAGAATGTTCTCAAATCAAAATGAAATAAAATGAAAAATCAATACCAACAGGAACACTGGAAATAATAGAAAATCATGGAAATTAAAGAACATGCTCTTGAATGATGATTCGGAGAAGAAAGGAATTAAAATGGAAATTTAAAAATTCCTTAAAAAAAAGAAAATGGAAATACAACATACCAAAATGTGTGGGATATAGCAAAAACAGTGCTAAGAGGGAAGATTACAGCAATAAATGCCTACATTAATAGGAGAATAATCACAAACTCACAATCTAGCAATGCACCTGTAGGAACCAGAAAAGCAAGAACAAACCAAAGCCAAATATAATAGAGGAAAACAAATAAAGATCAGAGCAGAACTAAATGTAACAGGGACAAAAAAACACAAAGGATCAACAAAAGAGTTGGTTATTCCAAAAGATAAACAAAATTGAAAACCCCTAACTAGATTAACCAAGAAGAGAGAAGAGAAAATCAGAATAAACAAAATTAGAAATGAAAAAGGAGATATTACAACTGATACCATAGAAATACAAAAGATAATCACAGAGTATTATAAATAACTATAGACTGACCATCAGGGAAACCTATAGGAAATGAATAAATTCTTGGAAACATACAACCCACCAAGACTGAATCGGGAAGGAATAGAAAATACAAACACACCAAAAATGAGTAGCTAGATTGAATCAGGAATAAAAAGTAGCCCCAAAAAGGAAAACGCAGAACCAGATAGATAAACAGTCAAATTCTACCAAATATACAAAGGAGAACTAATACCAATCTGCTTGAGACTATTCAAAATACTTGAGGAGGAAATTCCCCCTATTCTATGAAGCCAGCATTACTCTGACAATAAAACCAGACAAGGACAAAACATAAAAAGAAAGATTCAAGCCGATATCCCTGATGAGCAGAGATGTCAAATCCTCAACAAAACACTAGCAAACTGAATAAAACACTACATCAAAAAGATAGTACACTATAATCAGGTGAGATTCATACCAGGGATGCAAAAATGGTTCAATATACACAAATCAATAAATATGATATATTACTTCAACAGAATGAAGTATAAAAACATATGACAATCTCAATGAGTGCAGAAAAATATTTTGATAAAATGCAGTATCTCGACATGATAAAAACTGTTTACAAATGTGCATAGAAGAAACATATCTTACAATCACAAAAGCCATATATGACAAACTGAGAGCCAACATAATGCTGAGTGGAGAAAAGCAGAAAGCCTTTTCTCTAAGTTCTAAAACAAGACAAAGTAAATACATCTTGGATGTCAATGTGCCAAATATTTATTTCTTCACTGAGTCAGACACAACATGGGGATTATATCATTATCCTGCATCCGTAATGAGAGGCAATAAAATCTGAAAGCAGAGAAGACAACAAGCAGAGTTGGAAAAAAAATCAGTTTTACTTATCAGCTGTGTTGGAAAATCAGTATTTTTTTCAATCTAGAGATGACTATAGAAACTATTAGGAAACAAGACATAAAGAAATTTGTACTCATATCCATCAGAATACCTATTAAGTTGCACTCTGATTATTCATTTATCTGACTGTTTTTCTACTTTAAAATGGAGAATAAGTGTCAAGACTTTTTCATCTCTTCATTCTAGATCTCAGAAAAATGCCAGGTAGAGTAGGTGCTAAATAAATGTTTGTCGAATATTTATTACATCAGGAGGAATAATACTGCAGTCAGTGCTGCAATGTAACGGTGCAGGTGGGTACTGAGGATAAGGCACCCGGCTAACAGAAAGTTGGTTGAACATTGAAGACAGCATCTTCCCAACTCCTGATCTTGTTAGGCTCACAGGTCTCAACAAGTTAGTCATAGACATTCCAACAGCCTTATGCTCTTTTTCCTGTCAGTGACTTGTGTGATATTTTACTTAGACTCACATTTGAAGCTACTGGGGATTCTGATAAGAGTCTGTCCACCCACAAGCTCGAGTCATACACAGATGCTAATATGCGCACATTAAGCATTATTTGATTGAAGACATTTATTTCTATGTATAACATACAGATAGTAAATGACACACAACCAAGCTCTTGTTTCCCCATTTTCACTATAATTTCCTCCATTTCACTATAATTTTCACTATAATTTCCATCCAATTATAATGTCTAATTGGATCCCATATTTTTTGTGTCTTTAACTACTTCAAAAATGTCAATCAATGAACTAGCTCAGTAAAACACCAGTAGAGCAACTCTTAAATCAGTATTGTATAGAAGTCTCTACTGAATATATGGACAGAACCCAAAAGGAAAAAATCAAAACAAAAATATTTCTGACCAAGAAATTGGACAATAATGAACATTGAAAAATACTATGGATTGGCCAAGCGCAGTGGCTCACTCCTGTAATCCCAGCACTTTGAGAAGCTGAGGCACGTGGATCATGAGGTCAGGAGTTCGAGACCAGCCTGACCAGCATGGTGAAACCCCATTTCTACTAAAAATATAACAATTAGCTGGGCACGGTGGTGCGCACCTGTAATCCCAGCTACTGAGGAGGTTGAGGCAGGAGAATTGCTTGAATCTGGGAGCCGGAGTTTACAGTGAGTCAAGATTGCAGCACTGCACTCCAGCCTGGGCAACAGAGCAGGACTCTGAATCAAATATATATATATACACACACTACAGATAGGAAACTTAAGATCAAGGTTTTACGATGATTCAAACTTTTCTTAGATGAAATCTGTGTTTCTATGCTATGCATGCTATTTTCACTTGTGGTTTCTACATTCATCTCCTAACTTCCTAAATTTTGTTTCCAGAATACCAAAGTCATAGTGATGTTTTAATCTTCAAAATAAATTTCTTAGGTAATAATTTCCAAGGGAAATTTTCTCATTTCCTTATTCTTTTGCAAGTTTGGCCATCCTACGTTTTGGTTTTTTCATAATATATGATCATTATGTTATTTATTTAATGGATGCCACTTCCAGAAAGTTTAGGAACCAATCTTAAGAAAATGAAGAGGCAAAACAATTTATAAAAACACTTTTAAATATAAATAATTGTCCATTCTTCCACCCCCCACCCAAGAAAACAGACCAAAGCTAAAATATTGAATGATTTTCAGTGTTTCTTGAATGATTTTAAGTACTTGTATACTGATCATATATATCATGAGGTTATTATGCCAGGAATAGAAAAATAAATGATCTAGCATTGCAAAAGAAAGTAGACAGACTAAATGAAGAATTTTATGTTAGAAGTTGGATTTGATCCAACTTTATCTCTTCTACTAAACCTATCACTGTGCTTTGTATGCACATATTAATTTTAAATGTATCGGAAGAAAGAGAAGCTGCCAGACAAGCAGTCTCTGGGAGGCTAAATAGAGAGGCTGACCACGAATCCAGCACCCACCATGCCCTAGGACTGTGGAGGTGGACTGATTGAGGAATTTAATGTCATGTTCACACACCTTCATTCTTCTCCCCTCAGAGCCAGAGTCATTACATTGGAAGAGATGAGTATAGGGAAATAGGGACGGCAGTTGTGAGGAAGAAGTTCCTAAGTCAGTTTGGGGCAGAGCAGGGTTGCCCTCCTTATTTGAGCATGGTTATTTCTCATGATGGAGCAGTGCCTCAGTTTAGACTTCTCCAAAATGCAGACTTTGAGTCATGAGCCTGCCATGCAGGTAATTTATTTGTGGACATATTACCAATACAGAGGACTTGAAAGCTGGGAAGAACAAAATAGGAAAAGAGGACGTGGGCAGCTGGAGGTCAATTCTACTGGGGACCCTCTGAAAAATGGTGTAGAGTTTCTGACCAAAACTTGCAAAATGGGGAAACATTTATCCATTGACTCCAGTTCCTCTTGTGAAAGGGATGATTCCTGGCAGCAACAGAGAAACACTGGGCCAGAAAGTGAAAGACACCTGGTTCGGCTGAGGCAAGGAGTTTGCAGGTGACATCTGCAGGCAGCTCGTGCTGTAGCAGTGACTGGAGAACAGGTGGCCTAGGAGATGTGAGCACCAAGATTTGACTGTATGCCAGTTTTGTAAGGTTCCATAACGATTACAGGGCAAATGGAATTTAGCCACCAAAGCTTCCATTTTTAAAGATTCTTCCGTTTCTTTAAGAATTGTTGCTTGAATGAGTTTAAAGACTGCATAAAATCCTGGCATTCAACTCTTGAACAGAAATTACGCTTGGAGAAACATTTATTCTAACGAGACAATTTATTTTTGTAGTCAACAGCGTTATAAGCTTTGGCTTATGAAGATCTCACTGATACAAGTTGCATGTAGGGAAAAACACCACCACCACCACCACCACCAACAACAACAAATCCTCTGCTTTATACTTCATTTACAAAAACAAGTGATTTTGATGACATTTTCCTCAGTAGTCAAGTTCTGCATAACCTGCAAACGTCCACTGGGTCTTGACATGTTTCATTCACTTTATTCTCTTGGCGCTCTTCTTGTGTTGGGTCTGGAGACCATGATAGCAAACACTTTCTTATTTTCTTCAGTTATTAGAACTAGAGGAGAGATCCGGACAACATAATGCTGAAGGAAAAGTATTTAACTCTATGAATCATGATGAACTGTCCAAAATGCGGCACCAGATATTTTGAATTTTCATATTTGAGCAAATATATACTAAATAAAAATTCAATTTCCTGTCTAGAAAGTTAGCAGGTAAAACTTGCACGTGCCGTAATTTCTTTTTGGTGGTATTCTAAATGGATTTAGAAAAATAAACCTAGAAATAAATGAACTTATTTTGGAACAATTTTCAATTCACAAATATGGCAAAGATCGTACAGTGTCTGTGTGTCCTTCATCCTGCTTCCTCGACAGTGAACCATTTACAACACCATGGAACACCTGTCAAAGCTAAGAAACCACCAATGACACGTTACTTTTAACTAAACTCCAGACTAAGTTGCGTTTCACCAGTTTTTTCATTAACGTCTTCTTTCTGTCCCAGGATCCTATCCAAACTACCACACAGCAATGAGTTGTCACGTCTCCAGTTTCCTCTGGACTGTGATGCTTTTTTAGTCTTTTATTGTTTCATGACCTTGATAGTTTTGAAGAACGCTGATCAGCTTTAAGACTCTTCAGCATGAGTTTGAAGAAGGTTTTTTATCATGACTAGATTTGGGTGATGAATTTTTGGAAGTCGTACCAAAGAGGCATCCTGCTTATGCATTCTGATGACGTCATATCAAGCCGGTACATGATATCCATATGACATCACACTGAAGATGTTTGCCTTCATCATTTTTTTAAAGAAGTAGTTTGTCAGCTTTCTGCTTGGAAAAGTGATTATTTTATTCTTCAGAATTGGGCACCTTAAGGGAAGATAATGAGCTGTATCAATGCCACAGGAGAGAGTTACACAGTTAGTGAAACAAAACTACAAAGATAGATTATCATATTGATTTATTTTCATTTTAAAATATGTAAATTTAAGCCATTCAACTAGGTTAAAAACAAATACATTTTAAAAAATCCTTCCTTTCCTTTAAAGTACTAATTATATACCACAGTGCATTTTTACCATAGTTTAATGGTTAAGAGTCATTTTCTCTGGGTTTGATTTCCAGCCGCAAGGATGTGTGAAGTTAAGCAAGTGACTTAATATCTCTGAACCTCATTTCCTTTGTTTGTAACCGTTAAGTTCCATACCGATAACAATTTATATCTACTTCACAGTATTGTTTGGAAGATTGTATGAGTCAATATTTGCAAAACGCTTAGAAGAGCATAAAATAAATTATTTGCCCCTTGTCTGTGGTGCAGAGGTTTATTAACTTGCCCATAGTATGAAGCTACTAAATAAAAAAGCAGTGTGTTCCATATTTACCCAGAATCTTGTAAGCTCTTATCATTTACCTTATGTTTTCTGAAGAAAAACAAACAAATTTTTAGTGACCTGTTAAAGTTTGTTTCATAGACAAAAGTGAATAGATTTAGAGAAAATGAACTCTTCATGTCTTGCTGATTTTTATAGTTTTTATAAAATGAACATGTATTACAACAATTAGAAAACAAAAGGTTTTTCAAGTTTTAAAGAATCATTTTCATATTTCTGGGGCAGTTTTCCATCAAATCTCCAAAAAAAAAAAGAGTGATAACAAGAGGAGTAACTACACAAACTTTCAATTATACATGAGCTAGTCACATGTTTTCTAACCTTTAGGTTATATGTCATTTCCTGCTTTCAATACACATTTGAATTTCCCTTTAATTTTCTTGGTTTTTCTCTTAGGCTCATACTCAAGTATTTTTATAGGTCCTTTGTGTTGTACATCTTTTCCGATAAATAAGATAAGTTTTTTATTCAAACTCCTTTTTTATAGATGAAGTGATTGAAAGTCTACAAAATAAATCAACGATCCATCTCAACAATAAAAAATGTCCCCCCATCAAAGTGCATCTCCTAATAAAGTACAGACTTGTCTTCCTTTCTGAAAGCCTTCCTAAATTAAAAACATTTAACTTTTTTATTTTTTATAAATTCCTAACTGAACTTTATTTTTCATTTATAAGTTTGCAGCATTTATTACAGCTTGAAACTGCAGAAGACATTTGGGACACTGTATTTTGGCCTCCACTGGATGAATGTTTTTTTCTGTATCTAACCTTTCTTTCAAGGAATTTAAGTAGTCAGCAAGATGTGAGAGAGGAAATCACTGAAAGAGAATGGAGAATATATATTACCTATAGTGTCTATTTTAAAGTAACAGGATGTTTTAGCACACCTTTCTATCCTTTGTCCAAGATTATTGTAAGGACATCACAGATACCTGTGAGCACCAGTAACTACAAGACCATTTTGGAAACTGGGATTGTGGTGTTTATATGAACATTCTTCTTTCTAAGTTCTGCTTTGATTTCTTAAGGACTCACACTGCTTTATATCAGTTAGGAACAGTTAAGGACAGTTGGGTGGCAGTAAGGGATACAGAAAATTCTAAACATGAAAAACACTGGGGAGTAAAACTTTGCATTAGATTCTTCTTTTTCCTTTGCAGAATTCATAGCAGATTGAGTTTTAGTTTAGGAAATGTCAGGAAAGAAATAGTGTTTTGAAAATGAAAATAGTCCATTTCATTTATTTGACAACCATTAATAAGGCACTTAATCCATGATGTCCCTTACAAATGTTAACTCGTTTCTCATAACCACCTTGGGCTAGGCACAGAGAGGTTTAACAACTTGCAGGTGATACTCTGCAACTAAATACGGGCAGCAGAATTGCATGCTCTGTGGTTACGGGCAAGGACTCTTACCCCTGGAGCTGGGCTGTGTAGAGCCCTGTGCTTCAAGCAGATGCCACTCCTGTCTCCTCTCCTCCATCCTACTCCACGTGTCAGAGACGTCTGAGAGCAACTTGTAGAACCACACTTAAACCCTCTAAAACCTAATGACGATTCAAAATTAATCATCTAAAACTGTTGAAAAAGGGACAAAGGTGTCAGGTTAAAAGACTGAAATTCCAGACCAGAAAAAATGGAGCCCTGTTAATGTTTCCAGAGAACGAGGGCCCATCACTGAAGACCAGAAAGTTGTATAGCAATTGGAATGTGATTTTTTGTGTGATCTGGTGTTTAAATGTCATCAGCAGGCAGCTGTTTGCTTCTCCAGTGGGAATGGTGCTTGCACACCAGATACCAACTCTCCAGTGTCATTTGCAAAGACACAACCAGAAACATTGAACTCATGAGCCTGCTGGACCCTGCCCCTCCACAGCTTCAGAGTGACAGCCAGTGTCATATTTCTAGATCGAATCTGAATCCCTCCCACAGGGAGAAGATCTCCAAGGGATTTAAGAAGTTCCAACATTTCAGAGGGAGAAAGGAAGTTATGCAGGAAACTAAAGAAGAGGTCATGCTATACAGCCCTGGCTTCCACTGACAGTAATACTGGATTCAACTTTTGACACTGATAATCTGTTGCCACCGAATGGAGGACGTAAAGAAGATGTTCTAAGTGTGATTAGAGAATATGCAAAAAAGGAACAAGCAGAACATTCTTCTCTGGAATCTGAGATGATGGCTGTACTTTCACAGAGAGCACTGATGTTAGATGTACATGAAATACGCTAAACCGAAAATGAGAGAGGCAGAGACAGGGAGTTTAACATAGAGGATACACTATACGGAGAGAGGATAGCTGAGGTAAAACTCGCCTATCTCCGGGTCCCCAGCAAATCTGATAACTGAGGAGACAAAGCTCTCTTCCTCTAAAGAAGTCGTGCCTTTCCTGTCCTGGTTCTCTCGGGTCCCCCCAGCTCTTTCCTCCAACCCTACCCCATAAGCGGGGGTCATCAGGGACCTAAGGTCCCCCTCACAGGCTGTGTCTCCAGCGAGGTTTCCTCACTGCCCCTCCAGGAATTTGGGGCAGAAAGTGAATATCACAAAGTCCCAGAGTCCATGGGAGTTACTCTGGAGGGAGAGGTTCAGTCGTCACCAGTGGGCTCCCCCTACCGGTACCCCACTCTACCCCGGGGGCGGGGCCGTCGCCTTCCTTCAGGACTCGGGATTGATCTGGAGCTCTGGGAATTTCCCTGACCCGGCCGCTTCGGGCTTTCCAGCCTCAAGCTTGCATAAAAAGGGTTCGCCGATTTGGGGAAGCCACAGAGCCCGGGTCGCAGGCACCTCCCCGCCAGCTCTCCCGCTTCTCGCACAGCCTCCCGATCCGTCTGCTGAGCCCCATGGCCCGCGCCGCGCTCTCCGCAGCCCCCAGCAATCCTCGGCTCCTGCGGGTGGCGCTGCTGCTCCTGCTCCTGGTGGCCACCGGAAGGCGGGCAACAGGTGGGTCCCTTCCCGCTGGGGTCCCCGGGTCGGACGCTGCTGGGGTGGGCGCCCCGCGCCGACAGCCCAGCTCAATCAGCGAGTCTGTTCTTCCCCAGGAGCACCCGTGGCCACTGAACTGCGCTGCCAGTGCTTGCAGACCCTGCAGGGAATTCACCCCAAGAACATCCAAAGTGTGATTGTGAAGGCCCCAGGACCCCACTGCGCGGAAACCGAAGTCATGTAAGTTCCTTCCCGCGCTGCCGCTGTCACCGCCGGGGTCCCCGACTCTCCCGCTGCCCCAAACCCTGTGCCCAGCCCGACCTCCTGACTCATGGAATTCCCTTCTCTCTGCAGAGCCACACTCAAGAATGGGCAGAAAGCTTGTCTCAACCCCGCATCCCCCATGGTTCAGAAAATCATCGAAAAGATACTGAACAAGTGAGTTGTAATTTCCATATACACAGGCGACAGGAGCCGTTGGTCAGAAATACTGGCATCTGTCCCCTAAAAATAAAATCGGGGCAACCCAGGAGTTAGCTGAAGGACTAGAAATTGTAATTATTATTTTCACAGTTAAAGTTGCCATTAAGGTTACTAGTCTGCTCTGATGCCAGAGGATATTTCCGTGTTTCAGTGCCCTCCATTCGCAGGCCTAACCCCTACTGAAATAAGTGAGGGTAAATGTGCCTTTCTAGAATACCAAATAGATTTGACTGACAATGCTAAAATGCCCCCTGCCTGTTTGGAGAGGATGTTTACCTCAGTCCCTATGGGGCTTCAGACCTAAAAATGCAATGTCTGGTTTGGCCACTTCTGGCCTCTCAGCCTTCTTGGTGAAGAGCAGAAACTTTGCAGTGACACCCCCAGTGAGTTCAAGGCTAGGAGCCCTGTGAACCTTATTTAATCTCTTTGAGCTTTAGCAAAATAGGGTAGATAATGATAGTTATTTCATAGCGTTGTGTGCAGCTTAAGGGAGATCATGAATAGAAATTTCTAACCCAATGTGACAATCAGTGACCAATATGTTTTGGCTTTTCAAACCAGGAGTCTAGTTGAGTCCACAGCCACCTCTTTCTTGAAAAAAAAAAAAAAAAAAAAAAGTAGCATTCAGGAGTGCGAGTTTTCTGCTATAGAGGGCAGTGGGTACAGGCAGACCTTCCCTGAGTGGAGGGCTGGGCGAGAGTCTGCATGGGGACATCCCTCCAAGCAACTTCAGCCACCAGAGTGACAGAAGAGCAGCCTTCCTTAGCACCTGCAACAGTAACCCTTTTCTCATCACAGGGGGAGCACCGGCTGACAGGAGTGAAGGAAGAAGCTTATCAGCCTGACATTGACACTTCCTGCCGGATGGTCCCTGCCCTTACCAGAGCTGAAAATGAAAAAGAGAACAGCTGCTTTCTAGGGACACCTGGAAAGGACTTAATGTGTTTGACTATTTCTTATGAGGGTTCTACTTATTTATGTACTTATTTATTTATGAAAGCTTGTATTTTAATATTTTACATGTTGTTATTTAAAGATATGAGTGTGTTTCATCAAACACAGCTCAGTCCTGATTATTTAATTGGAATATGATGGGTTTTAAATGTGTCATTAAACTACTATTTAGTGGGAGACCATAATGTGTTAGGCACCTTGATAAATGATAGGTTGGGGAATTGGAGGGTGGGGTTTGGAATGTAAGCAATGAGTGGATCACTGTTAGGGTAAGGGAATGTATGTGCACATCTGTATTTTTATACTTTTTTTAAAGAAGAATGTAAATTGTTATGTATTGAAATTATCTCACATTATGTGTTCAACATTTTTATGCTGAAGTTTCCCTTGACATTTTATGTCTCGCTTGTAAGGCATAATGCCTTGTTTAATGTCCATTCTGCAGAGTTTCTCTTTGCCTTGGAAAAACGAAGTTACCATTACTGTTACATTTTTACAAATGACATGACAATAAAAGTTTTATGAAAAAAGTGCTTATGTGGTTTTTCCAAAACTTCTTCTTGACCTTTAGTTCTTCCCAGGCGCCCAAGGTGTTACACAGTTAGACTGCAGATTCTATCTAAATCTGTGCCTGCTTCTAGCTGGCATTTCCCTTATATTTCTCATACTCAAAACGGACTATCTCATGCTTTTAGAAAGTACACACTACCCCCCAACTACTTTGATAATTCTAATTTTGTATAACATATAGCTGTTTTTCACACTGACCAATTTGTTATTCAAAATTAGTTCTTTACAAACTTTTGAATGTTATTGATATTTTAACATGGGCCTCTGCTAAATCTGCTAGATGCTTTCAGAAGCGGTTTTTCAAACACGCAATTCTTTTCCGTTTAATGAGGTTGGGAACAAAAGGTAGAAAAGTTGATTCTGCTTAGAACTAAAAAAAATTGTGATATTTAAAGAATAATAAAGACCTATTGAGATACTGTAATGTAAAATATATGACAAAAATAGCACGAAAGACAGGTTGGGAGATAAATGGGTTTAGACTCTAACATGTCTTTTCAATTGTTAGAGAAAGTATTAAGCAAAAATTGTAGCAAGAACAAATATTGTAATTTGTAGGGCAACAACTCAAAGGAAAATGCAAAATTTTGGACTTAATCTGAAAAGGACATAAAATGGTATAATAGAAAATTCCCGACTAATACAAAAGAAGACAGAAATGCAGGAATGAGCCAACACATGGATCAAGGGCAGAAGAGACACAGCTTTACAGAAGAATTGCTGATACTGTGAGTATAGTCTCTTCCTTCCTGAAGGTGAAGCGTAATTCCCCTCTCCAAGTGCGTATAGCTAGATTTAGTGACTGGATTCCAAAGAAAAAATTAAGAAAAAGGGAAAACAATTACAGTGGAGAAATTTGGCAGACAATCTTCACCAGGTGATCAAGGTTATTGTCACCAGTTATGGCATGTGAGTATCACTCATCCCCTGATATAATGTGATGGAAGGGCACTTCCACTCCGTTTAAGTGCTTCCAGAAAATGCATAACCTTTATATAATCATAACAAAGACATCATAAATATCTGAACTGAGGGATGTTTTACAAAGCTCCTCATAAGTACTCTTAAACACTGCCAGGGTCATGAAAAACAAGACAAAACCAATAACTTGTCACAGATTTGAGGAGACAAAAGTGATATGGGGACTAAATACAATGTGGTATGTTGAATTAGATCCTAGAAGAGAAAAAAGGACATTACTGGAAAATTGATGAAATGTGAATAAAGAGTTTAGTTAACAGCAATGTACCAATGTTAATTTATTAGTTTTGTCAAATGTACTACAATTATGTAAGATGTCAACATTAGGGGACACTGAGCTAAACGTCAGATATAGAAACTCTCGTTGATCACACTAATTTTTTGTGAATCTAAACTTATTCCAAATTTAAAAATTTATTTTTCAAGAGATAGGACAAATACAATAGCAGATAGTAGACTTAGATACAACTATATTAAGAATTCTAGTAAATTTAAACAGAATAAACACTGCAATTAAAAGTCAAACATTATCAGACTACATAAATATGACATGTTTATGCTTCTTGAAAGAGACACACTTTGAATTATACCTGTATAGGAGGATAAAATTCTAGTGTTTTATACCACTGTAGAATGACTATAGTTAAAAGTAATATATAGTTTCAAACAGCTAGAAGGATATCAAAAGTTCCCACACAAATAAAGGATAAATATTTGAAATGATGGATATGTTAATTACCCTGATCTGATCTGTATACATTATATATAGAAACATTACTATATACGCCATCAACATGTACAGTAATTATGTGTCAATTATAAAAAGACATTAAAAGTGAAAACAAATTGGGCACCAGGTTTCTAGAAATGAAAATAATTAATAGTGTTATATCATATAAAAATGGGCTGACATGGATATATTAATATATTTAAACCTGATCTGGATATATTAATATATTTATTACTTAAAAACTATTAATACACTATTCATATAAATAATAAGTATATTTATTGAAAATTGATACACTAATGAAGGCTTAATTAATATATTATGCCTTAAGGAAAGAAATAGTCTTAGAGATAAAAAAAGATGGTTTAAAATAAAAAGGGGTTAACTCAACAAGAGACAACCGATCCCAAGCTCTTATGAACTTAGAAAAACATTATCAAAATACATAAACTATTTGTGAGGCTGAAGTGGGATAATCAATTGAGACCAGGAGTTGGAGGCTGCAGTGAGCTATGATCGTGCCACCTCACTGCAGTCAGGGTGACAGAGCAAGGCCCTGTCTCTAAAAGAAAAAAAAAATTCACACACACACATAAAGCAAAATGAAGAGATCATAAAAGAGCAATAGAAAGATGTATAATCATAGTTACGGATTCTAAGAAACTCTTTCAACACTTAATATGCAAAGCAGTACACATTCAGTGGCAGTACAGAAGAGTTAAGCAACATAATCAACCAACTTAGTTTGACTGACATCTATTGGGAATTTACCCAGCAATTGCATAAAACATATTTGTCTTTCCAAAGAGAACATAGATGAGTCACAAAGAATGCATAAAAACATTTCAAAATGTTAAAACATTACAGAAGTCATTTTCTGATCATCAAAGTTTTTTAGGATGATTTGTAACTGTCCTAGTTGAACTATGTATTCATACACTGTGTGTGATATGTTTGCTGTGGTTTATAACTCATCTCAACTTCCTACATTGTACTTCCATAATACTGGAGTCATCATCGTGACCAGTATAATCATCTAGTATGGTAAAAATGTTTCCATTGAGATGTTTGCTTATTTGCTGTGTTTTTTTCTGACACATTCTTTTGTAATTTTGGCATTCCTGTATTTCTTGGATTACATGATATGAGCATAATGTAATTTAATTACTCAATATTTTCCACAAAAGTATAAACAACAGTCTTAAGAAAAGGCAAACATAAAGCTTATACTAAAAGCTAATTTTTTAAAGTTTTGGAATGATGTTCACATCTATATATTAGATGGTGCTTGGTGTTATTTCCAATAAACTTAAATAGTTATAGATTGTTGAAATAATCAGGATGTCTTTACTGCAGAACTAGTAGACTAGCAATGTTACAGAAGGAAGTGTCCGACTTAAGTATCAAAGAAGAATTTCATGTTTGAAGTTTTGTCTTTATCCACTATCTTTTACAAAACTGATCACAATCCCTTTTATATTGTATGCATCTTGTAAATGTCTTTTGAATTTAACATCCACCATCCCTTATTTTCTACACATGCCTTGAACCTGTAGGTTACTCTTGACTTCCCACTGTCCCTATGGTAGATAGTCAATAAAGGAATCAGTCCACAAGGGAGATGAAAACACCATGAGGCACACGTGAAAGCTTTGCAGTGATGGCAACATCCAAACTGACAGACAAGCAAGATCCTACAGCACATGGCCTCCCATGTGGAATCCTGATCTCCCCTCCTGCCTCATTTACTCTCCTCTCCCTGCCCACAGGATGAACTCCATCTATCTGAGTCACTTACTGCTTCTAGGACTTCCATGCACTTTCCAATTTTCATGCCTTTGATTGCTTGATTGTCTCCTACTGGACCATTTTCCATTCCTCAGTGTTGTCCCACCTACTGGAAAACTCTCCAGCCTTTAAAACTCACATAAGTAAGCACCTCTTGTAGGAAAACCTCTGTAACATCTCTCACAAACCCACTCATTAACCTGTAAGAGCTGTAGGAGATACTCATCCTTGCCTCTAATACTTTGTGCATAGTTTGTCATGGTATTCACCAGGCTCTTCTAAAATCTTCTCTTTGTACATTCATCTCCTGTATGGTGTTGAGAGTTAGAAGGTAGCAGATTCTGTATCAATTGTCTTTGTATCTATGGCACCTAATTTCATTCCTGTGTTACAATGCTGGGAAAATGATCAATAAAAATGTTGAATCGAATGAAGAGAGAAATTAAATTCAAGTTGAAAAGCCCTTCTGGTTAGAAAGATAACTCAAGCAGTCAGTACAGTCAGTTAAAAAAAAAAAAAAAAAAACTCAAACTTGCTTAATTAAAATGGTAATTACTTCATTTCCTTATGAAATATATTGGTGTTTTATAAATATTGACACATTCATCATAATAACACTTTGAAATAGAGAGTAGCATTTACTTTGACTGATGTGTAGATGAGATAAACCTGGATTCTAGAGTCCAAAAATTCTCTTCAATAACCAGTCTCACTGCAGGTCTAGCTGCCTTTCCCTGTGCTGGCTTTCCTTTATGCAAAGCGCTGGCAAAGCTCCAAGCTATAACCCAGCAGGAAGCAAGGAACGATTTTTCCAGCCATTTCCTACCAAAGTGGTCTCAGGGAATTTTTCTGACTTGGCCAGGCTTATTAGATCACTTGTCCACCTCTGAGCTATGAGGGTGGCTCAGGGTTGAAAGAAATGGCCATTACTACTTTGGGATGTCAGCTCACTCCCGGAGCTTCAGGGTGGAGTCAGCCTATCTGAACCACCCAGACTAGAAGGAAGGGGAGATGGTTTCCGAAGGAAAGCCAGGGTTCTGTTATCAGAAGGTAGAAGGGACTCAAACCAGGCAGAGAGGACAAATGTACTAAAGGCTAGGCCAAGTGGATGACATTTTCACTTGATGAAATAATCTGGAATGACCAATGGATGCATCCAGAGATTTAATGCCACCTTCAGACATCTGCATCAATAGTAGTAGTAATGGCAACAAAATAGAATTGAGCACAGTTCCCCAAGGCAGAGTTCTCTGAGGCAAGTTCCCCAAGGCACATTCCCCAAGCACAGTTGTAAAGCACAGTTCCCCAAGGCAAGCATGGTTAGAGCAACACTATACTGCCTGCCCATTCCTGCTGTTTCATTCGTACTTAGGATACAGAAGCAACTCTGGATTTTATAGGCATATTAGATACTGCCAATCAAAGCTGCAGGATACAATAAATATGTTAGTTCAAAATGGAATTTAGAAACCAATATTTTTATTTAGCGATTTCTCTATTCATTTAAAACTGGAGTTTCTGTAAGTTCAATGTTTGGGCATATAGAGCTGCCATTCAGCTCATACAACGTGTCTTTGGCTGGGGGAGGCACTCATTAAAACAAGAAAGAACTGGATTATGTTGGTAGAACATCATTGTTTCTTGGTGTTCTGAAAAATCAATATAGGGCTATTAGAAATTGAATTATGAGAACAGATATATTAAAGGTGGGAAAAATCTTTTTTTACACTTCATTACATAAGCAACTAATGTTTATTATGAAAGTCTTAAGCATAGCTATAGATCATTCTACAAAGTGGATTCTTGAAATATTTTATCCCTTTGGCTACCACCGTAAATTTTTTGATGGTCTATTCATCCTAAATATTTGCTTATGCCGATATTTTGATTTGATCTGGAAGTCATTACAGCAAATATTTTCTTTTTTCTTAAGTTATAAGGAGAGTAAAGGCCTGGACAGCTTCCTATTAATGCTGAAGGTAAAGTATTTTATTCATTAAAACATGATAAAGTGTACAAACTGGGTCAGCAGAAAACTATAATCTTTAACTCAGCAACTAAGAGCCAACCAAGATACCTGCTTCCACTTACTGCAAACTCCTAAGGTCCAGAATGAATTTCCACTGACATGATTTTGAAGGTGAAATACATTGACTTGGAATAGGGGACAGATAGATAAAAAGATGTAGATTTCATTAACTTTAAATATATCATTTTAGAGGCACAACAGTTGTTTCCATTAGTGAAATAACTTGAGCAGTTTCCTATGTTTTAGGAAAGAAAGTTGAGCTCTTTAAGCATAAGAATAACAAACATTAAAAAAATTGCTCTCCTAAAGCTCTCAATCACCTATCTCAGAAAATTTTTTTTAACTGTGTAGTGGTTACAGCCATACTGCATGGAGCTCAAATTCTGAAATATTAACTGTGAAACAGACGAATTGCATAAATTCCGTGCCTCTTCATTTCCTTGTAAATTGTAATATGGGGAAAAACCTGGTAACCACTTCGTTGGGTGTTTGAAAGGATTAAGTGCATTTTATATACACGTTAAGAACTTTGAACATTGCCTTTTACATCAAAGAGTTATTTATCATAACTATGTTCACTCAGCATCTTCTAAATAGGTAAAATGTTTCAGTTATACATTGAACAGAATGTTGAAGAAAGAAGCACATTATCTGCTAAGGTATTTTCCTTGGACTAACCTTAAAATAACTTAAATAATCTCTTAATCTTTTCTGCACTTAGTAAATTTTCTCCATTAAGTGGGTATGCAGGTGTACATCCATAGTTAGAAAATTGAAGCCATATTTTTGATGTTAAAGGAATTGCTGTTATATTTCTGAGCCACTGATTATTTCAAGAAAACAAAGTATTTCCAACTAAGAATCTCAGAAAAATTAAATAACAAGTTCTCAATTACCAATGAGTTAGTCATATATTTTATAAACGAGATTATCTTTTATTTCCTACTTCCTTTTTAAAACAAATTGATTTTCCTTCAAATTTCTGTGTCTTTTTTTCCCCCCCATAAGAATGTACTGACGATCAATAGGGGAAAAACAAAGTGTAAATTCAGAAATTTGGTCACTTATAAATCTTTTGTCATAATCAAGATGAGACTTCTTTACTTTTATTCACATTTTGCAGTTAAAATTGCTGAAATTGGAATCAGAAAATATCCAGTAATTATACAAGACACCAAAAATTCATTCTATTTCCTTCTAAGAAAAAAAAAGGTAAAACAAAAATTTTGTATTACAGGGTTTTGTTTAGCCAAAGTTCATTTCCATGTACAATAATTTTTTCCTCAGGTCAGTCAGTTTAGGTAACAGGGAAAAAGTAAATTCTATCATATTTATAAAAATTGTGTGTGGTGTTTAATATGTATTGGAGTTTTACTTCTTTGGTACCAATAAAAATCAAAGGCGATAACATATTATATGTCATCTACCAGTAATTATTGAGGTGGAAATTCCGACCCTGGAGCAGAATATAGGCAGACCTTTTTTTGTTGTACTTTACTTAATTGGTTTGTAGACACTGTAATGTTTACAAATTGAGGATTTGTGGCAACCCGGTATTGAACAAGTCTATCGATGTCATTTTTACCACAACATGTGTTCATTTTGTGTCCCAGTGTCACATTTTGGTAACTTGCAACATTTAGAACTTTTTCATTATTATTATATCTGTTATGATAGTCTGTGATCAGTAATCCTTGATGTTACTATTGTAATCATTTTAGGACTTCACGAACTGCACCCAAACAAGACAGTTAATCGATAAATGTCATGGCTATTCAAACTGACCCTTCACTATCTCTCTCTCCTTTGGCCTCCCTATTTCCTGAGACACGGTGATATTACAATTGGGCCAATTAATAACCCTATAAGGGCTTCCAAATGTTCAAGGAAAAGACACGGCTGTGTATCTCTCACCTTAAAACAAAAGGTAGAAATGATTAAACTTAATGATGAATGCATATCAAAAACCAGGATCGGCCAAAAGCTATGCCCCTTGTGCTAGAATTAGGGAAACATAATAGCATCAAAAGAACAAAATAAAGAACAAGTAACTGGTTCTAAAATATGGAGATCTGTAAATTGTCTAACAAAGAATTCAAAATACCCATCTTATA
This sequence comes from Macaca mulatta, assembly GCF_049350105.2. Lineage (NCBI taxonomy): Eukaryota > Metazoa > Chordata > Mammalia > Primates > Cercopithecidae > Macaca > Macaca mulatta. Next base: position 59,853,620 of record NC_133410.1, read on the forward strand.
CTAGCTCAATGAGTTCCAATAAAACACAGAGAGACAACTAAAAATAATCAGGAAAGCAATATTTGAACAAAATTAGAAGCTCAACAAAGAGAAAGAACCCCCCATAAAGAGCCAAACAGAAACTCTGGAGCTGAAGTATGACTAAAGTGAAAAGTCTCCCAGAGAGTTTCAATAGCAGACTGCATAAAGCAGAATATAGAATCGGTTAATTCAAAAACAGATCATTTGTAATTACCCAGCCAGAAGAACAATAAACAAACAAACAAACAAACAATAAGAAAGACTATGGGACTTATGGCGCTATACAGCAAAGCAGAACATTGTAAAACAGACACACAAAAAAAGTATTAACAAGTTTAAAAATATGGAAAGAACATTAAGTATATTTTCTGACCATAGTGGAATGAAATTAGAAATCAGTAACAGGAAGAAGATTTAAAAAATTCACAAGTACATAAAAATTAAGCAACAAAGCCTTGAACAACAAGTGAGTAAAAGAATGAACAAAAAGGAAAATAAAAATATCTTGAAGTAAATAAAAATGGAAACAGAACATGCCAAAACTTATAATATTCAGCAAAAGCAAATCTAAGATGAAAGTTTATAGTATAAATACCTGCATTAAGAAAAAACAAAGATCTCAAAAAGCAATATAAAGTTACACTTCAAGAAATTAGAAAAAGAAAACAATGCTAAAGTTAGATAAATGAAGTAGCAAAGATTAGAGCAGAAATGAAACGAAGACCTGAAAATAGTCTTGTAGACTTGTTAATAGAAAAGAGCAATAAAACTAAGAGTTGGTGTTTTGAGAAGGTAAACTAAATTGACAAATTTTTAGCTAGACTAAAAATAAGAGAGGACTCAAATAAACAAAATTTTTAATAGAGACATTACAACTGATATCACAAAAAATATACAGAACAATTATACACCAAAAATTGAATAACCTAGAAAAAAATGGATGAATTCCAAGAAACGTATAAACTATAAAGACTAAATTATAAGGAAATAGGGAAACTGAATAGGTCAATAACAAGTAAAAAGTTTGAATCACTAATCATAAATCTCTCAACAAAGAGAAGCCCCTGAACCAGATGCCTTCACTGGTAAAGTCTACCAAAGTTTAAAAAAGAGTAATACCAATCCTTCTCAAAACTCTGCAAAAAATTGAAGAGGATAAAATAATTCCCAATTCATTTTATGAGGTCAGCATTACTCGGATACCAAAGCAAAAAAGAACACTATAAGAAAAAAAAATTCAGGCCAATATTTCTAATAAACCTAAATGCAAAAAATCTCAAGAAAATATTAGCAAACTGAACTCAACAACACAGTAAAATAATCATACATTATAATCAAATGGAATTTTTCCATAAAATGCAAGGATAGTTCTACACATGAAAATCAATAAATGTGATTCTCCACATTAATAGAATGAAAGATAAAAATTATGTGATCACCTTAATGGATGCAAAAAAATCATTTTGGAAAATTCGGTATTCTTTCATTACAAAAACTCTCAAATTGGCCAGGTGCGATGGCTCTTGCCTATAATCACAGCACTTTGGGAGCCTGAGGGGGCGGATCACAAGGTCAGGAGTTCAAGATCAGCCTGACCACATAGTGAAACCCTGTCTCTATTAAAGAAAAATTAGCTGGGCGTGGTGGCGTGCGCCTATAATCCCAGGGTGGAGCAAGAAATTAGGCAGGTAGAATAAACAGGTGTGGCTTTGCATTATGTTTTATATTAACTGAACCTACAGGAAATAACCTTTGCCTATTTCACCTCTTCCACACATTCAACTGCCATTAAAACAGATAATTTTGTTTTTATAGGAACATCGAAAGAAGAGGAGATCTGGGGTAATCCCCAGAAAATTTTATGTACTGTTTATTCATCTGGTCTTTTAAAGGGAACACAAAACAGCATATTTTCTTTCAAGTTAATACTGTGTTGTTACATGATTAAGAAGGCAAAATGATCATGAGAAACCAAGGTAAATCACAAGTAGTGAGACGGATAATAGGAAAAGATCTTCATGTTCCAGGATGTCAGACTTTCTGTAGAAATTCCAATTTTTGTGTGTTCCCTTACTTATTTTTCACTTTCCAATACTCTATTGCTTAAAAACACAGGATTTAATTTTTTTTTACTTTACTTTGATTTCCAAGATATATATGTAGAATGTGTAGGGTTTTTACATAGGTATACATGTGCCATGGTGGTTTGCTGCACCTATCAACTTGTCATCTAGATTTTAAGCTCCACATGCATTATGTATTTATCCTGATGTTCTTCCTCCCCTTTCCCCCGACCCTCTGACAGGCCCCAGTGTGTGTCGTTCCCCTCCCCAAACACAGAATTTTTAAACAAAATTAACAAAAATCATACATTTCCGCAATTTGAGAGCCAAATTTATTTCTGTAAGACTTATATATTGGTAAACAGAAGTGCCAGCTTTGCATTTACCATATTTTCAAAGAGGCAGTAAAGATCGTTCTTAGAATTTCCCCACCCAAAGTCAATTTAATCTAACATCAGATATGGCTGTGGCCCTCATAGATCTTTCAAGCCTTTAAGAATGTATTATGGCAGGGCACGTTGGCTTGCGTCTGTAATACCAGCATTTTGTGAGGCCGAGACAGGTGGATCATGAGGTCAAGAGTTCGAGACCATCCTGGCCAACATAGTGGAACCCCATCTCTTTAAAAAAAAAAAAAAAAATCAAAAGAATATAAATTAGTTGGGCATGGTGGCGCATGCCTGTAATCCCAGCTACTCAGGAGGCTGAGACAGGAAAATCACTTGAACCAAGGAGTCGGAAGTTGCAGTGAGCCGAGATTGTGCCACAGGACTCTAGCCTGGCGACAGAGCAAGACTTCCGTCTCAAAAAAAAAAAAAAAATGTATTGTGAGGAGGGACGTGTGAAAGTAATTTTTGCCACGGAAGTGTGGTGATTGTTATCTTAACTCCCAGCCATAACACAAAGTGTTAGGTATCTGCTCTTGAATCCTTAGAAGTCCTGGGGAAAATTCCCAGCCTCAAAAGGAATTAGCCAAGGCTTCAACAGGAATGGAAAGCATAGAAAGTACCAAGACAAGATACGGATACCGCCACACATAGCGTGAGAACATAACTCCTTTTTCAACTAGAAGGAAACAGGTGTCGGTTTCTAAACTATTAAATTATGACATATAAGGAATAGATTGATGTTATCTCTGGATACAATAATAGGTGTCCTGGTCATGGAACTTAAAAATTACTGGGACTTCCATCTCTCTCCCTGGCCTTGAATATTTTCTTCCATTCACCTATGATTAGTTCATCCCACTTTTATTTTGGAAGCCCCTGGGAAATAGATGGCAAAGATGACAAAGTAAGGGGTATATGTCATGAACGTAAACTTGAAGCCTTTGCAAGCGCCCCCACCCTGGCCCCCAGTAACAGGCCAGCTCAAGTGGCTAGGCATACAGTTTTGGAGTCAACCTCCTAAGAGGACTCTGCTCTCAGTCCTCCAGCAGCTTGCCCATTGCTAAGTTGTATTTTCAATTCAATTAGGCCAAACACATGATCATTGAGAACTGATTACTTCCTCCTCAACTTACCCTCCCCTGTGGCACACAAGTGTCTTCATTCCTGGAATATTTCTACTGTGCTGAAATAGTCCTTCCTTATCTTCCTCATTTCAACAAGGCATTTAGACGTCATTGTTAATTTACAGTGTTAGAAAAAAAATTCTTAAATTTGGAAATAAGCTACTGCATAACTTTTTAGAGCCATACTAAAGTATTATCTAACATGCCCATGTAAATTGAATCTCTCTCCAGGGGATATAATTCTGTTTGATTTTCTATTTATTACTGATCATGTTCAGCCTCTGTAAAGTTAGCTGTTAAGTTATAGAGGACTGATCATTACAAACTGTTTTTATTCACTAGTGATTCAAGTTACTTCTATGCCATAGAAAAGATAACTTCAACTGTTACAATTTTATTATCGTGTAGGATGTGAATCTGTTTTTATGTAGCTTTGCAATTTTCTTCCACTATTCTTTTATCCACTGATTATTATCTCTATATATCTTATATCTACATGCTCACACATACATACAGACACATCTCCTCTCTTCCTTTGAACCAATTTTCATCATCCCTCTAGTCTCCTCATTAGTGGGTTGATTAAATCTTTGACACTTTCTCACTATATATTATAATCATGATTTTAACTTAAAGAAAAAACAGTATATTTGATAATAACAAGAATCTATAACTTGAGTTACTTATTCTTTCTGGGGATTTAACATCTCTCTCCTCTTACTATTCTTTAGGAGTTTCTCTCTACTCGCTGAGGGTAAATTCCATCCCTGTTCCCAGGAATATCATTTGATTCCATGTTCAAGGCAACTACATTTTATTTATAATGAAATCTAAAATAGTATACAATTCCCAAGAAAACATGTATAAGTTAGGGAGTGAATGAGAGATCCTACTTTAACACTTAAAAAATCAAGATCTCATCACAGTTATATATCACCCAATATATAGCCTAATGTTCACTTACAAAGAAATTACAGTATACTTGGAGTGGCAGGATACACACAAAACTACTAGTAAAATCAGATAATAAAAACATAGTATGGGAAGCAACATTTACACAGCTAAACGAATATCCTAAATTGATGCAGAAACATAATTTAAGACAGGCATAGCATATGAGGAGGTACTGTTACTATTATCTTTGATACACTTTCCTTCTGGTGGACATACCTTGATATCCCTCTGAGGAACTACCTTGTCTTCCACTCTCAGTCTACATGCTTTCGGAAACGTTGAATTTACTCCAGGCACGTGACTTGGGTCTAGCCAATCAGACAATCACATTCCCCTGATCACAGTGATTGACTCAGGGACAGATTGGGAGCTTACTGGAAAAAAGAAGCATTTTACCAGTAAATTCATTAGAGCAAATTCAAGACAATATGGGGCCTCAGGTCACATCCTGCAGCTACATGGAACCTGAGAATGGAGCCAGCCCTAGAGGTAGAACCAAGAAAACAGTGTTTGGTGACTGACAATGCTTGGGTCCTAGTTAAATAGCTAATAAGCTAATTAGCTATTTAATTGACTATTATGGTTTTATAATTTGTCTCAGCTTCATATGAGACAAACTATAAAACTGAAATGGTCAATTAAATAGCTAATTAATTACCTTTTCCCATGAGACTAGTATTAGGTTAGGGTTCTGACCCTTGAAACACAAAACTAATGACTGATGGAGTGAAAAAAGCTGGAAACAGTGATTAAAAGAGCTTCATGGGGAAAAAAGTATCCTCAAGCAGGGATAAGATGCCAGTTTGTTAGTTCTGACATCATTTCTAAATTCCCCATACATTTTCAGAAGAAAAAAATAATAAAGTTCTTTCTACCATGGTTCTCAGGAAGGCTTGGACTTCTAAAGCTCTTTTCAAAAAGTAATGCAATTTATAATAATATCAGATTTCCTGAGCTTAGCATTTCACTTAAAACTTATAAATAAAAGCATTAGTTTATTTAAAAGAATTATTAAAAGTAAATAAACATCGTGGAAAACCTCACCGTGTTCAAATATAATGTTGGCAAGTCTACAGAATTTGCATGGGCCAAGTTAGGTGCGGTCATGCTACAAAATGTAACAGTGCAAAATTTCCATGCTCCAAATGTTAATTCCCATACCTGTCTTCTTTCTTCCCTCCTTTCCTCAAAAAATGCTTTGAGTGCTTAAATGAGAGTCAGCAATTTAATGAGAAATTATGGATTAAATGAAAAGCAAGCAGACACACTCCTTTGACCTCATGGGGCTTCCAGTCTAATGAGAGAGTCAGACAATAATAATCTCTCTCTCTCTCCCTCTCTCTCTCTCTCATCTCTCCCATCTCTCTGTAAAAGTATTACAAGTTGGGTATATTGTCCTGCTAGCACACAGAGAAACAATAATTAATGAGATAATAGTTATCCTTCGTAGCTGTAACCCACTCACACTTTCTATTTCATTCTATTTCCCTTTTAAAAAAATTCTGCTCATAACTCTCTAAATCTATTTCATAATCTACTTCCATGGTGGTATTTGACTTACTCAGAAAAGTCAGAGAAGACTTCTCTAAGGAAGTGATGATTGAGTTAAAAAATGAGTAGGAGTTAATTAAGTGAAAGAAGGAACAGCTAAACAGGACACAGCAAGTGTAAAACTTGGGCATAGGAGGAAGTAGATGTGTACTTGAGACTGAAGAAAGGCCAGTTTGTGGCAGTAGTGCAGACAGCAAAGAGGAGCCTGGTGCCTGATGAGAATGAGAGACAGGATGGCCAACGCCAGACAGGGTCTGGTAAAACATGTTAAGAATAGTTGTCTGAAAACAATGAGATAATATTGAAGATTATGTGTGTTAATTGTGCCAAAAAATTGTTGTAAAAATAGTTGCAGACGGAAGAGTTAGAGGGCTACCCAATTAATCCAGGAAAGGGAAAACTATACCCTGGGTTTCAGTATATGGCTGTGGTTATGAAAAGAACTGTGTTCTCAACATTAAAATTTAATTCCTATTATAACCCAACAGAATGACTTATAATACCGATTGCCCAATACATATCAGTCTCTACATATTCAATCACCTAGGAAACCTGATTGAAATTGATCCCTGGACCCGGATCTTGAAGATTTTGATACAATGGGTCTGTGGTGGAGCTGTGGTATATGTATGTATTTTAAAGCTCAATGGGGATTCTGATATGCAAGAGGAATAAGAAACTATTAGGGGGATGATTTCCTTCTTTTTTACTATATTCATTTCCCGAAGTGACCTAACCCAATTCTTTGTAAATACTGTCCCTGTGATAGTGACTCTCAAGTTTATATAATGTAAGCCCAAACCTCTCAGTTGAATTACACCTTCTTATATCCAACTGTTTATATCTTTAATTGGATAATCTAATAGAAATGTCTAACACTAACATGACCAAAATAAAATTTAAATTCGCAGCCATTTCAATCTAATCTTCTTTCCCTTGAGTTTCCCTATCACAGTGATGGCAAATTCATGCTTCCACTTAGGCTAATCTCAGAGTCATCCTTACTAAATCATGTATGTCGCGCTTGACACCCAATTCACCAGTAAGTCCTGTTAGCTACACCGTTCAAAGACAACCCCAACTGTAAAACTTCTCACCAGCTCTATGGTTCTCACTCTAGACTGAGGCAACGTCATCTTGCAATTGAATTGTTTTAACAGTTCTCTGCTCTCTCGTTCTCTCTTTTTTTCTTTTTCTCTTTCTTTTCTTTTCTTTTTTTCTTTTTCTTTTTTTTTTTTTTTGAGACAGAGTCTCTCTCTGTCACCCAGGATGGAGTGCAGTGATGCGATCTCGGCCCACTGCAACCTTCACCCCCCAGGGTTCAAGTGATTCTCATGCCTCAGCCTCCTGAGTAGCTGGGACTACAGGCATGGGCCACCACATCTGGCTGATTTTTGTATTTTTAGTAGAGGTGGGGTTTTGCCATGTTGCTAGGCTGGTCTCGAACTCCTGACCTCAGGCAATCAGCCCGCCTCAGTCTCCAAAAGTGATGGGATTATAGTAGTCTGTACCCGGACTACTCTGCCCTCTCTTTATCTTTCTCTGCTTTCCTTTATTCTATTTTTCACACAGCATATGAAACACTTTCAAAAAGGAAGAAAGATCATTTTATTCTTTTGTTAAAAATCCGCAAAATGGCATTTTAAGTCACTTAAAGAAAACCCAAAATTCTCATCACACCCTGCAAGGCACAAACCCTCCAATATTACAGCCCCTGACTACTTGTTAATACCACTCAGCCACACTGCGACTTAAATATACCAAGCAAACTCCTACCTTGGAATATTTTAACCTATTTTTCTCTATTACTGGAGTATTTTTTTTTTCCAGAACTGCATAGTTTTTCCTTTACTTCTTTCAGAGTTTTGCTCAAATATCATTGTGTTGGAGGCTTTCTCAGACCACTCTATATAAAATATATATGTAAACATATACATACACACACCACCTTTTTTTCTTATTTGTCAATCATCAGCCACAATAAAATAATTACTCAAGAGAAAACATTTGATTGGCTTATTGCTATATCTTCAGTGCTGTCAGCATTGCTTGGTATTAGTAGAAACTCAAACAAAAATATTTGAGGAATGAATGAATGGTCTATAGAGAAAGGAGATGGTGGACAAGCTTGGCACAGAGAACCAGGTGGATGGCAGGATGCTGTGAAGTGCACAATGACTTCTCTGACATATCTGCTTGTCTCTTTCTTGGTAGGTGAAGCTGTGGACATGCAAAGTCAACCTTAGGAGAAGCAATGAAGAATGGCAGGCAGTGGTTACCTATATGGGCTCTGCAGTCAGATGGTCTGGTTTTGAACTCCAGCTCCATCGATTTCCAGTGTGACCTTAGGCAAGTCACTCAACCTTTCTTAAACTATATAATCTTATCCAGAAAAATGGGCAAAAATAGTTGTTGGGAGGATTAGATAGAGATAATTCATAAAACACACTTGGAACAAAGTAGTTGTCATGAAATATTAGTTGTTTATTATATGTGATAAAGTGTAGCGGGTGAGTGTGGAAATGAAAGAAAAAGAAAAAAAAAGAGATTTAGAAAACCCAAGACATTAAGCTTATTCTGCCACAAATGTTTAGATAAGGAAGATCTTCCTTGTCTGTTCAAATACTTATTTAGAGTAAGGGGTAGGTAGAATAACAACAATCACAATCTTCTTAGTGTTGACCTAGCTAGACCTTTATATTTCATGAACAGAGGTAAGATTAATCAGATGAAATGCCAAATGAAAAGAGGAAGACAGTTGAGTAAAACAAAAAGTGTGATTTAGCAGAGGATTTAGTGCGTCAAGTTATACCACATCCTGTTAGTCTTTTATGTCATTATCCAGTGTTGTGTGTCCCAGCAGGATAACTAACAATGGTTCAGAACAAGTTTACTCAACATCAGCAATGATTGCCAGAGGGAAGCAACTCACTTTAGTCAACATGACCATCAAATGATGAAGAAAGGCACAAGTGAGAAATCTCTTTACAACGCTGGCATTTGGTGAGACACAACAGATGAATTATAGCATTTTGTAGATATCGAATGATATTTTTACATTCACTCACAATACTTGGAGTGAAGAGATCAAAAACTCTGTTGGAACAAATTGTAATGCATTTTCTCTCTTGTTTCTATTTTTTTCCCCACCTCTCTAATGTACTTACATACTTTTAATAGGTTGGTGAGTCTCCTAAATATTAGCTCACATCCAATCATACTATTTAGAGAGCTTCTATGATTTATAAACATGCCTGAATGGATTTCGAGCCAATTCACAATTTCAGTATTTACCAAAACGTTAAATACTACGATTTGTATCATAGGTATCAACAGAGCTAAACTCGCCAGATTAGTAAAACTTATTTGAGAAATGGCTGATCTCAGTCCTGGAAATGCGTAATTGGGCATTAATATTGTTTTTATTGGAGATCTTTTATTTGGTACTCTTAACACCTCATACTGCTAAATCAACAGGCAGCTCATTTTTACCTCTGTCATTAAATATCAGGGTTTTTCCATGAGCCTCAATGTTAGATGCATTGACCAGTAACAAATGAATCTTTAAGTCACACACTGAAGCAGATCAGTGTCATGGTTAAACATGAAGCAAACATTTCACTGTAAAATTCAAGGTTTACATCATATCTGATATGGGACTCTAGGGAAAGATTTTGCTCAGAAAGAGAAAAGAAGGGTGGAGCAAACATCCTGGAAAGGCTCCGTCTATGTTCATCCACAGGGAAAAAGGCCTAACCCAACTTCCTGTTATGGATGGCAACTGTGGTGTAAACAAAAGAACTATCAAGCAATCAGCTAGGTCTCTAGCAGGATGAGGTCCAGCCCCAGACTTGCAGCAGAGTGGATTCGCTCCCCTGAGAGGCCGTTTGGTGATAAAATCAGGAGAAAAAATGAAATGAATGAGGTTTCTTTGAGAATAAATGAGGAGAACAAGCCTCTGGGGCTGTTTAATCCTAAACACAAGGCAGTGTTGACCTAGACACTGAAGAAAGGAATGATGATGAAAGGGCAGGACGGATGCAAGGACGGAACACACTACTGCAGCGGGTGATCTCCAGGTTGTGTGGTCCTGGGTTCTGATGAGTCAGACATAACTGGGGTAACTTGCTTTCAACTACCTGGAAACTAAGGCATTAGGAAACGGTGAGAATATAAATTCACGTGTTATTTCTAGGAAATAACTGACTTTTTAGCTTAATAACATCTCACATACCAAATGTCCACCTAGCTTCTTATAGTCTTTAAAATGTGCTAGGTTTAAGATTTTGTGTATTTTGGGCTTATATGATGTTTTAGGCATAGAGGAGAAGAGAAGAGCCAAACATATCCCCATCTCAGACATCACTGTTCCTAGATAGAATCAGTGGTAGCAATCCTTCCCATGACTGTCAAACTGTGAACTAAGGGGTTTTACAAACTAAGAAGACTAAAGGGTCCATATTGGTCTCTCCTGTATCAGCTTGCTTTGACAAGAGCTCTTAGAGATTGGGACAACTCTACACCACCTTTCTTCCTGCACAGAGCACTCAGATGAATGCTTACTTATTATTATTATTATTATTATTATTATTATTATCATTATTATACTTTAAGTTCTAGGGTACATGTGCATAACGTGCAGGTTTGTTACATATGTATACTTGTGCCATGTTGGTGTGCTGCACCCATCAACTCGTCAGCACCCATCAACTCGTCATTTACATCAGGTATAACTCCCAATGCAATCCTTCCCACCTCCCCCCTCCCCATGATAGGTCCCCGTGTGTGATATTCCCCTTCCTGAGTCCAGGTGATCTCATTGTTCAGTTCCCACCTATGAGTGAGAACATGCGGTGTTTGGTTTTCTGTTCTTGCGATAGTTTGCTGAGAATGATGGTTTCCAGCTGCATCCATGTCCCTAAATGCAAATCAAAACCACAATGAGATACCATCTCATACCAGTTAGAATGGCAATCATTAAAAAGTCAGGAAACAACAGGTGCTGGAGAGGATGTGGAGAAATAGGAACACTTTTACACTGTTGGTGGGATTGTAAACTAGTTCAATGATTATGGAAAATAGTATGGTGATTCCTCAAAGATCTAGAACTAGAAGTACCATATGACCCAGCCATCCCATTACTGGGTATATACCCAAAGGATTATAAATCATGCTGCTATAAAGACACATGCACACATATGTTTATTGTGGCACTATTCACAATAGCAAAGACTTGGAATCAACCCAAATGTCCATCAGTGATAGACTGGATTAAGAATGCTTACTTTTTGAAAGACAGTGAGGCCTAGAAGGTTTTGTGGAAACTGTCCAAGGTAGCAAAGGAGGAAGATACCTTGGAATTAATCTGCAAGACAGCACCTACTGTCACCAATTTTAAAAACAAACCAAAAAGTGGAACTTTTATCTGAAAAGCCCTAGCCTCTTCTTAGTATTCCAGGAAGACTTCTCTGAAGGTTGGCCTGTAGCTGTGGAACTGGTGATTGGATAGGTCTCAATGTTCATGATAAATCCTTGATGTATCAAAAACCAAGCTGTCAGTGAAGGACTACATCCTTCTGGGAGGAGGATAAATCATCCTGGAGAAAGAAGCAAAAGTGGTTGAAAGAAAAGCAGATTGATGAAAATCTGTTGATGAGATCTTACTAGATCATTCACTGCTTTGTAAAGCTTTTTATTTGGTCTTGGTTAGCTCTTTCTTCTGTTCCCTCCAGCAATAACTTGAACCTTTTCTAGTATGATCTCTTCAGGTATTGTCTCTTCCCATCCCTCTCCCTCTCCTTCTCTATCTCCTCTTTTCTCTCTCTTTCTCACTCTCTGGTAGAAACTTCCTCAATTCATGTTTTCCTGTCTTCAGACTCTTCATTTGCACCTGGCTTTCTCTATTTTCATTTTATTCCTTCAAATACTCTATTTCTGTTTACTGAGTATCTTCATTGTGCTAAATGATCAAGATACATGATGAACAGGGCAGTACAAGACCTTCTCCTCTTGGGAGTCTCCTCAGATTTTAGTGAGAGAGGTAAAAACAAAACAAGCAAAGATGTAACATATCTTTCTCCACTGCCACTTTGGTGGAGACTGTGGTAGATGCTAAGAAAGAAGCAGAGTAGGCCTGGCGCAGTGGCTCATGCCTGTAACCCCAGGACTTTGGGAGGCCGAGGCGGGTGGATCACGAGGTCAGAAGATCAAGATCATCCTGGCTACCATGGTGAAACCCTGTCTCTACTAAAAATACAAAAAAATTAACCAGGTATGGTGGCAGGCGTCAGTATTCCCAGCTTCTCCGGAGGCTGAGGCAGGGGAATGGCGTGAACCCGGGAGGCGGAGCTTGCAGTGAGCCGAGATTGCACCACTGCACTCCAGCCTGGGTGACAGAGAGAGACTCTGTCTCAAAAAAAAAAAAAAAAAAAAAAAAAAAAGATAGAAAGAGGCAGAGTAACTCATGACTTGGTCAAAACAGAACTTGGTTGAGAATGCTTACATTATAACAATGGTCACTGAGAAGGTGACATTGTAAGCTGACACTGGAAGGATAAAAATGACACAAGCCTGAAGAGACTAGAGAGGTGGGTTCCAGGCAGAACACACAGGAGGGTAAAGGTCAGAAACAGGAAAGAGTGTGCTGTGTTTTCATAACTAAGAGTAGCTGCTGATGGCTGGATCTTAGAAAAGGGAACATGGCATGAGTGAGGTCAGAGAGGTTGGCAGGGACCAGGTCATACAGAAATTTCTGGGCCAACATGAAGCATTTATGACTTACTTGTTTTCAATAGAAAGCCATTGTAATTATTCCCCAAACTCACACCTGTTAGCAGTCACTCCCTATTCTTCTCTTGCCAAGGTCCTGGAAACAACTAATGTTTCAGTCCTATTGCTTGCCTATTGTGAATATTTTATATTAAAGAAATCATTCAAGACATAGTTTTTTTTACTTAGCATAATGTCTAGCTTCTTTTACTTAGCATAATGTTTTCCCTATGCATAAGAAAATTCGTATAGGTTCATCCATGTTGTAGCATAAATCAGTACTTTTTATGCTAGACGATATTCCATTATATGAATATAACACAGTTTGTTTGCCCATTCATCAGTTGATGAACATTTAGGTTGTTTCTACTTTCAGGTTATTACAACTAATGCTACTATGAGCATTTGTAAACAAGTTTTTGTGTGGGCATGTATTTGCAGTTCTCTTGGTTATATATCAAAGAGTGAGATTATGGGATCATATAGAAACTCTATGTTTAACATTTTAAAGGACTGTTAACTGTTTTCCAAAACTATTGCATTATTTATATTTTCACCAGCAATGTATGAGGGTTCCAATTTCTCCACATCCTTGAAACACTTCATTTTATCTGGCCTTTTGATTATAGTCATCCTTGTAGGTATATATTTCATTGTGGTTTTGATTTGAATTTGCCTAAGCACAATGAATAACACATTAGTTAATATTGATGTAACAAATTCATAATCCAGGAAGGGAATTTAAAACTAGTATGAGCCCAAGTTTGATTGACTGGTTGATTCATTGATAGGCCCCAAAGAGCAGAAGACAGCAAATGTGAATGTTAGATTGCCCATTGAATATAAAAAGAAAATATTTAATCACAACTGTAAAATATGTTGTTAACACTGAAATCAAAGTTGATGGATGCTTAGAGTCAGCTATTGTAATTTGGGGGCAGACTTATGTAACAGGATAATATTTTGAAATACTAGCTAATGTGTTTTACTCCTGGGCATCCACAGCACCAGAGTTAGCATATTCTACTTAACTCGTCACTCCTGCAGTGCCACATGGCACCTCACCTAAAGCCTATTAATCATCCTTATTCATTTAAATGAGCTCTATGTGTCACCTTTGCTGAGAAATTATATATTTTCTTCTTCTTGTCATCATTAATGCTTAGCAGCATTCAGCATTTTACCCATTGAGTATTGAGAAGTAATTGTGACTACCTATTCATCTATATTCTGCCAGCTTCCTTCCAAAGTATAACCTGTGGGCAATCTCTTTTTCAAAGCCCTGTCTATAGCCCCATGTATATGCAGGCATGTCACAAAGATGTTGCAGGTTCGGTTCCAAACCACTGCACTAAAATGATTACTGCAATAAAGGCTGTCATCCAAATGTTTGGGTTTCTGAGTGCATATAAATGTTATATTTACACTATGCTATAGTCTCATAAGCGTGCAGTAGCACTGTGTCTATTGAAAACAATGTACATACCTTTGTTTATTTTTTTAAGAAAACCAGGTCTCACTATGTTTCCCAAGTTGGAGTGCAGTGGCTATTCACAGGCATGATCCCACTACTAATCAGAATGGGAGTTTTGACCTGCTCTGTTTCTGACCTGGGTCAGTTCACCCCTCCTTAGGCAACCTGATGGTCCTCTTCTCCCACGAAGTCACCATATTGAAGCTGAACTTAGTGTGGATGCCCAATTGGCATAGTGCACTACAACCCAGAACTCCTGAACTCAAGTGATCCTCCTTCCTCAGCCTACTGAGTAGCTGGGACTACAGGAACATGCCACCATGCCAAGCACATATCTTAATTTAAAAATACTTTATTGCTAAAAAAAGTGTAAAGGATCATCTGAGATTCCAGAGTCATAATCTTTTTGCTGGTAGGGGGTCTTACCTGCATATTGATGGCTGCTGATTGATCAGGGAGGTGGTTTATGTGGCTGCAGCAATGTCTTGAAATAAGATGATGAAGTGTCGTTGATTGACTTTTTTTCATAAAAAAATTTTTTTCATAAAAAAATTTTCTGCAGTATGTCATAGTGTTTGATAGCATTTTACTTACAGTGGAGCTTCTTTCAAAATCAGAATTAACTCTCTCAAACCCAGCCACTGCTTTATCAACTCAGTTATGTAATATTCTAAATCATTGGTCATTTTATCAATTTTCACAGCATCTCCACTAAGGGTAGATTCCACTAAAGAAACCACTTTCTTTACTCATCTGTGAGAAGCAACTCCTCATTCATTCAACTTTCATCATGAGATTTCAGGATTAAGTCACATATTCAGGTTCCACTTCTAATTCTAGTTCTCTTGCTATTTCCACCACATCTGCAGTTACTTCCTCCAGTGAAATCTTGAAACTTTCAAAGTCATCCATGAGTGTTGGAATCAACTTCCTTCATACTATTCCTGTTAATGTTGATATTTTGACCTCTTCCCATGAATCACAAATGCTCTATGGCATCTAGATTGTGAATCTTCTCCAGAAGGATTATAACTTACTTTGTTCACATCTATCAGAGGATCACCATGGCAGCTATAGCTTTGCAATATGTATTTTTTATATAAGACCTGAAAGTTAAAATTACTACTTAATCCATGGACTGCAGAATGAATATTGTGTTAGCTGGCATGAAAACAATATTAATCTTCTTGTATATCTCCATCAAAACTCTTCAGTGACTAGTTGCATTGCCACTTAGCAGTAATATTTTGAAAGAAGACATGTTTTTTCTGGCAGTAGATCTTAATAGTGGGCTTAAATTATTCAGTAATCTATGCTGTAAACAGATATGCTGTTGCCCAGGCTTCATTGTTCCATTTATAGAACACAAGCAGAGTAGATTTAGCATTCTTTTTAAGGTCCTTAGGATTTTCTAAATGGTGAGCATTGGCTTTAGCTTACAGTCACCAGCTGCATTATCCCTAATAAAAAAGTTAGCCTAGTTTTAAACCTTTGAAGCTAGGCATTGACTTCTCCCTAGCTATGAAAGTCCTAGATGACATCTTTCAATAGAAGGCTTTTTTCTCTATACTGAAATGTGTTGTTTAGTGTAATCATCTTTATCAATTATCTTAGATTTTCTTGATAATTTACTGCAGCTTCTACAGCAGCACTTGTTATTTCACCTTGGACTTCTACGTTATGGAGAAGGCTTCTCCCCCTAAACCTCATAAACCACCCTCTATTATCTTCCAACTTTTCTTCTTTAGCTTCCTCTCAGCCTTCATTGAATCAGCTCTTCAAAGAGAATTAGTCTGGTTCTGGATTAGGTGTTGGTAAGAGAATACTGTGACTGATGTGATCTATCCAGACCACTAAAACTTTCTCTATATCAGCCATAAGCCTGTTTTCCTTTCTTATTTCTTGTGCTTGTGTATTCAGTGGAATAACACTTCTGATTGCTTCCAGAACTTTATTTTTTTTATTTTTTTATTTTTCGTTCACAACTGGCTGTTTGGTGCAAGAGACATAGCTTCTGACCTCTCTCAGCCTCAAGTTTTAAATTTAACATAAGAGATATGTGACCCTTCCTTTCATTTGAACACTTTGAGGCCATTGTAGGGTTATTAATTGGTCTAATTTCAATATTACTATATCTCAGAGAATAGGGAGGTCCAAAGAGAAGGAGGCAGATGAAGGAATGACCAGTCAGCAGAGCATTGAAAACACACACATACATTTATCCATTAAGTTCACCCTCGTAATTGAACACAGTTGTGGCACGTCAAAACATTTACAATGTAGCAACAATGACCACTGGTCACAGAGGACCACAACAGAAATAATTACAATAACAAATTTTGAAACATTGCAAGATTTACCAAAATGTGACACAGAGACAAAGTGAGCAAATGCTGTTGGAAAAATGATCTCAATATACCTGCTCAATGCAGGGTTGCCACTGTTGTGGGAAGTCAGGGAACCTAAACCAAGGGGCCAGCTGAAGCCATGGCAGAAGAACATAAATTATGAAGATTTCATAGACATTCATTAGTTCCCCAAATTAATACTTTTAAAATTTCCTATGCCTGTCTTTACTGCAATCTCTGAACATAAATTGTGAAGATTCATGAACACTTATCACTTCCACAATCAATACCCTTATGATTTCCTATGCCTGCCTTTACTTTAATCTCTAAATCCCGTCATCTTCTTTGTAAACTAAGGAGGATGATCAAGACCCTGTGATGATTGTGTTAACTTCACACATTGTTTGTAGAGCATGTGGTTTGAACAATATGAAATCTGGCTACCTTGAAAAAGAACAGGATAACAGCAATCCTCAGGGAACAAGGGAGATAAGATTTGGAGTCTGAGTGCACTGGTGAGCCAGGCGGAACAGAGCCATATTTCTCTTCTTTCAAATGCAAATAGGAGAAATATCGCTGAATTCTTTTTTTCAGCAAGGAACATCCCTGAGAAAGAGAATGTGCCCTGAGGGTAAGTCCATGAACGGCCTCCTGAGGGTGACCATGTTTTATGGTGGATGGCCAAGGGATGAAATAAGCCCTGGTCTCCTGTAGCGCTCCCAGGTTTATTAGGACGAGGAAATTCCCGCCTAATAAATTTTGGTCAGACAGGTTGTCTGCTCTCAAATTCTGTCTCCTGATAAGATGTTATCAATGACAATGCGTGCCCGAAACTTCATTAGTAATTTTAATTTCGCCCCATCCTGTGGTCCCGTGATCTCGCCCTGCCTCCACTTGCTTTGTGATGTTTTATTACCTTGTGAAGTATGTGATCTCTGTGACTCACACCCTGTTCGTGCACTTGATCCCCTTTTGAAAATCACTAGTAAAAGCTTGCTGGTTTTATGGATCGGGGAACATCACGGATCCTGCCAACATGTGATGTCTCCCCCAGACATCCAGCTTTCAATTTGTCTCTCTTGTACTCTTTCCCTTTATTTCTCAAACCAGCAGGCATACCTAGGAAATAGAAAAGAACTCACGTAACCATCGGGAGTGGGTTCTCCTGATATGCCACAAAGATTCAACATGTACAAAATGCAATGTCTGTGAAGTGCAATAAGGCTAAGCACAATAAAACAAGGTTTGCCTGTACAATTTCCTCAATATAAAAAGTATAATCTTAAGGGGACAATAGTAGATATGAAAGGAAATGCTGAACATGTACTTGGTGGTACTAAACAGAAACTAACTGGAGTTCTCCCTGACCATATTAAACTACAAGAGTGGTAACACCTCATTTCTAGAAGCACATATATGCTAACCTATTACACTTGCAATACCTGTAATAACGCTATAATGTTGTGATTGGCTTGCCTTTGATGTTTGCTTTTTTTTTTTTTAAGATTTGTTTAGGGGCTATGGCTGCCTACAGACATATGCTTCAAAATGGAGATTCTAGATGCTCCATTCAATATGATATGATGTTAAAGGAAGGAAGCCATTTTAAAAGCTAAAGATAGAAAGAAAGCATTCAAACTGACCAATGCTACAGCCGTTAGCTGATGCACCATCTGATTTCAAGACTTACTATAAAGCTAGATTAATAAGGACATTGGGCGTAAGAAGAGACAAATAGACCAATGAAATCATATAAAGTCTAGAAATAGACACACATGTATACCATCATTGAATTTTGGTAATGGTTCTGAGTAAATTTAATGAGAAAAGTTTTCAAAAATCTTGTTATAATAATTGGATAGTTTATACTAAAAAGTGAAACAATGTATCGCAATTACTATTTTGGACCATTCATAAAACATTACTTCAATATGGCCTACATATATATGAATATAAAAGGTAAACAAAAACTTTTAAAAAACTTAGAATATTTTTCAACCTTGGAGGCAGACAATAATTTATCAGAGAGGACAAACATAAAATATGATTAATCATTTAAAAAACTGATAAGCTAACTTCATCAGAATTCAAACTTTATCCTCCTCAAAGACATTCTTAAGAAAATAAAGAGTCAAAATATAGACTAAAAAATCACAAGGGCTGTGGGCCGTGCCTCACACCTGTAATCCCAGCACTCTGGTAGGCCGAGGCGGAGGGATCATGAGGTCAGGATATTGAGACCACCCTGGCTAACACGGTGAAACCTCGTCTCTACTAAAAATACAAAAAATTAGCTGGGCGTGCTAGCGGATGCCTGTAGTCATCCGCCAGCTGAGGCAGGAGAATGGCGTGAACCCAGGAGGCGGAGCTTGCAGTGAGCAGAGATTGCACCACTGCACTCCAGCCTGGGCGACAGAGCGATACTCAGTCTCAAAAAAAAAAAAGAAAAAAGAAAAAAGAAAAATAATCACAATACATTTATCTATCAATGAAAGGACTTGTATCTAGCATATACAACGAACTCCAAAAAACAAATATAAAATGACAAAAACTCATTTTACAACAAGATAGACAAAAGATTTTTAAATAGATTTCACAAAGGAAGATTTACACATGATAATTAAACACAAGGAAAAGTTTTCAACATTATTAGTGATCATGAAATAATCATTAAAAACCCAATGGGATAGCATCAATAACTGCCACTAGCTAATAATTTAAAAAGAGTTATGACGAGGATATGGAGAAACCAGAGCACTCTTACTTTGCTAGTGGGAGTATGAAAAGGTAAAACTACCTTTGGCAATAATTTGGTAATTTTCTGTAAAGATTAATATACACATATGATATGGTCCAGCAGTTCTATTCCTAATACTTATCCACAAGAAGTGAAAATAAATAATTTGATTGTTCCTGTGTAAAAACTGATCTCAAAGCTTAGTGGATTAAAACAATAGCTATTTACTGCCTCAGGATTATCTGGGTTGATAGGGAACTGGACTCATCTCTCTGGATATTTTGCTCCATGTGGCTGGAGTTGCAGACATCTGAAATGTGACTGGGTGGGAAAGTACAAGACGATAGCTTACACGGTTACAGGTTGGTGCTGGCTGTCAGCTGGGAGCCCAGTGAGGCCTATCAGCCAGAGTGCCTTGGTTCTCTTCTGTGTGGCCTCTACACATAGCTCAGGCTTCTCAAAGCATAGAGGTTGGGTTCCAAGAAGAATCATTCCAAAAGACCAAGGTGGAAGCTGTATATCTCTTTTCACAAGTTACACAGCATCAGTTCTGCCAAATTCTATCGATCAAAACCAGCCACAGGGCCAGTTCAGATTCAAGAGTATGAAACAAAGATGCCACATCTCAATAAGAAGAGTGACAATAATTTTATGGCAATCTTTTCCCTATGACATGCAAAAAGATTTCTATAATAATGTTTACAGCCACTTCATGATAGCCAAACTATTGACAATGACCCAATTGTCCATCCACAGATGAATGAAGAAAGAAACCTGGGTATACTTCTACAATTGAATATTTCATTTGAATTATCCAATGAATATTTAATTGAATACAAAGAAGTATACTACTAATATTCACAATAACATGTGTGAATCTCACAGACATTAAGTTGAACCAAAAAAAAAAGCCAGGCATAAAAGAGTACGCATTGGATGATTCCATTTTTAAAAATTTCAAGAGTATGCAAAACTAAAAATCAGAACAGCAATTTCCTCTGGAGAAGAGAATGAATGGAAAACAGCATGGATTTTCTGAAAAAAAAATGAAAATGTTCTCTTGATTAGCTATTTACATTTTCAAAACTCATTAAAGTGTACACTTAAGATATGTACATCTCACTATGTAAATTTTACACCAATGTAAAACATAAAAAAAAGAAAAAATTTTTTTTACAGTTTTCACAGCTATCCTTTTTGTTCCTCTGAATAGTTTTATGGGGAAGAAAGCTAATATTAGTGTTTTCATTTAAATAAATAGTAAATTGTTTACGATCCTACAGAAAGTTTGTGGCAGCAGAATGACTTAAATTTGGATAAAAAGAGTATTCATGGATGGCTGAAGGAACCATTGTTTTCTAAGTATTGCCTCAATTAAAGTAATGATTTTAATTTCAAACCATCACAGAAAGCTGACTACATATAGTTCAATATGAAACTTTCACAACTTTCATTTATTACAGAGTACTATCTTTTATATAGCAACATTGTGACAGATACTAGCTTGTGGTCTATTTCTAATATGTGAGTCATTACTATATTTCTCTGTTCTATGACATAATCCCTGGTCATAGCATTCATCAGTCTGGCCTCAAATTTAAATTAGAGAAAAATCCCAAAACTCTTTCCAAGGGACATTCTGTTCCAAATGAAATGACTCCCAGTCTGATTTACTAACATTGAATGTTTTGGAAACTGAAATGATTCAAAATAAAAGATTTTGTTAAAGCAATTTGGTCAATTTACCCTCCAGAGGAAGTCATGCTTTAAAATCCAAAGTGGCTAGTAAGAAACTCGTGGTCGAACATTAGCCAGAATTTCTAGGATTTTTTGACTTTTGGCTTGGCATTACAACATCTTTTTTGTCAGTGTGAGCAATTTATTAATTCCCAATTCTTGTAAAAACAACATTTAAAATGTGCATGAAAGCAGTTATTCACTGGGAATTCATAACCAGACTTAATGAAAATTTGATGGCAAAATATCAACTATAAGACATGTTCTATTCTCAGTTTTTATTAATCTTTGTTTTGTTGATGTGGTGATGGGGCTTGTGGTGGTGATTGTGTGCCTGTGTGTTTGTCCTTTAAGTTCATGAATATTGTTTTGCATCCTTATCAAATGTTAAGTCTTTGCTAGTTTTTCTTTCTTTCTTTTCTCCTTTTTTTTTCTTTTGCTTATGAAACCGGGTTTATTCATGTGACAGGTGGTAAGATGATGCCACACATAACTTTGACTTCACATTCCTGTTGATCAAAGCCTCTCACACCCTTTTTAAACAAAGCTGGCGGTAAAATTCAACATATTGCATAACTAACCAATGTTACATATTGCTCAGAAAACTCTACACTCTCAACAGGAAATTCCAGGAATGAAAGGATGTCTGTTTCATTATCAGAAAGGTGCCTTTTTCTAGCAACCACAATAGGTAGGGTAAATTATTCCCAGATTGTTAATTTATCTGAAAGTGACTTAAGAACAAACTTAAAACTTTTGAGGTAGGTCTAACATCACGAATTCTCTTTCATCTGAAATAATACTTTTAAATGTCCATCAGAAACTCTTCAAAGGTTTTTCAAGCAGTGACAAGGAAGGAAAACAGATGGTTTTGACTGTCTAGGAAGTACATAAATCACACATATATAAATACATTACAATTATTACTGTTAAAACAGCAACGATGAGGTTCTACTATATAGTAAATAATAATTGAAGATATTGTGAAGTTATGCAAAAGATAATACTCTGCTAAAACAAATACAAGTTGTGACGTTAATAGTGATCGGAAACAATATTTCAAATGAGCATTCTTAAGCACAATATTAGAAATCCAGTTTATATAAAGGACTTTTGTAGTATCATAGAAATGCTTTCTCCAAGTTATTTAAAATATCTGACATTAAAAAGTGTTTTGCTCACTTAGCCCAGAACAAATTTCTGAAGAAAGCAATGAAGACTTCCTGTTTCTGAGAAGCTCAAGGCTTTCAGAAACATTTAAAACTGACATTTTCATCTTCTTTTTCCCATATATCAACTCTTTTTGTCAACAAAAACTTTTTTGCGGTCTGCACAGTTGTACAATAGATAACCAGCCGCCCCATCCACACAGAAGGTGGGAAAGAAAAACCCAGCTATGATTATTTGGAATTTAGCTCGGTATAGACCCAATCAGGGTTCACTGATTTGCTCCTCCAACAGATATTACCTGAAACGGGCAGCAAGGGAAATTAGATAATTGGCCAAAGGAAAGAAAACATTCCTGACATTTTATAGCAAAAGTGACGCGACTTTGAAGCAGTGTTATTCCCTGAATGCTGCTGCTGCTTCATTGGACTGCCAGCCCCTTTAGAAGGAGACAGAAAAACTGCATTTACATTGCAACTTAAATCGGAGAGTTACTACCCTTTTTCTTTTCTTTTGCATACAAGTAACTCTATCCTCCACTTAAACTCTTATTGCCTGCCTTATACTGATACCCTCGATATGCCTTCCTTATACTGTTACCCTCGATATGCTTAACCTGATAACAATGTGCTCACATCCTTAGTTACTGCAATTGTATAGCATTTCTTAAAGGTAATATAAAGAATAGTGGATATTTAAAAAAATAGAACCTAAGAAAAACATTTGAAAAGGCCTATGCCAAATACTAAATCGCATAATTATAGGCTTCTCTGGTTTGTTGGAAAAGATCAGTTGAGAATGACGCACACACAGTGTTAACATTCATCACAGTATAACATAATCAGAATTTCCCCTTGTCATTTACAACCTACAATCTCAAATCATAGAAACTATGTTATTTGGTCAATATTTTAGTTGTATAATTGTATTTCTTTTGATATAAAACATCTTTGTGGGTTCTGAACATTCTTCTGAATGTTTGGATTCCAGAGAAGGAAAATATTAATATCATTCGAACTTTCTCTAAGAATAACCAGGAAATAATATCCCATGTAGGAGACAACCAATTCAACATTGTAGAGTTTAGAAAAACAGAGGAGTTAACAACAGTACACAGCCCCATCCTTTCCTCTTTAAGACCTAATTGCAAGGTAAAGAACACCGTATAATTCAAAACAAGAAGGTATTATCATTATTCATCAGCAAGTATTCACAGACTGCTCGCTGCTATACTAAGAAATTATGGGAGGCTATGAGAGTAATGCAGGACATCATCACTGATTTTAAGGAGTTTATAGTTGACTTGAGGAAGACAAAGGCAAAATTAAGGAAGAATTAAACTCTGCCTCATGAGGTAGTTATTACAAGTACACTAGATGTTCAAAGAGCAAAGGTGGAAGCAATACCCTACAAATGACTTTGTCAGAATAAGACTTTTCAAAGAAGAAAGGACTTTGAATCTACCTGGAAGACAGTGAGGGGTTTAGAAAGCGGAGGACAGTTTCAGGTGGGATAACTTGGAAGGCTCCAGGACCCTTGATATTACTGCAATCTCAAACACAGGAGTGGAAGGATTGAGGATCTCAACAGCTTAAAATATGGTTGTTGGGAAACACAATAAAATGGTTAGCCAGATCGATCGTGGAGAGTCGTTGGGGGTTGTTTGCCAGCAACTGTGAAGAAAGTGGTTTGTAATCTGGAAACCATTAAAAATTACTGGGGCAGATTCTCTGGTGCTTGACTGCCAGTGCTGGATTTTCTGCTACTTAACTCATTCTCTACTTACTTTCCCTAGCTGCCAAATGGGAAGAAAATTTCTCTTCTCTAAGAATCAATGTGAGGCTCAAGCAATAATGAACATGAAAGTGTTTTGGAAGGCGAAATTCATTTATACTGTGTTAGTTTATATTACATTATACTGTGGTAGAATGACTAAAATAGGATTGCTTTAGACAAACAGTTAAGCTTTCAGGCTATCAGGATGCTGATATCATGGATGAATTGTTCTATTTTAGTTGGGAACAAAAATAATAGAGTTCTTCTCTATCACCTGGATACAGTGCAGATAAGACAAATGGCTTTTGTTTAAATGGGTGATTAAAAAGCAACTACTGTTACAGTGCTGTGTCTTCAGTAGTTCTTGGTGCTGTCATACTCAACCTCAGAGGACCTTTGGAGCATCCACATTTGTACAAAACCAACATCCAAAATGCCTATATAGGAGCCAGACACAGGCAGTGGGCCAGAGTGATTTCCATGAGAAGCCAGTTTAAGTGACATATTGCTTCCTGATTAGGTTGGGCAACCCAACAGCCCACTTCTAGTGGGAACTTTCTATCACCAGCTGCTCAGCTAAAGAAGTATTGTTTTTCTCCTTGTGTTCCATAAACAAGCTACAGTGAATTGATTCAGAGTGCAAACCAGGTGAGATATATACATTTATAAGACCGTCAGGAGGAACTGGCAATCTTGTCTCATGATCCATCTCAGATTTCACCATTTGGTGCCAAAAACAAATTCACATGTTCACTTATGTTTAAAATAGTTTATTTAGAACTAACCTAAACACACACACACACACACAAAGACACACACAGTTTAAAAGTCAATAACCTATGTAATCAAAATGTTTTGGCCGGGCGCGGTGGCTCAAGCCTGTAATCCCAGCACTTTGGGAGGCCGAGATGGGCGGATCACGAGGTCAGGAGATCGAGACCATCCTGGCTAACCCCGTGAAACCCTGTCTCTACTAAAAAATACAAAAAACTAGCCAGGCGAGGTGGCGGGCACCTGTAGTCCCAGCTACTTGGGAGGCTGAGGCAGGAGAATGGCGTAAACCCGGGAGGCGGAGCTTGCAGTGAGCTGAGATCCGGCCACTGCACTCCAGCCTGGGAGACAGAGCGAGACTCTGTCTCAAAAAAAAAAAAAAAAAAAGGTTTTTTTTTTTTTGTTTTTTTTAAGCAAAGTCTTATACTATGGTTTATTCCCTGTGGTTAAGTTGAATTTAATTGTCCAAGATTTTTGAAGTCTTATCACTTCACCAAGGCTTAACTTTTGTCTTTAGATACACTCTAATCTCTAAAATGGCAATATACTAAATCTGCAGGCTGTTTTCTACAGATCACCACTCCCCCAAAAAATGAAGAATTCCATTTGCCGAGTCAGGTATGATGCTGATAATGTCAGGAAGCTGTGAGGACTTCTCATGTAGTTTCCCGCAGAGTAAGGCCCATACCACCCAACCTTACTCAGCTAGTGAATTTCTGAAGTTTCCTTCCAGAATAAAAGTTGTAAAGGTCTATGACACCTCTTTCTTGCTCACCAATGAAAGTGATGGATGGGGGAGTTAAAAAAAATTCCTGGAATCATAGGAGACAAGGGATAGAGTTATGTTTCATGACTGGTTTCTCATTGCCATCATGCTTACTGATTACCTATGCTCTCCTGTGAGAGCAAGGGTCTTCAGAACCAGCCAGAAGAAGATCGAGTTTGATTTCCGTGAAAGAAAGCCGATGTGTCATTCCAATACAATAGCCATTCCTGCATGGAGCAAGACAGTGGAAGACCCTTAAACCTTCAGCGCTTTAAGTGCTCCACAGATAACAGAAGGAGAGAGGGAGAGGAAGCTGGAAGCTACTTCACCTTTCAATTTCAGGCAGCAGTGCACAGCTCACTGGGGACTAGAGTAGGCCTGTGGGAACAGCCTTGATCACCAGTAATCATGAAACTCAATAGTTCCAGAAGCTTGTGGGGAGCATTACCTCCTCCATGCAGTTTGAGGGGAAACAGACTGGGTGCTGTAGTGCTGCCAAATTGATACAAACCCCTACAAGAAACTTTCACACAAGCCCCTCAAACTCATCAGCCTCCTACAGCATCTCCAAATGGTGTCAAATATGTATCTGTGGGTGAGTTCAGAGCTGGGGCAGGCCTGGGATCCCTAGCAAGCTTTAGCCTGTGCTCACCATACTACACCTCACCCCCAAGAAGACCAAAACCTCTTCCAATTCAATAGCATAGCAACTGCCAACAGCAAGGTATCTTCCATGGCAATTTGCTGGGTGACTTTGGAAGATTTTTGCTTAACCACCTGGACACACATGTACTTGGTATACTACAAGTACAGAATTCTCAGTAAGCAGACTTACACACCAAAGAAGGTGATCTGTGGGGGAGTCAACAAAATTCAGTGGTAGTCCTTTCAGGCCACTGACTTCAAGTGGCAAGAGACAAGGGTCTCTTGTTATCATGTTATCTTGGCTTCCAAACCTGGCTGAAGTCCAGAGAATCATAAAGTCATTCAAGAAAGCTACAATGACCTGCGTGCCAGGAAGACAGGAAGGACTTTCAGTTTAGAGCAATTCAAACATGCATAACATTTCTTGGATTACTAGTAATAATAATTAGAAAGACTGACTTTGAGAAATTTTTCTCAAATCAAGGCTCCTGCTACTTTGGTTCCACCTTTTCTCTCTAGAAGGAGAGGAGCAGCATCTCCCAGAGAGCTGCCTGCCTCAGAAACGCCAGCATCCCTAGCCCCCTGAGGCCCAGGGCTTGAGGCTGAATCACTGCTCCCTTCTGGCTGGAGTCACAGCTCCCTCCACCGCGGAGCAGGTGGAGAATGTCCCTCTAGGTAGAGGTGCCCGCAGCTCCTCCAGGCCACCCTCCCCACTGTCTGCCCCCCCACCCCGCTTCTTTCCACACTGCCCCCTGAATTCAGGGAATTTCCCCAGCATCCCAAAGCTTGAGTTTCCTGTCAGTGGGGAGAGATGAATGTTATAAAAGGAGTTCAAAAGACGCTAGGAAGTCTCAGTGCTCAGGATCCTCCAATCTCTGCTCCTCCATTCAGTTCAGGAACCCGCGACTGCTCTCAGGGATCTCTTGACCACTATGAGCCTCCTGTCCAGTCGCCCGGCCCGTGTCCCGGGTCCTTTGGGCTCCTTGTGCGCGCTGCTCGCGCTGCTGCTGCTGCTGACGCCACCAGGGCCCCTCAGCCCAGGTGAGAGCGCCTGGCACGCGGGACGCACTGGGGCACAGCGGTGCATCCCAGCCTCTGCGGGGCAACTGCCTTCCAGGAAACTCACCAAGCAACCTGCCCTATAAAGGTGTCTCTCTTTCTTCCCCAGCTGGTCCTGTCGCTGCTGCGATGAGAGAGCTGCGTTGCAGTTGTTTACAGACCACGCAGGGAGTTCAACCCCAAATGATCAGTAATCTGCAGGTGTTCGCCATAGGCCCGCAGTGCTCCGAGGTGGAAGTGGTGTAAGTTCTGTGCTGCTCTGTCCACTGTGACCTTGGCAAGAGGGAAGTCCGGCAGCCTGGGTCTTCAACCTTGCTATCTCATGAGTGTATCTTCCTTTTCTTTCCTTCAGAGCCTCCCTGAAGAACGGGACGGAAGTTTGTCTCGATCCACAAGCCCCTTTTCTAAAGAAAGTCATCCAGAAAATTTTGGACGGGTACTTATCACTTTGATTTTTGTGGTTTTTAAATCTCATCTAGGGAAACCATGGACTTCACAAAGTCTTTCTTCTCTGTACTATTTAAGTAACTTTTCACGTTTAGAATTAAAAGGTTGTTAAATTGAGAACATTTTTCTGGATTGTCCTGGGATAATCTTTATTACCAATCTTACATGTAATTACTTGAGCAATTACACACAGCTTGTAGCTAGTTATGCTTTGTGTTTCCCCATTGCTTGTATTGATTTTGTATACTCCTTTTTTACCAAGCATTATAAACGCTGAGTGTTGACACCAGGGTGGAGTAGAAAGGAGTGCAAAAAATGGTTAAACTAATATCATCTTTTTCTCAACAGTGAAAACAAGGACAACTGATGAAGAGAAATGAGTAGGCATGGAAGCGTTTCCCAGTCTTCAGCAGAGCAGTTTTCTGGAGGTCTCTGGACCCAGGGAAGACAAGAAGGAAGGATTTTGTTGTTGTTTGTTTGTTTATTTGTTTTTCCAGTAGTTAGCTTTCTTCCTGGATTCCTCACTTTGAAGAGTGTGAGGAAAACCTATGTTTGCCCCTTAAGCTTTCAGCTCAGCTAACGAAGTGTTTAGCACAGTACCTCTGCTATTTGCTGTTATTTTATCTGCTATGCTATTGAAGTTTTTGGCAATTGACTATACTGTGAGCCAAGAATCACTGGTTGTTAATCTTTCAAAGTGTCTTGAATTGAAGGTGACTATTGTATCTCCAAGAAATATTCCTTAATGTATTAACTGAGAAGGCTGTGGATTTAATATGGAAATGATGTTTCATAAGAATTCTGTCGATGGAGATACACTGTTATCTTCACCTTTTTAAGAAATAGGAAATATTTTAATGTTTCATGGGGAATATGTCAGAGAATTTCCTTACTCTTGATCGTGGGATACTATTTAATTATTTTGTTTTAGAAAGCTGAGTGTATCGCACCTTATCTATGTAGAATATATTTCCTTATTCAGAATTTTTAAAAGTTTACGTTCTATGAGGGCTAATATCTTCCTATAATTTTAGACATTCTTATCTTTTAAAGGTTTTGACCATTTTGTTATGAGGAATTACATATGTATTACATTCACTATATTAAAATTGTACTTTTTTACTATGTGTCTCATTGGTTCATAGTCTTTATTTTGTCCTTTGAATAAGCATTAAAAGATTTCTAAACTTCACTTATATTGTTTCTCCTTCCTATGCTGTTATAATACGTTTTACTTATCTTTAATTCTATATAATTTAAAACACTAACTCTGTTCCTCTGTGCCTGGCAGAGAAGGCCGTCGTTCCCCAACACCATTGCTTTGGTTCAACCTTTCTCCAAGCTCAGTTCCCTTCCAGTTATTCCTTCACAGACCCAATGGCCTCTGGGGTCTTTGGAAAACACAAAGATTTCCTTCTCTAAATTCTTCCCTATCTAAGTTGTTTCCTAGAAATAAAATAAAGTTTCTAAGTATGACAGATGATGTTCTTTCTGTCTCATCCCACTCCTGATCGGCACTTCAACTTCCCTTGTCCCTCAAATTCACTACAGTCAGGTGTTCAGTTCCCTAACTGGGCATGTTCTTTCCTAGGCCTATGACTTTGCATTTGCTAGGGCCACTACCTGCATATAAGAGGAGGCTTACTCATCCTTAAGAACTCAGTTCAAGTAATATCTCCTTTGTGTTTTCCTTGGCAGAGCTCATAGCTTCCAACTTGATGTTCCCATAACATCTCATTATCTGAATTACAACAAAAATATTGCATTACTCTTACTTATTTATAGGTTTCTTCATCCACTCTAGCTCTCCCAGAGCATTAACCATATTATATCTACCTCTGCATCCCCAGTGTAGCATTAATGCAGGACTTAATGAATTAACTAGTTATCCTGATCTTCAGGCTGTCAGATACTGTTCTAAATTCAATAACCTGGCTCATAATAGGTGTTTTTTTTTGTTTTATGTTTTGTTTTGTTTTGTTTTTTTGATGCTGAGTCTTGCTCTGTTGCCCGGGCTGGAATGCAATGGCATGACCTCAGCTCACTGCAAGTGACTCTCCCGCCTCAGCCTCCCGAGTACATGGGAGCACAGGCACCTACCAGCATGCCCAGCTAATTTTTGTATATTTGTAGAGACAGGATCTCACCATGTTGGCCTGGGTGATCTTGAAATCCTGACCTCAGGTCAGCCTCCAAAGTACTGGGATCACAGACATGAGTCACCGTGCTTGGTTTTAAATAAATTATAACTTGTTTACCCTCTTTTCTCCTTGTCTAGCAGTAGTCCAACAAGGGGTTTGGCATCTCAATCTATAATACCTCCCCTCACTTTTACCAGGGTAACTACCATCCTTCCTTTTGGAATAGCTTGCCTTTTACTTCCTTGAGGAAACCTTTCCAACCCCTACTCCTACCTTTGAGTAGGCCCCTTTTATACCCTCTCCTAGCACTCTGTACTTTAACTTCATAAAATTTTCTCACCAAAGTTACTGTAGAGTTTATTGAGTCCATGTGTTTATTGTCATCTGTTTAGAGTCTCTCTATTCTAGCTTCATGTAAGCTTTATGAGGGCGGGGACAATGCTTATTAACTTCATCTCAGTTCTTAGGACAGTGCCTAGCACATACAAGGTATTCAAAAAGCAAGTGATCTAGGCTAAACAAGTCCCCTTGTCACTCTAAAATTAAAAGACCAATTTCATTTAAATACATATTCTTAGGTATTTATGCTGAACATTTCCCTATCTAAATGACAAACGAGGTTGTCTCATCCCAACCCTGATCAGTACTTCAACTTCCCTTGTCCCTCAAATTTACTATATAAATACCTAAGAATAGGTATTTATATGAAATTGCTCTTTTACAAAACACAGGAAAAGGAAAGAAAGAAGATTAATTATATTAGTATGTATGTACATACATTCACATTGCAGTTGGATTATATTATACATGTTTATACTGGCATGTACCTGTATAAATTTGAATATGCTCTGAGTCTTTTTTCTTTTTCTTTTTTTTTTTTTTTTCTGAGACAGAGCCTCACTCCCTCGCCTAGGCTGGAGTATAGTGGCACGATCTTGGCTCACTGCAACCTCTGCTTCCCGGATTCAAGCGATTCTCCTGCCTCAGCCTCCAGAGTAGCAGGGACTACAGGCACGCTCTACCGCACCCAGATAATTTTTTTGTATTTTTAGTAGAGACAGGGTTTCACCATGTTGGCCAGGATGGTCTTGATCTCTTGACCTCATAAACTGCCTGCCTTGGCCTCCCAAAGTGCTGGGATTACAGGAGCGAGCCACCGGAGTCTTTTAAAGAAGCTCTGGAAACTATGTACTCTCTATATATTTTCTGTCAATTATATAATAACTATCAGAATATATGATGTATTTTCCTTTGTATAAATATTTATCAATCAAATATTAATTTATTGATATTAATCGATAATCCTGTTGCATGCCTGTTATCTTTGCAGGACCCTTATGATCTGGAAATTACAAAGATGAGGAACTCTCAGTCTAAGTTAAGGTTTTCTGCTGCAAATATACTCAGTTTTTCCACAGAACAAAGATTTTCCGGTAAGAACAGTGGAAGAAAGGGGAGAAGAGGTGAGGGGAAGAAGTAGAAGACAGAAGACTAGAGGAGACAAGGATGAGAGGAGGAGGGTGTTGGAAGGGCCTATGACTTGCCTGCTTTTTTCCTTTCTATTTTCTTCCTTCTCTGCTTTTCCTTCTTCTTCTCTTCCCTCCCCTCCCCTTGCCTGTTCTCCTTCTCTCCCGCCATTCCTCATTTCTGCTGATTAGTGAGAAGTTAAATAATTCTATTTAAAAGAGTAGCAGAAGAACCCAGGTGCCCCAGTAGAAATCGCAGCCAGCAGCCAATACCAACTACATCTCATGTGAATCAAGCCATTAAAATTTTGTTTTAAATTATTTTATTATTTTTCTTATTTCTTAAAAAAATGTTGTGGGTTCATAGTAGCTGTTTATATTTATGGGGTACATGAGACGTTTTGATACAGGCAGGCAATGTGAAATAAGCACATTGAGAATTCGGTATCCATTCCATCAAGCATTTATCCTTTGGGTTACGAACAATCCAATTACATTCTTTATGAGTTATTTTAAAATGCACAGTTAAGTCATCATTGACTATTGTCACCCTATTGTCCCACTTTTTATTTTCAGCCACTTCAGCTGCTCCTGACTGCACTCACTTAAGTGAGCTTAGCAGAAGAACCTCACGCTAACATACAGAATTATCAGAAACAATAAATTAATATTTTAAGCCACTAACTATGAGGTCAGTTTATTACACAACAAAAGAGAATTAATGGTATTTGTTAACAATTTAATGTGTTTGCAGGCTCTAGAACATTATGTTGGAATTTCCTTAATGAATGAGTATGTAAGGAAACTAGGTAACTTGCATACATTTGAGATTGAACAAATGTTATTAATCAATGTAATTTAAAACACAAATTCTGAGTCCTGCAAAGCTTGGAAGTATTGTATATAATGGCACCTAGAAAGATACCTTTCCCTCGACTCCTTCACCCTCCCCACTCTCCTCCCATTTTCACCCCTTGCTTCACCTCTGAGCAGTATACAGTAAAACCTCAATTAACATCTGAACAATTCTTGTCAACTCACAGTTATATGGTAAGCACATTTGGTTTCAGCACTTACAGAAAAACTTTTGATGGATAGTCTTTTAAATTTGTTGATTAAGATACTTTAACAAACAGACTCAAAATTGTACTATCCTTAGCATTTTCGGTACCAATTGCTTTTACGATTAATTTGTAGCTGGTAGTCTACTTCCTTCATACTTGAAAGAAGGATTTGGGAAATGCGTGTTAAAAATGTTCTGTATGAGGCAGAGAAGAAGTAATATATGTCTTAATTTTATAGATAGTGGTCCTCCAATGTCTCTAGATATTTTCTTTTAAAATAGCTAACATAGAATGTGCTTTGAGTCTTAGATAATTTGCTTGCTTCCTTCATGACTCTGCTATTTATAAGATGACTTAAAGAAAAAAGAGCTAAAATAACTTAGCACTCCCAACACACACATACACAAACCCACAATGACAATGTAAGATTGATAAAATGGCTGTCAAGTTATCTTAAAAACAAGGAACAAAATAACTCTTTTCTAATTCTAGCATTTATTTAAACAATAATTTTGTATGACTGTATGATTTTAACTGAATAAGTTATTCAAAAACATCTTTTAACCAGTTTTGTACACTCAGTTTATCATCATCTGTACTGTGTTTCTCAGCGTGGAAATGGAAGGCAATGATGCAAACGACAGTAACAGCAGTTAACCACCGTTAACTGATGACAGCAGTTGTCATCAAAGCAGCAAGATTAGAGTATTTTTCATATCCTGTTGCTTTACAGAAATATTTTAGGCCTGAATTTTTAAAAACAAATAATCAAATGACCAAGTCATGCAAAGAGAACTTTGTAAAATCTGTTACGAAGTTCAGGCTCAATCAATCGATGCTTAACCAATATTTTTTGAATTAATAAAAACTAGCAAAATATTTTTTGTATCAAATGCTGACTGACATCCTTCTGAAATTTTGATGACTCAAGAAATCTGTCACTATTGCCTCATGGATTTTGCTGACGATGCGTTTTTTGCAACAAGACACATTTGTTGATTAAGGCAATGACTCCATGATACTGGAGTCACCTCTTTCCTGATGTCAACCCACTAGTTGTTTTCCTGGTAGGAAAGAGCCTACCTTTTTCCTGGTATCAACCCAGTCAAAAGCATCATTACTTTAGAAAACTTTTCATACAGTTTCCTCAAAAAGATTAGGGACTTTTAGGAAATCTTACTAATGAACAAGGAAAGAAATCTGGATAGTGTTAAAGTAGGGAAAGAAAAAGGTGACCAGTGAGGCCAATAAACGTTCTCAGCAATGTATTTTGGGGTTGAACAGAAAATGAAATATACTATGAATAGTGTTAAAAAAAAACCTTTATATCTTGCTCTAGAAATGACTTTGATCTTTTGTTTGAATGAAAATGTATATGACTTAAGAATTCACAATATCTCAAACTCAATAATGACAAAAGCCTATAAAGTTACCCCACAGGAGGAAATCGAAGTCTGCTCTCCTCATTTTGTGTCCTATTGAACTTATCTCTGCCATTGACTCCACATCTCAACTCTCAGAAGACCCCAAACTCTCAGCTTACACCCTTCCTTTAAGCTTGCTTAAGACCAGAAATTTCTGTGTTGAGACAGGGAGAAAAATCATTTCAATTAAATATGTTCTACTGCTAAACTCTAATTTATAAGAAAATAATAAACGGGGTGGAGAAAAATAAGACATACTTTCATCAACTGAAACTAAGGTTAGTGAGGCAGAATAATTTTATACATGTTTATTGAAAGCCAAATGAGAAGATAGACCTGGGAAGACACAACCACAAAGTTGGGGGTGTTCTAGAGTCTTTCACAAGTTACAAGGGCTTTATATAATAGAAAAGCTTAAAATAAGGCAGAAAAAACTATATGAGAGTTGTCTTCTTTTTCATGGGAGGGTACAATACCGAAGTTAAAATCATTACTTACAAATTACAGCATACAGGTTAAACGTCTACATGCAAAACAATCAATCAAACTTTTTGTTGCAGCTAAACTTAGAAATAAATCATTGCCCTATTTAGTGTCAGTAGGTTCTACATTAATTACTACATCAACCACCTGAGGAACTCATAATAAAATACTTTACTCAGAGGTAGAATGTCACCATCAAGTCACGAAACATTTCCAAGGCTAGTTAATTTGGAAGTCTGCTTACTTCTAAAGTAAACTGCCAAATGTGGTCTGTAGGTTATATCACATTTAAAAACAGGACCCGAGAACTTGAGTAGACATAGTAGATAACTATTAAACAATAGGGAAAATTGGCTTGAAAACAAAAACACAATTTAAAAAAATTGCTATGTTCATCCTTTTGATAGAGAATAATTTTGAACATTTAGTATTTTAAGTATTTCTTCTAAAATTTAAAGATATGAAAAGTAAAAAAAGAATATGGAAAATTTAAATAATATTCTGTGAGACTTATACATAGTTGTAAAAGGGAGAAAACTTGTTGCCAGGGCCACTTGTATCTGCCTCTTCTTTATTGACAAGCTTCCAAATCAATTTAAATAGTATAGTTGCTTTGGGTCCTGTCGAATTTGGCTTGGAATTGTAGGTGATTAGAAAAAATAGGCAAACTTTCATGTGATACAAATTCCTTGATTTATTAATTATTTAAGACCTACTTTGTATTGAAGTATCCTACATGTTATAGGAGACATGAGACATTCAAAGAAACACAGGACATGCCACTCCCTACAAAATTGTATGGTTCAGTTGAGGAAGCAAGTGTTACAGATGGGACAGAGAACCAGAAAATAACATAAAGCCAACATGTAATGTGTAGGTCCACCTCTCTATCTTTGTAGGGTTAAAGCATTTCAGACCAAAACATTTAATTTGGGTCTGAGAATTCAGGAACAAATATTTTGCTTGGTAAGGCATTTCTTGCACTATTTCTAATAGGGCAAAACTGGAAACACCCTGAAGGGCACCAACAAGACAAGGTTGAGTAACTATTCTTCTTACCATAGGACGTCATGTGGTCATTAAGAAGGATGCGGAAAAACTACATTAAGATGGCATGAAAAGATACTGAACACATATTTTTTGAAGGATAAAAGTCACCTGTATAGTCATCCATATACAATACTTCTACATATATGTGTATCTCTATGTCTTAAACATGTCTCACTGTATACATTTACATGTGTGCATATAAATGCAGATAGAATTGAAAACTAATGCAAAATTGTTACCAATATTTACCACTGAAGAGTAGGAATGAAAATGATGAAGATAAATTTATGTTTTACTTCAAATATATCTGCAGTGTATGAATCTTTTGCAATAAATTATATAATTTTTCTGTTATAAATAAAAAGAAAAGTAAATATGCTGGGTCCTGCTTTTTAAGTATTCTTAGGTGGTAGAAACAAGTAGCTTATTTTGTAATACAAAGGAGGATGAGTTTCATTTGTAGTTTCTAGATGAAATTATAAAATATGATATAGATTGAAGGCAGAAAGAATCCAATAACCTAAAATCCAAAGACAACCTTTGATGGTAATTAGCTCTTATTTTATTCACATGCTCAAAACCAGTCCCATTTATCAACAACTATGAAAAGAACATTTGCCTTCTTTGGCACTAACAAGGAAAGATAACTTTCTCTTTCAAGGGCCACATGTTTGTGCCTCCAGGTGCTCCTAAAGTTTTTATTAAGCCTAAAAACTGCATTATAGAAATGGCAGGGCGTATTGTTATAAATCACACAAAGAAAACGCATGTAGTATTTCAGTCTAGTTCTTACCTTCTTGAACGGAGTTCTTACATATGTGTAAGACAGATAGGTGTTGAGAAAGGGACAGTAGGAATGTGAAGGGATGCATAATATGCAACCTAGTAACAATTTTGACCTCTCTGGTCTTTCTCTGGGTTGGGCACAGCTTCAAATGCTTATGTGTGTATCACCACATACCCCCACTTCCTCCTTCCCTACCTCTTCCTTCTTACTGGCTTTGAGAGAGAGCATATAAATGACATCTTCAGGGCATGGGAAGCCACTTATCTGCAGACTTGTGGGCAGTAACTCACCCTCACTCAGCGGTCTTCTGGCTCTGGAAACAACTCTAGCTCAGCCTTCTCCACCATGAGCCTCAGACTTGATACCATGCCTTCCTGTAACAGTGCCAGACCACTTCATGCCCTGCAGGTGCTGCTGCTTCTGTCACTGCTGCTGACTGCTCTGGCTTCCTCCACCAAAGGACAAACTAAGAGAAACTTGGCGAAAGGCAAAGGTAGAGGCCCTGCTTCCCTGCACCTGTTGCTGTTTCTGCTACACCTGTGTCTGGGGTAAAAATTAGCTTTGTGCCTCTGGGGCTGGAGAGTGCCATTAAATCAACAACTCCAATTGGAGGAGGCACATGGGGGGGTCACTTCTCACTTCCTGTGTGCTGGGCATTCTGCTGGGCACTTTACTAAAGCTTTACAGATCATATTCACAATAGCTTCATGAGAGAGGCACAATTACCCTCAATCGGCAAATAAGGGACCTGAGGAAAATATTCATGGCCACCAATAGGTAACATTTTCTACCCTAGAGGAAAGTCTAGACAGTGAGTTGTACACTGAACTGCGCTGCTTGTGTATGAAGACAACCTCTGGAATTCATCCCAAAAACATCCAAAGTTTGGAAGTGATCGGGAAAGGAATCCATTGCAACCAAGTCGAAGTGATGTAAGTTGCTGTTTCTGTGCTATTGCTTTATCAGGGAAACCCTTTACCTCCATCCGCATATGCACTCGTTTCCTCCAGTCTCATGGATTAGTTCTGATATTCAGGCCAGGACACCAACAGATAACCCTGTTCTCTCTTGCAGAGCCACATTGAAGGATGGGAGGAAAATCTGCCTGGACCCAGATGCTCCCAGAATTAAGAAAATTGTACAGAAAAAATTGGCAGGTGATGAATCTGCTGATTAATTTGTTCCGTTTCTACCAAACTTCTTTAACTCCCAGAAAGGGTAGAATTTTGAAACCTTGATTTTCTAGAGTTCTCATTTATTCGGGATACCTATTCTTACTGCATTAAAATTTGGATATGTGTTTCATTCTGTCTTAAAAATCACATTTTATTCTGAGAAGGTTGGTTAAAAGATGGCAGAAGGAAGATGAAAATAAATAAGCCTGGTTTCAACTCTCTAATTATTGGCTAAACATTGGACTGTGCTTTGCATTTTTTTCTTTAAAAATTTCTATTTAAACACAGCTTGGTTGATTTTTCCTGCTCTGCTTTATGGTTACTAGACATACTCATGGAGATTATCAGATATCATAATGGGCAATGATAATAAGAATCACATGGAGCCCAGCAGAGAATATTTGCTCAATACATTTTTGTTAATATATTTAAGAACTTAATATAGTCTCTCAGTGTCTTAGTCCTAGGATGTCTTATTTAAAATACTCCCTGAAAGTTTATTCTGATGTTTATTTTAGCCATCAAACCCTAAAATAATAAATTGGTATATATGAGTCTTATAATCTGTGGTTAGTTTAAAGTGAATGTATTTGCCACTAGTAAAAC
Organism: Macaca mulatta; assembly: GCF_049350105.2. Classification (NCBI taxonomy): domain Eukaryota; kingdom Metazoa; phylum Chordata; class Mammalia; order Primates; family Cercopithecidae; genus Macaca; species Macaca mulatta. Next base: position 59,891,613 of record NC_133410.1, read on the forward strand.
AAAAATACATGATGAAAATGAATTAACATACCTATATAGTAACAATTCTAGCATTAGAATAAGCCTTATAAATAAGTACAATATAGGACTTCAACCTTACTAGACTCCTAATTCTAAATTCTGCTTTTTTAATGAACAGAACTTTCATTCATTTTTAAACCCTAAAATTTAAACCCACACTATTCTTACAAAAATATTCACATGAAATAAAAATTTGCTATTGATTTGTTGTCATATATTATTAATTTTAACAGGATTGTTGGGGAAAAAAACTTTAATTTTCCTTTTTTTATACTTGGTATTTCACAGTATGACCAACAAAAGTTACTAAATTGATGATCTGTGTCATTCTCAATGTAGTATGATAATAGTTCCAATTTATTAATCATTTTAATATGCCAGGAATACTAAGTGTTTTGCATGCATGAACTAAACAATTTTTTAAAAGATAGATATGATCTGGTTAAAAGCACGTCCTCTGGAAAAATGGGGATAATAATATTGCCTCCCTCATAGAGTTTATGGAAGGATTAAAAGAGTTAATAAATTTAAGGCATTTAAAATAATGTATGTCACAAATAAGCCATATATAAATGTTAGTAATTGTTTCTTATGATTATTATTATCCTCCCCCTCATTACAGAAGAGAAAAATCAAGTTTATAGAGTTTAAAATACTTGCCCACTTTTAGCTAACTAAGTAGGTAACAGAGTGGTAATTTCAAATTGTGCTCTTAACTGCCACACCACAGTGCTTTCCTCAACTCTTCTTTCTCTAATGAAGAGATTACATTACATATAACGTAGTATTATTCACATACATAATACAACTTGATACCTAAATAGCGTATTGTATATACTATAATAATTATAGGATATCAGGCATCTCACTCATTATGTCTGGTGGTTTCCCACTGAAACTTGACAAGACCAGCTCCTGAGACATGGCACAGTGTTGACACCATGTTTATACCTCCTGAGATGCAGATGTCTTCTGTTTTTGTGTGCATGTATTGAGTTATTCTGTTTACATTCAGGGAAAGAGTAATTTAGTTGCCACTCAGTGCCACCTGGATTCCTTTACACTGCAAACATTGAAATCTGTGTGTAAGATTGTACAAACCTAGCGTGTTGCCCATCCATATGCAAAATCATCCCTCCCCTTCATTCTCTCTGCCGCTAACTCAGAAGGGGCTTCAAGTCTCAGGTTAATAAACATATATGAATTACAAAATGTTCTGCAACAGTCATTGTGTTCGATACAGGATGTTCATAAATACATTCATGTTTTGCTCATCAATTGGGATACATTCTGAGAAATGCATCATTAGGTGATTTTATCATTGTGTGAACATCATAGGCTGTGCTTACACAAACCTAAATGGTATAGCCTACTACAAGCCTAGGCTATATAGTATAGCCTATTGCTCTTAGGCTAGAAAACTGCACAGCATTTTACTGTGGTGAATACCATAGGAAGTTGTAACACAATGGTAAGTATTTGTGTATCTAAACATATGTAAATGTAGAAAGATATAGTAAAAATATGGTATAAGAGAGTAAAATCGTACACCTGTATAGAGCAGTTACCACAAATGGAGTTTGTAGGACTGCAAGTTTCTCTGGATGAGACGGAATGTGAGTGGTGAGTGAACATGAGTGCCTGGGACATGACTGTACACTTCTTTAGGCTTTGTAAACACTGTACACTTAGGCTACACTAAATTTATAAAAATATTTTTTCTTCAACAAATTAACCTTAGATTACTGTAATTTTTTATTTTTAAACTTTTTAATTTTTAAACATTTTGACTTTTGTAACAACACTTTAAACGCATTGTACAACTGTACAAAAATGTTTTTTCTTTATATCGTCATTCTATAAGCTTGTTTTCTATTTATTTATTTATTCATTTATTTTAGAGATGAAGTCTTTCTCTGTCACCTACACTGTAGTGCAGTGACATGATCACAGCTCACTACAGCCTCAAACTCTTGGGCTCAAGTGATCTTCCTTGATCTTCACTCCAGATGTGTACCATCATGCCCAGCTAATTTTTGAAAACTGTTATTGAGAAGGGGACTCATTTGGTTCCCAGGCTGCTTTCGAACTCCTGATCTCAAGTGATCCCCCTGCCCCAGCCTCTCAGGCTGGGATTACACCTGTGAGCCATAGAGCCTGGCTAATTGTTTTTTGTTTTCTTTTGTATTTTTTATTTTTCACACTTTTCTGTTAAAATTAAGATGCAAAAACTCATATCAGCCTAGGCCTACATGGAGTCAGGATCATCAGTATCACTATCTTCCAACTCCCTGTTTTGTCGCACTAGAAGGTCTTCATGGGCAATAATACGCATGGAGCTGCCATCTCCTATGATAACAGACAGAAGATAACAACTCATACTTCCCGAAGGATCTGTCTGAGACTGTTTCACAGTTAATGTTTTTTCTATAACTAGTAGAAGGAGTATACTCTAAAATAATAATAAAAGGTATAGTTAGTAAATACGTAAACTAGTAACATAGTTGTTTGTTATTCTGATCAAGTATTGTGTACTATACATAATTGTATGTGCTATATACTTTATAGAACTGGCAGTGCAGTGGGTTTGTTTACACCAGCATCCCACAAACATGTCAGTAATACACTGCTTCTTATGACTTTACAACCGTGAGGCAGTAGGAATCACATCACTAGGCAACAGGAATTTATCAGCTTCATTATAATCTTAAGGGACCACTGTCATATATGCAGTCTATGATTGACCTAAATGTTGTTATGTGCTACACTACTGTATATAAGTCACAGAGAATTGCACTTGAAAAGATCACTATGCGGTAGGAGAGGCAGATAAGTAGGCAAATAATTGCAACTATATATTACACATGCTAATATATGTATGCTTCAGTTGCTTGAAGGAGCAGATACATGAGCATGTTAAAACTTCATCATCATCGTTTTCAACTCATCATCTTTGCTAAGGTAGCACTTTGAATTGAGTCTATACCAGTACACTGAAACAGTGATAAATGTTATAATCTCTGATTTCATAGTGTTTTCCAGTTTAGGAAACAAAACCATTTTTAACACTCTGAAATACACACATACACACACACATATGTATCTCTGTGTAATGTGTGTGTGTGTGCGTGTGTGTGCATGTGTGTTACCTGTGAGGAACAGGAAAAACAGAGCTCTGCAAGATAGAAAGGCAAGAGAACATGATTGCGTAGAGTTGTCAGGGAAGGCCCCTCTGAGGAACTGATACTTAATCCAACTCCAGAAGTATAAATAAGTCTTAGTCAGCTGAAAAGGCAGGTGGTGGGAGAGTAGGAGGAAGAAACTACTCAGCTCAACAATTAAATTGCATATTTCTATAGAAGTCCAGTCCTACCATGTATTAGAATATCAGCTTTTCCATGCAGTGGTCTCCTGACACCCTTCACCACTGTTAATCAATGTGACAGAGAACCTCTGACTTTGGGTTGAGGGTGTACTTTGCCCTAATAAAGGGCCAAAGTCATTCTTTTTCAGAGAAGGGAAGACAGTCCACAGCGATCTCTTCTCCTTTCCTGTGTGGGATTCTATTGCATCTCCTCCACTCTCACCTTCCATTATTCTCACATTCAACTCCCAGATGCCCTGAATCCCCCCGCAGAAACCATCACTGCTCCCCGCCAACAGTTCAGCCCATCTCACCCTGTCACTGGCACTGGCTGAAGACACAGCAGGCACTGGGAGACATGGCCTGGGAAACTCTTGTCTTCCCTTCTGGACTGTTATTCAGCATGGAAACAATGAAGAAACAGCCAGGCACTAAGCTTTTACAAAAAGAATGCATTCAAATATTACTTCCGCAATTTTTCCAAGAGTACAAGTAATGGGAAAACAGACCTTGCGTCCCATAGCATACTGGGTAATTGTTGGTGGAGCCTGGCAAATCCCATCTAGAGACTAAGGAATTTGTCCACATTCAGGTGAAATTCAGAAGAGTCATTGCTAGAGAACAAATTAAACTTATTAGCAGCAGAAAACAATTGCAAATAACACACCCTTCACACACAAAGCCACCAAACTCAGTAGGAAGCATTGGTAGTTGCAGCTGGGAGGTTGGAAAGGAAACAGAACTGTCAGGGTCCTGAAGGTGCCTAGTGTGTAATTTGCATGATGACAACAGAGAACTCTATTATTAATACAACACAAAAAAAATTCCTCTTCTGACTCAAGTTCTGTTTCTAACTCTACAAATGTGCTTGTATGTAAGTTGAGGTTGGAGGTCCCAGCCAAGGCAGCTGCCCAGAGCCCTTTTCTTTCTTTCTCTCTCTTTCTTTCTTTCTTTCTTTCTTTCTTTCTTTCTTTCTTTCTTTCTTTCTTTCTTTCTTTCTTTCTTTCTTTCTTTCTTTCTTTCTTTCTTTCCTTTCTTTCTTTCTTTCCTTTCTTTCTTTCTTTCTTTCTTTCTTTCTTTCTTTCTTTCTTTCTTTCTTTCTTTCTTTCTTTCTCTCTTTCTCTCTTTCTTCTTTTTCTTTCTCTCTCTCTCTTTCTTCCTTTCTTTTCTTCCTTTCTTCCTTTCTTTTCTTTCTCTTTCTCTCTTTCCTCCTCTTTCCCCCTCTTTCCCCCTTCCCCCCCTCCTCTTTCTTCTTTATTTTTTTGTAATCTTGGCTGGCCAGAGCCCAAGTCTTCCCAGCAGTATCTTAGTTTCCGCACCGCAGTTCCTTGCTGTCCACTTCAGGCTTCCGGACTGGAAGGACAGCCGGCGATAAAACGCGCCTGGTGAGGCTCAGGAGTCACTGTCCACAGAGACCCAGCCCGACTTTCCCATCGTACTGAGATCCTGCTGGAAACTCTGCTGCAACATGAGCTCCACAGCCCGGTTCTGCCCCTCACGCCCCGTGCTGCTGTTTCTGGGGTTGCTGCTCCTGCCAGTTGTGGTCGCCTTCGCCACAGGTGAGAGCAGAAGCAAGGCTGTGAGGGCCGCCAGCGGCGAGGGGGAGTCCGGGAAGCCCTGGGGCTGGGGAGTCCTCTAGCATCATGATCGCAGCTACACTTAACCGAGCGCCTGCTGACTGTCAGGGCACAGTGACAGGCGCTGCACCTGCACTTCGCACCTGGTCGGCACAACTTCCGTCTGAGGGAGGTATGATTTACGGCTAAGGAAAAGAAGGCTGAAGGTAGTGGAGAAAGTCCCTAAAGTACCTCTGGCTACTCATGGAGTCACCATTCCGTCCCCTCCTCCTCTCTTACCCCCTCCCTTTTCCCCTCAGCTGAAGCTGAAGAAGATGGGGACCTGCAGTGCCTGTGTGTGAAGACCACCTCCCAGGTCCGTCCCAGGCACATCACCAGCCTGGAGGTGATCAAGGCCGGACCCCACTGCCCCACTGCCCAACTGATGTGAGTCCTTGCACTGCATCACTCAGTGCCCCGGCTCAGTGCCTCCTCTGCCCATCCTTCTCCTTTTTAATGCCATCTGCAAACTCAAGAACTGAAGGTCACATCTCTTCTCTTTTCCTTGCCAGAGCCACGCTGAAGAATGGGAGGAAAATTTGCTTGGACCTGCAAGCCCCGCTGTACAAGAAAATAGTTAAGAAACTTTTGGAGAGTTAGTTACTAGCTGTCTAAGTGTGTGCATTTGCTATGTAATATACTTTTTTTTTTTCCAGTTTCAATCTAACTGTGAAAGAACCTCTGATATTTGTGTTATCCTTATGATTTTAAATAAACAAATTAAATCAAGTTGTAGTATAGTCAAAATACTTCTTAATAATAGTGCAAAAATTGTATTGACACATAATTTCATGGAAGAAAAAAATTCCGGTATTTTAAGCAAAAAGTATTTTGAAGGAAGGTTTGAATACTGGTTTTGCTTGGTATTACATGTTGGCTGATACATATTCATGCATTTACATGATTGCAGTACTTTATAGCTACAATTTACCTGGACGATTATTATTACCTTTGCCAATAAATATTAGTAGCACTTATGTATTACTAGATGGCTTTTAAAAAAATTATGTAGGCCGGGCGCGGTGGCTCAAGCCTGTAATCCCAGCACTTTGGGAGGCCGAGACGGGTGGATCACGAGGTCAGGAGATCGAGACCATCCTGGCTAACACAGTGAAACCCCGTCTCTACTAAAAAATACAAAAAACTAGCCGGGCGAGGTGGCGGGTGCCTGTAGTCCCAGCTACTCGGGAGGCTGAGGCAGGAGAATGGCGTAAACCCGGGAGGCGGAGCTTGCAGTGAGCTGAGATGTGGCCACTGCACTCCAGCCTGGGGGACAGAGCAAGACTCCGTCTCAAAAAAAAAAAAAAAAAAAAAAAAAAAAAAAAAAAAATTATGTAAATAAATAAATCTCCACTTTTATGCCCACAAATTCTGGAAACGAGGAGAGGTACTACATACTGATGTTTTTATTCATCCCTCAGGAAGGCACTGCTCCTCTCTAAGGAGAAAGGAAGTTGTTGCAGTGTTGGTATGTTAGTTATCTATGGCTTCTGTAACAAATTAACACAAACTCAGTGGCTTAAACAATACAAATTTATTATCTTGCAATTCTAGGGGGTCACAAATCCCAAGTGGGTTGAACATGCTAAACTCAAAGTATGATCATAACTATGTTTCTTCTGAAGGCTCTAGAAGAGAATCTATTTCCTTTCCTTTCTCAGCTTCTAGAGGCATCTACATTCTTTGGCTTATGGCCCCTCCAATTGATTTTCAAACTGCATCATTCCAACCTCTGCTTCCATTGTCACATCTCCCCTCTCTTCTCTGACCTTTCTGTCTCTAACTCTACCTACCTCTCATAAGGAGCCTTGTGAATACATTGGAACCACTTGGATAATCCAGAAACCATTTCCATTTCTAGATATTTAATACATCTCTGGAGACTTTTTTTTTTTTTTTTTTTTTTTGAGACGGAGTCTGTCTCTGTAGCCCAGCCTGGAGTGCAGTGGCCGGATCTCAGCTCACTGCAAGCTCCGCCTCCCGGGTTCACGCCATTCTCCTGCCTCAGCCTCCCGAGTAGCTGGGACTACAGGCGCCCGCCACCTCGCCCGGCTAGTTTTTGTATTTTTTAGTAGAGACGGGGTTTCACCATGTTAGCCAGGATGGTCTCGATCTCCTGACCTCGTGATCCGCCCGTCTCGGCCTCCCAAAGTGCTGGGATTACAGGCTTGAGCCACCGCACCCGGCCTGTGGAGACTTTTTTTTGCCACATTAAATGACATATTCATAGGTTCCAGAGAGTAAGGCATGGGGATCTCAAGGGTGGGGGGCATTATTCACCCTACCACAATGGGTCAGAAGGCAGAGACTAGCTGAGGAGTGAGAAAGCTGCAGCCATTGCTCATGAGCTAATGTGATTTTTACCCAAGGTGACAATGTTTGTGTAGACACACGATAAAAATTCTAAGAGAAAATAGAATATGGTGCCATTGGTGGTGGAAAGGGTAGGTTTTTAGGATGACAAACTAATTAGGACAAACATAATTTATAGATGCTTAGGAAATGCCAGAATAGCATAGAAAATTCCCACACCCACATTGCAAGTTAGAGAGTACTATTCCCAATATAGAGATGAGCTGACAGTCTCAGGGAGGACAGTGCTCAGCTTGCGAGAGGCTGAGCAGGTAAGTCTGACTCCCGAATTCCTGTTCTTGCTTTCACATTGTTCTGCCTTTCACACAGGCAAGGGGCATGTTAGCTAATTCTTCAGACACGACCTGTCCCATGAACTAGCTCTTGAAGGGGGAGTAGGAATTTGCCAGGGGGATAAAGGGAAGACAGGAACTGTCACCAGATGAATAATGTGTAAAAAGGACACTAGATAATTAGGTCATTTGCATGTTTGGACAATAGTTCATAGTTCTGCATGGCTGGAATATCTATGGAGAGAGAGAGTGAAGCAAGGTCTCTCAACTAGTTTTCACCCCCTTGGTGTTTTTCACCTATGATACAACTTATGCACTGCTACCCATATTATTTATTCAAAACACAGATAGAAATATTTCACTCCCCTGCATAAATCATTCAAGATCCAAAGTCCTTAGCATGGCAGTCTGCACTGTGTCACACTCACTTTCCCACTGTGCCGTAGTTTTCTCATCTGTGAAACAGGGATATTATGAGTGGCTACTTCATAGATGATCATGAGGACCAAAGTCAATCATTGGTGGAATGTTGGTGCCTCATAAATTACTGCTTAAGAATTACCTTGATCTAACTATACTGAGAACACTTTTAAGTTGCCACCTTTATCAGCAAGGGCATGGGAAGACGGCTTTCCTGCTGGGAAAAGCTCAAGTCACACAGTAACTCCCTGTTGTTTCAACAGTCATGGAGTGATAAAGTTTAAATTTACTCAAACTCCTTGTTAGTTGTAAGCAGTCATCAGAAAATGTCCACAAACTAGACACTTACTGCTTAGTCATGGGCTCTATCAATAAAACAAAACCACCAAAGAATATTTTGTTCTTGGAAGCTGTTCTGCATTTTTGCAATTTTTCATTTTTTTCTTCTAAGGATTGTGGTAAAAATAGCTTCTTCTGTAATGTATAAAACATTGAAAGTTTAGTTGGTTTTAAATATATATCCATATTTTTCTCTTTATAAAAGGCAATTCTTATTTATTGCAAAGAGCAGAAAATATAGATGAAATAAAAATATTTTTCATAACCTGTAATTTCACCACTCAATTTTTTATTTTTGAAAATCTTAGTCATTTGATATCCTTGCAAGTTGGACTGCTAGCTTTTAATAAAGTATTTATTTGTATACACCATAAAGAAGAACACTTAGTAATTTACTTAATTATATTCCTATTAGTTAGGGAGCATTGCTGTCCAAATTTTAATAGTATGAAAGCATGTCCCAGGGTAATATAAAATATTTTCCTTGGCTGGAGAACAAATGGCTAACTCATGTGATATTGCATTAACTTATACATATATAGTCCTGTGTATATTTATATTCACTGTGTCTATGTGTATATAAATATATGCATGTTTTTCTATACCTTTATATAAATATATACTCACGCACATAAAACAAGCTTACAATACAATACTTATACCTGCTTTGTACTATGCATCCTGATATTTTATTTTCTATCCTATCCTATCCTACCATATTCCACTTTTTAAAAGATGTTGGCCACAACTCTATAAAATGATTTTATAACCCACTGATGGATCATGATGTGTAGTTTAAAAGCACTAATATAGTCCATTGATTAAAAAGTTAGGTGCTGATGGTCCATGTTGGAGTCCACACTCCAAACAAGATGCATGGGGAGTCATTAAGAACAGGATGCTGAGGACCAACTGAATAGTTAAATCTCCTGGTCTGTAGTTTTCCTTCAATTTCAATCTCCATCCCTGACTTAGGGTTGGAATCTCTGGGAAACCCATGAAAAATAGCTTCTGTGGTAAAGATGTCACACCAAACAGGATGTTGTCTGGACTGTTGGGATTCTAAGTCCTTTTCACCTGGGGCTACCATTTATATTCATTAGCCATCTACTTCAGTCATGTACATTCTAGTTGCTTCCTAATGCAAACTTAATAGAGGACTGAAAATACATTGATTTCTGGGAAGACTTGGATAAAAAGCAAGCATGTTCACAATTAATGGACTTAAGTAGCTGTTTTATGCTTATTCCCTTTCTCCATATGGCTCTTTTCCCTGTGAGTCCTGTAGATGCTGGCATTAGCCCAGTGAGCTTTTGAGTAAGTTTGGGTTATATCTCAACTTTGATTCTGTGTGACCCCAAGTCTCCTCAGTTTCCTTATCTGCAAAATAAGGACAATAAGGTCCACTTCATAGGGCTCTTGGAAGGAATACATCACATTTGTAATAGGACCCAGCATGAATTCTGACTCAGAATTGGAACCTAGTAAGTAAATAGGACTTTTATTCCCTTTCCTTGGAGTTTCACCACCAGAATGTATAAGGTTTCCAATAGTGACAGCCACAATCTGTGAGCTAGCAAGCAACCTGTTGAGAACACAACCAACAAGAACTTCCCCTGCTCAGAATCACAATCAAAAGCAGACAACGAGTTAAGAAGATTTTAACATGATAGACCAAGATGATATTTTCCACTTACAGTAACAAATAAAAGAAAATTAAATACCAAAACCACAATGTTGATGGGCTGTTTATGATGGCCGATTAAAACCATTTTATGCCTGCCTCCTCCACTTAGAAAAACCAGAGACAGTGACAATATGAGTACATTATTCAAGAGATGATGCTGGAATTCAGCAGAGAAGTAGCAGGAGAAACTAAAAGCTGAGAGGAAGGAGAGGCAGCCTCCTTTCCCAGAATAGGCTGGGAGCTGGGAGTGACTTCCTAACGCAGAGAAGGGGCAAGTAATATACTTCTAGCGGTTCATATCCCTACTGTGAAATAGTATAACCCTCGCCATGAGAGAGCCCTTTGACCCTCCCAAACCCTGAAACTAACATGAAGACCAGCCAGGAGACTGCAGGATGGAACTGCTCCAGGGAGGGAGCTCACACTAGGTTCCACATTCTTTCTGAGACCTAAGTGGCTACAGCAACTAGCTTCTGCCAACTTCATGCTATCCTGGGACTCAGCAGTGCTGGGACTGGAGCATTATCAAAACTTGGCTTGTCACTGCTGGGACAGGAGAGCAAGTAGGGATCACTGTCCTTGCCGGGGCTAGGAAGTGAGCTAGGCCTGAGAGGCACCAACTGATGCCAGGAAGTGAGTGATCTGAGGTGGGGTCATGAGGTGAGTGAAAGCTGCTGCTGGGACTTGGTTGCAAGCTGAGTGAGGGCTCTTGAAGCCAGGGTAGGGGAGGTAAATCCCATAAGGACTAGGGTTTGAAGGGGTTGCATGTTCCCCATCTGCCAGCACAAGGATGTGACCAAAGGGATGCCTCACCCTCTTCAGTGGCAAGACCTCAACAAAGCTGCTTCTACCCCTGCCCATACACTCTGCCCGGGACCTGAGAATTGCTCTGCTCTTGCCCGCCATGTCTAGTGCCTACTCTCACCATCAGGGTGCCTGAGCACAAGCTATCCAACCTAGCCGCACCCCCACCTCTTCACCAAAGCACATAGCTTGGGGTCCCGGAGACTGTCCAACCCTATCCACCACCCTGGGAACTTAAGTAACTCTTCCAGGGGCCTGGGGTGTGGTCTAAACTCCTAGCTTCTACCACCTCAACTGGCATCTACCTCCCAAATGGATATCCTGTGGGCCTGGATACTGGTGCACCCAGCCCACTGTAGCCACTGCCAACATCAACACACACTGCTAGGGACCCAGACAATCTTCTTTCCAGTGCTACTTTGAATGCCCATGTCACGCCAACTGCCCCGAGGCCTGAGAACCTGCCCACCAACTGATGTACCATTGCCACTACCGACCTCCAAGCATGCTGCCTAGAGGCCCAAGAATTAACACACTGGTAAAAACCAAGACATGTAGCAGTGTCCACTTCCCTAGGGCATAAAGATAGGCATACTCAGCCAACTGCTACCACCGCTGTGTCCTAAAGACTGGCCCATAAAACATACTAGTCCACAGCAAAATTTCACCAGTCTCCGTTAATGACTGCACCCTAACTCATGAAGGAAATCACAAATACTACCAATGTTGTTTACAGCCAAATAAATCACCCAGAGACTATGTTACTGTGTACCCAGAATCACAGCCAAAGTGCCCTGCCCACTGAATACCATAGATACATCTTCAGAAAAAAGTCCTCCTCTACTAAATGTCAAAACAGAAAGAAGGAACTGTTGTACTACATGTGTGGACGTCAATGTAGGCAGGCTGGAAACATAAAAAGCAAGAAAATGTGACATCTCCAAAGGAACACATTAATTATCCAGCAATAGATCTTTTTTTTTTTTTTTTTTTTTTTTTTTTTTTTTTTTTTCCTGAGATGGAGTGTGACTCTGTTGCCCAGGCTGGAATGCAGTGGCATAATCTCTGTTCACTGCAGCTCCACCTCCTGGATTCAAGCAATTCTCCTGTCTCAGCCTCCCCAGCAGCTGGGACTACAGGCATGTGCCACTGTGCCCAGGTAATTTTTGTATTTTTAGTAGAGATGGGGTTTCACCATGTTGGCCAGGCTGGTCTTGAACTCCTGACCTCAGGGGATCTGCATGCCTTGGCTTCCCAAAGTGTTGAGATTACAGTCATGAGCCACCATGCCCGGCCAATAGATGTTAATCAAAAAGAAAATTTCATTTCCCAATAAAGAATTCAAAATATTGCTTTTTTCAAAATATTGATTTTTTTTTCTTTCTTTTTTTTTTTCTGAGACAGGATCTCACTGTGTTGCCCAGGGCTGGAGTACAGAAGTGTGATTTCAGCTCACTGCAACCTCCAACTCCTGGACTCAAGCAATCCTCTCACCTCAGCCTCCCAAGTATCTGGGACTACAGGCATGTGCCATCATGCTTGGCTAATTTTTTTTTTCTTTTTTTGTAGAGGTAGGGTTTCACCATGTCACCTATGCTGGTCTCAAACTCCTGAGTCTGAGAGATCCACTCACCTCAGCCTCCCGAAGTACTGAGGTGTGAGCCATAATGCCCGGCCAAAAACATTGATTTTAAGGGAATCTCAGTGATATTCAAGAGAATTCTGAAAAATAATACAAAGAAACTTTTAAAAATTCAGAATATGAATGAGAAATTTATCAGAGATAGATATTTTCAATAGGAACCAAATAAAAAGTTTAAAAATGAAGAATCCATTAAAGGAAATACAAAAGACATTTGAAAGGGTCAACAGTAGACTAGATCAAGCAGAAGAAAGAATCTTAGAATTTGAAGATAGGTCTCTTGAAATAATCCAGTCAGACAAAAGTAAAGAAAAAATAATAAAAAAGAAAAAGCAAAGCCTCTGTGACATTTGGGACAACATAACATGACAAGATAAACAAATTATCAGTATTACTAAGGGTGAAGAAACAAAGATTAGAAAATCTATTTAATGAAATAATAGATGAAAATTTCCAAAGTCTAGCAAGAGATTTTGACATTTAGATACAGGTGGCTGAAAGAATCCAGGTAATACAATGCAAAAAGGTATTCGCCATGGCTGTCTAACATGAAAGTTATTTTTTTACTTTTTAATAACAGTCATTCAAACTTGTGTGAGGTGGTGTCATATTGTTGGTTTGATTTTCATTTCTCTAATGTTTAGTGATGCTGAGCATTTTTTCATATGCTTTTCAGCCACATATATATCTTTTTTTGAAAAGTGTCTGTTTATGTCATTTACCCACTTTTTAAGGGGGTTGTTTGGTTTTTGCTAGTAAATTTCTTTAAGTTCCTTTTAGATTCTGGATATTAGACCTATGCACAGTTTGCAAATATTTTCTCCTATTCTGTGTAATGTCTGTTTACTCTGTTGACAGTTTCTTTGCTGTGCAAAAGCTCTATTTTAATTAGATCCCATTTGTGAATTTTTGCTTTTCTTGCAATTGTTTTTGGTGTCTGTCACAAATATTTTCCCATTCCTATTTCCTGAATGGTATTGAATTTTATCTTCCAGGGTTTATATAGTTTTAGGTTTTATATTTAAGTCTTTAACCCATCTTGAGTTGATTTTTCTATCTGGTCTAATGAAGGAGTTCAGTTTTGATCTTCTGCATATGGTTTGCCAATTATCCCAGTACAACTTATTGAATAGGGAGTCATTTCACCATTGCTTGGTTTTATCAGGTTTGTCAATGATCCAATGATTTTAGATGTGCAGCACTATTTCTGGCTCTCTATTCTGTTCCATTGGTCTATATGTTTTGTTTTGTTTTTTAAACCAGTACCAGACTGTCTTGGTTAGCATAGACTTATAGTATAATTTAAAGTCAGGCAACAAGCTACCTCCAGCTTTATTATTTTTGCTTAGGGTTACCTTGGCTATCCAGGCTCTTTTTAGCTTTTATATAAATTTTAAAATAGTTTTTCCTAGTTGTATGAAGTAAGTCATCGGTAGTTTGACAGAAATAACACTGAATTTGTACATTGCTTTGAGCAGTTCAGCCATTTTAACAATATTGATTCTTCCTAACAATGAGCATGGAAAGTTTTTCCATTTGTGCCATCTCTGATTTCTTTGAGCAGAGTTTTGTAATTCTAAGTGTAGAGATCTAATAGTATTCCTAGGTATTTTATTCTTTTGTGGCAATTGTGAATGGGATTGCACTCCTGATTTGGCTTTCAGCTTGACTGTTGTTGATGTACAGGAATGTTAATAGTTTTCACAATTGATTTTGTATCCTGAGATTTTGCTGAAGTTGTTTATCAGCTGAAGGAGATTTTGTGCCGAGATTATGAAGTTTTCTAGATTCAGAATCATGGCATCTACAAACAGGGATAGTTTAACTTTCTTTCTTCCTATTTGGATGCCTTTTTTTCTTTCTGTTGCCTGGTCAATACTATGTTAACTAAAAGTGGTAAGACAGGGCATCTTTGTGTTTGTTTTAAAGGAGAATGCTTCCAGCTTTTGCTCATTCAGTGTGATGCTGACTGCGGGTTTGTCATAGATGGCTATTATTATTTTAAAGTATGTCCTTTCAATGTCTATTTTATTGAGGGTTTTTAGTATGAAAAGATATTGAATTTTATCAAAAGCTGTTTCTGCATCTATTGGAATAATCATGTGGGTTTTATCTTTAGTTCTGTTTATGTGATGAATCACATTTATTTGATTTTCATATGTTGACCCATCCTTTATCCCAAGGATAAAGCCTACTTGATCATGTTGTATAAGCTTTTTGATGTGCTGCTGGATTTGGTTTGCCAGTATTTTGTTGAGGATTTTTGTATCAATGTTCATCAAAGATATTGACCTGAAGTTTTCTTTTTTTGTTGTGTCTCTGTCAGGTTTTGGTATCCAACTGATGCTGGCCTCATAGAATGAGCTAGAGAGGAGCTCCTTTGTCAATATTTTTGGAATAATTTTGGTAGAAATGGTAACGGCTCTTCTTTACACATATGGTAGAATTCTGCTGTGAATCTGTTGGGTCCTGACTTTTTTTGATTGGTTGACTTTTTGTTACTGATTTGATTTTGGAACTTATTATTGGTATGTTCAGGGATTAACATTTTTCCTGGTTTAGTCTTGGGAGGGTGTGTGTGTCCAGGAATTTATCCATTTCTTCTAGATTTTCTAGTTTATATGCATAGAGGTGTTCATAGTAGTGGATGATTTTTCTTTCTGTATTTCTGCAGGGTCAGTGGTAATGTACCCTTTGTTAATTCCAATTGTATTTATTTGGGTCTCCTATCTTTATTACTCTACCTAGTGGTGTATTTATTTTATTAATGTTTTCAAAAAAACAACTTCTAGATTTCTTGATCTATTGTATGGTTTTCTGTGTCTCAATTTCTTTCAGGTCAGCTTTAATTTTGGTTATTTCTTGTCTTCTGCTCTCCCTGGGGTTGATTTGCTCTTGCCTCTGTATTTCTTCTGGCTGCAATGTTAGGTTGCTAGTTTGAGATCTTTCTAACTTTTTGATGTAGGCATTTAGTGCTATAAATTTCCCTCTTAATACTGTCTTAGCTGTGCCCCAGATATTCTGGTATGTTTTATTTTTGTTTTCATTACTATTAAAGAACTTCTTGATTTTTGCTTCAGTTTCATTATTTACTACAAAGTCATTCAGGAGCAGATTAATTTCCATGTAATTTTCTGGTTTACAGTGACTTTCTTTGTATTGATTTCTATTTTTATTGTGCCATTGTCTGAGAATGTGGTCGGTTTTGTTTCTTTTGTTTCAAGTGTTTAAAATATGTTGAGGGTTGTTTTATGTCTGATTGTGTAGTTGATTTTAGAGTATGTGCCATGTGGCAATGAAAAGAATACATATTCCATTGTTTTGGTTGAAGAGTTTTCTAGATGTCTATTTAGTCTGTTTGGTCAAGTGTTGAGTTCAGCTTCTAAATATCTTTGTCAATTCTCTGCCTCAATGTTCTAATACTGTAAGTGGATTGTTGAAGTCTCCCACTATTATTGTGTGACAATCTAGGTCACCTTGTGGGTCTCCAAGAACTTTATCAATCTGGGTGGTCTTGTGTTGGGTGCATATATATTTAGTATAGTTACATCTTCTTGTTGAATTGAATCTTTTACCATTATGTATACCCTTCTTTGTCTTTTTAGATTTTTGTTGGTTGAAATTCTATTTTGCCTGAAATTAGGATTACTACCCCTGCTTTTTTCTGTTTTCCATTTGCTTGGTAGATTTTTCTTCATGCCTTTATTTTGCACCTGTGTGTGTCACTGCATGTGAGATGTGTCTCTTGAAGACAGCATACCAATACATCATGGTTCTTTAACCAGTTTGCCATTCTGTGCCTTTTAATTAGGGCATTTAGCTCATTTACATTCAAAGTTAGTGTTAATATGTATGGATTTGATCCTGTCATCATGTTTTTAGCTGGTTCTTATGCAGACTTGTGTGCTTGCTTTATAGTGTCACTCGTCTGTGTACTTAAGTGTGTTTTTGTAGTGGCTAGTAAGAGTATTTTCTTTCCATATTTAGAGCATCTTTCAGTACCTCTTCTTAGGCAGGTCTGGTGGTAATGAATTCCCTCAACATTGCTTCTCTGAAAAGGATCCTATTTCTCTTTCACTAATGAAGATTAGTTTAGTTGGATATGAAATTCTTGGTTGGAAATTTTTTCTTTAAGAATGTTGAATATAGGCTCCCAATCTCTTCTGGCTTGTAGAATTTCTGCTGAAAAGTCCACTGTTAGCCTGATGGGATTCTCTTTGTAGGTGACCTTACCTCTCTCTCTATCTGCCTTTAACTTTTTTTAATTTTATTTTGATATTGGAGACTGTCAAGATTATGTGTTTTCCAAGTTTCTTGCTTTCTCTCTGGCTCTTTTGGGGACACCAATAAGTCATAGATTTGGTCTCTTCATATTATTCTATATCACTCTGATATTTTGTTCATTCTTTTTTATTCTTTTTGTTTTATTTCTGGCTGAGTTATTTCAGAGTCAACCTTCAAACTCTGAGATTTTTTCCTCCACTTGATCTATTCTGCTGCTAATACTTGTGACTGCATTATAAAATTCTTGTAGTGTATTTTTCAGCCCTATCAGATGATCTTTTTAAAAATACGATTTAATCTATTAGCTCCTGTATTATTTTATTGTGATTGTTAGATTTTTTGTATTGAATTTTAATGGTCTCCCAAATCTTGATGATCTTCATTCCTATTCATAATCTGATTTCTATTTTTGTCATTTCAACCATTTCAGCCCAGTGAAGAATCCTTGCTCAGAAACTAGTATAGCCATTTGCAGGGAAGAAGACACTCTGGCTTTTTTGAGTTGCTAGAGTTCTTTTATTTGTTCTTTCTCATCTGTGTGGATGGGTGTACCTTTAACTTGGTATAAATTGAGGACCACTAGTAGACTTTTTTTTTTAGATGTTTTCAGAGGGCCAGAGTTTTTTGCAGGGTCTTTATTTTTAGCTGAATTCCTGTCATTGATATCACAGGGAGGTATAATAACAAATTATTTTTGGTGTTGAAGTTTTGGGCTGCAGTCTGGTAGGTGGTACTTAGTGTAATGGCCACTAGGTAAGCTTTTTCTCAGTCACGTGGCTTCTCTGTGTTTCCTCTTGATTATAGCCATGCTCCTTCTCAGCACGCTGAAGGTGAGAGCTCCTCTCTTACTCAAATGCTGGCTCAAGATGACAATTTAACACTCCTGGGCTGCATATCTCAGCTCTGGGGCAATGTCAGGCTTTATGTTCCCTCCCAAGCTTAGAGGTAACAGGGGAAAGGAAATTAGCAGTGGTTGTGATAAAAGTCTTTCACTTATCTTTTGGGGCTCCACCCAGAGAGATGTGGAGCTGCTATCAGTGAGTGTGATCAACCTTCAACCTGGGTTGAGGCAGCTGTACTGTGAGCCCAAGCCAGGGAGGCATACCTTGTGACAAGTGGGTGGGAGGGACAAAGGGGAGACAGACCAGTAACCTCTCCGTAGGGCAACTAAAGCTTGCTCAAGGTGTGGATGAAGCACTAAGGGTCTTTGCTCATTCCCCAGGGCAAGGGCAGTACCACTGCAGCAGCAGTGGTAGAGGGGCTTTCAGTAGCCTCTGGGAGCTCCACCTCTGAGAACCATATAGCCACAGTTCCTGGGAGTGTTCAGGCAGGGGGTGAAGTGGCTGCACTGCTAACCTGAGCTGAGGACCCCCCTTGTTGGGGATGTGGGGATTGAGGGTTTACAGGGAGGAGAGACTGGGTTCCTCTCTGTATGGTGACTACGGTGTACTATAAGCTTAGGTGAAGCCCTCAGGCTCACTGTCTTCCCCAGCCTGTGAGCAGAAGAGACAGAGCATTGTTGTGACAGTGGCAGAAAGGAACATTGATTGCCTCTTGGAGCCCCTTCCCAGGAAATTCAGTACCAGTGGGTTTTCTCAGCTGTTTGTGGGGCATCTAAATTGTGGACCTGAGCAGGGGGCCCTGCCTGCTGAAGAGAGGGTGCTGGGGACTCACAGGGAAGACAGACTGAACTCCTCTCAGTATGGTGGCTGTGGAGTGCTCAGGTGCCAGTGAAGTGACTAGGCCCTTTGTTCCTTCCCCAGCCCAAAGGTGGTTGGTTAGGATGGTACTACCGCAGCTGCAATGGCCAACAGGTTGTGGGTTGACTCTGAGATTTCCTCCTCAGAGAAATGCTGAGCTGCCTCCAACTGAAGTGTTCAAGTAGAGGCAGGGTGGTCATGCTGGAGTCTAAGGTTAGGAGGCCTCACCAGTTAAGGAGAAGTTGGGATGAGAACCTGCATGTAGAAGAGTCTGGCCACTTTTTGATGAAGCAGCTGCACTGTGCTGGGGTTACGTGCCAGTCCCTCTTCACCACATACTCTCTGGAGCCTGAAGGCAACAATAGTGAGGGCTGTGAGAAAGCAAAGGTGGCAGCCTACCACTCCCTTTAGGAGCTCTGTCCCATGAAAATGCAGAGCTGCTACTAACCTGAGAGCCCCAATGGGAAGTGGTTGGAGTCCCAGGTTGGGAGCTCCCATCCACTGAAGATAAATGTGGGAGTCTGGCCATTTTTCTGTGGGACAACTGTGCTGTGCTGGGGGTTTGCGCTAGGCCCTAGTCACTGGAGGCTCTCCAAAGCCTGCAGGCAACAACAGTGAGGGCTGCAAGACAGGAAAGTTGCTGCCCCCTTGCCCTGGAGCTCTGTCCTGGGTAAGTTCAGAGCGGCTACTGGCCTCAGAACCCCAGTGGTGGGAGGCTGGAGTCCTAGGCCAGTGGGTATCATCCTGTGAGGTGCAGTGGAAGTAAGGCCTGTAGATAGTTGCTGCTCAAACCCCTGGATTTGGCTCCTTTCCTGGATGTGCATAAAGGAGCTTAACCTCCCCCTTTGCCAGAGCTGAAGCCACTAATGCTGGGATGCCTAGGAATCAAAGGCTTTTGGTACTTTGGCTATGTCTCAGCAGTGGCTCTGCTGAGACTCCCATAGCTTTGCATATCAGTCTGAAGGTTTTGGTGGGATGAGTTCGCAAGGGCATCTCCTGAGACCAGGACTTGCAAAGGTCTATGGACCAAGTGCGTGTCCCAGGGTTTCTCACTCTCTCACCATTTCCCAGTGGTGGGGGAGCTTCCTCTGGCTCCATGCCACTGTCAGGTAGGCATTCATCTATTCTTTCTCCTCTCTGTTCTCCTTGGGTTGAGTTGTTTGTTTGATGAATCCTAGTGTGCCCACCTGGGTGTTTCAATTGAAGATGTAGTATTTATTCACCACTTTTTCTTCTCTTTGTGAAAGTAGTGCATACTAACTGCTTCTAGTCAGCCATTTTGGCCATCACGTAAACTAAAACTTTTTAAGAATATTTTCCCTCCCCCTTAACATTGAGAAATGGCAGGTTAATTGAATGGATTTGATCTCCTTGACAGGTAATATTTTCATAGATGTGAGTTTTATATCCATTCACATAAGTACTTCTGTGGCTTTTTAGATCCTTTTAAAGTTAGAGGGAAAAAAGAAGGTAAACAAGACTCATGGAGACCTGGTATCTCACAGTAAAACTGGATTATTTCAATTACTGCACTTCTAAACTCTCTGTATCATACTTCTTTTCCATACTGAGTATTGAAAGGATGAATCAATCTTCATTTACGAACAATAAAAGAAAGATATGATGGAATATGAATATGGTTGCAGGATAATATACAGTCACAAAACATTTACAACAGCAAGTTGAAAGCATTATATTGTTTTATGTGTCAGAGCATCTGGACATTTTGTTGGTGTAGGAGTTTGTCCTTACAGAAAGTATTAAGCTATTTCATCAGACGTAAACGTCTTATGACCATGGGTCATGACTGGTAAAGAATGTGCCTTGCTAGTATCAGGGCACCTGAACGTTTTCTTGTTGTAGGAGTTTGTCCTTACAGCATTATTAATCTCCTTCATCAGCCATAAGCATCTTACGACCATCGGTCATGTCTGACAAGGAATGTGCCTTGCTAATTTTAAGATGGAGATGATTTTAAAATGGTGTGACCGTGGGTCTCCTATGCTTCCCAAACAAATCATCAATAACAATATATAAGACATAAATAAAGGATCAAAGAATGTATAAACAACCAGAAAACAATTAACAATTTGACAGGGCCTCACATATCAATAATAACCTTGAACACAAGTGGATTAAATTCTTCTGTTAAAAGATATAGAGTGGCTGAATGTAATTAAAAGCATGATCCAACTATATACCACTTACAAGAAAATCTCCTTACTGGTAAAGACACATACAGACTAAAGTAAAGAGATGAAAAAACATATTCCACACAAGTGGAAACAAAAAGTGAGCAGGAGTAGCTATATTTATGTAACATGGACTTTTAGTCAAGAACAGAAAAAAAAAGTGAAGAAAACCATTATATGACAAAGGAATTAATCCAGTGAAAGAATATAACAATTCTAAATATATATATATATATATCACTATATATATAACACTACATATATATATATATATATCTGCAACACTAGAGCACACAGATTCATAACGCAAATATTACTAGTGCTAAAGAGAGGATGAAAACATAATAGTGGGGTCTTTACCACCTCATATTAGCATTACGTGGATCATCTAGATGGAGAATCAAAAAATAAATATTGGATTTAAACTATATTTATGTCATATGAACCTAAGAGACCTTTACAGAAGACTCCAACAGTAGCAGAGTACATTCTTTTATCAGCACGTGGAACATTCTCCAGAATGGAACATATGTTAGGTCACAAAATACATCCCAACAAATTGTTAAAAGTCAAAATCATATCAAATATCTTCACAGATTAAAATGGAATAGAATTGAAAATCAATACAAAGAAGAACACTGGAAATAACACAAACACATGGAAATTAAACAGCATGCTCCTAAATGACCACTGGGTAGAGAAAACAGTTAAAATGAAAATTTGAAAATTTAAAAATTCCACGAAAAAAAATGAAGATGGAAATACAACATACCAAAACCTGTGGTATATAGCAAAAGCAGTGCTAAGAGGCAAGATTATAACAACAAATGCCTATATTAAAAAGGAGTAATTGGGAGGGCAAGATGACCGACTAGATGCAGCTGGGTCAAACAGCTCCCACTGAGGAACTGAGATGACTAGCATGCTCCTAACATATCTGCAGAGGGAAGGAACAGAGTATGGGTGGATAGAAGACACAGAAGCTGGATTGAAGGGGGAGAAAGCTGGGAACCCTGAATGGGGCCACAGCACACCCAGACTCCTTCCTAGCTCCCAATGGCTCCAGGAGAATGGGTGAGTTGAACTGGTAAGGAGCAACCTGCTTTCCCCACAGGTGTCTGGAAACCCAGTAGGAGGAGACCACTTTACCATCACAGACACTTGAGTTGGCAGGGAGAGTTGCTTAGAGAAGTGGTAGGGGCAGCAAGTCAGCTGATGTGGAGCCCAGAAGGTTTGGTGCCGGAGTATCTGTAGCAGAGCACAGCCAGTGATGGTCATCCCTCTAGGCCTGACTTGCTCCTATAGGAGACTTTAGCCCTAGTGGAACTGTCAAGTCCTGATGGCAGATAGGGCTGGTCCAATCTGAGCACCTCTTGGTCTGCTGACCTCTCCCAGGACCCTGACTGACTATAGCTGCTTTCAGGGAAGCCTTGCATGCCCTGGAGGCCCACCTCATAGCTTCTGCACTGGCAAACTCATGCCTGACTGGCGAAGAGCTACAGCAAAGCAACCCCTACAGCCACACACCAGCCTGCATGCTCCCTCCCCATACTGAAGCTTCCTGGACGTCCATTGCTACTCCCCACATTGCTTTCCTGGTGCCTGCCTGCAGGTGGCAGATTTTGCTTTCCTTGTCCTGCCAGTGCACAGGGATACATACGGTCCACACCCCTCCCAGTGTTGACCACCATTACAGACTGAGTCTTGCTGGGGACAGAGACAGCCAGTCCCAGCCCCACCAGTGATCTGTTCTTGTGCTAACACCACACAGAGAACAATAAATCCTTCTCTGCCCTGAGAAACCATTTCTACTTACAGGGCATAGAGAAGGCACACAGACCTGCGCTCGCCAGTGCCCTGCACTTAAGCCAACATCACTGGAAGATAAGCCCACAAATATGAGAAAGAATCAGTCCAAGAACTCTGAAAATTCAAAAAGCCAGAGTGCCTTCCTTCCTCTAAGCAACCATATCAGCTCTCCAGCAAGGGTTCTGAACAGGGCTGAAATGACTTAAACAACAGAAATATAACTCAGAATATGGTTAAGAAGAAAGATCATTGAGCTATAGGAATATGCTGAAACATAATTCAAGAAAGCTACAAATCACGATAAAGCAATGCAGGAGCTGACAAACAAAAATGACCAGTATAGAAAAGAATGTAACCAATCTGATGGAGCTGAAAACTCACTACAAGAATTTCATAATGCAATCATAAGTATTAATAGCATAA
This sequence comes from Macaca mulatta, assembly GCF_049350105.2. NCBI lineage: Eukaryota > Metazoa > Chordata > Mammalia > Primates > Cercopithecidae > Macaca > Macaca mulatta. The sequence continues at coordinate 59,914,559 of NC_133410.1, forward strand.
TAGACCAAGGAGAGGAAAGAATCTCAGGGCTTGAAGACTGGCTTTCTGAAATAAGAGTCAGACAAGAATAGTGAAAAAATAATGAAAAGGAACAAACAAAATCTCTGAGAAATATGGAATTATGTAAAGAGACCCAATCTGTGAACTCATTGATGTCCCTTAAAGAGATGGAGAGAATGAAATCAACTTGAAAAATATATTTCTAGATATAATCCATAAGAACATCTCCAACATAGCTAGAGAGGACAACAGTCAAATTCATGAAATGCCTCAGTAAGATACTTCACAAAAAGATGAACTCCAAGACACATAATCATCAGATTCTTCAAAATCAAAATGAAGCAAAAAATGTTCAAAGCAGCTAGAGAGAAAGGTCAGATCAACTACAAAGGGAAGTCCAACAGACTAACAGTGGACGTGTCAGCAGAAACCATACAAGCCAAAAGAGACTGAGGGTCGATATTCAACGTTTTTAAAGAAAAGAAATTTTAACGCAGAATTTTATACCTGGCTAAACTGAACTTCATAAGTGAAGGAGAAACAAAATTCTTTTCAGAGAAGCAAATTCTGAGGGAATTCATTACCACCAGACCTCCCCTACAAGGGCATGTGAAGGAAGCACTAAATATGGAAAGAAAAGACCATTATCAGCCTTTACAAAAACACACTGAAGTATACAAACCAGTGACACTATAAAGCAGCCACATCAAGAACTATTCTGGGCATAAACAAGTCTGAATAATAACCAGCTGAAAACATGATGACAGAATCGAATCCACACATATCAACACTAAACTTGAATGTAAATGAGTTAAATTCCCCACTTAAAAGGTGCACAGTGGCAAGCTGGATAAAGAACCAAGACCCATTGGTACACTGTTTTCAAGAAAACCATCTCACATGCAGTGACATGGATAATCACTACCAAGCAAATGGAAAACAGAAAAAAGCAGGGATAGAAATCCTAATTTCTGATGAAACAGACCAACAAAGATCAAAAAAGACAAAGAAGTGCATTACATAATAGTAAAGGATTCAATTCAACAAGAAGATGTAACTGTCCTAAATATATATGCACCCAACACAGAAGGACCCAGACTCATAAAGCAATTCTTAGAGATCTACAAAGAAACATAGACTCCCACAAAATAATAGTGTGAGACTTCAACACTCCACTGAGAGTATTAGATTGAGACAGAAAATTAACAAATATATTCAAGACCTAAACTCAGTACTGGATCAAATGGAACTCATAGACATCTACAGAATTATCCACCTCAAAATAACAGAATATGCATTCTTCCTATTGCCACATGGCACGTACTCTAAAATCAATCACATAATTGGAAGTAAATCACTCTTCAGCAAATGCAAAAGGGCTGGAATCAAAGCAAACTATCTCTTGGACCACCACTGTAATAGTCTGTTCTCATGCTGCTAATAAAGACATACCCAAGACTGGGTAACTTATAAAGAAAAAGAGGTTTCATGGACTCACAGTTCCACATGGCTGGAGAGGCCTCACAATCATGATTGAATACAAAGCAAGAACAAAGGTTTGTCTTACATGGAAGCAGGTAAGAGTGTGTGTGCAGGTGAACTTCCCTTTATAAAACTATCAGATCTCATGAGACTTATTTACTATCACAAGAAATGGGATAAATTGGCCATAATAAAGGAGCTGCAGGCTCCACACAAGTTTGAAATCCAATAAGGCAGTCATTACACCTTGAAGTTCCAAAAAATCTCCTTGACTCAATGTCTCACATCTAGGTCATACTGACTCAAGAGGTGGATTCCCATGGTCTTGGACAGCTCTGACCCTGTGACTTTTCAGGGTACAGCTCCCCTCCCAGTGATTTAATGGGCTGGTGTTGAGTTTCTGTGGCTTTTTCAGGCACACAGCACATGCTGTCAGTGTATCTACCACTCTGGGGTCTGGAGAACAGTGGTCCTCTTCTGACAACTCCCCTAGGCAGTGCCCCAGTGGGGATTCTGTGTGGTCGCTCGAACCCCACACTTACCTTCCATACTGCCATAGCACAGGTTCTCTATGAGGGCCCTGTCCCTGCAACAAATTTCTTCCTGAACATTCAGATATTTCCATACATCCTCTGAAATCTAGGTGGAGGTTCCCAAACTTCACTTCTTGACTTCTGTGCACCACAGGCCTAACACCACATGGAAGTTGCCAAGGCTTGGGGCTTGCACCGTCTGAAGCCATGGCCCAAGCTGTACCTTGGCCCCTTTTAGCCACAGCTAGATTGGCTGTCACAAGGAACCAAATCCCTAAGCTTCACACAGCACAGGGTGGGGGGTGCCCAGACCTGGCTCAAGAAACCATATTCCCCTCCTAAGTCTCCAGACCTGTGATGGAAGGGGCTGCTGTGAAGGCTTCTGCCATGCCCTGGAGACACTTTCCCCATTGTTTTGGTGATTAGCATTTGGTTTAAAGTTACTTATGCAAATTTCTCCAGCTGGCTTGAATTTCTTCTCAGAAAATGAGTCTTTGTTTTCTATTGCATTGTCAGGCCGCAAATTTTCCAAACTTTTATGCTCTGCTTCCTCTTGAACACTTTGCCACTTAGAAATTTCTTCCAGTAGATACCTTAAATCATGTCTCTCAAATTCAAAATTCCACAAATCTCTAGGATAGGAGCAAAATTTTGCCAGTCTCTTTGTACAGCAAGAGTCTCCTTTGCTGTACTTCCCAAGTTCCTCATCTCCATCTGACACCACCTCAGCCTGGACTTTATTGTCCATATCACTACCAGCATTTTGGTCAAAGCCATTCAACAAGTCTCTTGGAAATTCCAAACTTTCCCACATCTTCCTGTCTTCTGAGCCCTCCAAGTCTGTAGGAATTTCCAAACTTTCCCACATTTTCCTGTCTTCTTCTGAGTCCTCAAAACTGTTCCAACCTCTGCCTGTTACCCAGTTCCAAAGTTGCTTCCACATTTTCAGGTATCTTTACAGCAGTGCCTCACTCACAGTTATGATTTACAGTATTAGTCTATTCTCACTCTGCTAAAAAGACATACCAGGCCAGGTGCAGTGGCTTACACTTGTAATCTCAGCACTTTGGGAGGCTAAGGTGGGCATATCACTTGAGGTCAGGAGTTCAAGGCCAGCCTGGACAACATGAGAAAACCCCATCTCTGCTAAAAAAAAAAAAAAAAAAAAAAAAAAAAAAAAATTGCCAGGTGTGGTGGTGCATGTTTTTAATCAGCTACTCAGGAGGCTGAGGCAGGATAATTGCTTGAACCCAGGAGGTGGAGGTTGCACTGAGCCAAGATCATACCACTGCACTAAAGCCTGGGTGACAGAGCAAGACTCCATCTCAAAAAAAAAAAAAAAAGATATATCCAAGACTGGCTAAAAAGAAAAAGATGTTTAATGGACTCACAGTTCCACATGGCTGGGGAGGCCTCACAATCATAGCAGAATGCAAAGGGGGAGCAAAGGAACATCTTACATGGCAGCAGGCAAGAGCTTGTGTGCAGAGGAACTGCCCTTTATAAAATCATCAGATGTTGTGAGATTTATTCACTATTACAAGAACAGCATAGGAAAATGCACCCCCATGATTCAGTTACTTCCCATTGAGTCCCTCCATGACACGTGGGGATTACCAGGACTACAGTTCAAGGTGAAAATTTGGTCCCAACATAGCCAAACCATATAAATGATGCAATCAAATTAGAAATGAATACTAAGAAATTCACTCAAAATTATACTTTTACATGAAAATGCAATAATCTGCTCCTGAATGACTCTCAGGTAAGTTATAAAATTAAAGCAGAAATGAAACATTTATTGAAACTAATAAGAACAAAGAGACAAGATAGCAAAATTTCTGGGACACAGCCAAGGCAGTGTTAAGAGGGAAATTTATAGCACTAAATGTCTACATCAAAAAGTTAGAAAAATATTAATTTAAAAATGTAACATCACAACTAAAAGAACTAGGGAAGTAAATCAACCCCAAAGCGGCAAAAGACAAGAAATAACCAAAATCAGAGTTGAACTGAAGGGGATTAAGACATGAAATACCATTCAGAATATCAACAAATTCAGGAAGTGGTTTTTGAAAAAATTAATCATATAGATAGATGACTAGCTAAACCAATAAAGAAGAAAGAAGAGAAGATTCAAATAAACACAATCAGAAACAACAAGGGAGATTTTACCACTGACCCCCAGAAAGGCAAACAACCATCAGATAATATTATGAACACCATTTTGTACATAAACTAGAAAATCTAGAAGAAATAGATAAATCCCTGGATGCATACACCCTCCCCAGTATGAACCAGAAAGAAATTGAATCCCTGAACAGATCAATAATAAGCTCTGAAATTGAGGCAATAATAAATAGCCTATCAACCAAAATAAGCCCAGAACCAGACAGATTCACAACTGATTACATCAGATTTACAAAGAAGAGCTGGTACCCTTCCTACTAAAATAATTCCAAAAAATTGTGGAGGAGAGACTTCTCTTTAATTCATTCTATGAGACCAGCATCATTCTGATACCAAAACCTGGCAGAGATACAACAACAACCAAAAAAGGAAATTTCAAGCCAATATCCTTGATGAACATCAATGCAAAAATTCTCAACAAAATACTGGCAAACCAAATCCAGCAGCACATCAAAAAGCTTATCTGCCACAATTAAGTAGGCTTTATCCCTGGGATGCAAGGTTGGTTCAACATATGCAAATCAATAAATATGATTCATCACATAATCAGAACTAAAGACAAACACCACATGATTTTCTCAATAGTTGCAGAAAAGGCATTTGATAAAATTCAATACCCACTCATGTTAATAACAAAAGCCATATATGACAAAGCCACAGCTAACATCACACTGAATGGGCAAAGATTGGAAGCATTCCCCTTCTAAATCAAAACAAGATGAGGATGCCCTCTCTCACTACACCTATTCAACAGAGTATTAGAAAAAATACCAGGTAACCCAGCAATCACATTACTGGGTATATACTCAAGGGAATATAAATCATTCTATTAAAAAGACACATGCACACATATGTTCATTCCAGTGCTATTCATAATAGCAAAGATATGGAATCAACTTAAATGACCATCAATGGTAGACTGGATAAAGAAAATATTGTTACATATACACCATGGAATACTATGCAGCAAAAATAAAGAACAAGTTTATGTACTTTGCAGGAATATGGATGGAACTCAAGGCCATTTTCCTTGGCAAACCAATGCAGGAACAGAAAATCAAAAACCACATATTCCCACTTACAAGTGGGAGCTAAATGATGAGAACACATGGACACATATAAGGAACCAACACACACTAAGGCCTATTGGAAGATGGAGTTAGGGTAGGTGGAGAAAAAGGATCAGAAAAAATAGCTAATGGGTACTAGGCTTAATATCTGGTTGATGAAATAATCTCTACAACAAACCCCTAAGACACAAGTTTACCTATATAACAAACCTGCACATGTACCCCTGAACTTAAAATAAAATAAAAAATAAAGAAAGAAAGAGGAAGATTACAAACTAACAATCTAACAACATGCCTCAAAGAACTAGAGAGGCAAGAATAAGCCAACCCCAAAATTAACATAGGAAAGGAAATAATAAAAATCAGAAAAGAACTAAAAGAAATAGAGACAAAAGTGCAAAGGGTCAACAAAAAATGTTGGTTATTCAAAAAAATAAACAAAATTGATGAACCACTAACTAGATTATCCAAGAAGAGAGGAGACAAAATCAGAATAAACAAAATAATAAGCAAATAAAGAGACATTACAAGTGATACCACAGAAATACAAAAGATCATTATGAACCACTATAGATTAACAAACTGGAAAACCTATAGGAAATGGAAAAATTCTTGAAAATATACAATGTACAAAGATTAAATCAGGGAGAAATAGAAAATGTGAACAGACCAAAAATGAGTAGCTAGATTGAATCTGTAACAAAAAGTCTCCCAATAAAGAAAAGCCCAGAATCATACAAAATCATAAAAACATTCTACCAGCCAGGCACAGTGGCTCATGCCTGTAATCGCTGCACTTTGGGAGGCTGAGGCAGGCAGATCACAAGTTCAGGAGATTGAGACCATCCTGGCTAACATGATGAAACTTCATCTCTACTAAAAATGCAAAAAAATTAGCCAGGCATGGTGGCGGTGCCTGTAGTCTGAGCTACCTGGGAGGCTGAGGCAGGAGAATGGCATGAACCCAGGAGGCAGAGCTTGCAGTGAGCCAAGATTGTGCCACTGCACTCCAGCCTGGGTGACAGAGTGAGACTCCATCTAAAAAAAAAAAAAAAAGAAAAAAAAGAAAGACTCTACTAAATGTACAAAGAAATAACACCAATTCTCCTGAAACTATTCCAAAAATTTGAAGGGGAGAGTATTCACCCTAAGTCATTCTAAGCCACCAGCATTACCCTAATGTCAAAACTACAGGCCAATATCCCTGAAGAATATAGACATCAAATCCTCAACAAAATACTAGCAAACCAAATAAAACATTATATCTGAAAGATAATGCATCATAATCAGGTTCAATTCATATCATGGATGCAAGGATGGCTCAATATATGCAAATCAATAAATGTGATATATTACATCAACAGTATGAAGTACAAAAAACATGTGATTGCCTCAATAAATGTAGAAAAAATCATTTGATAAAATGCACTATCTCATCATAAAAACTCTCAACAAATAGGAATAGAGGAAACATACATCAAAATAATAAATGCCATATACACTAAACCCACAGCTAACATCATACTGATTAGAAAAAGGTGGAAAGCCTTTTCTCTATGATTTAAAGCAATACAAAGATGCCCACTTTCACCACTTCTTTGCAACATAGTAATATAAGTCCTAGCCAGAGACAATCGGGTAAGAGAAATAAATAAAAGCCAACCAAATTGGAAAAGAGGAAGGCAAATTGTCCCAATTTGCTAATGATATGATGTTATATGTAGAAAAACCTAATGACTCTATCAACAAAACTATAGATTTGATAAATGAACTCAGTAAACTTGCAAGATAGAAGATCAAATACAAAAATCAGTAGCCTTTCTATACACCAATATTTATCTACCAAAAATGAAATCAAGATGGCAATCCCATTTATAATACCTACAAAAAATTAAACTACCCTGTAATAAATTTAACAAGGAAGTGAAAGATCTCTACAAGGAAAACTGCAAAATGCTGATGAAAGATATTGAAGATGACACAGACAAATGGAAAGACATTTCATGCACATGAATCAGAGGAATTAATATTATTAAAATTACAATACTGCTTAAATAAATCTAAAGATTCAATGCAGCCCCTATCAAAATACCAGTGTTACTGTTGCTGGAAGTCAGGGACCCCAAACAGAGGGACCTGCTGGAGCCATGGCAGAAGAACATAAATTGTGAAGATTTCATGGACATTTTTTAGTTCCCCAAATTAATACTTTTATAATTTCTTATGCCTACCTTTACTGCAATCTCTGAACATAAATTGTGGAGATTTCATGGACATTTATTACTTCCCCAATCAACACTCTTATAATTTCCTATGCCTGTCTTTACTTTAATCACTTAATCCCATCATCTTCATAAGCTGAGGATGTATGTCGCCTCAGGACCCTGTGATGATTGTGTTAACTCACAAATTGTTTGTAGAGCATGTGTGTTTGAACAACATGAAATCTGAGCACCTTAAGAACAGGGTAACAGTGATGTTCAGGGAACAAAGGAGATAACCATTAGGTCTGGCTGCCTGAGAGCCAGGCAGAACATAGCCATATTTCTCTTCTTTCAACAGCAAATAGGAGAAATATTGCTGAATTCTTTTTCTCAGCAAGGAACACCCCTGAGAAAGAGAATGCATGCCTAGGGGTAGGCCTCTGAAATGGCCGCTCTGGAAACATCTGTCTTTTATGGTTGTAGATAAGGGATGAAATAAGCCCCAGTCTCCAGTAGCACTCCTAGGCTTATTAGGATAAGGAAATTCCCACCTAATAAATTTTGGTCAGACCGGTTGTCCGCTCTCAAACCCTGTCTCCTGATAAGATGTTATCAATGACAATATGTGCCCAAAACTTCATTAGCAATTTTAATTTCACCCCGGTCCCGTGATCTTGCCCTGCCTCCATTTTCCTTGTGATATTTTATTACCTTGTGAATCATGTGATCTCTGTGACCCACTCTATTCATACACTCTCTCCCTGTTTGAAAATCACTAATAAAAACCTGCTGGTTTTGAGGCTTGTGGGACATCACGGAACCTGCCAACATGTGATGTCTCCCCTAGACACCCAGCTTTAAAATTTCTCTCTTTTGTACTCTTTCCCTTTATTTCTCAGACCAGCTGACACTTAGGGAAAATAGAAAAGGACTCATGTTGAATTATCAAGGTGGGTTCCCCTGATATCTGGCAGCCAACATGGTCTTTCTTTTTTCCTAAATGCATGTGGGAACCCAATTCCCTTTGTTAGGTGCAGGGAAACATCAGCAGTTTGGCCCACAGAGACGCTTGTTTGATTCCCTGATGACTGGTGAGTAGTCTGTGTATGGTCTGGGTTAACTATGGGTCACATGGAGTATAAACATTATATTTATCTCTTCTATATTAAACTCCGGTTAAAACAGAAAAGAGTTCAAGTGCCCATGGAAAATATGGTCACTCTGTTCAGGGCAGTGGTAAAATTCTGTCCTTGGTTTCCTGAAAAAGGAACCTTAGATGTAGACCTGTTAAAACAGGGAAGGGTCCGAGTAACCACGGATAATATGGTCTCTCTATTCAGGGCAGTGGGAAAATGCTGTCCTTGGTTTCCTGAAAAATGAACCATATAAGTAAAACTATGGGATTGTGTTGGTTCAACATTCTGGGAACTGGTCTCAACGAGGAATTATGTTCCTGTCACTGGGGTGATTGGGCCTTGGTAAGTGCCCTCCTAATACCTGCTCAACTTTCCTCTCCCACACAGCCTTCATTATCTGATCAGCCTCTCCCTTCAGCTACTCCTCCCCCACCTAAGGATGCTGAAAATTCAGTGTCTAACTCCTAAGACTTTGGCTTAAGTTACCCACTAATTATCTTACTTCTTTTCATGAAGAGCCAGTACTTGAAGCTCCAGGGCCATGACTCACACAGCTCTGGACTATATATATGCTAATTCTTCTCTCTTCAAACATCTTGCCTCAGCTAATGGCTCCAGAACCAAACTACAATTTACCTATAATTCTCCAGGACCTCTCCCATTTGGATTCAGGAGTGGCCACTTTCTAAAGAAAAACTGGAGGCTTTAATTCACTTGGTTCTGAACAGTTACAACTTTAAAATGTGAAACGTTCTCTTTCTCCCTGAAATTCTGCTGTGTTTCCAGTAAAAAAGAAATCAGGCAAGTGGCGGATGGTAACCAATTTAAGGGCCATTAACACAGTAATTAAACCTATGGAAGCCATCCAACCCAGCATGCCTGCCCCTGCTTTAATACTTAAATATTGGCCTCTCATAGTTATTGATCTTAAAGATTGTTTTTTTCATATTGCTTTACATAAATAAGACTGTGAAAAATTTGCTTTTACTGTACCATTTATCAATAATCAGGAGCCGGCAGCTCATTATCAATGTAAAATACTTCCTCAGGGAATGCTGAATAGCCCTACAATCTGCCATCTTTATGTTGGACAAGTGCTTTCACCAGTTCAAGCCCAATTTCCCCAGGCCTATATTCTTCATTACATTGATTATATTTTAATTGCTGCCCCCACTGATAAAGAACTAATTGACTGTTATCAAATTTTGAGCTGCCATGTTACAGAGGCTGGATTACACATCACTCAGGATAAAATTCAACAGACCGCTCCTGTTCAATATTTAGGAATGGTGGTCGATAAACAATGTATGCAATCTCAAAATGTTCAAATTAGGAGAGATTCTTTAAAAATTTAAATGACTTCCAAAAATTTTTAGGTAACATTAATTATATAAGACATACTTTAGGCATTTCAACCTATGCGCTGTCTAACTTGTTTTCTACACTGTGGAGAGATTCCAATCTATGCAGTCCCAGGACTTTGACCCCTGAGGCTTCACTAGAACTGAAATTTGTAGAGGAAAGAATCCAGACCACCCAGTTATCTAGAGTACAGCCGTTTCAGTCTTTTCAGCTTCTGGTTTTCACTTCATTATGCTCACCTACTGGACTAATAGTTCAACATAATGATTTAGTGGAGTGGTGTTTTCTTCCTGATTCTGTGTCAAAAACTTTGTCTGTTTTTCTGGACCAAAAGTCCACTGTAATTGGACATGCATGGTGTATAATACCTAAAATTTCCAGATTTGATCAGAATTTAATTGTAGTTCCTTTAAATTGGCTCGAAGTTCAAGCTGCCTTTCAACATTCCATACTGTGGCAAATTCACTTGGCTGATTTCATTGGCATTATTGATAATCATAATGCAAATAACAAATTGTTTGATTTTATAAAAATGACATCTTGGGTGGTCCCTGGATTAACCAAAGATCGGCCCATTCCTGAGGCCATTACAGCATTCACTGATGACTGCAGTAATGGCAATGCTGGTTATGTAGGTCCTACAGACAAGCTTATTTCTACCTTGTATACCTCTACTCAAAAGGCAGAGTTAATTGCTATAATTACTGCCTTATAGGATTTCCCCAAACCTTTAAATATTGTCTCTGATTCTGCTTAACGTGGAAAAAAGGATATGCTTGTGTTTCACCAGGACACCATCAAACAAAAACCACAGGGAAAAGATGTCCGTGTTGGAGACTTCCCTCAGATGTGGTGAGATCTGTGCCAACTCCTCAGAAGCAGGCACACCAAATCACAATGGGTCTGATTCAATTCTCCCTAATGGCAATGGAGACCCATCTAACTAATCCCACTTCTCCTGATTGCCTTTCTTTTTCTCCTTACAAACCTAAAAATCTCACCATTTCTATTAGCTTGAAAATAACATCCCTCTGTTCTCTTCCTCCTTCAGCACTCAATCTCTTTTACAATGGGTTTTATTTAATTATTCTCCTCCTTATACTTTCTGACTCACCAGTTTCCTCTCACACTGATTTACCTGTTACACAAAATTATTCTTATTGGGCTTATGTGCCTTTTCCTCCACTTATTCAACCTCTCACCTGGATAGATGCTCCTGCGGAAATCCACATTAACGATAGCGTGTGAATTCCTGGAGCTATAGATGACCATTGCCCCACTCAACCAGGAGAAGAAGGCACTGAATTAATGTTACCATGGGTTATAAATACCCTCCTCTGTGCCTCAGACATGCAGCTGGTTGTATCCATCTAGAAACTCGAGTCTGGGCTGCTTATCTTCCAGAGAGATCAACTACAGAGGAACCAGGACATTTGATCTCTGGCCTCTCCCTTTCTCCTTTAAAACACATGAAAGGGCGAGTAATGGGAGATACCCCTTACTTTCAATACAAGCCTGCAGGAAAACCATGCCCTAAAAAGTTTGAGGGCCCATCTAAAACTTTAATTTGGGAGGATTGTGTTAATTCACATGCAATAATATTAAAAAATAACTCGTATGGTTTAGTAATATACTGGGCACCAATGGGCTATTTAAAAAAAATGCTCTTCCAGTGGAAGGCAATTCCCAGAGGCTACTTATTTTATTTCTTATTGGGAGAATGAGAATCATCATTTTACTTTGCATAGGAGGTTCAGCTCATTCCTGCCCTTAAAATGGGAAGATAAAGGCATTATCCCTGTGAGACCTCATATGATACTCCCCATTCTGAGCCCAGAGCACTCAAAATTTTGGAAATTGGCTATTGCCATGTCTGGGCTGTGAGTATGGGAAGGGGAAACTATTCTCTCTGTTGTCCCCACTACCATTTCCCTCTCTCAGTATCAACGTAGAACCAGACATTCTGCTTTACTTACCTCCAACCTGACTGTTCCCATACAGAGTTGTATTAAGCCTCCTTAGATGCTATTAGTGGGAAATATCAAAATTTGGATGAACAATCAAACTATCCATTGCATTAATTGTCATTTACACACTTGTATTAACTCCCATTTTGACTCCAGGAAAAGTGTAATGTTGGTTTGAGCTCAAGAAGGAATCTGGATTCTGGTAACTTTGCCCAGACCTTGGGAATCCTCCCCTTCAATACATTTAGTTAATGAAGTGTTACGGAGAATTCTAAAAAGATCTAAGAAATTTGTTTTCACTTTAATTGTTGTGATCATTGACCTAATTATAGTCACTGCAATGGCCACCACTGTTGGAATGGCATTACACCAATCTATTCAAATGGCTTATTTTGTCAACAATTGGCAAGCCAATTCCACCCAAATGTGAAATTCTCAACAAGGCAGTGATCAAAAATTGGCTAATCAAATTAATGATTTAAGACAGTCTGTTATTTGGCTTGGATATCAGGTAGTGAGTCTTGAATATCACATGCAAATGCAGTGAGATTGGAACACTTTGGATTTCCATATCACCCCGTATTCCTACAATGAGACTAATCATTCATGGGAAATGGTCAAAGGACACCTTCTGGGTAGGAAAGATAATTTATCATTGGACATAGCTAAATTAAAGAAATAAATTTTTGAAGCCTCTCAAGCTCACTTGTCCATTCTGCCTGGAGTTGAGGTGTTAGATGAGGTGGCAGAAAATCTTTATGGACTAAACCCCACGACTTGGATTAAGTCTATTGGGGGTTCCACTGTAGTAAATTTTGGAATTATGTTTTTCTGTTTAAACGGCTTGACTTTAGTGTGCCGGACCAAAGAATCCTGCATCAAAATCGAGAGAACGAGCAAGTTTTCATCACCCTGGCACATTTATATAAAAAGAAAGGGAGAGATGTTGCAGGAAGATGGTGACCCTGAAATGAGGGACCAGCTGAAGTCATGGCAGAAGAATATAAATTGTGAAGATTTCATGGACATTTATTGGTTCCCCAAATTAACACTTTTTATAATTTCTTATACCTGTTTACTGCAGTCTCTGAACATAAATTATGAAGATTTCATGGACATTTATTACTTCCCCAATCAATACTCTTATAATTTCCTATGCCTGTCTTTAATTACTTAATCCTGTCATCTTCATAAGCTAAGGATGTATGTTGTCTCAGGACCCTGTGATGATTGCGTTAACTGCACAAATTGTTTGTAGAGCATATGCGTTTGAACAATATGAAATCTGGACACCTTAAGAACAGGGTAACAGTGATGTTCAGGGAACAAGGGAGATAACCATTAGGTCTGGCTGCCTGAGAGCAGGGCAGAACATAATCATATTTCTCTTCTTTCAAAAGCAAATAGGAGAAATATTGCTGAATTCTTTTTCTCAGCAAGGAACAACCCTGAGAAAGAGAATGTGTGCCTAGGGGTAGGCCTCTAAAATGGCTGCTCTAGGGACGTCTGTCTTTTATGGTTGTAGATAAGGGAAGAAATAAGTCCCAGTCTCCAGTAGTGCTCCCAGCCTCATTAGGATGAGGAAATTCCCACCTAATAAATTTTGGTCATACTAGTTGTCTGTTCTCAAATGCTGTCTCCTCATAAAATGTAATCAATGACAATGCATGCCTGAAACTTCACTAGCAATTTTAATTTCGCCCTAATCCTGTGATCTTGCCCTGCCTCCATTTTCCTCGTGATATTTTATTACCTTGTGAAGCATGTGATCTCGATGACCCACACTCTATTCATACACTCTCTCCCAGTTTGAAAATCACTAATAAAAACTTGCTGGTTTTGCAACTTGTGGGGCATCACAGAACCTGCTGACAAATGATGTCTCTCCTGGACAGTCAGCTTTAAAATTTCTCTCTTTTGTACTCTTTCCATTTATTTCTAAGACCAGTCAACACTTAGGGAAAATAGAAAAGGACTCATGTTGGATTATCAGGGATAGGTTCCCCCAATAATTCACAGACTTAGAAAAAACAAACCTAAAATTTATACGAAACCCAAACAGAGCCCAAATAGCCAATGCAATCCTGAACAAAAAGAACTAAGTAAAAGGGATAAGATTACCTTACTTCAAAATATATTACATGATTATAGTTATCAAAACTGCATAGTATTGGTATAAAAATAGACACATAGACCTATTGAATAGAATAGAGAACCCAGAAATAAAGCCACATATTTACAGCCAACAGATCTTCAACAAAGACGGTGAGAACCTACATTAGCAGGAGGATGTGCTATTCAATAAGTAGTTCTGGGAAAATTGGATAGCCATGGGAAAGTGGACTCCTAATCCTCAACATATGCAAAAGAAACCCCACAAAAACATTAAATACTTAGCTATAAAACCTGAAACTATAAAAATATTGGAAGAAAATCTGGGAAAAATTCTCCTGGACATTGGTCTAAGCAAATAATTTATGACTAAGATTTCAAAAGCACAGACAAGAAAAATAAAAATAAATAAATGGCACTTAATTAAAAAAAAAGCTTCTGTACAGCAAAAGAAGTAATAAATAGAGGGAAGAAACAACCTGTCAAACAGGAGAACACTTTGCAAGCTAGTCTTTCAACAGTGGACTAGTATCTAGACTATACAAGAAAAACAACTTAACAGGAAAAAAAACCATTAAAAAAGTGGGCAAAGGAAATGAGACATTTCATTTCTCAAAAGAAGACAAACAAATAATCAACATATATATGAAAATATACTCAACATCACTAATTATCAGAGAAACACAAATCAAACCCACAATGAGGTATAATCTGAATCCAATCAGAATGGCTATTATCAAAAAGACAAAAAATGACAGATGTTGGGGAGAATGCAGGGAAAAGAGAATTTTTATGCACTGTTCGTGGAAATGTAAACTAGTACAGTCACTATGGAAAACAGTATGAAAATTTCTCACGAAGCTAAAAATAGGATTACCATTTGATCCAGCAATCCCACCCCTGGGTATCTACCCAAAGGAAAATAAATCAATATATCAAAAGGATATCAGCACTCACATGTTTATTACAGGACTGACTGCTCACAATAGAAAAGATGTATAATCAACCTAATTGCCCATCAACAGTTGAATAAATAAAGCAAATATGTATACATACGAATACTATTCAGCCATGAAAAGAATGAAATCATGTCAATTAAAGAAACATGAGTGGAACTGGAGATCATTATCTTAAGTGAAATGAACCAGGCACTTATAGACAAATATTGCCTGTTCTCATTTTTATGTAGAAGCTAAAAATTTGAACACATGACGGCAGGGAGAAGTAAAATAAATTAGAGATACTTAGAAGCATGAAAGGGAGTGAAGGGAAAGAATGAAAAAAAATGGGTTAAAGAGTATAAGCATATGGTAAGACAAATGGAAGAAATTCAATGTTTGAGAGCAGAGTAGGACGACTGTATTTAATAAAAATGTGTTTGATTTTGGTGATAGATACCCTGCATACTTTGACTTGATAATTGTGCATTACATTTAACAAAATTTCTCATGTACCCCAGCATTTGTTGTCATAGGCAATAAAATCTGAAAGCAAGGCAGACAACAAGCAGAGTTGGAACAATCAGTTTTACTAATAAACTGTGTTGGAGAATTAATCTTCTTTTCTCATTCTAGGGCTGACCATAGGAACTATTAGGAAATAAAGAATAAAGCAATTTGTACTTACCTCCATCACAATACCTATTAAATTGCACTGTGATTATTCATTTATCTGACTGTTTTCCTACTGTAAAACAGCCAGTAAGGGCCAAGCCTACTCCATATCTTCATTCCATGTTTCAGAAAAATGCATAATAGAATAGGAGCTAAAAAATGTTTGTCAAATATTAACTACACGAAGAGGAATAATACTGTAGTTAGCAATACAATGTAATGATGCAGTCTAGTGTTGACGATAAGGCATTCAGCCAACAGAAAGTTGGTTGAACATTAAAAATACTGTTTTCCCAACTCCTGACCATGCTAGGCTCACAGATCTTGCCAAGTTGTTTATAGACATTATGATATGCTCATGCCATTTGTCTCATAAGTGATTTGTTTGGCATTTCATTACAGTCACATTTGTAACTATTAGGGACTCTATTAAGAGTTCCCCTCATCTGTCCATTCACATAGTCCAATCATATACAGATGCTACAATATATGCTCACTAAATATTATATGATAGTAGATATTTACTCTAATGTGCAACATACAGATGGTATATTATACACAACCAAGTTCTTGTGTCTCCACTTTCACCATAATTTCCATAGTATGTAATTAAATCTTCTATTTCTTTAGTATCCTTAACTACTTCAAAAATGTCAATCAATGAACTAACTCAATCACACACCAGCAAAGTCATCCCTCTGAAATCAGGGTTGTTCAGAAGTCTCTTCTGAATATATGAACAGAGCCCAGAAAGAAAAAAATTAAACCAAAAATATTCCTGACCAAAAAATTAGAGGATAAGAAACATTGAAAAATACTATGGCAGGATATTTAAGTCAAGTTTTTATGATTATTCACTTTTCTTAGCTGAAGTCTATGTTTTTATGCTATGTATGCTATTTTTCCATTTGTGGTTTATACATTCATCTCTCAGGTTCCTAAATGTTATTTCCAGAATATCAAGTCATAATGATGTTTTAATTTCCAAAACGAATTTATTATGTAATTATTTCCAAGAGAAGTTTTCTCATTTCCTTACTCTTTCACAATTTTGGCAGTCCTGTATTTCAGATTTTTTTTACATTATGCGATCATAGTATCATTTATTTAATTAATAACCAGTTCTGAATAGTTCAGGAAAGGATCTTAGGAAAATGGAGCAGCAAAACAATGTATAAAACACTTTTAAAAGCCAATAACCACCCCCTTACCCCCCAAGAAAACTGACAAAATCTAATATATTGAATGATTCTCAATGATATCCGAATGATTTTAAGTATTTGTAGACGGATCATATCATCAGATTATCATGCCAGAAACAGAAAAATAAACAATCTAGCATTGCAAAAGAAAGTAGACAGGCTAAATAGAATTTTGCATTAGAAGTTGGACTTTATCCAACTTTACCTCTTCTACTAAATTTATCACTGTGCCTTATACACATAGATTAATTTAAAAACATGTGGGAAGTGTACCTATTATCTTCTCACTTTCTGTCTATATGATGAACCTTGAATTAGCTGGCTCCTCCCATCCTCCATGAGACAGATGATCCATAAAGACCAAGCACAGATACTCCAGCTCCATCTGGGACAAACTCTCTTGCTTTATTTCTGACATTTCTCCTATTCTGTTCCAGACTTAAGCAGCTCAGGTCTTCTGGCTTTGAATGCCTTTGCAGGTCCCATCTGTGTTCTTTGAACTTGGCAGAAATTAGCTTCAGAGATATCTAAGCCAAGGTTCATATTCTGAAATGAGCTGTCCCAGGTAAGATACTTTTCCTTAGCTCTTACTCTAAAATTTAAACTCTGGCTCTGGCCCAGCTGTATCATCTGGGTTTACTTAGGTCTACTGAGAGGTTTTATTCGGTACTGAGAGGTGAAAAAGGCAACAAAAAACAAGGACATGCTGCAGTCCTTCAAGGGCAATTTCCACATGTACTCACCTCAGGACACTTTGATTCTAAAACAGTGGCCCAAAGCC
The DNA here is from genome assembly GCF_049350105.2 of Macaca mulatta. NCBI lineage: Eukaryota > Metazoa > Chordata > Mammalia > Primates > Cercopithecidae > Macaca > Macaca mulatta. Next base: position 59,932,211 of record NC_133410.1, read on the forward strand.
ATTCATTTATGCATTATTTCAACAAATATTTGCAGAGTGCTTAGTATGAACCAGAGTCATTGGAGACAAACAGGGATGAGGTTTTATAGCTTTCCTGCAGAGTACATAATCCACAATGGGATTATGTAAACCTATGATGTACTATTAACTCTTATGTTTATTGAAGAAAAGCAAGCAAATTTTCAGCGACCCATTAAAGTCAGTTTCATAGAGAAACGTGAAGAGAGATTAGAGAGAGAAAAAAACTCTTCATGCCTTGCTATGATAAACTTTATACAATGAACATGTATTACAACTACCATTAGAAAACAAAACATTTACATTTTTCAAATTTTAAAGAATCACTTTCATATTTCTAGGCCAGTTTATCATCAAATCCCCCAAAAAGGGTAATAATAGAAGGGGTAATCACACAACCTTTCAATCATTCATGAGTGAGTCACATACTTTATAACCTGGAAATTATATGTCATTTCTTACCCCCAATACAAATTTGAATTTCTTAATTCTCTGGGTTTTTCTTTTAGGATCATGCTCAAGTATTTTTTAATATAGTCATGGATTTTGTACATCTTTTCCAATAAATAAGATAGAGTTTTTATATTTAAACTTCTTTTTACAGATAAAGTGTTTGAAACTGGGGCTACAAAATAAATCAAGGATCTGTCTCAACAGTAAAATATGTCCCCCCTCCCATCTAAGTGCATCTCCTAGTAAAGTACAGATGTATCTTCCTTTCTGAAAGTCAGATATGGAAAATTTAATTTCATGTTAATTTTTTGTAAATTCTTGAGTTTATTTTTTAATTTATCTTTTAAGCGAAAGCAAGTTTATTAGAGAAATACAGAAGTGAAAGAACGGCTGTTCCATAGGCAGAGCAGCCTTGAGTTTGTGTGTGTGTGTGTGTGTGTGTGTGTGTGTGTTGCTTTTTTTTTTTTTTTTAATTTAGAAGTTTGCAGCATTTATGATAGCTTGAAATGGCTGAAGACATTTACAGCACTTTGTATTTTGTCCTCCATTGGACCAAAGCTTTTCTTGTATCCTTTCTGCCATGGAATTTAAGTAATCAGGAAAATGTTAGAAAGGAAATAATTGGAAAAGATTGGAACAGAAATACTAATGATAGGATCTGTTTTAAAGCAACACAACATTCTAGAACACCTTTCCACCCCTTGACCAAGATTACTGTAATGACAGCACAGGTCCCTGTGAGCACCAGTAGCTACGAGGACATTTTGGACTCTGAAATTGCATTTATATGAATAGGCTTCATTCTAGGACCTGCTTTGATTTCTTAAGGACTCACACTGCTCTATAGGTGCTGTGTATAGTTAAGTACAGTTGGGTGGCAGTAGGGATATAGAAAATTTTAAATGTAAAAAAATTAGGTAGTGAATCTTTTATTAGATCCTCTTTTCTTCTTTATAGAATAATTCATAGCAGGTTGATTTTCTGTTTAGGCAACATTGGGAAAAGCTATTTCCATTTTCTTTATTTAAAAAACTTTTATACGTCACTTAATCCATGATGACTCTTACAAATGTTGACTCATTTTTCATAACTACCTTGGGTTTAGCACACAGAGGTTAAATAATCTGCAGGTGATGTTCTGCAACTAAATGCAGGCAGCCAAGTTGTATTGCCCTGTGTTTGGCTAGGGGCAAGGGCTCTTATGCTTTGAACTAGGCTGTGCAGAGCTCTGTACCCAAGGCAGAGGCCATTCGTTTCTCCTCTCTTCTCTCTGTTTTACTCCATGTCTCAGAGATGTCTGAAACTGACTTGGAGATTCACACTAAAGCCCTCTAAAACCTGATGATGAATCAAAATAAATTCTCTAAAACTGTAGAAAAAGTGATAGAGGCGTCAGGTTAAAAGGCTGAAATTCATGATCAGAAAGCGGCAATGCCTATGTTTCCAGAGAAAGCAGGTCCAACATCAAATACCAGAGAGTCTGATAGTAAATGGAACGTGCCTCTATGTGGGATCTGGTGTTCGTATTTCATCTGAACGGATATCTGCTGCTTCAGTGGGAAGAGTGCTTGCACACCAGGTACCCACATCCCAGTGTCATGTGCTGTGCCGTCCAAAGACAGAGAACCAGAAATAGTCCATGAGGCTGCCGGACCCAGCAAGTCCCTCATGTCATAGATCAAATCTGCGACATATGGGAGTGACAGCCAGTGCCCAGCTTCAGAGTGATAGCCCATTCCATTATGTCATATATCAAACCTGAACCTCTGGTAGGGGGAGAAGGAGATCTCTAGGAACTTTTGGAACTCCCAATATTTCAGAGGGAAGAAGGAAGTTATGCAGGATAGGAAAAAAAGAGGTCATGTTACAGCCTGGGCTTCCACTGAAACTAACACTGAATTCGACTTTTGACTGATAATCTGTTGCCACCAAATGGAAAACGTAAACAAGATATTTCATGTGTGATTAGAGAATATGCAACACAAGGAACAAGCAGAACATTCTTCTCTGGAATCTGACATGATGGCTGCTGTATTTTTACAGGGAGCATTGATTTCAGATATATGTGAAATATGCTAAACCGAAAAGCAGAGACCGAATACAGAGAGAGGTTAATTAGATAGAGAATACGATATCTAGAAGATAGCTAGCCAGACAAAATCTAGCCTTCTAGGCCCTCCTTAATTTCTCTTAAATCCCGCATCCCAACCCTATTAACTAAGTAGTTATCACTGTCTTCTAAAGAGTTCATGACTCCCTTGTTGTGGTTCTCAGGGATCCGTCCCAGCTCTTACTCTCCTCCCTGTCCAGGGTCCTTCCCCGCAGGCGGTATTTCCAGCGAGGTGGACTCAATGCCCTTCCAGGGATTTGGAGCAGAAGCGAATATCCCACAATCCACGGGAGTTACTCTGGAAGGCGAACCGGGGAGGCGGCACCAGTGGGTAACTAGCCACCGCCCACCACCCACCACCCAGGGGGCAGGGCCAGCCCTTTTCTTCCGTACTCGGGATCGACCTGGAGCTCCGAGAATTTCCCTGACCCGGGGGTTCCAGACTTTTCAGCCCCAACCATGCATTAAAACGGTTCACCGATCTCGCGCAGCCACAGAGCCTGGGCTGCAGGCACCTTCCTGTCAGTTCCCCTGCTCCTCTCACCGCCGCCCGACCAGCGTTCTGAGCCTGATGGCCTGCGCCGCACCCCACGCTGTCCCCGGCCCTCCCCGGCTCCTGCGGGTGGCGCTGCTGCTGCTCGTGCTCCTGGTGGCCACCTGCCGGCGCGCGGCAGGTGGGTCCCGGCGCCATGGGGTCCCCGGGGCGAGACACGGCTGGGGTGACGCCCCGCGCCAACAGTCCCGCTCAGCCAGCGAGTCTCTTCTTCCGTAGGAGCACCCGTGGTCACTGAACTGCGCTGCCAGTGCTTGCAGACCCTGCAGGGAATTCACCCCAAGAACATCCGAAGTGTGAACGTGAAGTTCCCTGGACCCCACTGCGCCCAAACCGAAGTCATGTAAGTCCCGCGCTGCGCTACCGCTGCCACCGCCCGCGTCCCAGACCCTCCTGCTGCCCCAACCCTGTCCCCATCCCGACCTCCTGCCTCAGGAGATTCCCTTCCCTCTGCAGAGCTGCACTCAAGAATGGGCAGAAAGTGTGTCTCAACCCCACAGCACCCATGGTTCAGAAAATCATGCAAAAGATGCTGAACAGGTGAGTTTGCATGTACACAGGCGACTGGGGCCGTTGGTCAGAAATACTGGCATCTGGCCCCCAAAAATAAAATAAGGGAAACCCAGGGGTTAGTTGAAGGACTAGAAATGTGATTATTATTTTCACAGTTAAAGTTGCCATTAAGGTTATTAATCTGCTCTGGTGCCAGAGGATATTTCAGTATTTCAGTGCCCTCCATTCCTGGGCCTAACCCCTACTGAAATAAGTGAGGGTAAATGTGCCTTTCTCTAAGATTATGTGAATTTGGCTAATGATGCTAAAATGCCTCCTACCTATTTCAGGATGTTTGTCTCACTCCCTCATGGGCATCAGACCTGAAAAGTGAACCCCCCTGATTTGGGGCACAGTGGGACTCTTAACTCTCCCTGGTGAAAAGTAGAGACTTTCCAGTCAGACCCTCATGAGTAGTTCATGTCTGGGCTCTACCTGTCAGTATCCTGAGTCTTAACAAAATCTGAAAACAATAATAGCTACTTCAAAACCTTTGCTGTGAACCTTAGGTGAGGTCATGCATGTAGATTTTTAACCTATGTATAACCCTTGTTTCACTTTTTGAAGCAAATAATACAGTTATGACCACAGGTCCACTATTTCTAGTTAAATAGCATCCCAGAGCCTGGGGCTTTATTTGGCTACACAGAACAACTTTCCTACAAGTAATAACCACTTAGTGTGGGCTAGGAGGAACGATCACGTTTGAAAAACCCTAGAAGGTAAGGATCTAAGGTGGGAAAAATGGTCTGTGGGATCAGTTTCCTGAGTACCTACTAACAGCATTTTTTCATCACAGTGGCAACGCTAACGGACCTAGAGAGAAGGAGAAAGCATATCCGCTACAATTCCTAAAGGAGTCTATTCTTAGAGGAATCAAAGTGAAAGAAGAAAAACAATTAACTCCTCGGCACACTTGGACTGTGTTTAATGTGTTTAACTGCTTCTTATGAAGGTACTTCTAATTATTTATATATGTATGTATGTATGTATTTTTCAAAGCTTGTCTATTAAGGTTCTTTCTGATATTGAAAAATATGAATGTGTTTGGTAATTCACTGTACTGTCATTTTGAAAGGTATTTTTGTGTTAAACCAAAGTTCAGTCTTTACTGTCATCTAACTTGACGATGATGGATTTTACATGTTCTCCATTAATTAAATGGTGGGAAAGAGATCACATCATGCCAGACATTGTGATAGCAGCTAAAAATAAATAGTGGGGATCCAAGCCAATAGTCAGATCACTGTTAAGATAAATGCATGTATGTCCCATCTATTTTTGTAACTGTTTAGAAGAATGTCAGTTGTTATTTATCAAAACTGTCAAGATTTCTGATGTTGAAGCTATAAAAACTACAATGTTCTAATTATCCTTTGGATATTTTATGTCTTCCTTGTGAGACATGATGCTTTGTTTTGTATTAATTATGTAATGTTCCTCTATGATTTGGAATAATACAGTTTATTTATCGATGTATTTTAACAGAAGAAAACCATGAAAATAAAACCTTTCCAAAAATATCATGCCTAGTTTTGTTTCATACTTTTCAACCTTTCGTTTTTCTTGAGTACTCAAGATGGTAGGACTTTACAACAGACCATGGCTCAGGTCCACTGGACAGTTGCCACTAGGCAGCATTTCCCTTGTTTCTCTCTTGTTCAAGAAAGCATATTTGATGCTTTTTCAAAGGCAGATCCCCACCTTTAAAATACATGTTTTATATAAAATATCCATCTTGTTTCACTACAACCAACCTATTATTCAATTTTACATCTTTAAAATTTTTCCAATTTTAATAGATATTTTTAAAAGAGCTCTCATTCAAATTAAGCTGTTAATGGTTTTCCGATTATGCATTTTTTTTCTTAATGAAGCTGGGAGCTACCTTACAGTAAAGTGGATTCTTCTTTAGAACTCAAGCAATTTGTGCAATGGAAAAAAGAAAAAGAAAAAGTGAGTGCCTGAGTACTTTACATGTGTAAAGGTCTAGTTGAGAAAGGTTTCATTTTCCAGCCTTAATAGAGAGATAATAATTACTGAATTGAACGCAGATCCAGTTCTTTACAGGTGTAATAATGGTTTAAACGTTTTCTAAGCCTATAAATTTGAATTCAAATTGCCCCAGAATGGCAGGAGAGTACCTAGACTCCACATTAGGAACAAAGGCTGTCATCTCATGTTAGGGAAAGATCTGAGCCTTCTGGGAAAGAACACCTTCCAAACCCAAAAAGGAGACAAATTGGTGGAGGAGGGGAGAGCAAAGTTTTGTGTGTGTGTGTGTGTTTGTGTGTGTGTGTGTGTGTGTGTGTGTGTTTCTGATTCAGCACATGTCCCTGGACTCCTGAGCCCTAGTTTATTGCCTGCAGCAGAGGGAAGGGGCCTAGGTTGGTGCCTGGGAGCAAGTGCAGGCTTGTCCTAAGCAGCTGGGTAACTGTAGTCAGGAAACGATTACAGACTCTATTTCCAACCCTGAAAAGTGAGTATAATGGTCTCTATGTAACCCCAATGTTATGTTCTCAGAATACAAAAGATGAGATGGAAAAACAATTTTTAAATTGTACAGCAACAAACAAATGTGAACCATTCTGGAAGCTCTGTAAATGCCATTACCAACTTGTCCTTAACTCAGTGACGTATGTTTTAGGCTGTGGGAAATAAAACTTCCTTGGATTCCTCAGTGTTCTTGTGAAAAGTCTTTTTCTATTCTTAGACCATGAGAATTAAATCTGTAGTCATTTTTTCTAGTTAGTGGATGGATCCAAAAGAATAATGAAATATCTCTAATCTCCCCCAAGAAAACCCAAAGGTTACATCCAGGACTTGGTCCCTAGATTAAGCCCTAAAGTGCTGGGGAGAGTGGAATGCCATCTTCCTAACTATTTACATATCAAAAGAGATGAAGCCCACAGAACCTAAAGACATCAGTAGGACACACAAAGTGAAGACCAGAGGGCTACTAGGTTCTAGGGGAAAGATATTTACATCCTAAAGGGTTGGAGTTAGGGCTCCAGCTCATTGTATTCCATGAAGACCCTTTCAGGAGGGTAGTGAGACAACTTCTTGCTTCTCCTTTACAAGCAGAAGGAAACATCTATTCCTCTCCTTACCCTATGAAGGATGTGTCCCAGTGTGCGAGACAATAGATGTGACTTTCATTGCATCACCTCAGGGTAAGGCCCAAGGCAAGCAGGAGGCTTGACACACTTAATGAGAGGTATTTAGTAGGAAATCTGCCTGGGATCCAGAATCCCCTCTGTGTAAATTTTAAATTTTAAAATATGGTTAAAAACCCAACATAGACTTCATTAATGATGTATGGAAAGAAGAAAGAAGATGCAGTCAGTTCATATGGTGATTAAGAACATAGGCTATGAATAATTGATGGATCAGGGAATAGAGTCCAGTTGTAACACCTCTTGTGTGATCTTGAGGTTAAGTTTCTTGATTAAACTTTATTTTCTCATTGTATTAAAAATGCTATACCTTTTTGTAGTTGTTACTAAATTTATGCATTATAATTATGTATGCAAAGAGCTAAGCAGTGCCTGAGAGATGGTAGTGGCTTTGGAATTTCTGGAACAAAGAGGGAGCAGTTTGATTGAAGATGGATGCAGTGTATTCGTTTCTTAATGCTGCTGGAAAAAATGATCACAAATTTAGTACCTAAAAACAATATAAATTTATTGTCTTACTGTTTGGGAGACCAAAAGACAAAAATCAGTTTCACTGAGCTAAAGTCAAAGTGTCCACAGGCTGGTTTGTTCTGGAGGTCCTAGGGGAGAATGTGTTTCTTTGATCTTTCCAGCTTCGAAGGCTGTCTACATTCCTTGCCTTATGGTTTCCTTTCTGCATCTCCCTGCATCTCCAATGCATAGCTTCTTCTCATCTTTCTTTCTGTCCCTTTGTTCTGTGACATTGCCTTCTGTCTAACTCTAATACCTCCTGCATCTTTTCTATAACAACATTGTGATGATATCTGGCCCACTCAGGATAATTAGGGATAAAATTCTCATTGCAATATTGTTAATTTCATCATTTCTGCAAAGTCCTTTTTACAATGTAAGGTGATATATTTATCGGTTCTAGGGATTAGGACAATGACATCTTTAGGGGGCCATTATTCAACCTACTACAGGGTTTTGAAAGTCAGCGTTCGAAGCACATTTTATAGGCTAAAAAACATGTACATATTAGGGAAAAGAAGTCTGAAATCGTGGGAGGAACCAAAATGATGCCAGCTCTGGCTAGTTTTCAATAAATGCAACTATTGTTAATGTTTCTAAATTAAAGAAAAGAAGACTTGGGTATTTTCTCCAGACTGGAGAGCTTCAAACCAAACCAAAAAAGATTCATTACATAACTGGAGGGAAGGCATGAATTACCAGAAGACCAAGAAGAAGGTTTGGGTGGAAAACTTTGAGAGGGTCCCTGGATCAATGTTTATCTTTGGTACTTGATCCCACTCTCATTTATATCAATGTATTATTGGAGCAAGCAGTAACAGCAAGAGTGAATACCACATTAAATTCTCTGTGAAAATTTGGAGTGCAAGGCAGACCTCCATTTAGGACACCAAGGGGGCGGGTGGCAGATAGGGGTATTTGAGGGAATGGTACCAGATCATGAGGGCAGAAAACAGATGTTATCTGCATTTAAAGATCAGTCTTAGAGCAGTGTGATACAGCATGACATGTGACTCTGAGAGGCAAGCAACAATGTCAACAGTACCTGAGACTTTTGGAGCAAATAAACTACAAGAGAAAAAGAGGAATGATGGATGACCCCACTCTGTTATTATGATTCCTTATTTGAGAATTATCCTGAAATCTCCTGTTAGAGATTTCCAGAAACTGGTGGGATGTGAGAGATAGAGAGATGGAGCTTCTGCAATAGCAGGATTGGGCAATGTTTCCTCTGCTGGAATATCAAAGTTATAAGACAGGAGTTCATTTGTACTAGGTTTCCCATAAAGACCGGGACAAAGGCGTATGTGGCTATACCAATTCTAAGTCCACAAGCCCACATCTGGGGCCTTATCTTTAGCTGGGTGTCTGGTATCCCTGTGGAAATATTTTATCCTCTGCCTTGAGACTGATAGTGACAGGTGACTGGGATGTGCCTTTTACTTTCAATAGTCTGATGGGGAAACATAGGATGATCTAGGGAGTGGCAAACAAATCAAGTGGACCTGGTCTCATAGTAGCAAGTCAGAGAACATAGACATCTGCTCTGTAGGCAAGAAACAAATACAAGTCCACTTAATCTACTCCCCTGACAGAACTATCCAAATACAAAACAAGAAAGAGAGTCAAGATTTTGAACGTTAATCCAGGAGTCTTGCAAAAAATGATGACATGAACCACCAAGCATAGTTGTTTTTGTGCATATTCTAGAGCCATGGCTTCCTTCTGCTTCTCAGGATTCTTCTCTGACCCTTCACTATAACCACTGCAGTGTGGACCAGAGGAAATGTATGGACATCATAGCCAAACATGCTTGGAATGAGCATGGAATAAGTGCGGAATAAAAATCTCTACCACGTCTTGTGACCTTGCCAAATGACTTCCCTCCTCTAAGTTTGAATTTCCTCATCTGTAAAATAAAAATAACACTTGTAGGGTTGTTGTAAGGTTTCAAGTTAATTCACAAAAAGTATATAGAGTAGTACTGGTACAAAGCAATACTCTGCAAATGGTTGTTATTACTACTATTTATAGTGTCTGAAGGAAAATTTTTTAAAAATCTCAAGACCCCCAAACTCCTTATGCCAAAATGAAAGTAAGGCCTGGAAGCTGAGTCATGCAACACATTCTTCCAAATGAGTAACTATTACCAACATAATGCATTAGCCAGATCTCCACAGAAAGGTAAAAGGTCTCAGGTCTAAAACTAAAGTCTGTTTCAAGTCCACAGATTCCACACTGATAATGTAGATTACAAGCTTATGTTCCCAAGTGAAGAACAAAGACAAGAGGAGACTGATCTTTCCCCCACCTCCCCAGAAATGTTTGCATAATTGATTCTTCCTTTACTATTTTTTTTCTTCAAACATTCCCCTTATCTTATGCAAAATGTAGATTTACTGGGCACTAACTAAAGTCTCACGATAATGTAACCGTTTGCCGTACTGCCTACCTGCCATTCTTCCTACATGCCTTCCCCTGTTTAAGTAAATGCATAAATACTAAACCCCTTAAAAATATCTTTGGATGTTTGTCGCTTTTGCTTTTCCTGACCACACCTTGTTGCCCCATTCTTGCATTGTTGTAAAGAAATATCAGAGACTGGGTAATTTATAAAGAAAATACATTAAATTGGCTCACAACAACGATGAATACACAAGATGCATGATGCTGGCATCTACTTTTGGTAAGGAAGCCTCAGGAGGCTTACAATCATGAGCCTCAGGAAGCTTACAATCATGGTAGAAGGCAAAGGGGGACCCAACATACCTCACGGTGAGAGTGGGAGCAAGAAAGGAAGCAAGTGAGAATATACCACACACTTTTAAACAGCAAAATCTCAGGACAACTCACTCACTTTTGTGAGAAAAGCACCAAGCTATGAAGAATCTGCCCCAATGACCCAAACTACACCCACCAGGTCCCATCTCCAACACTGGGGATTGCATTTCAACATGAGATCTGGGGGGACAAGTATCCAAACTCTTAATATATCAGTGCCCTAAAGCTGGCTTAATAAACCTTGATTGATTGAGATATTTGCCTCAGTCACTCATTTTTGTTATTAGTACCTGTCAGAATAAGCAATTATTTTTGAGAAAGGAGATATAAGGTAGTTCTAATGGAGTATTTAATGTGATTTAAAAATTTATATTGTCCTTAGAGCAGCTGAAGATCATGGTTATGCAGTAAGTTATTTGAAACAAACCTGAGAATCTGACAATCTTGGAATTTAAAGAGTCTACAATTCATTACCAGTTAAATATATTAAACCTATTATCAATCCGACATTGGGTCAAACTTCTCAAAATAGATACCTGTATTTGAAAACCTAATCACAATCTTTTTGGCAAATTCTACAATAACTGCCATTAACTCCTAAATCAGCCCGTGGGTGCCACCGAAGAAGCATCGCTACAGTCTCTCTTCATCCTGCCATTATGTCTAAGTCAGAGTCTCCTAAATAACCCAAACAGCTGAGGAAGCTCTTCATTGGAGAGTTGAGCTTTGAAACAACAGATGAGAGCCTGAGGAGCCATTTTGAGCAATGGGGAATGCTCATGGACTATGCAGTAATGTGAGATTCAAACACCAAACACTCCAGGGGCTTTGGGTTTGTCACTTATGCCACTATGGAGAAGGTGGATGCAGCCATGAATGCAAGGCCACACAAGGTGTATAGAAGAGTCATGGAACCAAAGAGAGCTGTCTCAAGAGAAGATTCTCAAAGACCAGGTGCCCACTTATCTGTGAAAAAGATATTTGTTGGTGGCATTAAAGAAGACAGTGAAGAACATCACCTAAGAGATTATTTTGAACAGTATGGGAAAATTGAAGTGATTGAAATCATGACTGATCAAGGCAGTGGCAAGAAAAGGGGCTTTGCCTTTGTTACCTTTGATGACGATGACTCCGTGGATAAGATTGTCATTCAGAAATACCACACTGTGAATGGCCACAACTGTGAAGCTAGGATAGTCCTGTCAAAGCAAGAGATGGCTAGTGCTTCCTCTAGCCAAAGAGGCGAAGTGGTTCTGGAGACGTTGGTGGTGGTCATGGAGGTGGTTTTGGTGGAGATGACAACTTTGGTTGTGGAGGAAACTTCAGTGGTCATAGTGGCTTTGGTGGCAGCCATGGTGGTTGTGGATATGGTGTCAGTGGGGACAGCTATAATGGATTTAGTAATGATGGAAGCAATTTTGGAGGTGGTGGAAGCTACAATGATTTTGGCAATTACAACAATCAGTCTTCAAATTTTGGACCCATGAAGGGAGGAAACTTTGGAGGTGGAAGCTCTGGCCCCTGTAGTGGTGCAGGCCAATACTTTGCCAAAGCACAAAATCAAGGTGGCTATGGTGGTTCCAGTAGCAGCAGTAGCTATGGCAGTGGCAGAAGATTTTAATTAGGGAACAAAGCTTAGCAGAAGAGGAGAGCCAGAGAATTGACAGGGAAGCTTCAGATTTGTGAACTCAGCCAAGCACAGCAGTGGCAGGGCCTAGCTGTTACAAAGAAGACAGGTTTTAGACAAATACTCATGTGTATGGGCAAAAATAGGACTGTATTTGTGACTAATTGTATAACAGGTTATTTTAGTTGCTGTTCTGTTCAAAGTGTAAAGCATTCCAACCAAAGGTTTTAATGTAGATTTTTTTTTTTTTGCACCCATGCTGTTGATAGCTAAATGTAATAGTCTGACCCTGATGCTGAATAAATGTCTTTTTTTAAAAAAAATCCTAAATTAATATGAAGCTACATACTACTTTTTAAAACATTTTTATCTCATGTTTGTATACTTATTTTCTACTATCATAACACATAATTTGATCATCTCTACCTTGTGCACAGAGAATAATGACTCAAAGATTATTGACTAAATAATGACTAAAGATTAAGATAGTATCTGATCCTGGGCTAACACAGTGAAACCCCGTCTCTACTAAAAATACAAAAAATTAGCCAGGCGCGGTGGCGGGCGCCTGTAGTCCCAGCTAATTGGGAGGCTGAGGCAGGAGAATGGCATGAACCCGGGAGGCGTAGCTTGCAGGCGAGATTGCGCCACTGCACTCCAGCCTGGGCGACAGAGCGAGACTCCATCTCAAAAAAAAAAAAAAAAAATTGATAGTGTGTCTGAACAGTGTTTCTGATTCATTGAGTTTTTGCTTGGCATAAAAACCAAGAAGTCAGCAAGCAATGGAATGTTAAAAAGTCATTCAATCCTATTATATGTTGAGACTTTTCCTTCATATGCCATTTTCTGTCTCAAAACTTTACCTCTTGGAGTATGCTTCTGTTTGCAATGTTCTTCAGCTTTTTCTCTGTATGCTGAGCTTTTATGCATTTTTTAAATACAACGCAGTGATATCTTCCCCATGAAAGCAAATGAGATACTCCGATTTTTGAAGCTATGTATAAAGTGGCACTGTATCTACAATTCTATTAATTATTCCTTTAAAGGGTTTCATATTTTGATAAAGGAAAAAATGTGTTCAGTGTGATGTAACCAAGGTCATTTAACAGAACAATAAAGAGAATTTGAGTTCATACTCCATTTTCAGTAATTCAGTTTTAAGAGCTGTGAAGCTGAACATACTGCTCCTGACTGCAATAAGTTAATTTATTCTGAACTCTGTTTTCTTAATAGCTTATCAATAGATGGCAGATTCCATTAATACCTTAAATATGATCATTCAAATTGACATAAAATGAAAACATAAGTTAAAGCATATTAATTTCTACTAACTAGGATTTTAAAAAGATACAGACTTTCTCATGAGAGCATATTTTAAATAATCATTAACTGCAGATGTCATCGGAGTCTTCAAAATTGCGTAGTTCCACCTCCAGGAAATAAAAAGGCAAAAAGTTCATATCTTTATCAACAGATTTATTACATTGTACAATCTCCATTCCTCCCAAATAAACTGGAAAACTAAATTCTACTTTCTTATTAGCTTGTAACTGACAAACATCACTTTGATAAGTTTCTCCTTTCATTCTTCAATGAAAAGGGAGAAGACAACAAAACTGCTCTTGAGATTGTGGTGGGTGAGAAACACTATAGTCCTGAGCGTACCAAGGTCTGAAATCAGAAATGCCTACTGAGATCTCACATTCTTTGGCTATCTGCCCTTACAAAGTTTATCCTTTTCTTTTATGTATTTAACATTACATAAAAGAGAAACCAGGTCTAAAGAGATTTTTTTTTTTTTTACTTTAAGCATAACAAAAGCTGTGAAATATCTAAAATTAAACTGGGACACGCATGCAGTTTGTCAAGTGTCAAAGAAGCCCAGATAGATGCAGAGCAAATTTATTTAACTTGAAATTCTGATTACAGGGTCTGTACTTCTCTTTCTGAAGAGTAAGGGGTAGATGATGGTAGTAATATTATTTCAAGTCAATCTAGGGTGTTTATTTTGGTGTTAGTTAGCAGATGGAATTATTGCATTCAACTGAAATCTTACACCTAATTATTATACTGATAAATTTTTGTTGGACTGAAGCAGTTTTTTTATACTTATGTAATTATGGTTTTGATTGCCATTAAAACCTCAAGGAGTGGATATTTGCTCTTTTATGCCTAACACTATTTCATAGTAGCAGCTCAATAAATTCATATTGATTATGATATTGGCAAATAATTGGTATTCTGTGATTTCTCCATGACTATTTCTATTAATGTTGAATTCTTAATCCAATATTGTGGCCAGCTACATTGATTTGAAATAGTAAATTAAGGGTTAGGCAATATGGCTGTCTTTATTTTCATTCAGATTTTGCCGTATTTACCTCACATAGCTGATGATTGTGAGAGCTGAGAGTTTCAATATAATATATTTGGAATAAGATTTTAAAAAATTTTTTCTATACTCATTAAAAATGTCCAGTTGATACTTGAAACTTCTTGCTATAGCTGAAAAGAAATAATGTAAGTAGGAATCATGAGGGAAAAATAATAGTCTCTAGTAGTAGTTTTCAGAGCTGAAGTGCTTGCAAAATTTACCAGACTAACAATATAGGAGACCAATGGTTTGGGCATTATTCTTAAATGGTAAAGAAAAAAATTACCATCTTCAAGATTCCATTCTAGTAACTGCCTCAAAAAAAAGTATCTGACATTGGAGCATAAGTAGGGCGTAAACTAAAATGTGTAGATTGATTTTTGAAGTCAATGAACATGTATAATAAGCAATGACACATGACTAGCATTAAAAATACTTTGATCATCCTAGATTATTGGGAAGTCTTTTATATACTTGGACAAGGAACATTCAAACGTTGCAATATAATGTAGCAGGCTTACAAAGTTTTTTAAATTGCACAATATGTCATAGATGTATAAGATTGTATAGAAACATATACTATATAAAAACATTAATAGATGCTTTATAAAAATAATATTTAATATTAAAGATTGTATAAAGCATATATATGCATATGTATACTATTTGCATGTGCATACATACATATATTCACACACACAATGGTTTGGGAAGAGTAACAGAATAAACCATTATGCCCATTTCCATGTTTAAGATAAGAACATTAGCAGGATACTGGAAGTACTCTCTGCACCCACTCCAAATCTCATCTTTCTCCTTTCCTGTCACACTCCTTGCACCTTAACCCTTAACTTGAACTCAGTGTCAGTCATTCCCACTTATATTAGTGCGAAATAACTATAAGTAAAATCTTAAATAATTGATTATTAATTTTATTTGCTTTGAACTTTGGAAAAATGAGCTGCTGCTACATAGATATATAGATATGACCTAATTTTGTCATTTAGGAATTTATTTGTGAATTTCATATAGGATGGTTTATTTCAATCAGTGACTGCTATTACGTTTTGTGGCAACACAAATACTTCTCTGGTCCACTGCTGTGTGGACATTTGAGTTGCTTACAGTTCTTCTAGTGTTAGTAGTATAGCTCTCAACATTTTTTGTGCTGGGCCCTAGGTATATAAGTCCTAGAGATATTTTAGGATATATATGTAGGGGTGGAATTACTGGCTCATATGGCATGCATATATTCAAGTTTACAAAATCATACAAAATTATTTTCAAAATGATTGTACTCATTTACCACACCCACAAGCAATTTATGAAAGTTTCTTTTTCTCCACCCACTGGCCATCCCTTGAAATCGTCAGACTTTTAAAACTGTTACTAAATGACTATATAATGGTATCATATAGTAATTTTAATTTACTTTTTCCTTATAAATGAAGGTGAATATCTTTTCACATTTATGAACCATTTGTAATTGGTCCTCTGTGAACCTTCTGTTTCTTTTATCCACTTGTTCTGTTGTGCTATTAGTGTTTTCATAAAAGTTTTAAAAATATTTTGGATGATAATCATTTGTCACTTATATATGTGGCACAAAGTTGTCTCTGCAGTGTGCTTTAAAGTGAATTTTCTATAATATGATTTTTTCTCTTATGGTTAATCTCATCTCAGAATTGTAAAATATTCTACATTGTGTTCTAAAAATTAAGTAGATTTGTCTTTCTTATTTAGAACTTTAATCTACTCAGAATTTTTCTCTATAATGTGAGGTAGAAGTTTAATTTTAATTTTCATATGGATTACAAATTGGTGCAGTATCATGTGTCAAAATGTTAATCATTTTTCAATCTGTCATAAATCAAGATTTCTTATATGCGTAGGTTGTTTCTAGACTTTTTTTTCTCATTGGTCAATATGTCATATCTACATGAGTGCTATACTATCCTAACCACTATATTATTATAAAATTTCTTGATAACTGAAAAGACAAGTCTCCCAACATTGTTTTTCTTCTTTAGGAGTCACTGATCTCTTCTCAGTTCTTTGATATACACCTTAGAATTACTTCTTCAATATGTAATTTTTGAGTTAAACTGTACTGATGTAATAGATCAGTTTCAGGATAGTTGATGCATGGTTAAAATATTAACATTTTATGATATAGCCCATAAATTGAGGTCTTTAATATTAAAAAAAGTTTCTCCTTGTACGTTGTTTAACTTGTTTCTAGAGACTTTTGTATTTGGCCACTATTGTAAATAGTGTCTTGAACACTGTATTTTCTGATTTTGTATCTAATTTTTGTATTCATCAGTATTCTAGTAGTGTAAATTATTGTGCATTTTCTACATAGACAATTATGCATCTACTTCTAATGGCAGTTTTGTGTTTTCACCCATCATCAATTTTTATATATTTTTCTAGCCTCGCTGTTCTGATTAAAATTTTTAGTACATGTTTGAAGGGAAGTGGTGATAGCAGACACTCCTGTTTTGTTCTTGAGAAACTGTC
The DNA here is from genome assembly GCF_049350105.2 of Macaca mulatta. Lineage (NCBI taxonomy): Eukaryota > Metazoa > Chordata > Mammalia > Primates > Cercopithecidae > Macaca > Macaca mulatta. The sequence continues at coordinate 59,948,888 of NC_133410.1, forward strand.
TAAACATTTACCTCTAAGTATAATATTTATTTTAGGTTAATATTTATATTATTTTATATATTCTATATAATATTTATATTATTTTAGGTTAATGTTTATTTGAGGTTGAGAAAATCACCTGCTATTAATAATTTCTTGAGTTTTCTTTTCATATCATAAATCAACATAGAATTTTATTATTTTTAAATCTTGGAGTTTCTGCTCCTAAAGAAAGGTGAGGTGGCCATGTCTGCACTGAATGAACTTCTAGGGAATCCTGAAGATTCAGGTAGAGCCCTGTAGTCTGTGAATAGCGGTTGAAAACTTCAGCATCAATTTAAATGGGCAGTTAAACAGGAACGCAGAATACTTTTCTTTTGATTTGGACAATGTGTGCTTTCCCTACCTAATTATAAATGATATCTTAATGGGACTCTAAAGACCAAACAAGCAAAAACTGCCTTAAAAGACTGTTAGAGATAGAATGCTAAATAATATATGGTAAACATTCTATGGGGACAGCTTGGGAGATCCACATGTAAATTACTAAACCTAACACAGAACCTTGTACATAGTAGCAAATGTTTTCTGATTTGTTTATTGCTGGAAAAAGTTTTATCATACATTAAAACAGACATTATTCATAGTCAATGGTAGAAAGTGTGGTAGCGCACACAGAACATTGTATTCTAAATATATGGTTAGAGTAATATTTGAGACAAGTTTATTTTGAAATACATGTAGTTTACAGTTGTTAAAAGCAATAAATAATACTAAATCACTTTAGAATTGTATAAGAACCATTTATTAACAGGTGGTATGCCCATTTTTAATTATCAAAATAGTCTCCTTTCCTGAGTCACAATGAAAGACGAAACACTAATTTTTTGAGGCCCTTAAGGAAGTATGAGTGGTGGTCATTACCAAAAAGATTAAAGATAAGTACAGTACATGTCAAAATGTCTTGATAATAATTTTTTTCTTTTAAGTAGATTGACATTTAAACAAAAGCTCTGTTATAGATTTAAATGAATTGAATTGATACTTTTTTACATAAAGAGGTAGGATATTCAAAGTGACATATGCTATAATTATCTTTACTATACATATAAATGACAACAATGGCTATATGTTGTCTTATACAGATCAAACATAGGCCTATTAACTTAAAGAAACTTTTTCCAAAATCTTCTTTGGTGGAAATTCTGTATCTCCAATATAGTGTCGCCAGAAGCTCACCTCTAGGCACAGTCAACAAATCATTGGGTAGAAATGAGGTAACAAGAGAAAACTCTGGAACAAAGATTGAAGTGCAAGTAAATACTTGGGAGGTGCAAGGAAGGCCAGCAGGGAAGTAGATGGGAATAATATAAAGATGGGAATGCCACTAATAAAAGTGCACTATTAAGCTAGCTGCCCTGCCACTGTGGGCCATCAGCTGAGCTCCTGCAGCAGGTCTTGTTGGAGGAAAATCTGAGCGATGTGCCTTCATGGCGCCAGAGACAACAAGTCTCATATTTGGGAATCTCAACAAAATTACATGCAGAATAAATAAAAACAATTCAACACCTTGTCGCCTTGTAGTGAAACATCAGAATACAGAGAACAAGGAGAAGATCTTAAATTAATGTAATCTTATGGGTGAGTGTTCTAGGGAAGAGGTGTGGACAAAGCCAATTCATCCAGTCTTTGGACAGTGTATTTAATAACATTATTAACGCTTTACAAAACTGAATTGATTTGCATTTTTTAATAATATAGATGCAAATAATAGGTCTTTTCAGAGCTTATTTAGTCTATTCTCACACCGCTAATTAAAGACATACCCGAGACTGGATAGTTAATAAAGGAAAGAAGTTTAATTGACCCACAGTTCAGCATAGCTGGGATGACCTCAGGAAACTTACAATCTTGGCCGAAGGGGAAGTAAACATGTCCTTCACATGGTGGCGGCAAGAAGAAATGCCAAGCAAAAGGGAGAAAGCCCTTATAAAATCATCAGCTCTTCTGAGAACTCACTCACTCTCATGAAACAGCAGCATGGGATAATCACCCCCATAATTCAATTTCCTCCTACCAGGTCCCTTCCACGACACATGGGGATTATGAGAATTACAATTCAAGATGAGATTTGAGTGGGGACACAACCGAACTATATCAATCACAAATCTCATTTTGAGATGATGTTTATATTTTCAGAGGACTAGAGTGAGAGCAAGGGTTAGTTGTTTATCCATGGATTTATTTTGGAGTTTACCCTCCTTTTTGTTGTGGTCTGATTCTATATACCTAATGACTCTCAGTTCTAACATTATCTCACCATAATTTCAAAAACTTAAGCTCAAGAGACTATTCACTATATAATATTCTAGATACACTGAGAAATATTATGCCTGTATCACCCATAGCAATGATCTTCTCCTGTTTGTGTGGCATTGTAGGAAGGCTCTACGTAATGAATAGTTAAAATGCAGATGCAGACATGTTCAATTCACAGATTAGAACTCTGTTAGCTAGGAGACCTTGATCAAGTAATTTAAGTGCTTATAATTTAGGTTTCCTCATTGCTTCTCTGTGAAACTGTATGCCCTAGTTATATCAGATCACTACTTGGTTCCATGAAATGACTATTTTCTCTTTTGGCTAGGGGCCTTCCACATGCTGTTCCCTGTAACTGGAACATGTTTTACCTCCTTTCCAACATTTAGCCTGTTCATCTGGCTTATTTTTACTGAATCTTCAGCTCTTAATTTGTAAATCACTTTATCCAAGAGACTTTTCCTGAGCCCTTCAAGTATTCATTGGCTAATGAAGCATCATAATAAGAATTATCTCATTTTTACTATGGTGTGCTAGTGAAGTAAATGAACAATGAGAAATCAACTAGCTCGCTCAAGTTTATAAAACCTGCTAGTGACAGAACCGAGACATGATGCCAGGATTTTTATCTCCATTCTCTTCCATTATTTCTGTCTCAATTGTTAGTACTTAGCTCCACCCTGGCTACACTCAGCCTCTATGGAATGCTGAGACATAAAGCCCCCAGAAAGAGACTGTCTGAGTATGCCTGGGTGAAGCACATTTCTTCTCCATGAAACTAACATGAATAAATTCATCAGGACATCTAAGACATCCTGCTGCTGCTCCTTGCCAGCAGCTCTGACAGCTGTCCTTTACTGGAACATCAGGTACTATAATATTAATCTGGGCCAATGCCTGTCTTCTCCACTTTCTTCTTGCTGTCAATGTTAACATGCAACCACTGTAATTTAAACTCTCCCTAAAGTTCACATAGGGAGCCCAGTGTTCCTCTGTATTTCCATTTTGCTTTATAAACAATTCACTCAGCTGCCTAAGCCAGGAAGGGACCTAAGTTTCATCATAGATTGAGCCTCTCTCTTTGTTCCAACTAGAACTCCACCTGGGTTTTAGATCATGCCATTTTGTCTTTTTAACAACTCTCATAAACTCTTCCTCTCCCTTTTCCATGCAATTGCCTTGAATCTGGCATTCACCTGACTATTGATATAACTTCTTAACAAATTTCCCTAGTTCCAGTCACCTGTGTCCTTCAATCAATACTTTCTTTAACTTTTATTTTAAATTCAGGGGAGTGTGTACAAGTTTGTTGAGTAGGTCAGCTTATTTCATGGGGGTTTGTGGCACAGATTATTTCATCACCCAGGTATTAAGCCTACTACCTTTTAGTTATTTTTCCTGATCCTGTTTTCTCTCTCACCCTCCACCCTCCTAGAGGACCCAGTGTGTGTGTTTTTAAAAAATTACACTTTAAGTTCTAGGGTACATGTGCACAACATGCAGGTTTGTTACATATGTATACATGTGCCATGTTGGTGTGCTGCACCCATTAACTCATCATTTACATTAGGTTTATCTCCTAATACTATTCCACCCTGCTCCCTGCAGTGTGTGATGTTCCCCTTCCTGTGTCCAAGTGATCTCATTGTTCAATTCCCACCTATGAGTGACCACATGCGGTGTTTGGTTTTTTGTCCTTGTGATAGTTTGCTGACAATGATGGTTTCCAGTTTCATCCATGTCCCTACAAAGGACACGAACTCATCCTTTTTTATGGCTGCATAGTATTCCATGGTGTATATGTGCCACATTTTCTTAATCCAGTCTATCAATGATGGACATTTGGGTTGGTTCCAAGTCTTTGCTATTGTGAATAGTGCCACAATAAACATACGTGCACATGTGTCTTTATAGCAGCGTGATTTATAATCCTTTGAGTATATACCCAGTAATGGGATGGCTGGGTCAAATAGTATTCCTAGTTTTAGATCCTTGAGGAATCGCCATACTGTTTCCCATAATGGTTGAACTAGTTTACAGTCCCACCAACAGTGTAAAAGTGTTCCGATTTCTCCACATCCTCTCAAGCATCTCTTGCTTCCTAACTTTTTAATGATTGCCATTCTAACTGGTGTGAGATGGTATCTCATTGTGGTTTTGATTTGCATTTCTCTGATGGACAGTGATGATGAGCATTTTTTCATGTGTCTGTTGGCTGCATAAATGTCTTCTTTTGAGAAGTGTCTGTTCATATCCTTTGCCCAGTTTTTGATGGCGTTGTTTGTTTTTTTCTTGTAAATTTGTTTGAGTTCTTTGTAGATTCTGGATATTAGCCCTTTGTTATATGAGTAAATTGCAAAAATTTTATCCCATTCTTTAGGTTGCCTGTTCATTCTGATGGTAGTTGTGTTTTTTTGTTTTTGTTTTTGTTTTGTTTTGTTTTGTTTTTTGCTGTGCAGAAATTCTTTAGTGTAATTAGATCCCATTTGTCAATTTTGGCTTTTGTTGCCATTGCTTTTGGTGTTTTAGACATGAAATCCTTGCCTATGCCTATGTTCTGAATGGTATTGCCTAAGTTTTCTTCTAGGGGGTTTATGGTTTTAGGTCTAACATTTAAGTCTTTAATCCATCTTCAATTAATTTTTGTGTAAGATGTAAGGATGGGATCCAGTTTTAAATTTCTACATATGGCTAGTCAGTTTTCCCAACACCATCTACTAAATTGGGAATCCTTCCCCCATTTCTTGTTTTTGTCAGGTTTGTCAAAGATCAGGTGGTTGTAGATGTGTGGTATTATTTCTGAGGGCTCTGTTCTGTTCCTTTGCTCTATATCTCTGTTTTGGTAACAGTATCATGCTATTTTGGTTACTGTAGCCTTGTAGTATAGTTTGAAGTCAGGTAGCGTGATGCCTCCAGCTTTGTTCTTTGGCTTAGGATTGTCTTGACAATGTGGGCTCTTTTTTGGTTCCATATGAACTGTAAAGTAGTTTTTTCCACTTCTGTGAATAAAGTCATTGGTAGCTTGATGGGGATGGCAGTGAATCTATAAATTACCTTACTCAGTATGGCCATTTTCGTGATATTGATTCTTCCTATCCATGAGTATGGAATATTCTTCCATTTGTTTGTTTCTTCTTTTATTTCATTGAGCAGTGGTTTGTAGTTCTCCTTGAAGAGGTCCTTCACATCCCTTGTATGTTGCATACCCAGGAATGAAGTGGGATTTCATTCATGATTTGGCTCTCTGTTTGTCTGTTATTGGTGTATAAGAATGCTTGTGACTTTTGCACACTGATTTTGTATCCTGAGACTTTGCTGAAGTTGCTCATCAGCTTAAGGAGACTTTGGGCTGAGACGATTGGGGTTTTCTAAATATACAATCATGTCATCTGCAAACAAGGACAATTTTACTTCTTCTTTTCCTAACTGAATACCCTTTATTTCTTTCTTCTGCCTGATTGCCCTGGCCAGAACTTCCAACACTATGTTAAATAGGAGTGGTGAGAGAGGGTATCCCTGTCTTGTGCCAGTTTTCAAAGGGAATGCTTCCCATTTTTGCCCATTCAGTATGATATTGGCTGTGGGTTTATCATAAATAACTCTTATTATTTTGAGATACGTTCCATCAATACCGAATTTATGAGAGTTTTTAGCATGAAGGGCTGTTGAATTTTGTCAAAGGCCTTTTCTGCATCTATTGAGATAATCATGTGGTTTTTGTCTTTGGTTCTGTTCATATGCTGGATTGTATTCATTGATTTGGGTATGTTGAACCAGTCTTGCATCCCAGGGATGAAGCCCACTTGATCATGGTGGATAAGTTTTTTGATGTGCTACTGGATTTGGCTTGCCAGAATTTTATTGAGGATTTTTGCATTGATGTTCATCAGGGAAATTGGTCTAAAATTCTTTTTTTTTGTTGTGTCTCTGCCAGGCTTTGGTATCAGGATGATGTTGGCCTCATAAAATGAGTTAAGGAGGATTCCTTCTTTTTCTATTGATTGGAATAGTTTCAGAAGGAAAGATACCAGCTCCTCCTTGCACCTCTGGTAGAATTCGGCTGTGAATCCGTCTGGTCTTGGATTTTTTTTTGGTTGGTAGGTTACTAATTATTGACTCAATTTCAGAGCCTTTTATGGTCTATTCAGGGATTCAACTTCTTCCTGGTTTAGTCTCGGGGAGTGCATATGTCCAGGAATTTTTCCATTTGTTCTAGAGTTTCCAGTTTTATTTGCGTAGAGGTGTTTATAGTATTCTCTGATGGTATTTTGTATTTCTTTGGGATCAGTGGTGATATCCCCTTTATCATTTTTTTATTGTATCTGTTTGAGTCTTGTCTCTTTTCTTCTTTATTAGTCTTGCTAACAGTCTGTCAATTTTGTTGATCTTTTAAAAAAAAAACAGCACCTGGATTCATTGAGTTTTGAAGGGTTTATTTATTTTTTCTATCTTCTTCAGTTCTGCTCTGAGCTTAGTTATTTCTTGCCTTCTTCTAGCTTTTGTGTTTGCTCTTGCTTCTCTAGTTCTTTTAATTGTGATGTTAGGATGTCAGTTTTAGATCTTTCCTGCTCTCTGTTGTGGGCATTTCATGCTATAAATTTCTCTCTACACACAGCTTTAAATGTGTCCCAGAGATTCTGGTATGTTGTGTCTTTGTTCTTGTTGGTTTCAGAGAACATCTTTATTTCTGCCTTCATTTCATTTTGTACCCAGTGGTCATTCAGGAGCAGGTTGTTCAGTTTCCACATAGTTGAGCAGTTTTGAGTGATTTTCTTAATCCTGAGTTCTAGTTTGATTGTACTGTGGTCTGAGAGACAGTTTGCTATAATTTCTGTTCTTTTGCACTTACTGAGGAGTGCTTTACTTCCAACTATGCGGTCAACTTTGGAATAAGTGCAATGTGGTGCTGAGAAGAATGTATAATCTGTTGATTTGGGGTGGAGAGTCCGGTAGAGGTCTATTAGGTCTGCTTGGTGCAGAGCTGCGTTCAATTCCTGGATATCCTTTTTAACTTTCTGTCTCATTGATCTGTATAATGTTCACAGTGGGGTGTTAAAGTCTTCCATTTTTGTTGTGTGAGAGTCTAAGTCTCTTTGTAGGTCTCTAAGGACCTGCTTTTTGAATCTGGGTGTTCCTGTATTGGGTGCATGTATATATTTAGGATACTTAGCTCTTCTTGTTGAATTGATCCCTTTACCATTATGATTGAAGATCAAATGAATGAAATGAAGCAATAAGAGAAGTTTAGAGAAAAAAGAGTAAAAAGAAATAAACAAAGCCTCCAAGAAATATGGGACTATGTGAAAAGACCAAATCTACATCTGATTGGTGTGCCTGAAACCGACAGGAAGAATGGAACCAAGTTGGAAAACACTCTGCACAATATAATCCAGGAGAACTTCCCCAACCTAGCAAGGCAGGCTAACATTCAAATTCAGGAAATACAGAGAACGCCACAAAGTTACTCCTCAGGGATAGCAACTCCAAGGCACATAATTGTCTGATTCACAAAGTTGAAATGAAGGAAAAAATGTTAAGGGCAGCCAGAGAGAATGGTTGGGTTACCCACAAAGAGAAGCCCATCAGACTAACAGCAGATCTCTCTGTAGAAATACTACAAACCAGAACAGAGTGGGGGCCAATATTCAACTACTGGGGGAAGCTGCCCCTGATAATTCAACATGAGTCCTTTTCTATTTTCTCTAAGTGTCGGTCAGTCTGAGAAATAAAGGGAAAGAGTACAGAAGAGAGAAATTTTAAAGATGGGTGTCCAGGGAAGATATCACATGTCAGCAGGTTCAGTGATGGCCTGCAAGCTGCAAAACCAGCAAGTTTTTATTGCTGATTTTCAAATGGGGAGGGAGTGTATGAATGGGGTGTGGGTCACCAGAGATCACATGCTTCACAAGGTAGTAAAATATCACAAGACAAATGGAAGCAGAGCGAGATCACAGGACCCCAGTGAAATTAAAATTGTTAATGAAGTTTTGGGCATGCATTGTCGTTGATAACATCTTATCAGGAGACAGGGTTTGAGAGCAGACAACTGGTCTGACCAAAATTAATTAGGTGGCAATTTCCTCATCCTAATAACCCTGGGAGTGCTAACGGAGAATGGGGCTTATTTCATCCCTTATCTACAACTGTAAAAGACAGACGTTCCCAGAGTGGCTGTTTCAGAGGCCTACCCCTAGGCATGCATTCTCTTTCTCAGGGCTGTTCCTTGCTTAGAAAAAGAATTCACTGATATTTCTCCTATTTGCTTTTGAAAGAAGGGAAATATGGCTCTGTTGCACCTGGTCCACAGGCAGCCAGACTTTAGGGTTATCTTCCTTGTTCCCTGAACATCACTGTTCCTGTTCTTTTTTCAAGGTGCCCAGATTTCATATTGTTTAAACAATTTGTGCAGTTAACACAATCATCACAGGGTCCTGAGGTGGCATTCATCCTCAGCTTATGAAGATGATGGGATTAAGAGATTAAAGACAGGCATAGGAAATCACAAGAGTATTGATTGGGGAAGTAATAAGTGTCCATGAAATCTTCACAATTTGTGTTCAGAGATAATTCAGTAAAGACAGGCATAAGAAATTATAAAAGTATTAATTTGGGGAACTAATAATTGTCCATGAAATCTCCACAATTTATATTCTTCTGCCATGGCTTCAGCTGGTCCCTCTGTTCAGGGTCCCTGAGTTCCCACAACATCTCTGCCTTTCTTTTTATATAAATGTGCCATGGCGATGAAGGCTTGTTCATTCTCTCCATTTTGATGCAGGATTCTTTGACTGATCCAGCACACTAAAGAGAAGCCAATTAAACAGAGAAACGTAATTCCAAAATGTACTACAGTGGAGCCCCAAATAGACTTAATCCAAGTCATGGGGTTTAGTCCATAAAGACTTTCTGCCACCTGATCTAACGCCTCAGCTCCAGGCACAATGGACAAGTGAGCTTGAGAGGCTTCAAAAATGTGTTTCTTTAATTTAGTTATGTCCAATGATAAATTATCTTCCCTACCCAGAAGGTGTCTTTTGACCATTTCCCATGAATGATCAGTCTCGTTATAGGAACACAGGATGATACAGACATCCGACGTGTTCCAATCGCATTGCATTTGCATGCCATGTTCAAATTGACTACCCAATCTCCAAGCCACATAACAGATTGTCTTAAATCATTAATTTGATTAGCCAATTTTTGATCAATGCCTTGTTGAGAATTTCCCATTTGGGGGGAATTGGCTTGCCAATCATTAACAAAATGAGCTGTTTGAATAGATTTCTGTAACACTATTCCAGCAGTGGTGGCCAGTGCAGTGACTGTAATTAGGCCCATGATCACAGCAATTAAACTGAAAGCAAATCTCTTAGATATCTTTACAATTCTCTGCAACACTTCATTAATTAAATGTATTGAGGGGGAGGATTCCCAAGGTCTGGGCAAAGTTACTGGAATACAGATTCCTTCTCGAGCTCGAACCAACATTATACTTTTTTGGAGTCAAAATGAAAGTTAATGCAAGTGTATAAATGACAACTAGTGCTTTGGACAGTTTGATTGTTCTTTCAGATTTTGATATTTCCCACTAACAGCATGTAAGGAGGCTTAATACAACTCTGTATGGGAAAAGTCAGATTGGAGGTAAGTAAAGCAGAATGTCTGGATCTACGTTATTACTGAGAGAGGGGGACGGTAGTGGGGACAACAGACAGAATAGTTTCCCCTTCCCATACCTGCAGTCCAGACATGGCAATAGCCAATTTCCAAAGTTCTGGGTGTTCTGGGCTCAGAATGGGGAGTATGATGCAAGGCCTTGGGTGGGGGTTGGGGGGGTGGGGGGCAATGCCTTTATCTTCCCATTTTAAGGGAAAGAATGAGCTGAACCTCCTATGCAAAGTAGAATGATGACTCACATTTTCCCAATAAGAAATAAAATAAGTAGCCTCCAGACATTCCTTTCCACCAGAGGAGCAATTGTTTTTTTAAATATCTCTGTGGTGCCCAGTCTAATACTAAACCAAATGAGTTGTTCTTTAATATTACTGCATGTGAGTTAACACAGTCCTCCCAAATTAAAGTTTTAGATGGATCTTCAAAATTTTTAGGGCATTGTTTTCCTGCAGGTTTATATTTAAAGTGTGGGGTATCTCCCATTACTACCCCTTTCATTTGTTTTAAAGGAGAAAGGGAGAGGCCAGAGACCAAATGTCCCGGTTTTTCTGTAGTTGATGTCTCTGGAAGATAAGCAGCCCAGACTTGAGTTTCTAGATGGATACAACCAGCTGCATGTCCCAGGCACAAAGGGGGGTATTTGTAACCCATGGTAACATTAATTGCAGTGCCTTCTTCTCCTGGTTGAGTGGGTCAATGGTCGTCTGTAGCTCCAGGCATCCACATCATTAGTGTAGATTTCCACAGGAGCATCTATCCAGGTGAGAGGTTGAATAAGTGGAGGAAAAGACACATAAGCCCAATAAGAATTTTGCATAGCAGGTAAATCAGTGTGAGAGGAAACTCGTGAGTCAGAAAGTATAAAGAGGAGAGTAATTAAATAAAACCTAGTGTATGTGAGATTTAGTGGTGAAGGAGGAAGAGAACAGAGGGATGTTATTTTTAGACTAATAGAAATGGTGAGATTTTTAGGTTTGTAAGGAGGAAAAGAAAGGTTATTAGAAGTGGGATTAGTTAAATGGGTCTCCATCACCATCAGGGAGGACTGAATCAGACCCATTGTGATTTGGTATGCCTGCTTCTGAGGAGTTGGCACAGATCTCACCACATCTGAGGGAATTCTCCAACACGGACATCTTTTCCCTGTGGTTTTTGTTTGATGATGTCCTGGTGAAACACAAGCATATCCTCTTTCCCACGTTAAGTAGAATCAAAGACAATATTTAAAGGGAAATCGTGTAAGGCAGTATTCACAGCAGTTAACTCTGCCTTTTGAACGGAGGTATAAGAGGTAGAAATAAGCTTGTCTGTAGGACCTACATAACCTTCATTGCCATTACTGGAGCCATCAGTGAACACTGTAACAGCCTCAGAAATTTGCTGACCTTTGGTTAATTGAGCGACCACCCAAGACATCATTTTTATAAAATCAAACAATTTGTTCTTTGGATAATGATTATCAATAATGCCAATGAAATCAGCCAAGTGAATTTGCCATAGTACAGAATGTGGAAAGGTGGTTTGAATTTCTAGCCAATTTCAGGGAACTACAATTAAATTCGGATCAAATCTGGAAATTTGAAGTATTTTACACTGAGCCTGTCCAATTAAGATGGCTGTTTGGTCCAGATAAACAGACAAAGTTTTGACACAGAATGAGGAAGAAAACACCACTCCACTAAATCATTATGTTGAACTATTAGTCCAGTTGGGGAGTGCAATGAAGCGAAAACCAGAAGCTGAAAAGGATTAAATGGCTGTACTGTAGACAACTGGACAGTCTGGATTGTTTCCTGTATGAATTCCTGTTCTAGTGAAGCTTCAGGGGTCAAAGTCCTGAGACTATGGAGATTGGAATCTCCCTGCAGCGTAGAAAACAAGTTAGAGAGCACGTAGGTCAGAATGCCTAAAGTAGGTCCTTTTTTTTTTTAATGGAATTTATATTTATTTATTTATTTTTATTATTAATATTTGTTTTTCTTTTTTATTATACTTTAAGTTCTAGGGTACATGTGCACAATGTGCAATTTTGTTACATATGTATACTTGTGCCATGTTGGTGTGCTGCACCCATCAACTCGTCAGCACCCATCAACTCGTCATTTACATCAGGTAAAGATGTACATCAGGTAAACTCCCAATGCCATCCCTCCCCCATCCCCCCTCCCCATAATAGGCCCCAGTGTGTGATGTTCCCCTTCCAGAGTCCAAGTAATCTCATTGTTCAATTCCCACCTATGAGTGAGAACATGCGGTGTTTGGTTTTCTGTTCTTGTGATGGTTTGCTGAGAATGATGGTTTCCAGCTGCATCCATATCCCTACAAAGGACATGAACTCATCATTTTTTATGGCTGCATAGTATTCCATGGTGTATATGTGCCACATTTTCTTAATCTAGTCTGTCACTGATGGACCTTTGGGTTGATTCTAAGTCTTTGCTATTGTGATTAGCGCCACAATAAACATACATGTGCATGTGTCTTTATAGCAGCATGATTTATAATCCTTTGGGTATATACCCAGTAATGGGATGGCTGGGTCATATGGGATTTAAAAGAAGACATGCATACGGCCAACAGATACATGAAAAAATGCTTGTCATCACTGGCCATCAGAGAAATGCAAATCAAAACCACAATGAGATACCATCTCTCACCAGTTAGAATGGCAATCATTAAAAAGTCAGGAAACAACAGGTGCTGGAGAGGATGTGGAGAAATAGGAACACTTTTACACTGTTGGTGGGATTGTAAACTGGTTCAACCATTCTGGAAAACAGTATGGCGATTCCTCAAGGATCTAAAGTAGGTTTTAAATAATTAATGTTACCCAAAAGTTTTTGGAAGTCATTTAAAGTTTTCAAAGACTCTCTCCTAATTTGAACTTTTTGAGGTTGAATATGTTGCTTATCGACCACCATTCCTAAATATTGAACAGGAGTTTTCTGTTGAATTTTATCCTGAGTGATGTGTAATCCAGCCTCTGTAACATGGCAGCTCAAAATTTCATGACAGTCAATTAATTCTTTATCAGTGGGGGCAGCAATTATAATATCATCAATATAATGGAGAATATAGGCCTGGGGATATTGGGCTTGAACTGGTGAAAGCACTTGTCCAACATAAAGCTGCCAGATTGTAGGGCATTCAGCATTCCCTGAGGAAGTACTTTCCATTGATAATGAGCTGCAGGCTCCTGATTATTGATAGATGGTACAGTAAAAGCAAATTTTTTACAATCCAATTTATGTAAAGGAATATGAAAAAATCTTTAAGATCAATAACTATGAGAGGCCAATTTTTAGGTATTAAAGTAGGGGCAGGCATGATGGGTTGGGTAGCTCCCATAGGTTTAATTACAGCATTAATGACCTTTAAATTGGTTACTATCTGCCACTTGTCTGATTTTTTTTTTTTTTTTTTTTACTAGAAACACAGGAGAATTTCAGAGGGGAAAGAGAAGGTTCCCCATTTTCAAGTTGTAACTATTCAGAAACCAAGCAAATTAAAGCCTCCAGTTTTTCTTTAGAAAGTGGCCATTGCTGAATCCAAATGGGTGTGTCAAATTTCCATTGTAAAGGGATAGGATAAGGAGGCATGGAAGTGGCAGACACTAAAAAGGATAACCTAAACCTGCCCTGTTTTCTTTTACAGTAACTGGGAGGGGTTTAGTAATCCCTTCATGCTTTGAACCGAGACCAAGCCCAGGAACAAACCCCATGTTTCTCATATATGCTGACTGGGAGCACTATAAGAGTTATGTGGAATATTAATTTCTGTCCCCAGTATCTTCTGGGCCCTCAAAACTTTTTCCTTGAATGTGTATGGTGAAGGTGAGCCATTGTTTAGAAATTACATTAATCCAGTAAGTGGCCTTTTCACCACCAGAGCCAATTCCAGGACCACGTGTCTTATCTCCTTTGTTTAAAATGATATTAGATAGTAAAAGCAATTGAGCTTCTTTAACAGTAATAAAAGAAACAGGAGATGGGCCTGGGGTGAGTAATTTATAGAAAGCTCTTATACACACCTTTGTTACTTGTTTTGTGGTAAGAGCATCAAAGCCTAATTGGGCATAAGTATCACAGAAACTATTGGAGCCTTTGAGCTGAGCCTGAGTAATTAGAATGCCTTTAGTCTGATTTAGCTGAGCCTGCAAATGGGCCTCCTCTGCCCACCTGGTTGAGATGGGGTTAGAACAGCTTTTTGCCAAAAGCTCCCAATCTAAAGGAAGCAAAATGACCTCAGTACAAAAAGTTTGTAATATGATTTTCACATGAGGAGAAGAAGGACCATACTGAGTACAAGCATCCTTAAATTCTTTTAAAAAGGTAGGATTGAGAGGTACATAACAACGCAGACTGGTTGAGGAACTGAAATGACAGGAGGGTGAGGGGCTGTAGTGGATTGGAGAGGACTTGGAGAATTATAGGTAAATTGTAGTTTGGTCCTGAAGCCATTAGCTGGCACAGGAGGTTTGAAGAGAGAAGAATTATAATATCTATGGTCCCGGGCTGTGTGAGTTGCAGCTGTGGGAGCTTCAAGTACTGACTCTTCATGAAAATAAGTAAGATAAGTAGGGGGTAACATCAAGCCAAAGTCACCAGAGTTTGACATTGAATTTTCAGAATTGTTAGGTGAGAGAGGAGTAGCCAAAGGGAGAGGGTGATCAAGTAATGAAGGCTGTATGGGGGAGGAAGGTTGAGGAGGTATTAGGATGGCATGCACCAAGGTCCAATCACCCCAAACAGTGCAGGAACATAATTCCTTGTCAAGACCAGTTCCCAGAATGTCATACCAACACAATCCCATACTTTTACAAATACGGTTCCTTTTTCGGGAAAGCAAGGACAGTATTTTTCCACCGCCCTGAATAGAGTAGCCATATTTTCCATGGTTACTTGAACTCTTACCTGTTTTAACAGGTCTACATCTAAGGTTCCTTTTTCAGGAAACCAAGGACAGAATTTTACCACTGCTCTGAATAGAGTGACCATATTTTCCATGAACACTCGAACCCTTTTCTGTTTTAACCGGAGTTTAATATAAAAGAGATAGGTATAATTTTTAGACTCCACGTGACCCATAGTTAACCCGAACCATACACAGACTACTCACCAGTCATCAGGGAGTGGAACAAGTGTTTCTGTGAATGAAACCAATGATGTTTCTGCACACCTACCAAAGGGAATCGGGTTCCCACATGCACTTGGGAAAAAGAAAAAGCCATGCTGGTGTGCCGGATATCAGGGGAAACCAGCCCCCAATATTCAATGTGGGTCCTTTTCTATTTTCCCTAAGTGTCCACCAGTCTGAGAAATAAAGGGAAAGAGTACAAAAGAGAGAAATTTTAAAGCTGGGCGTCCAGGGGAGACATCACATGTCAGCAGGTCCAGTGATGCCCCCCAAGCTGCAAAACCAACAAGTTTTTATTAGTGATTTTCAAAAGGGGAGGGAGTGTACGAATAGGGTGTGGGTCACCGAGGTCACCTGCTTCTTAAGGTAGTAAAATATCACAAGGCAAATGGAGGCAGGGTGAAATCACAGGACCGTGGTGAAATTAAAATTGCTAATGAAGTTTTGGGCATGCATTGTCATAGATAACATCTTATCAGGAGACAGGGTTTGAGAGCAGACAACCGGTCTGACCAAAATTTATTAGGCAGGAATTTCCTCATCCTAATAAGCCTGGGAGCACTATGGGAGAGTGAAGCTTATTTCATCCTTTATCCACAACTATAAAAGACAGAAGTTCCCAGACTGGCCATTTCAGAGGCCCACCCCTAGGCATGCATTCTCTTTCTCAGGGCTGTTCCTTGCTTAGAAAAAGAATTCACTGATATTTCTCCTATTTGCTTTTGAAAGAAGAGAAATATGGGTCTGTTGCACCTGGTCCACAGGCAGCCAGACTTTAAGGTTATCCCGCTTGTTGCCTGAACGTCGTTGTTACCCTGTTCTTTTTTCAAAGTGCCCAGATTTCATATTGTTTAAACAATTTGTGCAGTTAACACAATCATCACAGGGTCCTGAGGTGACATTCATCCTCAGCTTATGAAGATGACGGGATTAAGAGATTAAATACAGGCATAGGAAATCACAAGAGTATTGATGGGGGAAGTGATAAGTGTCCATGAAATCTTCACAATTTATGTTCAGAGATTATTCAGTAAAGACAGGCATAAGAAATTATAAAAGCATTAATTTGGGGAACTAATAAATGTCCATGAAATTTTCACAATTTATATTCTTCTGCCATGGCTTCAGCCAGTCCCTCCATTCAGGGTCCCTGACTTCCCGCAACAAGCAACATTCTTAAAGGAAAGATTTTTCAACCCAGAATTTCATATCCAGGTACACTAAGCTTCATAATTGAAGGAGAAATAATATCCTTTACAGACGAGCAAATGCTGAGAGATATTGTCACCACTAGGCCTGCCCTACAAGAGCTCCTGAAGGAAGCACTATACATGGAAAGGAACAATCGGTACCAGCCACAGCAAAAACATGCCAAATTGTAAAGACCATCAACGCTAGGAAGAAACTGCATCAACTAATGAGCAAAATAACCAGCTAACATCATAATGACAGGATCAAATTCACAAATAACAATATTAACCTTAAATGTAACTGAGCTAAATGCTCCAATTAAAAGACACAGACTGGCAAATTGGATAAAGAGTCAAGGCCCATCAGTGTGCTGTATTCAGGAGACCCATCTCATGTGCAGAGACACATATAGGCTCAAAATAAAGGAATGGAGGAAGATCTACCAAGAAATGGAAAAGAAAAAAAGGCAGGGGTTGCAATCCTAGTCTCTGATAAAACAGACTTTAAACCAAGAAAGATCAAAAGAGACAAAGAAGGCCATTACATAATGGTAAAGGGATCAATGCAACAAGAAGAGATAACTATCCTAAATATATATGTTGTTCCTCTTTATGTGTTCATATGTTCTCACCATTTAGTACTCACTTGCAAGTGAGAACATGTGGTATTTGGTTTTCTGTTCCTGTGTTACTTTGCTAACAAAAATGGTCTCCAGTTCCTTCCACATTCCTTCAAAGGATGTGATCTCGTTCTTTGTAATGGCTGCATAGTATTCCATAGGTGTATGTACCATATTTTTTTTTTATCCAGTCTATTGTTGATGGCCATTTAGGTTGATTCCATGTCTTTGTTATTGTGAATAGCACTGCAATGAACATATGCATTCACATGACTTTATAACAGAAAGATTTATATTTCTTTGGGTATACATTCAGTAATGGGATTGCTGGGTTGAATGGTATTTCTGTCTTTAGGACTTTGAGGAGTTGCCACATTGTCTTTCACATGTCAGGATTGGTGTCTCCATTTTCTTCCATTATTTCTGTCTCAGTAGTGCCTAGTTCCACCCTGGTTACACTCAGCCTCTATGGAATGCTGAGACATCAATCCTCCAGAAAGAGATCCCTCTTGTATGCCTGGGTGAAGCACATTTCTTTCCCATGACACATTAATTAGTCAGGCCACCTAAGACACCCTGACTGCTGCTCCTTTCTAGCAGTGTATAAGCATTTATAAATGAATCTATAATTTACACTCCCACCAACAGTGTATAAGCATTCCCTTTTCTCCACAACATCGCCAGCATGTTGTGGAGAAAATAGTATTTGGAGAATAATAGTATTGTTATTCTCCAAATATGGAGTTGTAGAGAATAACAGTATTTTTTGACTTTCCAATAATAATCATTCTGAATGGTGTGAGGAAGTATCTCATTGTGGTTTTGATTTGCATTTCTCCAATGATCAGTGATGTTCAGCTTTTTTTCATGTGATTGTTGGCCACATGTATGCCTTCTTTTGAAAATTGTTCATGTCATTTGCCCATTTTTTAAGGAAGTTGTTTGTTACTTTTTTATAAATATGTTTAAGTTCCTTATAGATGCTGGATATTAGTTATCCAACGCATAGTTTGCAGAAACATTCTCTCATTCTGTATGTTGTTTGCTTACTCTGTTCATAGTTTCTTTGGCTGTGCAGAAGTTCTTTATTTTAGTTAGATGCTATTTGTTGATTTTTGCTTTGGGTGCAATTGCTTTTGGCATCTTTGTCATGAAATTTTTGCTCAGGTCTATGTCCTGAATGGTATTGGCCAGACTGTCTTCCAAGGTTTTTATAGTTTGGGATTTTACATTTAAGTATTCAATCCAAATTGAGTTAATTTTTGTATATGGTATCAGGAAGAAGTCCAGTTTCAATCTTCTGCATACTGCTACCCAGTTGCCCCGGGGCCATTTATTAAATAAGGAATCCATTTCACATCGATAGTTCTTGTCAGATTTGCCAAAGATCAGATGGTTATAAGTGTATGATCTTATTTCTTGGTTCTCTATTCTGTTCCATTGGTCTATGTGTCTATTTTTGTACCAGTACTCTGCTCTTTTGGTTTCTGCAGCCTTGCAACTTAGTTTGAAGTTGGATACCATGACGCCTTCAGTTTCACTCTCTTTGCTTAGAATTGCTTTGGCAATTTCAACTCTCTTTTGGTTCCATATATATTTTAAAATAATTTTTTCTAGCTCTTTGAAGAATGTCAATGGTAGTTTAATAGGAATAGCATTGAATCTCTAAATCATTTTGGGCAATATGGCCATTTTAATGGTATTGCTTTTTCCTATCCATTAGCATGCAATGTTTTTCCATTTGTGTTATCTCTGATTTCTTTGAGCAGTGGCTAGTAGATCTTCTTATAGAGATTTTTCACCTTTCTAATTAGCTGTAGTCTCAGGTATTTTATTCTTTTTGCAGCAACTGTGAAAGGGAGTTTCTTTCTGATTTGGCTCTTGGCTTATTTGTTGGTGGTGTATAAGAGTGCTGGTGATTTTTTCACATTGATTTTGCATCCTCAGATGTCGCAGAAGTTGTTTACCATCAAAGATCAACAGAGACAAGAAGGCCATTACATAATGGTAAAGGGATCAATTCAACAGGAAGAGCTAACTATCCTAAATATATATGGGCCCAATACAGGAGCATCCAGATTCATAAAGCAAGTCCTTAGAGACTTACAAAGAGACTTAGACTCCCATACAATAATAATGGGAGACTTCAACACTCCACTGTCAACATTAGACAGATCAACGAGACAGAAAGTTAACAAGGATATCCAGGAATTGAACTCAAGTCTGCACCAAGCAGACCTAATAGACATCTACAGAACTCTCCACCACAAATCAACAGAATATACATTCTTCTCAGCACCACATCACAGTTATTCCAAAATTGACCACATAGTTGGAAGTAAAGCACTCCTCAGCAAATGTACAAGAACAGAAATTATAACAAACTGTCTCTCAGACCACAGTGCAATCAAACTAGAACTCATAACTGCTCCTGAATGACTACTGGGTACATAATGAAATGAAGGCAGAAATAAAGATGTTCTTTGAAACCAATGAGAACAAAGATACAACATACCAGAATCTCTGGGACACATTTAAAGCAGTGTGTAGAGGGAAATTTATAGCACTAAATGCCCACAAGAGACAGCTGGAAAGATCTAAAATTGACACTCTAACATCACAATTAAAAGAACCAGAGAAGCAAGAGCAAACATATTCAAAAGCTTGCAGAGGGCAAGAAATAACTAAGATCAGAGCAGAACTGAAGGAGATAGAGACACAAAAGCCCCCCAAAAGATCACTGAATCCAGGAGCTGGTTTTTTGAAAAGATCAAGAAAATTGATGGACCACTTGCAAGACTAATAAAGAAGAAAAGGGAGAAGAATCAAATAGATGCAATAAAAAATGATAAAGGGGATATCACCACTGACCCCACAGAAATACAAACTACATTCAGAGAATACTATAAACACCTGTACGCAAATAAACTAGAAAACCTAGAAGAAATGGATAATTTCCTAGACACTTACACTCTCCCAAGACTAAACCAATAAGAAGTTGAGTCCCTGAATAGACCAATAGCAGGCTCTGAAATTGAGGCGATAATTAATAGCCTGCCAACCAAAAAAAGTCCAAGAGCAGACGGATTCACAGGCGAATTCTACTGGAGGTACAAGGAGGAGCTGGTACTATTCCCTCTGAAACTATTCCAATCAATAGAAAAAGAGGGAATCCTCCCTAACTCGTTTTCTGAGGCCAACATCATCCTAATACCAAAGCCTGGCAGAGACACAACAAAAAAAGAGAATTGTAGACCAATATCCCTGATGAACATTGATGCAAAAAACCTCAATAAAATACTGGCAAACCGGATCAAGCAGCACATCAAAAAGCTTATCCACCATGATCAAGTGGGCTTCATCCCTGGGATGCAAGGCTGGTTCAACATAGGCAAATCAATAAACGTAATCCAGCATATAAACAGAACCAAAGACAAAAACCACATGATTATCTCAATAGATGCAGAAAAGGCCTTTGACAAAATTCAGCAGCCCTTCATGCTAAAAACTTTCAGTAAATTCGGTATTGATGGAACGTATCTCAAAATAATAAGAGCTATTTATGACAAATCCACAGCCAATACCATACTGAATAGGCAAAAACTGGAAAAATTCCCTTTGAAAACTGGTACAAGACAGGGATGCCCTCTCTCAACACTCCTATTCAACATAGTGTTGGAAGTTCTGACTAGGGCAATCAGGCAAGAGAGAGAAATAAAGGGTATTCAGTTAAAAGGAAGAAGTCAAATTGTCCTTGTTGGCAGATAACATGATTGTATATTTAGAAAACCCCATCATCTCAGCCCCAAATCTCCTTAAGCTGTTAAGCAACTTCAGCAAAGTCTCAGGATACAAAATCAATGTGCAAACATCACAAGCATTCTTATACACCAGTAACAGACAAACAGAGAGCCAAATCATGAATGAACTCCCATTCACAATACCTTCAAAGAGAGTAAAATACCTAGGAATCCAACTTACAAGGGATGTAAAGGACCTCTTCAAGGAGAACTACAAACCACTGCTCAGTGAGATAAAAAAGGACACAAACAAATGGAAGAACATACCATGCTCATGGATAGGAAGAATAAATATCATGAAAATGGCCATACTGCGCAAGATTATTTATAGATTCAATGCCATTCCCATCAAGCTACCAATGACTTTCTTCACAGAATTGGAAAAAACTACTTTAAAGTTCATATGGAACCAAAAAAGAGCCCACATTGCCAAGATAATCGTAAGTCAAAAGAACAAAGCTGGAGGCATCACGCTACCTGACTTCAAACTATACTACAAAGCTACAGTAACCAAAACAGAGATATAGACCAATGGAACAGAACAGAGCCCTCAGCAATAATACCACACATCTACAACCATCTGATCTTTGACAAAGCTGAAAAAAACAAGCAATGGGAAAAGGAATCCATATTTAATAAACGGTGCTGGGAAAACTGGCTAGCCATAAGTAGAAAGCTGAAACTGGATCCCTTCCTTACTCCTTACACAAAAATTATTTCAAGATGGATTAGAGACTTAAATATTAGACCTAAAAGCATAAAAACCCTAGAAGAAAACCTAGGCAATACCATTCAGGACATAGGCAAGGGCTTCATGTCTAAAACACCAAAAGCAACGGCAACAAAAGCCAAATTTGACAAGTGGGATCTAATTAAACTAAAGAGCTTTTGCACAGCAAAAATAAATAAATAAATAAATAAATAAAAATAAAAAAAAGTTATCATCAGAGTGAACAGGCAACCTAAAGAATGAGAGAAAATGTTTGCAGTCTACTCATCTGACAAAGGGCCAATATCCAGAACCTACAAATAACTCAAACAAATTTACGAGAAAAAAACAAACAACCCCATCAAAAAGTGGGCAAAGGATATGAACAGACATTTCTCAAAAGAAGACATGCATACAGCCAACAGATACATGAAAGAATGCTCGTCATCACTGGCCATCAGAGAAATGAAAATCAAAACCACATTGAGATACCATTTCACACCAGTTACAATGGCAATCATTAAAAAGTCAGGAAACAACAGGTGCTGGAGAGGATGTGGAGAAATAGGAACACTTTTACACTGTTGGTGGGACTGTAAACTAGTTCAACCATTGTGCAAGACAGTGTGGGGATTCCTCAAGGATCTAAAACTAGAAATACCACTTTGACCCAGCCATCCCATTACTGAGTATATACCCAAAGGATTATAAATCATGCTGCTATAAAGACACATGCGCACGTATGTTTATTGCGGCACTATTCACAATAACAAAGACTTGGAATCAACCCAAATGTCCATCAGTGACAGACTGGATTAAGAAAATGTGGCACATATACCCCATGGAATACTATGCGGCCATGAAAAAGGATGAGTTCTTGTCCTTTGTAGGGACATGGATGAAACTGGAAAACATCATTGTCAGCAAACTATCACAAGGACAAAAAACCAAACACCACGTGTCATCACTCATAGGTAGGAATTGAACAATGAGATTACCTGGACTCTGGTAGGGGAACATTACACACCAGGGCCTATGATGGGGGTGGGGGGGAGGGGTGGCATTGGGAGTTATACCTGATGTAAATGACGAGTTGATGGGTGCTGATGAGTTGATGGGTGCAGCACACCAACATGGCACAAGTATACATATGTAACAAAACTGCACATTGTGCACATGTACCCTAGAACTTAAAGTATAATAAAAAAGAAAAAAAAAAAAAAGAACGTTTTGGGAAGAGACTATAGGTTTTTCTAGATACAGGATCCTGTTATCTGCAAATGGACATAATTTGCCTTCCTCCCTACCTATTTGGGTGCCTTTATTTTTTTGTCTTGCCTGATTACCCTGGCCAGGACTTTCAATACTATGTTGAATAGGAATGGTGAGAGAGCACTCTTCTCCTGTGCCTGTGCCTGTTTTCAAGGGGAATGCTTCCAGCTTTTGCCCATTCAGTGTGATATTGACTGTGGGTTTGTCATATATGACTCTGATTATTTTGAGGTATATTCCTTCAATACCTAGTGTATTGAGAATTTTTAACAAGAATGGATGTTGAATTTTATCAAAAGCCTTCCTGCTTCTATTGAGATAATCATGTGGTTTTTGTCTTTAGTTCTGTTTATGTAATAAATCACGTTTATTGATTTGCATATGTTGAACCAACCTTGCATACCAGGGATAGAGCCTACTTGGTCGTGGTGGATAAGCTTTTTGCTGTGCTGCTACATTCGATTTGCTAGTGTTTTGTTGAGAACATTTGCATTAATGTTCATCAAGGACATTGGCATACAGTTTCCTTTTCTTTCTTTTATGTCTGTGAGGCTTTGGTGTCAGGATGATGCTGGCTGCAAGAATGAGTTAGAGAGAAGTCCCTTCTCTCTATTGTTAGGATACTTTCAGTAGGAATGGTACAGGTTCTTCTTTACATCTGGTCAAATTAGTTGTAAATCCATTTGGTCCTGGGCTTTTTTTAGTTGGTAGGCTATTTATTACCTCCGTAATTCGAGAGCCCAATATTGATCTGTTCAGGAATTCAATTTCTTCCTGGTTTAGTCTTGGTGTATGTGTCCAGGAATTTACCTATTTCTTCTAGATTTTCTAGTTTTTGTGGATAAAGACTTTCATATTCTCCGATGGTTGTTTGCATTTCTGGGAGGTCAGTGGTAATATCCCCCTTGTCATTTCTGACTGTGGATATTTGTTCTTCTCTCTTTTCTTCTTTATTAGTCTAGCTAGCAGTCTATATACTTTGTTAATTTTGTCAAAAAAGTACAGCTTCTGGATTTATTGATCTTCTGAATGGTTTTTCACGCCTTAATCTCTTTCAGTTCAGCTCTGATTTTGTTATTTTTTGTTTTCTTCTAACTTTGGGACTGATTTATATTTGGTTGTCTAGGTTTTTTAGTTGTGATTTTAGGTTGTTAACTTGAGATCTTTCTAACTTTTTGATGTGGGCATTTAGTGCTGTTACTTTCCCTCTTAACACTGCCTTAGCTGTGTCCCAGACATTCTGATTTGTTGTATCTTTGTTCTCAGTAATTTCAATGAATTTCTTGATTTCTGCCTTAATTTTGCAATTTACCCAAAAGTCATTCAGGTGCAGGTTATTCATTTTCCTTGTAATTGTTTTGAGTGAATTTCTTAGTCTTGATTTCTAATTTAATTGTGCTGTGTTCTGAGTGACTCTTTGTTATGACTTCAGTTCTTACTTCCAATTATGTGATCAGCTTTACAGTATGTGCCACGTGGCAATGAGAAGAATGTGTATTCTGTTGTTTTGGGGTGGACAATTCTGTAGATAGCTATCAGGTCCATTTGACTCAGTGCTGAGTTTAGGTCCTGAATAGCTTTGTTAATTTTCTGTCTCAATGATCTGTCTAATATTGTCAGTGGAGTATTAAAGTCTCCCACTTTTATTGTGTGGAAGTCTAAGTCTCTTTGAGGGTCTTTAACAACTTGCTTTATGAGTCTGGGTTCTCTTATGTTCAGTGCATATATATTTAGAATAGTTATATCTACTTGTTAAATTGAACCCTTTACTATTTTGTAATGCCCTTGTCTTTTTTGAACTTTGTTGGTTTAAAGTCTGCTTTGTCAGAAACTAGGATTGCCACCCCTGCTTTTGTCTGTCTTCCATTTGCTTGGCAGATTTTTTCTCTATGCCTTTATTTTGAGCCTATATGTCTTATCAGATGTGAGATTGGTCTCTTGAAGACAGTATACCAAAGGGTCTTAGTTCTTTATCTAGTTTGCCACTGTGTGTCTTTTAATTGGGGCATTTAAACAATTTATATTTAAGGTTAGTACTGATATGTTTGGTTTTGATCCTGTCATCATGATGTTAGCTGGTTACTTTGCAGACTTATTTATGTGGTTGCTTTATAGTGTCACTGGTTGTGTACTTCAGTTTGTTTTGTGGTGGCTGGTAATAGTTTTTTCTTTCCACATTTCGTGCTTCCTTTGGAAGGTCTTATAAGGCAGATCTGGTGGTAGCAAATTGCCTCAGCATTTGCTTGTCTGAAAAAGACATTATTTCTCTTTTGCTTATGAAGCTTAATTTGGCTGGATATGAATTTCTGGGTTAGAATTTCTTTTCTTTGAAAGTGTTGATTATTGGCCCCCCCCCAATCTTATTCACTGCAAAGAGATTGCTTTAAAACACAAATCTAATCAAGTTACCTTTCTGCCTTGTGAGTCTTCAATGGTTCTGTATAATCTACAGCAAATACCATTGGGCATGCATAACGTATTAGTTTGCTTGATAACAAAGTGTCACACACTGGGTGGCTTAAAAACAGAAATTTATTTTCATATAATTCTGGAGGCTAGAAGTCAAAAATCAAGAAATCAAGGTGTCAGCTGAGTCTTTTTTTCCCAAACTTTTCTAGACATTAAGAGAATATATACATGGTTATAAAAAGTTCACTTAGTCTGGAGTATATTGAAATCAAATTTATTTGTATATTATAGATTCAAAATATGAGTATGTAATACATAAAATATAAATGTCTAAGGAGAAATATATAAATATTTCATTAGAATAGAAAATTTTAACATATATTTTCAAAAAATTGATAATTTATGCAGAAAAGAAAATAATTAAAATACAGACTATTAAAAAGCACAATTAATGCATTTCATGCAATGCATATGTATATATATATATATCAATATATATCTCCACATACTCAGTTTTCAACAGCTACAGAGTATATTCTTTTCTTTAAAAAACCCACTTTATTGAGGTGTAATTGATATACAAAAAGAAAAATAACAAAGGGTTAAGGAGAAAATTTTTGGAGGTAATGGATAGGTTCATGGCAGGGATTATGGTGACAGTTTTAGAGAGCACAGTATTTTTTTTAATTTTCTAATTTTTTTTATTATACTTTATGTTCTAGGGTACACGTGCATAACGTGCGGGTTTGTTACATATGTATACATGTGCCATGTTGGTGTGCTGCACCCATTAACTCATCATTTACATTAGGTATATCTCCTAATGCTTTCCCTCCCCCCTTCCCCCACCCCACAACAGGTCCCGGTGTGTGATGTTCCCCTTCCTGTGTACAAGTGATCTCATTGTTCA
This sequence comes from Macaca mulatta, assembly GCF_049350105.2. Lineage (NCBI taxonomy): Eukaryota > Metazoa > Chordata > Mammalia > Primates > Cercopithecidae > Macaca > Macaca mulatta. The sequence goes on from NC_133410.1 coordinate 59,974,906, forward strand.
ATTCCCACCTGTGAGTGACAACATGCGGTGTTTGGTTTTCTGTTCTTGCAATAGTTTGCTGAGAATGATGATTTCCAGTTGCATCCATGTCCCTACAAAGGACACGAACTCATCCTTTTTTATGGCTGCATAGTATTCCATGGGGCATATGAGTCACATTTTCTTAATCCAGTCTGTCATTGGTGGACATTTGGGTTGGTTCCAAGTCTTTGTTATTGTGAATAGTGCCGCAATAAACATACGTGCACATGTGTCTTTATAGCAGCATGATTTATAATCCTTTGGGTATATACTCAGTAATGGGATGGCTGGGTCAAAGTGGTATTTCTAGTTCTAGATCCTTGAAGAATCCCCACACTGTCTTCCACAATGGTTGAACTAGTTTACAGTCCCACCAACAGTGTAAAAGTTTTCCAATTTCTCCACATCCTCCCCAGCACCTCTTGTTTCCTAACTTTTTAATGATTGCCATTCTAACTGATGTGAGATGGTATCTCATTGTGGTTTTGATTTGCATTTCTCTGATGGCGAGTGATGATGAGCATTTTTTCATGTGGCTGTTGGCTGCACAAATGTCTTCTTTTGAGAAGTGTCTGTTCATACCCTTTGCCCACTTTTTGATGGCGTTGTTTGTTTTTTTCTCATAAATTTGTTTGAGTTATTTGTAGGTTCTGGATATTGGCCCTTTGTCAGATGAGTAGACTGCAAACATTTTCTCTCATTCTTTAGGTTGCCTGTTCACTCTGATGGTAACTTTTTTTTATTTTTATTTATTTATTTATTTTTGCTGTGCAAAAGCTCTTTAGTTTAATTAGATCCCACTTGTCAAATTTGGCTTTTGTTGCCGTTGCTTTTGGTGTTTTAGACATGAAGCCCTTGCCTATGTCCTGAATGGTATTGCCTAGGTTTTCTTCTAGGGTTTTTATGCTTTTAGGTCTAACATTTAAGTCTCTAATCCATCTTGAAATAATTTTTGTGTAAGGAGTAAGGAAGGGATCCAGTTTCAGCTTTCTACTTATGGCTAGCCAGTTTTCCCAGCACCGTTTATTAAATATGGATTCCTTTTCCCATTGCTTGTTTTTTTCAGCTTTGTCAAAGATCAGATGGTTGTAGATGTGTGGTATTATTGCTGAGGGCTCTGTTCTGTTCCATTGGTCTATATCTCTGTTTTGGTTACTGTAGCTTTGTAGTATAGTTTGAAGTCAGGTAGCGTGATGCCTCCAGCTTTGTTCTTTTGACGTATGATTATCTTGGCAATGTGGGCTCTTTTTTGGTTCCATATGAACTTTAAAGTAGTTTTTTCCAATTCTGTGAAGAAAGTCATTGGTAGCTTGATGGGGATGGCATTGAATCTATAAATTACCTTGCGCAGTATGGCCTTTTTCATGATATTGATTCTTTCTATCCATGAGCATGAAATGTTCTTCCATTTGTTTGTGTCCTCTTTCATTTCATTGAGCAGTGGTTTGTAGTTCTCCTTGAAGAGGTCCTTCACATCCCTTGTAAATTGGATTCCTAGGTGTTTTATTCTCTTTGAAGGTATTGTGAATGGGAGTTCATTCATGATTTGGCTCTCTGTTTGTCTGTTACTGGTGTATAAGAATGCTTGTGATGTTTGCACATTGATTTTGTATCCTGAGACTTTGCTGAAGTTGCTTATTAGCTGAAGGAGATTTGGGGCTGAGATGATGGGGTTTTCTAAATATACAATCATGTCCTCTGCAATTTGACTTCTTCTTTTCCTAACTGAATACCCTTTATTTCTTTCTCTTGCTTGATTGCCCTAGCCAGAATTTCTTACCAAAAAAAAAAAAGGTAAAATGGACGAATTTGTAGAAACATGTAACAGTAAATTAACTAAAGAAGAAATATTTTATTTAAATAAACCTGTAACCACTTATAAAGATGAATTAATGCTTACAATATTTCCTACCCAAGAAATGCAAAAATCCAGCCATTTTTAATAGTGAAGTCTACCAAATATTCAGGAAAAAAATTTCAAACTTACACAAATTATTTCAGAGTGTCGAAATTTAGATCCCTTTCTGACTTACTACATGAGGTTAACATATTCCTGATAATAAAATCTGACAAGAGCTAATTCTGAAAGGAATTTTTCAGGCGAATCACAATATGACTATAAATGTAAACGTTCTTTAAAAATAAGGTATTAGAAAACTGAAAATTAGAAGTTTAAAAAATACATCAAGGGATACAAGATTGACTCAATGTATGAAAGTCAATCAATATAATTCACTAAGTTGAAATGTCAATGAAAAAATATAAGAAATTGTTAAATATTCAATATAATTATCAGGGTTTATTTTACTACATAGTATGTATAATACTTCTCAATGGTGAAAATCAGCTATTACAATATGATGCCACTTTGCAAAAGTATGTTTATTGAAAAGTAATATGGTCTGGGAATGGAAACCAAAATTCTAATTCTAGGATTTGGTATATAGGACTTTTCTAAGTCTGTCACAAGGTGGCCCCAAATCCATGTTCTTCATGGCTCTGCATTTGTGGAAAATGAATCAAACAGCAAAACGAAGGTAATACAGCAAAAATCCAAGGTAATAATAATCCAGTGTGTACATAGCCCACTTAATAATCAATTGTCCACTTGGCTAAAAGAAGAGAGAAGAGCAATCTTATTATATTTGAAATGAACAAGGAAGCTGATAAATGCATCAAGGCATTTTTCTTCAAAATTAATCTCAACAAAAGTAATAAACAAATAATCCTTTTGACATTCAGTGTTTCAATGAGCACACAGCCTAATAATATGCAGACTTGGCTGATAAAAATCTGTAATCTTTACCTTTTCTCTCTTTTATATTAACAATTATTTAGTTTTTGACCTTGCCTGAGTACTTGCAAAACAGTTTCAGAACTCTGTCTTCTTTTTTCTGTTCTACTTGCCATACGAAGAAAATCTATAGATTATAAATCATGTAAGATCCTGTCAGGAAAGCCTCAGATTAAAAGTCTTATACAAAATCATGACTAATTAATTCATTTCTTCTTCCTTCCTCTTATCTCAGAATCCTTGAAGTCTTAAGATGGCACCACAAAAATTTATTTTCAGACAGTGAGAAATTATTTCAAGGCTGGGTGATACAATGCTAGAGAACATGCCTGGCTATTGACTGCAACTGAGAGACAATATTTGAATAAATAGTAAAACAATTAGTACAGAAGATTGGTATTTTAGTTTAACTTAATAGCGGTATAGCTTGGACAAGTCACTTCAAGATAATAATATTTCATTCGTGGGATTTTTTTGAGAATTAAGTGAGATAGCAGGTATGGTTCTGAATACTGTACCTGGCACATGGAAGAAATTTAATACTACTTTTGGCCATTGTCAATGTTTTCATTCAGTATACAATGGAATAATGAAAATAATAACCTGTCAATGGAAAGAGTTAAACATATCCCTGCTTATATTCTCAACTGATTCTGAATTTGGCGTCAAATACCAGCTCTAAATGGTATCTTCCAAGTCTGTTTGTTTTTATGAAGGGAAGCGTAATCAGAAGTGAAAGACAGCCTGACTTATCTTGAAACAGCACAGCCTGGACTTTAGTAGGATGGTCTTAGTATACTTTAGCAGAAAATATAGAAAATTATAATTTTTGAGGGAGTTCATATATTTTTAAAAGTAAATGAGAGAGGCTTGATTTCATTTTGCACTGTCTACTATGAATTTTATCTTTGTCTCAGGGAAAGGGAGAAGAAATGATAAAATTGTTGAACTTAGTGATCTTCAAAAAAGTCTCTCCTGCTTCTGCCTGGTAAATAAGAAGGTAAAATTAGACAATCTAATTGTAGTGTAGATAAATCACAATTCATAATCAACTCTGACTCATTATGCTCAGAATTTCCAGCACATTATTTAACACAAATTATTAAGATTCTATTGCCTATTCATTTATGGCAAGGATTTTTACAACTAGCCATTAAGACCAAGGTCTTAGACAACATTTGTAACACTACATGTAGAGTGCAGGTCTCCACGCATTTTAAAGAAAGCTGTTTAATGCTTATTTTCCAAGATAAATGTGTTATTAAGACATGGAAACATTAATCAAGAATGTTGTTTATAACTGAAACATTTCAAGGTGGATCCAAATGCAATATTTATACCTGACTTTTTGAAACTTGTCAAAAGCTACATTATACTTTTAAAGACTAAAGATTGAAAAAAGAGTGCCAAAAGTGGTTAGTTATATACGTACATACACACATACATACCATGCATATCAATATACACATACACCAGGTACTCTGCTAAATAATTTTTGTGTCTTATCGCATCTAATTTTAACATCAATTTTATAGTACAAATACTATTATCCCTATTATATTAGATGAGGAAATCAAGAGCTTGTTATGCTAGATTAGTCATGCCTAAAATGTTTGTCAATATACTATTTGATTATGAATTAATTGATATATGCAAAAGAAACTTACAAAGATGTAAAGAATAAAGCTTAATGAAAGGCACAATAAAAACAAGCACCCATTTACATCATGAACATTGGAATTAGATTTGTACCAATATTATTGAATCTTATGCTTTTCCACTATTCTGTCCCTCTGCCTCCAACCAGAGTTAATTATAATCCTAAATTTTGATATATTCTTTGAGTAAGAAGTGTAACTATTTTCTAAAACCATTCTAATGATTAATTTATTTGTGGCACTTATTTAGCTTTCATAAAACTACATAGATGTTTTGGCAGTCATAGATTTAATACAAATACTGTGAACATAATTCCTGGATTTTATACTTTCTCTTAGAATTCAGCAGCTGCTGTGGTGGTTTTAATTTAGTAGTTAATCATGATTTTATAACATTCATTTACTTAGTACTGAATCATTAAAAAAATTGACTTTGGCATTATTGAAACATTTTAGTTTTCCTAAAATTGACCAAAAGTTTAGATAAATATAAAAATATTTTAGTTTTCCTAAAATTTTCCAAAAGCTTGGATTGAACAAGAGTAACATCAAATATTTTTTTCATAAATTTTTGCCACTGTATTATGCTGTCAATGGGAAAGTTGAAAACTAGTAAACCCCAAAATTTTTTCTGCTATTTATATCTCAGAACCAGCAGATTGTAGAAATCTCTTTCAGCTTTTACTTTGGTTACTCTTTCAATATTCCTGCTATTTTCAGGCACTGGCGTATTATATCATTCAATATTTTCCATCTGAATTGTTGATAGAATTGAAAAGATGGCCCTTATCAATCCCTGATCAAACATTTATTGAACGTCTACTAAGTGCTAGAAACTACTCAAATTTGGACCTTCATATGTGAAAAGACAAAATCCAGGAAGTCAGGACACAAAATTAAAAAGACATACATGAATCTGCCCATTTTAAAATTAATTTAATAAAGCATTTACAAAAACAAATGGAATTCAGGACATAATGAAGTCTTAAAGGAGTTTTTGTAGGCATTGTGATTGTCTGGGATTCTGGATCATGATTTTTTGTATCAGGAAGTTACTGCACGAGCAGGCGTCCGTAGAGTAGTGAATGCTGGGCACTGCATGTAACTCTTTCCCATGTCATCCCTTATAGCCAAGTATGTCCACGTGCTGATTTACACAAGTACACAGTCCTTTGATGAAGGCTTGAGAGCAACTGAAGGGAAAATATGAGGTGAGCCTGGAATAGCTTTTTATTCCAGAAGGTAAGGAAGTGCTCAGAAACTCAGAAACAGGAGTCAGGTTGAAGGAATGCTTCTTTTGGGGAAGGGGAGATGTGAGTGAAGAGGTTAAGAGACTGAAGAAGTTAGCCGAGTAGATATCTGGTGGAAGGGGATTCCAGGCAGAATAAACAGTCAGAAAATAGAAGCACGGCTGCTGTGGGTTTAGGGAACAGTAAGGAGCCCAGGGTGGCTGGGGTGAGTGAGCAAGGGCTACAACACTGTTGAAAATGCTATCAGGGATGGAATAGGTAGCCACGGGGGGTAAGGCCATGTGACTCATCTCCAAGGATTTGGATGTTAACTCAGAGTGAGAGGAGAACCAATAGGGGATTTTGAGCAGAGCGGAATAGTAGTTTGACTTATATTTTGGAAAGATTGCACTGGCAGGTGTGTTAAGAATAGACATAGATGAGCTTAAAGATACCAGTTAGCCTTTTGCAGTGATTCAGGTGACTGAAGACGGTGGCTCAACCCAGGTAGGTAGCAGTGAAAGTGGTTATGAAGGTAGAACCCACAAGATTTTTTGTTGGATTGGATGTAGAGTGTGGGAGAAACAGAAGAGTTGAGGATGACTTTTAAGTTGGCCTATAATAATATTGTAGGCAACAGATACATGGATAGAGAAAACAGAGCTGGAGTGGTCAGGTTGGATCTAAAAGACATTGAGAAATGAAATTTATTAGAATTGGAGATAAAATTTTATCTTAAATTTAAATTCAGGTGTTTACCAGTTTAGGAAACACCTTATACTACATTCTACCTTTATTTTTAAAGCCTCTCAAAATCACCTCCTGCAAGTAACCTTGAAGTAGCTGTCTCATTTCTCTTACTCTGAATCATCAATTTCCTCTGTGCATTTATTAATGTCTTACATAGTACTTATAAAAGATAGCTATTCGAGGATGTAAATCCTAATGTTTTAAATATTTTTGTCAGTAAGTATGAAAGAGAAGGAAAATGAGCTCAAGAACTCCTTTGTGTGTGTGTGTGAGTGCATGTGTGTTTACTAATACATAGTTTTGTCTTTTCTAGTTCCTTTCAATTGACCTCTTTTTCTGTTTTTCCAGTTGTGACCCAGATTTGACTGGAAAAATTGGGATAAATTGATAGGGGTGTTTTCTTATCTTCATGCTAACCTGGACGTACTTTTGTAAGAGTTCATCAGGAAAAACTGCAAAGTCAACAACTGTCAAACAGTTTTTCTTTTTGTCAGTTTTCACTTTCATTCCCAAGCTGTTTTGCCTCCTCCTCATTCTTTTATCTCTGGAACCTAGAGCTTTGTCACTTCTCTCTGGAAGACCAGAGACAGTCATGCAGATCCACCTCATCTTCAAAATAAAAATTATTCCTCACGCCCCATGCCCAATCCCCTTCCATATCAGTGCTGAAGACAAAATAAGTAATTAATTTGTTTATAACACTTGACCCTAAGATACTAATTAATGAGCCAAAGATTTGTCAAAGAAATTTAAAGAGAACTTGTAGAACAAAATACTATCTCTAATAGAAAAGTAAGTAGAGTTATATTATTATTACAGATTACCTCTTAACAACACGCAGACAACACACATACACAAACCCAGAAAACACACACACACACACACACACTCCCATGTATCCCTATAGAATCGTTTGCTCCCATACCACCCCTTCCTTCTCTCCCAGACTCTTTTCATACACAGCTTTAGTGTAGTAGAGGTTTATGCTTATGTTCTAACAGGGTACCAATAAATGCCATTCCTCATTTTCTTGGAGTGTCCTGTGGATTCACACATTGTTTTATGGGAAGGAATGTACCCTTGTAAAACTAGGGTGCAACATAGTATTGATTGGCCAGAATGAGACTCAGAAAGCCATGTAAAGGACTAATAATCTATTCAGTGTTTTAAGAAACGATTTTGTTTCCCCCACTTAGAAATAGTTTTATTTTCCTGTATCAGAATGCAATTATTAGATCACACTATAAAAGATCATTCTCTCTTCTCTTGTAATTAACACATTTTTCCAAACGCAACAAAATACAACAACTAATAGAAGTACTTTAAATCAGCGGTCCCCAACCTTTTTTTGGCACCAGGGACCAGTTTTGTGGAAGACAATTTTTCCAAGGATGGTGAGGGTGGGGGAATAGTTTCGGGAATGAAACTGCCCCACCTCAGATCATCAGGCATTAGTTAAATTCTCACAAGGAGCTCGCAACCTAGAAGCCTCGCATGCAGTTCACAATAGGGTTCATGCTCTATGAGAATCTAATTTCATCAGAAATGGAGCTCAGGCAGTAATGCTGGCTTGCCTGCTGCTTGCCTCCTGCTGTGTGGCCCAGTTCCTAACAGGGGACAGACTGATGGCCCAGGATTGGCGACCCCTGTTTAGATTATAAACACAAGAAAATGTAATGGAAATAGATCCATTTCTGCTTAAGTATCAAAGAGTCTCCCAGTGCTGTTAACACTGTCTCTAATCCAGGATACAGAAAACTGCTGGGTGGCTCCATTACAGATGGAGAAATTGCCTAGAGAGGGTAGGAGGTTTCTCAACATAATGCTCAGAATCATAGAAAGGAATGAGAGGCCTCTGACTCACTGTCTGGTGTTTTCCAAAGGCAGACCACATTTAAATGCTTAAATTCAGAGCCAAGTACCTCCAAATGCAACTAACCACAGAGACTATGAGGGAAGCGGGTCACTTGGGAAAAAGTACAAGAAGTGTAACCTCTTAAGCAAGTGTTAAACATACCCCAAAATTATGGTGGTGTCTTAACTTTATTTACTGCAACATTAAACTAAGAAAAGTGACAGGCAGAACATTGGGGATGGCACCATTATCATACACAGACTAAACTAAATAAGCGCTTTGGGCTAACTGGCTACTTCTGAAATGAGAAGGCAACACAGCACCAAAGAAATGAAAACCAAAGAACTTTAAAATAGCCAATTGCAAAGTAGAAAAATAAATGTTTTTATAATCTATAGAACACCCAGAAAAAAACGTATTTTTATAGGCAGCAGATTTTTTATTTTTATTTTTATTCTTTTAGAATTGCCATAATTTTTACTCTCCTAAAATCAGAACCTCAGACAAGGACTTGGATGCTCGTAGTTGATTTGTGAGGGTATGCAAGACACAAAAGTGAGGGGTAGGAGGGGTGAAACTTGGAGGACTGGAAAACCAGTATAAATGTATGTCTCATTGAGTTGCTGCTATGAGCAACAGGGCCTCCATTCCTCTGGCATTTGTAGGGAGCACATAGAATGACGTCTGGAATTGTTTGCCTTGAAGGCCTGGAGTGGTTGAGGATTGCCCAGTGGTTGAGGATTGCTCCCAGGGGCATAAACTCTCCTCCTCTGCTCGTGACTCTTTTTCCATACTAGTCAAGCAGACTAGTACTGTAATAAAGCAATGAGAAAGGAGAAAAGCACAGAGAGAATTTAAGGCCATGTTACCCGTAGCTCTCAACTTAAGCAGTTTTGTTCTTCCTTTAGGCAGTTGGTATCATGGGGGAAAGTTTATAAACAAGATCTTGACAATGGGACTGAGATTACATGTACCTCAAAGAAACATCTAGCTATTTTGAAAGGTTATTTGGAGTTTTTGTTCTTTGTTTTATCATAGCATTAGAAGATTTTTCACTTTGAGTAAGCCGAAGCTCATTAAGCTACATCTCTCTGAATTTTGTTGAATTTGAAATTTTCTACCGCTGAGAGCCAGCTCCAAACTGTTGAATATTGGGGTGGTTATATAAATCACTATGGTTGCTCAGCAGTGAGAACTTCAAAGTGATTGTGCATGTCTCATTATCAAGTGAGAAATAGTGGCTACACTTGGAATACAATCAGGAGGGTTAATATGGACTTCAATAGTAGCAGTAATATTTTAGTTCTTAAGGTGGATAATAAATATGCAGCCATTTATCACATCAGTTTTATACCATTTTAAGTTTCTGAAAATTTTATAATAATTTTAAACTACTTGGTTAAATAAGAAAGGATTATATACTCTTCTATAATGATTTACCTGTCAATGCTAAGGATGTCTTATTAGTTCCACACCCACTTAGAAATGATAATTAATAAAATAATATGATAGTTCTTGCAGGGTTTTCATGCAAGCTAGTATTCATTTACTTAACAGGGAGGAATTATTACATGCCAAGGAGAAGTAGTGCTATTATGGAAGGATAATTTTTTAATATAGCTTTTCTCTCTTTTCATATATTGTTTCCTTTGCTCTGAGACCTGAAGTAATAGAATAAACCCACAGGGCATTGCAAGGATGTCAAGCTTAGACAAAAGATTTGAAAAAAGTGAAGTTTGAATAGGGAGCTTCTAGAATAGTTCTCAGCTGGGGTGATTTTGCCTCCAAAGCGGCATTTGGTAAAATCCAGAGACATTTTTCGTTACCATAATTTAGGGAAAGGGGATGCTACCGAACCTACTGGGTAGAGGCCAGGGATACTGATAAATATTTTACCATAAATAGAAGAGCCCTTCGCAACAAAGAAGTATGTGGTTCCAAATATCTATAGTTCTGAGGTTTAGAAACACTGTTACAAGAAAGTTTTTGCTGGACTGGGGGTTGTGTGGATTGAAAGAGAGGATTGTGACATAATAGATATTGTTGGATCTAGGGAGAGAGACTCCCCAAAGAGAGTTGAGGAAGTAATGAAACTTGAGCTAGACTTGTGGGATCTGATAAAAGCAGTTTCCTGAGAAGTCTGGGCAGAGAAGGCTTCAGATGGCCTCTCTGAACATTTCTATGCCCCAGCAATACCATGGAATAAATATAATAATATACATCCTTTCGTCCTGTTGCAACAGTTGTGGAGCGGGTCAATGTACCTAAGGAATTCAGACATTTAGGAAATGTGTACATGTTTGTCGATGCCAAGTAGACAAATAATGACAGTGTTGGCCAGGGGCTTACCTACACAATCTCATTTTTGTGTAAATTAAAAACAATGCTTAGATAAAGCAAGAGCCAAATCTCAGGTAAGAATTGTATATGTATCACCCTGGTAGAATGGGGTTTAGCATAGGAAATGTTCTGAGTTACAGAAAAATAAAAAGAGGTATATTTTGTACATACCTGAGCCTATGGGCTGAAATTTAAACCACTTCATGATAAATTATGTTACCGAATTGATATTTTAATTGAAAATTAAACCAAAGCTAATAAACGATGCACATTAATTCAAACATTACCTGTATCTTTTAAGATGCTCCACAGACTCCAGTTCTTACCATTCTCTGCTTGTGTATAGGGATGTTCACATTTCAGATAACAAGTAAAGAGAGGGAGGTTTTCCCAACTACCAGTAGGTATGTTTTAACATGGAGTCCTTCTGTGAGGAAATTCTATTTTCCTTCACTCCAGGATTACCTGATTTCATCTACCATGATGCCAGTGAATACTGTCTTTATACAATCCATGTTGACCTGCCTGAAATCCAGACATGGTGGTCTGTTTATCTCCAGACTACGGTTGAGATTATGTTTTGAAAAATTCCAGGAAGCCATAGATCACCTGTTTTTAGGAAGCTCAAATTTGTTCCTCAAGTTCTTGATGAATATTTTGCCAAAAGAAATCTTTAGAGAACATATAACCTATTTCCAAACTTCTGTCTGGCTAAGACCCTACATGATCTCTCCTCACCCCCTACAGAATACATGTAGGCTCCTCCCTCCAAAAGTAGGTCATTAATCTATCTTTGTCTTACCTTTCAGTAGAATTTTATTTTTCCTTCTTATTTATTAGTAGATTGACATGTATCTTTAGATTGCCAGGAAATTCGTATTCATATTTAAATGGATATTGTCTTTAATTATGTAATTATATCCTTACTGGTCAACTTGAATCACCACCAACCATCACCTGTAAGTTGTAATTGTACAAACACACACACAAAATGCAGTGTGTAGCCTATCTTGATTACACTTTGACATATTTTATTATTGTCTTGGTCAAGAAACATTGTCTAAATTCCTCTCTCTCTGAGCATTCAATTTAGAATGTGAAATGGATGCTCTACAATGAATAATATTCCTACCAATACCAAAATAGCTTCTTTTGGTATTTCCAGGAGACTGATACATTAATTGCGGAACATTCTAACATGAAATGTACAAAATGTTTTATAGATTCTCACTGTCCCTGCCATCAATCTTTCTATTATAGTATAGAAATCAATATTTAACTAACATTTATTTCACAGTTACATGAGACCCTTAAAAGAGTCCTGCAAAGAGAGAGATATAAATGTTGATAATTCTTGCAAATAGCCATAAAATTACTGCTTATAAAAGGTTGCATACTTATTGCAAATGAGATGCTTATTGACAAACATTATCATAGGTAGTTGCGTCTTTAAATTAAAGTCGTCTTATGTTACTGTAGAGTAAAAGTCTAAATTATGGACTTATCTATTTTATGCTTCTGTTGCAACATCAAAACATATTCTTGAATAACCACAGCATTTCCATAAACCAATAAAAGGATGATTCAAAAGGTTAAATACCCTAGGTCACAAACTACTTACATATGAATGTTTTAAAGTTATGTCAAAGTGCTATTTTAAAAAATATTTATATAATTGGCAAATAAATGTATCAGGCAAAATTGTTTGGTCCCTGACTCTTCTCTGAGATGTCTCAAAACAACTCACTGAGTTCAAGAAATGTTGTTTAAAAGCAGATTTTAAACTAGTTCAAACAGATGTATTATAATGACTTTAAACATTCTTTGGCACTTGCTTTCTTTGATTCACTAATGCAGAAAATAATTTAATACAGGGACTTTTTGCTAGCTGTATTTCATTCCATTGCTCACAGTTGTTTTATAGAGTGTAAATCCTAATGTGTCTGACTCCAGCCATGTTTGTAGCCACTTAACCATCCTCAGACTGGCCAGTCCCTGATTACCTCCATTGCCTAATGGTTGGTTCAAAGTTTTATACATTTGATTTGATAATTACATGGACGCAGACTTTGAGCAAAACCAGATGAAAGCAGTGGACTGTGCTGTTGATTCAGGGGGTACGTGGAAACAGCAGAAAGTGATGAGACACTAAATTAACAGCAGATGTTCAAAAGTTACAACATAATTCATCACACTCAGTATAAAACCTGTATTGTTACTCAATGTACAAAGATTGAATGATTTTGATAATTACTATAACATTTTGATCTACAAGTGTGAAAGTATGTATTACAAATGAAGGAAATATAAATAAGCCATTTGTAGGTAGCCACTGAAATTTAAGTGAAGTGACTTTCTGTATTTAATGCAGTACTGATTTCCACATCCACTGAGGCAGATAGGTTCTCTTTAGAATGTATTTATTGTACATTTTCTTTTTTAAAAAATTTAATTGACACATAATAATTATAAATATTTACAGGGTACAGCGTGATGTTTCATTACATGTATATAATGTGCAATATTAAAATTTGGATAATTAGCATATCCGTCACCTTAGATATTTATCACGTCTTTGTGGCAAGAACATTCAAAGCCCTCCTGTTTTAGCTATTTTGTAACATACAATATATCATGGTTAACTATAGTTGTTTTGTTCATTTTCTATAATCCAAGCAAACTCGGGAATACGCAGATATGGTTTTTTGTCATTGAAGAGTTCACAGTCTAAAACAGTGAAGAAGATTTTATAATATGTATATATAAATAAAGTTGCAAGGAGCTCCAAAGTTACTCCAAACAGAAATTCCCTTATATTCTCCTCCTTGTCTATAAAACAGAGGAAATAACCTTTACCCAACTTTTAAGGCTATTGTGAGGATTAGCTGCATTATTACACATGAAGTGTCGAAAATAGTACTTGACACATGCTCACTGTTGGCAGTTATAACAAAGGGAACCTCCACCGTTCCCTCTGTTCCCTACTTGTTAGACAGGAGAAGCTACCATTTAATGGATGCCTACTGTATGCCACACCTTTTACCCCAAGTTAATATTTCATTTTCTCCTTCCACTAACTCTTAGAAATAAGTCCCATTGATCTTAACTTATACATGAGAAACCTAATGTTCAGAAATTTGATAATTTGCCCAATTTTAGCTCTAGCAAATCCAGAGCTAACATTCAGACTATCTTTTCTATTAACCATACAGCCCCATGGATAGAGAGCACTATAGACACATCGGGATTAAATTGCTTAGCCCTCCAGATCTATTCCCTGGGGGAACTGGCTATTTCAATCCACTCTTTACTCCCTTTTGGAGCAAAGGAAGACACTGAGACAGAGACATGCTGCAACATGTAGGGCATTGGAAATGTAGAGTCAATTCAGTGCACTTTTTAAACTCCTTTTATTTCCACTGGCTTGTATAGAAAAGAAGATTGTGGTACTCAGCAAAATGATAAAAAGTATTTAAGCATTACATATTGTGAATTCAATATTTTTCAGAAGAATCTATATTTCTAAGCATATTATATCACACTTATAAAACATTATTAATAAGTTCAATTCATTTCAGAGTACTAAGCAATCAGGAGAGAACTGGTTCAGTGCAATCCGTAAGAAACAGGTATGAATAAAGCCACAGTGAAGAGGCATGCTTTGCTTGGGCAAGGACTATACTTATTTCCTTGAACAATGTGCCTGTCATCTGATTTCCCTCATATCTTTCTCAAAGCAAACCAAGTGTGATTAAATTAGATTTTTAACAATACTCAACTGTCTTATTGAATAGGTAGGTGTATCTCTTTTCATTGTTTTAGAAGTTAAATGTTTAGATAATAAATTATTATAAATAGTGACTAAAATAATTATTATATAATTATTTTTTATAAAAATAGTGAATGCCTAAAATTTATCAAATGGTTAATTATATGCCAGCACTGTTCTAAACATTTTACATTATTTCATTTAACCTTTAGAGCAGTTGTATGAGATAGATATTGTTACTATTCCATTTTCATACATGAGGAAACTGAGGTCAAAAAATATAAGCAAAATGTCCAAGATCACAAAGATAGTAAAATATTCAACATTTTAAAAAGTTACTGAAAATGAAAAACCAGACAGTCAAACACAGATCTTAAGCTTTTAAGCATTATGTTATACTGCTACTATGCTCCTTAGAGAATTTGGAAAATAATTGACAAAATAAATGTCCTCCATAACTGCATTGCTAAGATAAAATCATTGTCTATATTTTTTAAGCTCTGTGCACATATAGAATATTATGTCACCATAAAGTTTTCATGTTTTTAACTTGCTATATCATGTATGATTTAAAATACTTAAAATTGTTTTGTTATGACTTTTTTTCTATGGTACTTTATCATTTATTTAGCTTTGCCCTGATTTTTAAGAATTGAAGTTGCTCTCATTTGTTATCACAAAAATACTACACTGACATCTTTGGGTTCAAAGCCTTTTAGGCAATTATTTAAGATTATCTGTTAGGATTATTTATAGAACTATAATTCCTATGCTATGAACATGATTTTATTTTAAAGCTTCAGCTTTTTTAAAATAAAAATTTATTTAGAATGTCCCATGGGACTTTATGTCTATTCTTTCTTCCTGTTGACACCTTATTTCCGCTTTTGTAGTTACTTTTACTCCCAAAAGGATCCCACATTTCTAATCCTTTAGAGGACTATTTAATTTCCAAACAGAGGCCAGCTGGAATTGGTTTAACAAGCCAATGTAGTGCTTCCAATTTCCACACTGTGTTTTCTCCCAAGTCAACCATTATATTCCTTAAGTGCAGGATTTGGATTCTTTAGTGCTTTCTGTATGCAGTTTAGACTGAGCTGCCACTTACCTTAGCCAGAAAGTCTGGCCTTTTGTGCATTCTTTCTGGCCTGCCTGTCTCTTCGAAGTTCTTGCATTTTCTCTGCCACATAATATTATTCAAATCTGGCTTCCACCTCCTGATTCATTCTAGATCTTTTGGTTTTGCTTGTTTGTTCGTTTGTTTTGGCTTCTCTGGTCACTGAAAAGCTTTTTTAAATTATTTTTTATTTTTTCTCCTGGCCCAAACAGACCCTGCATTTGAGTTTAGTCGTGTGTTCTTCCACATCACTTGACTCCCCAGTCCTTGCCTTCTTGGCTCTGGGCTCTGACTCTGAGGCCAGGCTTTTACTTGGAATCATTACGTAACACTTTACACCTAGACACAAGAGAGAGGGAACATCCTGCAACCTACAATATGTCTTTACTTGGAATCATTATGTAACACTTTACACCTAGACACAAGAGAGAGGGAACATCCTGCAACCCACAACATGTCTCACAGACATGACCTGAGAAGAATCTAAGATCCTAGGGATAAATGAGATTGTGATTCTTCTCAGCTCTACTATAACTCAACACTTAATTAGCTCATTGTGAAGATATCAATTCTACTATTCAACTGCTCACTTTGTGATAAATTCACATTGCAAAGAAAGATAGCATAACACAAAGATATTAATAGAACGTTAATAGCTGGCAAATAAATCTTACTTTTTAAGCAAAGACTAGGAAGAACTCAGTGAGTTGCAAAGAAGATGGCTATAGGAGCATGCAGAAACCCACTAAATACCAACTATATTGTTCATGACAGCTGCCCATCTAGGTGAGACAGTGGTTTAGTCAGATGCAAATGCAAAATGCTAAGACATTGGGGCCTTATGGAAATATGAATCGGGGGAATAAAATCTTGTATATCAAGCTCAGGACTAGAAGACAAACAAACAAACAAAAAAAGAAAACCTGGTATCTAATGCTAATCTTGACAATGACTTTATAAATTTGGACAAGTTACTTTTTCATTTCTCAACATCAAGTGCTAACTATGAGAAAAGTATCAAATTACAAAGCAATCTATCCAGGTTGAGTTCTTCATCTGGAGAAGAGGGGAAAATAGAAGTAAGTCACTGTTCAGCTTGCAGCCCGTGTCATTTTTTAAGAGAGTGTGTATGCTTTAATATTTACATCTACAAGGTTTTTTTTTTTTTGGAAAAAATGCAAACAGTTTTTATATTCTATCATATAACAGCTGAAAACATTCTAAAATGTTGGCCAACTGGTAAAAATGTTTGCTGAGATCAAAGTCTTGTGAAATATTAATTGGTGACATTGCATCTCCCAGATTATTCACTTCCCACAAAAAGGAAAATGCAAACTCATTCTGTCAACCACATGTTGACAGATTTTTGGACTCATTGGAAAGGGAATACAGAGTTTTTGCAAAACACTTTAAAAAACTTATCTCTAATCATTAGTGAAATTTCTTCGCAAAGAAAGAAACCTGGCTGGGGCACAAGTGGTTAGGCAACACCATGGAAATGTGATTAGAGTCTATGGCTATACCACCCCTAATGTGACTGATCTTGTTTGATCTAGGAAGCTGAGCAGGGTCGGGACTGGATAGTACTTGGATGAAAGAGGTGATGGGGTATTCTAAAGACAGCCAAGAGCTGGAAAGACTTAAGAATTAGCTGAATCAAATGTGGTTTGATTGTCTATAACCAAAAACTTGACCTTTGAAAAGAAAGACAGGAATGTAAAATGAAGTAAAGTAAGAAATATATATTTACTTTAAAGCCAAATATAATGTAGCAAAATATATTATAAGCACTATTTTGTAATGAGATACTGCAGCAGAAAGTTCTTTGGAAATTAACACATTATACAGCTTACCAAAGAAACATGTTATTATTGATAGAATCTTTTCACTTCTAGTTTAATTGTTATTCTAATGTGAAAGAGAAAAATAGATTTTAAAAGGCCTAATTAAATCAGTGCATGAAAAAAATACACTGGAAAAGAATCCCACACATTTTTGCTTCACAAAGAAATAAGGTAATAAAAAAACATCCCACTGCAGGTCCAGATTTTGCATTTTATAACACAGGTTTCTGACTTATAAGTGGGCTATATTCTAAAATTTTATTGCCAAGTTGGCATTTGGAATAATTTTCCCATAAAAATAATGTTCTAGATAATGGGATTACTTTATAAAATAAGACCTGTCCACACACACACACACACACACACACACACACACATATACACAGACATAAAACAATCAAACAAAAAAAACCACACTCTTTCTAATTCCAAATGTGAGGCAACATGGTAGTACAGGCTTTGGTGATAGAATATGGTAATAACCAATCAGAAATGGTTAGGAGCTAAATTAGTAGCCTTAAGAAATTTGCTTAATTTCTTTTAACTTCAATTTACTCATTTGAAAATGGAAATAATAATAATTCCCTCATAGGGTGGTTATGAACATTAGGACAATGTAAGGAAAAGTTATCTTTATACTGCAACATGCTATATAAAAATGTTAGTTATTAGTGTGCTCTAGCACTCTGTGTTTCAGCTATTTTTGGATTAAATTGCCCTATGCAAACTAGGTGGGAAACTAAGTGTTACTTGTCAAGTCTCAATAGAGGAAGATGCATTGTGTAGCAAGAAGGGACTGCAGTTGATCAAGAAGAATAATGCCCCCATCTGTGGTGTTGCCAGCCAGCCATCTGGCCAACAGAAATACTTCTTTACTACCTCCCCTCCCTTTCCCAGCTGTAGTAATTGCTGTTTCCCAGAAAGCAATATGTCTAGTCTCATGCCTCTCATGGACCCACATATCATGTATACCATATTATCTTCCTTATTTTCGTAATTACCTGGGCTCTATTCTCTAGTTGTTTCATGCACGTTGCTAAAGAAAAAAATATATTTAGTGATGCCTGTTAAAGCACTGTATGGGTAACATTATTTAAGACCATCACAAAGGTTTGGTCATCATGGAGACCATGGCGATGTGATTTTTCAGAGGGGAAAGAGATTGAGCTCAACTTCAAATATAGCAGGAACAAGTGAGAATTTATAGCCAAGGTGCAAGGTGGGGGTCAGTGGATGGAAAATTACTAAGAGGAAGCATCAGGCATCAGGGGGATTCTGGCCTAGACTGACCTGATAGGATTCTTGCTGAAGACAGACCAGAGTGATCAGACATTACCTGAGGTCAGGAAAAGGATGGGGTAGTTCTTATTAACCTGATTTAGCAGGCTTCTTTGCTAATACTAGATTTTACAAGGTTATTCACAGATGGGCTTAGGAGATGGTAGAGGAGCTGACTAAAGTTTAGTCAAGCGAATAATCTTTGTTGAGATGAGATTTGTTTCTTTCATTAATTCTAACATGGGTGGAGGTGAGAGTTGTTATTTTGCCTCTGCAGTCTCAGACAACCCTGTTCATCTCTAGCCACAAAATCCAAGCTTAACAAATGCTAAACAGTGAACGAGAGAGCGCTTCCTTTAACTTAGGTAAAGAGAATGCTCTTATAGACAGAGGGTGAAACTGAGCTTTTCTTTTCCAGGGTTATTATTTGGATTAGAGTCAGAAGGGAAGGCAGTAAGATTCAAACCACATTGAGAAGAAGTAAGGGCTAGATAAAAGATCTATGAGCAATAGCCAAGCCTGAAGATACTTAAGAAGCAAGTCACTTGATAAAAGTTGTGAATAGGATAAGTTTCTCCAGAAACAGAAAAGTGTCATGTATCAGAAGCTGAGGAAAATAGAACTTTAAAAACTTGGGAAAAGACAATAAATTTAGTAGAAAAATTATTTTAAAGGAAGTAATTTTAGGTTAATTCTACACTGAATAAATCTAAGAAATGAGATCAGTCAAGCAGACTCATCTTACTTGCCTGACTCATCTTACTTGTCATCTGTACCATCTGTAATAGACAATTGCCTCGACTCTCCTTATTTTAAAGTGCGCTGACCAGTTAAAAACTTAAATCACAATTGTAATAGCTAATATCTTCAAATACTTAATATGTCCCGAGATTCTATTTCATCTACTTTGTATAGGTTATGATAATATTTAACCATTGCATTAGTGTAATGATTTGGGAACTATCAAGGAAAAGGTCGCTCAGAATTTTTTTTTTTTAGACAGAGTCTGGCTCTGTCGCCCAGGGGCTAGAGTGCAGTGGTGCAATCTCAGCTCACTGCAACCTCCAACTCCCAGGTTCCAACAATTATCCTGTCTCAGCCTCCCGAGTAGTTGGGAGTACAGGCACCTGCCATCATGCATGGCTAATTTTTGTATTTTTTGTATTTTTTAGTAGAGATGGGGTTTCACCATGTTGGCCAGGCTGATCTTGAAATCCTGACCTCAGGTGATCCACCTGCCTCAGCCTCCCAAAGTGCTGGGATTACAGGCATGAGCCACTGTGCCTAGCTGGAAATTTTAAATGACTTACCCAAGGCTATAACAGCTCACAAACGGTGGAGTCAGGGTTTGAACTCAGCAATCACTATTCTTAAACCAGCTTTCTTAACCACTATGTCATCAAGACTCCCATATATGAAGAAAGTTTGTTCACTTAGGTGGTCAAATTCTGTGTGTTTTGATGTGAAAAAAGAAAATCCCTCTCTCCACATTAATGCATATCCTGTCCCCTGCCAAGCCTCCTATAATCATCCCTTGTATTTTCAACCCCCACTGCCTCTCTGTTGGATAGTCCTTCTCTCCTTAATTTTTCATGTTCTATCCAGTTGGAAACGTTGCCCAATGGCTCACACGCTCATCAGCGGTCTGTGGCTAATTTTGGTTAGCCATTAGTGGGGGTCAAACAGCAAGAGGTTTGGCAAGTGAAGGGGTTGGGTTAGTTTGGTTTTGTCCTTCTTGGCCTGAACCCACAACTCATGATTCAAAACAGTGCTTCTCTGTTTTGTAACTTTTTAATCTTTCAGAGCAGATGTGAGAGAGAGTTAGAGAAAAAAAAAAAGGAGGTGGGCATTCAACTTCTACTATGTGTTTATTGTGTGTCAGTCTAGGTACTTTATGCAAATTATTTCATGTAATCTTCACAACAACCTTTTAAGGTGGGAAGCATTGTAATTGTCTCAGGAGGAAACAAGTGCTCCTAAATTTTAGGAAAAAAATGCCCAAATTTACACTGCTTTAAAGTGACAGAATAAAAATTTATTTCAGTTTTACCTGATTATAATGTCTATGTTTTTTGTACTACATCAATTCTATGGTAAGGGACAAAACTAATTCAGAGATAAAAAATTATAGAATTTCAAGCTTTTAGAATAAATCCTTTTTTGATAATGAAAATTACCATCTTGTGAGTGATTGGTAGATGCTAGGCTCTTTGCTGAACACTTTGCATGTATTATGTAATTTAATTCCTCACAACTCTATAAAATAGGCACTGTTATTATTTCTAATTTACAGAGAAGAAAAAAGAGTTAGAACAATTAAGAAACAATTTATCTGCTATCGGACACCAGGTAATCTGTTTCCGGTTCCCTTGTTCCTGTGTCTACACTGCCCTTTTTAGCCTAGCTCAAAAGATGTTTCTGCTTTCTTAATTTGTTTCCATTTCTCTCCAAGGTATATATGTGTGTGTGCGTGTGTCTGTGTGCGCGCGCGCGCGTGCGTGTGTGTGTGTGTGTATGTTTATATATCCCTATTAAATGTCAAGCATTATTTTAAACTCTTGACATGAATTACTTAATTTAATGCTCACAACAGTTCTATAAAGTAGCTATCATTATCATTCTTATTTAACGATGAGGAAGTTAAGGCACAGGGTGGGTAAACCAATTGCTCAACATCACACAGGCATCAGGGGCAGGATCTACTCTGGAAACCATGCATCTATGCTTACAAGTTCAGATGCTGCTTAACTGTGTATGGTGCCTCCAGGGCTCTCTTTCTGAAACTCAGATCCAGTCACATCTATCCCCTCTTAAGGATCTGCACTAGTTTCCCATTATTTATTAAATAAATTCAAATACATGTTGCTTGACATTTGAGGCTCTTCAATATTTGTCTCTCTTTTAACATTTTACTTTCATTTCTCTTTCTATTGATTAGCTACTTCACTCACTCTTGACTATTTGCCACCCCTAAACTAGCCAATCACACTGAGCTATTTATGACTTTTCTCATAGACTGTGTATTAGTTCATGCTCATGCTGCTAATAAAGACATATCTGACACTGGATAATTCATAAAGGAAAGAGATTTAATGAACTTACAGTACCACATGACTGTGGAGGCCTCACAATCATGGCAGAAGGCGAAGGAAGAGTGAGGCACATTTTACATGGCAGCAGGCAAGAGAGCCTGTGCAAGGGAACTCCCACTTATAATATCATCAGATCTCATGAGACTTATTCACTATCATGAGAACAGCACAGGAAAGATCCACCCCCATGATTCAATTACCTCTCATTGGGCCCCTCCCACAACACATAGGAATTATGGGAGCTACAATTCAAGATGAGATTTGGGTGGGGACACAGCCAAACCATATCAGACTGGAAGGCTCTTGTTTGTTTATAAAATCAGTATTCAAGTTATCTCAGCTGGCTCTGTTCCCACAATATTTCCCCATTCTCTCTGCACAGAACAGTCCCGACCTTCTTCTGCACTTATTTATATGTAGATAATATCCCATCTTTCTCTCTGTTTCACATTAAACTGTGATGTTTGCTCCCCTCCCATCCACAGCAGACTGTGAATCTCTTGAGATCAAAGGTTGTGTTTCATGAACATCCCCAAAGTGCCTGGAATTTAGTGCAGGTTGTGTATATTCGGTGAACATTGCTGAATGAATGAGAATACGAGTAAGTGAGTGGAAGTATTAACCATATTTTTATCTCTAAGGGGGAAAAAATTACAAGTTCTAAGTGTTTATTGAACTAAACTAACTTTTAGGATATATAAAATTTATATATATGAACATAATTTCAGTATTACCTACATGTTTCAGACAAGAATGCAGCAATACAAAATTCAGATCCTAGTGAATGATGACAACACCAAGGCAGGCTAGTTCAACAATGGCATGACTAAACACCCAGCTGACTTTCCTGGGTAAGTGTAACTTTCAAGTCTTCTGTTTAAATAAGTTCTTCCTAGTTGTCCATCTTCCTTTCCTTCCTGCTGGTTGGACATGGTGGTGATGGAGCAACTGTAGAAGCCACAGTGAAGAATGGCAGAGCCACCCTTGTAACCTGAGACTCTGGATTACTTTACCAAGCAAATTCTGACTACCTGCTCTGAACTGTTAAGGGAAAGATAAATAGACTTATGTCTTGTTTAGTCACTAAACTTTAGAGTCTATTTATTTACCATTACCCCAACTAATATACCCTGAAACACATTTCTACCAGTAGTAAATCTTGCTAGTACTGTATTTCAGGACTCAACTTAAACATTCCATCCTCATGGAGGTCTTTCCTAGCCTCTAGATCAGAACAATCTTCCTTAATACATCCTATCTTAGGACCCAGCTCTTTTCTCTTTTAAAGTTTAATCCTCACAACACTCTCTAGGGAGTGTCTCTCTCCCTCTCTAGATTGGAAGCTCCATGCACACATGGAGTGCGGCCACTTATCCACTAGCACTAACACATTGCCTGGTACATAGCTGACTCACCAAAAAAATTCCAGTGAGCACAGTTAATAATATTTTTAATTGTTTATTATAAATTATATTATTATACTATTAAGTATATTAATCATAACAATCATAATTGATATGATAATTATATTATTAATTGTGCCTACAGATTAGAAATATAATTGATATAATATTAAGTATATTAATTATAAATAATATAGTATATGTAGTATAGATATTATATTAATTATAAATAATTAATGTAATTAAAAACAGTTATTAGGGTAATAACTACCACCCCTAAATATATACAATGTTTCAGGAGTTATACTAATTGTTTCATGTGCATTATATCATTTAGTCCTCTCAATATGTAGAGAAGCCCCGAATAATATTGTTATCCTATTTCATGAGAAAAAAATAGGTTTAGAGAGGTTCTGTAATTCACACAGCATCACACAATTCAAAGTTTATATTTTCAAGTTGAAAGTTTCCTCCATGCTCTGTGCTTGGTTAGCAAGGGTAAGGTGCACAATAGCCAGATAGTTCTACAAAATGAAATCCAGGAATTTCAGCTAAGATTCAGATTCTAGTGAATGATGTCAACACCAAGTCAGGCCCGTACCGTGTTTGGACACTCAATCAATCATTTTTTTTTTTTTTTTTTTTGTAACTGGAACACTTTTATTTTTCTCTGCGACAGAAACAAAGCCTAAAACATTGTTTATAATTTTAAAACAATTGCCTATAGTCTGTGTAGTTAATTCAAGATGAGGCATGAAGAAACACTCTCTTGAACTCTGTGTAATTCCCAGTGGGGCAACTACAATGGATTTTTCTTTTCTTGAGTCAAAGATTTTATCTGGAATTCATTCATATTTCAGAACTATGCATGATAATTCTCTTATTATGTATTTTGTGGTTAAACACCTCCCTTACACCCCATACAAACCAAGCCAAGAGCTTAATGTTTAGCAGAAGAAAAATGAGCTAACTATTAGCTTGTGTGCAATATTGGAAAAAATATTATATCAGGGGCCAGCATACTGAAGGTCTATGACCACACTGCCCAATATGCTAGCTACAACCCACAGTTGCTATTTAAATTTAAATTTCATAAAAGTAAAAGACTCAGATCTTCAGTCGCACTAGCCACTGCTCAACAGCTAAATTTATCTAGTGGTTTTGTATCAGACAGTGCAGATTTATAGGACATTTTCAACACTGTGACAAATTCTATTGGAAAGCATTGCTCTATACAGTGATTTTCAAACTTTTTGGTCTCAAGATACTTTGAAACTCTTAAAAAGTATTCAGGACCCAAAAATAGCTTTTTTAAAAAATAGAAATATGGATTATAACCATTGATATTTACTCTATTAGAAATTAAAACTAGCCAGGTGTGGTGGCCCATACCTGTAATCCCAACACTTTAGGAGGCCAAGGCAGGAGACTTGAGCCAGGAGTTTGAGACCAGCCTGGGCAATATTATTAAACCCTGTCTCTACAAAAATTACAAAAATTAGCCTGGCATAGTGTCATGAGCCTGTAGTACTAGCCACTAGGGAGGCTGAGGTGGGAGAATCGCTTGAGGCCAAGGCTGCAGTGAGCCATGATTGTCCCACTGTACTTTAGCCAGGGCGACAGAGCCAGACCCTGTATCAAACAATAATAATAATAATAATAATAATAATAATAATAATAATAATAATAAAGAATTCTTCCTATAATCTTTGTGTTCACCATGGTGTCAGCATATTACAAAGGACCTCTTAAAAGGTCATTTTACAGCACAAAAAATAAGTTTCCAAAATACTAAAGTAAGTCCTGAATCTAACGTAAACACCATCAAAATTATTTCAGAATGTTGGGTTTTGGACTAAGTAGAACAAGTCCTTCCAATTCACCCTAAAAATATGAACTATTTCACAGTGTTAAACCACATGTAAGACTCTCAGAGCAAATACTACTTGCTCTATTCCTAAAAAATAGCAATAATTGAATAAAATTGAGTTACCGAGAAAGTACATTGTAGTAGTTTAACCATAATAGACTTTGCTAAGATATGTTCAGTAAAAATGGCTTTTTTCCTGAGAATTTTACAATGTCCATTATGGTAATGATCTGGATTTGAATGAATGCAATGATAACTAAAGAAAGATTCCACAGATTTTATTAATATCCGTGATTCATATTACCTTTTTCTACAGTGCTTTTTAAGGTAGGCACATGCTGTTTGAGATACATAAGTGAATGAGCTAAGAAAGGCAGCATTTCTGCTGCACTGGTAAAGGTAGACCTCATTTGGTAAAGCACACAACCAAGGGAAGTTTTTGCCTCTTTTTTGAAGTTTCTCTGCTAGTCATTGGCAAGAGAAGTCACTCTCAAATAATCTCTTCACACTGTATGTGACCAAGCCCTGTTTTCTCCTCTTCTTTCTGGATGATATCAGTTCACCCTTCACACCTTTCAAATATTTTTTTTCCTACATGTGCCAAGGTGTATCAAGAAAAAAAAAGTGACCTTTGAGACCACCAAACAAGTTTCCTAAGTGGGGCTGTTTGCCTGGTTAGGAGACTGATCTGGATCCATTTTCAACTCTATCTCCTCTTAGTGCTTGAGCCAGGGCAATGACTTAAGCCAGTGGTCTTCCTCACTTGCGACCTTAGGAGAAATAAGTAACCTCTGGAGGTTTGTAACAGCCTGATTTCTTTTTAATTGTCCAGCCTCAGAAAGAACAAACAATGGTCAAAATTATTCTATTATTGATCTATATCTATGTAGTTTCTTCTCCAGCTTTGCTCTGGAAATGTGTTACTCATAAAACCTCACAAATGTATAATCTGTTATTGTGCTGGGAACACACTGTAGTTGACATCATCTGGTAGTTTTGTTACCGGCAGCAAATCCTTACCTGTATGAGTCTGCAGCCATCTCAATTCTTGCCTCCTCAGCAGAAAGAATTTGACCGAGGGGCATAAGGCAGAAGGAGAGACTGAGGCAAGTATTTGAGCAGGGGTGAAAGCTTATTTAAAAGCTTTAGGACAAGAGTGAAAGAAAGTAAAGTACACTTGGAAGAGGGCCAAGTGGGTGACTTGAGAGATTCAGCGTGAGGCTTTACCTTCTGACTAACGGTTTTATACACTGGCATACTTCCAGGGTCTTGCCTTACTTCTCCCAATTCTTCCCTTGGGTTGGGCTGTCTGCATGCACAGTGGCCTGCCAGCACTTGGGAGGTGAGCACGCTCAGTGTGTTCACTGGAGTTGTACACATGCTTACTTGAGGAGTTCTTCTTTTTCCTGTCAAATATTCCTGGAAGGTCATTTGCTGGTTAAATTCCGCCATTTTAATGTGCATGCTTGAGCCTACTCGCCCAACTCCTGAGATCTTGTTGGGAAGCTGCTGATCACTAGTTTCAGGTGTTTTCTATCTATGGGGAGATTTCCTTTCGCTGGTGCTGGCTGTGACCAATTAACAACTGCCTGACCATCATCTGCTGGCCGCCTGATGTTCCTGCTGTGTATGTGTGAGGGGAGCCTTCTCTTGCCCTGCTCATGTTTAACTAGCTACCTACTATAACAGTTTAACCATCTTGATTTGAAAAGAAAGAGGAAAGCTTGGTAAAATAAGTTACCTCTATCGAACAATTGTATCACTACAAATTATCATGTCTATCTAGCACATTGTAATGGAATAAATGCCAAAAGTATTGTTAAGTCTTCTTAAGAACTCTAAAATAATATTTTTTAAATTATTGCACATAGAGTCAGCCTTGGACTAATATTAGCCTGGTATAATATAGATTCAGTGAGCACTGAGCATTGCTCTGATTCTTATCTGCATTCTCTCTTTCTAATTGGTGATTATAACATCTCTTTATGTTAGTTACATGAACATCTTTCCATTAGGACCAGTGATTTTTCTCTTGAAAAGATGTCAGAACAAGGTGTAGAACAAACTCGTTTGACCATCTCCCTCTACCTTGTTCTAAATTCAATAGCTCTAAATGTGATTCCCTCTTCTTGAGGAAGTCCATGCTTTATCATGCTGTCTCAGATCTTCTGAGATGGAACCTCTACAACTTCTTCCAGGTGCAGAGAATGATAATGCTCATTGTAGATGTGCCTCAGAATTATGTGTCCTAGGGGTAAAAGTGGGGAGAATTTATTTGACAGCTCCTATCCCATAATATCCATCAGTGGCACAAAGGAGGTCAACTGCCTGTCACTCCCGGGTGCTCCCATGTTAGAAAAGCTCCAGGGAATAAAACAAGGGTCATGGAGTATAGCCGTTGGGTTATACTCAGAGCAGTTTGTTTGCTGCAGGAATTACTGAATAGCAGGAGGACTGAGAGGATGTGAGGCAGGGTGCAAAAAAAATAAAATAATTTTAAGTTATATTACATAAAATAAAAGTCAGTGCAGTGTATGGGAATGATTTCCCTAGGTGAAGAAAATAGAAGTAAGCATCCCAGCAGAATTTTTATGAAGAAAATGTAATGTATGTTTTTCAATATAAAATGCATACAAGGAAATAGGATAAACATGGAACTGGGCAGAAGTCATTCTATCTTCAAACTTCACTTCTGGACATCTTTGCATAGCTGCTTTTGGTCTCAGTTTGTTGGTCTTTAAGAATGTGGCCAAGCAAAGTAGATTGTGTTTGCATTGGTAAAATTATTTATTCTAATGTGATGGCTTTCAGTGAGTCAACACATGGTCCTTATGGGATCTTTACATCATGCCACGCCTGCTCTAATAGAACATGGCTGCCTGCTCTTTGATTGGTTTGAATTAGTGCCTGGGTTGCTTCTCTGATGGCTGATGGCAGAACAAAGGCAGCCAAACCTCTCACAGGTTATACATAAAGCTTTGCACACATTTTTGTTAGGAGGAGGCTAAGAGAAGCCAAGAAGAATGAGAAGAAAGAATAGGTCCCCCTGGTCAGATAAGAAATAACACACTCAGAAGTAGACTGGGGTTGTGATTATGACTGTGTCAGGCAGGATGAGAGAGGGATGATTACATGACAGATTGAACTTCACAATGCCACCTTTAATGGACCATCTTATCATAGTTTTTCTGTTCTAGTACAGAGGACTTCCTGCTCATCAGAGCCAAGGGCATGGATGTATGCTAGTTGTTCTTCTAGGAAGCCTACAGGTAACACCATTTATCCCTTCTTAGATTATGACTTTTGATTCTATTGAGATAAAAAGAAAGTAATTTAGATAAGATACAAAAATATCCTGCTTACGAATAATGAAGCTGGTACTAGAGCCAGTGGTTTGTTTCTGTGGACAGGTGTACTTCCTAACACTGATTCCCAGAATTAGGCAGACATACCTATGTAGTCACAAGCTGGGTTGGAAAATCTTAGGTTTGCCCTATGGGATAAGCTACTTTTATTATCGGCAGAGAGCAGAACAGATCATTTACTTTACAGGAGGCTGAGTGGTTCTGTGAGAAAGGTAAGCAGGAGATGTTATGCTAAGTTGATTTTTTCAAACTCACCCATCTAACTAAGTCAATGTTTCCCTCAGAAGCAGAGAGACTAGATGAGTTAACTTTACAAAACACCACTTTTTCTCTGTAGGTAGATACATCATGAGGTGATAGATGCAAGATTACAGGTAAAAGACTTGCTTTTCCTCAGCAGTACAATCTACAGTTCAAGGCACAACTGCCTGAAAATAGAGTGTGGAAGATGTTAGGACACATGCTGTATTTCAGTGAGTCTAAAAGGCATATTTTATCACATTTTAACATCTCTGTAATTGTGACATGACTTACCACTGATAGAGAATACAGATTATTTGGGCTGATTTTTCCCTTTCTTAATGTTATGTAAGGTAATGATTTGTATTATGATCCATGGTATCTTAGGTTAGATAAGTAGCAAATAATGAAATTAACATTTTTTACCTGGGTTATGACAATTTCTGAAATGATTCCAGACTATTTTCTAGCCAAAAATTTTTACCTCAACTATACAAGAAATTAAGGCAACACATACCTCATGTTCTATGCAAATGATTTCCTTCCCCACATTGTTTCATAAATTTGCCTGCAGTTTGGGATTTTGTGTCTCACTTGACCACATCTGTATAGAATTATGCTCCTTGGGAGTCACATTCCTTCTTCGCCTGTGAACTGAGGTCACTTAGGGAGTTCTGTGAAGTGACTGATGAAACATGTTTATTATCACAATTCAAGCAAGTGTTGGTTGAATGTTCCATCAGCTGGACCATTTTAGAAGAAAAACAAATTGGGCCTATTCACATTATTTTATGTAAACTCAACTTAAGTGGAATGTGAGAGGAAGAGTCCTGGGAACTTTTTTATTGCTCAAGACTATTGCTTGTTGCAATTGAGAAATGTGGGAAATAGCTGAAGTGATATTTTGGTTAATAATTTCTCAACCAATATTTTTTTGAAATTTTTTTAATGCAATAAATCTTTAGTGACTGTTTTGTGCAAAGCATGAACTAGTTGCCTCAGGGAATAAAATATGTTGCCTGGCATTAAGTGTCTAACATGATATATAAATGGAACCAGGCCAGGTGCCATGGCTCATGCCTGTAATCATAACACTTTGGGAGGCTGAAGCGGGCAGATCACCTGAGGTCTGGAGATTGAGACAAGCCTGGCCAACATGGTGAGACCCCATTTCTACTGAAAATACAAACATTAACCAGACATGGTAGTGTGTGCCTGTGGTCCCAATTACTTGGGAGGCTGAGGCAGGAGAATCTCTTGTACCCAGGAGGCAGAGGTTGCAGTGAGCCAAGATAGTCCCACCACACTCCAGCCTGGGCAACAGAACGAGACTCTGTCTCTAAATAGATAAATAAATAGGAAACCACTGAGTTTACTCATGACTGAAAAAATAAGTGATATGGTTTGGATGTGTTTCCACCCAAATCTTATCTTAAATTGTAGCTCCCGCAATTCCCACATGTTATGGGAGGGACCTGGTGGTAGATAATTGAATCATGGGGCAGGTCTTTTCTGTGCTGTTGTTGTGATAGTGAGTAAGTCTCAAAGGATCTGATGGTTTCATAAAGGGGAGTTCCTCTGCACACCCTCTCTTGCCTGCCACCATGAAGATGTGACTTTGCTCCTCATTTACCTTCTGCCATGTTTGTGAGGCCTTTCCAGTCATGTGGAACTGTTAGTCAACTAAACTTCTTTCCTTTATAAATTATCTAGTCTTGAGTATGTCTTTATTAGCAGTGTCTTTATTACAACAGACTAAGACAATAAGAGAAAGAGAGGTTATACGATGTCTTGAAGAAAGAAGAAATCACATATGTGTAAGGAAATCAAGAACAGAATCATGGCAGAGCTTCAAAAGATTGGGTCTAATTTTCTCAAGTGGAGATGGGATTGAGACTTCTGGTTTCCAATAATGGCAAACTAGGTTACTTGGAGTCACACTCCTATAGAATACAACTGAAGATGGTAGATAAAATATTTTCTGGAAATTTTTAAAAGTCAAAGAGCTGAATAAGTAAAAAATTATTATACCAAGATTTGAAGAATATCAGGAACTCAGATAAATAAATGAAGTGTGGAAGTTCTCAAACTTTACTGTGCATAAGAAACATCTCAGGTCTTTGGATATAGTATAGATTATTGGCCCTTACACATACACACACACACACACACACACACACACACACAATTAAGATTCTAATTAATTATATTTGGAGAGTAAGAAACCAAATTTGACATTTTGATAAATACCACAGAACACATTTTGAGAAACAGTGCACCATTCTATAAACTCTTTGAGGGCAAGTTTATGTTTCATTGACCACAAGATCTCCAATGCTAAAGTCAACGCCTGGTACATGGTTGGAACTTAATATGTATTTGCTATTGTTATCACAAAATTGGTTACATCTGAGCATGTATCTTCCTTGTAAGTGATATACCTATATCTATTTTCTATTCTTCTTGTATTACCTATAATTTTATATTTTCTTTTAAAATGTATCTTACTATCAAAATACATAATAAATTAGAGTTATCAGTTTTTTCCTACATTGTTTTGAGTAGAAGAGAGAAACAGAGGGTTCTGTCACATTCATTGGTTCTCACCTTACCATTTCCTCTTCATTTCTGAGTGTCTTTTGCTAAAAACTGTTATATATAATTTAATTAGAAATTTGCCCTAAGGAATATTGAAATGGAAAAGAAAATCACTTGAAATATGATGATTCATGACAGGGAAACCCTGAAGTAGCGTGAATGAGAGGAACCTGGTAGGAGATGAAGTCTTATTTTTAGTGGGGGTGTTATGGAATGAATGTTTGTGTCCTTCCTACTCAAAAATTTATGTGTTGAAACCCTAATTCCCAATATGACAGTATTTGGAAATAGGACCTTTGTGAAAAAACCTTAAGGTTAAATGATGTCATAAGGATAGGGCCTTGATCTGATAGGATTAATGCCATTGTAATAAGAGATACCAGAGAGCTTTTTTCTTTCTCTTTCTCTGCCATGTGAGGATATAACATGATGACAATCATTGGCAAGATATCAAGAAAACCCTCGTTAGAACCCAATCAATCTGGCACCCTGATCATGGACTTACAGCTTCCAGAGCTGTGGGAAAATAAATTTTTGTTGTTTAAATTTCTGTTTGGTATTTTGTTATGGTAGCTTGAGCAGACTAAGACAAGGAGTATGGTAGAGGAAATGGAGGAGGGAAGATAATATAAAGCCTTTTTGGCCATTGTATGAATTTTGGCTTTTCTCTGAATGAGATGGAGAATGATTTGAAAATTTTCAGTAAAAGATTAATGTTATTTGATTTATGCTTTAAAAGAACCACTATGGCTGATATGTTATAAATAGACTGTAGGGGTGAGAAATGTACATTTTGAAATAGGAGGCTACTTTGGAGACCATGGAATCTCCAGGTTAAAGATGATGCTAACTTAAGTCAGAGAGACAGTGGTTTAGGTGGTAAGAAGTAGTCAGATTCTTGGCATATTTTGAAGGTAAAGTCCACATGGTTTTCTGATGAAAAAAATATGTAATATGTAGCTAATAGAGAAGTCAAGGAAAACTGCAAGAGTTTTGGCCTGCACAATTGGAAGGATGAAGTTGCCATTAACTATGATAAAGAAGATTGCTGGTAGGTCAGATTGCTAGAAAATGATCAAGAGTTGAACTTGTTTACTTTGAGACAGCTACTAGATATTCAAGAGAATATGTTAGTAGGAAGCTGAGATATACACATTTAGAATTCAGTAGCGACTCTAAGGATGGAAATTTAAGTATAGGAACCATTGACACATAGATGACATTTAAGGTCATGATAGTGGATGAAATCACCAAGGTCTGTTTTCTTTCTCTTTCACTACTTTGAATTTCCTCTTCTCCTCTCCTTCTCATTCTGCTGTTTCTGTATTTTCTAGGGTCAAAACAAGGGTGAGGTATATAGAAGTAACTTTTTTTTTTTTTTTTGCTTGTTTGGTATTGTTTGTAACTATTTATTGGCTAACAATGGTTGGTCATGCACTATTTCATAGCAGGCTACACATGTCAGATTTTTATGGGAATGTTGGTTAGTTTTCCAAATACTGACTTGATATGGTTTGGGTTTGTCCCCACCCAAATCTCATTTTCAAATGTAGCTCCCATAATTGCCATGTGTTGTGGAGGGGATCTGGTGGGAAATAATTGAATCAGGGGGTTGGTTTTCCCATACTGTTCTCATGGTAGTGAATAAGTCTCATGAAATCTGATGGTTTTGTAAGGGGTATCCCTTTTCAATGGGCTCTTATTCTTTCTTTGTCTGCTGCCATGTGAGACGTGGCTTTGCTCTTCTTTGCCTTCCACCATGATTGTGAGGCCTCTCCAGCCATCTGGAACTGTGAGTCAAGAAAACCTCTTTCCTTTATAAATTACCCAGTCTCAGATATGTCTTTATCAGCAGTGTGAAAATGAACTAATACAGTAAATTAGTAACTGTAGCATGGGATGCTGCTGTAAAGATACCTGAAAATGTGGAAGTGGCTTTGGAACTGGGTAACAGGCAGATATTGGAACAGTTTGGAGGGTCTGGAAGACAAGAAAATGTGGGAAAGTTTGAAACTTCCTGGAGACTTGTTGAATGGCTTTGACCAAAATGCTGATAATAACATAAACCATGAAATTCAGACAGAAATTTGCATAAGTAATCATGAAGACAATGGGGATACTGTCTTCAGAGCATGTGAGAAACCTTCATGGCAGCCCCTCCCATCGCAGGCCCAGAAGCCTAGGTGGCAAAAATGGTTCGGTGGGCCAGGCCCAGGCACCCCTGCTGTGTGCAGCTTAGGGACTTGGTGTTCTGCATCCCAGCCACTCTAGCCCGTACAGGTCAGGCCATGCCATCAGAGAGTGCAAATCCAAAGCCTTGGCAGCCTCCACATGGTGTTGAGCCTGCGGGTGCACAGAAGTCAGGAATTGAGATTTGGAAAGCTCCACTTAGATTTCAGATGATATATAGAAATACCTGGATGTCCAGGCAGAAGTTTGCTGTAGGGGTGAGGCCCTCATGGAGAACCTCTGTTAGGGCAGTGTGGAAGGGAAATGTGGGGTTGAAGTCCCCAGACAGTGTCTCCACTGGGGCACTGCCTAGTGGAGCTGTGAGAAGATGGACACATCCTCCAGAGCCCAGAATGGTAGATCCACCAATAGCTTGCACCGCATGCCTAGAAAAGTCACAGACACTTAACCCTAGCCTATGAAAGCAGCTAGGAGGGACCTTGCAAAGCCACAGGGATGGAGCTGCCCAAGACCATGGGAACCCACCTCTTGCATCAGCACGACTTGGATGTGAGACAAAGAGTCAAAGAAGATAATTATGGGGCTTTATGATTTGACTGTACCACTGGGTTTTGGACTTGCATGGGGTCTCTAGCCCATTTGATTTGGCCAATTTCTCCAATTTGGAATGAGTGTATTTATCCAATATCTGTACCTTAACCCTATTGTATCTAGGAAGTAACTAATTTGGTTTTGATTTTACAGGCTCATGGGTGGAAGACACTTGTCCTGTCTCAGATGAGGCTTCAGACTGTGGACTTTTGAGTTAATGCTGAAATGAGTTAAGACTTTTGGGGACTATTGGGAAGGTGTGATTGACTGAAATGTGAGGACATGAGGTTTGGGAGGGGCCAGGGGCAGAATGATATGGTTTGGTTGTGTTTCCACCCAAATCTCATTTTAATTATAGCTCCCATAATTCCTACATGTTATGGGAGGGATCCAGTGGGAGATACCTGAATCATGGGGATGGTTTCCTCCATACTGTTCACATGGTAGTGAATAAGTCTCACAAGATTTGATGGTTTTATAAGGGATTCCCCTTTTCACTGGGCTCTCATTTTCTTTTTGCCTACTGCCATGTGAGACATGACTTTACTCCTTCTTGTTTTCTGCCATGATTGTGAGGTGTCATCAGCCATGTGGAACTGTGAGTCAATTAAATCTCTTTCCTTTATAAATTACCCAGTCTCAGGTATGTCTGTATTAGCAGCATGAAAACAGACTAATAAATCCCTACACAAAATACTCTACCTTGTTCCATTTTTGTTGAGGAAAAGGAGATGCTGCCCTGTGGACCCAGTTGCAGCCACTGACTCAGCTCCAGCCCCACTCAACTGTGATGCCAGAGTCAATCCCATCAGCCTGGGGACTCAATAAGTAAAGGTTGTTACCTGCAAATATCAGTTTGTAAATACTGAATGGGCATTTTTTCCCTTTAAATTCACTGACACCGATGCAAGACTACACAGATAAAGAATCCAGCAAACATAACACCAATAAAGGTAACTAATAAATCTCTAGTTACCAATGCAAATAAATGGAGATCTAGAAATTGCTTGACAAATGATTCAAAATAATCATCTTGTAGAAGCTCAATGAAAAACAAGAGAACACAGACAACTAAATGAAATCAGGGAAACATTTCAAGAACAAAACAAGAAGTTTAATGAAGAAATAGAAACCATAAAAAAGAACCAAACAGAATTCTGGAACTGAAGAATATAAGGACACACTGAAAACGACAGTAGAGAGCTTCAACAGCTGACTTGATCATACAGAAGAACAAATAAATGAATTGAGGACAGGTCATTTGAAATTATCTAGTCAGAGAAATAAAAATAAAAAGGAATAAAAAAGAGTGAAGAAAGAAATATCTATTCAATAAATGATGTTGTAAAAATTGATATCCACATGCAAAAGAATAAAATTGGATCCTTATGCCATACACAGAACTAACACAAAAAAGATTAAAGACTTACATATAAGACCCGAAATCATGAAACACTTAAGAGAAAACATAGAGAAAAAACTCCTTGACATTGGTTTGGGCAATAATTTTTTTTATGTATAACATCAAAAGCATAGACAACAAAAGCAAAATAAAAAATGGGACCACATTAAATTAAAACGTTTCAGCCCAGTAATGGAAACAGTCAACAAAATGAAAATTAAACCTGCAGAATGGAAGAAAATGTTTGCAAACCACATATCTGATGAGGAGTTAATACTGAATATATATAAGGAACTCATACAACTCCATAGCAAAAAGCCCTGAGTAACCCAATTTAAAAATGAAAAAAAGGACCTGAATAGACATTTTTTCCAAGGCAGACATACAAATTGCCAACAAATATATGAAAAGGCATTCAATATCACCAATCTTCAGAGAAATATAAATCAAAACCACAAACGTATATTGCCTTAATAATAAGCTATTGTTAGAATAGCTATTACCAAAATGGCAAAAGGTAACAAGTGTTGATGAGGTTGTAAAACAAAAAGAAACCTTGTACACTGTTAGTGGGAATGTAAATTGGTATAGCTATTATGAAAATCAGCATGGAGGTTCATAAAAAAATAAAAATAGAGCTGCCATATAATCGAACAATTCTACCTCGGGGCACATATCCAAAGGAAATGAAATCAGTATCTTGAAGAGATATCTGCACTCCCATGTTTATTGTAGCATTAGTCACAATAGCCAAGATGTAGAAACAACTTAAATGTCTGTTGACAGATGAATAATTCTAAAAATATTATATATATATATATATATATATATATATAACGTATATGTAGGTCTCATACATGCACATGTACACACACACACACACACACACACACACACACACACACACAGGTATTTTATTCAGCCATATAAAAAGGAATTCCTGCCACTTGCAACAACATAAATGAACCTGGAAGACATTATGCTGAGTGAAATGTCAGACATAGAAATACAAATGTGGTGTAATCTCTCTTTTATGTGGAATCTAAAAGTCAAACTTATGGAAAGAAAGAGTGGATTAATGGCTGCCAGGAGAAAGAGGTGGAAGGGTGGGGAATAGGGAGATATTGGTCAAAGGATACAAAATTTCAGTTATAAGATGAATGGGTTCTGGGAATAAAATGTATGTAACAGTGACTATAGTTAATAGTAATGTATTGCTTACTTGAAATCGCACACACAAACACACACACACAAAAGGTAACTGGGTAGGGATGAACAGGTTGATTAACTTAATTGTGGAAATGTATATAAAATTGTCATGTTTTACACCTCAAATATATACAAATTTTGGTAATTATTTCTCAATAAAACTGGGAGGAAAGGTGAACTTCTTTAAAGCATTTCCATATTGAAAAAATATTTTAAACATAGGTTCATTATTCTTAGATATGACATATATGATCCACTCATATATGGATTATAGTTAAGAAGCCTGTTTTCTAGCAATCCTAATTAAGAGTATACATTTTGGAGAAGGATGAATGGTGAGAGTCAGCATCCATTGGTTTTGTTTCAATAAATTCCTACTGAGAAAAATTTTAAGGAAAGAGAATCTCAGAGAAATTTTAAAATGCTAAAAAGATGACTATGAGAAAATCTTTCCAAAAACTGAGGTGCAATTGAATTATCAGGTTTAATGTGGATCTCCTGGGAAAGGAAAACTACTTTCCAGCACAAACTTTCCAAACAATTATAAGGTGTTAATATTTAGGTTGTAAGGGCAATAATTATTATAGAAAACACAGTTTTGAAACTTGTTTAGGAAGTATTGTACCTTAGATGTGTAGAAAAAAATAAGTGTTATGTAGGTCTTAACTGAAAGGAGTAAAATAATGATAATTAAAAATAATATAACCTTTAAACAATAATTGCATTAATTATTATCATTTATTGAAAAAATAATTATTGTCACTTACTGAAAATTTGTTATATTCCAGGTTTCTGTGTTAGCACTTTACATGCATCTCTTACAGCAAACTTGATGGTGGTAGGGTGCTTTCTATCTTTCTTTTCCTTTTACAGACAAGGAAACTGAGGCTTACAGAGGTTAAGTAGTATTTCCAAAGTCATACAGCTAATATGTTCTAAAGCTGATGTTCATATATAGATTTATCCATCTCTAGCATCTATACTTTTAAACACCTCAACTTATTTTCAGAATTGTCACATTTGTATAACTCTTTAAAGCTATGTCTTCTTGCTCCCACTTTCAGGTCATCTCCTTATGATGCTGCATTAAAAATCATTTTAAATGCATATTTAATTTTTATGTTAGTCTTTGGAATATAAATCCATAAGGTTATGTTTAGTACATAAAAACATTAGGATATTAATCTGAATCTACTCTTTCATCAAATAT
Source organism: Macaca mulatta (assembly GCF_049350105.2). NCBI lineage: Eukaryota > Metazoa > Chordata > Mammalia > Primates > Cercopithecidae > Macaca > Macaca mulatta. The sequence goes on from NC_133410.1 coordinate 60,012,731, forward strand.
CAATATTTAAAATTATGTATTCATATACATTTAGTTGGTAACATCTTCACCCTCCATGATGTTCTTATACACCCTGAAAACTATAACTTATATTTTCTATACAGAGATCTATGATATATTGATTGCTTTCTCAAGACATTTTCTGATTCTATATTTGGTGGTAATGGAAAATGTTTTTAACAGCTAAAACCTAAATAGGAACCACACCCCACTGATGTTCCTCACTGATAGCTTTAATTGACATGATTTAAAAAGGACTTACTTTTAATAATCATATCTGAAAATATACAGTAAGAATAGTAAACACTACTATTGCTTTTTATGATAATTCCATTTACTAATAAACATTTAAATATTTAATAATTTAATGCAAAATGATTTGTTAAGCCCCAAATTGGTGCCTGTTTGTGAAAAGAGTATCAAAACAAAAAAGAGAGAGAATTAAATTATCTCTAGTCAATGTTGCAAAAGTATTTGATAAGATACAACTTTCATTAGAAATTTCACAATTCCTGCTAAAAGTATGATTAGACACATGCTCTATTATCCTGAAAAAAAAATAAGAGAAAAACAAAGGAAGGGCATATCTACACCACTGGATGTTTATTGCTTTTAAGAAACACCACAGAAGATATGGCTTGGTGAGAAAGCCAAATAGACTTGTGAATTTAACATCAGAACTAGACAATCATATCCAGCAAAGGTTTAATAATGCTGGACAAGAAGGTTCTGGTCCACATCAAGTAGGAAAGCTGGAAGGACACCCAGGTAAGAGTTTTGGCAAAGAGAAGAATTCATTCTCCCAGTATCTTGATCCTAAAAGGGAAGAAAACAGAGGTGTGTTGAACATGTCTGATTTATTCTTACTAAACAAAGTAAGTCCTTTGAGTAGAATAGAGGCAAGGGTGCACCCTACTCAGAGGTAGAGAAGTATTTTTCCTTTCACATGAGTTGTGATCTTATTTTGAAAATATTACCTTCAGCCCAAGCCAGCATCATGCCTAATAGCAGAACATTTAGTCTCATTAAAGGGATGGATAAGTTAAAGAATGCTTATAGCCATTTATATTAAGACTTTGTCCTAAGTACTACCAATTTATTCAGAGAAAGAAGGAAACAAAAGGATATAAAAACATAGGAGCAAAAAAATTGGTATGAGTTGCAGATGCCATGATTACACAAACAGAAACTCAATTAATCAAGTTTAACTTAATGTGATGCAATTGAAAAGTTCAGCCTCTTGATTGTTATGGAGTTAATATACAGACATCAAGAGCTTTCCCATAAAAAAGCAACAGCATGTTTAAAACGTAATGGAATGAAAAGTCTCATTTTTAATCATAGCAAACACAGTTGCAACAAAAATTGTCTAGGAATAAACTAAACAGGAAATGGACAAGATTTAATGAGGAAAAGTGTAAAATGCCTTTAAGGTGCATATGTGTCCACACACAGGTACACATACACATCCTTGAATTAAGCAAAAGATGTGTTTGATTCTTAAGTAGACAATATTTGTAAAGATATCAGTTTTTCCTAGATTAATCCACAAATAGAGAATTCCAATGAAATACCAATAGGTTCATTTTCTTTGGAATTAGGCAAGTTGATTCTAAGGTTTACATGACAAAACAAACATTAGGGAAGAGCCATAAAATCTTTGAAAATGAAGAGCTACAAGAGAAGGATTAGCAACACAGATACTAATGCACATAAAGGCACAGTCGTTCTTTAATTTGTATTATTATTATTTTTTTATTTCAATAGGATTTGGGGGAATGGGTGATGTTTGGTTATATGGATAAGTTTCTTTAGTGATGATTTTTGAGATTTTGGTGCATCCATCACCTAAGCAATGTGCCCTGTACCCAGTGTGTAGTCTTTTATGTTACCCCTCTCTCTCTCTTTTCCCCTGAGTCCCCAGAATCCATTGTATATTCTTAAGGGCCTAGTAATCTTTAAATTCTGATGGTGGCTGACAAAGAAGCAGAGATATTAGTAGAATAGAATAGAGAGTTCGGAGCCAAATTCAAATGACATTAAACACATACTAGAGGAGGTATTTAAAACCATTGAGGGAAAGGGTTAAGCAAATAAATGAAGTTGAAACATATGGTAAACCATCTGAGGATAGATGCAAGCTAAATCGTGTATCTCTCCTTATACCAAAATAAATTCCAGATGGATCAAATATCTAAATTTGAAAAGAAAAAGAAATGAGTTTTGAAAGGGGGAAGTATTATGAAAGCAAAACACAAACTCCAGATGCCATAAAGAAAAAAATTAATAAATTAACTATACTAATAATATTTTTATAAGGAAAACTGAAATGAAATAAAAATTCAAATAGAAAGAACACAATGAATATTTACAATCTATTGAGCAGAAAATGCTTATTTTCTTGTTGTGTGAATATTTCTTACAAATACATGACAAAAAGGATCTGACTAATAGTCTTTCTTACTTTGTCATCTTTTCTTCCTTGGACTCCCTGGCCCATAGAGTTGGGCATAGTTGTGAGTAAATGTGTGTTTCAGTAGGGGTTGGTGATGGTGGTAGTGGTGGTCATGGTGAGAGGTGGGAGGACAATTCTTTTTAGCAGTGACAGACAATAAATTAGGCTCAAGAAAGGAGAAAAATTTCCATTGAAAATGGTGAGTTGTAGAAGGAGATTTAGCTGTATTAAAGTAACGTATTTCTGTTGGCACTAAAAATAAAATTCACAAGATGCATCTGTCCAGATCAAGATTACAGCACCTGATAATCCAGTGAAAGGATAGCAGAGCTGGCAAGGAGCAGCAGTCAAGATGTCTTAGAAGGCCTGATGAATTACTGTGTCATGGGGAATAAATGCACCTCACTGAGAAATACACAGAGGGTATCTTTCTAAAAATTTTATTTTTCAGCACCCCACAGAGCTTGGGATTAACCAGGGTGGGGCTAGCCCTGCTAACTGAAGCATAAGCAGCAGAGGTAATTTAAGATAAAAATGAGGATTCCTGGCTTCATGCCTTGGCTCTGTCACTTACTAGTTTTATAATCTTTGGCAAGTCATTTACATTTGATTTGACTCAAAAGCTTCCTCAATGAAATGAAGTTAAATGTGAAACAATTAAAAGTTTGGCAGCTTATGTAGATGAAGAGGAACAGATAACCCTAACTTAAGGGGTGTGGGAAGCTGTCGTTGATGACACGCAAACTAAAGTCACTCTTCAGACCTTAGATCCTTTAAATGTTAGGTCATGTGAAGGGTAAGGAGGCAGAGTAAAGGGAATTGATCTGTACAGAGGGCACAGTATGAACAAAAGCTTTAAGCCAAGAAATTGAACAGTATTTTCAGAAACACTATAAATAATTTGCTATGACTCGTAGGGCATAAATCAGTAGAAGACATTTGCTTTTTTAATATTCTCAACAAACCTCAAATAAAGTGATATTAATGTTAACATTTTACAGGAGAAAACAGATTCAGAACTGTTATTTGCCTGAAAACACATAACTTGTAAATGCTAGATCTAGGGTCTGTCTTCTCCAAACCCTGTTTTAACTTTTAATTTTTAGCACTTCTCCACATTGTCACATTAAGATGGATGGGTGGAGAGCAATAAAAATTATCCAGTTTTCTCAATGTGTCCAGCAGGTTATATTTTGGAAAAAACACTTTGATCCTGAAGAAAAAAGAAATCAAAGAAAAAATGTAAAATGTATGAATCATTAGATACATAAAATTCGAACCACAAACATACGGAAGCAAAAAATTACTAAGAAAATTAGTTGATAAATAAACACATCATTAATCCTGATGTTTTTACTAGTAGTTCATTGCATCTCTTAGAAACCATATGACATTTAGTCATAACTAACATAAGCCAAAGTTAGTGTCCTTTATGCTTCATCACGGAGTTGCATTAAAAAACCACAGCAATTTCATATTGTTTTACAACTAATTCATCCAAAGCAATTCCATTTTAGAGAAACTACATTATTTCCAGAGACTTGACTCAAGTTTGATCTTTTCTTTAATTGTCCTTCTAGAACATGCTTATTCATTCTCAGGTCTTTATCTTTTGGATCTTGTACTTTCAATACATTGCAGCTGACCATGAACGTTTTATTTTTCTGCTCTGCTTAAAGTCTATTTGGCTTCTTGAACACGGGGGTTTCATCTATCCTACAAAATTCTCAATCATTATCCTTTCAAATATTACTTTTTACCTATTCTCCCTCTCCTTGTGGTCTGGAATTTCTTTCAGAAATAAGTTAGATATTCTCATACTATTTTTCAAGTTTCTTAACCTCCTATTATATAATATATTCTATATTTTTATCTCTGCTGCATAGTAATTTCCTCAGATCTTCCAAAATAATTTTCTCTTTAGATGAATCAACTATACTGCTTAAGCCACCCTATGAAATTTCACATTGTATCATTGTGTTCCTATTTCTAGAAGATCCTTTGTTTTTTTCAAATTTGCTATTCTTTTTTTTTTTTCTATTATCTGTTTGAGATTTCCCCCATACGCTTCTCAAATCTGTTTGATTTCCTAGTATCTTATTTTATTCTTATATTTCAAGTCCTTCTTTGATGTCTAACAATTTGAAACATCTCTATAATGGTCTCCTTTGTTGATTTTAACGCTTTCAGTTTAGGAGTGCTGTTTATTCCAAGTTTTAACCCCTGTTTAGGGTGGATGGTTTCTCTAGAGTTTTATGAATTTGGACTATTAACCCATTTTCAGTGTGGCTTTATCTTTCAGGCTTCTGTGTGGTGCCTATTGAAAATATGTCTGATTAGTGCAGTTTTAGTTTCATTTTTGCCAGGTATTGATCTGGGCCTCCTTCTATGGTACCAAGGGGTTCCAAGCTGAAACAGGTGTTATAACAGAATCCCAAACTATTTCTCAAGAAATCGTTTTTTATTCAACCTGTTGTTCATGTTAAGGGCAAACATGCCTACTTATTGTAAATCAGTGTTTTTGGCAGATTTATTTCTATTGAGGATTCTGATTTTATACAAAGACCTTTGTTACCACTCTCTGTCTTACAAGGATCCACAGCCATGTCTTCCGTTCTAATGTGAGATCAAAATGTCAACATCTAGGTTACTGATGGAGCAACCACCTTCTTACTCTACACAATCCATGGCACCAACCTGTTAAATTTCTTGCCCTATTTTCTGATTCCTCTTTTTTGAGGTCCTGGGGGTTTTTACTACTTTCTAGAGAGCTAAGCTATTCATTTAAAAGAATTGTTTCCATAGCCAGTATTTTAGTTGACTTGTAGTTCAAGGGTTTTCAGGTTATTTTATCACTCCCCCTGTACCCCTGAAAAAATATCCTCTGAAACCAAAAGTACCTACAATTATTTACTCTTCCCTCATATTTAAGAAGAATGCCCTCTGAGTGGTAGGGAGGTCCCACTGAGGTGTCTGTTAGTCTGGGAATCACCTGCCTCACCCTGGGAGGACCTCTGGCAGCCATGTCTCTATGGTGTGTTTCTAATTTCCTGCCCACAGAGGGGTAGACCATGAGTGGGTGCATGACTCAATCTGCGCTAACTAGATCCTTTTCCTTGGAAATTTGGAATTTTATATGCTAAAGTACTTAGTCTTGGACTTGTTGTCCGGAGAAGTTTCTTTGTCTGTTTTTTCACAGAGCTCAATCTCAGAGGTACTTGTTAGTATATAGCTTAAGAACTATTATCATTTTTGCTATGATCTATAGCAGTAAAACTTGGCACCTGCTTCAAATAATTTAGTGGCTTGGTGCATGTGTAGTTATGGATAGTGCAATGTGAACAGGTACCATAAAACTTGCTTTTCTAAATACTAATTAAGAAGTGATCTCATAGTTTTAATAAGAAGAACAACACACTGATTTTTCATGTTTATGTTCAAGGCATTTTCAATTTTATTATCTCCTCTTGACAGTTTTGTCAAGGAGGAGATGTTTTTGTTTCATTTTGCCATGTTTTCACATTTACAACTGAGTATAAAGAAGCTCAGATGCTTGCTCAGAATCGTAGAACCCAAACATCTGGACTTTTTGTCTAGTTCTCTTTCAGTATGTACATATCACCACTCTAAAGACCAATAGTTTGTTTCTTCTGAGATGTGTTTTCTTTTCTGTCTGCCCCTGTTTGTTTTTCTCTCTCCCATGTTCAGATACACATATGCAGGGATTGCATGCTTTGGAGGTACTTGCCCAATTAATATAAAAATCTTTTACTTCCCTGGGAACTATTTCTTCATTCTATAGTGATGTACCCCAAGTAGCTTTGTTTGTACCATGTAACCATGGTCTCCTGGCCACAGTTGATTGAACCTGTATGTACACCTGAATTAATATGGCCAATAAGATCTTCTCTCCCAGGAATTGGAAAGTGAACTGTAAAGAAAGCAAGTTCATTTTTGCAGATGAGTTTCCACGGAGACCAGGGAAGCAGTGAGAATGAGAGAGAAAGAAAGAAAGAAAACTCAGCCAGCAGAGAGAAGCAAAGACACAAGACAAGATAAGAGAAAGCCCTAAGGGTTCCGGTGCATATAAATATTCCCTTTATGAAGCATTGACTCCATGACAGAATACCACCCATCTGATAACACATTCTTCAGAAGTTGTTAAAAAGAGATGTTTATTCACTTAATATTCTATGGTATTACATATGCAGAAATTCTACCAGAAAGAAGCGAAATAATTAGGACTTCGCTTAGGTCTAGGTTCTCCACCTCATCCTTCTGAACTAGCATCCTTGTGATCTTCCCTGGGTCCAGATGGTCTTTACTTTTCCCACCTTCCTCCTCTCACATATGGCTTTACAGTTCCCTAGGTTGGGTCATTCCTTCTCTTGACTAATTTTATCTATTAGATTTGTTTTACCTGAAAGTAAATTCTTAAAATTTAAGACAATTCTATTATACAACTGCATTATGTCTCATAATCATCCTAAATGTATTTTTATTTGAGATGTCATAATGAATGAAATATTCTTCTTTAAAAAGGTGTTTTAGTTTTGGACACTGGAGATAAAGCAAATAAAGCAACCCAACTTGATAGTGAGATCCAAGTCCGTGGATGCCTACAATGGGGTGGAGGTTAAGGCCTTTGGAACATAAAAGGTTGAACCATCAAGAGATCAGAGTGTGTATTAGTTAACAGAAAAGCACACTGGTGTCATTAAGGATGATATTTTAAAAATTGAGTAGAGAAAAAAGAAACAGCAGTCAACTGCTATTGTCCACTAGGAAGTTAAAGGGACTAAAGAGTGGTAGGGGACAGAATTGAGGAGATGAAATCTAGTAAAATATATTAAGCCTATAGGGAAATCTCTCACCTACTATATGAGGTTTGGGGATTTTCTTTCCTATGTGGAAATTTCATCACATTGTCTATCATTATTCCTCTAACAAAGAGCCAAACACCTGCCTGAAAACAATGTTTTAGTCCTCAGAAAGAGTAAGGAAAACAGTTCATTCTAGTTCTATATTTTCATAAAAGTAGTGCCCCTTCAATGAAAATTCTGGAGGATGTCCATGCTCATGATGACACCATGGTCTCTTGTTACCCATAAGATGTGACGTTCCTTGTGTGGACATCAGTTAGGAGACCTACAATACAAGCAGAGTGACATGTAACTACACAGACACACAGGATTAGCGGCATGTGGTGTGTTTCTAAGAAAGGCATCTGAAAAAAACAACAACAAAGAATAAAGAAATAAAGAAATAAGAATAAAGAAAAAAACCTATTCATTTAGTAGGTCAAAAATTAGTAGCCATAATTAAACACTCTACATGTGTTATCTCTACTTCTCTCACAATAGAACAAAATAAAAACAAATGAAAGCATGTAAATCCCCAGTGTTAAGGGAATTCTCCAGAATGATGTAACTTATAGTTGGTAGATCTGGAATGTTAAGCCACAGCTATGGGATTCAAAACCCAAAGTCTTCCCAGCACATTACACCTCTCTACCACCAAGGTGACCCTCAGGTGAATCACAAGCTCCAAATACCCTTAATTTGCTTTTCTTTGTGTTTTTTAATTAAAAAAATACAGAATATGTTTTTGGTTTGTTTGCTTGTTTTTTGTTATGAGTGGACACACTTCTATGGCTTAAAAATTCAGAAAATATTCAAGTTTCTTATTTTTAGAAGTTAATCCAAACACACTCGTGTTATTATCTGCCTATCCTAATTATCCCTTCTCCATCCACTGATTTGCAGATTCTACCTGAAGCTTAATTTCTAAAAGTGCGGTGCCAGAAATACCTTTTTTCAAAGAGGAGCAATTTTGTCCCTTGAAACTTCTTTCATCAAATAGGTCTATTGCCCACTTAGCTGGTCTGTATAAAACAGATTATAGCAATTTTATGTAACTTTTGTGTTCCATGGGGTTATTTTAAACACAAGTCAACTTGGATACAATATTAAATAGAAGGTGTTAACTGGTAATAGTTCTAAAATTAGAGAGTGCATTGGACTCACCATGAGGGTGTTTTAAAAAGCAAACTTTTGGGCCCACCCACAGAAACTCTGATTGAGTAGGTCTGAAGTAAAACCTGAGAATTTTCATTTCTATGAAGTTCCCAGGTGGTCTGGGGACTAATCTTTTTGATTCTCTGGAATAGACATATTCTAATCTTATCATTATTTTATTTTAATCTAAAGCAAAGTTTGTATATATTTTAAGTCTATATTTAATTAGAAGAATAAAGAAAGTGAATATGAGAATCCTTGGCATTAATTACACTTGTCCATAATCTCTTGGATAATAGTCATCACCCATTCAGCCTCAGGATCCAAACAAATTATTTTCCCATCTTTCAGTGTGGCTTTGAAAAGAAAAGAATGTTCTGGCTAAATAATAACTATGATTAATTTAACAATGCTTTAAATTTATTCATTAGAATTTTTGAAAGATAAAATGAATATGCTTAGAATGAACACTCAGATTTCTCAAACTAAATTTATCATATTATTAGAGTACAACTTTTAATCATTTCAGTGTGCATTGCTAAATTTTTTACCAACTAAATAATGACATCTTCTTTAGAATCTTTTGAGATATCAACCAGTCAGCACACATTATTTGACTTATGTACATAGTACATAAGTATACTGCTAAGACTCTGGAAAATCTACACAAATGTAATGTCTTCCAGGCTGACAATGGTCAGTCTCTTATCATATATTCTTTATTGTTATATCTCTGATAATGCTTTCAGCTTCATAAATGCTCATTGATCATTGGGCAGGGAGAGGTTCAATATTTTTATTTATATTAATTTTGTAGTTTTCAACTGCAGTTCACAAAACCACAAAGTTCCACCAGCATCTCTAGTACTGGATCATCTTACCACACCCTGAGCGAGAGGTATGTATTCCAGAGTTTAAGAAAATAACATAGCAATATTCCATGATAAAAATCAATAAAAATAATATAATAATGAATCCTTAGCAAATTACCAATAAAAGGATAGCCTAAAACATCATACACAATAGTGAAAACTTGAAAGTAACCCCTTTGAGTGCTGAAACAAGACAGTATACCTACTATCATTGCAGATATCTCAGTAAAGCCAGAAAGATAAACAAAAGGCATAGAGTTGCCAAAAGAGGAAACTAAACTGCCGTTTTTCCCAGATGCTATGACTACTCAAGTAAAAGGTTGGTGGTTACAAAACCAATATAAAATTGTGTGTCCAAACAGTAACAGCTGGAATGTTACATTTTATAAAGATACCCTTTACAATAGCATCAAACAATATAAAGTGGCAAGAAATATGTTTGTTATAATAAAAAGTATGGGAAACCTTTATGAAGAAAATTATGAAACTTTAAAGACATTAAAGAAGGCCTCAATAAAGTCCAAAAAGAGACAAGCCACTCTTGAACAAGATGGAAGAATTTCTCATCCCAGGTGTTAAAATTTATAAAATATTAATAATGAAGACTGTGTACAGTTGTAGCCAAACTGATGAATGGGAAAGAGAAGAGAGGTTTGAATCATCCCTCTGCTTTCAGGAGAGCTCAATGTATGGCAGAAATAGTATTGTGTATCAGTGAGGATATGATGTTTTATTAAACGGTGCTGAAATAATTGATGAATCATATGGAAAAATAAAATTGGATATGTTTCTCACATTATATACAAAATAAATTCCATATGGATTCAGGTCTTAACACAAAGAAAAAAATGTAACAATTCTAGAAGATAATATAGAAGAATATTTTTGTAAACCCTGTAAAAGTAAGATTTTTTTTGAAAATAAGACACTAAAAGTGCTGACCAGAAAACACATACTGCACATTCCTAGGAATGTGAATATAATGAGATATTATACCCATAGTCGTGTTATCTCACATGGCAAAAGATATTTTTGCACATGTAATTAAGATTACTATGAGTTTATTAAATTAATACAAACTGGTTGATTCAAGTGAGCCTAATGTATGTCTTGAGCCCTAAAAGTGGAGAGTTTTCTCTGACAGGTAGCAGAAGAAGTAAGAGAGATTTGAGGGGTGAGACCAACTCAATGCAAGGCAGATTGTTCGTTGCTTATATGAAAGAACTGGAGAGCAGCCTATAGGCACTGTGAATGACCCCAAGCCAACAGCCAGGAAGAACATGAGAAGCTCAGTCCTATACTTCAAAGAACTGAATTCTACCAACAACCTGGATTGGCAGTGGATTCATCAATAGTGTCTTCAAATGAGACTTTAGCTGACACCTTGATTTTGACTTTATGAAACTCCGAGCAGAGAACCTGGTCAAGCCACCTAGATTGCTAAGCTACAAAACTGTGAAAATCAAAAAGTCGGCTAATTTTAAGCCACTAAATTGTGGTAATTCATTACCTAGCAATGAACAGCTGAAGCAATCTATATAACATAGTTTACAGTAAAAATAATAATAATAATAATAATAAAATGCAGAATTGTTTTCCAGAGTCTCTAAGCTGTTTATTTGTAGGCTTATGCCTCAGTTGTCTCCATGGCCATGTGGCCATATGGAGTTTATCATAACTAAGTTTGTAATAGATTTCCCAATGATCAACTAATTATCCATGTATCCTTACTGAGGAATGTGTATCTTTGCTTATGGTACATCTTCACTGACTATAAGGTTAACTCCACTCAGATGAATTCATACCCTGTGTTCAAATTTGAGAACCCTTTTTATTGGGGAAAGTACATAATGTTTTCAGGAATGGAAGCATAAAGACTGGGCAGTTATCTTCCCACATTGTGTGGGAATAACACCTAGAGGTTAGGTCTTCTATACTTTCAACCTAGAATACTTTGTAAGGAAATGCCAGCTTTGAAAACTGCTATCCTAGAGGCTTCCATACTCCACCACATCTTCACTACTTACATGACTTCTTTTCTTCTGCAGAAAGGACCCTCATGTATCAACTGAACATTTTTAATGAATTGGTGAAGAATAAAGTCAGAATGTGTCTGAATACACTGACATCACAACTCTTGATTCTCAGAGGAATCAATTGTGTAAGAAAAATTTAGAAAAATCCTTATTGAGAACAAACATAGCCATGATGCTTACTTCTTTACTTGAAAGTAGAAATCAATACAGCAGGACACACAACTATATTCACAAATTCAGTACTGATAGAAATATTTACGAAGACAGTTACACAAACCTAACTATATATATACTATTATCCTGATCAACAAACAGTTATTGAGCATCTATTACAAGTATGTATGGTCAGTAAGATAACTTTTCCAATGGCAAAAATCAACTTGATCCTTTCTACCAAAAGTTGTAAACATAAAGATTATATGTGAATTTTATTAATTGAAAGTAGCATTTTCTCTCTGCTTACCATCATTGAAATGAATACTGTAAACCAATTTTCGGTAACGTTCCTGCTATCATCTATAATAAGAAAAGCACAGACTCTTACAGTCAGATATTTCTAGGAAGTTAAACACACATTTGTATTTGACTCAACAAGAAATTCTTTGACGCTCCACAGTCTAAATACTGTATATATCAGCTTAAGTTTCAGTTTCACAGTTTCTACATTTTCCTTAATGTCAAATACAATCTCATTACATCTGGAATCTTTTCTGAGATTTTCTAGTGCCTAGAAGGAAAAGATCAAAGCCACAGTTGGCTTACCAAATGTATCCAGGACAATAACAGCCAGCAGGAGGTGTGCTGGAGGAGTTCTGAGTACCCATGTCTGTCCTTGATCTTGATCCTGGTCTGGATGGTGGAATCAATACTGCAGCCCACTTTTATGTGCTCTCTGCAACCCTGAGAACTTTTTTATTACTCTCCTTGCACTATCCTGGTTAAAGAATAAAAGGTACAGTTTACTGAGTCTCATGTTGTCACTCACAAGCCAGCAAGGAAACAGTTTGTTTTTCAAGTTTTGTTTTAATTGGGGCTTTGGGGGCATGCTAAGATGAACTTGTTAAATAGAGAAGTGAATGTATTATTTTCTGGGGGTGAAACTGCATAATTGTGAATGGATCGATGTTGGTTGCGGTTAATGGTGACTGGTAGAATGGAGTCATGAGAATGTCTAGGCATGTTTGCAAAGAACATGTTTGTACAAAGTAGGGAATTAAGATGCATTTCCTCAGGAAGTATTTGCCGTTGGCTTTTGTATTTGCATAATCCCGTTTAAGGTCTTAATAAAGTCTGTCAAACCTGACCTACACATACAGCTTAATATGTTGCAGAAAAACGGAGTTCAGATTACAACCAAGTTCCTGTCAAGAAATGCAAACTGGCAACATGATCCTCTATCTAGATAATGACATAGTCGCAGTCCAATAGCTTCTTAAGTGGATAAACAACTTCTGCAAAGTCTCAGTACAAAATCAATGTGCAAAAATCACTAGCATTCCCATACAACAACATCAGTCAAGCTGAGAACCAAATCAGGAACAAACTCCCATTCACAGTGGCCAAAAAAGAATAAAATACGTGGGAATACAGCTAACTAGGCAGGTGAAAAATTTCTGCAAGGATAACTACTAAACATGGCTCAGAGAAATCGAATATGACACAAACAAATGGACGAACATTCTATGGTCATGTATAGGAACAATCAATAACATTAAAATGTTCATACTGCCCAAAGCAATTTATAGATTCAATGTTATTGCTATTGAACTACCATTGGCATTCTTCACAGAAGGAAAAAAAAAAAACTATTTTAAAATTTATATGGAACCAAAAAAGAGCCTGAATTGCCAAGGCAATCCTAAGCCAAAAGATTAAAACTGGAGACATCACACTATCCAACTTGTTATCCATGTTACAAGGCTGCAGAAACCCAAACATTATGGTACTGGTACAAAAACAGACATATAGACCAATGGAACAGAATAGAGAACCCAGAAATAAGACCACACACCTACAACTATCTGATTTTTCAGCCAACCTGACAAGAACAAGCAACGGGAAAAGGATTTCGTATTTAATAAATGGTGCTGGGATTACTTGGTAGTCATATGCAGAAGATTAACACTGGACCCCTTCTTTAAACCATATACAAAAATTAACTCAAGATAGATTAAAGACTTAAATGTAAAACCCCAAAATATAAACACCATGGTGAAGACAACCTAGGCAATACCATTCAGGACGTAGACACTGGCAAAGATGTCATGACCAAGATGCTGAAAGCAATTGCACCCAAAGAAAAAATTGACAAATTGGATAGAATTAAACTTAAGAGCTTCTGCACAGTGAAAGAAGCTATCAACAGAGTAAACAGCCTATGGAATGGAAGAATTTTTTTTCAAACTATGCATCCAACAAAACTCTAATATCCACCATCTATAAGGAACTTAGACTAATTTACAAGAAGGAAAAAATCCCATTAAAAATGGGCAGAGGAGATGAACAGACGCTTTTCAAAAGAAGACATATATGCAGCCAGCAATCATGAAAAAAGCTCAGCATCACCGATCATTAGAGAAAAGCAAATCAAAACCACAATGAGATACCATCTCACACCAATCGGAATGACTATTATTGAAAAGTAAAAAAGAAACAGATGCTGGCAATGTTATGGAGAAAAAGGAATGCTTAAGCACTGTTGATGGGAGTTTAAATTTGTTCAACCATTGTGGAAGACAGTGCAGCAATTCCTCAAAGCCCTAAAGACCCAGCAATCTCATTACAGGGTATATACCAGAAAGAATATAAATCATTCTATTATAAAGGCAGCCACATGTGTATTTGCTGCAGCACTATTTACAATAGCAAAGACATGGAATCAACCTAAATGCCCATCAAAGATAGACTGGATAAAGAAAATGTGGTATATAAACACCATGGAATACTAGGCAGCCATGAAAAAGAATGAGATCATGTCCTTTGCAGGGACGTCGATGGAGCTGGAGGCCATTATCCTCAGCAAACTAACACTGAAACCGAAAATCAAATACTGCATGTTCTCACTTAAAAGTGGAGTTAAATGATAAGAACTTACAGATACACAGAGGGGAACAACACACACTGGGTGCTATTGGAGGGTGGAGGGTGGGAGGAGGGAGAGGATCAGGAAAATTAACTAATAGGTACTAGACTTAATACCTGGGTGATAAAATAATCTGTAGGCCAAAGCCCCGTGACAAAAGTTTAGCTGTGTACCCTTGAACTTAAAGTAAAAATAAAAAAAAAAAATCATTCAAAGCAAAACAAAACGAATGACAACAAAGAACTCTGAACTTTGCCTTTCAATGATCATTTCTGGAAATGCTCTCTACATGGTACTCTGGGGTCATCGAAGGGCTTGCCTCTGTTTTTTTTTTCTTCTCACAGAGATTACTGTCCCATTATTCCTATTGTCAAATGTCCATCGCTTCATGTATTTTGTGTTTTAATTATTTAAAGTAGAAAGATAATCTGGTCTGTTATTTTTTTCATGGCATTAAAGAAAAAGAATAAATTATAATTTTAAAAAGAACTGCAAACAACACTTTACGTATTGTTTGAAGGTAGCAGTTTCCATTGGCTTCAAGGTTAATTAACTAATAGTGAACTATGAGATTTAATTTTATTTCTTAAGCAGTTTTATAAGTGACTTTGATTATATCATAGTGACCACATATTTTTGCATTAACAAATCAAAGAGCAAAACATTTGTATTAGTTTCCTAGGGCTATCATAACAAAGTACCACAAACTGGGTTGCTTAAACAACAGAAATGTTTTCATATTTCAATTCTGGACTCTGGAATTCCAAAATACAGGTTTAATGGGGTTGTTTCTTTCTCAGGACTGTGAGAGAAGGAGTTGTTCCAGGCACTTTACATGCTCAGTGGGTGTTCATCTTTATGTTTACATGGTGTTCTCTTTGTATGCATGTCTATCTCAAAATTTCCCCTTTTTATTAGGGCACCAGTCACGCTGAATTAAGGGTTCACTCCAATTACCTCACTTTAACTATATTACCTCACTTTAACTGGATTACCTCTTTAAGAACCCTACTTCCAAATAAGGTCACATTCTGAAGTACTGGGGATTAGGACATCAATATAGAAATTTGAGGGGGACATAACTCAACCTATAACAACATTTAACTGAAGAACTAGTGGTTACTGAAATGTTGATACAGTTTAAAGCTAAAACTAGCCTAAATAGTAAGTTATTTTCTTTTACTAATTATAATTGAGATTTATTATTTGCCAGGGCCTTTGCTTGATGCTAGGCATTTGAAGATAATAAAAGTTGAATTTCTGCTCTTGAGTGGTTCACAGTCTGTTTTGAGAGACAGACGAGCAAACAGATTAAACTAGAAGGTAGTCTGTGTTGTCGGTTGTATATCTGAGCCATGGTGGAAGCAGAGGGGAGGGAGGACTTCCCCAGGGCAGTCAGGAAAGACTTTACAGGGAAGGTAACATTGAACTGGTGAAAAGACAAAAAGAAAATCATCTTTTTTTTTTTTTTTGAAGGCTGATATGCATTTGAGACAGAGAAATACTCAAAGAGGCACAAACAAGATATGGGCATGTGAAGGAAGGAGAAAAAAACTATTTCAGTCTTTAAATGAGATGTTTCAACAACCTGACAACATTCTATTGGCTGATCACATCTTGTCCTTTGTACAAATGAAAAGCTGTAAGTAACTTCAAACTGTTATTCAGAAACAACCTTGATTTCTTCAAGTCTCATTTTCCTCCTGTACCAATTAAAGGTAATAAAATGTGCTATCAATCTGTACAGGTGTTATGGTGCTAATAAGAAGCGCATACAGATAAGATAACCAAATATTGAAAGATTCAAAGTAATTTAGTTTTTCATAAAATTTCAAAGACAGGCTTAAGACATCACAATAATTTACTAAGGAGTTTGTTAAAGAGGTGGTAATTTTTCTTATCAAAGATGGTTCTCTCATTCTGCAGCTACTAAAATTTGTGCCAGATCCGCAGCAGAATTTATTACAATTAGACTTATAGTGCTGAGATTGACAACTTGACAACTTCCCTGATTTTATAGACAGTTATTTTGTTAGTTGAATTTTCACTTAGGCCTGAGGCTTATACCAATACACAAGTTACCAAAACATCCAATTTTAACTGTAATCTTATGTTTTATTTTTTAAAATATTTATCTACACTGAAATGCAAAGGAAATATAATAATAATAATTGTTTATTGTACTCAAATAAACATTTGTGTTAGCATTCCTCTATGAATTTTCATAAGTTATCTGGAACATTTACAAGGGGTATCTCTATGTCATAAACAGGAAAATCAAATATCAGAACGTAATACAACAGTGAAAGATTAAAAATAGCCTTACATTCTTAGCAGTTCCTCACTTTAAGAGGTAGAATCTGTTTCCCAATCCCTTTGACTCTATGCTCACCGTATGACTTGCTTTGGCCAACAGGATGTGGTAAAAGTGACGCTGGAGATGTTCCAGGCCAACAAAGTAAGAAGTCTAGGAGCTTCTACTCCTGCTCTGTTAAAATGCAGTTCCCACCATCTGAGCCAAGCTCATGAGGCCCAGGAAATGACAAGTGCAAACAACCAGACATGTGAGTGAGGCAGCTTCACTCAAGTCACCAAGTGTCACTGGTGACTCCAGGAGACACTATCAGAAGAATCACCTGAGCCAAGCTCAGGTTTTTGCATTGCCTAGCCCAAATTGATGGCCATGTGTCAAAATAAAATGGTGACTGTTTAAACCCACTGCATTTTGGGGTGACAATAGATGACTAATGGAGTAATTAAGCCAGTACCATAAATTGACTGAACTCATTTTACACTTTGAATTATTTGGCTACAATATGCACAAATGTTTTCTTTAAACTATCTTAAAGTGGCACATGGCATGAACGGCTATTAGCTATTAATTAGTACCCTGAGAATGGTTCTACAAATTTTAGAAAGCCAACCCTGCAGCCAAAATTTAGACTAATTATCTTCTTGAGCAGTCATGAAAATAATCTAGTTTAATAAAAATCACTGTATGTTAGTCATCAGAAAACCAAACTCTGGCCCACTTTTTTAATAAAATAATTCCATGGCATATGGTAACTTCTTGGTGGTTTCTGAGCCTTCACAGTTCCATCTATAAAATGAGAAGGCTGATTTTCTTTTTCTTGTGACTTTCAAGTTTTGAACCAAACTCCTGTCTGGCTGCCAAGGGATCAGTCCCTAATCTTAACATTTTATTTATTTGTTTGTCTTCATAAATGATCTGGCTTCTTTTTTAGGACATTCTTGAAAGCAACAGGAATATTTCTAACTACTTTTCACTTAAAAAAGGAAAGATTTATTATTTTTAACATAGAGAACAAAAATGTCATTTGGAGTACTAACCTCTTCAAAGGTGAAAATGAGGTCCTGGCTATGGTCTGGTAGACTCTTTCCCCCTCCTTCAGGACCTTATGGATCCAGATTCTACATTTTTATTTTAAGCATAGCCAAGGAATAGAAATCAGAGGTCAATGCCCTGCTGTTAGGATGATTTATGACTCTGCTATAAACATGAGAACTACAATTTGTTGGTTTGAGAAGATCTCACATTTCTGCAGAAGAGGAAAGCAAACACTCACAACAGCCCCTTTGTGAGGTCAAGAACTCAGTTGTGTGCAGCAATGGCCAGTGTGGTTATGCTCTCTCCTATCATGAGCTTTCGCTTTTTTCTGCCTCACTTCCCATTTTTCTTCCTCCTGGTTCTCTGGCATTATACTCATCAGTGAAATAGTAGTCATAAGCCTCTGCTGTGAGGTCTAATTTCTGGGGGGCCCAATTGTCTAAGTTTGGGCTCTCCCGAAACAGAGTCTGATACAAAGACTTATGTGCAGTAGTTTATCTTAGAGATGATCATAGAAAGAACAAGTGAGGGAGTGGGGGAATGTGGGATAGGGAAGAGAGAAAATCTAATAAAGGTATGTAATGAATGAGATATCACTTGGGCAATCAGGGTTCGTCTTGCCATGGAGTCTCAAGAAACCTTGTAAAATGTTCCTCAGAATTGTCCCAATAAGATTTCAATTTCCAGTCATGTTGAAGTAAAACAAAAGTCATAACTTCCTGTCTTAAGCAACTAGAAAGTGCAACACAATATATGAAGCAATTGTTATCAGACATTAGACAACAAGCAGCAAAAGATTAGAATTCCTCAGAAAAGGAAACAAACAAGGTGAGGTGTATGGTCATCCTGGTTTTTTTCTGGAGCAACTCTGGACCTCTGTGCAGGGGGAGAGATCCCAAGTAGACCATGGTAGTCTTAGTGAGTTGAGGGGGCACAGGTTTGAATTCAGTGGAGCTGGGATGGCTAGAAGTTTAGGAAAAGAGAACTGCGGAAAGGAGAGACCTACGCAAGAAACCAAAACTCCATCAATCTGCATTGAGGTCCCAGTGGGTCTCTTTGATCAATACTAAGTCACACATGCATGAGGCGAAACTCCATAAGTCAAGCAAAATCCATAAGTCAAGCAAACTCCATAAGTCAAACTAGAGATTTGTAAGCTGAGAAAACCTTAGACCTAGCATGGAATGAAGAGATATTTAACGTCTACCCTGTCGGAGTAGAGAGAACCTGTGAGCTCCGGGCATTCACTAATGGCACAAGAAAGACACGACTTAGTAGTGCAGCTAAACAAACCCTAGAGTGAAGAACATTCCTAGACCACCCTAACAAAGCTCAACAACAAGCCCCAAAGAGACAAAGCTGATGCCCTAGAACTTAACTGCTTGTCAAAACGAAGCCCAAGACTCTAAAGAAAGAAAACAAATCTTGACACTCAGCAACATAAGATTCAAAATTTCCTGCAGTCAAATGAAAATGATTATCCATGCTAAGAAGTAGAACAGCATGAGTTAATAAGAGAAAAAAATCAAGTAAATATAGATTCAGAAGTGACAGAATGATAGATTTAGCACAGCAAGATTTTTAAATAACTACCTTAATTATGCTCAGGTGTTTAAATAAGGTGTAAACATAATGAAGAGAGAAGTGGAACATTTCATCTATTCATATATTTGTATTTTTAATATTTATTTTATTTTAATACACTATAAAATGTAAACACACACATATACATGGAGAGAGAGAGAAACTTCTAGAATTATCTAACAAGAGACTGGGAAAATTGAATATTCATTCGTTAACTCCTGTTTCTCCTCTCAGGGCATCAAATTACGGGCCATCCTAGCTGTGGACTGAGAAATCTCTCTCTGCCAAGCCCCCTCTCTACACCTCAATAGAGAAAGCCCCCAGGAAGAGATGCAGAAGAATAGGTGCCTTAAATTGGGAAGCTGTTGTACATTGCAGTTGTCATACTCATTGTGAGTGGAGTGGGACATCACTGGTGGAAACAGGACAAGTCCTTTTTTAAATTATGTGATTGGGTAGCCAGAAAAGACAAACAATATGATCTGTTTTTCTGGACTTCCCTCACTGTGATATTGTGGGTCTGCCACCTCCACCATCCCTTAATGTCTCTCTAGTTTCTTCTGGAACACCTGAGAGGGTGTCTCAGGAAGACTCACAATGACAGAATAGTGTTAGCCACATCTCCTTCCTTCCTTCTCTAGACCCCATGGTAACATTGCTCAAGAAACCTCAGTCACTGTGATCATTGCTGTCTTCTGCTGATGGCTTCTCAATACTGTGATGTGTTATGTAATACCCTTTCCTACTTCCTTCACCCTGTGACTACCACACCAAACAGGCTGTATCCTACCTCCTGCTATAACACTCCCAACAGGAGACTGCCTTGTACTTGCAAGTTTTCAAAGCAATTTGGTGTGAAAACCACAATTTACATGTCTGCTTGATCTAAGACTGAGACTGAGACAATGTCCATGGAGTTGGCCTGAGGACCAATGGCAAGAACCAGGTTTCCAGAGTCTGCATAACATTTAATTCCTGCAACACTTCAGAAGCCTCATTTTGTTATTATCCTCATCCTGTAGAAAGGAAATTGAGGTTGAGTGAAGTAAAGAAACTTGCCCAAGATCATAGTGACAGAGCTGGAATTTACACCAAAGTCAATCTGATCCTTTGAAGTCTGTTTTTAACCACCATGTGAATAAAAGCATCTCTTTTGTCCTTTTTTGTCCTTTTTATGTTCCCTGTTCCATGTTAGCCAGAGCTAAGTAGCCAGTACAGCAAGCTCCAATGTTTGAGGGTAAGGACTTGTCTTAGGTGTAAGGAGTGGTTCTATTGAACCCTTGGGAGCTGCTTGTAAACATTTTCTAGTGTCCTCTAACTTGGGGTTAGGGAGTGAATCCTACCATTTATAGAGTTTCTCAAATGGTTTGCATTTATTTGCTTATGTATAGTTTATAAATATTATTTCTTATCTCATTCATAACTAACTAATAATGTCGGAATTATGAAGAGATTCTTATTTTTAACTTTTTTAGTTGTGAGGAAAGTTCCCAGAGTTTGTTTCTTGCTACTTATGACCTTTATTTGCCCAGATTCTTGGGACAATCCAGAACTTGATTTCAAATATTGAGGCTGCCAGCCTCACCTTCTTGCCTCTGTTAGAGGCAGTTACCCAGGACTCAGGATTTCCTGAATGAGTCCTGAATCAGAAGCAAGTACACACTTCATGCATGCACGAACATCCTTCCTTTTCAGGTTTGGAGTGTGCTTTCTTTTATATTATTGGGGTCTTTCTTACTTAGACATGCCAATTGTGCTTCTGTCCTAAAACCTGTAGTGCTGCTGCCGTCCTGGGACAGCAATGAATACAGAGTTCCCCAGAGGACAACCGCTCTGAGGTCCCATCAAAATTCCACTAGAAAGGATGCAAATGAATGCAGTCCAATCTTAAAACCATTGTATTTGGCATATTGCTATAAAGGATTGAAACACTGCTGATCTTAGTAGTAATTACTTATATGTGAAGGTTAGAAAGCTGAGCCCAAATTTCAATAAGATCTTTTCACAGGTGAAGCATTCAGCCACTCACTTCTGCTTCTATTGACAACACAAATGATTTGAGTTTTGAAAAAAGAAATATTTTAGTCACCATTTCACTGCCACCTTTATTAAACTGTCAACAATTATAAGAAATGTTGTTTAACAAAAGCAATGAAATGAGGGCCCTTATTAAGATAATATAAATGTTTTTAAGGAGGTAAATTTGAGTAGCAAGACAGAAAGAAACTTCTTATAAAAAGGGCAATTTATATCAGTGACTCTCCCATTAGGGGCCAGCCCATAGTTTGGTAAAGCACATTCTTCACTAGGTGAGAGCCAAGGGTATTGGCAGCAATCACCACATGAAATGAAGCATAACTCGTAGTTTGATTTATCTGTATAGCAAATTGAACACCCAGAAAATAACAAAATAAAAATATTGAGAAATATTGATATAAATCACCAGATTTTAAAGTAAAGATAGCCCTTGTTTCCCCCAAAAAATCAAACGAGTATTTTCTATTTTTAAGTACTTTATTTTTATATTATGTATGAAAACACCAATAATTAAACCCCTTTGTTCTAAGACAGAATCACTGTGAAACTAACATTAAACAAGGCAGTATGCCTTACAAGAAAGACATAAAATGTCCAAGGGATATTTAGAACATTTTAGTTCTTAAAGTTTCAACATGAGAAATGTTGACCATACACTACGAAATCGTTTCAATAAATAACAACTGACATTCATCTAAACAGTTACAAAACAAATGCGCACATACATTCCCCTGCCCTCACAATGATTTCATTGGCCATTTGCTTGGATCCCCCAGCCTCTATCACAGTGGCTGGCATGTTGCAGGCTCCTCAGAAATATTAACATAATGGCTGGAGAACATTTGAAAACATTCTACCTTCAAATTAAATACGAATCCAGATGGAACTAACTTGGGGTTGACATTTTAAAAAGAATGATACAATGGGAGAGTGTGCAAGTAGACTTAATCATACCCTTAATTATTTTATACCTAAAATATTAACATAGAATCTTCAAAACAAACTAATAAATAAATAAATAGAAGACTTCTCCTAAGTGATGCTCAAACACATTAGGCTCAATCCAGGTGGCCTCTGCAGCTGTGTCTCTCTTTTCTCTTCTGTTCATATAAGGGCAGCGCCTCCTTCAGGAGCAGCCACCAATGAGCTTCTTCCTTCCTTCTGGTCAGTTGGATTTGTCACTGTAATGAGAAATGGGTGCCCTGAGTAGGTGCTTGGGAAAGCTGACTGCACAACACTCTGCTCCTGTCCTGCTCTTCCAGCCTCTAGAGTTTTCTGAATGCAGCTTCCCCAGCCTGGCAACCAAGTGGCTACTGCCTGTGACAGCTGTACTGTGTGGCAAGGACCTCTAGGCTTGGGATGCTCTTTTAGGAATGGGGGTGGAGTGGGGTGGTGGTCTCCACTGTACTATTGGATTAAAAACAGCCAGAACCTATTGCTCTTTGTCCCACTGGGCCTCAAATGAAGGCAGTTATAACCTACGTTCGTTGGAACGAAAGAAGAAACTGGGTGGGGACGCCAGGCATTGGGAATATCCTCTGGCACCAGAGCAGTAATTATCGTAAAGGAAACTTTAATTGTGAAAACAATAATCACAATTTCTAGTCCTTCAACTAACCCCTGGGTTTCCCTAATTTTATTTTTAGGGGCCAGATGCCAGTATTTCTGACCAACGGCTCCAGTCACCTGTGTACATAGAAACCATAACTCACCAGTTCAGCATCTTTTTGATGATTTTCTGAACCATGGGGGATGCGGGGTTGAGACAAGCTTTCTGCCCATTCTTGAGTGTGGCTCTGCAGAGAGAAGGGAATTCCATGAGGCAGGAGGTCGGACTGGGCACAGGGTTTGGGGCAGCGGGAGAGTCGGGGACCCCGGCGGTGACAGCAGCAGAGCGGGACGGGACTTACATGACTTCGGTTTCGGCGCAGTGGGGTCCTGGGGCCTTCACGTTCACACTTTGGATATTCTTGGGGTGAATTCCCTGCAGGGTCTGCAAGCACTGGCAGCGCAATTCAGTGACCACGGACGCTCCTAGGGAAGAAGAGACTCACTGATTGAGCGAGGCTGTCGGCGCCGGGCGCCCACCCCAGCAGCGTCCGACCCGGGGACCCCAAGGCGCCAGGACCCACCTGCTGCGCGCCGGCCGGTGGCCACCAGGAGCAGGAGCAGCAGCGCCACCTGCAGGAACCGGGGATTGCTAGGGGCTGCGGAGAGCGCGGCGCGGGCCATGGGGCTCAGCAGGCGGGTCTGGCGGCTGTGCGAGGAGCTGGAGAGCTGGCGAGGAGGTGCCTGCGACCCGGGCTCTGTGGGTCTCTGAGATCCGCGAACCCCTTTTATGCATGGTTGGGGCTGGAAAGCCCGAAGCTCCCAGGCCAGGGAAATTCCCGGAGCTCCAGATCCATGCTGAGTCCGGAAGGAAGGCGACGGCCCCGCCCCCAGGGTGGAGCACTTGGTGTGCGGGTGGGGTGGGGGGGTCCACTGATGCAGCCCGCGCCTCGCCCTCCAGAGTAACTCCGGTGGACTCTGAGACTCTGGGATATTCGCCTTCTGCCCCGGATCCCTGGAGGGGGGCTGAGTGGCAGCCAGCGCTGAAGATACCACCTGAGAGGTGGGATCTTGGGTACCTAGTGATCCCAGTGTGTAGGGCTGGGAGCGGAGAGGGAGCTGGGGTGGATCCCTGAGAACCACCACAGGGTAGGCACGACCTCTTTGGAGGAAGAGAGTTATGTCTCGGATTTGTGTCTGGAGGTTGAGAGAAATTAACAAGGTGCTGGGAGATAGCCTGGAACTATATTATCCTCTCTGCCTCAGCGTTTCTTATTTTCGGATTAGCCTATTTCATGTACATCTAACATCAGCGCTCTCTGTGAAAGGAGAGTCCATCATTTCAGATTCCAGAGAAGAATGTTCTGCTTGTTCCTTGTGTTGCATATTCTCTAATCACACTTAGAACATCTTCTTTACGTCCTCCATTGGCAACAGATTATCAGCGTCAAAAGTTGAATCCAGTGTTAGTGTCAGTGGAAGCCAGTGCTGTATAGCATGACGTCTTCTTTCCTATCCTGCGTAACTTCCTTCTTCCCTGTAAAATGTTGGAACTTCCAAAATCCCCTGGAAATCTTTTCCCTGTAGGATGGGGTTCAGATTCAATCTAGAAATACAGTACTGGTTGTCACTCCGGATCTCGGAGGGGCTGGGTCCAGCAGGTTCATGGGCTCACCATTCCTCATTCTGTCTTTGGACAGCATAGCACATGACACCGGGGAGTGGGTACCTGGTGTGCAAGCGCCATTCCCACTGAAGCAGCAGACATGCATCCGGATGAAATAGGAACGCCAGATCCCACATAAAGTCACATTCCATTTACTATAGGACTTCCTGGTATTCAATATTGGGCCCCCTTTCTAGAGGAACACATACATGTTGTTTTCTCTCAGGAATTTCAGTCATTTAACCTGGTAGCTTTGTTACTTTTTTCTCCAGAAGTTCTAGAGAACTTATTTTTATTCATCATTAGGTTTTTAGAGGGTTTAAGTGTGATTTTCCAATTGGGATTCAGAGCTCTCTGAGACGTGGAGTAACCATGGGAGGAGAGGGAAAAAGCAGAGGCCCCAGACCCAGAGGCAAATGTCTCCACAACAGAGTTCTACACAGCCCAGCTCAATAGGTAAGACCTGTGTTCCTAGCCAAGCAGAGAACACAGGCCAGGCTGCCACCTGCATATAGTAGTGAAGCATCGCCTGCAGGTTGTTTAGCCTCTCTGTTTCTACCCCAAGGCAGTTATGAGAAATGAGTCAACATTTGTAAGAGCCAGCATGGATTTAAGTGCCTTGTAATGTTTGTTAAATAAACAAAATGGAAATAGGTTTTCCAACATTGCCTAAACAGAAACTCATCCTGATGTGAATTCACATATATATATATGATATATACATGATATATGTGTGTGTGTGTGTATATATATATATTCTAATGGAAAGGTTCACTCCCCAGTGTTTTTTACATTTAAAATTTTCTGTATCAGTTACTGCTTCCCAACTAACCCTGAATGTATACAACACCATATACAGCAGTATGAGTCTTGAAGAAATAAAGGCAGGTCCTGGAAGACGGAATGTTCATATAAACACCAAAAGCTCAGTTTCCAAAATGCCCTTTTGGTTACTGGTGCTCAGGAGTACTGGTGCTCTCATTACAGTAATCTTAGTCAAGGGTAGAAAGGTGTGCTAGAATGCTGTTTCT
Organism: Macaca mulatta; assembly: GCF_049350105.2. Lineage (NCBI taxonomy): Eukaryota > Metazoa > Chordata > Mammalia > Primates > Cercopithecidae > Macaca > Macaca mulatta. Next base: position 60,038,408 of record NC_133410.1, read on the forward strand.
TTAAAATGGACACTGTATATAGTATATGTACTCCAGTCTTTTCAATTATTTCCCTTTTCACATCTTCCTGATTACTTATATTTCTTAATATAAAGAATAAATGAAAAAGCATTGACCCAATGGAGACCAAAATTACAGTGTCCCAAATATCTTCATCAATTTCAAGCTGTAATCAATGCTGCAAACTTCTAAATTTAAAAAAAAAAAAAAGAAACTCAGTTGAGAATATACAAAAATTGAAATAAAATTTTCTGTATCAGGTTTTCAGAAAGGAAGACAAATATGTACTCTACCAGGAGGTACACTTAGATAAAGTTTTATTTGTTACCATTCAGACAGATCATTGGTTTATTTTGTAGTCCACCTTACAATCACTTCATGTATATAAAAAGGGACTTTGAATGTGACAGTCTCCATCTCATTTATTGAAAAGATGTACTAAAGGAATGACTATTTTTAGAAAATATTCTAGTGTTTATCAATATGATTCTAAGAAAGAAATCAAGAAAATTAGAGGAAGGTTCTAATTGGTATTGAGGAATAGGAAATGACATATAATCTAAAGTTTATTAAGTGTGTGACTAGCTCATGAATAATTGAAAGTTTGTGTGATTACACCTCTTATTATCACTCTTTTTCTGGGATTTGATGGGAAATTGAAATTTCCAGAAACATGGAAATTATTCTTTAAAACTTGAAAAATGTATTGTTTTGTTTTGTTTTCTAATTGTAGTTGTAATACATGATCATTTTATAAAGTTCATACAAGCCAAAAAGGCAAGAAGATCTTTTTTTCCCTGTAATATCTCTTCACTTTGTCTATGAAACAAACATTCACAGGTCACTGAAAATTTGCTTTTTTTTTTCTTCAGCAAAGGAGCTAAATTATAAGAGCTTACAGAATTCTGGTAAATAAAAAATATGCTGCTTCCTTGATTATGCTGCTGCATACCAAGGGCAAATTGCTACACCTCTTCACCCGAGGCAAAGGGCAGAGCATTTATTTTCTGTTCTTCTAAGCAGTTTACAAATATTAACTCATTCAGTCTTCCAAACAAGCCTGTACTTGTACTGATAACTATAGTATCAGTAGATATTGGTATGTCTATGAGACTTTAAGTTACGAATAAAGGAACTGTGGTGCAGAGAGGTTAAGTCACTTGCGTAAGGCCATACATCCTTCAGCCTGGAAATCAAACCCAGATAAAATGACATTTAACCATTATACTATGATAAAAAAACACTCTGTGATATATAATTAATACTTTCAAGAGTAGAATGGTTTTTAAAAATCTGTTATTGCCCTAGTTGAATAGTTCAAATTTACATATTCTTAAATGAAAGCACAGCAAAATGGTCATACATCTCCATAGTTCTGTTTCACTAACCGCATATCTCTCCTGTGGCATTGAAATAGCTGGTTATATTTTCCTGAAGTGACCAATTCTGAAAAATAAAATAGTAACTTTGCCATGAGGAAACCTGGTAAACTCACCCTATATCAAATGAGAAAGATTTACATCATCAGTGTGATGTCATGTGCATATCATGTACCCCCTTGATATGGTGTCACAAGAACAGCATACCTCTTTGGTGCTCTTTCAAAAATTAATAGCCCAAGTCTAATCATGAGAAAGGCATGCTTCAAACCTAAATCGAAGAAACTTAAATGGCTGAGTGGTACTCTTCAAAACTGTCAATGTCATGAAAAATAAGGGCAGATTGAGGAACCATCACAGTCCAGAGGAAATTATGGAGACATGACAATTGGCTGCAGTGTGGTACTTTGGTTTGCATTCTGAAACAGAAAGAGGATGTTAATGGAAAAACTGGCAAAATCCAAATAAAATCCGGAGTTCAGTTAAAAGTAATGTGTCAGTGGTGGTTTCTTAGCTTTGACGAATATACCATGGTATTGTAAAATGTTCACTTTAAAGGAAAGTGGGTGAAAGATACACAGATACTGTATTAACTTTGCAACTTTTATAAACTTAAAATTATTTCAAAATAAAATGTTTATTTTTTAAAAAGCTTCTCTTTCTGAATTCATTTAGAATACCTCCAAAATTAAATGGTCATGCATGTTACATCTGCTAGCTTTTAGAAAGGAAATTGAATTTTTGTTAGTGACTGTTTGCTCAAATATGAAAATCCAAAATATCTACTGCCAAGTTTGGACACTTCATCATGTTTCATAGGATTAAATAGTTTGCCTTCATCATTAATCATGCTGCCCAAATCTCTCATCTAGTTCTGGTAACTGGAGAAAAACACAAGTGTTTCTGCTATAATCATCTCAGGACCCAACCCAAAACTGACGCAATGAGAGCACTCAGGGGGATCAGAGCTCCACAGGAGCTGCCAAGAGAATGAAGTGAATGAAGCATGTCAAGAAGTAGTGGGCATCTGCAGATTAGACAGAACTTGACTCTTACGAAAATTTTCATCAGAATCACTTGTTTTTTGTACATGAATTGGAAAGGAAAGAATTTTTTGTTATTTCCTCCTTATTATGCCACTTGTATCAATGAAATCTGCATAAACTAAAAGTCAAAATGTATAAGCACAGGAATGCTGTAGTCTGGAAAAATAAACAAATTCATTGTCTTGTTGAGACAAGTGTTCCTCCAAGCCAATTTTTTTCAAGAGTTGAATGCCATGATTTTACACAGTCTTTAAACGTATGCAAGCAACAATTCTTGAAGAAATGGAGGAATCTTTAAAAATGGAAGCTTTGGTGGCTAAATTCCATTTTCCCTGAGATCACTATGGAAACTTTCATAATTAGCAGTCAAATCTGCATGCTCATGTTTCCTAGATCTGTTTATCTGTCATTGCTGTAGCACTCTGCTGCCTGCAGATGTCACCTGGCAGCTCCCTGCCTCAGCTGCATCAAGTATTTTTTACTCACTAGCCCAATGTTTCTCTGTTGCTGCCATGGAACATCCCTTTCTCAGGAGAAACAAGAGGCAATAGATACATGTTTTCCCATTTTTCATGGTTTGGGCAGACTTTCTACATCATTTCTCAGAGGATACCCAGTAGGATTGAGCCCCAATTGCCCATGTCCTCTCTTCCTATTTTACTCTTTCCAGTTCTTGAGTCCTCTGTGTTGGGAACATTTCCCCAAATAAATTACATGCATGACAAGCCCATGACTCAAGCTCTGTATTTTAGGGGAGCCTAAATAGAGGCAGTGCTCCATCCTGAGAAGTGACCGTGCTCAAGGCAGGCAGGAACAGGCGGGGCAGCTCTCCTCTGCCCCTACTTACCTTAGGAACTTGTCCCTCACACCTGCTGTCCCTATTTCTCTATACTCATCTCTTCCAGTGTAATGACTCTGACTCTGAGCAGAGAAGAATAAGGATGTGTGAATGTGATGTTAGATTTCTGGATCAGTTCACCCCCAAAGTACAAGGGCAGAGTGGGTTCTAGAGTCAGGTTCAGCCTCTCTAATCAGTCTTCCAAAGACTGCTTGTCTGGCACTCTCTTCTCAGAACACACCCTGGATTACCTGCTCTTAGTCTATAGGGTTCAGATAGGATAACCCATCTCTCAGTTCCTTCCTGTATGCCACCCCCGGCCCTAACCTTGCTGATTGATTCAGATGTGGACAAGTGACCAAAGCCTGGCTATATTAGAAATAGTTCCTAGAATTTTTGCTGGAACAAATGAAAAGGATGTTCTGAATTCTCACTGCGGTTGCAAAACTGGTAAAATGAGGGCCTGGAATTTTGTAATGCTTGGGGAGAACATGCCTGAGAGAGAATTTGGCCCAGAGAAAAGCACAGGTAAGACATGAAGGGGACCATCTTAAGTATATTGTATGGACACCTAGGTCCTCCAGCTGGCTCTGATTCATTTATGAACTTTTCAGTCATGTAGGCCGGCAGATTTTCTTTCTTTTCTTTTTTCTAAGATGGTATAAATTAGATGTCTGTCTCTTGCCAGTGAAATAGTCTTGCCTAACATCACTCATCTTCCACATTTCTGCTATAGACAACTTTCCTACACAGTTGCTCTAGTTACTTTATTGTTAATGCATCTGTCCATTCATCCATTCAAAATTTATCTACCACTCATGATCTGGGAACTAAATTGGGCTCTAAATTGGATTACAAAGAGGGAAAAGACAGACTCTGCTTCAACTGAATTCACATCTACAGAGTGTCACAGAAAGATATGACATGTGTCGAGGTCCAAGACACTCAGCAATGTGCAGAGTTTCATGGGCACTCACAGGAGGGGAGCACCTGACCCTGTTTTGTGGAAGGGTGGGAGCTTCCAGAGAAAACTTTCTGGTAGAGGGTGCTACCTAAGGTGACTTGGGAAGGGACCCACTTCAGAAGAGGCAGACCAAACAAGCAAAGGAATGGAAACTGGAAACAGTGTGGTATGACCTGAAAGCAAAAATCAGCATTTTATTTTTTTAACATGGAATTTAACATTTAGATTGATCCAGCAGAAGCATAGGCAGGGCCCGGTCACTGAAGGCTCCTGTTTATCAATCAAGGACCATTTCAAATATCACTTCCATTAAAATCCCATCTTTCCTTCCAAAGGGTTATCTTAGCCCTTGGATGCAAATCGTATTGTGGGGAGCATAGATTTACATACTCCCATACTGGATTATGTATTCTGAAAGGAAAACTATCGTATCTCCTTCCTGTTTGCATCCACCAGACTCTAAAATTCTCTCACACCAGTGACTTCCTAAGTACCCATCAAAAACTATGAATATCTGGTCCTGAAAGTTCACGAGAAGCTTTGTGCTAGGACTCTGGATGATAGGCAATTCTGTCAGGGAAAGGAAGATGTAAACATGAAGAGAAGTTTTCAAACAGGGAATTATAAGGAGCTAGGAGTAAAAGTATCTAAAATGAGTCTGGTTCATACTAACCACTCAACAAACGTTTGTTGAAATAATGCATGAATCAGTGGTTTCAGGCCACTGTTTTAAAATTAAAATATCCTGAAGTCAGGACATGTGGAAGCTTCCCTTGATGGACTGTGGAATTTCCTTAGTTTCTTTTGCCTATTTTGACCTCTCTGGACCAGAACAAAAGATGCCAATGGACATTTAATGAATCCAGATATGACAGCTGAATCAGAGCCAGAGTTTGAATTCTATAGTAAGAGCTAGGGAAGGGGATCCCCTACCTGGGAAAGCCAGAGTAATGAGTCTGAACCAAAATCCTTAGAAAGCTCTGATGCCTAGGTCTGCCAACACATTTAAAGAGACAGATGGGACCTGCATCCAAAGCCAGAGGGCTCGAGCTCTCCCAGGTGTGGAACAGAAGGGGAACAATGTCAGGAATAAAGCCAGGGAGGTCTTGGTCACAGACGGAGCTGAATATCTGTGTTTGGTTTATAGATCATCTACCTCAGCGCCGATAGAATGATCTGGGTCATTACAGGATCATGATCTAGGCAGTAAGTGAGTAGCTAATAACTATTCTTCCCACACATTTTAAAATTCATCTACGTGTACAAGGCACAGTGATAGGTTTCGTAGAAGAGGTAAAGTTTGATAAAATATGAATTTGAATGTAAAATTATTTATTTAGCCTGTCTACTTTCTCTTACAATGCTATATTATTTGTTTTTCTGTTCCTAGCATGATAATCTGATGATATGATTAGTCTACAAATACTTAAAATCATTCAGGTAACACTGAGAACCATTTGATATATTAGCTTTGCCAGATTTTTTTTTTTTGGAGGGGTGGTTATTTTTTGTTTGTTTGCTTTTTGTTTGTTTGTTTTGTTTTTTTGAGACAGAGTTTCACTCTTGTTGCCCAGGCTGGAGTTCAATGACACAATCTTGGCTCACCGCAACCTCCGCCTCCTGGATTCAAGCGATTCTCCTACCTCAGCCTCCCGCGTAGCTGGGATTACAGGCATGCACCACCACACTTGGATAACTTTTTGTATTTTTAGTAGAGAAGGGATTTCTCCATGGTGGTCAAGCTGTTCTCGAACTCCTGAACTCAGGTGATCCACCTGCCTCGGCCTCCCAAAGTTCTGGGATTACAGGTGTGAGCCACCGTGCCGGCCGGTTATTGTTTTTTAAAAAGGTTTTTAAAAATCTTTTTGCATCTCCTTTTTCTTTAAGATTGTTTTCTGACCTATCTGGAAGTGGTATTCACCAAGTAATGACATCGTGAGCATACATTTAAAAAAAAAAAAAAAAAAGAATTACAGGATTGTAAAGAATAAGGAAATGAAAAGTTTCTCTTGGAAATAATTATGCAAGAAATTTGTTTTGGAGATGAAAACGTTATTATGACTTTGTCATTCTGAAAACAAAATTTAGGAAATTGAAGGATGAATGTATAAACCACAAATGAAATAGCATACATAGCATAAAAACACAGATTTCAGCAAAGAAAAGTTTGAATCATCATAATAACTTGATGTTAACTATCTTGTTCATAGTATTTTCCAACATTCATTATCCTTCAATTTTTTGGTAAGAAATATTTGTGTTTTCCTTTATCTTTCCTTTATCTTCTTGATCAGTCCATTTACTTAGGTAATCTTTGAAGCAGATTCTCCTGAACAACACTGATTTCAAAGGGGTTGCTCTACTGGTGTGTGACTGAGCTAGTTCATTGATTGACATTTCTAGTTAATTAAGTAAGTAGTTAATTAAGGACAATAAAGAAATACAAGATATGGTGGGAATTATAGTGAAAGAGGAGGAACAAGGGCTTGGTTGTGTGTAATTTACTATCCATATCTTGTACATTGAAGCAAACATCTATAATAAAATAAAGTTTAATATGTCTATACCATAGCGTCTGTGTGTGATTAGAGCATGTGGATAGAGAGATGAGGGTCACTCTTAACAAAATCCCTAATAGTTACAAATGCAACTCTAATTAAAACATCAAACACATCACTGATGAGGCCGATAGTATTGGTGTGTTATAATATCTATGAATAACTTGGTGAGATCTGTGAGCCTAACAAGATTGAGAGTTGGGAAAACGGTGTCTTTCTTTGATTTTCAGTTAATTTTCTGTTGGCCGAGTAGCTTATCCTTAGCACGTAACTGCACCATTACTTCACAGCACTAACTGCAGATTTATTCTTCTCCATGTAGTTAATATTTGACACACATTTACTTAACACCTACTCTATCAGCATTTTTCTGAAATCCAGAATGAAGAGATGGAATAGGTTTAATCCTTATTCTCTGATTTAAAGTAGGAAAATAGATAAAGGAATAATTACAGTGAAGCATAATAGTTATCCTGATGGAGGCATGTGTAAATTGCTTTATTGCTTATTTCCTAATAGTCCCTATAGCTATCCCTAGAATTACTGAGAGAAGAAGACTGATTCTCCAACACAGCTGATAAGTAAGAGCTGGCTGTTCCAACTCTGCTTTAACTGCTCTGTTTCAAGTTGCATTGCCTCTCACCACAAATGCTGGATAGTGACATAATCCTCATGTTGGGTCTGCTTCAATGAAGAAGTAAATACTTGGCAAATTTAAGTCTAAAGTTTATTTTTTCTTGTTTTCTTTCCTGGAAAAATAGCTAAGCCAGCCTCCTGCATAAAATATACAAGACATCTAGTGTCCTGTATATTTTGTAATCTTATGGACATGATGGCTGACAAACATTGTGGTTTTGTTATTTAATTTTCTTTTAGTTGTTATCAGGAAAATACTACTTGTGTTTGTCATGCTAAATTTTTTCTTAACTAGCTGTCTGCACCCAAGCTTTGGGTTGTGGTTCTGAGGAAGGGAAGAACTGGCTTGTTGGCTGTATTTTTAAGGAGTTGGTTGCTAGCTCAGGTATTGCGGCTTCTGTTGGAAATGTTATGTGCCCTGAGAGTAGAACTCCAAGGAAAGGAAAGTAGACATTTATTTACTAGATTTCAATTCTGAGTCAGAACCCATACTGGATCCTATTATAAGTATGATTTAATCCTTTTCAGTACTCTGTGTGGTGGGCTTTATTGTCCTTGTTTTGGAATAAGGGAACTGAGGAGACCCAGGGTCACACATAGTCAAAGCTGAGATATAACACAAACTGTCTTACTCAAAAACCCACTGGGCTAATGCCAGCATCTACAGGAATAATGAGGAAAACCCCATATGAGAAGAAGAATTTTGTATAACAGCTAGTTTAGTTCACTGAGTATGAATATGCTGCTTTTATTCAAGCTCTCCTAGAAATCAATGTGCTTTCTGTTCTTAACTCAATTTACATTTGGGACCAAGCTAGGAGGTACACTGCTGAAGCAGATGGGCAGTGAATATAAATGGTAGTCCTAGCTGAAAAGGACCTAGAATCTCAACAATCCAGACAATATCCTATTTGGTGTGACATCTTTACCACAGAAGGGTTTCCTTGAGACTTCATGGGTTTCCTTGAGACTCCAACCCCAGATCTGGGATGGAGATTGAGATTAAAGGAACACTGTAGACCAGGAGATTTAACTTTCCAGCTGGGCCTCAGTATCGTGCCCCTATTGGCTCTCCAAGCATTTTATCTGGAGTGTGGAATCTAATATAGACCGTCAGAGCTTATCTCTTTAATCAAATAACTGGAAAAGTGTTTTTAAACTACACATCATGATACATCAGTAAGTTATGAAATCACTTTATAGTGGTGTGACCAACATCTTTTAAAAAAATGGAGTGTGGTAGGATAAAGTAAAAGAGAACACAAAATATGTGGACACACAGTACAAAGCAAATATAAGTATCATATTATGAATTTGTTTTAAGTTTGTGTGTGTATATATCTGTATGTGCGGAAATATATACATACATTCATACATACACACACACTGAATGTAACAATCACAGGATTTACAAATATGTATAAGTGAATGCTAGATCACATAGGTTAGCTATTCATTCTCTGGCCAACGAAAACTAATTATATTACCCTAGACTTGGTTTTCTATTTGTAAAATTGGGACGAGAATGCTCCCTAGCTGCTTGCAATGCACTTAAAATAATTACTAAGTGTTTTCTTTATGATTGCGTACTTTATTGATATTTTATTTAAAATTAGCACTTCAACTTATAGCCATGTCAAATGATATCTCCAAAAAGAATAAAAACATTGAGTGGCAAAATTACAAGTTTTAAAAATTAGTTTCTATTCTTTTGCCTCTGTTTGTTGTTACTTAGAGTGAACATGCATTGTCTTTTACAATGAGAAAAATATTAATATGTATTTAAAAACAACTCCTCAATATCCTATGCATTACAGAGGAAATTATTTTACCACAAAGTTCTTAGAAGGAAAAAAAAGCAATAATAACAAAAATGTAAAACAACTTGCAAGGTCCAAATGTCCTTTGATGGTTTTGTTTCATTGATAGATGCCACGACTATGTGGTAAGTCCCTAATTTGTGGACATTTTATGCTGACTACCTCCATCTAGAGGGGAGTTTAAATGCACTGAATCTTTATTACTCCACGAATGTTGAAACAATAACAGGGAGTTGCTGTGTCATTTGGGATTTTCCAAGGAGCAAACCCTCTCTCCCCATGCCCATTTTGATAAAGGCAGTAATTTAATATAGTTTGGACGTGTGTCCCCTCCAGATCTGATGTTGAAACGTGTCCCCCAGTGTTGGAAGTGGAGCCTAGTGGTAGGCGTTTGGGTCATGGGAGCAGATTTCTTATGCATGACTTGGTGCCCTCCCCATGGTAATGAATGAGTTCTCACTCTGTTAGTTCACAAAACTGGCTATTTAAAGGAATCTGGCACCTCCTTCTTCTCTCTCCCTTTTTCTCACTATGTGACACACTGTATTAGTCAGGGTTCTCTAGAGGGATAGAACTAATGAAATGGATGTGTGTGTGTGTGTATGTGTGTGTGTGTGTATTCCATATATATTCAACAATCCAGACAACATTCGATTTGGTGTGGCATTTTACACAGAAGCTGTTTTTCATGATTTTCCTCGAGACTCCAACCCCAGGTCAGGGATGGAGACTGAGATTAAAGGAACGTTATAGTCCAGAAGATTTAACTTTCCAGCTGGGCTGGAAAAAAAGTATATATGTAATTATGGGAGTTTATTAAATATTAACTCACACAATCACAAAGTCCCACAACAGGCTGTCTGTCTGCAAGCTGAGGAGCAAGGAGAGGCAGTCGGAGTCCCAAAACTGAAGAACTCGGGGTCTAATATTTGAGGGCAGGAGGCATCCAGCATGGGAGGAAGATGTAGGCTGGGAGACTAGGCCAGTTTCTCTTTTCACGTTTCTTTCTTTTTTTTTTTTTTTGCCTGCTTATATTCTAGTCGCACTGGCAGCTGATTAGATTGTGCCCACCAAGATTCAGAGTGGGTCTGCCTTTCCCAGCCCACTGACTTGAATGTAAATCTTCTTTGGCAACACCCTCACAGACACGTGCAGAATCAACACTTTGCATCCTTCAATCCAATCAAGTTGACACTCAGTATTAACCATCACAAATGCCTGCTCCCCCTTTGCCTTCCACCATGAGTAAAAGCTTCCTGAGGCCTCACCAGAAGCTGAGCAGTGTTGTTGCCATGCTTGTACAGCCTACAGAACTGTGAGCCAAATAAGCTGCTGCTTCTCCTTTTTTTTTTATTTTAATAAATTACCTCAGGTATTCCATTACAGCAATGCAAAACAGATTAACATATGACTCAAAAGTGTTCTCAGGACAGTTAGACCAAAGTCATTCTGAAGCAAGGATAAATGAGGCACCAACATTCCAGCATCGTTTGACTTTGCAAAATTCGTTTTGCTCTTTTGACCCTTTAAAAGTCACGTCAACAAACTGTTAAATAAAGCTAAGTATGCTGTCTGAGACAGGCAACAAAAGGGAAATCAGCAAAAACAAAATCACGCCACACACATCTCATTTCCACTATTTTCTCCTTCAAAGTTCATTTGTTTTGAACAATTTCATTGCTATTGCAATATTTTGCTCCTTTTTTTTTTAAAGAAAAATCTTTAATTTTGCCACTCAAAACATTCTGGTTTGTTGTTTTTTATACTTTTTATGTATATACACATTTTAAAAAGTAGAATCACAATATATAGTCTTTTGTCACTTACTATGTTTTGGGCATATTTCTCTTTTATTATATATACTTTAAGTTCTAGGGTACATGTGCACAACGTGTAGGTTTGTTACATATGTATACATGTGCCATGTTGGTGTGCTGCACTCATTAACTCGTCATTTATATTAGGTATATCTCCTAATGCTATCCCTCTCCCCTACCTTCCCCCCACAATAGGACCCGGTGTGTGATGTTCCCCTTCCTGTGTCCAAGTGATCTCATTGTTCAATTCCCACCTATGAGTGAGAACATGCAGTATTTGGTTTTCTGTTCCTGTGATAGTTTGCTGAGAATGATGGTTTCCAGCTGCATCCATGTCCCTACAAAGGACACGAACTCATCCTTTTTTATGGCTGCATAGTATTCCATGGTGTATATGTGCCACATTTTCTTAATCCAGTCTGTCACTGATGGACAACTGGGTTGATTCCAAGTCTTTGCTATTCTGAATAGTGCCACAATAAACATACGTGTGCATGTGTCTTTATAGCATCATGACTTATAATCCTTTGGGTGTATGCCCAGTAATGGGATGGCTGGGTCAAATGGTATTTCTAGTTCTAGATCCTTGAGGAATTGACACACTGTTTTCCACATTGGTTGAACTAGTTTACAGTCCCACCAACAGTGTAAAAGTGTTCCTGTTTCTCCACATCCTCTCCAGCACCTGTTGTTTCCAGATTTTTTAATGATTGCCATTCTAACTGGTGTGAGATGGTATTTCATTGTGGTTTTGATTTGCATTTCTCTGATGTCGAGTGATGATGAGAATGTTTTCATGTGTTTGTTGGCTGTATGAATGTCTTCTTTTGAGAAGTGTCTGTTCATATCCTTTGCCCACTTTTTGATGGGGTTGTTTGTTTTTTTCTTGTAAATTTGATTGAGTTCTTTATAGGTTCTGGATATTAGCCGTTTGTCAGATGAGTAGATTGCAAAAATTTTCTCCCATTCTGTAGGTTGCCTGTTCACTCTGATGGTAGTTTCTTTTGCTGTGCAGAAGCTCTTTAGTTTAATGAGATCCCATTTGTCAATTTTGGCTTTTGTTGCCATTGCTTTTGGTGTTTTTGACATGAAGTCCTTGCCCATGCCTTTGTCCTGAATGGTATTGCCTAGGTTTTCTTCTAGGGTGTTTATGGTTTTAGGTCTAACATTTAAGTCTCTAACCCATCTTGAATTATTTTTCATATAAGGAGTAAGGAAAGGATCCAGTTTCAGCTTTCTACTTACCGCCAGCCAATTTTCCCAGCACCATTTATTAAATAGGGAATCATTTCCCCATGTCTTGTTTTTGTCAGGTTTGTCAAAGATCAGATGGCTGTAGATGTGTGGTATTATTTCTGAGGACTCTGTTCTGTTCCATTGGTCTATATCTCTGTTTTGGTACCAGTACCATGCTGTTTTGGTTACTGTAGCCTTGTAGTATAGTTTGAAGTCAAGTAGCATGATGCCTCCAGCTTTGTTCTTTTGGTTTAGGATTGTCTTGGCAATGTGGGGTCTTTTTTGGTTCCATATGAACTTTAAAGCAGTTTTTTCTAAATCTGTGAAGAAAGTCATTGGTAGCTTAATGGGGATGGCATTGAATCTATAAATTACCTTGGGTAGTATGGCCATTTTCACAATATTGATTCTTCCTATCCATGAGCATGGTATGTTCTTCCATTTGTTTGTGTCCTCTTTTATTTCACTGAGCAGTGGTTTATAGTTCTCCTTGAAGAGGTCCTTTACATCCCTTGTAAGTTGCATTCCAAGGTATTTTATTCTCTTTGAAGCAATTGTGAATGGGAGTTCATTCATGATTTGGCTCTCTGTTTGTCTGTTACTGATGTATAAGAATGCTTGTGATGTTTGCACATTGATTTTGTATCCTGAGACTTTGCTGAAGTTGCTTATCAACTTAAGGAGATTTTGGGCTTAGACGATGGGGTTTTCTAAATGTACAATCATGTCATCTGCAAACAGTGACAATATGACTTCTTCTTTTCCTAACTGAATACCCTTTATTTCTTTCTCTTGCCTGATTGCCCTAGCCAGAATTTCTTACCAAAAAAAAAAAAGAAAGAAAGAAAAAAGAAAACTTATTTCCAAAACAACAACAATAACAAAAAAACCCTCTGTTAAATTGCTTACTCAGGCCAGGCGCAGTGGCTCATGCTTGTAATCCTAGCACTTTGGGAGGCTGAGGCGGGTGGATCACTTGAGGCAAGGTGTTTGAGACCAGGCTGGCCAACAAGATGAGACCAGTCTCTACCAAAATCACAAAAGTTAGCTGGGAGTGGTGGCACTTGCCTGTAATCCCAGCTATTCAGGAGGCTGAGGCATGAGAATCACTTGAACCTGGGTGGCAGAGTTGCTGGGTGACAGAGTGAGACTGTCTTACAAAAAAAAAAAAATTCTTACTCAACACTCCAAAGTAACTGGAATGGTGCATTAAGAGAAATATTGATACCAGTAATGTAATACTATAATAGAATTAATAGTCCTTCATTTTTAAGTTCAGACTGTGTATAAGGAACTGTGCCAAATGTTTTGCGTATATCCTCTATCTAGTTCTTAAGATAATCAATCCATAAAGTTAGACATTCATAATGTCCGCATTTCACATATATGAAAACTAAGGCACAGAGGAAAAGTGAGTGTGGCACAGCCTGGGATGCCAGGCTAAGGACTTTGGACCTTGAATATTTTATTCAGGGAAATGAAATATTTGGGTTTTGGAAATATTATTTGGGTGGTAGTGCATAAGTTGTACTGAAGATAAAAAACACTAAGTGGGCAAAAACTGGTTGGGAGACCTTTTTTCATTCACTCTCCCCATAGATACTCCAACCCTGCAGAGCTATGAACTGTTGTTCAAACATGCAAATGACTTAAAATGATCTTGTGTCTTTCTACTTGTTATTTATCTTGAGGCAGTTCCAGTCTTCCCATTGCCCGCTCCACCCATCCCCCCAACAAATTTGTACTCCACCTTTAACAGCTAGTTCATGGATTTTGCTAACATGCCACTTTCCTGTGTGAAAGACAGCACAACGTGAAAGCAAGAGCAGGGAGTCAGGAGTCAGAATGATCTGCTCAGCCTCTGACAAGCTGTGTCCTTCCCAAGACTGTCACCTCATCTCTATAACGGGAATAATACTAGTTTGCAATGTGGATGTGGAAATTTTAGATGAGATTCGTAAGTATCTATTAATTTTGTTTATTTTAGTTTGTCATCCTAGGTATCTCCCTCCTTTCCAGCCCACCACAGAGGTTGAATTGTACCATCTGTATTTTATCATAGATCTTAATCCTATCTGTACACCTTGTCACATTAGGTCAAAATTGCACTAGCTCATGAACAAGGGTTTGTAGCTTTCTCCTGCCTCAAGTAGGTTCTGCCTTCTGGTCCTTGGTGGTAGGCTGAATAATGCCCCCCACCCCTGAGATCCTTGTGTTCTACTCTCTGAACACTATAAATATGTTGCTTAACATGGCAAATATATATGTATCTATAGATAGATAGATAGAGATATATAGATATATAGATGTATTAGAGAACTTGAGTTGGAAAGCGTTTCTGAATTATCCAAGTGAACCCAATGTATTCACAAGCCTCCTATGATAGTTAAGAGGGATATAAAAGGTAGAAGAGTCAGCGGAGACAAAGGAGAAGTAGAGGCTGGAGTGAGGCAGATTGAAGACTGGGGAAAGGGTTATGAGGCAAGAAATGCAGGTGAAAAAGGAGAGGAAGTAGATTCTCTTCTAGAGCCTTCAGAAGGAATACAGCTCTGGGGACAGCTTGAGTTTAACCTTTAAGACTTACTTTGGACTTGAGACCTCCAGAATTACAAGACAATAAATTTGTATTGGTTAAGCCACTGAGTTTGTGGTAATTTGTTACAGAAGCAACAGGAAACTAATATGCCCACGTTACAACTCCTTCATTTCTCCCCAGTATAGAGCAATGTCTTCCCAAAGGATGAATAAAAATATTACCTCACACTTCTCCTAGTTTCCAGAATCTTAATATCTCCAATGTTAAGGAATTTGTGGGGATAAAAGCAGAGTGTTGCTTATTTACTTCATTTAAAAAAAAAAAAAAGCAAGCTGTCGAGTAATGCTTAAGAGCTACTAATATTTATTGGCAAGCTAATTTTAACATTCAAGGTAAATATGTAGCTATAAAGTACTGCAATCATATAAATGAACAAATATGTATCAGCTAACATATAACACTGAACAAAGTCAGTCTTTATTAAGCCAAGTTTTCCTTCATAATGCTTTTTGCTTAAAATTCTGGAAAGTTTAAAATATGAAATTGTGATGTGTCAGCATTATTTTTGCAGTATTGTTAAGAAATAGATTTACTATACCACAACTTGATTTATTTTCTTAATATAAGAAGGATAATACAAACATCAGAAGATTCTTTCACAGTTAGATTGAAAGCGCACACTCAGGCAGCTAGTAGCTAACGCTCCAAATGTTTCTTAATTATTTTCTTGTACAGCGGGGCTTGCAGGTCCAAGCAAATTTTCCTTCCATTCCGCAGCGTGGCTCTGGCAGGGAAAAGAGAAGAGGTGCGCCTTTCAGTCCTTGGGTTTGTAAATGGCATTAGAAGGGGGAGGAATGGGCAAAGGAGGCACGGAGTGGGGGCACTGACTGACGTAGTGCGAGGACTCACATCAGTTGGGCAGTGGGGCAGTGGGGTCCGGCCTTGATCACCTCCAGGCTGGTGATGTGCCTGGGACGGACCTGGGAGGTGGTCTTCACACACACGCACTGCAGGTCCCGGTCGTCTTCAGCTTCAGCTGAGGGGGAAAGGGAAGGTGTAAGAGAGGAGGAGGGGACGGAATGGTGACTCCATGAGTAGCCAGAGGTACTTTAGGCACTTTTTCCACTACCTTCAGCCTTCTTTTCCTTAGCCATAAATCATACCTCTCTCAGAAGTTGTGCTGATCAGGTGGCGAGGTGCCCGTGCAGTGCCTGCCACTGTACCCGCACACTCAGCACGCTCGCGGTAAGTGTAGCTGCGATCATGATCCTAGAGGATTCCTCCCCAGCCCCAGGCTTCCCGCATTCCCCCCTCGCCGCTGCTCGCCCTTCCAGTCTGGTTTCTGCTCTCACCGCTGGCGAAGGCGACCACAACTGGCAGGAGCAGCAACGCCAGGAACAGCATCTCCGGGTAGATGGCGCGGGCCCTGGCTGCGGAGCTCATGTTGCAGCAGAGGTTCCAGCAGGATCCCAGTGCGCAGGGAAAGTCGGGCTGGGGTTCTGCAGGCAGTGACTCCTGGCCTCACCAGTCTTCTTTTATCCTCCGTCCCTGTTCTTCCAGTCCGGAAGCCGGGGGTGGACAGCGAGGAACTGTAGTGCAGGAGCTAAGATACTGCTGTGAAGACTCGGACTCTGGCCAGCCAAGATTACAAAACAAAAGGCTGGGGGCAGCTGCCTTGACTGGGAGCTGGTACAAAGATGCTTACCTTCAATTCCAGTTTATATATACTTACATTTGTGGAGTTAGAAGCACTACTTGCATCTTAGAAGAGAAATGTTTTCTGTATCGTATCATAGTAGAGCTCTCTGTAGTCACCATGCAACTTACACAGCAGGTGGCTTCAGGACCCAGACAGTTCTTGTTTCCTTCTCAAGAACTGCTCCTGTGCTCCTGACTTCAGTCTTGATTACTACTGAGTTTGGCGGCTGTGTGTTTGAAGAGTGTGTTGTTTGCAATTGTTTTCTGATATTAATAAGTTTAATTTGGTCTCTAGGCGTTGACTCTTCTGAAATTCACCTGCATGTGGAAGACTTCCCTAGTCTCTGGATGGGATTCACCAGGCTCCACCGACAATCACCCAGGATACTCTAGGACGCAAGGTCTATTTTCCGTAACTCTTAGAAAAATTGCAGAAGTAATATTTGAATGCATTATTTTTATAAAAACTTAGCTTCTGGATGTTTCTTCATTGTTCCCATCCTGAATAATAGTCCAGAAGAGAGGACAAAGACAGTTTGCCAGGCCACGTCTTCCGGTACCTGCTGTCTTCAGTCTGTGCCAGTGACAGAGTGAGATGGGCTGCACTGTTGGTGGGGAGCCGTGATGCTCTCTGCGGGAGGATTCAGGGCATCTGGGAGTCGAGTGTGAGAATGATGGGAGGTGACAGTGGAGGGGATGCAACAGAATCCCACATGGGAAAGGGGAAGAGATCCATATCGACTGTCTTCCCTTCTCTAAAAAAGAATGACTTTGGCTCTTGATCAGGGCAAGGTACACCCTTAACCCAAAGCCCAAGGTTCCCTGTCACACTGACTAACAGTGGTGAAGGGTGTCAGGACCCACTGGATGGAACTAGCTGATATTCTAATGCTCAGAAAGCCTGCATTTTTGTAGGAATATGCAATTCTTTCTCCTACTCTCCCAACACCTGCCTATTCAGCTGGCTAGGACCTATTCATATTTCTGGTGTCAGCTTAAATATCACTTCCTTAGGTGGACCTTCCCTGACAGCTATATGTAATCGTGTTCCCTTATTGTTCTATCTTGCAGAACTCTGTTTTTCCTATTTCTCACAGAATACACAAACATACACACACATATATTGTAGATATATGCAAACTCAATGCAAAGCAGCTACAGTAGTGAAGATAATGTATTGAAAATGATGATCATGAGGTTTTGACATGTTCATATGTCTACTCAATTGGAGCAATTAGAGCATATAATTGGAGCATACATCTATATTGACACGTGTCACATATGGTCGCTATTATTTGTCCACTAGTCTGCCTCTCCCACCAGATAGTGATCTCTTCAATAGCAATTCTCTGTGGCTTATGTACAGTCATGCACCACATAACAATGTTTTGGGCAGTAATAAACTGTGTATATGATGATGATCCCATAAGACTATAGTGGAGCTAAAAATTTCCTATTGCCTTTTGACACCATTGCTGTTGTAAAATCATAGCAAGCCAATGTATTATTCATGTGTTTGTGGTAATGCTGGTATAAACAAACCTACTGTGCTTCTAGTTTCATAAAAGTATATCACATACAATTATGTACAGTACATAAAAATTAATAATTATAATAAACAATGCTGTATCTGGTTTGTGTATTTACTATATTGTACTCTTTAATCATTATTTTAGAGTGAACTCCTTCTACTACTAATGGAAGAAGAGTTAACTATGAATCAGCCTCTGGAAGGCCCTTCAGAAAATATTCCAGAAAAAGACATTGTTATTTTAGAAGATGACCACTCCATGTGTCTTATTGCCCATGATACAAGAAATGAATGTGGAGGACAATGATTGATGATTCTGATCTTATATAGGCAAATTTGTATGTCTGAGTCTTAGTTTTCAACAGAAAAGTTTAAAAGGTGAAAAAAATTAAAAATTAAAAAGTTTATAGAATGAGGATAGAAAAGTAAAAATATAATTATAGCTGTACAATGTGTTTGTGTTCTATGTGAAGTATTACTATAAAAGAGTCAAAAAATTAAGATAATTAACACATTTATAAAATAAAAATGTTACAGTAAGCTAAGGTTAATTTATCTTTGAATAAGAAATATTTTTTAGAAACTTAATGTAGCCTAAGTGTATAGTGTTTATACAGCCTGCGGGATTGGACAGTAATGTCCTGGGACTTCACATTTACTCATCACTCACTCACTGACTCACCCAGAGCAACTTCCAGTCCTACAAGCTCCATTCATGGCAAGTGCTCTCTACAGGTTTACCATTTTCTATTTGACCATACTTCTACCATACCTTTTCTATGTTTAAATATGTTTAGGCACACACATACTTATCATTGGATTACATTTGCCTACACTATTCAGTACAGTAACATACTGTACAGGTTTGTGGCTTAGGAGCAATAGGGCATAACATATGGCCTAGGTGTGTAGTAGGCTATACCAGGTTTGTGTAAGTACACTCTATGATGTTTACACAATGAAAACAATTGCCTCATGATGCATATCCCAGAGCGTATCTCCATCGTTAAGCAACATTTGACTGTATTTTTAAACATCCGGTATACAACTCAATGGCTGTTGCAGAACACATTGTAATTCCTACATTTCCATGGAACTGAAAATTAACAGTGCAGAGAATAAATAGAAGGGATGGTTTTACATTTCAATGGACAACATAGAAGGTCTGTACAACCTTATCCCCAGATTTCAACATTGGCAGCATACAGGAATTCAGGCAGCAGCGAGTGGCAATTAAACTACCCTTTCTCTGCAACTAGATAGAATAACTCAATAACTGCACACAAAAGTAAGAGACACTTGCATCTCATGAAGAATAAATGTAGTGCCAACACTGTGCTATGTCTCAGTAGCTGGCCTTGACAAGTTTCAGTGGTAAAACACAAGAGATATGAGTGAGCTGCTTGAGCTGCTTTGAATAATTAGGAAAAAAGCTAAAGAGAAGAATTGCAATTTGCATTTACTGCTTTATTACGTGTTTATGTATAGTTTTGGTTAACTGTTATTTAATATATACATTTATTTTATAGACAAAACACTTTAAGGTATTGAACCTATGATGGTGAGGAGATAAAGAAAGCATTCCTTAATAGCACAAAAGTTGTAAACTACATGCTTAGTACATGAGTACTTCCCCAAAGTCCATGTACAAGTTGGAGTAGGTAAACTTATTTCTTCTCCTATAATCATTATAGTATATACAATATGCTATCTATTTATTAAGTCCTATTTTGTATGCCAATAATACCATGTTATATGTAATGTAATCTCCTCATTCGAGGAAGAAGAGTTGAGAAAAGTGGCATGGTGCAGTATTGAGAGCACAGTTTCAAATCCCCACTCTGTCACCTGCTAAGTAATCTAATATTGGGGCAAGGTTTTAAATTTCTTTCAACTTTCTTTTTTTTGTTGTTCCAGAAAATACTATAGTTTTCTTTATAGAATATCTGGATATGTTTTCACTATATATTTTTACTCTACTCGTGGCAAATATATTCACTTTAAAGTAAATAATCAGAACTTACAAAACTTACATTCAACAATTTTATTATTTTCAGCACTGGAAGGCTAAAATAAACATTAGAAAAAATTTTCAGAGGATGTTGTAAACAAGACATCCTAGCACATTGGAAAACTCTATTACATTCCTAAATAGTTTAACAAAAATTTATTGAGCAAATATTCTACACTGGGCTCTGTGTGAGTTCTTATATCATTGACCTTTATAAAGTCTGTTAATTATCATGGGCATGTCTAGCCTAACAGTAAAATAGAGCAAGAAAAATCAACAAAAATGTGTTTGGAAGGAGATTCTCAAATAAAGAGAGTAAAGCACTGTGCAATGGTTAGCCAGGAATTAGGGAGTAAACCATATACTATGTTGAAACTAGGCTTGCTTATTTTCATCTTTCTGTCATCTTTTAACCAGCCTTCTCAGAATAAAATATGATTTTTGAGACAGAATGGAAAAATACCTGAATTTTATCACAGTAAGAGTAGGTATCTTGGATAAAATAGGAATTCTAGAAAGTCTTTAAAATCTTGCCCTTCCTGGGAAGTAAACAGGTTTGGCAGAAAGTGAACAGATTAAGCAGCTGACCCATCACCTTCCAACATTTTCTGGACTATCTTCTTGATTCTGGGAGCTTCTGGGTCCAGGCACATTTTCCTCTCATCTTTCAGCATGACTCTGCAAGAGACAACAGAATTATCTGTTGAGAAACAGAAAAGAATACAGATGGGGATGGAGGTGAAGGTGGAGGGCTTTCCTCATGAAGCAATGACACAGAAGCAGGGACTTACAGCGCTTAGACTTCGTTGCAATGGACTCCTGACCTGACCACTTCCAAATAATGAATGTTGGTGGATCCATCCTAGGTTAGCCCTAATTCCTGGCTAACCATTGCACGGTGTTTTGTCCTCTTTATTTGAGAATCTCCTTCAAAATACATTTTTATTGATTTTTCTTGCCCTACTCTACTGTTAGACTAGACATGCCCATGATAATTAACAGCAAATAAATGTGGATGTTTGAGATGACATTGCTGGGATGAATTCCAGAGGCTGCCTTCACACACACGCAGTGCAGTTCAATGTACAAGACACTGTCTACACATCGAGCGGGAGTAGAAAATGCGATTAGTGGTCATGAATACTTCGCTTAGTTCCTTATTTGTAAATTGACAGTAATTGTACCCCTCTCATAAGGCCATTGTGAATATGATCTGTAAAGCTTTAGTAAAGTGCCCAGCAGAATGCTCAGCACATGTGAAGTGCCCCCTCTGTGTGCCTCCTCCAATTGGAGTTGTTAGTATAATGGCACTCTCCAGACCCAGGGCACCAGCTAGTCTTTCTCTTAGACACAGGTATAGCAGAAGCAGCAACAGTTGCAAACAGCAGGTCTCTCCCTTTGCTTTTCCCTAAGTTTCTCTTACTTTGCCCATTGGTGCAGGAAGGCAGAGCAGTCAGCAGCAGCGACAGAAGCAGCAACACCTGCAGGGCACGAAATGGTCTGGTACTGTTACAGGAAGGGGTGGCATTGAGTCTGAGGCTCATGATGGAGAAGGCTGAGCTAGAGTTGTTTCCAGAGCCAGAAGACTTGCACATGAGGGTGAGCTGCTGCCTACAAGTCTGAAGATAAGTGGCTTCTCATGCTTTGAAGATGTCATTTATATCCTATCCCTCAAAACTAGAAAGGAGGAAGAGGTAGGGAAGGGAGAGGTGAGGGTATGTGGTGATCCACACATAAGCCTGTCAAGCTGTGCCCAACCCAGAGAAAGACCAGACAGGTTAAAATTCCTACTAAGTTGCCTGTTACGCATCACTTCACATTCCCACTCTCCCTTTCTCAGTACCTATCTCCCTTACACATATGTAAGAACTCTACTTAGGAAGGTAAGAACTACCCTGAAATACCACATGCATTTTCTTTGTATGATTAGGTAACAATATGTCCTGACTTTCCTATAATGCAGTGTACAGGCTTAATGGACTTTAGGAACACCCAAAAGCACAAACTTGTGGCCCTTGAAAGACAGAGTTATCTTTCCTTTCTAGTAGCTATGGGAAGTAGATATTCTTTTCCTGGTTGTTGATAAATATTTGGATTAGTTTGGAGTATGTGAGTAAAACAAGAGCCAACTACCATAAAAGATGTACTTTTGATTTTAGCTTATGGGCTTCTTTCTGTCTTCCAAATGCATTATCTTTTGTAACTTCATCCAGAATCTATAAACAAAAAGCATCCTCCTTTGTATTATAAAATAAGCTACTTGTTTCTGCCACCTCAGTACACTTTAAAAAGCAAGACCCATCATATTAACTTTTTCCTTTCCTTTCAATCTAATAGAAAAATAGATATCTTTTGTGGTAAACAATTCATACACTACAGATATATTTGAAATAAAACATTCAAGTTCCTCATCATCATTACTCCACATTACTGCTCTTCAGCGGTAACCATTGGTAAGAATTTGGGATTAGTTTTCTATTCTATGTAGATTTATATGCACACATTTATACATATACAGAGAGAAACACGTTTAGTACATAAAGATACATGTATACCATTCACAGAGGTATACGAAGGTCTTTTCTATATAAATGGGATCCCTCTATATCGATTATTATACAACTTACTTTTATCTTTCAAAATATCAGTTCAATCGTGCCATCGCACTCCAGCCTGGGCAACAAGAGTGAAACTCTGTCTCAAAATAAATAAATAAATATATAAATAAATAAACAAAATATGGGTTCAGCATCCTTTTATGCTACTTCGATGTAGTTTTGCCCCATTATTTTTAATGGCTACATGACATTCTATGGTAGGAACAATAGTTACTCAACCTCTGCCTTGTTTATAACCCTAAGGATGTTTTGAACTACTAGAAGCTGCAATAACGCCGGGTGCGGTGGCTCACACCTGTAATCCCAGCACTTTGGGAGGCCAAGGCGGGCAGATCACGAGGTCAGGAGATCGAGACCATCCTAGCTAACACAGGGAAGCGCCGTCTCTACTAAAAATATAAAACATTAGCTGCGCGTGGTGGCATGCGTCTGTAATCCTGGCTACCCTGGAGGCTGAGGCAGGAGAATCGCTTGAATCTGGGAGGCGGAGGTTGCAGTGAGCTGAGATCGCACCATTGCACTCCAGCACTGATGACAGAGTGAGACTCCATCTCAAACAAAACAAAACAAAACAAAAAACCAACAACAACAACAAAAAGAAGCTGCAATCGAATCTTTGTTTCTGAATTCTCAGGTCCTGATTAAAAAGCTTGGTAGGAAATATTGGACATAAACTAAGCCCCACAGAGATACAAAAGTATACCTATACATCACATGTTGGATTGTATATTATTGTCTGGATCACTGTCACATTTATAAGATTTGCTTTTTCAATTGAATTAGACATTTTAAAGGCAGAGGCATGTCCTAGGTTTCTCTGAATGTCTCCTGTATCCTATTGCATGTAGGGTAATGCAGGATAAAGTAGGTCCTAAGCAGTGTTAATAAGTAAATCAACAAATATAAACCCCATGAAGGAAGGTTTCTCCTTTTTGTTCTAATTAGCTACAAACTCCACATGACCAATAGAACGTGTGGCATGAAAGCGTCATTTGGAAGACTGGCAATAAAGAACAAGGCAGATACAAGTGGTCCCAGCTATAAGCAGTCTTCCTGCTACAACTATGTATAACTCTTAGGATGTTATTTAAACTTCCCATATTCTTTTCTTTTCCTAACTGAATTTTATGGACAATTATTTATTATTTCTGATAATTCTGCATGTTATCGTGAGGTTCTTCTGCTAAGCTCACTTAAGTGGGTGCAATCAGAAACAACTGAAATGACTGAGAATTAAAAATGGCCTCATTCACATGGGAAGCGGTTGGTGTTGGCTGCTGGCTAAGATTTCTGCTACGGTACCTGCATCTTTCTCCTCCTCTTTTAAGTAGCACTGTTTTACCTCTGAGAAATAAGCAGAAAGTAAAGAGGGAGAGAAGGAAAAGGGAGAGAAAAGGAGAGGAGGGAAGGAGAAAGAAGAAATAAAATAGAAAAAAAGAAAAAAGACAACACAAAGCACAAGCCCCATCACTTGAAGGAATATTTGAAGGAATTCTCAAAATATTAAATATGCAAAATTGCTTTCTAGCCAAAAAAATGAATGTAGTAAATATTTCTTCTGACTTAAGTTTTTAAGTCAATTTTTCTTGTTTAATAGTTTCTGACTATGCCGACTTAAGTTGTTAGGTCCTGGGTTTTTTTCTGGTTTTTTTGTTTGTTTGTTTGTTTTTGGTTTTTTGTTTATTGTTTTGTTTTTTTGTTGTTTGTTTTTTTGTTTTTTTGCGACGGAGTCTCGCTGACTGCACACTCAGCCTCCCGTGTTCACGCCATTCTTCTGCCTCAGCCTCCCGAGAGCAGCTGGGACTACAGGCGCCCGCCACCACGCCCGGCTAATTTTTTTTGTATTTTTAGTAGAGACGGGGTTTCACCGCGTTAGCCGGGATGGTCTCGATATCCTGACCTCGTGATCCGCCCGCCTCGGTCTTGTTTTTTAATATATCCCTTATTTTTCTCCACCTCATTTTTTTTCTTATAAATTGGAGTTTAGCAGTACAATATAATAAACTAAAATGATTTTTCTCCCTGTCCCAACACAGAAGTTTCTAGTCTTAAGCAAGCTTAAAGGAAGCGGATAAGCTGAGAGTTCGGGTTCTTCTGAGAGTTGAGATGTGGAGTCAATTGCAGAGATAAGCTCAGCAGGACACAGAATGAGGAGAGCAGGCTTCTTTCTAGTTCCTCCTGTGAGATGACTTTATAGCCTTTCCTCATTATTGATATTGAGATATTGTGAATTCTCAAATGAGATACATTTTCATTGAAACATAAGATCAAAACAATTTCCAGAGCAAGAGATAAAGGTTTTTAACACTATTCATAGTATCTTTCATTTTCT
This sequence comes from Macaca mulatta, assembly GCF_049350105.2. NCBI lineage: Eukaryota > Metazoa > Chordata > Mammalia > Primates > Cercopithecidae > Macaca > Macaca mulatta. Next base: position 60,063,428 of record NC_133410.1, read on the forward strand.
GTTCAACCCCCTAAACACATTGCTGAGAATATTTACTAGCTTCACTGGACACTTTTTTCTTTCCATACTTAACGCTATTTAGTTTTTTTTTTTTTCCTGTTTCATTAGCAAGATTTTTTAAAAGTCACTAATCCTTTTGAGGAAACTATATGAAACGTCTTCTGAAGTAATGATGCTGTTTGAATTGGTTGATACCGGGAAGGAGGTAGGCATGGGGCACAGTATCATCAAGTCATTGTCTTAATCAACAAATGTGGTTTGTCACAGACAATACATTGTCAGCAAGGTTCATGAGGAAGTATTAAAACATTTCTTGAGTCATTACAATTTCATAAGGCTATTAGTCAGCATTTGATATAAAATAGCTTTTTGCTTGTTTTCATTTATTTAAAAATATTGATTAAGCATCTATTATGTGCCAAGCATTATGAAGTTTCTCATTTTTGTGTAACTTAGTAATTTAACTATTTCTTTTCAAAGAGAAATCGAAAATATTTGTGTAAAGCAATGGGATATGTATAATACTCTACTATTACTACTATGATGACTGTAACTGTTAATTACTATTACTGTCATTTGCCTTATTCCCTTTGATTTCAAAGATGAGAAGCACAGTATGGAGGGCAAGGTGTACACAAATGGTTAAAAGATATTTTCAAATAAGTTATTCAGTTAAAAGCAGTAAGCTTATACAAAATTATAAATCTGAATGAATACTAGGGGTAAAAACAATTGTCAGAGGTTCTTGAATATTAAAATAATTTGACAGCCTTTTTCAAGAAGCTTACATTGTCACCATGGGTTTTTATGTGTATATGTGCTAAGAAATTTTATCAACTCTTTTCCCTTTAAGTCATGAAATAAATAGCAGAGCCATTCAGTCAACAAAGAAGTTTTCTAAGACCCCAAACAGAACTTACCTGTTAGCTATTTTAAAAGAAAATATCTAGAGACATCAGAGGACCACTATCCATTGAAATTGACGTATTATTCCTGCCTTACATAAAATATTTTGAGCTGACATTTCCCAAATCCTTCTTTTAAGTACAAAGTTAATGAGTTATCAATCATAAAAACAATTTGAACAGAGCTAGAGCTAGTAAAAATTTTGGGTCAGTTTGTTAAAGTATTTTAATGAATAAATTGAAATACTAGTCAATAAAAGATTTTCTATTAAGTGCTGAAAACAAATGTGTTTTATGTGTGACTCTCAGTTGATAAGAATCATTCAGCTCTCTGGCACTCACGTTAATGGAGGTTTTACTGTCTTCCAGTGAAGCATGAGGTATGGGTGGTGAAAGAGTGGGGAGAGTGGGGCTGGGGAAATATCTTCCTGGGTACTGTTACATAGAAGTGCTGCAAAATTTTGCAGGCCCGAGAATTTTCATTTCAGTTTATGTTAATCAGTATAATTTGTTGAGTCTCAAATGTATGACTGTTATCCAGTTTCACTACACATTCATTCATTTGAGGAAATTCCAGTACGATGTCTTCCCAGAGCCTACAAACACATTCAATTGTTAGCAAGTACCGTTTGATCCTCTTTTGCTGTGTAAGAAGTCAACCTTAAACTTAGTGGCTTAAAACAACAATTTATTATTTCTGATAATTCTACATATTAATGTGAGATTCTTCTGCAATGCTCAATTAAGTGGGTGTAGTCAGAAGCAACTGAAATGGGTGAAAATCAAAACTGGCCTCATTCCTGTGGGAGGTGGTTGGTGTTGGCTGCTGGCTGAGATTCCTGCTACGGTGCCTGGGTCCTTCTCCTCCTCTTTTAAATAGCGTTATTTTACTTCTGAGGAATAAACTGAAAGGACAAAGGGAGGGAGAGAAGGAAAGGGGAGAGATGAGGAGAAGAGGGAAGGGGAAAGAAGAAAGAAAATAGAACGAAAAAAAGACAACACAAAACACAAGGCCCTCCACTCTCCACCTTCTTTCTTCTCCTTTTCCTTTCTCCTAGTCCCTCCCTTCACTTCTCCTCCTCTTTCTTTCTCTCCCTTTATTAGAAAATCTTTGTTCTGTGGGAAACAGTATATTTGCTATAAAGAGACCTTAACTCAGACTGAAAGCTCTTCATTTTTATAATTTCTATATTTATAAGGATCTTGCATAGGGTCAGGTATGTAACAAGATTACCAATAAAGGTTAATAAATTGATATTTGATTGATAAATGTTTATATAAAGGAAAATACATCATAAATTTTGATAGTTACTGTGTACTTCACAAAAAATGGAATATACAGTTTTCAAAAGCTTCTATAAAAAGACTCATAGAAAAATTTTAAGAGTGCTAAAAAAAATTAATCATGCATATATAAAGAGAATATAAATAAATTTAGAAAAAAATAAGGATGCTTAAACTACTAAGTTCTCAGTTTTCTCGTTTGTAAAGGGGAGTTTGAACTAGCAGTCTTGGGAAAGAAATTATTAATAATATTTACCAAGAATCTACTTTGTTCCAGGGTAGTGCCTGTGAGAGAGATATTATACTAATTTTACAGATGAGGAAGCTGGGGAAGGTAGATGTGAAACAAACTGTCAAGCTCACATAGCTGGAAATAAACAAAACTAGATTTGAAATCCAATTGCTCTAATTTTGTACTGCACCACAAAATATAAAGAAGTATAATTAGCTTCTCTTGCTGGAAATAAGTCAACTAGTTTTCTCTTTAACCCTAGAGGTAGATTAAAAACAAACATCATAAATTTATGTGTTAGAGAAAAGTCTCTACTAAAAATACAGAAAATTAGCCAGGCCTAGTGATGGGCGCCTGTATACCCAGCTACTTGGGAGGCTGAGGCAGGAGAATGGCGTGAACCCGGTAGGCAGAGCTTGCAGTGAGCGGGGACCGCACCACTGCACTCCAACGTAGACGACAGAGCGAGACTCCATCTGAAAAAAAAAAAAAAAAGTGGATTTTCCAGAAAAGACTCCTTGCAATTTATCTATGTTCAGGAACAGGACTTTGAAATTTGTAGAAACAAAATTATACACCTAAACTCTAGATCTTTCTGCGTTCTTATCTCCCTCCACATATTTGAGTTATGAACAATCCTTCTTAGGAATATAATATTAATTTTGCTGACTCAGGATGAACCAGGACTGTCAGCCAAAATCCAAATCATGGTACATTCTCCTCCTCTTCCTTGATTTAGTCAGGGAGGCAACTAGAAATCCCCAAGTGCTCCTTTCATCTGGTAAATTTCTCATTTTGTGACATAGAGGAAGGTATTTTGAAGTTATATACAACATGAGAGTTATCCACAGCAATTATTTTGCTTAAGCAAGAATTAAAACCATGATAGAAAAATAAAGCCACTAGTCATATTTTATCATAGATCTTGTCATACCTTCAGGAATTGAAGGATTATGTGAATGCGTCACACATAGAGGCAAACAGGAAAGTCTGGTATAATGAAAGACATTAATTATACATTGAAAATTATCTGAATTGGAGCAGTAACAGAGTAGATTTTAGCCGAGCACTTGTTCAATATCAAATGACTTTACATAAGATAGAGTTTCAGACAGATAACAGAGTGAAAATAGTATTTAGGGGTTAGTATGAAGAAACTAGAAGATATATCCCTAGGATATTTAGATTAGATTAAATTTTCTGAAATATGTTAGTCCTTGAGTTTGCTAGTAGCAAGATCAACTAGGAATGGTCAGAAGAGTGAAGAGTAGCTGTCAGTTAGTTTCTTAGATTACTCTTCAGTAATATACTGTAATCTATTTTCTGTATAGAGTGACCATTTGTAGAATGGGCCTGACAACTAGAATTGCAAGGATATTAGAAACCATGTTTCATTCTATTTCTATGAACAAACTAAACTTACAAGTCTTGTTTCTTAAAAAAAAAAAAAAAAAAATCAGAGCTTGATGATTTAAAAAAAAAAAAAAAAGGAACCATTGAGATCAGCCTGACCAACATGGTGAAACTACATCTCCACTAAAAATACAAAAAATTAACTAGGCATGGTGGCACACGCCTGTAGTCCCAGCTACACCGGAGGCGGAGGCAGGAGAATCACTTGAACCTGGGAGGCGGAGGTTGCAGTGAGCCAAGACTGCGTCACAGAACCCCAGCCTGGGCGACGGTGAGACTCGGTCTCAAAAAAAAAAAAAAAAAAAAACAAACAAACAAAAAAACACACTAACCATAGTATTCCATGGTGTATATGTGCCACATTTTCTTAATCCAGTCTGTCACTGATGGACATTTGGGTTGATTCCAAGTCTTTGCTATTGTGAATAGTGCCGCAATAAACATACGTGTGCATGTGTCTTTATAGCAGCATGATTTATAATCCTTTGGGTATATACCCAGTAATGGGATGGCTGGGTCATATGGTACTTCTAGTTCTAGATCCTTGAGGAATCGCCACACTGTTTTCCATAATGGTTGAACTATTTTACAATCCCACCAACAGTGTAAAAGTGTTCCTATTTCTCCACATCCTCTCCAGCACGTGTTGTTTCCTGATTTTTTAATGATCACCATTCTAACTGTTGTGAGATGGTATCTCATTGTGGTTTTCATTTGCATTTCTCTGATGGCCAGTGATGATGAGCATTTTTTCATGTGTCTGTAGGCTGTATGAATGTCTTCTTTTGAGAACTGTCTGTTCATATCCTTTGCCCACTTTTTGATGGGGTTGTTTGTTTTTTTCTTGTAAATTTGTTTGAGTTCTTTGTAGGTTCTGGATATGAGCCCTTTGTCAGATGAGTAGATTGCAAAAATTTTCTCCCATTCTGTAGGTTGCCTGTTCACTCTGATGGTAGTTTCTTTTGCTGTGCAGAAGCTCTTTAGTTTAATGAGATCCCAAAAGGATGAGTTTGTGTCCTTTGTAGGGACATGGATGCAGCTGGAAACCATCATTCTTAGCAAACTATCACAAGAACAGAAAACCAAACACCGCATGTTCTCACTCATAGGTGGGAACTGAACAATGAGATCACTTGGACTCGGGAAGGGGAACATCACACACTGGGGCCTATCATGGGGAGGGGGGAGGGGGGAGGGATTGCACTGGGAGTTATACCTGATGTAAATGACGAGTTGATGGGTGCTGACGAGTTGATGGGTGCAGCACAGCAACATGACACAAGTATACATATGTAACAAACCTGCATGTTATGCACATGTACCCTAGAACTTAAAGTATAATAATAATAAAAAATAAATAAATTAATTAATTAAAAAAAGACACTAACCAGTAATGTTTATTTCTTTATGAATCTTATATTTCACCTGTACAAAGGGCATTTAATATTCTTTAATCTTTTATAATCAAGCATTTTTCAGTAAGTATTTTGGAGTTAATATGACATAGCAGGGATTGTTTTAAACACTGAAATTTAGAGGTCATTTTTGTAATTTGGTTTGCTTTCTAGGGTTTCCCCAGAATTACTGTATCATTCATAAGTTCAAAAAAAAATACCATTTGAGAGAGCAAAAAGAGACCACAGAAGTTTAATGCATTTTAAAAAATTAGAAATATTTTGTACTTTTTTATTGTTGAAAAAATGTTTAGAAAGCCCATCTCTGAATCTACTTTTTAAGTTTTTTCATATCTTTGTGTCTCTTTCTTTCATTCTCTCTGTTATTTAAATATATCAATATATAATAATTAAAAATATTAATCTAATTTATATTTTATATATAAAATATATAAATTTTTATATTTTTAAAATATATTTTATATATAGAGATAAAACATACAGGAAAGCCTAGGTTAGATATACTAAAGTGTACAAGTACATGCCAATATAAGCATATATAATACATTAATTCAGCCACGGTGTGAATGTGTGTATACACATGCTAATTTGGTTAGTCTTCTTCTTTTCATTTTCTTGGTTTTCCTAAGAACAGGTATTTTATATGAAAAGACACTTTTAATACTAGAGAGACAGAGAGACTTGTTTAACAAGATCACTCATTTGTTTAAATATATACTATGTGCTAGGCATTGTACGAGGAACTGAGATAAAGATGATAAACATTGTCCCTCCTCTCGTGGAACTTACAGTGAAGCTAGAATAGACAGACTCTAAACAAATTACCACATGCATATACTCTCTATAAACTCTAAAGTCACCTTCATGAGAAAATGTTATGAATAAAATGTACAGAGTGCTATCAGAGTATAGAAAAGGGATCTTAATCTGGGAGGAGTAAGAGTTATAAAGATTGCCTCAAGAAAATGATAGGTAAACTATCCCCAAAGGAAGGAAACATGAGAGGTAGCCAAATGAAAATGAGGGGTGGGTGGATTACCCATGCTAAAGCCCTGTTGGATTACCTGTCGACAAGAAGGAGAAAAGAGGGTAAACAAATTACAATTTAATCAAAATTTACCATGAGCCAGATTATTGATTTTAGTATAATATCTGACAACCTGAGGGTCGGGATAACTTATTAATTCATTAAGTCTTTCTATGCCCCACACATTTGGAATGCAGAGTTGAATGAAATATGGTTGATGTTCTAGGAGAGCTCTGATACAGTTAGATGAAGAAACCTATGAACAAATAAAAGCAATGGAATATATTTGTTATAATTCAGATGTCTAGAAGATGCTATGAGAATACCAAGATGCAAACCACAAGCTTTGTTGAGTATGCCAAGGAAAATTCACGAAGGAGATATTGCTTGAACTGAATTCTGAAGGATGAATAAGCCTCCTCTTCTATGCAGAAAAACGTAAGGGCTTTCCAGGTAGAGGCCCTAGCAAATACAAAGTCATGAGCCTGGGGAAAGAACATGCCCAGTTAGGGAACTGAACGCCTGACCATAGTGAATGTGAGGCACAGGGAAGTTGAAATACTGATGATCAGGAGTGAGATGAGACAGAACATCATTCATCGTGTTTAGCAACTTTTATTTCATGTCTAGGAAACAGGGAGTTATTTAAGAATTTAGATAGGGAAATCTTATCCTATTTGTGTTTTCTGAAGACCCCAGAGGCTACTGGTGCTGTGAAGGAGTAACTGGAAGGGGGCTGAGCATGGAGAAAAGTTGAACCAATGCAATGGTATCGGGGAATGAGGGCCTTCTCTGCCAGCCAGAGAAGAGCAGAGGTAGTATTTTGAATAATGTAGAATTAAAGGTAAATAGTAAAAGTAGAAGGAGGAGAAACAACATGAGTGGTTTAGAAATCTTTTATTGTTTCTCCAAATGACAGTACAACTACCAAAAACCAACGTGACACACAGTGAAAAATGAAAGTGCAATTTTAATATACTGAATGTGATACATGTTTAATTCCTCATTTTAAAAAAATGGTCAAAATCTTTAAAAGATCCACAATAGACATCTAAAAATCTTAGCAATGCTATATATTTTTTGAAGACTAAACCAAGAGAATACATTTCTATGTAAATTAGCAATCAGGAATTTACCTGTTTTGGGGCTTCTTCATCTATCTAAAGTGTACATTTAGTGACCAGAATTATAGTCATCTTATAGTGAATAAATAGCATACAAAATCAAAGTTTAATGAGTAAATCATGACATTATGCCATACTAAGAAGACATCAAATGTCTAAAATTACAAGAAGAGAATATGTTAGCCCTTACAGAACTTAAATTTTTAGAAATTCTGAATAAGGAAATACATTCTGCACAGATAACGGTATAACACACTCAGCGTTCGAATACAATACAACTTAAATAGCATCCTAGGGTAAAGAGTAACATATTCCCCAAGAAACAGAGCTAAAATATTTCCTATTTTATGAAAAGAGTGAGTGAGGACAACAGGATACCTCCCTCAGCCACATACTAATAAAACATTATTTCCATATGAAATCTACAGCCTTTTCAGTATGACTTTAGGGAATATGATAGAAATACAATAGTTATCTTCAATTCAATATTCATTGAAAAACTAATAACCGGTGATTCTTTGCTTACAATATGGTCAGTTGCCAAAGAGTTCAACAACTTATCAGGTAAAATAACAGTAAATAGCAGAAATACTATGCTAAACACTTCATTGGCTGAGCTGTAAACTTCAGGGACAAGCGTAGGCTTTCCCCACACTCTTCAAAGTAGGGAATCCATGTAGAAAACGGACTGTTGGAAAAAACCAACCCTTTCTTCTTATCCTCACTGGGTCCAGGGATCTCCAGAAAACTGCTCCGCTGAAGAATGGGCAATTTTACGATGTATGGTCCTTTCTCTTACTCAGTTTTTCTTGTTTTCCACTGTTGAGAAAAGAGTTATATTAGTATAACCAATTCCCACACTCCGGTCTACTACATTCGGTTTTCAAAAGTGTTTGGTGGGGAAAAAAATCAGTAAAAGCAAAGAGCCCACAAAAAATAGATGTCAGTAATGAGCTCTGTGTCATTGTTCAGGCATGTAAGATTGGTGATAAAGGTCTCCCCAGAACATTCCAGAAAAAAAAGTTTCCCTATTCTTCTTAACAACCTTATAATTCTAAGCATGCTCTAAATTCTACAGAGAGAATAAGGACATTGTGAAGTATATGCTTTCCAGAGAAGATATTAAAACACCACAAAGATCAAAGGGACAAATACCTGTCCAATATTTTCTGGATGCTTTTCTTTAGAAAAGGGGCTTCCGGGTCCAGACAAACTTGCTTTCCATTCTTTAGGGAGGCTCTGAAGTAAAGAAAAAGAGCATGCAATCATGAGCCACAAAGGTTGACGATCCAGGCTGGAGGACTTGCCGAAGTCACAGTGGACACAGCAACACAGGAGAACTTACATCACTTCCACCCTGGAGCACTGCGGACCTACGGGGAACACCTGCAGTTTACCGATCATTTTGGGGTTTACTCTCGGCGTAAAGTGTAAACAAGTGCAACGCAGCTCTGTCAGCACAGCAGAGACGGGACCAGCTGGGGAAGAAAGAAAGACATTTTTATAGGGCAGGTTGCTGGAAGAGTTTCCTGGAACGCAGCGGCCCGCAAAGGCTGGGATGCGCCGCTGTGCCCGAGTGCCAGGCGCTCTCACCGCTGACGAGGGGCCCCGGTGGCGTCAGCAGCAGCAGCAGCGCTAGCAGCGCGCACAAGGATCCCGAAGGACCCAGACCACTGGCCGCGCGGCTGGACTGGAGGCTCATAGTTGTCAAGAGAGCGCTGTGAAAAGTCGTGGGTTCCTGAGTTGGGTGGAGGCGCGGAGATTGGAGGATACAGAGCACTTTGGTTTCCCGGTGCCTTCTGCACTCCTTTTATCTGCATTCACCCCTCCCCACTGGCAGGAAACTCAGGCTTTGGGATGCTGGGGAAATTCCCTGAACTCAGGGGGCAGTGTGGAAAGAAGGGGTTGGTGGAGGGGGGTCGGAGGATGGGAACTGGTGGGGTGGGTGGCTGGGAGGAGCTGCCTGCGGCCCTAACCGGGGGGACATTGTAGCCCCGCCCCGCGGTGGAGGGAGGTGTGGCTCCAGCCAGTAGAGAGCAGCGATTCAGCAGGGCCTCATCCCCTGGGTCTGAGGGGATTAGGGAGACTGGCTTCTCTGAGGCAGGCAGCTGTCTGGGAGATGCTCCTCCTCTCCAATTAGAGAGAAAAGTTGGAACCAAAGTAGCGGGAGCTTTGACTCGAGAAAAATTTCTGAAAGTCAATCCTTTCTAATTATTATTACTATTATTATTATTATTATTCAGGAAATGTTATTCATTATTATTGCCCTAAGCGGAAAGTCTTTCCTCTTCTTGCAGGCAGGTCATTTTAGGTTTCTTGAATGACTTTTCGATTCTCTGGATTTCAGCCAGCTTTAGAAGCCAAGATAACGTGACTAAAGAGGCTCTATCCCCACCTGAAGGCAGTTGCCTGAATTGGCCCCAAAGTGAAATCCATTTAATAGAAATTGTATACTTGTAGCTTAGCAAGTATATGTGTGTTGAGGCAGTTTGATAAACAAAAATATCTCCAAAAATCACCCAGCAAATTGCCATGGAAGATACCTTGCTGTTGGCAGTTGCTATGCTATTGAATTGAAAGAGGTTTTGGTCTTCTTGGGGGTGAGGTGTAGTATGGTGAGCATAGACTAAAGCTTGCCAGGAATCCCGGGCCTGCCCCAGCTCTGGTCCCACCCCCAGTTGTGTATTTGACACCATTTGGAGATGCGTTGGGAGGCTGATGAGTTTGAGGGGCTCATGTGAAAGCCTCTTCTAGAGATTTACATCAATTTGGCAGCATAATAGCACCCAGTCTGTTTTCCCCAAACAACTTCATGGGAGGAGGAATTCTCCCCACAGGCTTCTGGAACCACCTAGTTTCATGATTACTGGTGACCAAGGCTGCTTCCGCAGACCTGCTCTAGTCCCCAGTGAGCCCTGCACTGCCACCTGAAATTGAAGGGTGAAGTAGCTTCCAGCTTCTCCCTCTCTCCTTTGTTATCTGTGGAGGAGTTAAAATACTGAAGGTTTAAGGGTCTTCCACTGTCTTGCTCCATGGCAGGCATGAGTATGGCACTGGAATGGCACATAGACTTTCTTTTACAGAAGTCTAACTACATCCTCTTCTGGCTGGTTCTGAAGAACATTGTCCTCAGGGCAGGCCAGCATAGGTAATCAGTAAACATGATGGCGTTGAGAAACCAGTCATGACACACAACTCTTTTGCTTGTCCCTTGTGACACTGGGGAATTTTATTAGCTTCCTCTCCTGTAACCTCCATTGGTGAGCAAGAAAGAGGTGTCATAGACCTTTACAATTTTTATTCTGGAAGGAAACAAGAAATTCATTGGCTGAGGAAGCCTGGGTGGTTTGGCCCTCACTTTGTGGGAAACTAAATGAGAAGTCCTCACAGCTTCCTGACACCATCAGCATCATACCTGACTCAGCAAATGGAATTCTTCATATTTCTGGGGAGTGGTGATCTGCAGAAAACAGCCTGCAGATTTAGTATATTGACATTTTAAAGATTAGAATGTATCTAAAGACAAAAGATAAGTCTTGCTGAAATGGCTAAGGCAAAACTTCAAAAATGTGACTAAGATCCTAGGCAATTACAACTTAACCACAGGGAATAAACCACAGTATAAGGCTTTGTTTAAAAAAAAAAAAAAGTTTAGTGATGACATAGGTTATTGACTTTTAAACTCTCTCTCCCTGTCTGTATGTGGGTTAGTTCTGAATAAGCTGTTTTAACCATAAGTGAACACATGAATTTGTTTTTGGCACCAAATGGTAAAATCAGAGAGGAATCATGAGACAAGATTGCCAGTTCCTCCTGATGGTCTTGTAAGTGTACATGCCTCACCTGCTTTGCGCTCTGAATCAATTCACAAAGGATTATTTATAGAATGTAAGAAGAAAAAATATTTCTGCAGTTGATAAGCAAGTAATAGAAAGTCCCCAACAGAAGTGGGTTGTTGGGTTACCTAACCTAATCAGGAAGCAATGTGTCACTTAACCTGGCTTCCCATGAAAATCAGCCTGGGTCATTGTCCATGTCTGGCTCCTATCTAGGCATTCTCTGATCTAGGAGGGAACATGAATGACGCAAAGATCCCCTGAGGTTAAGGTGGAGAGCATGAAGAACTATGACAGACATAGGACTTTAAAAGTCATTGCCCCCTTTTCACTAGTTTAAAGAAAAACCATTTGTCTTACCTGTACTGTGTCCAGCTGGTAGAGAAAATCTCTGTGTTAGGTTTGTTTCCAACTATAAGGGAACAATTCATCCAATGCCATTTGCATCCTGATGGCCTGAAAATTTTACTGCCTGTCAAAATCAATCCTATTTTAGTCATTGTACCACAAAGTAATATAATATGAATGAAAATATTCCGAAGAGTTTGTGGCTTTCAAAACACTTTTATGCTCATTATTTCTTGAGCTTCACATTTATTCTTTGAGGCTGATAAAATATATATATATATATATATATATATATATATATATATATATATATATATATATATATATATATATCTTTCCCAGAGAATGAGTTAAGTAGTAGAAAATCCAGAATTGGCAGTTAAATACCAGAGAACCTGCCCCAGTGATTTCTAATGGTTTCCAGATTACAAACCACTTTCTTCACAGTTGCTGGCAAGCACCTCTCAGTGGCTTTTCACAATCCGAGTAACCACTTTATTATGTTTCCCAGCAACCACATTTTAAGCTATTGAGAACCTCAATCCATTCACTCCTATATTTGGTACCACAGTAATATCAAGGGTCCAAGAGACTTCCAACATATTCAACCTGAAACCCCTTTCTATATCCCTCACTTTCTTCAGGGCAAATTCAAAGTCCTGTATTTGAAAAGGCTTATTCTGACAAAGCCAGAATAGAGTATTCCTTCCACCTTTGCTCTTTGAACATCTAGTATACTTACAATAACCACTGCATGAGGCAGAGTTTAATTACTCCTTAATTTTACTTTTATCTCCTTCGAGTCAACTATAACCTCCTTAAAATCAGTGATGATGTCTTACATTTCTCACACAACCTCACATAATTTCTTAGTTCAACAGCAAACAGTCTGTGAGTACTTGATGATGGATAATGATAACAACTTTTTAATTTTACAGTGTTCTTTACCTTACATTATAAGAAGATCTTAAAGAGAAAAGAATGGGGCTGTTTACTGCCATTAACTCCTCTATTTTTTAAAACTTTACAATTTTGAATTGGCTGCCTCCTATGTGGAATATTATTTCTGGGTTATTCTTAGGGAAACTTAGAATGATATCAATGATATTTTCTGTCTTTGAATTCGAACTATTCAAAAGAATGTTCAGAATCTAGCAAGGCACTTGATATTAAAAGAAAAATAATATACAATTAATGTATCAACCAAATTACATAGTTTCTGTGACATAGAGATTGTTGGAGATAAATGACAATGGAAAAATCTGATTACATTATATTGCATTGAATGTTAACGGTTTGTGTATGTCATTCTAAGTTGATTTTTTCTAACAAACTAGAGAAGCCTTTAATTATATGATTTAGTATTTGGCTCAGGTTAGGCGTTTTCGAATGTTCTAAGATTTTATTTTTTATATTCACCATTCTTTGTATTACCTTTAAGAAATGCTATATATTTGTAATAATTAAGGATGTGGACACATTATCAGGTTAAACATATCAAATGTATCAGTACAAGGAAGGCAATAAGAGTTTAAGTGGAGGATAGAGTTACTTGCATGTATGCAAAGAAAAAGGAAAAAACATCAGTAACTCTTGAGTTTACTTTGCAATATGAATGCAGTCTGTCTCTTTCTAAATTGAGCTGGTAGTCCAATGAAGAAGTAGCATCATCTAGGGAATAACTTTGCTCCAGGGTTGCTTCACCTTTGCTTTGAAATGCCAGGAATATTTTTCTTCCTTTTGCCAAAGATCTAATTTTCCTTGCTGCTCATTTCAGATTATATATGTTGGAGGACTAAATCGGTGAACCTTGACTTAGTCCGTACTGAGCTAGATTTCAAGTAATCATAGCTGGGCTTCTCTTTCCTAACTCCAGTGTGGATGGGGCAGCTAGTTATCTGTTGTCCAACTGTGCAAACGTTAGAAAAGTTTTTGTTGACAACAAGGCTTGTTACATAGGATAAAAAAAAAGATAAGAATTAAAGTTTTAAGTGTTTCTAAAAGCCTTAAATTTTTCAGAAACAGGAAGTCTTCATTACTTTCTCCAAAAATTTCTTCTGGGTTAAGCAAAGATATATATATATATATATATATATATATATATATATATATATATATATAAAAAACTTTATATTTATATATATTTTTATATATGTATATTTGTACATATATTTATATGTATATTTTTTATTATACTTTAAGTTCTAGGGTACATGTGCACAACGTGCAGATTTGTTACATATGTATACATGTACCACGTTGGTGTGTTGCACCCATTAACTCGTCATTTACATTAGGTATATCTCCTAATGCTATCCCCCCAACCCCTACCCCACAACAGACACATGCACATGTATGTTTATTGTGGCACTATTCACAATAGCAAAGACTTGGAACCAACCCAAATGTCTATCAGTGATAGATTGGATTAAGAAATTGTGGACATATACACCAAGGAATACTATGCAGCCATAAAAATGGATGAGTTCATGTCCTTTGTAGGGACATGGATGAAGCTGGAAACCATCATTCTCAGCAAACTATCGCAAGGACAGAAAACCAAACATCGCATGTTCTCACTCATAGGTAGGAATTGAACAACGAGATCACTTGGACACAGGAAGGGGAACATATTTTTTTTTTAATGTTAGATATTTTAAATAACTTTGAGAAGGCATTTCTATACTACAAAAGTCCTTTATGTAAATTAGATTTCGAATTTCTGTGCTAAATAGTGCTTGTTTGAGAATAATTTCTGATCACCATTACCTTCACAAGTTGTATTTTTCAGCAGATACTGTCTTTTGTATTACTTCATAATATATTTAATTCTCATTTAATATATAGTAGAACCTCAACATTCCCGTTTTAATAGGAACAATTGTAATGTATTTGTATATGTGTGATTTTTGTACTTCCTAGACATTCAAACTGTCTTTTTCCTTCCTTGTCACTGCTTGAAAAAATAGCTGAGATGTAACTTTTGACAAGTATCCAAGACAATGTTCATAAACTTAAAGGACAAACACAGGCACACCACCACTACCACCAGCGCCATGACCACATTGACAAAACAAAGATCAAAAGAGAAAAATAAGAAAAATATGTATCTTAGAGTTGATTTTTTGTCACTCATTCATTCAATTTGATTATGAATTTCCAGTGAATAACAATTTCATGCATATTTTAAATGTTGTTTTTCAGTATAAGAATTGGGAATTAGGAAATTGCTCACACTGACATAAAAGGTGTTGCAATGCCAAGCCAAAAGTCACAAAATCCTAGAAATTCTGGCTAATGTTGGACTATGAGTTTCTTACTAGCCTTTTGGGATTTTAAAGCGTGACTTCCTCTGAAGAGCAAATTGACCAAATTGCTTTAACAAAATGTTTTGCTTTGAATCATTTTGATTTCCAAAAAATGTAGTATTAGTAAATCAGACTGGAAGTTATTTTCTTTGGAACACAATAGATTTCTGACATTAGAAACAGTTTTGACTTTTTTCTCTAATTTGAATTTGAGACCAGACTGATGAATGCTATGACCAGGGATTATGTCATAGAACAGGAAAATATAGTGGTGGCTCATGTATTAGAAATAGACCACAATGTTGCTATGCACAAGATCGTTCTTTGTAGTAAATGAAAGTTGTGGAAGCTTTATACTGAACTATATCCAGTCAGCTTTCTGTGATGGTTTGAAAAAAATTGCTTAAATTCAGGCATATACAGATTGAAAATCAAAGAATGGAAAGAAAAACACCATGCAACCAGTACCATATGAAGTTTAGAAGGGCGTTATAAATATTCAGCAAAATAGACTGCAAGAAAATCAGTATTATCAGAGATACATAAGCATATTTCCTAATGATAAAAGGTCAATTAATAAAAAAGTTATAAATTTGTATATGCTTACTAAATAAGCTTTAAATTACATGAAACAAAACTAACAATTAGAATTTACAACAGGTATATCTTCAATCACAGTTAGAAATTTTAATACCACTAAGTAACTGATAGAAGTAGACAAAAATATCAATTAATGTACAAATGATTTGAATAACACTTGACCTACTTCAAAAAGAACATGACAATTATTTCTAGTCTCAGTATTTCAACTCTATTTTATGCTAATGGTTATAGGCAGTGAAGTAAGTTTTAAAAAAGAAATAAAGACATAAAAATGAAAAAGGAAGAAATAAAACTGTCCTTATTTGCAGATAAAATTAAAACTAAAAATAAATTATAAAATAACCTGAACCAATAAGTGAATTTAGTAAAATTTCAAGAAACAAAGACAATATGTAATAGTCTATTTTTATTTCTATGTTATACCAGCAAAATATTTGAAAATAGAATTTTTAAAATACCATTTACCATAGCATCAGAATTATAAAACACTTAAGAATAAATTGAACAAAAGATGAACAATAATTATATACTGTATATCACAAGACTGCAAAAAAAGATAAAAAGATCTAACTAAATAACAAAGTATCAATATCATGTTTACAAGTTAGAAAACTGAAAATTGCTAAGCTGATAACTCCCCAAGTCAGTATGTACATTTGATGCAATGTTAAATAAAAATCCCATTAAGCTGTTTTTGAGAAATTGATACATTGCTTATACAATTTATATGAATAAGCAAAGACTTATAATAGCTCAGACAGTTGTGAAAATGAAGAACAAAGAGAAACCACACTATCTGATTTCAAGGCATAATACAAAACACATTAATAAGGACACTTGGAGTAAGGAGAGACAGACAGACCCATGAAACCAATTAAGTACAGGAATAGATACAGATATGTCATCAGTTGAATTTTCATAATGGTTCCTAGGAAATTCAATGGATAGTAATATTTTGAAAGGAAATTTTTTTTTTTCTGAGCAGTAGGTCTCAACAGTGGGCTCAAAATATTCAATAAGCCATGCTGTAAATAGTTGCCAAAAGAGTTTTACCATTTCATACTCCCACCCACAAAGGAAGTGTGCCCTGACTACTCCATATCCTCATCATTGCTCTTTTTAAAATTGTAGCTACTGGTAGGCACTTAGTAGTATCCTGTTAGGCTTTTAACTATTATTTCACGATTACTAATGATGCTGAACACCTTTCAAGATGCTTGTTTGCCATTTGTAAATCTCCCCTTGTAAAGTGTATTTTCAATTATTTTGCTCATTGACAATGCACACGGTTATGTAAGAATTTTGATGGAGATGTACAAAGAGTTTAACGTTGCTTTTATGCCTGTGAACGCAAAATCTATTCTGCAGCCCATGGATCAAAAAGTAATTTTGACATTCAAATAGTATTATTTAAGAAATACATTTTGTAAGACTGTAGCTGCCAGAGATAGTGATTCCTTTGATGGATCTGGGAAAAATAAATTGAAAATTTTTTGGTAAGGAGTTTATCATTCTAAATACTGTTAACATTTGTGATTCATAGAAGGAAGTCAAAATGTCAACATTAACAAGAGTTTGGAAGAAGTTGATTTCAACCTTCATGTATAGCTTTGAGAAGTTCAATACTTCAATGGAGGAAATAACTGCAGATGTGGTGGAAATAGTTAGAAGTGAAGCCTAAAGATGTGGCTGAATGCTACAATCTCATCATAAAACTTGAACAAATGAGGAATTACTTCTTATGGATGAACAAAGAAAGTGGTTTCTTGAAATGGAATCTACTCCTGGTGAAAATGCTGTGATGATTGTTGAAATGATAACAAAGGATATAGAGTATTACATCATAAATTTTGTTAATAAAGCAACATCAGGAATTCAGAGGATTGACTCCAGTTTAGGAAGAGGTTCTACTGTGGATAAAATGCTGCCCAACAGCATCACATGCTATAGAGGAATCTTTTGTGAAAAGAAGAGTTGATCAGTGCCACAAATCTCATTGCTGACTTCTTTAAAGACATTGCCACAGTCACCTTAACCATCAGCAGCCACCTCCCTGATCAGTCAGCAGCCATCAACATTGACGCACGACGCTCTGCGAGCAAAAATATTATGACTTGGTGAAGGCTCAAATAATTGTTAGCAATTTTTAGCAATAAAGTATGTTAAAGTTAAGGTATTCATATTTTTTAGACATAATACCATGGCACACTTAATAGACTACATTATTATGTAAACAAAACGTTTATATGCACAGGGAAACTAAAAAATGTTGTGACTCATTTTATTTTGATATTCATTTTCTTGCAGTGGTCTGGAACCAAATCCACAATATATCTGCGATATTCCTGTAAATAAGTAGGGCCTTGAAAAACGGATTGCCCATGTGTCATATTTTGGAAAAAAAAGTTGAGCAAGATTTAAAGAAATAGACAGTTATGATTACTTCTTCATCCTCAATGGGTGACATGCTGAATGCTGCTAAGGGTAGATATTCAATGGTGGCAACAAGAAAGCATTATAATTTTAGTGCTCCTTTGAATGGAAGTGGATTATTTGCTAGTTTTAGGTTAGGTGCTATGTGGCACTGTAGGAGTAACAAGTTGATAGAATATGCTGACTCTGCTGCTGTGGGTAAGCAGGAGGAAAACACATTAGTTAGTGTTTCAAAATATGATCCTGTTATGTAAGCCTGTCCCAAAATTACAATAGCTGAGTCCAACAATCCATCAACTTTGATTCCAGTATTGACAATGTGTTTCACAAAGTTTAGTTAAATCATTTTTTGTTTTATATTCAATTGGCAGTCTCACATTTGCATTTGATGTCTTCTGCCATTTTGGGCCAATCAATTAATCAATCAGTCAATCTAACCTGGACTCACATTAGTTTTCTGGGGCAAAATTAATTCTGGTTTATCTGTATAAGATTTTGGTTTTTTTTTGTTTTGTTTTGTTTTTTTTTTCCTGGAATAACTCAGTTTTTCCCCTTCCGAAGTGCTTTTCTATTGCTCTCTCCTATCGTCTGTTATGGTTCAGATTCTTTCACTGTGAGTTTCTGTAAGAACATTCTTTAATGAAAAAGTTCTGCGTGCTTTTTGCTATCATATGATTTATAGTACAGTATGAAGTTACTGTTAGTATAACTGCCAACTCCCTGTTCCTCCAACTGTCTTTTGCTAGACTCTGGTAAAGGCACAGGTAAGAGAGGAAGTCATTAGTTCATACTTTCAGAGTGCTGGGGACATGTTCTCTCAGATTACATATGTGGTTACTTTCCTCAGCACAAGAAATTCTGGCATTTTGAAACATGAAATGTTACATTTTTTAAAATCTATTAACTCTCATTCTTCTTATCCTGACATAAGAAATTTTCGAAGTCTCAAAATTGATACTAGGATGTAAACTAAAAAAATCTGTAGAATCAACCAATGTCAACCCAGGATCTTTAATCAAGTAGGTACCAAAAGCTTAAATCACATGCCTCCTTGTACCTTGCCTACGAAGTATGAGAAGTTAAAACGACTCTGTCTAATTGAAAAGCAAATTCTGAAATAAGAGACTCAGAGTAGCTAAAACAATCTTTAAAAGGAGTAATTTAAAAGACTCATACTTCTCAATTTCAAAATTACTACATAGCTATAACAATCAAGGCTGTGTAGTATTGACATATGGTAGACAATATATACCAATGCAAGAGAATTGAGAGTCCAGAAATAAAACCATAAATTTTTGATCAGTTGGTGTTCAACAAGGGTGCCAAGATAAATAAATGGGAGAAAGAACAGTCTTTTAAATAAACAATGCTTGACAATAATATATCAATATACAAAAGAGTGAAGTTGGACCACTACTTCACACCATACACAAAATTGGACTCAAAATACATCAGCAACCTAAATGTAAGTGCTAAAACTATAAAACTCTTAGGGAAAAAGATAGGCTTTGATCTTTATGATCTTGCATTGGGTAATTATTTCTTAGATATGACACCAACAACCAAATACAAAACAAAATGGACTTCATTAAAATTTTAAAAAGTTCTGTATCAAAGGACATTAACAAGAAAGTGAAAAGACAGCCCATGAAATGGGAGATAATATTTTCAAATTATATACATGGTAAGCACCTAGTATCCAGAATGTATAAAGAACTCTTACAGTGCAGTAACACAAAGACAAATAACCCTATTAAAATTGGGAAAAGTATTAAAATATACATCTCTTCAAAGAAAATATACAGATGATCAAGAAGTATGTGAAAAAATGTTCAACATCAATATTAACTAATGAATTCTTCATTGTGCTTAAGGAAATACAAATCAAAACCAAAACGAGATAATATAAAGTGTTTCAAGGATGTGGAAAAATTAGAACCCTCATACATTTCTGGTGGAAATGTAAATAATGCAGCAGTTTTGGGAAACAGTTAACAATTGCTTAAAATGTTAAACATAGAGCTTCTATATGACCCAGCAATCTCACTTTTAGAAATACAACAAAGAGAATTGAAAATATATGTCAATACAAAAACCAATTTATGAAAACTCATAGCAACATTATTTGTAATAGCCAAAAAGTAGGAATAACCAAATGTCCACAATTGATAAATGGATAAGCAGAATGTGGTATAAGAGTTCTTTATATTATTACAATGGAATATTATCCGCATAAAAGTACTGATTTATGTTACAACATGGATGAGACTTATGCTAATTTCATTAAGCACAAAGAAAACATTATGCAAAGTAAAAGAAGCTAGATACAAAAAGTTATGTTTTGGATGATTCCACTTATATAAA
Organism: Macaca mulatta; assembly: GCF_049350105.2. Lineage (NCBI taxonomy): Eukaryota > Metazoa > Chordata > Mammalia > Primates > Cercopithecidae > Macaca > Macaca mulatta. The sequence continues at coordinate 60,083,720 of NC_133410.1, forward strand.
ATGTTCAGAATAGGCAAATCAATAGGACAGAAAAACTAGTGGTTGCCAGGGGTTTGGCAACGGAGGAATGGGAAGTGACTGCTAATGGGTATGGGTTTGGGGGATGCTTATAATATTCTGGAATTAGATAATAGTGATGATTACACAACTTTGTGAACATTTTTCTTTAAACACTAAAGAGAACACTTTAAAAGGGTGAATTTTGCAGCATGTGAGTGTAATCTCAGTGAAAAAATAATTCCTGGGTGCTGTCTCAGGACCACTACCAAATTAGGATGAGAGAGTGAGGTTGTTAGGAATCTGTATTTTAACAAGTTCTCTAGGAGATTTTTCTTTTGCACACTAATGTTTGCAAAGCATTTCTTTAAAGCATTAAAGAAGTCTATCTGACAAATGCTTAGAATGTTCTTTCTGGCCTGTTTTTCTCATCAAGCCTTCAGAATATACTTCTGCAGTGCTTCATAAGTCTATAATATAATAATAATAATGATAGTAATAATAAGGTATACCATATCTGTTGTTATGGTTTGTCCCTGTGTCCCCACCCAAATCTTATCTTGAATAGTAATCTCCACATGTGGAGGGAGGGACCTGGTGGGAGGTGATTGAATAATGGGGTTAGGAGGGTTCCTGGGGTGGGGGTGGTTTCCCCCATGCTGTTCTTGTGATAGTGAGCAAGTTCTCGCAAGAGCTGATGATTTTTTTTTTTTTTTTTTTTTTGAGACGGAGTCTAGCTCTGTCGCCCAGGCTGGAGTGCAGTGGCCGGATCTCAGCTCACTGCAAGCTCCGCCTCCTGGGTTTACGCCATTCTCCTGCCTCAGCCTCCCGCGCATCTGGGACTACAGGCGCCCGACACCACGCCCGGCTAGTTTTTTATGTATTTTTTAGTAGAGACGGGGTTTCACTGTGTTAGCCAGGATGGTCTCGATCTCCTGACCTCGTGATCCGCCCGTCTCGGCCTCCCAAAGTGCTGGGATTACAGGCTTGAGCCACCGCGCCCGGCCGAGCTGATGATTTTAAGTGTGGCACTTCTCTCTCTGTTTCTCTCTCCCCACTACTGCTATGTAAGATGTGCCTTGCTTCCCCTTTGCCTTCTGCCACAATTTTAAGTTTCCTGAGGGCTTCTAGCCATAGAGAACTGTGAATTAATTAGACTTCTTTTCTTTATAAATTACCCAATTTGGGGCAATTCTTTATAGCAGTGTGAAAATGGATTAATACATGTGTCAAGCAAATTTTTAAGAAGTCATAGAGTCATCCAGATCACAGCACCTCATGCCTCCCAATTTCTTTCTGCTGATTCAATGCCACATAAAGTATTTTATTTTATTTTGTCTTGGTCAGTTCTTCTGTTCCCTTCAGCACAAATCTGAACCTTCCCTGGTCTAGTCTTTTCAATTTCTCTCTCTCTCTCTCTCTCTCTCTCTCTCTCTCTCTCTCCCCCCTCCTCCCCCTCCTTCCCTCCCTCTCCTTTCTCCCTCTTCTTCTGCTTCTCTATGTCTCTCTTTATCGTTGTCTGGTAGAAACTTTCTCGATTCATTTCTCCCTTCCTTGTAGAGCGACTCTTCATTTGCACCTAGCTTTCTCTATTTTCATTTTATTCATTCAAATACCCAATTTCTATTTACTGAGAACCTTCATTGTGCTAAGTGCTCAAGATACATGAAGAACAGAGCAGTACAGGATCTTGTCCTCATGGAACTCTCCTCATTTTTTAGTGGGAGAGGTAAAAATAAAACAGGCAAAGAAACAATATAGAGACTATGGTAGATGCTATGAGTCACAGTAACTTCACCACTTGATCAAAAAGGATCATGGGCTGGGAATGCTTACCTTAGAACAATGGTCACTAAGAAGGTGAAATTTTAAGCTGAGACCGGAAGAATAGAAATGACACACACCTGCAGTAAGCATAGAAATGAGGGTTCCAGGCAGAACACACAGCAGGACAAAAGTCAGAAGAAGGACAAGTGTGCTATGTTTTCATAACTAAGAGTAGCAGTTGATGGCTGGAACTTAGAAAGAGGGAGAATGACATGAGTGAGATCACAGAGGTCAGCAGGAACATGGTCATGCAGAAATTTCTAGGCCAAGATGCAGAGTTTATAACTTATTTTATTTGCAGTAGAAAGCAATTCAAGGATGTTTTGTTACAAGAAGGTATGATCTGTTTTGTTTTGTTTTGTTTTGTTTTTTAAATCTGACTTCTGTGTGGAAATGTAGTAGTGTCAGCTTTGGATTAAGAAACTCACGTTAGGCTGGGCATGTTGGCTCATGCCTGTAATCCCAGCACTTGAGGAAGCCAAGGTGGGCTGATCACCTGAGGTCAGGAGTTTAAGACCAGCCTGGTCAACATGGTAAAACTCCGTCTCTACTAAAAATATAAAAATTAGCCGGGCATGGTGGCATGTGCCTATAATTCCAGCTACTCAGGAGGCTGAGACGGGAGAATTGCTTGAACCCAGGAGGCGGAGGTTACAGTGAGCTGAGATAGTACCACGGCACTCCAACCTGGGTGACAGAGCAAGACTCCTTCTCAAGAAAGAAAAAGAAAGAAAAAGAAACTCAAGTTAGAGGGCAACTCCAACAACCTTGGTGAAGGCTAAGCAAACTATCAGAATGGGCCAAGTCTGGTCTGCCCTATGTCTTTGTAAATAAAGCTTTAGTAAAACACAGCTGCAATGATTTGCACACGTTTTACATATGGCTACTTTCACACTGTAATGACGATGTTGAATAATTGTGACAGAAACTGTATATCCTGCAAAATAACAACAACAAAATTACTTTCTGGTCCTTTACGGAAAGTTTGTCAACCTTTAATCTGGATGAAAAATTATGATGGATTGGGTTAGGATGATATCTATTGTGACACAGAGATGATGAAAGAGTCTCTATATATTTCACAGTTACAACCTCCAGGACATATTGATGGGTTTGGATACTGTCAATGGAAGATTCAAGAATGTTTCCTTGTTGTTTGACGGAAACAACTCTGTATGGGGATGCCATTGATTGAGATGTGAAAGAATGGGGAAATACATGTTTACATAGCAGTGGAATAAAAAAAAATCCTCTTTTAGACATTTAAAATTTTAAATACCTCTGAAATATCCAAGTGAAAATATCATGGAACAAGTTGTTTATGATTCTAGAACTCAGGGAAGAAGTTTGTGCTGAAGCTATGTGTGTGAGAGACATCACATAAGGAATGACTTATGGATTCCACCTAGAGAGAGAGCTCACATCATGGCCTCAAATGGTGCATTGAGGACCCCAATATTTAGTGATTATCAGTCTCACGGTGTTTTTCCTCATGTTCAAGTCATTTTCTTCTTCCTGCATTACCCAACTCATTTTTCATCTTCTACAGCACCTGGCTCAGTCCTTCATATCAATTTTCCCTCAATCTTATAACAGCCCTGCAAAATAAGTGCTATTACTTGTATATACATATGAGGAATAAAAGTCCCAGTGAGATTAATCAACTTGTTATAGATACTGTAAATGGTAGTTTTTGGTTTCAAGGCCCATAATCTTTTCGCTCTGTAACTTTGCTTCGCAGAGAAACTGCTGCATATCAGTGGGATGTCAGGAATAACTTTTGGTTGCTTTGCTGCTCACTCCCTCCTGAGGAGCACCTTGTGCATAGAAACCTCACAGAACTGGATTTCTCCAGGGAGACATTGAAAGAGACTTCATGCACGTTCTTTGACCCTAACAGCTTGCTAAAGACAATGATATAATCAGTTAAAAATAACAAATGACAATTTAAACATAAAAGAAATGTATTTTTAAAAGACACTCAGAAGCTCACAGAATTTTTAGGAGGGCCAGAGAACAAGTCTCAGAGGATGCACATTGAGAACAATGTCCAAATTCATGCAGCAGAATCAGACTGGTGAAGGTAACATAAGCTTTTCCCACAGGTCACAGACACCATGGCTTGCATTGCTGACACTCAACGTGCAACACTGGGCAGTGGATGCTTTTATTATAGCTGCTGCAGCAGCTGCTGCTAAAACAAGTTATAGCTGCTGTCATTGCCAATACCTGCTGCTACAGTTACCCATCTAGGTGGGTCTCACCATAGATCACCTTCTTCATTTTGTGTTGAAACCTATCAGGGACTTCTGATACATCTCCCAAAACACTTATTTAAAGGCATGAGAAACTACACTGAGTAAAGGTGGTGTTTTCCTTTTCCTCTTCATCTATTAGTACCTGTTGATATCATCTTAATTATAAAACACTAATTTTGTAACAAGCAAACAAATTCATCTTGATTCATATGGAGGTCAAAGCTACTGGTTTTATAACTGGCCTTAAATAGACAATTAAGAGTTTTATAATCAATAGACATTTACATGCTCTTTTTCAGAATTCTTTTTGAATTCATGATGTATTTGGATAATGGGATCTTGTAATAACTCTCTTGCCCAATATTTACCAATAGTCTTATTATGCAACAGATGTCCTAATGTCACTAATCTCTAACAAAGCAACTCTCCAAGACTTATTCTAACACTTCCATGAATCACTGATTAATTTAATAATTTGTCTTGTGAATAGCCAACATTCATTCTATGTAGAGAAAGTACAATAACCTTATCCATGAATGACTCTTCAATATATCCTACTAATATATATGCAATGAAACTTTCTTCAATTAACAGCTATTTGTATTCAACTCATGAGGTCTTCTAAGAGGATATGTAAGAGGAAAAGATATTATTATTTTCTTTTTGTTTCCACCTCTAGGTTCTGGTAGCCAAGTTGATTAATTTTTCCTAGCTTTCTCTTGGAATAATGTGCCAAGACCTTGGACTAGACCTATCACCGCTATTGCTGCTGTAGTTCATGTTGGGTCTCTATGAAATAGAAGATTCATATCCATCTGTTTCTTTAATGTAACAATTTCTGCAAAGAATTTCAGTCTCTTCATAATATACCCTCAGTTGAAAGGCACTAGAACTCAAATCATAAAGGTTTATTTCTGTTAATTAATCTATTAATGCATTTGTTACAAAAACATTATTGATCACTGACTCTGTATGAGGGACAAGGCTGTTCTCTCATAACATTAAGTGACACGAGAGAGAAAAAATAATCAGAAAAGATCTTCAAAATTGTCCTTCCTTCCATTTCCACTTGATTTCCTAATAAAGGCTTGTCTCTCAGAAAATAAACTTTGGTACTTCTGAGTCTGGTTTGTCATTAAGAGATGAAAGTCCTCTACCATTTGTGTTCCTATGTTTCTTCTCCAGTTCATAGAGGCCATTTTTCTCTTTATTCTCATTTAAAATTTTTTATTTTTTAATTATTATGGGTCTATAATAGGTGTATATATTTATTGGGTACATGTGATGTTTTGATACAGGCATACAATGTGTAATAATCACATCAGGATAATCAATCTATTCATCACCTCAAGCATTTATCATTTCTTTATGTTAGGAACATTCCAATACTACTCTTGTAATTATTTTAAAATGTAAAATAAATTATTGGTGGTTATAGTCACCTTTTTGTGCTATTAAACACTAAATCTTATTCATTTTATCTAACTGTATATTTTTACCCATAAACTATACCAATTTCCCCCCACCCCTGCTACCCTTCCCACCTTCTAATAACCATCATTCTACTATCTGTCACCACAAGTTCAATCGTTTCAATTTTTATTTCCCAAATATAAATGAGGACACGCAAAATTTGCCTTTCTGTATCTAGTTTATTTCAGTTAACATAATGTATGCCAGTTCCATCTATGTTGCTGTAAATGGCAAGATTTCATTTTAGAGGCCATTTTCTTAGTTCCAAACGGTGGTTCCTTTGGTGAGTAACTAAATTGTTTCATGGTAGTAACAGAGACCTAAGTATGTCACTGGGATGTTTGTTTTATATAGGGTAATGATATGTAGACTCTACTTAGGAAAAGAACCCTGGTCACCAAAACCCTCAAAGCTTTCAACGTGGGAGCCATAACCTCAACATGGTATTACAGCCACATCAATGCCTATAGACAAGGCATGAGCTGAGGCCCCAGGGCTAACTTTGAGGTCTTCTTTTCTCCTTATCTTAAGCCTTGAATACAGTTTCCCTTTTTTTTTTTCATTGACAAAATTCCATCTGCTACCACCAAAAATTAGGGTTGTGGGGTGATCTCTTAGCACTCACCTAATCCTTCATAGAAACATTTGACTGCAGCTATCATCTGTTCTCACATTTTCTAAATGAACCTCATCTGCCAGAATCAGCCCTATTATTCCTCTCTCCACTGTCCTCAGAAATAGCATTTTCAGAGTCAACACATAAGTTTTTATTTTCCCCTGTATTTTCATGGATATTTAAGAATTTAACATATGCATCCCTTTTCCTATTCATTTCCTTTCCCTTCTCTTTCCTTTTCTGCTCTTTTCTACATTCAAATGGCCGTTCAATAGACTTTAATAGTAAGATCACAGTTTCTAAGGTATTGAGTGTCTTTGATCATTGAACAACCTCCTGAGCAAGAATGTATCAACAGATGTTTATCAGTCTCCTTTCGTTTCAATTGATCGTTTCTGCTCCCCTCCTCTAGCCTCTTCCCAGAAAGATGGAGTTGTTGAACAACAGCTTGGTTTTTGATGCATCAGGCATTTTATACACATTGAGATCTATCCAATCACCAGTCCCACAGGTACAGCCTGACCTTCAGAGAAGTCTTCCTTGGAAGCTAAGAAAAGCCTGAGATTTCTTGCTAGAGAAAAATTCCTCTTTTTGGTTTGTATTTAAAATTGGTTATGGTAGGTGCTGACTTATCTATTACTTCCCAGGTATCTTCTTCCCCTGCCACCTTGGACAGTTCCCACAAACCTTCTAGGCTTTACTCTCTTTCAAGTGTTATGTATTCATCTGAGTGCTCTGTGCAGGAAGAAAGGTGTTTTAACAGCTGCTCCATCATCTCTATGTGTTATTATGAAGACCAGCTGATATAGGAGGGGTCAATATAAATCCTTTAGTCTTCATAGTTTGTAGAACCCCTTAGCTCACAGTGTGGCAGCAATAGGAGAAGTGCCCCTCCTGATTCTATCTAGAAATAGTGATATCTGAAATGGAGACATCTTTGACTCTTCTTGTCTCCTCAATGTCTTAAAAATCAATATCATATGACCTGGAAATACACAATGTTTAAAACACTAAACATAGCGCCATCTCCCCAGGCTATAAGACGTTAGGTGGACATTTGGTATGTGAGATGTTGTTAAGTTAAAAAGTTAGTTAGTTCCTAGAAATTAGACATAAATTTATATTCTCTCACTCCTAAACAATTTTTAAGGGCTTTAATTTCCTGGTGGTGGAAACCAAGTTGTCCCAGTTATGTCTGACTCATCAGAACCCAGGGCTGCACCGCCTGGAGATCACCCACTGCAGTAATGTGTTTCATGCTTGCCTCCATCCCACCCTTCCATCCCCATTCCTTGCCTCAGTGTCTAGGTCAACACTGCCTTGCATTTAAGATTAACAGCACCAGAGACTTGTACTCCTCATTTATTCTCAGAGAAACTTCATTCATTTTCTTCTTTCTCCTCTTTTTATCACCAAAAGACCTACCAGGGGAGTGGATCCACTCAGCTGTGAGTCAGGGGCTGGACCTCATCCTGCTACAGGCCTAGCTGATTGCTTGATGTTTGTATTAGTCCGTTTTCATGCTGCTGATAACGACATACCTGAGACTGGGCAATTTACAAAAGAAAGAGGTTTAATTAGACTCACAGTTTCACATGGCTGGGGAGGCCTCACAATCATGGTGGAAGGCAAGGTGGAGCAAGTCACATCTTATGTGGATGGTGGCAGGCTAAGAGAGCTTGTGCAGGACAACTCCCATCTTTAAAACCATCAGGTCTCATGAGACCCATTCACTATCATGAGAACAGCACAGGAAAGACCCGCCCTCATAATTCAGTCATCTTCCACTGGGTCCCTCCCACAACACATGGAATTATGGTAGCTACAAGATGAGATTTGAGAGCCAAACCATGTCAATGGTACCAGCAACCAGCTAGAGCTGTAGCAGAAAAAGGTCTGGCCCCAGACTTTTGTGTACACCACAGTTGCCCACCATAACAGGAAGTTGGGTTAGGCCTTTTTCTCTGCGATGGACAAGGCGTAGAGGAGGTCTTTCTAATATATTCACTCTACCCATTTTCTTTTTTCTTTCTGAGCAGATACTTTTCCCTAGAGTCTGATAGCAGGTGTGATTCAAAACTTGAATTTTACAAAGAAATGTTTGCTTCATGTTCAACCATGACATTTTCTGCTTCAATTTCTAATTTAAAGATTAATTTGTTACTGGTCAACCTATCCAAAATTGAGGCCTTCAAAAAACCCCTAATACTTAATGACGGAAGCAAGGATGGGCTACATGTTGATTTAGCAGTATGAGATGTCAGAGTGCCAAATCAGAGATCTCTAGTAAAAACAATATTAATGCCAAACCACATTTTCATGACTGAGATCAATCGTTTCTAAGATAGGTTTCACCAACTTGGTGCTTTACACATGTTGATACCTGTGGCATAAATCTTGATGTTTAACATCTTGGTAAATATTAAAATTGTAAATTGGCTCCAAATTTATTTAAACATGCTTATAAATCATAGAAACTCTAAATAATATGATTGGATGAAGGCTAATATTTAGGAGATTTACTAATCTATGTATATATATTGGGGAGGTGAGGAAAATATAAATAACAGAAAATATATTAAAACATTTTCTAACACAGTTTTTGATCTCTTCACTCTAATTATTATGATTGAGTGTAAAAATATAATTGTATATGTACAAAATGCTATAATTCCCCTGTTGTGTCTCCAAACGCTTGGATTATAAAGAGATAGATTTCTCACTTGTGCCTTTCTTCATCATTTAATGGTCATGTCGACTAAAGTGGGAATGGATTGCCTCTGGCAATTATTGCTGATGTTGAATATAATTGTTCTGAACCATCCTTATGCTTCTGGAACACACAACACTGGATGATGGCTTTAAAAGATAACAGGATGTGGTGTAACATGACACAGTAAATCCCCTGCTGAATCAGGCTCTTTGTTTTTCTCAATTGTCTTCCTCTTTTTATCTGGTACTTGATCCTCTATTCACAAAATATAAAGGTATAACTAGGTCAACACTAGAAAGATTGTGACTGTTGGTATTCTACTTGCCTCTTATTGTAAATAAGCATTTTAACAGTCAAAAAATATCTTCCTTATCTATACATTTGTGGTAGAGTAAGCCCAATGTCTTGGCTTTTATGAACTTCTTATTTTGTCTTTATTTCATAATCTCATACTAGCCAGCTCTACCCTATCACATAATAGTAAACCAACAGCTAATATTTTATGATAACTACCTTGTACCAAATGGTTTTCTTAATGAATTCTCTTCGTTTAATCTTTTCAACCATTTTGTTTTCCATTTCTTGATAGCAAAGGCTAAGAGGGGTTGAGTGACTTGGCTGGGGCCACACAGGAAAGTGAGGGAGGTGAAATTCAAAACTGTGCCATCTGACAGCAATGCCAATACAGCTTACCACGGCCTGCTATTCTTCCTTGCTTCTCCTAAGGTCCACTTCACATATGTACAACTTTGCCTACCAAGAAAAGGAATGAGGCATTTGTCTTTTTCTAATGGGAAGCAAGCATGTCAGAGATTGCATTGTGCACTTTCCAGGATCATACCACCTACCTCATTCTCTTTGCCACCCCTGTTTCACCATCTCTATATGCCATTCATTTATTCATCCCTCAAATATTTATTGAGCTTCTACTAAATACCAAGCAATGCTAAAGGCACTGAAGATATAGCAATAAGCCAAGCCAAGTTTCTCTCTCAAGTAGTGTCATTTTATTGTGGTTACAGTTGACAGGTAATAAAACAAAGATAGGTGTGCCTGTGTATGTGTACGTATTTATTTTATACAGGGTGATTGAAGGACTCCTACAATGATATCAGAGCAAAAATCTGAAATAAGTGAAGGAAAAATCATGCAACTCCAGGAAAAAAATATTGTCTTTAAATATTCCAAGGTAAGTAAGTAAGGCTTAAATATTCCAAGGTAAGAGTTTTGTTGCTATATTGAAGTAGAGTGTGACTGAGCAGTATTAACAAGAAGTAGTCAGGGGTTGTAATATTGGAAGGTTTGTGTCTATAAGAACTTGGGTTCTTTTAGGTGACCTACAAAGCCATTTGGAGAATTTTTAACAAAAGAGTAAAATAATCTCCTTTTCTTTTCAAAACTTTTTTCATATGCTGTGTCAAAAACAGAATAAAGGGAGGCAAAGAAAGATAAAGAGTAGTGTGAAGCCTGTTACAATAGTTCAAGTGCAAGACGATGATGCCTCAGTCTAGAATGAGAGCCATGGAACTGGTGAGAAGTTGCAGGGTTAAGGGTGTCTTTGAAAGGTATAGATGACAGGACTTCCTGGGGAACTGGATGTAAGGCATGACATAGATGGTGTAGTAAGGATGGTTCTGAGATTAACCTGAGTAAGTGAAAGCATGAATTTGCCATCACTGAGATAGGAAAACTCAAGCAAAAGAAGATTAGATGGGAAATGGCTGGGTATTAAGTTTTATTTTGTTCATGTTAAGGTTAAAAATTTTTGTTAGATCATGCAAGTAAATACGTAAATAGTTGGATATAGGAATGTGTAATTCAAGAAATAGTTTTGGGCTTGTATCATACAAATTTGAGAGTCATTATCGCATGGATAGAATTTACATAAAAGAATTGGATTATGTCACTTGGGGAAATAAGAATAGTAAAAAGGAAGAAAATCATCCTCTTAATAATTTCCTATTCCTCTTGCATATCAGAATCCCCATGGAGCTGTAAAATACATACATATACCAGAACTCCGCCACAGACCCATTGTATCAAAATCTTTGAGATTAGGGCCCAGGAATCAATTTCAATCAGCTTTTCTAGGTGATTACTTGTGTAGAAACTGACATGTATTTGCAAATCAACATTATAAGCCATTATTTTGTATTATAATAGGAATTAACTTTTAACATTGAGAAAACACTTCTTTCCATATCCACTGGCATATACCCAAAACCAGGGTATCGTTTTCCATTTTCTGGATTAACTCGGCAGTTTCCTACCTGTTTTACCCACATCTATCCTTACCCCTATCTTTTGCATAATTGGCTCACATCATCTTCAACGTAATCCCATTGCTTTCAAAGGCAACTCTCCTTAACATGTCCAGACCCTACCTGGCTTTAGCCATCCTGTCTCTCCATCCTCATCAGACACGAGGCTTCTCCTTGTTCTCTCCACTGCCTCCACCCACTGGCCTTCCTTTAGTCCCAAGGACACATCTACTTCCTCCTGTGCCTGGGTTTTGCACTTGCTGTATCTTCTATTTTCATGTCTTTGTCCATTTTCTGCTTTCTTTCACCTAATTAACCCTTACTCATCTTTTACATCAACCCAGTCATCACTTCCTTAGAGAAGTCTTCTCTCTGACTAAGGCAAGTCCTCCCAGGGTAGTAGATTATGAAATAAATTTAGAAATTTATGACCAGAATTTTTTAAGGAAATAGAATGAAATAAAAATGTCAGAATAGATTACACCAATAAGAATAAGCATTATCTTATAAACTTTTCTTTCTGTGTGGACTAATAGGACAATGTACTCATCTTGTAATATTTTTACAGGTGCACTGTTGAGAATGTGTGTGTGTGTGTGTCTGTGTGTGATTATTAGCTATTGTCTGCCTCTCATTAGACTGGAAGCCCCGTGAAGGCAAAGGACTGTGTCTGCTTGCTCTTCATTTGATCCATAGTTCCTAATCAAATGGCTGACCCTCAGTTAGGCACACAAAGCATAGTTTGTAGAAAGGAGGAAAGAAAGAATACAATTATAAGAATTAGTACTTGGAGCAGGGTAATCCTGTACTATCATATTATATAGCATGACCATAACTAGCTTTGCTAATACAAATTCTGTGAGCTTGTCAATCTCATATCTGAAAACAATTAGATTTCTCATGGTGTTTATTTTTAATAATTTTTAAATAAACAATTAAATGACTATTTACAAATTTTAAGTGAAATGCCTTACAAAAAGTGAAATGCTAGGCTAAGGAAATCTGTTATTACTCCAGATGGCATTATTTCATAAGAAGAGCTTCAGAAATCCAAGCCTTCCTGAGGTCCACAGTAGAAAGAACACTTTTTCCCCCCTGGAAATTTATGAAAAATTTAGAAATAATTTTAGAACTAAAAAATTGGCATTCCATCTCTACTTGGGTGTACTTTTTTCTCCCCCTATGAAACTCTTTCACTCACTCTTATAGTTACTCTTTTCAGCCTTTCTGCTCTGTCATTATTTTTCTGTTTCAAGTGTCAGAAAATCTAACCTTAAGTAACTTTGTAAGAAAAGGAAATTAAATGATTATTTAATTGATTATTGCAGTTTTAGAATTTGTTTCAAGTGGAGCTGAGAATCCAGGACCCAACCACTGTCAATCACCAAACCCTGTTTTTTTTTGGCTCACTCTCTTGACGCTGGCTCCATTCTCGGGCTCCATATGCCTGCAGGATAGTGGCTGTGATCTCAGTCCTTATATGCTCTTGAGTTCATGCCAGTAATTTGCCAGCAAAACTCTTCTTTTGTTCCATGGAAGTCCAAATCTGTCCCTGAGCCAGCCATTGTCATCAGAGGAATGTGACAGTCTGATTGGCTAGACCCAAGTCACTTGCCTAGAGTGAACTCAACTTTTCAGAAAGTGCATGGACTGAGAGTGGGTCAACATGCCTCTTCACAGGTATGGCCATCAGAAGGAAAGAGCATCAAAGACAATAGCCACAGTAACTTCTTATATGCTATACCATTCTTAAATTATGTTCCTGCATCCATTTAGGATATAGTTATAGCTATATAAATTCTGCTTTTCATACCAAGTTTTTATTACCTGGTTTTACTAAAAGTTTTGTGTGTAACCTGCCATCTGAAGTATATTCTAAGTGACCACGAGGTTATAAATTGAGTTATACTTTTAACTGGGATGAAATTCTGATTTCACTGGTATTGGAATAAGACCTTTGTTTCAATCCTTATTTTATACCTCTTTTCTTGGGAATTATACAGTATTTTAGTTTTTAAATAAAATGTAGTTGCCTTGAATATGGGATCAGAATGTATTTCTGGGAAGAGGGAGAATAGCCCCAGAGAGAAGGAAGCAAAGAGAAAATCATAAGAATAATAAGAGGAAGGAGATCTTAAATTCCCAGAAAAGATAAGTAACTCAAATTATAGACTCCTGTTATTATCAGAATATAATTTTCAAAAAAATTTAAACTCATGGTTTTGATATATAACCTAGAGGGATGATAAAAGCTACCTCCAGGGGGGAGAGAGAGAGAGAGAAAGAGAGAGAGAATGTGTTTTCATGCCCACATAAGATTGAAATATATAATCAGTGCACAAAAAGAATACTGGTAGTTTGTATTTCTGTGGAATCAGTGGTGATATCCCCCTTATCATATTTTATTGTGTCCATTTGATTCTTCTCTCTTTTCTTCTGTATTAGTAGTGTTAGCAGTCTATCTATTTTGTTAATCTTTTCAAAAAACCAGCTCTTGGATTCATTGATTTTTTTGAAGGGTTTTTCGTGTCTCTATTTCCTTCAGTTCTGCTCTGATCTTAGTGGTTTTCTGCTAGCTTTTGAATTTGTTTGCTCTTGCTTCACTAGTTCTTTTAATTGTGATGTTAGGGTGTCAATTTTAGATCTTTCCTGCTTTCTCCTATGGGCATTTACTGCTATAAATTTCCATCTTAACACTACTTTAGCTGTATCCCAGAGAGTCTGGTACATTGTGTCTTTGTTCTAATTGGTTTCAAATAACTTCTTTATTTCTGCCTTAACTTTGTTATTTACCCAGTAGTCATTCAGGAGCAGGTTGTTTAGTTTCCATGTAGTTGAGTGAGTTTCTTAATCCAGAGTTCTAATTCGATTGCACTGTGGTCTGAGAGACTACTGTGATTTTCATTCTTTTGCATTTTCTGAGGAGTGTTTTGCTTCCAATTATGTGGTCAGTTTTAGAATAAGTCATATGTGGTGCTGAGAAGAATGTATATTCCGTTGATTTAGGGTGAAGAGTTCTGTAGATGTCTATTAGTTCCACTTGGTCCAGAGTTGGGTTCAAGTCCTGAATATCATTGTTAATTTTCTGTCTTGTTGATCTGTCTAATATGACACTGGGATGTTAAAATCTCCCACTATTGTTGTATGGAAGTCTAAGCCTCCTTGTAGATCTCAACATTCTTAAAGAAAATTATTTTCAACCCAGAATTTCATATCCAGCCAAACTAAGCTTTGTAAGCAAAGGAGAAATAAAATCCTTTACAGATAAGCAAATGCTGAGAGATTTTGTCACCACCAAGCCTGCCTTACAAGAACTCCTAAAGGAAGCACTAAAAATGGAAAGGGAAAACTGGTACCAGCCACTGATAAAACATACCAAATTGTAAAGACAATCAACACTATGAAGAAACTGCATCAACTAAGGGGTAAAATAATCAGCAGCATCATAAGAACAGGATTAAATTCACACATAACAATATTCACCTTAAATTTCAATGGGCTAAATGCCTCAATTAAGAGATACAGACTGGCAAATTGGATAAAGAATCAAGACCTATTGGTGTGCTGTCTTCAGGAGACTCATCTCATGTGCAAAGACACACATAGGCTCAAAATAAAGGGATGGAGGAATATTTACCAAGAAAATGGAAAGCAAAAAAAAAAAAAAAAAAGCAGGAATTGCAATCCCAGTCTCTGATAAAATAGACATTAAACCAACAAAGTGCAAAAAAGACAAAGAAGAGCATTACATAATGGTAAAGGGGTCAATGCAACAAGAAGAGCTAACTACCCTAAATATATACGCACCCAATACAGGATCACTCAGATTCATAAAGCAATTTCTCAGATAAATCTTAATTGAGATACATGATACAAAATGCATGACCAGTACTTTGATTTAGGGACTTTAGTCATAGTTTTCAATATTGTCCTATTAATTGTGAAAAAGTACACACTGCCAATGTAAAATATTTTTTTAAATATGGGAAAATCAGAGGTCAGGTATATGAAAATACCCTGTACCATCTTCACAATTTTTTGTAAACTAAAACTGTTTTAAAATTAAAGCTTATAATGTATTTTAAAAGGAAGAGAACTTTAAAAACCTAGTATTCTTAAAGAGATTAAAGAAGATATTTTATAACAAAAAAAGGAATGCTGTGAGGAAGGATCAATTAGGGGACAAAAATAAGTTCTTAGGAATTTTAAATATGGTAATCAAGGTAGTGAATTTAATACAAAGTTTGAAACATAAAATAAAACAAATATCCAAGAAAGTAGAAATAAGTGTAAGAGATGGATAACGTAAGAAAAATGAAAATAAACATGGAAAATGGCACCAATGACTAATATGTTACAGAAAAGAGAATCAAGAAAAATAGAAAGCAGGATATTATCAAAGAAATAATGGAGAATTTGCCTCATTTGAAGGTTGAATTTTCAATCTGAAGCAGTTCTGCACACACCCACATAGCTGAGTACATCATTAGAAAACTTAGAAAGTCTAGTTAAAAATTTCCTATTGGAAAAACCAAGTCACTATGAAGAATAATCACCAGACTGGGACCATCTTTTTCATCAACAACACTTAAAGTTAAAAGGCAGAGGAAACTCCGAAGTAATATAATTTTCTACCTAGAATTCTATATCTCGAAAAAATACCAATCATGTGTTAGGGTAGAAGACAAAACCACTTTCAGATATGTAAAAGCTCAGAAAATTCTCCTCTTACCATCGTCCTTAGGAAGTTCTCTGAAGATATGTGTCAACAAAACAAGTGAATAAACCTATAATGAGGGAAGACACGTGTCCCAGCAAATAAAATGTTCAACCAGGGAACAAAGTAGACAGAGAAAAACCTGAGTTGAGGGGTCCTAGATCATTGGTCTTCAGGAAAATATAATAGTTAAATTAAGAAAAGAAGGATAAAATAAAGTTATAATTGGAAAATTAAATTAAAACTCTAAGTAAGCCAAAACCTGCAAAAGAAGAAATGTTATGATCATATAATACTTCTGTCTTCAGTAAACAGTATTTTCTTAGGCTAGGTAAATGAAGTTAATTATTTATAAATATTTCATGTCAACAAGTCCAGATGACTTAATTATGATTATAGAACAGTTGTGGTAGACAAGTATAAGAGGACTGGATTATCAGTCATCATAGAGAAATTCTGTAGGGGTTAATTTCATATGTATAAATAATTTTTTAAAAATTTGGTTCAAACACAGTATTTCAAGACATGGCATTCTCTACCAGAATAAAATAGCTAAAACCCTTAAAAATAGTTGCTTTTGAGGGACTGAATGTGGAAAGAAGGGATATGATTTATTATAAGATCTTCTTTAGTCTCAGTTTTTTAAATAATGTGTTTTCATGACATTAATAACATTTTAACATATTTTTATTAAAAATAAATTATCTATCAAGTTCAATTTAATTATTTCTTGATATTCCCTTTTTGCTTTCCCTAAGAATGCTATTATCGATTTGTAAGTATTGAAGTGGTTTAAGAGTCAGCTGTAAAGGACACCACTAATCTTACACTTAACTATTTAAAGAAATGCAGGAATCACTAAAAATCTTTGCAAGAAATTTATTGCCAGATTTTAAAAAATCAATCAGTTAATTAATTTTATTGATATATAATAGCTGTACATATTTTTGCTGTACATGTGATAATTTGATACACTCATATAATCAACTCGGGGTAATTAGAATATCCATCACTTTAAACATTTATTTTTCTTTACAATAGCAACATTTGAATTATTCTCTTCTAGCTATTTTGAAATGTACAATCAATTAATGTTCATCCTAATCATTCTACTGGTCTAAGAAACACTCTTATGTGTCCTATAAACAAGTGTTCAAATAAATATAGTTCCTGAACTATTAAAACTTTGACTTCTGCACAACCACGTTCATAGCAGCATCATTCACAATAGTCAAAAGGTGGAAGCAACCCAAGTGTCCATGAATAGATGAATAAATAAACAAAATGTAATATATGCATACAATGAAATATTATTTAACCATAAAACACAAGGAAATACAGATGCATGCTACAATATGGATGAACCTTGAGGACCTTATGCCAAATGAAATAAGTCAGTCACAAAAAGATAAATATGTACGATCCCCCTCATATTAGGTACCTAAATTAGTCAAAATTTTAGAAACAAAAAGTAAAACGGTTGTTGCCAAAGGCTGGAAGAATGGAGAGTTATTGTTTAATGGGCACAAAGTTTTACTTTGGAAAGATAAAAATGTTCTGGGTATGAGTGATGGTGATGGTTATATCAATACAACAATGTAAATGTACTTAATCGCACTGAACTATACAAGTGAAGATTGTTAGACTGGTAAACTTTATGTTATGTATATTTTACCACAATAAGAAAATTTTTAGACTTTGAGTTCTAAAAAAGAAGTGAAATCCATTTGTAGGTATTTAAAGAATATTAATTTAAATATCATGTAGTTTTTGCCTTATATAAAATTTAGCATGTAAATAACCTGGTATACTGCTTGGCACATAACAGGAGCTTAATAAATGACAGTTACATGATTTGGCTACCTATTGTTGGGAGTTTTTAACATGACTATGTTGTTGCTGTATGTGTGGCTATATAGAGGTTAATGACTGTATGGGGTGGGCCTATATAAAGCTGCAACCTCTGTTGGTACCCATTGTCTCCACTCATTTCTCAAACTGAGTGATAGATAACTTTGTGAGTTACTGACTAGGAAACTGTGTCTCTGCTTTTAACTATATGAAGCTGAAGTGCTTCAGAAGGAACTCCCAGATGTCAGGTCACTGGTGATACTCTTTGCCTAGAGGTGAACGTATTTTAGGAAGTATAAGATTCAAGCAAGGAGAAATTTTTGTAAGACTTTGCAAACTAAGCTGTTTCCATAACATTATTTTGGGGTATGTTTGTTTTCTTCTTTTTATTAGATAATTTTTTTAATATTGCATGATGTTTCAATTACATTAAGAAAAATCCGAGGTAGGGGATTTTCCATGCACTTTTTATCTTCCCAAAGTAAAACTCTGTGCCCATTAAACACTAACTCTATTCTTCCAGCCTTTGGCAACAACCACTTTACCTTTTGTTGCTAAAAATTTGACTAACTAGGTACTTAATATGAAGGGGATCATACGATATTTGTCCTTTTGTGACTGACTTATTTCATTTAGCATAAGATTCTCAAGGATCATCCGTGTTGTATCATGCATCTGAATTTTCTTGTGTTTTATGGTTTTAGTTTCCATGGGATCCAAACTAAAAGGAACTCCAAGAACCAATGGAGTCGGCATGACAATATGAATCGGGGCCCGAGTGAGAAAGACCTGAGAAGGGGAAACTCAGGCAAATCAGAATCAGACACTTAGAATTAGATAACCACCTTTACATACTGCATCCTCAAATCTCTAGACTGGCCACAGGGGTGCTGTGTTTTGCTGTGTTAAGGGTAGCGAGGTTCCCCCACATGACACTTTATCTTTGCAAGAGAGAAGTTTTCA
Organism: Macaca mulatta; assembly: GCF_049350105.2. Lineage (NCBI taxonomy): Eukaryota > Metazoa > Chordata > Mammalia > Primates > Cercopithecidae > Macaca > Macaca mulatta. Next base: position 60,102,396 of record NC_133410.1, read on the forward strand.
AAATATATTGGATTCTTGTTTAAACTTTTGAGTCCATGTTTTTCAAAGAAAAAAGAAGTAGATACTTCAAATGTCAAAAAAAAATTATGCTGTGGCCTCTTACATACTTTGCCAAACCAAATTTGCTTAGAGTACAATTTCATTCTCATACCATACACACTCTCGTCACAAGTTCAACTTTTCACTTGGCTTCAATGAAGTCCTTTGTAAAATTAGAAGCAACACTTCCAGAACGAAAGAAAGAAATCCTAGTGTGAAAAGGACTCTGTTGTTTCTTCTCCTCCTCCTCCTCCTCCTCCTCCTCCTTCTCCTCCTCCTCCTCCTCCTGCTTCTCCTTCTCCTTCTCCTTCTCCTTCTCCTCCTCCTCCTTCTCCTCCTCCTCCTTCTCCTCCTCCTCCTTCTCCTCCTTCTCCTTCTCCTCCTCCTCCTCCTTCTCCTCCTCCTTCTCTTCCTCCTCCTTCTTCTCTTCCTCCTCCTCCTTCTCCCCTTCCTCCTCCTCTTCCTCCTCTTTCTTTCTTTTCATGAAATTCTCTGGGATTATTTGACACTCCAGCCTTTTAGCTTTGATTTAGAAACTCACAATCCTAGAGTTACAGATGAGCTATCTTTATCCAAAGAATTTTTAAGGGCATACTACTTCCAAAGTAACAATAGCTACTTGTGTCAATTATTAATCAATTTTATTTATTTGTTTGGAATACTTGCATATCTGAATCTACTTGGAGCTTGTTATCTTAAGCTATTAGGTAATGATAACACACAAAAAAAGAAGAGATACGTGAAATAAGTAATCAAAAATAAGTATTCTATTCTAGAAATCCTAAGTGAATATTTTGGGCTTAAAAGTCTTCTACAGAAATTACAAGGAGTAAGATTTTATTCCCATCAAGAGGTAAATAGCTTGCTTTTTTCACATGTAAGCATATGAAAAGTCACCTTGAGGAAGTGTAAGCATTTTCCCCAAGTTGTGAAAAGGATTTGAAAGAATCATTTAAAAACCGCAGTGTACTGGAGTCCAATTAGTTATAAACAAAAAGTCAAATGACTTGGGCTCAAATCCCAGCTCTTCCACAAACCTAGATTTGTAGATTTAGATAAGTCATATTACTGAGGGCCTTTTAACATTAGCTCTTCTGCCTTATTTCTGCATGGAATAAAATGAGTAAACTGAGGCTAGGTCACCATCCTATAAGTGGTTGAAACAGAATTTAAACTCAGAGAATCAAATTACAGTGGCTGAGTTCTTAACCAGTAACCTTTACTACACACATAAATGGCCCAATTGATCTTTTTGCAAAGGTGCAAAAACAGTTCTATGTGAAAAAGACAGTCTTTCCATAGATGGTGCTGAAGCAGACAAATATCCACAGGGAATAGAGTGAACCTTGATCTTTGCTTCATACCAACCACAAAATTAACATAAAATGTATCATACACCTAAATATAAAAATTAAAATTATCAAAATTCTAAAAGAAAAATTATTGTGACTTGGATAGGTAAAGGTTATATTTAGATAAGATAGCAAAAGCACCAACTATAAATTTAAAAATTGATAATTTATATTTCATCAAAATTGAAATCTGCTACTTTTCAAACAATACTGTTAAGAATATGAAAAGCCAAGCCACAGACTGGGAGAAAATATATGCAATACATCTCTCTGACAAAATTCATAATGAAAATATTTGATAATTCATATAGCTCAATAAATTAGAAGGCAAATCATTCCATTAAAAAGTGGGGAAAAGTTTTGAGCAGTTTTCTTCATTGAAGAAAAAAATAAATCTCCAAACAGTACATGGAAATATGCTCAACATCTTTAGTTCTAAGGGAAATGCAAATGAAAACTTTAGTGAGATACCACAGGACAATAGCTAAATTTAAAATAGGACAATACCAAGTATTGGAGAGGATGTAGAGCAATAGAACTCTCATTCATCATTAGGGGGAGGGTAAAATTTTACAAATGCTTCAGAAAAGTTTGTCAATTTTTTTGTATTTTAAATTTTTAGTTGATACGTAATAGTTGTACATATTTATAAGATACATATGATATTTTGATACATACATACAATGTGTAATAATCAAATCAAGATAATTGGGATATCCATTATCTCAAACATTTATCTTTTTTCATGTTGGGAATATTCAAACTTTTCTAGTTATTTTGAAATGTACAAAAAATTATTGTTAACTCTAGCCACCCTACTGTGCTACAGAACACTAGAACTTATTTCTATCCAACTGTAATTTTCTACCCATTAACCAATCCCTCCCTATCTTTGCCTCCCCTATACTTCTTCCCAGCTTCTGGTAACCACTATTCTGCTCTCTACTTCTACGATATCGACTTTCTTAGCTTCCACATATAAGTGGGAATATGTAGTATTTGTTTTACTGTGTCTGACGTATTTAAATTAAATTTTTTTTTCCAGGATCACTTATGTTGCCGCAAGTTACAGGACTCTATTATTTTTAATGCTGAAAAATATTCCATTGTGTATATATATTACATTTTCTTTAACCATTCATCTATTGATCAACACTAAGGTTGATTCCATATCTTGGCTATTGTGAATAGTGCTGCAATAAACATGGGAGTGCAAATATCTCTTTGACGTACTGATTTTCTTTCCTTTGGATACATACCCAGTAGGGAGATTACTGGATCATACATCATTTCTACTTCTGAGGTTTTGAGGAACCTCCATTCTGTTTTCTATAATGACTATACTTATTTACATTCCCACCAACAGTGTATAAGGGTTCCCCTTTCTTTGCATCCTTACCAGTATTTTTTTTTCCTTTTTGTAGTAACCATTTTAACTGGGGTAAGATGATACATTGTTGTGGTTTTGATTTGCATTTTTCTCATAATTAGTGATGTTGAACATTTTTTTCATATGCTTTTGGCCATTTGTATGTCTTCTTTTGAGAAATGGCTACTCCAGTCATTTGCTCATTATTAATCGGATTATTTGGTTTTTGCTATTGTTTGAGTTTCTCATATTTTCTAGATATTAATCCCTTGTCTAATAGATAGTTTGCAAATATTTTCTCCCATTCTGAAGGCTGTATCTATGCTCTGTTGCAATCAACAGAGCTTCCTTTACAGTGTAGAAGCTTTTTAGTTTGATGTATTTCATTTGCCTATTTTTCCTTCTGTTATCGATATTTTTCAGGTCTTACCCAAAAATATTTTCCCAGACCAACGTTCTAAAGAGTTTGCCCTTCGTTTTCTTTTAGTAGTTTTATAGTTCTGGGCCTTACATTTAAGTTTTAATCCATTTTGATCTGATTTCTGTATATGGTGAAAGATTGGGGTTTAGATTCATTCTTCTGTGTTCATATAGACATTGTTCTCCCAGCATCATTTATTGAAGAGACTGTCATTTTTAAAATGTGTGTTATTGGTGCTTTTGTCAAAAATTAGTTGGCTACAAATGTGTGGATTTATTTCTGGCTCCTCTATTCTGTTCTTTGATTTCTGGGTCCTCTATTGACCTTATGTGTCTATTTTTAGGACAGTATCATGCTGCTTTGGTTACTATAGCTTTGTATTATATTTTCAAGTCAGGTAATGTGATGCCTCCATCTTTGTTCTTTTTATTCAAGATTGCTTTGGCTATTAGGGGTCTTTTGGGTTCCATATGAATTTGAGGATTTTTTTTCTACTTTTTTGTGAGGATTGTCATGTTATTTTGGTAGAGATTACATTTAATCTGTAGATAGCTTTGGAAAGTATAGACATTTTAACAGTATTAATTAATTCTTCTAATTTGTGTCCTCTTAAATTTCCTCCATTGGTGTTTTACTGTAGATATCTTTCATCTCTTTTAGTTAAGTTTATTCTTAGGGCTTTTTATAGCTATTGCAAATAGGATTACTTTCTTGATTTCTTCTTCAGAGTGTTTGCTATTAATGCATAGAAATACTACTAAGTTTTGTATATTGATTATGTAGTGTGAAACTTTATTGACTTTATTTCAATTCTATTTTTTTTGGCAGCATCTTTAGAGTTTTCTAAATATAAGATTATAACATCTCCAGATAAAGACAATTTGACTTCTTTCTTTCCAATTTGGATGCCCTTTATTTCTTTCTTTTGACTAACTCTTCTGGTTAGGACTTTTAGTACTATGTTGGTCAATAAAAGTAGTGAAAGTGGGCATTCTTGTCTTAGAGTAAAGGCTTTCGACTTTTCCATATTCTGTATGGTAGCTGTGGGTTTGTCACATATGGCCAAAATAATACATATTTTGAGGTATATTCCTTCTGTGCCTAATTGTTGAGAATTTTTATTATGAAGAGATGCTGAATTCCACCAAATGCCCTTTCTGCGTCTATTAATGACCATTTGATTTTTGCCCTTGATTCTGCTGATGTGATGTATCATATTTGTTGATTTGCATATGTTGAATCACCTTTGCATCCCCGGAATAAATCCCACTTCATCATGGCATATAATTTTCTTGATGTGCTGTTGGAGTTGGTTTGCTAGTGTTGTGTTGAGAATTTTTGCATCCGTGTTCATCAGAAATACAGGCATATAATTTTATCTTGTGTTGCCTTCTTGTCTGGTGTTTGTAACAGAATAATGCTGGTTTCATCTAATAAGTTTGGAAGAATTCTCTTCCCTTCAGTTTTTAGAATAGTTTGAGAAGAACTGGTATTAATTCTTCTTCAAAAGCTTAATAAAGTTTAGCAGTGAAGTCTTTTAGTCCTGGACTTTTCTTGGTTGGAAATATTTTTAGTACTGATTCAATCTTGTTTCTGATTATTGATCTTTTCAAGTTTTTTATTTCTTCGTTATTCAGTCTTTGTAGGTTTTTTGTGCCCAGGAATGTATCCATTTTATACAGCTGTTTCAATGTATTGGCATGTAGTTGTTCACAATTATTCACTAAGGATCCTCTGTATTTCTGTCATATCAGCTATAATGTTTCCTTTTTCATCTCTGACTTTATTTATTTGTATCTTCTTTTGTCTTTTGTAGTCTAGCTAAAGATTTGTTGATTTTTCTTTTCAAAAAATGAATTTTTTATTGTCTTGATCTTTTCTATTATTTTAGTTTCAATTTTATTTATTTCTGTTTGGATCTTTATTGTTCCTTCTCTGCTAATAATTTTTGGTTTGGTTTGTTCTTGCTTTTCTAGTTCCTTGAGGTGCATTAATGAGGTTGCTTCTTCAAAATGTTTCTATTTTTCTGATGAAGGCATTTGTTGCCATAAACTTCCCTCTTAGTACTACTTTTTTTCCCAGGCTTTAAAAATAACCTTCATTTTTAAAAAGTTAACATGTGCATAATAGGAACTAAAAACCACAAGGAGCAAAGAACATGGTTTTTCATGATACATACTAAAGACTTACAATGAATATCATGAATATTTACCAATCAAAAATCTCAAGGCTGTATGAGTATTTTGATAATCAAGAATCCACCACACCATGGCCAGGCTCGGTGGCTCACGCCTGGAATCCTAGCACTTTGGGAGGTTGAGCAGATCACCTGAGGTCAGGAGTTTGAGAGCAGCCTAGTAAACATGGAGAAACCCCGTGTCTCCTAAATGTACAAAATTAGCCTTGTATGGTGTTGGGCACCTGTAATCCCAGCTACTTGGGAGACTGAGGCAAGAGAATTGGTTGAACCCAGGAGGCAGAGGCTGCAGTGAGCCGAGATTGTGCCACTGCACTTCAGCCTGAGCGACAGAGTGAGACTCCAACTAAAACAAACAAAAATAAAGTACACCACACCAACTTAGTCTGTCCAAAAAAAGAAAACAATAACATAATTCTGCCTTTGTTGGGGCAAAAATTTCATAGAAGACAAAAATGACAACATGCTTATAGATAAAAGCATTGAAAGAGTTCAAATTAAAATACTTTATTCTCTTAATGCTCAATTTAAAATGAAACATAAAGCAACAGAATATACTAAGTATGTTTCTAAGGGAATTCATTAGCAGATCTATACCATTAAAATACTAATAAGAATGTATGTTTCCACTGAATTAATTAATGTATTCCTATGGTACAGCCACAAGAGATGCACATACATCAATGGCTATTGTCAAAATGTAAATATGAAAACCTCTGCATACATCTTTCCCTTTATATTTGCTTCTCCCCTTCTGATGCCAACCTGATGAACAAATCCTTACACACACTACTCAGAGGCAGTTTAATAATTCTATGTCCAAGATGTATCTTTTCTATCAATTATAACAAAAATTATATTTACAAATTGGTTAATTCACTAGTTCTACGTTTTTATCATACATTGTTAGCCCAAGACATTTATAAAGCTTAGATGTTGCAAAATAATTAAATTTGTTCACAGTAAACACAGGTGCTTTACTAACAATGCTCATATAGATCTACGGTTATCACCTGATATGATTTGGCTCTGTGCCCCACCCAAATCTTACTCTGAATTGTAATCCTAGTAATCCCCACATCTCAAGTGCAGGACCAGGTGGGGGCAATTGAATCGTGGGGGCTGTTTCCCCCATGCTGTTCTCCTGATAAGGGTAAGTCTCACAAGATCTGATGGTTTTATAATCATCTGGCATTTTCCCTGCTTGCACTTCTCCTTGCTGCTGCCCTGTGAAGAAGGTGCCTTGCTTTCGCTTCATCTTCCACCATGATTGTAAATTTCCTGAAGCATTCCCAGCCATGCTGAACTGTGAGTCAATTATATCTCTCTCCTTCGTAAATTACACAGTCGTCAGTATGTCTTTATTAACAGCATGAGAACGGACTAACACATCACCTAAAAACCATCTTCTATATATAAAGATACTACCAAAGAGCCCTTCCATTCACTCTCCCTGTTTTCCCTTTTCCACTATCCCAGTGACTAAGTTTAAGACTACATCTAGTTCCAAGAGATGGATTAGCATAGGTCACTCCCAGAAGACAGGCCTTACCAAAAACCAGCAAGAGGATATTTATATAGGAATTGTTTTACTACCTCTACTTTTAACATACGTTGGGGATTAGGACTTATTTATCCTTTAATATACAACAATATTAACTAAAATGCGCATATACAACAATGATTAGAACATCTGATCTAATCAAACTTCCAGGCACTGAACGCTTCTGCATGCATCCTTTCTCCTTCCCTGACTTGCTGCCACCCAATAAATGGTCAGGATACTCTCCAAACATCAAGTTTAACCACTGCATTCCCAAGCACAACCACTCCTAGGAAATAAAAAAAAAAGTGCCTCAGGATGTTACTTTAGCCCTCTAGTTTTAACCTATGTTGTGCACTTTTAAACATCTGAAAAGACTAGATGTTTCAAATAGGACTTAAGTTTTCCACCATAGACACAGTAGCATTAAATAAATGGTGCACATAACACAGGTTATAATTTGAAAGTGTCTTCTAAATAAGAACATTCTGGCCTAGAACCCTTCCCCTTCCTACCTCTATCAACACAGTTGACAGATATAAGCATTTGTAATGCTTAGACAAGATTTAACAATTTCACTTCTGTAAGTGCTTTTAAGAAGAGTCTTTCTTATAAATTGTAAAACAAACTGTTCTCGATTTATTAGTTTACTAACCTCTACTTTTGTCATACACTGGCAAACTCTTTAACATTTAGAAAGACTAGATGTTGTAAGTTAGGATGTGTTTGCCCATTTATATATACTATATACACAGCAAAGTAAAAGAAAATGTAGATACAAGGGACAGTGGTCAATTGTGCCTCACCATAAACACACTGGTGTAAAGGCCTTTGCACTTTCTTCTCCTCCTTCCTCCCTATACCAGCACAAATAATGCATACTGCTCAGAGGAGTGGTTTAATCAGTTTCCAAGAAAAGATAGCTTATATCAAAAGGCTATCTATAAAATGCATCATTTACTACCTCTACTTTTAACATATTTTATGTACTTCTAAATATCTAGAAAGACTAGCTGTTTCAAATAAAGACTTAAGTTTGTTTACTATATACACAGTATTGTTGAATAAACTGCACACATGAAACAACTGTTATATCTGAAAGTGTTTTCTAAATACGAACACTCTGGTCTATCATCCTTTATTTCTTTCAACTCCTCTCTACCAACAACCTGGTAAATATGGGCACATGTGTCAGGGCTGATGCTATCATTTCACTTCCTGAAGTCCTTTTCAAAATACAGTATTTTTATACATCTTAACATAAAATGTACAAAATGTGTTAGTTTACTAACTCTCCTTTTGTCATACATTGACAATCTCTAATATCTAGTGACTAGATATTATAAAATTAGGATTCATTTGTCCAGTATATATACAGTATATACAGTATAGTTAAGTCAAATAAAATGCACTGGCAAGGGCATTTGGGCATAAAGGACAATGGATAAGCTGACATTTTCCAGTACACACTAGCAAAATACCTTTTGCAGTTTCCCTCCCGAGTAGTTGGGATTACAGGCATGCACCACCACACCAGGCTAATTTTGTATTTTTAGTAGAGACGGGATTTCTCCATGTTGGTCAGGCTGGTCTCAAACTCCCAACCTCCTGACATCAGGTGATCCACCCACCTTGGCCTCCCAAAGTGCTGAGATTACTGGCGTGAGTCACCGCACCTGATCTCCCATCAGTTTTTAATAGCTATTTATAAGAAGTATTATTCTACTACTTCTGCATTTAAATGCATCGAGCACTTCTAAATATATAGAAAGACTAGAAATTTCATATAACTTTTTTACTACATTAAAATTGCACATATATAATAATGGTTATAATCTGAGGTATCTTCTAAATATGACCATTTTGGCCTTGAACCATTCTCTCCTCACTTCCTTCTCTTTGCCTTCAATCCAGTGGACCAGTACAGGCATGTGTAATGTTAGAGATGTCTGAACAAATTTGTATTCAAAAGTCATTTACAGAAGACAAGCTTTCCTATGAATTTCAACACAGTATATAAAATGTGCTAATTTGTCTGGACACTGTGACTCACATCTGTAATCCCACCAATTTGGGAGGGTGAGATGGGTGGATGACCTGAGTTCAGTGGTTAGACACTAGCCTGACCAACATGGTGAAACCCTGTCTCTACTAAATACAAAAAAAAAAAAAAAAAAAAAAGACACAAATTAGCCAGGCATGGTGGCAGGTGCCTGTAATCCCAATTACTTGGCAGACTGAGGCAGGAGAATCCCTTGAACCCGGAAGGCGGAGGTTGCACTGAGCCGAGATGGAGCCATTGCACTCCAGCCTGGGTGACAGAGAGAGACTGTGTCTCAAAAAACAAAAAAAGTGCTAAGTTCACGTAGTTTAGTACTTTTTAAATGTATTCCATAGGTTTTGATAAATTGCGTTTCCATTTTCATGTGTTTCAAAAATTTTAATTTGCTTCTCAATTTCTTAACTCAGTTTGTCAATTTCTTTTAAAATTATCTATACAGGTTTATGACCCAGTAATATCAATTCTAAGTATTTAATCCAAGAGAAATAAAAGCATATATGTCCAAAAAACTATTGGACATAAATATTCATAGCAAATTCAGTCAATAAAATAAAAAACTAAGAACCATGAAAGTAGGAAAGATTGTGGTATAACCCCATAGTATGAAATACTACTCAGAGACTAAAAGGAATGGGCTGCTGCACAAACATGAATAAATTTCACAAATATTATGCTGAGTGAATGTCAGACAATGAGAGTATATAGTGCATTATATTATTTCTATAAAATTTTATAGTGATAAAATTAGATCAATGGTTATCTGGGACTGGTAGGGGGCAGAGTGACAGATTAAAAATGGGCAAGAGGGAACTTTGGGAAAATAATGTAAATATTATATATCTTGGTTGTGGCAGTGACTACATGAGTTGATATCTTTATCAAAACTCATCAAACATGACACTTTAAAAGGACATGTTTTTACTTTGTAGAAGGTACACTTGGATCTTTTTTATATCCTTATTCAGATACAATACTAGTATAGCAACGCCTAGGATTTGTCACACATGGAAAGTGACATGTCATTTTCATTTCAAAATTGCAGTTCTTAAATCTGGGGAGGAAAGCCAACACCCTTTTGGAGCCATGAATACTGCGCAGACTCCATCAGCTGCTCCGTTTGGAATTTCAGCAGTTTCACAGACACGGACTCCTGCAGGCAATGCTGCAGCATCCTAGGTTGATTCATTCACTTAATGATCCAAAAAATATGAGACGATTTCTCATATTTTGCTGCATCATTTGCTGTTTTTGAGACCTAGATGACAAGCCCAACTGAAATTGTCATCCCAGCAAATGGCATGACAAATTTACAAAGATGACTAACCCACAGCCTACTCTTTTGGAAAATACAATTTATAAAATAATTTTAAGGGATTTTTAACTTGTTGTGTTTTAAAAGTACATGATACAGTTTATAAGCATTAAAGTAAAAAAAAATACTAACTTTAAAAAGGACTTAGTGACTTTTCATCATCATTGAAATAAAATTTTATACATTTAAAACATGGAGAAATGAAAATATGTTAATTATTTTATGGTTTTTTCCCCTTAATCTTAAAATACAATTCAGAAGTAAAGTTGTATTTGTTTTGGCTCAACATGCATTATTGACTTCAAATTAACTATATCCAAAAAGCAAAAGTAGCGTGCTTTAAATGTTTCTCTAGTAACTTAAAACAGATCATCAAAATTACTGTATTTATAATATTTTGTTTATTTTACAATGATTTATGAGATTAATTAACTTAAAATCAACTGTATCTAACTTCTGGAGGCTTTATGTAAAACATATTAAATAGACATTTTACATATTGAACCATAATTTTCAGTAAGGATTTCTTTGGATTACAAATATTTCAAATAATACAGATCATGCTTTTTTAACCTCTGGAAAAAAAATCATTCATTTTTGTGTTTAATAAAACTTCCATGATAAGTGCTAAGGAACATTTATTCAGTACCAGTAAAGGTATTGAAGATAAGTACATAAGATAGGATCCATCATCTTTATACACGAGACAAAGCTTTTGCTTCTCCACCCAAAAGTGCACACTTTGACACAATTATACCTTCAAAAAATATCCACTTTATAAAATATAAATGTATTAGGTAAGCCAAAAATAATAAATTAACATGCAGTGTACCATCAGTAGCAATAGATAGCTGACTTTCTTTGTCTTATAAACATTGAGATAGCCACACAAAGTAAGTTTAAGAACAATTTTGAAACCAAGGAAAAGCATGCATTAAGTATTAAGCATTGATCCAGGGACAGCAACATGCATGTTTTCAAAATGTTTCTATTCAGCTCCAAAGACACTTGCACCATGTGGTAAGCAGGACTGGGATCGTTTCAAGGCCCACATCGTGGACACCATAAAGGATCACAGACTCAGTGACCTTTCTGGCATTTCTCCAGAAGCTGTGTCAACATCAAAATGTTTTAGCTTTTCCCTTCTTCTCTGCCAGAGAAAATAATAACTTCCTTTTAGAACCTCTAGTTAAGAATCTAGGTTAATGGAATGCTTTATCTATACCAGCCAAATTTTCTTTTTCAGAATGAAACCACAGAAGTAAATATGGTTTGGAGTTACTAATCTTCATAACAAGGAAGAAGGAAGTTTGGCAAATAAAAGTTCAAAGGGATTTTTGATGAAGAAACGATTAAAATCCCCTTATTTTTCCCTGCTAAGAAAAAAAAATTCCACACATATTACCCTTTTAGACTTCAATTATAAAACCTTTTATTCAAAAAAAGTAAAATGTATGTGCATATAACCATTACCTGTCTACCCACCTCTGAGATTAGCTCTATTAATATTTGATTATAATTGATTCCAATCTTTTTTAATTAAAAAAATACATAGACACTGAAGTCCCACTGACCAGTTCTTTTCTCTCTTAACTGCTCAAATCCTGCGATGATAGTATCATCTTCATTAATGTTCTGAACTTTTACCATCTATTCATGTTTCTCTATATAATATTTAGTGCTTAACATCTACATGAATAACATTGTAGCATTTTGTGTTCTTTTTTTACTCAAAAGTATGTTTAAAGGCTTACCCTTGTTAGACCAGTTAGATTGAGTTGTTTCATTTTAACTCTGTAGCATTGCACTGTTTATGAATTTGACTCCTGAGGGGCAATAGTTTTTACTACTACCAACAGTGCTTCACAAGCATCCTTAGAGCGACTTTTTTTTTAAAATTTATTTATTATTATTATACTTTAAGTTGTAGGGTACATGTGCATAACGTGCAGGTTTGTTACATATGTATACTTGTGCCATGTTGCTGTGCTGCACCCATCAACTCGTCATTTACATCAGGTATAACTCCCAATGCAATCCTTCCCCCCTGCCCCCTCCCCATGATAGGCCCCGGTGTGTGATGTTCCCCTTCCTGAGTCCGAGTGATCTCATTGTTCAGTTCCCACCTATGAGTGAGAACATGCGGTGTTTGGTTTTCTGTTCTTGTGATAGTTTGCTAAGAATGATGGATTCCAGCTGCATCCAAGTCCCTACAAAGGACTCAAACTCATCCTTTTTTATGGCTGCATAGTATTCCATGGTGTATATGTGCCACATTTTTTTAATCCAATCTGTCACTGATGGACATTTGGGTTGATTCCAAGTCTTTGCTATTGTGAATAGTGCTGCAATAAACATACGTGTGCATGTGTCTTTATAGCAGCATAATTTATAATCCTTTGGGTATATACCCAGTAATGGGATGGCTGGGTGATATGGTACATCTAGTTCTAGATCCTTGAGGAATCGCCATACTGTTTTCCATAATGGTTGAACTAGTTTACAATCCCACCAACAGTGTAAAAGTGTTCCTATTTCTCCACATCCTCTCCAGCACCTGTTGTTTCCTGACTTTTTAATGATTGCCATTGTAACTGGTGTGAGATGGTATCTCATTGTGGTTTTGATTTGCATTTCTCTGATGGCCAGTGATGATGAGCATTTTTTCATGTGTCTGTTGGCTGTATGAATGTCTTCTTTTGAGAAATGTCTGTTCATGTCCTTTGCCCACTTTTTGATGGGGTTGTTTGTTTTTTTCTTGTAAATTTGTTTGAGTTCTTTGTAGGTTCTGGATATTAGCCCTTTGTCAAATGAGTAGATTGCAAAAATTGTCTCCCATTCTGTAGGTTGCCTGTTCACTCTGATGGTAGTTTCTTTTGCTGTGCAGAAGCTCTTTAGTTTAATGAGATCCCATTTGTCAATTTTTGCTTTTGCTGCCGTTGCTTTTGGTGTTTTAGACATGAAGTCTTTGCCCATGCCTATGTCCTGAATGGTACTACCTAGGTTTTCCTCTAGAATTTTTATGGTATTAGGTCTAACATTTAAGTCTCTAATCCATCTTGAATTAATTTTCGTATAAGGAGTAAGGAAAGGATCCAGTTTCAGCTTTCTACTTATGGCTAGCCAATTTTCCCAGCACCATTTATTAAATAGGGAATCCTTTCCCCATTTCTTGTTTCTCTCAGGTTTGTCAAAGATCAAATGGCTGTAGATGTGTGGTATTATTTCTGAGGACTCTGTTCTGTTCCATTGGTCTATATCTCTGTTTTGGTACCAGTACCATGCTGTTTTGGTTACTGTAGCCTTGTAGTATAGTTTGAAGTCAGGTAGCGTGATGCCTCCAGCTTTGTTCTTTTGACTTAGGATTGTCTTGGAGATGCGGGCTCTTTTTTGGTTCCATATGAACTTTAAAGCAGTTTTTTCCAATTTTGTGAAGAAACTCATTGGTAGCTTGATGGGGATGGCATTGAATCTATAAATTACCTTGGGCAGTATGGCCATTTTCACGATATTGATTCTTCCTATCCATGAGCATGGTATGATCTTCCATTTGTTTGTGTCCTCTTTGATTTCACTGAGCAGTGGTTTGTAGTTCTCCTTGAAGAGGTCCTTTACATCCCTTGTAAGTTGGATTCCTAGGTATTTTATTCTCTTTGAAGCAATTGTGAATGGAAGTTCATTCATGATTTGGCTCTCTGTTTGTCTGTTACTGGTGTATAAGAATGCTTGTGATTTTTGCACATTAATTTTGTATCCTGAGACTTTGCTGAAGTTGCTTATCAGCTTAAGGAGATTTTGGGCTGAGACAATGGGGTTTTCTAAATATACAATCATGTCATCTGCAAACAGGGACAATTTGACTTCTTCTTTTCCTAACTGAATACCCTTGTTTTCTTTCTCTTGCCTGATTGCCCTAGCCAGAACTTCCAACACTATGTTGAATAGGAGTGTTGAGAGAGGGCATCCCTGTCTTCTGCCAGTTTTCAAAGGGAATTTTTCCAGTTTTTGCCCATTCAGTATGATATTGGCTGTGGGTTTGTCATAAATAGCTCTTATTATTTTGAGGTACGTTCCATCAATACCGAATTTATTGAGCGTTTTTAGCATGAAGGGCTGTTGAATTTTGTCAAAAGCCTTTTCTGCATCAATTGAGATAATCATGTGGTTCTTGTCTTTGGTTCTGTTTATATGCTGGATTGTTTATTGATTTGCGAATGTTGAACCAGCCTTGCATCCCAGGGATGAAGCCCACTTGATCATGGTGGATAAGCTTTTTGATGTGTTGCTGAATCCGGTTTGCCAGTATTTTATTGAGGATTTGGTCTAAAATTCTCTTTTTTTGTTGTGTCTCTGCCAGGCTTTGGTATCAGGATGATGTTGGCCTCATAAAATGAGTTAGGGAGGATTCCCTCTTTTTCTATTTATTGGAATAGTTTCAGAAGGAATGGTACCAACTCCTCCTTGTACCTCTGGTAGAATTCAGCTGTGAATCCATCTGGTCCTGGACTTTTTTTGGTTGGTAGGCTATTAATTATTGCCTCAATTTCAGAGCCTGCTATTGGTCTATTCAGGGATTCAACTTCTTCCTGGTTTAGTCTTGGAAGAGTGTAAGTGTCCAGGAAATTATCCATTTCTTCTAGATTTTCCAGTTTATTTGCGTAGAGGTGTTTATAGTATTCTCTGATGGTAGTTTGTATTTCTGTGGGGTCGGTGGTGATATCCCCTTTATCATTTTTTATTGCGTTGATTTGATTCTTCTCTCTTTTCTTCTTTATTAGTCTGGCTAGTGGTCTGTCAATTTTGTTGATCTTTTCAAAAAACCAACTCTTGGATTCATTGATTTTTTGGAGGGTTTTTTGTGTCTCTATCTCCTTCAGTTCTGCTCTGATCTTAGTTATTTCGTGCCTTCTGCTAGCTTTCGAATGTGTTTGCTCTTGCTTCTCTAGTTCTTTTAATTGCGATGTTAGAGTGTCAATTTTAGATCTTTCCTGCTTTCTCTTGTGGGCATTTAGTGCTATAAATTTCCCTCTACGCACTGCTTTAAATGTGTCCCAGAGATTCTGGTATGTTGTATCTTTGTTCTCATTGGTTTCAAAGAACATCTTTATTTCTGCCTTCATTTCGTTATGTACCCAGTAGTCACTCAGGAGCAGGTTGTTCAGTTTCCATGTAGTTCAGCGGTTTTGATTGAGTTTCTTAGTCCTGAGTTCTAGTTTGATTGCACTGTGGTCTGAGAGACAGTTTGTTATAATTTCTGTTCTTGTACATTTGCTGAGGAGTGCTTTACTTCCAATTACGTGGTCAATTTTGGAGTAAGTATGATGTGGTGCTGAGAAGAATGTATATTCTGTTGATTTGGGGTGGAGAGTTCTATAGATGTCTATTAGGTCTGCTTGCTGCGGAGATGAGTTCAATTCCTGGATATCCTTGTTAACTTTCTGTCTCGTTGATCTGTCTAATGTTGACAGTGGAGTGTTGAAGTCTCCCATTATTATTGTATGGGAGTCTAAGTCTCTTTGTAAGTCTCTAAGGACTTGCTTTATGAATCTGGGTGCTCCTGTATTGGGTGCATATATATTTAGGATAGTTAACTCTTCCTGTTGAATTGATCCCTTTGCCATTATGTAATGGCCTTCTTTGTCTCTTTTGATCTTTGATGGTTTAAAGTCTGTTTTATCAGAGACTAGGATTGCAACCCCTGCTTTTTTTTGTTCTCCATTTGCTTGGTAAATCTTCCTCCATCCCTTTATTTTGAGCCTATGTATGTCTCTGCGTGTGAGATGGGTCTCCTGAATACAGCAGACTGATGGGTCTTGACTCTTTATCCAGTTTGCCAGTCTGTGTCTTTTAATTGGAGCATTTAGTCCATTTACATTTAAGGTTAATATTGTTATGTGTGAACTTGATCCTGCCATTATGATATTAACTGGTTATTTTGCTCGTTAGTTGATGCAGTTTCTTCCTAGCCTCAATGGTCTTTACATTTTGGCATGTTTTTGCAATGGCTGGTACCGGTTGTTCCTTTCCATGTTTAGTGCTTCCTTCAGGGTCTCTTGTAAGGCAGGCCTAGTGGTGACAAAATCTCTAAGCATTTGCTTATCTGTAAAGGATTTTATTTCTCCTTCACTTATGAAACTTAGTTTGGCTGGATATGAAATTCTGGGTTTAAAATTCTTTTCTTTAAGAATGTTGAATATTGGCCCCCACTCTCTTCTGGCTTGGAGAGTTTCTGCTGAGAGATCTGCTGTTAGTCTGATGGGCTTCCCTTTGTGGGTAACCCGACCTTTCTCTCTGGCTGCCCTTAAGATTTTTTCCTTCATTTCAACTTTGGTGAATCTGGCAATTATGTGTCTTGGAGTTGCTCTTCTCGAGGAGTATCTTTGTGGCATTCTCTGTATTTCCTGGATTTGAATGTTGGCCTGCCCTACTAGTTTGGGGAAGTTCTCCTGGATGATATCCTGAAGAGTGTTTTCCAACTTGGTTCCATTTTCCCCCTCACTTTCAGGCACCCCAATCAGACGTAGATTTGGTCTTTTTACATAATCCCATACTTCTTGCAGGCTTTGTTCATTTCTTTTTCTTCTTTTTTCTTTAGATTTCTCTTCTCGCTTCATTTCATTCATTTGATCCTCAATCACTGATACTCTTTCTTCCAGTTGATCGAGTCGGTTACTGAAGCTTGTGCATTTGTCACGTATTTCTCGTGTCATGGTTTTCATCTCTTTCATTTCGTTTAGGACCTTCTCTGCATTAATTACTCTAGCCATCAATTCTTCCACTTTTTTTTCAAGATTTTTAGTTTCTTTGCGCTGGGTACGTAATTCCTCCTTTAGCTCTGAGAAATTTGATGGACTGAAGCCTTCTTCTCTCATCTCGTCAAAGTCATTCTCCGTCCAGCTTTGATCCGTTGCTGGCGATGAGCTGCGCTCCTTTGCCGGGGGAGATGCGCTCTTATTTTTTGAATTTCCAGCTTTTCTGCCCTGCTTTTTCCCCATCTTTGTGGTTTTATCTGCCTCTGGTCTTTGATGATGGTGATGTACTGATGGGGTTTTGGTGTAGGTGTCCTTCCTGTTTGATAGTTTTCCTTCTAACAGTCAGGACCCTCAGCTGTAGGTCTGTTGGAGATTGCTTGAGGTCCACTCCA
Organism: Macaca mulatta; assembly: GCF_049350105.2. Taxonomy (NCBI): domain Eukaryota; kingdom Metazoa; phylum Chordata; class Mammalia; order Primates; family Cercopithecidae; genus Macaca; species Macaca mulatta. Next base: position 60,119,835 of record NC_133410.1, read on the forward strand.
GACCCTGTTTGCCTGGGTATCAGCAGCAGAGGCTGCAGAAGATAGAATATTTCTGAACAGCGAGTGTACCTGTCTGATTCTTGCTTTGGAAGCTTCCTCTCAGGGGTGTACTCCTCCCTGTGAGGTGTGGGGTGTCAGACTGCCCCTAGTGGGGGATGTCTCCCAGTTAGGCTACTCAGGGGTCAGGGACCCACTTGAGCAGGGAGTCTGTCCCTTCTCAGATCTCAACCTCCGTGTTGGGAGATCCACTGCTCTCTTCAAAGCTGTCAGACAGAGTCGTTTGCGTCTGCAGAGGTGTCTGCTGCGTTTGTTTAGTTTACTGTGCCCTGTCCCCAGAGGTGGAGTCTACTGAGACAGGCAGGTTTCCTTGAGCTGCTGTGAGCTCCACCCAGTTCAAGTTTCCCAGCAGCTTTGTTTACCTACTTAAGCCTCAGCAATGGCGGACGCCCCTCCCCCAGCCTCGCTGCTGCCTTGCCGGTAGATCACAGACTGCTGCGCTAGCAATGAGGGAGGCTCCGTGGGTGTGGGACCCTCCCGGCCAGGTGTGGGATATGATCTCCTGGTGTGCCTGTTTGCTTAAAGCGCAGTATTGGGGTGGGAGTTACCCGATTTTCCAGGTGTTGTGTGTCTCTGTTCCCCTGGCTAGGAAAAGGGACTCCCTTCCCCCTTGTGCTTCCCAGGTGAGGCAATGCCTCGCCCTGCTTCAGCTCTCGCTGGTCGGGCTGCAGCAGCTGACCAGCACCGATCGTCCTGCACTCCCCAGTGAGATGAACCCAGTACCTCAGTTGAAAATGCAGAAATCACCGGTCTTCTGTGTCGCTCACGCTGGGAGTTGGAGACTGGAGCTGCTCCTATTCGGCCATCTTGCTCTGCCCCCCCTATAGCGACTTCTTAAGTACATGGTGGAAGATTCCTCTAGTGCAGGCACAGAAGGGATAATGCTGGGGTAAGTTCTGCATATCTTCAGCCTTTACTAGGTATCACCAATTTCCAAAGTTATGTGCATTTATATTTACCCCAGCCATGTCTGAATTTCTATTTTCCCATATCCTCACCAAAATTCAGTGTTACCAGATTTACCAGTTGTTGACCATCTGAGGGATATGAAATGCTATCTCATAGTGGTTTAAGTTTGATTTTCTTTGATAACTAATGATACTAAGTATCTATTAAGTTTCTGTGAATTCCTATTTATATTCTTATCCATTTTTCTATTGGAGTCTTTGGGGTTTTTTAATTGATGAGTAGCAGTCATATTCTAGATATGTATGTATTCTAAATACCTACTGCAGAGGAATGAAATTTTCACTGTGTTAAGATGAATGTTAGACTGTTTAGATGTGAAACTTTGAATTCCACTGAATCTCAATAGAAATGTTTTACAATTTATTTTACATCTATCCTGAGTGTCAAGACTTACTGCTCAATATTATATACATGTTCTCTTATTTCAATATACTTTCTTGTATCTTTTTACTTATTTATCTCATAGAAAGGCAAGGTAGCATAGTGTTTGACAGGGAAAATCAGACTTTGTACCAGACTGACACTTTCTAGGTTTGAATTCCAGCTCTGTAGCTTCCTAGCCATATAATAATGATTACATAAGTTCTCTGCACTTCAGCATGTGTATCTATTAAATATAAAAAATAATAGTAATTACCTCATAGAGTTACAATAAAGGTAGAATACTTAGAACAATGCCTGGCACAGAATAAGCACCCTGTGTTAGCTATGATGATTAGTCTATAAAACTGAATATAATTTAAAACTTTTAAAACTGTAGTTTTAATACAAATTATATTTAATAAAGGTATTAAAAGTAAATGCCAATAGCCTCAACATATTTTCTCTAAAATATTTGTTAATTATTATTTTGATTTGAACATGTGACCACAAATTCTTTAAGGTGGAACTTAATTTTCTACCCCTTGAGTGTGGAATAGACTTAGTGACTCCTTTCTAACACATAGGGTATGGAAAGCAAATATAGTAACATTACAGTGAGGAAACTTGCCTAACAGCATTTTAACCACGTGGTCGATGTTAACATCACCAGTTAAAACATAATGTTGTTATCATGTGCAATGAGAAGGGCATTTTACCTCTGTGATCATTTTTCCTAAAATCATAATGGGGGGTCAGACAAACCCAAACTGAGAGACGTTCTACAAAATACCTGACCAATGCTCATTGAAAGGGTAGAGGTCACAATAGACTAAGAAATGAGAAATAAGCCAGTCATGGTGGCCCACACCTGTAATCCCAGTGCTTTGGGAGGCCCAGGTAGGAGGATTGCTTAAGGGCCAGGGGTTTGAGACAAGCCTGGACAACATACTGAGACTCTATTTCACAAAAAATAAAAAATTAGCCAGGCATGGTAGTATGCACCTGTAGTCCTAGCAGCCCCCAGGCAGGAGGATTGTTTAAGCCCAGGAGTTTGAGGCTGCAGTGAACAGCATCATGCCACTGCACTCCAGCCTAAGCAACGAGAAAGACCCTGTTTCTTAAAAAAACAAAAAAAAAGAGAGAAAGACAGAAAGAGAGATGATATTAGTTTTGAAAAATATACCATGATTATAAAAGATGTTAACATTAGAAGTTAAGTTAAATGTGTATAAGTGACATCTGTACAATTTTTACAACTCTTCTTTCCATCTAAAATTATTTTAAAATCAAAATTTAAAAAACAAATACCTATAATACATTATTTTACTGTTGTCATCATGAAACAAGAATTTTTTATAAATAGATAAAAATATGTAGATAGCACACACTTAGGGAGGTTATATACCTTTATTTCCTTAGGGGCCGAGGATATTAGGAATTAAATTTACTGGGTATACATAATAATCCTTAACACAACATGAATTATCCAGAGAGATGTATCTACTTAAAAGATATTTAGCATTTAGTTCAATTTATTCTAAGAGATAAGATAGAAAATATAGACAATCTTAAATGGGTTCTTAATTTTTTCTATATTCTTGCTACAACCCCAATGACCCAGACACATTAAAATTACTTAATTATCGTTTATTCCTGGATGTTAGGGCACTGAAACTTCTTTCAAATTCTCAAAAAATCTCCACATGAATGCATGTGATATATTACTTTGTGACTGTATTAGTACAAAGTCACAAAAATAAATTAAGGAACTCAGAAAATCTATCTAAATTAACAAAGTACAGACAATTAACATTGATACTACAATATGCCAGATAATTTTTTAAAGCCTGCATAGAAAATTCAAGTGGAATAATTTTACAAGACCATAAAATTTGCGATATTGTCTGAGATTCATTCTGAGGCACTGGAGTTGAAGACTTTTAACACATATGAATTTAAGAATAGGGGAAAAGTTTAGCCCCCAGCATAGTCCTTGTAGTAAATTGGTGCTATTTTGAAGCTTTCTTAAAACAACGTAAATTTGTAAAGTTGTACTAACTATATATATTTCCAAAGTGAAAGATGATTTTGACAAATTAGCAATAAATACATAATTCACTGGGGGAAAGTTTTAAGAAACACAGCGTTTTACAACTGTTTCATGAAGAGTCATTCATGATACCTTAATTATTATTCACTAAGTGGTGTGTGTGGAACCAGTGAAGGCTTCTGAGTCAAAGGTCAGAGCTCTCCTCTCTGTGTTCCTGTCATACTGCTTTATTTTTATTTATCTTGAAAGAGCATGGACAACAATGATCCTACACCTTTGTAATACAGCACTTTGCACAATGTTCAGTGTTGGTGTTCAACAAATAGCACTTCTTTACTCTCACCAGGAGTCCCTAAGAAGAATGCATGAATTAATTTGAGGCACATTAACATCAGCTGTTCAGACTACTTCTTATCACACGGGCATGTGAGGTGGTAGAGACAGTAATAGCTTGCACTACTGAATTAGATAAAATATATTTTATCAGTAAAATGGTACGTGCTCACCATTGTTTCTGAACGTTTATTGACACACTACTTTTTTGAGAGGAGTGGGTCTAAGATGAATTTTTTTTTCTTGAAAGATAGATGATAGACAGAGAATAGATCAACATGGTAGATACATATATCTAAGATATAATATGTATTATATATCTTGTCCTCTCTATGGCCATACATCCTGAACACACCCAATCTCATCTGATCTCCAGATGTTTAAAAATTATTACATGCCATCATTTTGAGCAACATCCAGGTGATCTTACTGTATCAAAAAGGGAAGAAAAAGAAATCGTAATAAGGAACAGTTCAGATCTGGCTTCACCAAGGTGGAGATGCCAATGCAAGGACTCAGAGAAACTCTCATGTATATGCCACAAGTAGCAAGGATTCCCAGAAAACGCACAAAGAAATAAAACTATCCCCCCAATAGGTCTGTCAGCCTACTCAAACAAGATTTCTTTTGGTAGTGAAGCAGAATATTTCCCTGATCCTTTCACAGGACTCACAACAGAGGTGCCTCATTTACTCAGTCAGCAGCTCTCAACTCTTGTGGGAGGGAGCACTAGCGAATAAGGCAGGAACTGGATTGCAGGAGCCCTGGGACCAGCTGGCCGCTTTGGTGCCAGCAGGAGCAAACTCCACTCACTTTTACCTGCTGTGTTCCACCCCTTTCAGGAGGAAGTGAGCAAGTGCAGGAGCCAGGGCAAGCCCTTTTAGGCACTGGCAGGAGCAAACTCCTTGTGGGCTTTGCAGCAGCATCAGGGGAGTGGTGCCTGTGACCCCTGAAGCCCCAGAGGGCATGTTACAGTACTCTGTTAGCTCCCGGATCCACAGACAGCTTAAGTGTTAACAGTTCAGTGGGCCTTCTCTCTTTTCATATGAGGTGTCTGCCTTCTGCCAGCGAGGGAAAGGGGCCAGTGTGAAGCCTTTTGTATTCACACTTGTGGCTCCCAAGCTGTTGTCAGGTGTCCACGAAAAATGAGGTTGCATGAATGAATTAAAGGATGGTAAATGTGGGAGATTTTATTGCCAATGAAAGTCACTCTCAGTGAGAAAGAGAGCTGAAAAGGGGAAGTAATCTTCCCCTGAAGTCCAGCCATCTTCGGCAGGATTCTTCTCCAAAGTTATGTGGTCAAGCCATCCCTCTGAAGTCAAGCCGCTCCTGTCTGACGTCTGGCTGTAGTCCCCAATGTCCAGCTGCTTCTTCCCTCTGCTGGCTGAGTCTGGAGTCATTATAGGCACAGGATGGGGTGGGGCAGGGTCATGAGTGATTTAGGAAAAGGCAAAGTTCGCATGGGAAAACGGGGATATAAGTTCTCACTTTGGGCCGTGGTCTCAGGCTTTTCAGCTTGAGGGTAGGGCTTCACCAGGGACCTGCCCTTTTTTACCTAGAATTTCTCTGCCTCCTGTCCCTATCATTTCCTCTCTCAAAGTGGAACATCTAACTGCCATTAGAATGCAGACAATGACCAATCTTAGCTACTTCCTCCTTACTGGGGACATTGTTTTGAAGAAAACAGCAGTCAGATTTCCCTCCGGAGGTTTACCTCAGGGTCTCTGGTAAAAGGGAGCCATTGTCCGAGGCTCCAGTTACATGACCCTTTGGAGCTTGATGGCCTTTAGGTGAGAAGAAACAAGTTTTATGGGGGTAAGTGTGCGTGGATCAAATGTATGGATTATACAAAAAGGGCTTAAAAGGAAATAATCTAGTGACAAAGTTTACAGAAATAAGAAGTAAAATATACTACTCCTTCTGGAAACAGTATTATATCCTGTGGTATAGAACAGACTAAAGGTAAAAACAGCAAACACAGGCAAGAGTAAGACTATAAAGAGGATATCCATGGAAGGTTAAGTATGAACACTTATCTTTTGTAATTTTTAGCTTGAGGTCCCCAACCTCTTCCTACTGGTACTTTGAGTACTCTTTGGGTTCATGGAGGTAACTCCAGCAGCTTCTCAGGCCTTTACTTGGGTGTAACAAACTCGGGAATCTATTCCAGTGACTTATCGTAAAAGACAGGGGCTGCTTTCAGGAGGTTCTCTAAAGTACTATCTGGTCCCGGGGCCGTTTCTGCAGCTTCCTCCTGATCTCAGGGGCTGCCTGAGGAATGAATTTATCCTTTAGGATTAGTTGTCCCTTGACTGAATCAGGAGATAGAGAGTTGTGCTTTACCAAGGCCTCTCTTAATCTTTCCAGGAGGGAAGTGGGATTCTCATCAAATCCCTGGTCTATCATGGATAGCTTAGAATAATTGAGAAGCTTAGTTCTAGTCCTACATAATCCCTCCATTATGCACACCTGAAAGTGTCTCCTCTTCCATTCTCCCATCTTGTCAGTGGGATCCCATTTAGGGTTATCCAATGGTACTACTTCTCTTCTAGTTGGATAAAGTTTGACACTATATGTGACACAAAGCTCATCCCCAAATCTCTCTGCTACTTGCAGAGCAGCCTGCTTCTCAGTGTTAGTCAGGGTTTGATTCAAAAGTAACATAACATCTTTCCAGGAGAGTTCAAATACTTGACTTAAATTCTGGAAAGCCACTATACATCTGTCAGCATCATCTGAAAACTTGCCAGGATTCCCCCTTAATTTGCCTTAAGTCCCATAGAGGGAAGGGGACCTGGATCTTACTGAGGCCAAATTCACCAGGCATCTGTTGGAGGGGCACGAGCGAGACTGGGGCTTATCTAGGGTGAGGAATTCTAGGAGGGGCCAAACAAGAGAGAGAAGCTGGATAGGGAGGATGGGGTGGACGAAGAGGAGCAGGCAAGAGGGAGCTAGCTCCCTTGCTAGAGGGGCCTCTGGGGTTCACCCCCGGCAAACTCTCTGTGCATTGCAGAAAGGAAAATGATCAGATTATTTGGGGACTACTAGACACTGGCTCTTAGCTGACGTTTATTCCAGGGAACCAAAAATGTCACTGTGGTCCTCCAGTTAAAGTAGGGGCTTATGTAGGTCAGGTAATGAATGGAGTTTTAGCTCATGTCCCACTTCCAGTCGGTCCAGTGGGTACCCAGACTCATCCTGTGGTCATTTCCCTAGTGCCAGAATGCGTAATTTGCATAGACATACTTAGCATACTTAGCAGCTGGTAGAATCCCCACACTGGCTCCCTGACTGGTAAGGTGAGGGCTATTATGGTAGAAAATGAGAGGCAGCTCAGATGGAAGCCATTGAGCTGCCTCTACCTAGAAAAACAGTAAGTCAAAAACAATATCGCATCCCTGAAGAGATTGCAGAGATCAGTGCCACCATCAAGGACTTGAAAGACACAGGGATGGTGATTCCCACCACATCCCTGTTCTACTTTCCTATTAGGCCTGTGCAGAAGATAGATGGATCTTGCAGAATGACAGTGGATTATTGTAAGCTTAACCAAATTGCGACTTCAATTTCAGCTGCTGTACCAGATGTGGTTTCATTGCTTGAACAAATTAACACATTTCCTGGTACCTGGTATGCAACCATTGATTTGGCAAATGTCTTTTCCTCCATTCCTGTCCACAAGGCCCAGCAGAAGCAAATTACCTTCAGCTTGCAAATTGCCTTCAGATGTCTTACCTCAGGGGTATATTAACTCTCCAGCTTTGTGTCATAATCTTGTTTGTGGATATCTTAATCCCTTTTCCCTTCCACAAGATATCACACTGGTCCATTACAGTGATGACATTAGCATGATTGGATCCAGTGGGTGATAAGTAGCAAACACACTGGATTTATTGGTGAGATATTTGCATGTCAGGGGATGGGAAATAAATCTGACTGAAATTCAGGGAACTTCTACCTCAGCAAAATTTCCGGGGTCCAGTGGTGTGAGGCCTCTTGAGATATTCTTCCTAAAGTGAAGGGTAAGTTGCTGCATTTGGCCACCCCTTCCACCAATAAAGAGGCATAATGCCTAGTGGGCCTATTTGGATTTTGGAGGCAACACATTCTTCATTTGGGTATCTTACTCTGGCCCATTTATTGAGTGACCTGGAAGGCTCCTAGTATTGAATGGGGTCCATAACAGGAGAAGGCTCTGCAACAGGTCCAGGTTGCTGTGCAAGCTATTCTGCCACTTGGGCCATATGACCCAGCAGATCCAATGGTGCTTGAGGTGTCTGGCAGATAGGGATGCTGTTTGGAGCTTTGGCAGGCCCCTATAGGTGAATCACAGCAGAGGCCTCTAAGATTTTGAAGCAAGGCCCTGCCATCTTCTGCAGATAACTACTCTTCTTTTGAGAGACAGCTCTTGGCCTGTCACTGGGCTTTGGTAGAAACTGAATGTTTGACTATGGGTTATCAAGTTGACATGTGACCTGAACTGCCTATCATAAACTGGGTGCTTTCTGACCCATTTAGCCACAAACCGGGGTGTGCACAGCAGCATTCCATCATCAAATGGAAGTAGTGTATAAGTGATCGGGCTCGAGCAAGTCCTGAGGTCACAAGAAAGTTACTTGAAGGAGTGGCTCAAATGACCATGGTACCCATTCCTGCCACTCTGCCTTCTCTCCCCCAGCCTTCAGCGATGGCCTCATGGGGAGTTCCCTATGATCAATTGACAGAGGAAGAGAAGACAAGGTCCTGATTTGCAGATGACTCTCCACAGTACGCAGGCACCACCTGAAAGTGGAAAACTACAGTACTACAGCCCCTTTCTAGGACATTCCTAAAGGACAGTGGCAAAGGGAAATCTTCCCAGTGAGCAGAACTTCAAGCAGTGTACCTGGGTGTGCACTGTGCTTGGAAGAAGAAATGGCCAGATGTGCAATTATGTATTGGTTTATGGGTTATAGCCAATGGTTGGGCCAGATGGTCAGGGACTTGGAAGAAGCATGATTAGAAAATTGGTGACAAAGAAATTTGGGGAAGAAGTGTGTATGTGGACCTCTATGAGTTGTCAAAAACTGTAAAGATATTTGTATCTCATGTGAGTGTTCACTGAAGGGTGACCTCAGCAGAGGAGCATTTTAATAATCAGGTGGATAGGATGACTCATTCTGTGGACACCACTCAGCCTCTTTCCCCAGCCACCCTGTCATTTCCCATTGGGCCCATGAGCAAAGTGGCCATGGTGGCAGAGATGGAGATTATGCATGGGCTCAGTAACATGCACTTCCACTCACTAAGGTTGACCTGGCTATGACCATTGTTGACTGCCCAATTTGCCAACAGCAGAGATCAACTCTGAGCCCTCAATATGGCACCATTTCTTGGGGTGATCAGCAAGCTACTTGGTGGCAAGTTGATTATACTGGACCTCTTCCATCATGGAAAGAGCAGCAGTTTGTCCTCACTGAAATAGACACTCACTTCAGATACGGGTTTGCCTATCCTGAACCAGTGCTTCTGCCAAGACCACCATCTGTGGAATCACAGAATATTTTATCCACCATCATGGTATTATATACAGCATTGCCTCTGACCAAGGCACTCACGTTACAGCTAAAGAAGTGTGACAGTGGGTTCATGCTCATGGAATTCACTACCCATCATCCTGAAGCAACTGGATTGATAGGACAGTGGAATGGCCTTTTGAAGTCACAATTACAATGCCAACTAGGTGACAATATTTTGCATTGCTGGGGCAAAGTTCTTCAGAAGGCTGTGTATACTCTGAATTAGTCTCCAATATATGGTACAGTTTCTCCCATAGCCAGAATTCACAGGTCCAGGAATCAAGGGATGCAAGTGGAAGTGGCACCACTCATCATCACCCCTAGTGACCCACTAGCAAATTTTTGCTTCCTGTTCCCGTGACATTATGTTCTGCCAGCCTAGAGGTCTTAGTTCCAGAGGGAGGAATGCTGCCACCAGGAGACACAACTATGATTTAATTAAACTGGAAGTTAAGATTGCTACCTGGCCACCTTGGGCTCCTCCTACCTCTAAGTCAACAGGCTAAGAAGGGAGTTAGACTGTTAGCTGGGGTTATTGACTCAGACTATGAAGATGAAATCAGTGTACTACTCCACAATGGAGGTAAGGAAGAGTATGCATGGAATACAGGAGATCCCTTAGGGTGTCTCTTAGTATTACCATGCCCTGTGATTAAGGTCAATGGGAAACTACAACAGCCAATCCAGACAGTACTGCAAATGGCCCAGACCCTTCAGGAATAAAGGTTTGGGTCACTCTACTAGGTAAAAAACCACAACCCGCTGAAGTGCTTGCTGAAGGCAAAGGGAATACGGAATGAGTAGTAGAAGAAAGTAGTCATCAATACCAGCTACGACTGCATGACTAGGTGCAGAAATGAGGACTATAATTGTCATGAGTATTTTCTCCTTATTTTTTTAGGAACATGTTTGTGCATGTATACACTTGTACTAAGAAAATATCTTCATTTTCTTTTCATTTTTTTTCTTTATCATGTGACATAAGGTTTATTGGCTTCATATCAGCATCTAAGTGTTATTAGCTTTATGTAATAGCATTTGGGTTGGGGATTGGTGTTTCCGGTTGTACAAAGGATAGCTGTATTGTGTAAGACATAATGATGACCTTATTATTGTCTTTATTTGAAGATTTTGTATAATTTCAGGAGATGTGTATGGGTTCAAGTTGACAAAAGGTGGACTTGTGATGGTTAATATCGAGTATCAACTTTTGATTGGATTGAAGGATGTAAAGTATTGTTCCAGTGTGTGTCTGTGAGGGTGTTGCCAAAGAAGATTAACATTTGAGTCAGTGGACTGGGAGAGGCAGACCCGCCTTCCATCTAGGTGGGCAACATTTAATCAGCTGCCACCGTGGCTAGGATAAAAACTGGCAGAAGAATATGGAAGAACGAGATTTTCTAAGTCTTCTTGCCTCCATCTTTCTCTCATGCTGTTTGCTTCCTGCCCTTGGACATTGGACTCTCAGCTCTTCAGCTTTTGGACTCTTGGGCTTACACCAGTGATTTGTCAGGGACTCTCAGGCCTTTGGCCACAGGCTGAAGGCTGCACTGTCGGTTTCCTTACTTTTGAGGTTTTGGGACTTTGACTGGCTTGCAGATGGCCTATTGTGGGACTTCACCTTGTGATTGTGTGAGTCAACACTACTTAATAAACTTTCTTTCATATACACAATGTATCCTATTAGTCCTGTCCCTCAGAGAACCCTGACTAATGCAGATGGAAATCACATTGTTCTGAATTACATATCTGATGGCTGGGCAAAAAGCTCATTCTACCTAGTAAAACGTCTGCAGTTTTCAGTAAAACTCTTATTATTATGAAAAAAGAGATAGGAGCAATTTCAAACTGTTAAAGAAGAAAGGGAAAGATACCATAGAAAAGTCTAGGGTCTTGGTTAATATCCTAATGGGCAGTTGGGGACTGGGGCCGCTCTAGGAGCCTTCCGGCAACACTGAGTAGTGACCTTGGCCAGATGCCTACAGTTGCCCTGGGACTTTATTCTGGTCTGACATGATAACCAGACCCCCATAAAGGTAAACAGAGCCAACATTCTTTGCACTAGAGAGAGGTAACAGGGTTCTATCCTGTCCCCTGCAAATGGCATAGCTCGGAGGAAAGTCTGAGGACAACAAATCTTGGAAAAGAAGTGAAGAGACAGATCCAGCTGATCCGCATTTACTCACCCTTCTTACATGTCCTGTACAGGCCCCCAGATGCAGCAGGATATTTCCCTGACCCCTTCACAGAACTTGCAACAGAGGTACCTCATTTACTCAGTCAGCAGCTCTCAACTCCTCACAGAAGGGTGTGTATGAGTGAATGAGGCGAGAACTGGATTGCATGAGTGCTGGAAACAGCTGGTCACTTCAGTGCTGGCATGAGTGAACTCCACTTACTCAGACTCACTGCAGGAGGGAGCACACAGCTGAGCGGGCAGGATTTGGGGTAAGCACTTTTGGGTACTTGCAAGTGCAAACTCTGTGCAGGCCCCACAGCAGCAGCATCTACAGGGGGGTGCCTGTGACCCTTGAAGCTTCAGAAAGCATGTTACAGTGCTCTTTTAGCTCTGCTGTCCACAGACAACTTAAGTGTTAACAGCTTGGTGGGTCCTCTGCCTTTGCAGCCTCTTATATCCACACTTATGACTCCCAAGCTCTTGTTCAGCATCCAGGAAAAATGAGGTTGCACAAATGAATTGAAGGATGTTAAATGTGGGTGATTTTATTGCTGATGAAAATGATCTTCAATGGGACGGGGAGCTGAAAAGGGAACAGGGCAGAAAGATAATCTTCCTCTGAAGTCCAGGTGTCTCGGGCAGCATTCTTCTCCAAAGTTATGCCATCAAGCTGTCCCTTTGAAGTCCAGCCACTTCTCTCTGACATTTAGCCATAGTCCTCCATATCCAGCTGCTTCTCTGCTTTGCTTGCTGAGTCCAGGGTCTTTATAGGCACATGATGGGGTGGGGCAGGGCCATGGTGGCTTAGGAAAAGGCAACATTCGAGTGGGAAACAGGGTTATAAGTTCTCAGTTTGGGCTGTGGTCTCAGGGTTTTAGACTAGAGGTTGAGGCTTCACCAGGGACCCACCCTTTTCTGCCCAGAATTTCTCTGCCTCCTGTCCCCACCAGTAGCTTTTAGACAATCATCTTACTTTAGGAAAAAGTAAAACATAAGACTTTTTATTGTGAAAATTTTCTAAAGTTTTTGCTTTGATAAACATTGGCTTTTGTTTTGCCTGTAGAGTCAAACTTTACAGGAGTGGTATGCTGGAGATGGCTGATACTATCATGAGAGTACATTATCAGACACTCAGAAATTTTACAAACCATTTGCAATTTTTAGCTTGAAAAACATCAAGGAAATTGTCAAATGCTAAAAATCAAAGCTTTTATTTTAGAGAGGTTTTTACCAGCAGGCCATTGTCACAGGCTTTTTCTTCTTGTTGTGGCAGTCATGAAAAGGTACCTTTGGATCCCTGACTGCAAGGAGCATAATTGACTGATGGCTCTGTACATTATGCTTTAAAATTCATCATTACTTTTGTCCCAGGACTAAGCTTCCCAAGCATTGCTCCTAACTGATAAAGAAGCACAGCAGAATGCTAACATAGACACCTTCCTGGGAGATGCAGGTTTCCTCTAACAGGTGACTTGGACTCTAGGATTCCCCAGAGACCTTACTGAACTTTCGCTTGAACTGCAGTGCAGTCCAAGATGTTCCACTCAACCTACATTCACTTCGCCCTTCACTCAAGGTCAATCCTTCATCATGGTCTGATGTCTTTGCCAGCCTCTCCCAGCTGCCTCCCCATTTCCTCTCACACACACTTACTTTAATAAACTTCTTGTATGCCTAATCCTATCTTGATGTCTGGTCTCGTAGAATCTGGACCAAGTCACACACATACATTTTCAGCTGCACCTTAGCTTAGTGTCTCTAAATTGTGACACTGCCCTGTATTTTATAATCCCAATGTTTCTCCATACACATTCACCCTCCATCCTACCCCCAGGTCCATGCTCCATGATGAACTGTCTTTCCTATTTCTGCACATTCTATGCTATACCTCTGAGAATGTTTACTCATTATTTTTAAAATGTATTTATTGAATGTAACATATAACTTAAAAGTGCACAAATTTCAATCTCACAAGAGTTTTTACAAACTGAACTAGCTCCCAGATCCAGAAACAGAACATTACCAGTACCCCTAAATCCTACTCCATGTTCCTTTCTAATCACATCCTGTGTCTCTAGGGTTACTATGATTCTGACTTTTTAAAGCATGTATTGTTTTTGCCTGTTTTTGTTTGTTAAGAAATTGAATCATACAGTATGTGGGTTTTTGTGTCTGGCTCTTTAAACTCAACAATATGCTTGTAAGATTCATTAATATTTTTGTGTATAATTATAAATAGCTTATTCTCAATGTTTCTGCAATGCTTTATAGTATTCCATTATATGACATATCATAAATGATTTATATTTTTAATTGTTGGCAGACTTTTGGATAATTTCTAATCTAGGACCACCACAGAGAGTGCTGCTATTAACATTCTACTGTATGTCTTTTTAGGAATATATGCGGACATTTTCTGTCGAGTTTACATAAGGGACTTACTGGGTCAAAGGTAATGTGTATGTCTGCTTTGGCAGATGCAGCCAGTTTTCCAAACTGTGTTATATATACTCCCATCAGCAAAGTCTGAGAGTTCCAGTTGCTTCACATCTTCACCAATACTTGGAATTGTCTGCTTTTTTATTTCAGCTATTCTGATGAGTGTGCTCATTGTTCATCTGCAAATTTGAGTTGGTATTTAGAAGGTGTCTTAATTTATTTTCTGTTGATTTATATAAACTGGGTAATTTATAAAGAAAATAAATGAATACTTATAATTATGAAGGCTGAGAAGTCCAAGGTTGAGAGGCTGCATTAAATAAGGGCTTTCTTGCTGGTGTGGACTCCCTGCAGAGTTCCAAAGTGGCACCAGACATTACGTGGCAAGAGGGCCGTGTCTGCTAGCTCTGGTCTCTTGCTCATCTTCTAAAGCCGCCAGTCCCAGTCCTATAATAACCAATTAATCCATTAACCCATTAGTCAATCCATTAATTCATGAGTGGATTTATCCATTAATTCATGAGTGGATTAATCCATTCATAAGGCCAGAACTCTCATTACCCAATCGCTTCCTTTTTTTTTTTTTTTTTTTTAAGATGGAGTCTTGCTTTGTCACCCAGGCTGGAGTGGCGTGAGTTCGGCTGACTACAACCTCCACCTCCCAGGTTCAAGCGATTCTCCTGTCTCAGCCTCCCAAGTAGCTGGGATTACAGGTGCCTGCCACCACGCCCGGCTAATTTTTGTATTTTTAGTAGAGGTAGGGTTTCACCATGTTGGTCAGGCTGGTCTCGAACTCCTGACCTCAGGTGTTCCTCCCTCCTCCACCTCCCAAAGTGCTGGGATTACAGGCATGAGCCACCAGGCCTGGCCCAACATAAGTTTTAGAGGGGACAATTATTGAAACCATAGCAGATGGATTTCTAATGCCTTTGTTTCTGAAGCATTATACCATGGAAAGTGATTGTTGTTGATTCTAACTTTTCTCTTTAATTAAGTTCTACACTTTCTTTGAGTCACAAGTATTATAATAGCATAAATAAATAAAGAGGATAATAGTTTAGTTACCAAACAGGGTAGCAGAAATGCTGTATTGATCCTACTCTTTTGCCCTCAGGTTTACTAAGACAAGAGGATCATCCAGGTGGTTCCCAACACTGTTGGTTTTACAAGTGGTTTCTCTTTCCAATCAAGCTGCTTGAGTTTTTTGCTATCAGAGTGTAAAATTAGCCATGTGTACAGTAAATGCATCCAGCTTTGTTTTCAAAAGGACTGAAATTCACTTTAATTTCTTAAATTGGATAGCAATAGAACCTGGAAGCATGGATAACACTATCATCCCTTGCACTGGAATTTTATCTACAGAATTTAAAGAGTTTCAGAAATGAGTTTTAGAAATCTCATAAAGTGTCCCAGTTCTGCTTTTTCTTAGCATCCAACTGATTTCTAATTCTGTATGATTTGATTTCAGATTGGCAAATGCGAATTCTGCATATTGGCCAGAAACAGCCAGAAAAAAAGAAAGAAAGAAAGAAAGAAAGAAAGAAAGAAAGAAAGAAAGAAAGAAAGAAAGAAAGGAAGGAAGGAAGGAAGGAAGGAAGGAAGGAAGGAAGGAAGGAAGGAAGGAAGGAAGGAAGGAAGGAAGGAAGGAGAAAAGAAAAGTAAAGAAAAGTTAAAAATTGGGGAAGTGTAGGTGTTTCTCATGGCAGTACAACTTAGTTTCAAGACCCAGGGCTATAATTTATGCAATTAGTCAAATTATTACAGACTAAACTCTGCATTGGTCTCAACAGGTTTTTCCAAACAATTACCTTTATTACTGGAGTAGACGCAGGCTACATGCCTGGAGAGAATTTTCACAACCATGTAGGAAGAACTATGTTATCAGTCTAACACATGTCACTCTTCCCAAGTGAGACACAAATGATTCGTAACTTTCTGAGTTCCAAGTTTGTATTTTCGTGATTCAGTTATTGGCAAAATCCCAAAAAGATGCATTTGCCTGAAGTTTCCAGCACAGAGATTAATAAATGTTTGTTGATGAATTCCTATGAAATTGATTTGAATGATTCTAGCAAGATTCTGTGGTGTAATAGAGAGGGGGCTGATTTTGGAACCAGACTTAGTGACAAAGGCATTACTACCTTTTAGAAGAGTAAATATTTACAGGCACTGAAAGTAAGAAAAATTTATATGTAAAGCATCTTTGTCACTAGCTCTTTGCATTAATTCAGTGTTTGCATATGATATCTGGCATTATTTACTTACTATTTTTACAGGAAAATTAAAAACAAAAAATAACTCTTGTTGCTATAAGCAGCATAAACCCCCAGTGGCTGTGGCCTCCTTAGATTTTCAGAGAAATTTCCATCCTTTTAGAAGGACAAAAACTGGTCAACAATACAGAATTTTGGGAGAATTTAAAGGTCTCATGATGGCTGGCACCATGGAGTTAGGAAATGATACATTCCAAGCCCATTCAGAATGGTAATATTTTTGAATTTTTATATAAAATAAAATTCTTTTTATAGCAATATTTTTAACCATACTATCCTTCTTTCCATAACAATCCATATCCAGTAATTCCTGGCAGGGGAATTTCAGGAGAGAGAGAGAACTTTGCATTTCCTCAGAGGGCTTTTTAGTAATTGTGTCTTTTTCTTATGAGCTACTGGTACTTGGATCGTACAGCAAGCACCCACGAGCAAGGGAACAATCCCCAGATGGATCCTGGAACTCCTTGCATTTTGCTTCTCAATATTTTAATCCTCATAAAAATACATTTTGCTTAAAGTCTAGAACATAAGATAGTATAAATTCTGCACATCATGTTGGAGAAAGATCTAATATTACAAAAGTTTTAACACATATGGCACCAAAATCACAGACAACAAAAAAGAAAAAAAAAGAGGATGAATTGGACTTTATCAAAATTAAATACTTTTGTGCATCAAAGAATACTATCAACAGAGTAAATTTATATAATACTTTTGTGCATCAAAGGACACTATCACAGCAACCTATGGAATAGAAGAAAATATTTTCAAATCATGCATCTGATAAGTGGTTATTATCCAAAATATATTAAAAACTCCTACAACTTAACAACAATAGAAACAATCTGATGTTTTTTAAATGGGCAAAAGACATAGATAGATATTTCTCCAAAGAAGGTATACAGATGATCAATATAAACAGTAAAGATGCCCCAACATCATTAAGCGTTATGGAAATTCAAATTAAAACTGCCTTGAGATAACACTTTAATATCCTTAGGATGCCTATTAGAAAACAAAGTAATAAACAAAACAAACAAATACAAATTCAGAAAATAACAAGTGTTGGTGACAATGTGGAGGGAGAAATTGGAACTCTTGTGCATTGCTGGTGGGAATGTAAAATGATGCAGCATCTGTGGAAAAGTATGATAGTTCCTCGAAAAAAAAAAAGAATTACCATATAAACTAGTAATTTCACTTCTAGGTGTACACCCAACATAATTGAAATTGGAGACTGAAACAGACATTTGGACACCAATGATTACAGCAGCATTATTCACAATAGCCAAAAGGGTGAAAACAACCCAAATGTTCATCGATAGATAAATAGACAACACATGGGGTGTGTGTGTGTACATATGTGTGTGTATATATATGTGTGTGTGGATATATATGTGTGTGTATATATATGGTGTATATATGTTATATATATTTATACACCATGTATGGTATATATATTTATACACCATATATATGGTGTGTGTGTATGTATATCTATATACACACACATATACATACACACACACCATATACACATATACCATATATATACACATATACTATATATATGTATACACACATACACACACACACCATATATTGTCTAACTATTTATCCATCAATGAACATTTGGGTTGTTTTATATATATATATATACAGTGCAGTATTATTCAGCCTTAATAAGGCGGGAAATTCAGACACAAACTACAATATGAATAAACCTTGAAGACATTATGCAAGGTGGAATATGCTAGTCACAAAAGGACAAATATTATACCATTCCACTTTATTAAGTATCTAAAGCACTCAAATTCATACCTACAGAGAAATGGAATGGTAGTTGTCAGGGGCTCGGAAAGAAGGGGGTAAACAGTTACTGTCTAATGGATACAGAGTTTCAATTTGGGAAGATAAAAAAGTTCTAGAGATGGTTAGTGGTGATAGTTGCACAACAATGTGAATATACTTAATGCCCACTAAACTATAAACCTAAAAATCATTAAAATCATAAATGCTGTTATGTATATTTTACTATAGTATTTTTAGAAAGCTTTAAAACAATAGGGAATGCAGGCGATGATAGATAGATAGAAAGATAGACAGAGAACTTTAAAATTATATAAATATTTTCTAACCTGGATAAAGAAGGGTAAAGAAACATGGATAGGGTAGGCTTGAATTCAGGCTTATGCTCCTCAAATTGAGAATCCACTTTCGCTTACCCAAATTCCCTTCAATATACCTCTCCTATGTGTATTCAACATATAACCCTTCTGGAATATCTGCGACTCAGGATGCCAAGTTTCTTGTTTTCAGGGCTGAATAGAAGATCTTGAGGTTATTTTAGAAATAGACTGGAGATCATTCTGAACAGTCAGAGGCAAACACAGTGCAACGGGCAAGTACAGCTAACAGTCAAGGAGGGGAGCCAAGGGTCAACACCAGAAACTCAAGCCCGGTTATCACATCTAAAGAATACATTGAGGCATGTAGTTAAGAGGAAACAAGAAATAGTGAGAAGTTTGGGTTGCCAAAACAGAGTGCAAGGCAAGAAAATGTTGTAAGGTTCCGGAAGCTCAGCAGGCCACTGACTGGGTTGGTGCAACCTGGTTCTGAGGGCATCTGATTCAGTGTTTATCGTTTTATTTATTCTGCCACTGTTACCTCAATAACTTAGTCAGACTCAAACTCAAGCTTAGCCCACCTGTTAAGCCAATTACAGGTAGCTGGAGGAACGAAGTAGAAATGAGGCCGTGATGAACAATTTATTCCCTTGATTTCTTTTAGTGTCTGTTTTGTTGCATTTCATAATGTAAAACTGAAGAACAGTTTAGCTTTCGAATCGTATTTATCAAATAGCATTTTTGTATTTTCCAACTCTCCACCATCCCAGATACAAGAAAACTAAAACGTGGCATATGATACATATGGTCCAACATTGATTATCCAACCCTAATTGAAGGAAAGTAGCCATAAATGGAACCATGAACTTAATTAAAAGTGGAATACCTGTGGTGTCAGAGTTTACTATAGCAGATAAAATAAAATTCCTCTTAGGATGATGGTGGTCCAAACTGGCATTCAACAGAATTTGGCTTGCCAAGTTCTATGTTGTAAGATATTCTGTATTGTTAGGAGACAAAGCAGACCATATGTTGTCCAGTTCACCACAATCTCTACCACCTTCTGCTGATGGTCATGAGCTGCTACATATTTTTTTCTAATCTGCTTGGCTCCTGAATAAGATTATACTATTATGGTGGATGGACTTTTGACATTTTTTAAAAAATAGATCCAGAGATTGGACAAGTTCTCAAAGACCAGCATACTCTAGTAGCGGATCTCAAGGAAGGGGAGACAAAGCTGTACCAATGTACTTGATGATAAGTTTGGCACTGTCACTACCATGCCCCCCCGCATCATCTTCATAGCCTGTGTACCAGTGCTATTGTTATAGCAGAAACTTGCAAATTACTACACACTGTCATTTTTTTGTCTCATATGCCCACTTTTTTATAAAAGTAGACTTTTTAAAAGAACAGTTTCAGATTTACAGAAAAAACTGAGAAATTATTACAGTTTCTATATACCTCCACCCAGTTTCTACTATTACTCACATTTACATTAGTAGGGTAAATTTGTTACAACTAATGAATCAATATTGATACATTATTATTAGTTGAAGTCCATACATAGATTTTCATAGTTTTACCAAATATCTTTTTTATGGTCTAGGATCAATCCAGGATGCCACATTACCTTAAGTTGTCATGTCTCCTTAGGCTCCTCTTAGTTGTAACAGTTTCTCAGAATTTCCTTGTATTAGATGACCTTGACAGTTTTGAGGAGCAGGGCTCGGTATTTTGTAGAATACCTCTCCATTGAAATTTATCTGATGTTTTCTTCATGATTAAACTGGAGCCATGTGTTTTTGGGAGTAAAACCCAGGGGTCAAGTACCATTTTCATCACATCATACGTAATATCAACATGGTTTATTATTTATGATGTTGACTTTGATCACATGGCCAGGCGGTATTTTTCAGGTTTCTCTACCATAAAACTACTCTTCCTCATTCCCTTTCCATACCATAGTCATTGGAATTAAGTCACTAGGCTCAGCCCATACTTCTGCAGTGCATAGTTATGCTCCACTTCCTAAAGGGAGCATATTACAGAAATTATTTGGAATTATTTTGCATGGTAAATGAGACTGTAAATTTTAGTCTCTTCATAGCTATTTATTCAATCATTTATTTAGATCCATTTGGACTCATGGATATTTATATTTTGGGTTATAATATTTATATTTTGGGTTATAATATACTACTTCATTTTGTTCTCAAGTTGTTTTCCAGCTTTGGCCATCATTCTGGCTTTCAGTTAGCTCCTGGTCCTCTTTGACATACCATTATCAATTTTTTAGTGGGGATGGAACACTCCCTTATTTTCTGGCACTAGAAGATGCTCATGGATCATCTTGTAGATTTCTTGCCTCGGTCCTACCCTCAGCTACACTCATTTCTTCAAAGGCCCCTCATTTATTCATTCATTCATTCATTTCATTGGAAAATGATTTTAGAAACCAAGATTTGGGTTCTAGTTGTGCTTGTTGCTCCTGGATTGCTATTACTTCTAAGCCCTCTCAGATAACTAGGGAAAGAAATATATGTGTGCATACTAACCCAATTATATACACATGTCTATAAATATTTCTGTATATATCCATTTGTATCTATATAAAGCTAACCATGAATTCATACTGATGTCTCCAACTCTAATTCATTACTCAAATCATTTTATCTTCCCCTCCTTGCTTATCTGAAAACTCTTAGAGTAACAGTGAGAAACCTGGCTCCTACCATTAGCCATCAATTGTTGAATTAAAATGTTTAGAATACATGTATAGCAGCATCAGAATTGTGAACCCATAATATCTTTACATGCCATAGATTTTTCAGGAGTCAAATATTCAACAGTTAAATCTTTAAAAGCTAATGTACTATGTTATATGTAAGTCAAGTATAAAAATGGCATTTATTCTATTCCCAATACATACCACATGGAGTATACCACATTTAAAATCGGAGTCATGTATTTTTTCTCATTGTAAAGTGAGGGGTCAAAAAACCCATCACAATGTGCACGGTAAATACATACAGTTCTATATGTCAATTAAAAATATATGAATAAACATAGTTTTAAAAGATTTTAGATAATGGGAAGGATATAGATTGAACCACATACAAACAGCTTGTATAGAATCTATGTGACATTACGTGTGAAAGATATAACAAATTTTACTCAGTACATATTACTACTAACTCTTCTCTCCATTTTGAGATCAGGAAAAATGAGACAATTTTAGTTAACTAGGAGATTAGAAAGGTTATTTTGGGAAGAAATTTAGTGCTAGAAAAGGCACTTAGAAGTAGAAGTCATAGTCTTTTTCATAGCTACACAGAAGCCTCTAAAACTAACCCACAAGGTAAGATGGATAAGATGGGTCAGGAAGATAGAAAAAGAAAGAAAATACTGATATTTTCCTCTCTCTTCACAATAAAGCCTTATATTTTACAAATGTCCTTGACAAACTCTAAGGCTCATTCAAGCTTTACAAAAGGATCTTGTAATATAATATTTTTTAAATATTCAGAAATTTTTCAGTGAGATCAATAATAACAAAATATTTCTTGTTTGCTAAACAGGAAAGTTTAGGAATGAGTTTTTCACAGAACATGACTAGCACATACTAAGGAAAATAAAACAAGTTGGGGAGGAGGATGATTCACCTATGTCACAGCAGAGCTGCTAGAGACCTCCAGAGAGGTGACTAGAAATGAGTCGTCTCTTTTATAACAGGCTTCAAAATGGAATTCCTGTAAGAGGCATGGTAGGTACCTTTGGAAACATATAGAAAAAATAAATCTAGGAAGAAGTATCTACTTATAGAATATTTTCCCCATAGATGCTTCATTTAGAGAAACACTAAAAACGTAAGTGTAAAGGCAAAGTAGTGTGCAGTGAATGGCAAATTAAATTAGGATCTAATTAGTGAGTCCACTATTTAGATAGTTATTTAATCATAACATGATTAAAATGTAAGGTAAACTATCCCCTATGAAATAGAATTGCTTGATACATTAAGTTTATTCTCATCTCTTGCACTGTAATCTTTTACAAAGTTATTAGAACATTCATCTAGATACATCTGAAACAAACTTTGAGTGGAAACTTGCGTGAATGTTTTCATATCTTTGTTTTTCATCAAGAGATACCTTTGTGTATCTATTTAATTTAATTTTTATGGAATGCAAAGTACATAGAAATCCCTCTTTCTCCATTCATTGTAAGAGCTGGATTCTTTGACTTAAGTAATCATTTGGAGGATTCTTGATTTTCTCTTTTGAAAATCTTGTGAGATGGAATTGTCGACTTACTCTGATGCATTGGAAAAGTTTCTATTTGTTTTCTGTGTTTTCAGCAAACTCAACTGATGGTTACCAAACTTGAAGCAATTGCTATCTGAATGTCTTTTAAAGTGAGTAATGGAGAAGTGGCTGGTTTCTCAGACTTTTTGTTGCTGTTGCAGATTTAGTACATTCTTGAGCAATTTTCACTTGCTGTATTATTATCACAAGCCAAAAGCAAAATAATTTTTTATCCTTCTCAAGTTTTGAAATATAAACTGAATGTAAAAATACATGTATAGTAGTAAAAAATAATTACTTATTTAACAAAATCTTGAAAATAAAATATTTTTGCTTAGGTGCTTCAACTGATGAATCTATTTCTGGATGCATTTCTAGCAAAATATGGCATTTATGAAAATTCTTGATTTTGTATGTTGTATGTACAGCATATGTATTATGGCATTTTACATGCAATGAAATTTTAGGGTGAACACTTTATTATCTTTATATATATATTTATTTTGTGTGTTTCTGTATATTTAAAGTCATGCTTCTATTCAGTAAAATTAGGCATGTAATTTGAAGATCACACAAATGGATTAAGGGTATGTGATAATATCTTTCATGTAGTTTGTTTCTAAGGCTGAATCTATACAAATAAATGCACATTTGTATACATATACAACTATCTATGTACATTAGTACTATCATTGAAGAAAAATAAAGGAAAAAAATTTAATTCAGCAAATTGCTTGACTTTTCCTTCTCTTTAACTCATATGCTCACATTCTCCCTCTCTTTTTCTTTTTCTTTTTTCCTTTTTTTGGCTTGTTTACATAATGCTACATTTTCAATTTGACCTACTTGATTGACTTTTAGATGGAATACTTCACTGTCTTGTAGACACTGACGATATAGATGAGAGAGTAAAGAAATCATCTGGCATATTTCAAAGGTGTTAAAGATGGAATTGAGAGGTAGTGCTTAAAAGTATTCATTATTAAGATACACCGAATTGGTACAGATATTTTCACTTTGCTTTTAGGGTTGGATACTGATGATATTAATATGATGTTAAAACCTCACATTAAGAGGTTTTGTTTAGAGTCAGAAGTTAGTTCTTTGATTCAATCTCCAAATGGAACCAAGAAGTTTCTAAGATTAAACACTTTTGGTTACTTTTGTGGGCTCCCACTTCCATTTGGAAACACCTCGGGGAAGAATGGCATGTAGTGCTCACAACCTAAAACAAGGCAAATTGGAATGCACTAAAAGTTTTCCATTCTAACTCTAAGCCCTTCAGAGCAATGTATTGTCTATTGTCTTAGCTTCAGCTGTTAGCACTTGTTCTGTTTCATGCCAAACCGTAGTCATACTGAAATTCTTTCACTTCTTAAATCATGTCAAGCTCTTGCGTACAGATTGCTTTTTCTCACTGTCTAGATTTCTTTCCTACACATCCTTCTTCCCTTTGTGTTGCTAACTCCTACTCATGGTTCAGATTCTAGATGTTCTCCTGGAAGTCTAGGCTAGTTAGATTAGATAAGCTCTGCTTGCCTGCTTCCAAATGTTAAAAAAAAGATCATGAGATCTGTAGAGGGAAAGGAGTAGAGCTTTATTTATTATTATTATTATTTAAATCTATAGATTGGGGAGGCATACTCTTTAGTACAAGTGAAAGTGTGCTTTCTGGATAACAAGGAGAAGATTCAAGATTTTGTGAAATGGGAAAATGTTACGTATTGCTCTTTGAGAAATTTCATAAGGACTGGTAAGATTTTAAGGTTCTGGCAAACTCTGATAGGTAAATGACAGCAGTGGGCAAAACTAGTCCGAGAGTTTCAGCAGGCTTCTGCAGTTGTTAGATCAAACCGGTTTCCGGTTACAGCAGGCAGCTTTAGCTGCCCAGTTTGCAGAGAATTACATCTTTTGAGCAATGTTTTGTGCTGAGTGCTTTCCCCCTCCCCTGCCCCCTCCCTGCCCTCTCCCTGCCCTCTGGACTCTGTTTTAGTTGAGTGACAAAAATGCTCCAATTCATATAATCAACTTTCACGCAAAGAACTTTGGTACATCTCCTAGCAACATTTTATTAAACTTACTTATTTCTATCTGTTTTATTTACTTATCAATGAGATACATAGGATGAGAAACTGAAAAATGGGAGTGGGACAAGGGATCTTGAATTTGAAGGGGAGAATACAGAAATGAAGTTTAGGCAGCAGTCTGAGGAAAAAGAAGCCCCACAACATAGCGTGAGAAGAAATATAAGCAGGAAAAAATCCTCCTCTAAAGGGAAACGATGAAGTTGTTTCTAAACAGTGAACACTAGGTAGAATTTTCAGTTGGTTCCTGCTGGTGCATCACTTATAAATCTTGCATTGATTCTATTATGCTGAATACCTATATGTTAATATGCACTAGGAATTACAAAAGAGACCAGAGAGATAATAGCAACTATAGGTACCCAGAGCAATTGTAAGAAGCTAAATGACGTAGGAAAAGAAGGTTGCAATGTGAACTAACTAGTGAGAAAATAAGAGAAGACTCTTCCTCACTCTAAATGTCCTAGAGCATATTTTCTAAATACAAAAGAAAAAGGGAACCCTTTGTGACTTCAGATCATCTGGAATTTGCAAACCTGACTAATGAAAGTATCCCAGCCTATGTCTTCCTTGCAGTCTATAGATATCTTACTAATACCAGAGTTTTCACATAGATTGATTGGCTTTGAATCAATTAAATAAGCCACCTAGTCTAACTCTTTCCATCAAGGCCAACAGCTATAATTTTCTCTAAAGGCTACTGGGAATGAGACCCCAATGCTTTAATAAGAGTATGTCTCAACTTGTTCTTCTTCAAAGATGTCTCAGATATTCCTGAACCTTTCACTTCAAGACAGATTTTAAAATCATCTTGACAAGTTACACAGATTTTGGAAATTATATTAGAACTGCATTGGATCTATAAATTAATTGGGAAATAAGTGGCACCTGTTTTACAAGATTTATTTCCAATTCATGCAACATGTTATATTTATCTTATTTTTAGGTCTCCTTTGATGACTTTTTTTTTTTTTTTTTACTTTTATTTTAGGTTCCAGGGTACATGGGCAGGTTTGTTACACAGGTGAACTCCTGTCACAGGGGTTTATTATACAGATTATTTCATCACCCAAGTATTAAGCCCAGTATCTAATAATTACCTTTTCTGCTCCTCTCTCTCCTCCCACCCTCCACCCTCAAGTAGACCCCATATCTGTTGTTCCCTTCTTTGTGTTCATGGGTTCTCATAATTTAGCTTCCACATATAAGCAAGAACCTGCAGAGTTTGGTTTCCCATTTCTTCGTTAGTTTGCTGAGGATAGTAGCCTCCAGTTCCATCCACGTTCCTGCAAAAGATATAATCTTGTTCTATTTTATGGGTGCATAGTATTATGTCATGTACATGTAGCATATTTTCTTTATCCAATCTATCTTTGATGGGCATTTAGGCTGAGTCCATGTCTTTGCTATTGTGAATAGTGCTGCAATGAATATATACATGCATGTGTTTTCACGGTAGAACGATTTATATTACTCTGGGTATATATACAGTAATGAGATTTCTGGGTCAAATGGTAGTTCCGCTTTTAGCTCTTCAAGGAATTGCCATACTTTTTTTCACAATGATTAAACTAATTTACAGTCCCACCAACAGTATATAAGCATCATTTTTAATCCACAATGTCATCAGCATCTGTTTTTTTATTTTTTTAATGATAGCCATTCTGACTGGTGTGAGATGGTATCTCATTTTGTTTGTGATTTGCATTTCTCTAATGATCAGTGATGTTGATGTTCCTTCTGTATGCTTGTTGGCCACAAGTATATCTTCTTTGAAAACAATCTGTTCATGTTCTTTACCCATTTTTTAATGGAGTTGTTTTTTTTTTTTTTTTTTTTCTCGTAAATTTGTTTAAGTTCCTTATGGATACTGGATATTAGACCTTTGTCAGATGCATATTTTGCAAATATTTTCTCTCATCCCCTAGGTTGTCTGTCTACTCTGTTGATAATTTGTCTTGCTGCACAGAAGCTCTTAAGTTTAATTAGATATCATTTGTCAATGTTTACTTTTGTTGAGATTGCTTTTGGTAGTTTTGTCATGAAATCTTTGCCCACTTCTACGTCCATGATGGTATTGCCTAAGTTGTCTTCTAGGGTTTTTATAGGATGATCTCCAATCTTGGGGGTTTAATAAAGTATAATAATGTTCTTCATGCATTTCTTACACAGCTTTGTTAGATTTATTTACTGTTGATTTAAATGATGGTGCTAATTTATATAGTATGCTTTTAGCTGCCTTTTCTAATTGTTCCTGGTGTACAGAGAAGCAATTGGTTTTTATAAATTGTTTTCATACTCAGCAAAATTTTTAAAAGTTAATCAATTATCTTTATATAGTCTTTTGATTTCTACCTTTTATTTTTTTCTTTCCCAATTATTACTTTTTAATATCTTTGTTCCTATCTCCCTGCATTGCCCAGAACTTTCAATAAAAAATTGAATGGAAGTGATGATAATGGAAACCTGTTTTGTTTCAATTGTATATATTACTATTTTTAAATTATCCCTTAAGTCTTGAGTATGCTGTGACTTTTGTTTGCTTTACTGTAGCTTTTATAGGTTAAAATAGTTTCCTGTCATTCCAAGAGGTTTTTTTTCTTTAAAATGATTGGATGTTAAGTCATATCCTGGGTTGTTTCTGAATCCATTGAGATGATCAAGTTTTTTCTCCTTTACTACCTTAGTATAGTGAATTTCATTAATTGATCTTCAGTTATTTAAGTTGTATTCAGTTAATCAAGTTGCATTTCTTCGTTATGATGTATTACAATTTTTAAATGTTGTTTTTATCTTGTTAATACTGTGTTCTTTAACAATTTTTATAATGTGTTTTTATGAATGAGTTTTGATAAAATTGTGTGACTTTTTTTGTTAGTAGAAATGTTTTTAATATTAATTGATATGTCCTTGATTGTTATTGAATTCTATAGATTTTTTTTAACTTTTGGGTTAGATTTGGAAATACAGTATTGTAGAAATATGTCCATTAATCTGTTTTCAAATTTAGTGCCGTTAATTGTAGTTTCTTTTATTTTCAATTCAATTTTATCAATTTTATTAATCTTTCAAAACAACCAACTTGTGTAAATCCTCTGTTGATTTATTAATGGTTTGCTCATTTCTTTATTACTTTTCTGTTTTTATTATTTTACTATACTTATTCTTTTTTTCTAATATAAGCATTACAGTTGTAAGTATAAGATACTTACTAGAAATATTAAATTAATTTCATAAAACAGTTTATGTTTTCTATTGCTACTAATCCCATAAACTTTGTGGCATAAAACAGCACCAATTTATTATTACAAATCTTAGGATTCTGAAGGTCAGAAGTTCTCAATCCAAAGTGTAGATATGCTATTTTCCTTCTGGAGCCTCTAGGAGAGAATCCATTTCCTTGCCTTTCCAGCTTCTAAAGGCACCTGTATTCCTTGACTCCTGGGCTTTTCCCTGTAGCACTTCTTTTCTCTCCATGATAGCATCTCTTTCTCTGTGTCTGACCATCCTGCCTTCCTCTTAGAAAGAATCTTATGATTATATCAACTACATCAGGCCCACACAGATACTCCTGGATAATCTCCAATCTTGGAATCTTTTACATAATCCTACCTGCAAAGTCTCTGGCTGTGTAAGGTAATATATTCAAAGATGTCATGGGTTAGAACATGAACACCTTTTGGAATGCCATTACTCTATCTACGGCACACACGTTTTGACACGCAGTAATTACATAATTATATTCTAAAAATTTTTGAATTTTCATTCTGATTTTCTTTACACAGACAATTTATTTAGAAGTGTTTACTGTTTTCCAATCATATGGGCTTTTTAGTACTTATATTTTTGTGGTTGAATTCTAAATTAATTGAAAAATATTTTGATGATGTGGTCTATATAATATCAATTCTTTGAATTTCGTTGAGACTTGTTTTATGCCTCAGAATGTGATTAAATTTCATAAATATTCTATGGGCAGGGTCTGCTTCATGGGTGTGTGACCTGTATACTTGTACAGGGCTCATGTTCAGAAGGGTTCCATGCATGTGTTATTGATTTGCTATCACAACTGTTACTATTACATTTTTAATAATTTTTGAGCACAGGATCCTAGGTTTTTATTTTGCATTATTCTTTTCAAATTATGAAACCATTCCTATCAATGGGTACTTACACAACAATGTGTGTCCTAAAGTTGTCATCCACTGTGTCTTATACATATCTGTTAGGTCAAGCTTAATAACGTGCTGTTAAAATTTGCTAAGCTCATGTTGCTTTCTGTCTGCTTGGACAATCAATTACTAAGAGTTTATTTTAAGTCTTCTATTGAGATGGTTTATTTATGTGTTGCCCCTTCCTTCTAGTTATAAGAATGTATACATTATATATTTCTGACATTCTTTTATTAAGTACACAGAAGTTTACAATTGACAAATATTCCAATAAATTGAACATATGCCAGCAAAAACACCTCTCAAAAACAAACTTGGAATTAAGCTTTCTTTGGACAACCAATGAGAAAATTTGTCTTCAGCAGACCATCACTAAACTAAATTCTAAGGATGTCTTTGTGGTCGAAAGAAACTAGTATAAAAGGCCTGGGATAAAATACAAGAAAGAATGGAAAACAAATGAATTGGTAAATATTCAGGTAAATCTACATACCTACATACAAGCAGACTTGTGGAGCTCTCAAAAAGAAGCGAACTTAAAATACCCAGCAACGGCCGAGCGCAGTGGCTCAAGCCTGTAATCCCAGCACTTTGGGAGGCCGAGACGGGAGGATCACGAGGTCAGGAGACCGAGACCATCCTGACTAACACAGTGAAACCCCATCTCTACTAAAAAAAAATACAAAAAACTAGCCGGGCGAGGTGGTAGTCCCAGCTACTTGGGAGGCTGAGGCAGGAGAAGGGCGTAAACCCGGGAGGCGGAGCTTGCAGTGAGCTGAGATCCAGCCGCTGCACTCCAGCCTGGGTGACAGAGCGAGACTCCGTCTCAACAACAACAAAAAAAATACCCAGCAACAATAGCATATGAGCTAGAAGGTGCATAAATGTAAAAGTTCTAAAATCCTTGTTTTTTGAGTAGGAATATAAAGGTAAATGTTGATACATTGATTTTTTGAAACATTGATTGTTATTCTTCATCATTTCCAGAAAGATTTTTGCCATTGTCATTTCAAATGTTGTCTCTGACCCTTTGCTCTCTCTTCTGCTTGTGACAATCCAATTAGACATCTATGAGAGCTTACACCTGTATCCTCCACGCCTTTTGACTTCTTTTTCCAAATTTCTACCTCTTTATCTCTCCTATAAGAATTCCAGATAAAGTTCTTCGGTTCTATTTTCTAGTTTTCTAATTGTATTTTCAACTGTGTCTAATTTGTTATAAAATTTATCCACTGAAATTTTGTAGTTAAATAATTATGTTTTTACTTCTCAGAGTATTGTTTGATTTGTTTGTAAATATGCTTAGCCTTTAACCATATTTTAAATTTCTTTGCCTCATGCATGTCAGTTTTACTTCTCAGTTACTGATAAGCAACTTATAATATGTACTCTCTTTCCTCTTTAAATGTCCAGCTATGCTAAAGCGTACAGACATACAAACTGGTTAATCGAAATCTGAAGACAGACTTATTAGCAAAATAGTATACAGTGGGAAGTTGAAAACATTTCCAACATTCTGTGAGGACACTACTGTTTGTAACCCATTTCTGGAAAGGAGTTCTGTTTTCTAAAAATAAAAGTTTGTAATTTTCCATAGAGTAAACAAAATGCTAAGGGGAAGCATTTATATTTTCTAAATCAAAGTATAATTTTAAATACAAACAAAGAGAATCGCAATAAGCCCAATAAGCTAAAACTAAAAAAAGACAAACACTTGATTACTTTGACAACAAATTATATTTTAAATGTTTCATATTTACATTTATATTTCCGTACAATCAGAAACAGTAGAAAAAATTTGGGGAACACAAAAAACATCTTAAAGTTAAAAATATAAAGCCTTGTATTAAAAAGTGCAATCATTTAAATAATATTATAAGAATCTATTTGTACATAATAAATAAGTTCAACCAGGAAGAAATTACTAATATTGACTGTGGAGTTTTGGCTGTTTTAATAGTTCTAACTCATTATTCCGTAATTCAGCACAGCACTGCATAACATAGTTGGCAATGACAAGACCGGGAGTATCAAACTAGTATTGATAGTTCAATTAAAATTTCAGATAAATAATAATGTACTTATACTAAAAAATTATTTGTTGTTTATCTGAAATGAAAATTTAACTGGATGTCCAATTGTTTGTTTAATCTGAAAACTCTGATCAAAATTTATCTAATAAAATGTCATTTAATATCTAAAATAAAATAAATTTACTATAACATCTTTATAACTATTCAATCAATGATTCTTCATCTTCTATTTTTCCAAATTCTTGCACAAATATTTGATGCTTAAATAAATACATAAATAATAAATAGGTAAATAAGTTACACTTGAAAATAATTTATATTACAATGAAAAAACTTAAAGTGCTTCCACATGTCCTCACAACATCCCTGTGAGGTAAGATGGTGGCTAATACTTTTTCCACTTAGAAATAAAGGAGAAACTAAGGCACAGTGGAACAAGGATTTATGGATCCTGGCTAGCAGACTAGGGTTGCCAGATTTAACAGAAAAAAATCCAGGATTTCCAGCTAAATTTGACTTTATGGCAAAATTTATTGTCCCATCATCTGCATGTGATGCTTCAAATATCACATTCTAGCAAACCCATTCAATTCCTGAAATTAAAGGTCAGATATTCTGTTGGCCCTTGACCTCAATTTTGCTATTTGTATATTCTCCCGTGCAATATCTAGGAAAATTCTTATATTTAAAAATTATTTGTTGTTTGCTGTAGATTCAAATAAATATTATTTTACATATAAGTATGTTCCAGATATTGCATGGTACAATGTAAACCTATTCATTGTTTACTGAAATTCAAATTTAACCAGGCATCTTGTATTTTATCTGGCAACCCTACAACAGACCCACACAATACATGAAGTGTTGAAGTAGATTTGCTTGAAGTTTCTTTGGCATCTTCACTGAGGAATTCTTGGATACCATGGAGAATATATTGTTTTTTTATGGATTTTGATTCTCAGCCCTAAAATAAAATTAAAAATTTAAAGATGGACTATGTTTAATAAGAAGGAAAGTAGGGTTCTTGAAAACTCAATATAGTCTTTGACATTCATGTGTTAGAAATGCTCTATATTCTCAACTATAAATAGGGAGATCAGAGAATTTATCCTCTAAAATAGGACACTACTGGGAGTGACAAGGAACTTTACTAAGAGTATAGGACACAAGTTTAAACCCAGAATTTCCTGGGCAAACTATATATGGTCTTTCCGGTCATGAGCACAAGAAACTCACGATTGATGTTATTTTATTTTAACCAAAAAGGCAGATACCTAATGAAGATTTTTAGCAGCAGAAAGAAATTTATAGGCTGACTTTGGACTATATGTCTCAGGATAAATGAAGAATTTAAATTAAAAAATATATAACTTACCTCTTCACAAACTTCTCCACAACCCTCTGCACCCATGGTTCCTTGGGGTCCAGACAGAGCTCTCTTCCATCGGAAAGTTTTACACTGAAATAAGAGAGAAATGGTTCAGATTAATATTTAATTTTTCCATTCAAATCATGATTCCTTAAGTCAGGCATAAAGTCTAAGTCCAAAATAACATTTATAGTAGTTGTAGAAGCTACCATATTTAAATGCCGTGTAGACAAATATTTTTATTTTGTTTTGTTTCACTTACTACTGTAATCCTAACACCTAGAACTTTCCTAAGTATTTCCACATTCCTTAATTATAAGTTTGCTAAAACAAAATATCTAATCTTTTTTAAAGTACTTACATAATTTCTGTATTGGCACAGTGTGGTCCACTCTCAATCACTCTCAGTTCTTTGATAAATTTGGGGTGGAAAGGTTTGGAGTACGTCTTTATGCACTCACATCTAAGTTCTTTAGCACTCCTTGGCAAAACTGCACCTGTTGGGGGAAAAAGTGATTAAGGATTGATTTTATCAACAGGCACAGCTCTGCCAGCTACTTCCTTTCTAATTCCAATATGATTATTTGGAGACTGTAGAAAGCATCATATTTCTAGTAAACTCATTCCTGACATTGAAAGCCAGATATTCTCCTACCCCTTGACCTCAATTAGTTCTTTGTTTTTAAAAACAGTCATAACTGACAACATTGAACGACTTTCTGTATAAAGAGTTAGAGTTCTTTTTGTACAATATCAACATCTTCATGGTATTTTTGTCTGGTCAATATTGCATAATCTTCTGTGATACCACAGTGTTATTTCTAGTAGGCAAGCTAAGACTCTCCAACATAGAAATTGCCTTCAGAAAGAATTAACAGAAATACATAAATAAGTTGTATGGACCTGGTCTATAATCAGGGTATCTTTAAACCAGACAGGAGTTAATGACAAGTTTGAGGCTTGTCAATGAAATACTACATGGAGTAGAATTGTCTGAGTTACCTTGCTGAACTCAATATTAATACATAATATAAGTATCCATGGTTCTCAATAGGATATACTGTAAATTATTTATTTATGTTAAATATATGCATGCTACATGGTATAAATTATAAAAGCAGAATGTTTATATTGATCAAACTTTATACTTTCCTAAGAGTTATATAGATATAGTTTTTTTAAATCTTCAATTTAACATTAATTGACTGCTAAGATTATATTCTGTTTCTGAATAAAAAGGATACTTGTTATCAAAGCATCAAGACTAGCTTTGCTATCTGAGGATCACATTTAGACATAGGAAAACTCTGTAGGTCAGAAAGATGTGCTTACCTTCACACAGAGCTGCAGAAAGCAGGAAGGCTGCCAAGAGAGCCACCGCCAGCTTGGAAGTCATGTTTACACAGAGCGAGATGGTTCCTTCCGGTGGTTTGTTCCTGGCTCTTGTCCTAGAAGCTTGTGTGCTCTGCTGTCTCTGAAAGTTTGTGCCTTATGGAGTGCTCTGGTGGCTTTTTATATCATCTCCCCACTAGAGAACTTATGCATCCTCATCTTTTCATTATGTCAGAGGAAATTCCACAATTTGCAACTGATGGCCCATCCCCTCAGGGCAAACCTGAGTCATCACACTTCCTATTTGTTCCTTATCAAGTACTCAGTATGATGAAAGTTTTCTTTGGTCTTTAAAATAATTTAATTTTAACATACATCTTTTTAAATACTGAAGCTCCACAATTTGATGAATTATCAATTGTATCCTTTTTCATTTCTAGATAACTTTATCATAGTACCATGTGACAGATATAATACTAGAGTGGCAGGTGTTAGAACAAGATCATGGATGGTTTTCTTTTAATGGCATAATTTTTTTTATTCAGTAAATTACAGATGCTATCATGACGGTGAAGATAAGCCAGCCAATCATTTTATGGGGGAGATAATTTATAATAAATCATTTTCTAAGCATGTTAGAGAGTTGCTAGGAACTGTTACTGTTCTTAGGTGGCATATTACAACTTTTCAAAAGATTTAGTTTTCTACTGTATGTTAACAGAGTGATGGGGCACACCTGCTTCACATAGAAATCAGTTCTACAAACATTTATGGAGTAACTTTCTGAGTAATGTGGGGGATCTAGAAATAGATAAGACTAAGTACTTGTTCTTAAAGAGTTTGGTCTATCAGAAGAAAAAAGCAATATAAGGACTGACTATATAGCAGAATAGACAAGTATGTTTATGGTCTGGGAAGCAGTGCACTGGAGCTGTTTGGTTGGGGTGGGAAAGAGGTGTATCTAATGGAAAGGTGTATGCTTAGTGGAAAGAGCATCTGGGTTCAAACTCTGGTTCAGCCACCCTTGCTTCATGCTCTTTATCCAAGGACACCAAGACTGACCTCTGAGGACCCATGATCACTAGCGAAACGGATGGAGTGAGAAATTTCAATGAGTCATTAAAAGGTGGCTTTATGTCCTAGTGTCCTTTCAAGAAAGGTCTTGGATTCTGTCGATAAAGAGCACCAAGGAAGGGTCCTTATGATAATAAAAGTCTGTTCCCTTCTGGGCAAGTACGCGATTTATAAATAATTCACCTTGATGTAACGGTTCTTTATTTTCAGAAAGTACGACAGAGCAGTGAATATGCCCACACTGTGAACACACTGTGGAGGGGAAATGCCATTTTCAAATGCCTTCCACAAAGGTTTGTCTGTTTCTGCACAATCATGTTTCTTTTTGTTATCTTTCTCCAACCAACCTAAGGCTTGATGATAAAGTAGTGCCTGGGTTACATTACATTCTATAGCAAAGTAAATGTTTATTCTATATAATGTAGCTCCTATAGTTTTTAACTCTAGTATTTCAGAAACTTCATTATTCATTTAATATGTGTTGTGTATCTGCTAATGTCACTTATTGTAGGAGATTCACTTATTGTGAATGCTATGTAAATAGATATAGTACCTGACTCAAGGGAGTCTGTTGTCTAGTGCAGAATATGGGCAATTAGTTACACAAGTAAGTAATATATAGTGATGAGTGTTACAATACAGGTAATTACAGGAAGTTCTAGAATCAAACAAACATGACCTTTGAGGTAGTTTTGATGAATGAAGGTTTTCTGAAGAAACAACTTCAAAAGTGTTACCTATATTGTTAATGAGGAGAAGAAAGACCAATGGGACTTCTTTGCTAGTACAGGACAAGAAGTACAGGACAATGAAATGTAGGCGAACATGGCCCATTTGGGTTCCTCAAACTATTTAGCATACGGAACAGAGTGTTTGAAGTGACAAGAAGAGAAAGCTTGGGCCGGATATGTGAAAAAGACCTATATCTTAAAGAAAACTCCAAGTTTCTTTGCTTCAGTGATGTTGGCATGTTGAGCAAAGACACATTCTCATATGGACATAACCTGGCGTGACTGATTCAGTTCACTATCATTAAGACTCACTCATACAGCATCACTAAGACATTCAGAGTTCTAAGGATGTGCAAAGACTTCTTTCCTTTTCCCTAAAGGTTGCCTTTGTATTTGTGGTGAGCCTTACTTACATAGGCACCTCCTTTTCCTCCTTATTTTCATGTCACTATATCTCCCTCTCATTCTCTTCACATGGGCCCAACTTTATCCTGGTATCATCCTTAAAGGTTGAGCTAATGAGTTCTACTTAACCTTGATGCTTACATTTTTTTAAAAGAATGAAGCCTTTCCAAGGCAAAAAGACCTCTTTTGCAAATGTTGTTTATCTCTCACAATGTAACCTTCGGTGCATTATGTCCTAGGACCCTCTCCACCAGAAGTGGGAATGGACAAAGACGAAGTGATTACAGGAGCATTGATTCTATCTTGTCTCACTTCTGTAAAGATAACCATTTGAGTCCTTGTATAATGAGTAGAAGGACTAAATGGGCTTTGGTGGGAAAAAAAAAAAAAAAAGCAGGCCTAAGTATCCTTTTTAAGGATATTCTGCTTTAAAATAGAGCAAAGTGGGGTACAAAGTTTAACTAAAGTGCCACGCTAGACATAAATACTGTTTATTTACATCCCATTTGGCTCCTGAGTCATAAGAATCATTTGATAAGCAGAGAATAGCCCCTAGAGATCCTCATCAGACGTTGATGAAGTCTATCACCCAAGAAAGGGAAGAGCTCAAGAAAGAACAACAAAGATGGCCTCTACTTTTCCCGTACTAATACATAACTCTTCTTCCATCAAACTCCATGAAACTCAGTGTTTGGCTATGCAAAATCTTCTAAATCCCCTCCCAGGACTTTTTTGTAAGCCTGAACAAAGTTGTATTCGTATAACAAGCAAAATGTGGTGGGAAAAATGTGGTGTGAGCTTTGAAGTGAAATGAACTTGGTTTTAAATCTTGTTCCGTGGTTTATTAATCAGGAGATCTTGGGCAAGCTGATTCTATGCCCATGGTTCAACTCCTGCTGCTAAAATCTGAGATCCCTTCAGAGCTGCCTTCTCAGTCTCAGGAGCAGTCTCAGCTCTCACCTGGGTTTTTTTTTTCCCTTTGAGGAAATTAGTCCCAGCTCAGCAATCCTCTAGGTTAAAAGAATCATAAACAGAATGCTTAGCATATATTAGTGAGTTTGACTTATGATGTTGTTAATGCTAAGAGTCATAAACATACTGTCCACTAAAATTTTAGTCAGTAAAACTCAGAGTTAGTGGAAAGATTTAAAACATGTTCTTAGCTCTGTACTTTATGTGATAACTTGATCTTCTCCAGTACCCCAAGACCATATCAGTTTCATCTCCAAATTCAAATGTCTCCAGTTAACAGTTTGTAACAATACTGGGCAAAGTTGGTTCATGTTGCTAAAAGTGTCCTACCTTAAAAAAAAAAAAAATCTTGCTAATTAGAGAGGCAAACAGCTGAACACATTGGATTTGAGCAACATCAAGTCAGAATAACTTAAATTTAAGGGTATGCATGGGTGTTGGAATAAGACAAACCTGCCTTCAAGCCTCACCCCTCCGCTTATTATTAGCCAAACAATCATAGGCAGTTCTTTAATCTGACTGTGTTTCAGTTACTTCATCTATAAAATGATAATAACACAGTTCCAAAAGATCACCATGAGAATTAAATGAGGAAACATAATGAAAATGCTCTGACTAGCACCTGGCACATTGGAGGTACTCAATAAATGTCTGCATCTTTTTCCTCTAGACTATCACTTCAGTCACCCTTATCTTTTCCTCGAGTTAGAGCACCACATTTCTTTTTAAAAGCTTACCACTCAAAAAGTAAAGCTGTATTAACACAATAGATCTCTTAAAGCTTATGTCTAGATGCTTTATTTTCTTCCACTATATAAGCTTTCTTTTTTAATGCCTAATAATTCCATTCACATTAGCATGTAAAAAAAAGTACTATAACCATTAATATGAATGCCATTTCTAATACTATCCAAATCTGTGGAGTTTGGAGTTTGAAATTTGAAGTTTAGGTTTAGGGGAAGACACCAGTTGTATAAATAGGCATTTATTAGGGACTTAGAAAATCTAAGATCAGCTGATCTTCAATATGAAAAAAAAAATCAAATGCAAATATTTATGTGTAGCCATTTATTTTCTTTGTTAAATTTACTAAAAAAAAATAAAAATAAAAAATAAAGGACTTGCTGTGGTGGCTCATGCCTGTTATCCCAGCAGTTTGGAAGGCCAATTCAGGTGGAGCACTTGAGCCCAGGAGTTCTAGCAGTCTGGGCAACATGATGAAACTCTGTCTCTACAAAAATATGCAAATATTAGCCGGGCATGGTGGTGCATGCCTGTAGTCCCAGCTACTCAGGAGGCTGAGGTGGGAAGATCACTTGAGCCAGGGAGGTTGAGGCTGCAGGGAGCTGTTATCATGCTACAGTACTCCAGCCTGGGCGACAGAGAGCCTGTTGCAAAAAAAAAAAAAGTAAAACAAAATTATATATAGACCTAATTTCTTAATTAGATTTATTCTAAAACATTTAGGCATTATTTTCTCCAATATTTACAAAAAAACAAAAAAGGTATCTTTGACATGACAGTGATCACGTTACGTGTTACTAGGATTTCTTTCCAAAAAGATAGGAAATGAGATCACTTGGCAAAAAGGGAAGTTGCTATGTTAGAAATGACTGAACTGATGCATGCATTTAATTGTGTCTTGTGGTAAACAAGACTCACACCAGGCAATAAGTCAAATGACTACGCGAAAAAAAGAAAGTTTTCATGGTGGTTATGATTCTGCAGTGATATGTAGTGATATTTTTCTTATTTTCTCAAAAGTTTATTTATTATTTTGATTTATTATTTTTATAAATAGATGTAAAAATTTTAAAAGCTCAGTTGAGGTAAATCTCTTAGCAACTTGAAGAAAGTGGCTTAGGTAAAAAAAAAAAAAAAACAGTTATTATGCTGCAATTTCTATATTTTGTTTCTCACAACTCTCTTAAAACTTTGATTTTTAAAGTTTTTGTTTCATAACATGAGCTTCACCTTAACTTCATCTTTCTCCTCACTTTGGCCTTAGGGGTGACTGAAGTATTTAAGACAAAGTTTAACCCACATACACATTCCACATTGATGGATTCCATTGAAATGACGAGCTCTCCACCCATTTGTGTAACTGTTTATTGCTATTTGTCTCATCCACTTGACTGGAAATTCCACAAAATCAGAGACTATAGCTGCTTTATGTAAACTGTGTTCCAGCTTCCAGATTAGTGCCTGAATGTAACAAGTGTTCTACAAACATTTCTTGAACAAAAGCAGAAATTTCCCAGTTGTTGCAACCTATCCAAACAAGAACAAAGTCAACGAAAGAAAACAAAAACGCTTATCTTTGTTTTTGTTCTCCCTTGGGGACAATTATTTTCTTTCCATGAACAGGGAAGAACTTAGCATGGAAAATACAGTTTTAGTTAGTGCTCTAATTTAGCAGTGGTGAATAGATAAAGCGGTAAACAGTGCAGCCAAATAGTAGTTTCATTCTACTGGTGAATTAACCATCTGATCTCTTCCAGGCTTCTTGAAGGCAAGGGTAAGAAATAACAGGTTAGGATATAGTAGCATAAAGGATGGTGAGCAGCATGCAGGAAGTCCTGGCAACTGAAGTCCACCACTGGGGAGGGGCTCTGCTGCTTCCTCTTTCCCATCACCTGCATTTTACAGAACTATGGAGAGTCCAGGGGACCACACACTGTTTCTGGAGGCCAGGGAGTGAATATAAATGGTGTTCTATAAGTTTTGTCTAATTAACCTTGACTGTGCTAAGACTAAACAATTTAACTTCCATTTTAAGTATTATCTCAGTGGTTCTTAACCTTTCTTATTTTAACCATTTAAGTCTTTGAAAATATAAGGAAAGTTTTATACCTTCTGCTCAGCCCCAAGGATGAATGCTGTGCATAAAGTTTCAGGGAGTTTACTGAACTCCCTTACAAACCCCTAAGGGCTAAAATCGGTAAAGGGTAAGTTGGAGTTATTACATTTGACAATAATGAGCTAATCCTATGTATACTATCTTTAAGTCACGTCAATTGAAAGAGAAATGGCATTTCCTGACTGGTCCTTGCTCTTTCTGGATATGTCCAGGACAGAATTCAGAAGACGTTTTTTGAAGTTGTCAAAGGAGAAAAGTGGAGATGGATAAGGAGAAGAATGAGGAGGAGGAGAACACTCATGGTATACAAAGTCAAGATATGAGTGACCTTTAATATTCTTGTCATCTATAGAAGTAATACCCAAATCCATCTAGAAAAAGATCAAAACTGAGTAGTACTTTCAACTGAGGCAGTCTCCTTCACAAATCTACTGGAAAGCACTGTCAATGGCAAAAGGAAGCTGAAGAAAAGGGTTACATTTTAATTCTTCAATAAGTTTATTCATTTCCCCCAAATAGACATATAATTCAAGAAAAGCTACATAATTATTTCACATAAAAAGAAAACAAACTTAAAAAATAATTCAGATTGTGTATGAGTTTTGAGATATGGGCCAATCTCTCAGCATTCCTTAAATTTACAGCAAAATAAGGACATAAAATTTCTTTACCTCTTTCAGTATAATCTGGTGCCCCCAAATTATCTGATTTCCAGATTTGAGCCCTTTTCATTTTTAGGTGGCTTATTCTCTCATCTAGCTCATTTAGGATGTATTTTGACTGCATCACCTTACTTGTCTAGATTAAATCCCTCCATGAGGTCCCCAAACCAGGAAGGAAGAAATCACCACTCACAGATGTTATTGGAGTTTTGAAACAAAGGAAAAACTGTCTGCTCCAAACTTACTGGATGAACTTTTTATGAACTTCCTTTCCCCCAAGAGTGGGAGGTGGACCTGGAAAACACGACTGGCACCATCTCCTACAAAGCTGGATATAAAAGCAAAATGGGAAGGGTGGGTGGGGCAGGGAGGCAAGAAATAACACATCCAGCCAGAAAGGACCATTAAAGCACATCATTAAGAGACTCAAAGATAAATGAAGCAGGTGCTAGAAAGCCAAGGTTAATGAGAAAAATTTAAAATTGCACATTTCTTTTCTAGGTTTGACTTGCTTGGACTTTAGCAATGGGTATACAAAGTTCTCACTCAAGAATAATTGTACTTACAGAATCTTATTACTGAGCACTTCATGTTTTATTTTTGTAATATTCACAACAACCCTATATTTTGGTATTAAATATTCCCATTTAAAAGATGAGAAAACAAACTTGGGGTAAGTATTTAATAACTTGCAGAAGGTCATCCAGCAAGTAGGAAACAGAGTTAGGATTAGAACCTAAGCAAAGAGTCCAGAATTCTGTGCTGTCTCAGAGGGTTTCTCTCATGTGTCTGTAAGTCTTACAGATTTTCCTTTGAGCACATTTATCTTCTTTCTCCCCTCATCTCCTGCCAGAGTAGATTTAGAAGGCTGGAGAAGAGAATCTTGATTCAGTGAGGGGAGAGGGACATCATAACCCAGTAGAAGGACCAGTCCTTCCTATCAAGTCCTCAGGTTTTTCATTTGTAAAATGATGGGGTTTGCCTATACAGCTCCTCTGACTGTTTTATTATCCTGTAAGCTAAGGTATGTGAAATGGAGAACTTCCTCTGGGAAACTTGCCTACTTGAGCAGAAGAGGACACTTACCCAACCGTCAGATTTAGCAAAACTGTAAGAGAATATGTACTTGTCCTTCAACGTGGTTAACTAAACATTGCCATTTGCAAAGTTCTCATCCACCAAGAGGAGAAGGGCATGGGTTCAATGAAGTAAGGAGCTGGAATTGGAGGCCATGGGGATGGTGTGTATTACCATCAGACTCCTATTCCCTGCCCCCAAGAACAGAAGGAAACGCTTCCTGCGCTCTTCTCTTGCCGACACCGTTTCCTCTTGCTTGATTTCCTCATGACCCTCAGACAAGTTGCAACTGTTTGACCCATTGTTGTGAAACAAGTAATGTGGCTGGAGTTGGAAAAATAACGAAGAAAAAAAGTAAGAAAGAAGGAAATAAACCCAGCTGATTTGCTCTGAAGCAAAAACATCAAACTTAATGAATATTGCTTGAAAGTATATGTAGAGAGGCTTAACTTTCCCGTCACTCATCCATTTAAAAGATATTTACAGAACACTTTTTATATCCCAAACACTTTTCTAGGTGCTTGGAAAAGGTTAATGAATATCACAAATAGAAATGCCTACCCTTAGGAAGTGCCTTAGGTGAATAAATACTATGGAAAAATAAACACAAAGCAGATGGAGGGATAAGGGGAGTCAGGTGTGTGAGGAGTTAGCAGACTGCAGCATTGGACAGTCAGAGGAAGCCTCCTTGAGAGATTGATGCCAAGCTACAAATAGAAAAAATAGGAGTCGGCTCTGACTATGTGGGCGAGCATTCCAGGCAAAGGGACAGTGAGAGTTAACAGTCAGTTGGGAGCATGCCTGGTGTGTGTGAAGAACAGTAAGGAGGCCAGTGTAGCTGGAGCAGGGAGAGCTGGTGAATGGGAAAGGAGGACAGATAGCAAGTGGCCACACCAGATAGGACTTGTGGGTCATAGGAAGGATTCCAGCTTTCACTCTGTGGGGAGAACCATTGCAGTGTCTTTGGAAAATCAGTGACATCTCTGACAGCTAGGGTAAAAAGGAGTATGGCAGGAGGAGGAGAAGCAAAGCAGGATGACCTGTTAGAGGGCACGATGGAAATCCAGAAGAGAGATGATAATTGTTTACATTAGACAAGCGTGGTGACTAGTGGTCAGATTCTGGATAATTTAAGGTAGAGACTGCACAAAACTCTGAAGGACTGGGTATAAGACATGAGAAAAAGACAAAAGTCACAGATGATGAAGACTTCAGGTGTGAGCAATCGGAAGGATGGAGCAACTAAACTAAAGTTGCAGAATTATTTGAATGTGGAGCAACTCTTGCTTGATAGAGCTCTTCTGACCACATCCTGAGTGGAGATCCTCAATTAGGCCCATAGTTGTGTGACCTAGTGGCTATGGCTGGCGGTGGAAAAAATAAGGAGGCACGGAAGCAGGTAATATTTCCGGTCTTCCAGTTCCTGTACTGGGTTCTTTGTAAAAGTTAATTCATTTAATTCTTATCACAAATTTATGTGTTTGGTGCTATTACCTCCATTTTTATGGTTAAGAAAACAGGCTTGGAGAGGTAAAATTGTACACACATAGCAAGCAAGCAACTGGGCCCAAACCTGAATTTAAATCAGCACCCAGGTCTCTGGCCCCAAAACCGGAGCCCTCTTCCCTCTGCAGAATGAAGGCCAGTCTGGGTAGAGCTCTGGCAGCCCACTTAGTATTCACGTCCCAGTGGCCCAAGTCTTGAAAACTAATTTAACAAAACTCTTTTAAGCTTAGTAAACAAGGTTGCAAGAGCATCAGGAAAAGTTTCTCATGGGTCTGAATTTTGTGCTTAAAAGAGTGAAACATGCCCAGTGACCTCATCTCTATTAAATCTACTCAATGAAATCTGTGGTTTGTAAACAGTTTATCAAATGGGTGTGGTGGGAGGAGAATATTTGTCCAGGGCTTTACATTCACAAAAACCCTTAAAGCTGATCTTCGGTGTTATTAACAAATAAGGTCAAGCTGTCGGTCACAGAGATATATTGATAAGACTGAAAACAGAAGACACATAATACTTAACTTTTATATCTTATCCTGTCCTGATCATAGAATCTTAATATACTATGAAGTGCTTATACTTTTAATACCATAAATACATTGCAATATATTTGTGCAATCTAAACATGTTAATCTATTAAATATAGACAATTAATGTATTTGTAAAAGTTTAACTTTGTTGTGACATTTCTTCTCTGCTTTCTAATACTGATATTATTTAAAAAGAAGAATAAGAAAAGAAAGGAGATGACTCAGGTCCCCCTTGACCTTCACAAGGGCTCTGTAGTAGAAGCTTACAACACAGCAAGCTACCATCTACCTTAATAAATATACCACGGTGAGGGAAAAAGAAATTCAGGAAAAATGACACATTTTTCTCTTTTCTGTGGTAAGTAAGTGTTCCAAGTACAGGTCTGAAGCTCTGCACAAATTCCACCTTGGATGTTTTTGGAATCTTGGAGCTTGGTAAGGTAATGTGTAGTAAGCCTTTAATCATATCTAGTTGACAATATAGAAAGATTTCTAAATGGAAAATGCTCAAATCAGACATCCTTCTGATAGTCAGTGTATCCTAATATAAGCCCCACCTTGTGGTCAGAAGGCAGCACTGTCACACTCCCATCCACAGAACTGCTGAGAGGTAAGGCTAGGAGAGTTTCAGGAAATGCAGCCAGGATCTTAGGCAAGCACGTTGTCCTCTATTCCTCAGCTTTTCTCATTCCTCTGGAATGGTACCAGTTCACTTGCTCATTTCCTCTGTATATGTGTATGTGTATGTGTGTGTTGTTGGATTTA
This sequence comes from Macaca mulatta, assembly GCF_049350105.2. NCBI lineage: Eukaryota > Metazoa > Chordata > Mammalia > Primates > Cercopithecidae > Macaca > Macaca mulatta. The sequence goes on from NC_133410.1 coordinate 60,164,058, forward strand.
AACGTTGGAGCTTGTCATTTTCGGCATCCTCCTCCTCCCAGTTTCATCTTCATTGGAACTTAGGAATCCCAGCAAGGCCCAGTAGCTCACACCTATAATCCCAGCACTTTGGGAGTCCGAGATGGGTGGATCACCTGAGGTCAGAAGATTGAGACCAGCCTGGGCAACTTGGCAAAATCCCATCTCTACTAAAAATACAAAAATTATCTGAGCATGGTGGCAGGCACCTGTAATCACAGCTACTCAGGAGGCTGAGGCAGGAGAATCACTTGAACCCAGAAGCCAGAGGCTGCAGTGAGCAAGATTGCACCACTGCACTCTAGCCTGGATGTCAGAGTAAGACTCCATCTCAAAAAAAAAGAAGACAAAAAAAGAAAGAAAGAAATTAGGCCTCCCAGGTTAAAACAAACCTGTTTCTTCTTCCATTTTCAGTGTTAGGATTAAGAGGACTTGATCTGAATCCCAGTTTGTGAACACCATGAGAACTGAGGTGCAGCCTTGGCAACACTGGCTGGTCAGAGGCACTTGTGGCTGTGGACTGTGTGTGTGTGTGTGTATGTGTGTGTGTGTGTGTGTGTGTGTGTTGGAGAGGAAGGCAGTCTATCCATCTGTTTAGGGTGAGGAAAGGTCAAAGAAGGATGTTAGAAGGGACAGAAGGAGAATAATTTTTTAAAAGGTGGAGAGAGGAAAAAAGGAGAGAGAAAGGAAACCTATGTCAAGGCTCCTTGAGCCACTTTAGGGAGGGTATTAGGACCCTGCTTTCTTTCCCTTTAAGTGAAAGCAGGCATTTCTTTAATGTGGGGCCTAACAAAATAGTAACATCAAAATATCTCTGGAATATGTAGCAATGTGGTATACAAAGTATAGACTTTCTTTTTTAATTGTAGTGAAATATGTGCAACATAAAATTTATAATCTGATTCATTTTTGAATGTGTAGTTCAGTAATATTAAGTATTCACATTGTTGTGAAACTGTCATCATCATCTGCCTCCAGAACTCTTAGTACCGAATAAAAGTCTGTGTTCAAACTGAGGCTCTGACACTTACAGTTACTTAATGTCTGAGGTCCCAGTTTCTCTCATGTGTAAATGCTGGCTTTAACGAAAACATAAATAGAAATAGTTGTCGTGAGCATTAATAACAAAATTTGTGAAATGCTTAGTATAGTGATAAATGATAGTAGCCTTTATTTTATTATGATGATTTCCTGGGACTCTTTATTATGATGATTTCCTGGAATTCTAGCTGCTTGTTTCCTCTTCATGAATAACACGATCCTAAACCTTCCCATAATCACCTAGTGAAGCTACTTCCCTCCCCACTAGATCAAACATACCCTATTACCCCATAGGTTTCTTACATTATTTTTGTGTATTGTTTTTTAGAACTGTGTATCATTTCCTATGGCAGGGAAATGGGACAAGAAAGAAAAAATAAGTAGCTACCAAGGTAACCAAAGAGTACATCTTTATTACAATTGTGTTCCAACCTATGCAAATTATCAACTCATTTCCACAGCTAGAACACTGAACACTCAGAGTCAGTGAGGCCCAGACTGGAGCAGGGCAGGGTCAGGGAAGCCAGTCACCGGCACGGCTTTCGCACGACAGCCTCCAAGAAGTCAGACTCACAAGACCTTCTTGCTTGCGTACACATCCCCTTCTTGTGAAAGGAGCGGCTAGACCGGTGGGCAGTCCCTCCCTACCGACTGCCTCATCTCAGGCTCCTCGCATGTCCAGTGCCCCTCCTGCTACCCACCAAATACTTTAGCTCCCTGTCACAGCCTGTCAGGCTGGATTTGCAGGAAATTTTTAAGACAGGTTAACTTTAAAAGGCTCCTGCAGGAATTGTAATTTCTGTTCATGGAACCATTCTGACTTCCCATACATTATCCCATTCAGCTCTCAAATATGACCCTCCCTCCCTCCCTTCCTTCCTTCCTTCCTTCCTTCCTTCCTTTCTCCCTCCCTCCTTCCCTCCCTCCCTCCCTCCTTCACACTTGCAGTTCTTTATTATAATATAGTTCTCTTTTAGTGTAGTAAATTTGGAAAATAAAATATAAAGAAGGAAATAAAAATTGGCTGTAATCTCACTACCCAGAGATAAAGATTTTAATGTACATCTTTCAGTATTACATGTGTATTCATGTACATACATTTTTACATTGGTATTATATGGTGCATACAATTTTGGGTTCTCTGCCTATCTCGCTTTCCAATCTCATCAGCATTTGCTGCCAGTCAGTATTCTATCTCATGAGTTTTGGCTTCTGTGATGTATTATAACATGAGGTCCTACCAACTCCCTTTTCTCAACTGTTCTGTTTGGGGCCCTTCCCCTTCCTAGACCCCTGCGCTAGGTGAGTCCTGCTTTCCCTGGCCCGAGATCATCATAGAAATCTCCTAACTGCTTCCTCCCCTGCACTTTTCCTCACTTCTGCCAAGTGAGCTTTCTAAAATCTGAAATTTTTATAGCTTTTCTACAAATCTGAGTGTGTCTTTCCCACGCTTTAGCCTTCAGCGTTTACCCCAGTGCCATAGTCTTCAGAATACAGTTTATACTCCCGGTCCTGATAAAAGTCTCTCTCCACTTGGCCCCTTCTGGCCTCTCCAGACTCCTCTCTGGGTCTATCTTCCTCCCTCTCACCCTCAGCTTTAGCTTTTCCATTCTTCTTCCCTCTTCTGGCTTTTTTTTTTTTCTCTCAAGAAACTTACTAATCCTTTAAAAGGTCTAGGCACCATCACCTTCTCAACCTTGTCCTCAACCTACTCCCGTGTTATTTAAGACCTTCAGAAAAACTCTGTCCTCATGCCGGGAGGCTTCCTTCTAGCCCCGTGGGTTCTCAGACTTTACAGTATGTCAGAATCCCCTGGAAGCATTGCTGAAACACAGCTCACTGGACTCCACTCCCACCATGTCTGTTTCAGAAGGGAAAAGGAGGCCCCCAAAATTGTCTTTTCTAACTAGTCCACAAGTGATGATGATGATGCTTGTCCAGGCACCAGAACTTAAGAATCACTGCTTTAGTCCAAAGTGCTGTATCATAAGTGATTTCTTGTGTCTGTCTTCTGGACAGTGACCTCTGTGTAACAGGGTCTGAATTGGATCCTAAAATCCTCGTGAGTATAGTAAAAAAATCTCCTGAATAGAGGAACTCTTCCGGAAGTCCTCTGGCTCAACAAGCAAGTGGTAACTGTGACCAAGGACACCCAACTTCCTTCTCCAGGCTCCATTCAGATCTCAGATTCCTGAGAGGTGACTCAGTATAAAATCCTGTGCAATGCCTTTGGCTGACATGCCTCAGGAGTCATGGGTATGAGCCCCTTGACCACGTGTGGAATTTCCCAAAGATTTTTTAAAATCTCCCTTCGAATCCCCTTTCCTCACTGAATTTTCCCTCACAGATGCCTCAAGAATAAGAATAATAAGGCATTGTTTGTCTATAGATAAGTCACCTTTGCAGAAACTTCTCTCCTTAACTTTGTCATTAGGAACCATGAAATGACACAGAGGAATCTGTGTAAGGTTACCTTAGAATTTTGGTAAACATTTTCTTCACATAAAAATTATTTGTTTTTCTGGAAGAGAGTAGGAAGGAAAAAAGGTGGAATTTTGTGTCAACGCAAATATGGTACCATGGGAAGAAAAGTTCCTTTGAATATGACCTAATGGAAACTCTTTCTGGGAAGAATTCTGTTCTATCCACTACCCTGTTAACCACATCTGCTTTCACACACATGACATGTCCAATCTAAACCTAAATCTACTAAATTCAGGAAAACGATTGTTCATTCAACTTCCCAGAATCACATGAAGTCAGGGAGCAACGTGCAGTTTCCCTAAAGTGCTCTTGTTTCGTTTTACATGTTAAACTTCTAGGTATTAAGATAGTCTTTTAAAATATGCCAATAATTTGTATGTTAGTAATTTCATTTGCAAGTGCTAACAATCTATAGTAACAGAAAATAAAAGAACTCATGGTGGCTCCATATTTTTTAGGAACCCTGTGAAGTAAATTTTATATTTTAAGGCAAGCTTGGACTGGCTAGGCTTAGAAGTTACCTTTCCTTCCTGGTAGTGAAAAAAATGAAGGCAGGCCATAGGAGCATAGCTCCCTAAGTACATGTTTTTCTCTAATTTCATTGGAATTATTACCTAGCCTTTATGAGGCCATCCAATTCTGATTGTTTTCTTCTTTTATTAACACCGTGATCAACGGGGCACAATGATGGTACATGGACACATGTGCAGGGAGCTGAACTCAAAAGTGAACATTCAGTGATGTACCCCATGGATGATCAACAATTAATGGATGGCTTATAAATATTTAATAAACAACAACAACAAAATAAACAGCCATAAGCAAGACACATTTCAGCTAATTCTTACCTATAAACAATATTAGGTGTGGGATAAAACAAGACCTTTTACCCCATCCCTCCTAAAATATAAGGAGGATAAGATTTACCTTGAACAAGTCCAGTGACATTTTCTTGAGTTCTAACTTCTTACTAATGTTGCATATTCTACTAAGAATATGCAATAATTTAATAACCAATCACTTAAAACTCAGGAGTTCTAACCTGCCATTCTAGTAAAAAGTGGACGATTCTATGTTTCAGCCAAAAGAAACATTCTCAGCATTATTCAACTCTGTGCTGGACTTCAGAAAACCTAAAAAGTTGTACCATACAGATAGACACAAATGAAAATGTTTTCTAGTAACAGTTGGCCAAAATTACAGAATGACAAAAAACTGAATTATTTCTAGAGAACCATTTCTTTGAAGATTTTGTGAATTGATCTTATAATATTAATTCACCAAAATACACCAATGATAGAAAATATCATGAATTTACCTACAACATAATCACAGTAGTGCTTTCATTCATGTTTTCACAAGGGATTCTGTGATTAATTTGCTTTTTGTTGTATTTCTTTCATTCATCCATTGAATTAATGTTTATTGAATGCCCGTTAAGTGCTAAGCATGGTGTTGGGTACAAATAAATTCTTATTAAAATATGCTAACACTGTCCAGTAACATTTTTTAATTTTAAAGAAATCTAGCTGAGTGTGATGGCACACATCTGTAATCCCAGTTACTTGGGAGGTTGAGCCAGGAAGATCACTTGAGTCCAGGAGTTCTGGGCTGTAGTGCACTATGCCAATTGGGTGTCCACGCTAAGTTTGGCATCAATATGGTGACCCCCTGGGAGCAGGGAAACTACCAGTTTGCCCAAGAAAGGATGAACCAGCCTATGCAATTTATCAGCTCATTTCCACAGCTAGAACACTGAACACTCGGAGTCAGTGAGGCCCAGACTGGAGCAGGGCAGAGTCAGGGAAGCCAGTCACCGGCGCAGCTTTTGCACAACCTCCAAGAAGTCAGACTCACAAGACCTTCTCATGAGTCTAAGCAGGTCAAAACTCTTTTGCTGACCAATAGAGGGATCATGCATTTTAGTAGCCACTGCACTCCAGTCTGAGAACTATAGCAAAACTCCATTTCAAAAAAAAAAAAAAGGTAACTTTTAATATCTATTGAATTTGAAAATATTCATGACATCAATATTACTTTAAACAAAAAAGTTACATTCATAAAGTTAACCATAAAAAAGCCTTGAAGCGCAACATATTAGTTCTGCCCAGAAATTATACAAATTATGTTTCCTTTGTTGCACAAACAAAAGCAATTAGAATACTGTTAGACAAAACTCTAGTTCAAAAGTGGGAAGGAAAACGAAGGGGAGTAGAGAATTCTTCAGTTTAGCTTTATTTATTTCCAGAATGGTTAAAGACTAGTATCTCCTTGTTTATGTTGCTTGAAACAGAAAAAAAAATAATAAGCCTTATTAGTGTTGTTAGTGTTACAGAACCCAAATTCTATGAAACTTTAAAATAGCCTGAAAATAAAGAGGTTTAGATAAATCTTTCTTAAATAAATTTTATTGAGAAGATTCCTGAAATCTTGGATAATCTTGTATATAACAAAATATTGGACTACAAACAGGAAAGCCAGGCCCTTACAGGCACACTTGACAATGCTGAGGTTCCTGTAGGGTTATGATCACCGTGAACCTCCTACAGGGACTTAATTTTTCCCCAATTCTTTTCTCTTTCTGCCAGTTATTGATTCAAATGGTGTTGGAATGTCAACAGATTGTAATTGGTGTATGGAAAAGAAAGCATAGGCCACTCTATCTCTTGCTTCCTTCCAGACCATGAATCATAGCTTCTAATGGAATTATACAGGCAGCGGTGGGTGATGAATGAAGACATTAACACAGGAAACGTTCTAGGTGTTAGGTTGCACACTTCCATACACCTAAACACCAGACTAAGGCACCCTGATTCTCAGGGTTATAAGGCATTATATCTGCTTATATAAGAAGCCACAGGATCAGCATGGCATCTCCCTGGAGCATAAACTTCCATGGTTGTAAAGTAAATTAAAATACTGATTTTGTGCTCCATTAAAATAAACAAGAAAAAAAATAGATGCTTTGAAAGGAATTTCACTCTTATATGGGCCATCAGGCCTCTTTTACATGCTCTCTCCTATACCACTGGAGGCACATTGCTTGCAAGGGAGAGAAGTGATGGTCTATCACCTCCCACTGACTTCTGCTCACTTCCATGCCTCTGTTGTGCTTAGCAATTTATTGTAGTTACATGTGCATTTATTTTGTCTCCTACTAGATTGTATACTCTGTGAGGGCAGAAACTGTGTCATTTCAGTCTTCTGCCTCCTCTATAGCCAGCATATGGCTTAGTGCACTGCAAGGAGTCAGACTCATTAATTCCAGGATAGATGTTGCTCTAGGAATATTGAGGTGGAAAGTTGATTACAAGGAAAATTGTGGAGAATGGGTACAATGTATGTTATTTGGGTGATGGATATCCTAAAAGCCCTGACTTCACCACTACATAATTATGCATGTAACAAAACCACACTTATACCCTGTAAATTTATACAAATTAAAAAATGTGGAGAAATCTGCTATCAAAATTCCCAAACCACTTCAATTGCATGCTTCACTTATAGGGCCTGGAATCCTCATTTTCTCTTCTCCTTTCCCCTTTATCAAAATCTATCTCTTGAATTGTCTTTTACAATATTATAGAAATGATTTTTAAAAACTTAAAGTGTTACTTCTAATAGAAAAATGTGTGTTTCAACAGGGGACAACACCTTAAACTAAAGAAAACTGCAGACATCAGTTAGTGGGTGGAAATTATTTTTGACATGGGGCATTCCCAGATCTCCTAAAGACAACATAGACAGTTACATATTCCAATGACTTATAAGGCCAGCCCTGGAGTGACCCTGTACTGGACCACATGAGTCAAGCTGAACTCATTCTTTTATTGAAAAAAAGTTATTTTCAAAGTTCAGGATGAGCTGTCATTATGCACTGTAGAATGCAGTGAGATGTATCATATAGATTTATATCTATGACAAAGCTCTATTCTCTGAAATATAAAAAGTGATTTGCTACTGATGGGTTTCACTTTTTCATCCATTAAATGAGAAACCTGGCCAACTATAGCAGAGAATATTTAACACTGTATTTTCTATGTGCCAGGAACTATCCTTAGTGCTTGCCATGTATTAAGTCATTTAATCCTCTCCAAAACCCTATGAGATCAGTACTATTATTATCCCAATTAGCTAATGAGTACATTGAGGCAGAGAGGATATGAAGTTTGCTCAAGGTCCCATAGGAGTATATGACAGAGCAAGATTCAAACTTTAATATCAAATTCCAGAGCCTGCCTTCTTAAGCACACTCCATGAGCTCCCAAGACTTTTCCAGGACTGAGAATCTACAAGCTTTTCTCATTTATCCATGATACACATCCGATATTGCATCATTAGCCCATAAAGCATTATAATAAGGAAACTGCACAATATACAACACTAGCATAATGAAGAAATTATAAAGATAATGATTATCCAAGATTCAGCAATCTTCTCAATAATAATTACTTGAGAAACATTTAAATCTCTTTTTTTTTCAGACTATTTTAAAGTTCTATGGTATTTGGATTCTGTAATACTAAGACCACTAATAATTATTAATATTGAAAGTTTTTTCTCCCTTTTGCTGATCCTTTCTCCTTTTGCAGAATGAGTAAATATATCACACTAATCCCATTGTACATAAGAGACAGCAATTACTGAATTATTGATATGGTTTGGCTGTGTTCCCACCCAAACCTCATTTTGAATTGTAACTCCCATAATTCCCACGTGTCATGGGAGAAACCTGCTGGGAGGTGACTGAATTATGGGAGTGGGTCTTTCTTGTGCTGTTCTCACGATAGTGAATGAGTCTCACAAGATCTGATTATTTTAAAAGATGAGAGTTTGCCTGCACAAGCTCTGTCTTTGCCTGCCGCCATCCATGTAAGAAATGACTTGCTCCTCCTTGCCTTCCACCATGATTGTGAGGCTTCCCCACATGGAACTGTAAGTCCAATTAAAACTCTTTCTTTTCTAAATTGCCCAGTCTCGAGTATGTCTTTATCAGCAGCATGAAAGTGAATTAATACAATTACTGATTGTCATACTTAGGATTTGAGAACTATAGGTGTCTTTAGAAGTCATCTTGTCCAAATCCTACATTATAAGATTCTAATCTCCAGTTTTAACTTGTACAAATGTGTATTTCAAATCTAAAATAGAACTACAATATGAAGAGATGTAAATATTTGGCCATGTTTTTATGGGCAAGAGATTTCTACCTACAAAGTGGACAAAGATTCTAAATGTCGAAAAGGACAACATTTTTAGTGGCACAAGAACTAACCTATGTGTTAAGACCTCTTTAGAAGTCTCATACAAAATTTGGAATTTTATCTGTAGACTAACCTAAACTAATAATTTGATCTTCTATTTCCCTTTCACTGAAAGATGTGGGCCACATTTTTCATGATAAACCATTTATAAAACTTGATTATTAAAATCATCTTGTTGTGTGCTTAGCAGACCAGATGAATCTCAGTTAATAGACTCTGTCCTGCAATATTAAAGGCTGATAATTAAGCATATTAATTTATTTTGTATAATTTCTTCTTTCCTTAAAGCACTTTGCAAGTGGTCTAAACTGAGCAGGACTTCAGAAAATTGGGTTCTGAGCACTGGCTCCATTGCCTGCTTGCTCTGTGACCTTGAGAAAGCCACTTAATCTCTTTGGACATCAGATTCTTCATCTACTAAACTAGGGGGTGGGGTTACACTCATCCTCTTTATCCCTTTCTGCAGCTGTCTTAGTGATGAATTTACAAATGGAACTTCAACAGTGTTGGTCTCATTTGAGGGATAGGTCAGAAAAAGTAAAGAAGTCCTTTAAAGTTCTTCAGTCAAAAACCCACAAAAAGTTGAGATTTCTCAAAGTATAGCTATGATAAGGCCATGATATGATTTGCCTTTGCGTCATCTCTCTCAAAAAAATGTGAAATTTTTTACATTTCAGAATTTAAATTCAAATTTCTGATAGGAATATGTGATTGTATTTAAAATCACAAAATCTTTGAGATATATGAGCTATTACAAAACTAAGCTTGAATATGCAATTCTAAAGGATAACCATGTATTATCAAGAAAGTTTTCAATAATCTCTTTGTTCTGTCTAAATATGATATTTATTTAAGCTACCCTATTAGGTCAGCTTAATGGTGTGTCATTTTGACATTTCGCTTCTTAACTCAGGGTACCTTGACCAGGCTTAGGAAAAAACAAACAAAAAAATGAATTTAAAAAAGAGAAAGATTGCAATCTATTTAGTAAAGGTTAACTGAACGAATCCCCAGATTAGATATACTTTGATAAGCAAACAATCATTGCCAGCATCTTGAACTTTGAACAACTGTTAAGAATATAACTAACATGGCTCTAGGGAAAATTTTTATAAGCCATTCATTGTTGCTCCCAAAATACGTTTTCAGAATAGATTAACATAAACAGGCACCATAATGTTTGAGCATCATCTTTAAAGGGGAAAATTACCAACACGCCCCAAATAATAACCAATTTTGGAGAACATTTTTTGAAAAGGGAGGTAATGCCAGAATATTTCATGGGAGACTTGAGGTACTTCTGTTTAGCAATAACATTCTTACTTAACTTCCTTAACTCAGGTTCACTTGATCCCACTATTGGAATCTTGTGATAATCTTTGGCAGAGCAGTCGCAAGTTTGCCAGACATATCATTACCCACATCTTCTTTCTACGTTTTACCTATGTACTCATAATAACATTGAAATATTGTGAAATCCTGCATGCAGGGTCGGGAAGATCTTCTTCCCCAATCTGTGTAAGATATGAGTATTAAGGATGGTTTCTCACGTTAGCCCATTCTTACATTATATAAAATAATTGCACCATTCAATTCCTCAGTTCTGATTCACCTTCCTTTCATAATCCCTTTAGTAGTTCTTTGTAAATATCTGTGCTCAGAATAGTTCATACATATTATTTGCTTCTCTTCCATCTTCTGGTGATTAGACCAGGGTGTAATTCTAATTATTCTAGTCCTTCCATTGTGACTTTGTTAAAGGAGGAAATTGCCACAAACCACTATCATTTTGCTAGAACATTAATACTCAAAACAATCTTTTAGATTTGAGTCAGCTTCTTTTCATGGCTCAATGACTTTACATTTTTCTCTTTAGAAACCAAAACACTTAAAAGGTAATCTACTCTTTAGACTTTCAACATCACATTTTCTCTGAGACGACAGTTTTCCTTCCTCCTTGTGCTACCACTAGATCATAATAAAATGACAGAACTGAAATTATTATTCTTAAAAGATACCAATACTGGGAAAAAATGGAAACAATGCTTTCAGGTATTTAGGCAACATGCAGCAATGTGCAATAAAAATAGCACAGAGTTTGGAGTTAAGTGCATTAGAAAAAAATCCTAGACCTGCTGCCCGCCATGTGACTTTGACCAAGTTATTTAATCTTTCTTCTCCCCAAGTCTCTCATCTACAAATTGGGGCTAGTAATTACTACCTCACAGACTATTTTGATAACTGAACAAGACAGCGTAGGCAAACATATTCAGTTAAGTGTTTGGTCTACTATATGTGGTCAGAAATATCTCCGTTTCCTCAGTCAACATAGAAATATCAAACTCTATGGAAATTAAGAGAGTCATCTGAGCAGCCTAAGGAGAGGCCCATCAGTGACTGTTTCTCCCAGCTTTAGCAATCTCACTAAGAGTTTAAAAAACAAATGAAACAAACCACATAGTTGAAGGGAGAGAGAAAAACATAGGTTCATTGTGCAAGTTGTGTGAGGGGAAAAAAAAGAGTGAACGCATAAAGTAAAAATATGGACATGCGTCCTTCCACATGCAGCCCTAATTCGGCTCTAAAGAAAATGGTGGCAAGAGCACAGACTGTATGGTCATACAATCCCAGCTTCCAACCATGAGTCTGACACACTTACCAGTAGTGTGACCTCAGCCAATTATTTAATGATGGAGTCCATGGTTCCTTGTGTACAAAGTTGGGATAATTGTAATTCCCTTGAAGGATTAACTGATATAATTAGTGTATGTAGAGTAATCAGTATACAGTAGGCATTCAACAAAGAGTGCAACTGTGGTCACTATCATTTACAAAGAGAATTACTCTTAGTTGCTTATTTGGAAGACCTAAACAAATCTCAAATCAGCTACCAATGGGTAAAGAGCAGCAATGAGCCATGCCAAACATTCTACTTATTTGAAAGTACAAATGTTTGTAATTTTCCAGGAAGTTGCTAAGGAAGACATCCTGACATGGAGGACAATATTCTCTTACCTCACACACTATTGGCATAACTATTTGACAGCATTTCTTCTGATAATGTAAAATGTCTGTTCCACATGTGAGAACACAAACACTGTCATTCTGAATTGGATATGCCCTCCATTCCACCAGAATTCTCTCAGAAAGTGTAAAAATTTATGGCTATCTTCTTTGACATCATGAGTCTAACTTTATAGGTTAACAATGGGCTATAATTTTCTTAGTTCCTTTTTTATTTATTTATTTTTTTTTAGATGGGTTCTCACCTGTTGCTCAGGAGTGCAGTGGCCCAATCACAGCTTACTGTAGCCTTAACTTCTTGGGCTCAAGTGAACCTCTTGCCTCAGCCTCCCAAGTAGATAGGACTATGGACATGTGCCACCACACCTGGGTAATTTTTTTTTTTTTTTTTTGGTAGAGACAGGACTTGCCCTGTGTTGTCCAAGCTGGTGTTGAACTCCTGGGCTCAAGTGATCCTCCCGCCTTGGCCTTCAAAAGTGCCTAGATTATAGGCATGAGCCACTGTGCCTGGTCTGTTTTTTATTTTTTATTATTTCAGCATTCACTTTAGCATCATAAGCGTTTTCATGTATGCTAAATTATTTCATCCTAACAACTCTGTGAAATAGACATTACTACTCCCCATCATTCTTGTTGGCTACTCATTGCCAGTGATTTATCAGGGGAAGGAGGTGAGGTGCAAGGACATTTCTCCAGACAAGGACATTTCTCCTGGCAAAGAGGCAACTGTCAGCCATTATCAGCCAGCACTTCTGGTAGCTGGAGAGTGGGTGCACTGATCTGGGAAAGGGGATAAGGATGGATGGGCACCAGCAGAAACTACTATATCCTCATTTTGCAATGGGGGAGTGGAGTGGACAACAAGGATTAGAGCATTTAAGTGACTTACCATCCTAATATAGCTGATAGTGAAAAGCCAGATTCTAAATCAGACTGCCTGATTCCAAGTCAAGTGCTGTATCTCCCATACCATTGGTTTGCTGAAGGAAGAGGGGCAGCTGTGAATGTGTATAAACCTCTTACAAAGTGGTAAGTTGGAAGAGTTACTTCACTAAGAGCATTAATCACTGTAAAAAGTAGTAATCTCCTTAGGTGTGTCTACATTTAATCATTCTCAACTTCAGCTGATGCCCTGCTCATCTCATTTTCTGAGAACTAAAAAGCAAATCCATAAGCATTCTTTCCAGGTTAGCCACAACTTCATGATCTTTGATTTTGAGTCTTTTCAGAAGTGTATTTTAAACTCAAGTCCTGTCCTTTGAGCCTGATCTCGCAGAGTAGTATTTTTTATTTCTTTGTAATAATGGTCAATGCTGGGGCTTGACCAGGTGAAGCCTGATATCAAACAGACTTGTTCTCACATGACATAGGTCTTATACCTCCAGTTTAGATGACATCTATACCCAGCACTTGCACTGTGACCACTACAAGGCATCACAGTGGTGGAATCACCGCACTCCAGCTCCTCTCTGACGTCTTAGATCTAACATCACAGGTTAGTAATGGCTTATACTATCTTAGGTTTTGTCCTTCCTTCCTTTCTCTCTCTCTCTCTTTCTCTCTCTCTCTCTCTCTCTCTCTCTCTCTCTCCTTATTTATTTATCAATTACTTAGCACCTCTTATGTGCCTAGTGACCTAGGCATTTTCATGTGGAAGAAATCTACTTTCAGCTACTCCAGCTTCCTGGTTGAGAGTAGTAAGGGAATAAGACAAGGGGATAGGGAGAGGAGTAAGAAAGAGATAGTAAGTGTCAATCATCAGAAGGCATTCCCTTCAGTAAGCTGAACAGTCATGATGTCCAGGCATAATGTAGCTGGAAGTCATGATTCAGGGTTCTCAAAAGGTGAAACAGGTGGAAGAGAGAGGAGTGGTGGGAAGCAGCATTTATAGAAGCCTATTAGAACCAAGTGCTATGCCAGTTATTTCACTTGATTGTTATCTTCATTTAATTCCCTTATGTTACAAGTTGGTAAGTTTCCAAAAGTAAAGTTTCACAGAACAAAAAGTGATTTTTTTTGCTTGTTTTTTTTGTTTTGTTTCATTTTTGTTGCAAGCATCCAAACTGAAGAGCAGCTCAGCCTGGCATTTTGGCCACTTTGCAGTTCTTCACTGACCCTTCTTGAGCTCCATCCAGCAACTAAGAATTATTCTCTTATGAGCTTAAAAAAACATGAAAGTTCCAGTCTGAGCAATGGAGCCAGATGTCTCTGAAAAAAAAATACATATATATGTATGTATGTATGTATGTATGTGTGTGTGCATGTGTGTGTGTATATATATGTGTGTGTGTGTATATATAAAATAGTTGTATCTTTATGTAGTTAAATAGGAGACACAGCTTGATTTATGGGCTATTATTCTGTTCTTACTGGGATTTTATCCATAAGGGGTTCACAAGTCTAAGAAGCCACTGGTATAACAAAGTATAACCATATACAGTTCCTGGGGGGGAATGAAAGCTATTACTGATTTTACTGCTTCTTCAACATTAAGAGACCCTATCAGACCTCAGTAGGGTCACTATCAGCTCTAACTTTGTTTCTATCCAAATAGACATAATTGAAGGTTAAAATGTTAATTTTACAAATATAAGACTACTTACTTTCTACAATGAGAATTAATATCTAATTTAGTTTTTGATTAATCACTGTGTAGAACATAATTCAAGAAAGATTTGATATTTGAAAATTTCAAGATATTATTTAAATGGCTGTAGTTTCACAAATCCATTCTTAAAACATCTGGTATACTCAAGATAGCACTAATTTTTTTTTTTAATTTTAGAAAATCAAATTCTGAACACAATTTATTTACATTAGCTATCCTATTGACTCAGCAGTTTTCTATTAATTAAGAGTCTTTTGACACTCCTGGTTTTCTTTGAGTATAATATACTTTAAAATAATATTTCTTGGGTGTCTGCTGTGTCCTATGAGTCCATTCATTGTACAAAAATGTGAAGAAGAAAAATTCCCCCCAGTGGAGCTCATTGCAAGCCCCTCGTGACTGTTTTTACTGCTAGCACTTAAGACTGAGTAAGCTCACTTTTGTCATTGCTGTTCAATCAAACACCTTGTTTAATAAATTAGGTATTTAAAAAACCAATTATTGAACAACGGATATGGGCCAGGTACTATGAAGACTCTTGGGATTAAATATGAGTGAGATAAATACAGTTCCTGCCTTTACAGACTATACAGTTTAGTAGACTCAACATTCACCTCTAATTTAATATTCTGAAGTTCAAGGCATGTGGACCTATATTTCTAGAGCAGTAATTCAGCATCTCTCTGCCCATTGATCTAAACTGGTGAAAATGAAAGGCACTAAAAGTATTCTATGTGAGCAGCTCTTCAGCCTACAGTGAAATTGAGAATTGGTAGGCCTCTGGAATGAAGCAGAATACATTCACGCAGCAAATGTTTATTGTATACCAACTCTATACTAGATGATGGGGGTTACAATTTTGGTAGCAGTAGACATATTCTCAGCCCCTCAGAGAGTTTTGCATTCTAGAAGGAAAGATGTTCTAAAAATAACTAATTAAAATATCATGTAAAATAGCACAGATTTCAGTAATAGGTTTTCCTCTCTTTTCCACCAACATAGTGCTGTAAGCACAGCATGACACAATCACCCAATGAGATTTTACACCTGCCATGGAACCCCACTTAGTGACTGTGGCCTTGGAGAACCTAGTGCTCTATGGAAACTGTATCCACAAGTCACTAGGATTATACAAAATGTCTATGTTCAATCTGTGTATTCAACTCCACAGGGAAAGCCTTGGGACCATTGCTCACAAATGTTCTAGTCTTGAGAAAATCTGTAGATGACACATGATGAGTGCATTTCTTAGTAGGCTGAGCGCGCCTGTTCATAGGTGTTGTGTGTGGACATCACAAGTCAAGAAGAGATAGATCTGATATGCCTGGTTGTGTCTCTGGAATCATTTTCTGTCATTTGATTATGTGATTTGACCTTGGTTATCTTCAACTAAGAAATGAAGAACTTAGGCCAGAAGAGAGAGAAAATTCTGATTCTGCATTTACTTATTCACATCCTTTTCAAACTTTGTTTGGAGGGGTGGCTGAAGACATTGTTTGGGACAAATTCCTATCTCCAGCCTGGGGTTATTTTCATTATTCAGGGCAAATAAGTAATACAGCGTCTCACCTCATATTAATTGTTTTCTCCAAATTAGCATTTGGAGAAAATACTCACATGGAAGGCATCACAGTAGCAGGTACATTGGGGCTGCTCTACCTCCAGTGTTTGAGAAGAGCCATTTCCAACTTGTAGGGTTAATGTGCAGACTAAAAGAGATCCACACATAAAGCTCCCTGCAGAGCGTGTCACACAAAGTATAAAAAATGTCTTCTTCTTCTTCTTTCATCATCCCTCTCTCCCTCTAGCTATCTTTTAATATATAAGATGATTTATTTCTAAAAATTTGATTATGCAACAAAATTCTATATATTAGATCTGATTTTCTCATTATTACCTTTTATAAAATTATGCATAAATTTTATAAGGAAAAATTATTATACATAAATTTTATACATAAAATTCATTGCTCTCTCCTTCTAGCTATTCTTTAATATGTAAGATGACTTATTTCTAAAAATTTGATTATGAAACAAAATTCTTTATATTGGATCTGATTTTCTCATTATTACCTTATATGAAATTATGCATAAATTTTATGAGGCAAAAAGAGTCTATCTTAAGCTTTTATGAAATATCTCTAAGAAATATTTTATTTTCTCACATTTAAAAAGTTTCATTGTGTTCGAGAAAATGATGTCCTGATATTAGCAGATAAAATGTCTTTATGAAATTATAAATGGTATTACATTTTGCTTTGAGAAGTTCAAAATACATTTTTAAATATTCATTTAAAACTTCATTGTAGAAAAGGAAAACAAGCTTTACCTGCAGTGCTGTGCCAGATATTATGCTGTTTTGTACAAATAACATTTTATTTAACTCATGCTGTAATGCTGTGAAGAAAGTAGCTTATCTACAACATTTCACGCAGAAGCTTACTTTCTCTTCCTCTTCCTTTGGCTTCCCCGATGCCACACATTCTTGAATTTTCTTTACCATCCTGTTGCTGGTTTCTCTGTCATTCTGTTGCCGGTTCCTCCTAGGTTTCTTAACAGTAGCCAACTCCAATCCCTTGAAACTGAGACCTCTTTCCTTCTCTACCTATCCCCACTTTTGTGGTTATAAATATTCTCAAAACCTGACAATTTGCACATGTATACTTACAGCCTGGTCTCCTTTGCTGACTGCAGATATGACTATCCAAATGGCTCCTTGACAATTAGCTTGGGCAGCAATAGAAATCTCAAACTTAACTTGTCCAAAATTATATACTCCTCCCAAAGAGTTTTCCATTTCAGTAAACAGTAACTCCATCTTTCCAGTCGCTCAGCCTAAAACTGCAGTGACATCCTCAACCCCTCTGCAGTTTCCGTGCCCTCTTGATTTCCATTCAGTCTGTTTCAGCCACACTGATTTTTTTTCCCTTTATACCACAAGGCATTGAGTCTTTGCACTAGCTCTTCCCTCTGCTGAAGACTGTTTCCCTCTACTGAAATGGTCTTCTCTCAGACAGCTGCCCTCCCTGTCCTGCCTTAGAATTTTTGCTCCTTAGTGAACAATTTTTGACTGCCCTATTTATAATTCTAACTCTCACCATCTTCAGCTCTTCATCTCTTCCTGCAGCAGATACTTCCTTTCACCTTCTCTGCATTATTTTATTCTTTAATACTTGTAAGCATTTGACATACTATATATTTTCCCCTTTCACCAATTTAGTAACTGACTTTCCATGTTCCCCTCCTTCTTCCTACACATACACTAGAATATAAACTTAAGAAGGGTGAAGATTTTTGTCAGGTTTTTTTTTTTTTCACTGCTCTATGCAGTACCTAGAACAGTCCTTGGAACATTGTAGGCATTCAATATATATCTGTTGAAGGAAACCTAATTTCACAGTTGAAGTAACTGCATCTCAAACCTTGGCTTAGGTGACACTGGGTGTGAATAACAGCTTGAATGACAGAACCCAGTTCTGTCTGTCTCAACACACATCCTGAGCCATCAGCATCATTTTGCTGTTAATATTTTCTATGTATGTATGTATTTATGTATCTATCTATCTATCTATCTATCTACTCGGTATCAACTGACTCAAGACTTGAATATATCCGACTGCCAACATGATATCTCACTGGGGAAATAATAGATATCTCACACTAACCTGTACAAAATCAAGTGTGTTCATTTTCATTAGCAGACAAACAGTTCTGAGAACTAGAGGCTGCCAATGGCCCTTCTCTTAGAAATGATAGGATCCCTGCTCTGGGAAAGGACAGGGAAGGATCAGAGTTCCTTTCTCATGGGCCCAGGTGATTGTGTTCCTTGCCCTCCTGGCATGAAGCTCACGACTGTGCATGCCACATGCCTTACTTTTCCAGGAAGTCTTGTTTGCACATTCTTAATGCTTTGAAGAAACAGTATGTATATGAAAATTAAATTCTAGGTAGGAACGATCTATAAACTGCAGAGTATGTTGTTAGAGGTTTCATCAGTGTTTGGAAAATCTTCCTCCTTATATGAGGTCAATGCAGTGGCTCACACCTGTAATCCCAGCACTGCCTCCTGGGCTCAAGCGATTTTCCCACCTCAGCCTGCCAAGTAGTTAAGATTACACGCTCCCACAGCACACCCAATTCCTGGGATTTAAATCCCAATGCTACTACCTACTCCTATGTGATCTTGGACAAGTTGCTTAACCTCTCTGCATTCAGTTACTAATCCATAAAACTGAGATACAAAGAGCACTTACTTTGAGGATTTGTGTGTTAACACAGATGAACTGTTATGAAAGTGTTGTCATTGTTACTATGGGTCTTAATCTCCACATGTGTAATGTGATTGGAAAACCCAGTTCAATGACATCATAAAGGAGCTGCTTAAAACTTACAGAGTAGTGCTTAAGAACACACTCTAAAGTTGGATATTGCTGGATTAAAGACTCATTTCCAAAACTTACTGTCAATGTGGGTTTGGACAACATCTTATCCTTTCTACATCTCCTTTCTCAGTCTAAAAAATAGTGCCAGTAGTATCTACCTCAAAATATGGCAAATAATTAAGTTAACTCTTGTCAAGCCTTCAGATGGAACCTGGCACACAATTAGTGCTAAATAATTGAGAGCTCTCATTCTTACCACACAGAAACAGAAGTAAATTATCAGATGAAAATTTTAAAATGTAGTCCAAAGAGTTATCTGATATATATAGTCTTACATACTAGCCCCCTGCCAAAAAAATGGGGGGGAAGGAAGGAAGGAAGGAAGGAAGGAAGGAAGGAAGGAAGGGAGGAA
This sequence comes from Macaca mulatta, assembly GCF_049350105.2. NCBI lineage: Eukaryota > Metazoa > Chordata > Mammalia > Primates > Cercopithecidae > Macaca > Macaca mulatta. Next base: position 60,183,290 of record NC_133410.1, read on the forward strand.
GGGAGGAAGGGAGGAAGGGAGGAAAGAAGGAAGGGAGGAAGGGAGGGAGGGAGAAAGGGAGGAAGGGAGGAAAGAAGGAAGGAAGGGAGGGAGGAAGGGAGGAAGGGAGGGAGGGAGGGAGGGAGAAAGGGAGGAAGGGAGGAAGAGAGGAAGGGAAAAGTTATTTTACCTAAAAAGCATTGCACTTTCCATTTTATACAACACTGTTTTGTGATCCCAGGCCTAGAAGAAACCAATTGCTCAGGGCACTGGTCACAATTAAAATTAAAATTCAAGAACTCTTGATAGTCTGAGGTTTGTTCCCCAAACCCAGCCAGAGAACTCATTTCCCTTTTTACAAAGACGTCAATTCAATTCAGCATCCTGGAAAGAAAACACAATGTTCTCACACTGGTCTCATAGTTATTTACCTTAAAAAGAGGCTGCATATTTTGGAATAACTTAAGCAATGGTGTAAATCAGAGAGACCAGACCTTCGTCAGAGTGAACCTGATCTTTAGCAACCTTGCCCAATCTCTCTATTTTTTCAATGAATCAATTAAATATCAATATGTATTGATATTTATTAAATGAAATATCAATATGTATGGTAGTTTTTATTATGTAAGTTGTCAGAGATTTAATCTTTTTCTTAAATAAATAATCCACCAATTTTTGCTCAACTATAATCTAAAGGAATGTAATGTTCTGAACTAAATTCTTAAATCTCCACTGGAGTTTTCTATTGTTGCTTTCTATTTTCTAAAAGGATCACAGGCAGAACAATATTTGTTAAGAAGGTAAGTGATCCTTGTATAATTTTATATAGTTTCAGAATGTCTCTCCTGACCAAAAATTGTCATTTCTTTGTTCAGAGAAATTGCACTTTAGTGAGACAGTTACCTGGGAGATTCTCTGATGGTGTGATTTATTGTTGGCAGCAGCCACCTAGTCCAGTTGAAACAGCGTAGGTATAAAGTCAAATGGTTTATAAGTAGAATCCCAATCCCTCTGCTTTCTGCCTGCGTGATTCTAAATAACTGAGTCCTCATTATTTACCTATCAAATATAACTAATACTCTCTTCTTATAAAACTGTATTAAAATCAAATAAATAGAACCACATATAAAGCCAGCACACGCCTAGCTTAAAGCAGATTCTTAATATATATTTGCATTTTCACCTTCTTTGTAACATTTGCTTTATTATAATCTCAAAAGTCAGGAATATAGAGATCAATATGCATATTATAATCATCCACATCAGTGTAATGAGTTAGATTTTACAAATTGTTTGCATTTATGTCATTGGAAACTTAGGCTCTGGGAAATGATCTTTTGCAAAGCTGCTAAGATACAAAGCTGAGACAACGGACCCAGTTCTCCCTGTGAAATTGTTTTGTGGATTGGTATCATCGGCTTCCTGAAGCACCTTTATTAAAATAGATTTGGAAAGTAGCTAGTTTGGGAGCCATGTCTTTGGTTTTGAAAGCTGCAAGGTGGAAGAGCATGTTCAGGTTGATACAGGATCTGAAGATGGAACAATCACATACCCGACATTATTCCCAAGGAAAGAGCCAGCCTGCTGGGCTGGATAAAGAAAATTCACTATAAAGTGTGTTTATCCTAAGGACAAGGACTGCCTGGCTTGCCTATAAATGCCAAGTGGAGCACCTCTAATAGATATTCTTTATATGCAAGTTGTGAAACGGACTTTAAAATTTTATAAAGAAAATAAAAAAGAGAAAGAAATGGAAAAGAAAATTCCAACAGAAATTCTTCAGGTAAGATTGCAAGAGGAAGTTGTTTTTGCTTTCCTGTGCTAGTAGTTTCTTTCTCAAAGTGGTTCTTCCAGCTAGTTCTGATGACTCACATCCTTGGCTGCAGGCACTTTGTTTATCTTGAGTGCGATAAAGCAGAGGTCCCCAACCATTCTGGCACCAGGGACCAGTTTCATGGAAGACAATTTTTCCACAGACAAGGAGTGGGGAGACAGTTTAGGGGTGATTCAAGCACATTACACTTATTGTGCATTTTATTTCTATTATTACTACATTGTAATATATAATGAGATAATAATTATACAACTCACCATGATGCAGAGTCAGTAGATGCCCTGAACTTGTTTTCCTGCAACTAGATAGTCCCATCTGCAGGTGATGGGAGATAGTAACGGATCATCAGGTGTCAGATTCTAATAAGGAGCGTGCAACCGAGATCCCTCCCATGCACAGTTCACAAGAGGATTTGTGCTCCTATGAGAATCTAATGCCACAGCTGATCTGACAAAAGGTGGAGCTCAGATGGTAGTGCAAGCAATGGGGAGCAGCTGTAACACAGATGAATCTTTTCTTGCTCACCCGCCACTCACCTCCTGCTGTGCGTCCTGTTTCCTAATAGGTCACAGACTGGTCCAGGCCCGGGGATGGAACCCCTGCTGTAAAGCATCATGAAATGTGAGCCCTCATGGGATCTATCAAAGTAAATAGCAAGCAAACATCTCTCCTGAGCATCTACTATATGCCACATAGTAGGTACTCAATATAGATGTTTTAAACAGATATTCTACTTAACTCAAATAGGATCCTGATTGTGACTTCTCAAAAGTCTGTAATCTATACATCTAATACATATTATAATCATTTGCATCAGTGTAATGAGTTAGAGTGTACAAATTTTCTGGATTTATGTCGTTGGAAACTAAGGTTCTGGACTTATGTGGCCTTTAGTCTGATTTGCTACTAAGAATATCTGACCGGGAGTAAATATCTCATGTTGTTTCTCTGTCTGGATATAAGCTACTCTAGGGCAAGGACTAGGTCTTGTCTGTGGAGGAAAGAGTATTTAGCACGGCATATGTGGAATACATGGATAACTTTTCTTTGACGGATTACTTTTGTCTAAATCATCAAGTCACTATTATAGACACAGTTGCTGCCTAGAAAAATTCAGACAATTTGGTTTATATGTAGTGGCATTAGTAATATTTTATTTAAAACCTTCAGAACGCCAGTGTTCTAGGCTGTAATCCAGTTAGTAGAATGTTGGGTTTTTTTAAAAAAAAAAAAAAAAAGCTTGAAATCAAAAGTAAAAAAGGCAGATGGTCTGAGGGGTTATTTCACCAGGGTTACGGCGAGGCCTTTCCACAGAGAAGCCGCCTTCCAGTGGTCACATTGCTGAAGTCTCTTCAGTGCTCCCCTCAACTCCTTTATTTTCTATTTCATGAGGTAATTTTTATACAAAAAATATTTACAGAACACTCTGATTTACTATAACTCCTTAGCAAAAAAAAATATATATATAATCTAAAATACTGTAAAACAAATTTTCCCAATTGGTTTTGGATAACTTTCTTCTTTTACATTCTCTCCCGTTTCCTCCAGTTGCTTGTTGCATGCCTTTTTAGCATGCCTTCTAAACAGCCTACCCTGCCACGTGCCATGATTACTGTGACCACATCTTCGGAACCAGAAAACAGGATACCTGGCCCAAAGCATGCACTCATAAAGCAGAGTGTTTTAAATTCGGAATGCCACAGAAGACAGAAGATAACATGCTCACTACACTTGTAGAGCAACACGCAGCCAGCCATTTCCAGTGCAAATTATCTCATTGCATAGTGTGACAACTAAAGGTCATAACTATAATACAAATCGTGTTTTTCTTGTAATCTATCCTTCAGTTAAATGTGAACTCCAGGAGAGCAATAACTGTGGGTATCCCGAGCACTGAGGTCTGTGACCAGCATATCATAAACTGTAGTTGTACATAGGGGAGAATCAATAACTATTTGTTGAAGTGAATACATTTTATTGCAGCCCTTTTCATAATATTAACACAATAGACATCATAGTGTAACTAACAGTTCCTTAGAAGTGGATATCAGGCACTTGGCTACCACCAACAAGCAACTGTGAATGAGTAACTTCTCTGAATATCTCTTTGTTCATCAGGAAATTGAGAGAGATGGGGCAGATTTATTTTTTAGGTCCCTTCCGCTTTGTGAAGTGCTATTTCTCTCCACCTTCACTTAGGATAATTCATTCACCAGGGCATGCAGACATTAGTTATTGCTCAGAACTCAGTGTTTCCAGTAGACATGGATTGGGAGCAATAAAAGTGGACCCAGAACTAGTTACTGTGAATTTCTACTTGTATACAGAATGCTATAGAAGTTCAAGATATGGAAAGGGATGTCTAGCCCATGTGGAATAAATACTCGATCTTTTAATGCTTCATTTCTAGAACCATAGTTTGTGTTAAAAGAACCACCTTCACCAAGCAGTCCAATGAGAACAAACTCTAGGACAAACATATTCTTCCAACAGAGCTAACTAGATGGAGAAAAAGAAAATGAATGAAATCTAGGGAAAAAAAATAGAGCCACCCAGTACAGGACAGAGCAGGTGGAGGAGCAGTATGTTCAGACCTCATTTCAGGTAGAACTCAGAGGGACTGTAAGTGATGCCTGGAAACACTTGTTGAACAACAGTGAGCTCCTGTAGAACCAAGGGACTATCATTCTCCTATTGCAGAATAATTTTTCTAGATACTTGATTTTATTATAATGAAAGTTCCTTCTTATATCTTAATGACCTTAGGGAGTTGGTATTCATATCCTGTGAGTTGAGAGAAGAGAGTTTTTCCAGTGGGAACGTGAATAAGTTTAAATGACTCATCCTTCAAGTACCAAGCACCACTGTTCCCAGGTTTAGATGACAATTACTATTCCTTCAGTGAACCATGGCCACTCTGAGATTGGGGGTGGGGAGGAGAAAGGAATGGAATGCCAGTGAAACCATCTTCTATTGTCATCCTGCTCTGGGGCCTCACTCAGTCGTAGTCTTGCATCTCAGACCTTGGCCTCTTTGTGAAATAAACATTTCTTGGCCCTGTCTTGCAGGAAAATTGGAAGCCTGACCCTAAAATAAGTGAATATCATCCATAGGCCAGGCCAAAAGAAAACCAGGGAACATTTGGCACAAAGGAGCTCTCTTCAAGAAATTATTTTCCATGTCATATTTGCATAAATTAGTCATGGGCCCACCAATTCAATGAAAGAGGAAAAGAGCATGCATGACCCTAGCGTGCTGGCATCCTCTTGTCCTTTATAGCTAAGGTCAGACTGTTTCTCCTTTTACCTCATGTTGGCTCCTCTTAGTGGACTAAGACTGGCAAATCTGAGGCTACAGATTGTGCTATGAGTGAGCAACTGGAATTGCACAACATTTTCCTTGGCTAATATTTCAGTTTGTTGAGTCAGTGACCTGACAAGTAGCTACAGCCCATGAAACAGCATTTTCCGACTCAGTGCATGTGAGAAAGAAGTAGTAGCTAAAGGTTCAGCACAGTAGACACTGTTGACACAGCCTTCTGACTCCACAGCATTGTTCTAGGATCTAGATTGCTCCCTACTTAACTCAGTGGCATTGCCTCCTATAAATTCTATGTAAATCTCAGACCCTCAGTAACATGTCCCAAGACGCATGATGAACAACATTTGGTATTCAGTTTTCTCCAGCGCTGTGAAAGTGTCCCACCAGGAAACAATAAGGGCTTTTAGCCTACTAATTCATGAGCAATTTGATGCCTCTTACGTGGTAAGTGCAAGTTGGGAAATGAATTTCCTGCTGCTAAAATTCCAACACTTTAGAAACTCTTCAGTGAACAAATAAAAGTTTATTCTTTGCAATAATAATGGAAACAAAGACTTTCATAAAACCAAACAACTGAAATGTCTTGATAAACGCCTGCAGAGTTGGCTAGGTTTCTAAACCATTAAATGATGAGTTTACCTCTTCTTACAGTTTTTCAAGAATCCATTCAAGCATCAAGATAGGAAAGAGTATGATTCTTCGTTTTTCCTAGTCATGCTCCATTGCTCTATGTTATCATAAAATGACTTTAATTCAAGTGTTATTCCATTAATTGCCCAAGAAATCATATTTGAAAGAACTAAATGCTTATATATGTATGCTTACATGTCCCATCTGGAAGTCTTAACCTTTAAAACTGTACTCCAGCCCCTTCCCCAAACGTCCTTCCCCAACTCCTTATGCACTTACTGGATTCAAAGCACAGCAATGTAAAAGCTGTGAGAAGAAAAAAATATAAATTGAAAGAAAACTTTTTTTTTTCAGAAAGATAATTAAATTCAAAGTAAAAATAACTACTTGTTTTCAACTTCAACTCTTCAACTATTTCTCCTAGAATTTTTTTCCAAATCTCTTACTCCAAGTCTAACACTCCATTTCATTTTTCTCTTTCATGATTATGTATTTTAACTCATAGGTACACTCTTTAACACAGGGGCTATCCCTGAGACCCATCCCAGAGCCTGAGAAGGGCTTGGCACTCTCCTTGTCAGATAGCCTGTTGCCTCCTCGGCTACACTGTGAGCTCCTTGATAGAAAGAATTGTGTTATCTGTGGCTCTCAGAGCCCTATTCAGATATATGATGCATAACATGTGCTTGTAGAGTTGGTAAACTGAATATATGTGGAGCCTCCAGAACTGTGTTCCCATTGAGGATGACAGGAAACAGATCAATCCTTGTCCCACATGGCCTAAATCTTAGTCTGACAAATATCTGGAAATAATTACAAAAATATAAGATGGGAATGACTTGGGAGTCCAGAATGGTGTCTGAACCCTAGTCACTGCCTTGGGCACACATTTCTCATACTACTGCAATGTCACAGTTGTTGACTTTCGGTTCACTCAGTTGGTCATCTCCTTAAAGTTGGTTAAGGAACCTCATATCCCTCATCCTACTGTTTTCTTCTACCAGAAGTCCCCTTTGCTCAGGACTTCTAGTGGTTCCCTCCTTTTAACCCCAGTATCAGCCCTTTATCCCTAACTCTTTGCCTGCCAAATGACATAGGAGCAAAGAATGAGAGGGAGCTTTCTTGGAGGTAAGTAGTACCTGCAAGGTAATCAGATCTTTCATACTACTCAGATCTGTGGCCATATCATGTGTGATTATGTTACAAGAGTGTCTGTTTCCCTTATCATTCCATGCTGTATAAACTCAATCTCAGGAAGAAAAAGAAAGAATTTTAAATGCTCATCCTGCACTGATGAGTTTTGTTTCAGAATGTTGCCTCCGAGATGCCTAACGCCATGCAGCAGAGAAAGCAGGCACATTAAAACGTGTGCCTCAAAGCTCTACTGGGAGATGGGAAGTTCAGCTTTCTATGGCTCCATAGTGAAAGAGATCAGAAGCAACACCTCTCTGGACCACCAGGACTTCAGAGTTGCTTGCTCATAACCAGACAACTCGTGAAGGCTTCTGCACCCAGCCAGATATGTGTTCTTTTCACTTTTTTGGTGAATGTGACATATCTTACAATTTTTTTAAAAAACGGAATAAAGAAATCCATGGTGAGAGGTGAGACTGCAGTAGAGAACCCTGTGAAAGATATGCTAAGTGTCTTTTCTCTTCAGCCTTCACCATAAAATTTTGCAGAAGCCTTAAAGACAAAAATTATAAGATGCTTGGGTTTCCCTTGCTTCTGTTGACAATTGAGCAATATCCCTGAAATTTCTCTGGAAATAGGGACAATTTTTTCCAGAAAAGTGCTGGCTGCTTGTCCCAAATAAACTTCTAAGTGAACCATCTGTGCATAATCTAAACATTCTTCTATGTCACAAGAAACACAAATTTAGACTCTAGAATACTTTCAAAGGAATAGAATTATAGAAGGGATCTTTGAAGTTACCTTCCAACCACCTTAATTTACAGTTGTAACAAAAGTCTGGGGAAATCAAATGACTTGACCTCCATTCCACAGCTATGCACTCAAAACTAGGATAGGAACTTACATCTCCTAACTCATAGTCCGATGTGCTTTCCACTAGAAACTTGTGCCTGTCAACATTTTAGTACCAAATGCAAGTTTAGATATTTATAAGTGAGTTCAGATAGCAGCATTTACCTTTATTAACCAGTATCAAATATAATTTTGGAAATATAACTAAGATTATTCTACAAAGAACTTTGAGGAAAACTGAGATTCTCATGTTCTGTTTAGCCCTAAATAATGCTCCACGAAGTGACTTTGGAAATATTTCAATTTCCAGACAATTCTGTGGGTGCTGTGGCTCACACCTGTAATCTCAGCATTTTGGGAGGCCGAGGAGGGTGGATCATCTGAGGTCAAGAGTTCAAGACCAGCCTGTTCAACATGGTGAAACCTCGTCTACTAAAAACACAAAAATTAACCGGACATGGTGGCACATGCCGGTAAATCCCAGCTACTTGGAAGGCTGAGGCAGGAGAATCGCTTGAACTCAGGAGGTGGAGGTTGCAATGAGCAGAGATCACTCCATTAAACTCCAGCCTGGGCAACAAGAATGAGTCTCTGCCTCAAAAAAAAAAAAAAAAAAAAAGAAAAAAGAAAGAAAGAAAGAAAAGAAAAGAACACATAGCTATAGTTTAAAACCATTATTATAAACGTGAAACACATATAAATGGTAAATGTTCATATGTGTAACAACCACTCAGATAAAGAAATAACACATTACCAACATTCTCAAAACCCTCTTCCCTATTTCACCTCTTCCTGTTTCCTTTGAGTAATCACCTCCTGATTTTTTCCATAGTCATTCCTTTGCCTTTCTTTATACCTTTACTTTCTGTGTGTGCATTTCTAAACAATCCAACTTATGTTGCCTGGTTTTGTGCTTCACATAAGTGAAATCATACTTTTTGTATTTTTTGTGCCTTGCTTCATTTGCTCCACAGTATGTTTGTGTAATTCATCCATGATACTCCACGCAGTCATAAGTGGTTTATTTTCTTTGCCATTAGGGATTAAGAGCAGAGACTCTAGAGCCAGACTTCTCAGGTTTAAATCTCAGCTCTATTCTTGTTCAGATGTGTAACCTTGTGCAAATTATTTCCATCTTTCTGTACTTTAGTTTTAATTTACCTGGCGCTGATTGTGGGGTATGGTGTAAGTTAGGGGTCTTAGGTAAACCTCCCTGGGAAGATCTCTGAGATGGTGATTTGTAAACATGTGGTTTATTGGAGCATGAGCATGGGAACGATACCTTAAAAAAGGTGAGGAGGGCAGATTTGGGCAGAGGAGAAACTTGAATGGCGAAGCATATGCAGCAGAGGCCCCAGCAGGTCCTGTAGGAGCTTTCAGCTTGTCTCAAATTGATAGAATTTGTATCCCCACATCAGCCAGTCTCTGGATGTGAGATGCCTTCAGGGAGGGACCACAGCCTTCAGCAAGGCAGCTCCTGTAGGCCAAGGGCAATTCCTGAGGAGTGATTCAGCTGCGACCTGTCAATTAGCAATATTGCAGCTGGAACAATTAGTGTCACCATTCTGAAGGGGAAAACTGGGAAGGGCACCACAGCATCCGAGACAGGGTCCAATTTGATTTTTTCCCGTACAGATACTCGATTGTCCCAGCACCTTTTTCCACGTTATATAATGCTACCTCTTTCGTATCAAATGCCCATACAGTAGTCTATTTCTGAGGCTATTAAAAGTTATGTTTCCGGCCAGGCTTGGTGGCTCACGCCTGTAGGCTCACGCCTGTAATCCCAGCACTTTGGGAGGCCCACGCAGGTGGATCACCAGGTCAGGAGATGGAGACCATCCTGGCTAACACGGTGAAATCCCGTCTCTACTAAAACTACAAAAAAAAAAATTAGCCGGACGTGGTGGCAGGGGCCGGAACACCAGCTACTTGGGAGGCTGAGGCAGGAGAATGGTGTGAACCTAGGAGGCGGAGCTTGCAGTGAGCCAAGATCGTGCCACTGCACTCCAGCCTGAGCAACAGAGCGAGACTCTGCTTCAAAAAAAAAAAAAATTATGTTTCGTTCGTCAATTATCTGATTAAAACAAGTTGATATCAATATGTATATAGAAAATTACCCAATGGAACAAAGAACAAAGAAAGAGGACTTGATATATTAGATATCAAGAGTTGCTGTAATTATCTCTTTTTTCACAGTCTCTTTCCTTCCTTTTCTTGTACATGAAATGTCCTCACCTGTCTTGTCTACCAGGGATGCAGAATTCTTCTGTGAATTCTTCAAGACTAAACAGAAACATGATTTCCCCTCAGAAGCTGTCACTGGCCCCAGGTCCTTCTTCCTCTGTCATTCTTCAGAATTGAGTGCTTTGTCATAAACTGCCGGTTCAAGCCTTGAGTAACGTCCTATAGCTGTATGATCTTGGACTATCTTATTTAAACAACATACTTCATAATTTTCTGTAAAAATTCAAATTAACCCTTTTTCCTCTCTTCAGTGCGGGGCACCCACAATTTGTGCGCTCTCTTTCTGCTGCTCCCCAGCTCTCAGATACAGCTGACACCATGGGTTTCGGAGACCTGAAAAGCCCCACCGGCCTCCAGGTGCTCAACGATTACCTGGCAGACAAGAGCTACATCGAGAGGTATGTGCCATCACAAGCAGATGTGGCAGTATTTGAAGCCGTGTCCGACCCACCGCCTGCCAACTTGTGTCATGCCCTACGTTGGTACAATCGCATCAAGTCTTACGAAAAGGAAAAGGCCAGCCTGCCAGGAGTGAAGAAAGCTTTGGGCAAGTATGGTCCTGCCGATGTGGAAGACACTACAGGAAGTGGAGCTACAGATAGTAAAGATGATGATGGTATTGATCTCTTTGGATCTGATTATGAGGAGGAAAGTGAAGAAGCAAAGAGCTGAGGGAAGAACGTCTTGCACAATATGAATCAAAGAAAGCCAAAAAACCTGCACTTGTTGCCAAGTCTTCCATCTTACTAGATGTGAAACCTTGGGATGATGAGACAGATATGGCAAAATTAGAGGAGTGCGCCAGAAGCATTCAAGCAGATGGCTTAGTCTGGGGCTCATCTAAACTAGTTCCAGTGGGATATGGAATTAAGAAACTTCAAATACAGTGTGTAGTTGAAGATGATAAAGTTGGAACAGATATGCTGGAGGAGCAGATCACTGCTTTTGAGGACTATGTGCAGTCCATGGATGTGGCTGCTTTCAACAAGACCTAAAATCCATCCTGGATCATGGCATTTAAATAAAAGCTTGAAAGATTAAAAAAAAAATTCAAATTAAATTGTTAACTATTACCACTTAGCTCTATATTATAGCTCAAATTATTTTTATTTGCCATTACAGACAATGAGTTTCTTCAGTGCAGGGATCATGGACCATTCAGCTCTGGATCCTTATCACCTGGCACAGTTTTATCATATGGATATGACTGAGATTGAAGATGGTAAGGCTCATAATCGAGAATACAAGTAGTATATTGGCTCACTGGAAAGAATGGTCAGACGTTCATATACAAGTCACTTATTTCTGAAAATAAAGCCACAATATTGAATAATGTAGCTTCAAGCCAGGATGCTAGCAATTCTTTTCTTAATTCAAAGTTCCCATTTTCCACCTACTCTTTTCTCTAAGTAAAGGATGCCCCCACTCACCACCTTCAATGCCCTACACAAAACCGCAGATTTCCCTGTAGGCTGGGGAAAACAGATAAACTGAAGGAGAAGGAGAAGCAGGAGGAGGAGAGGAAAGAACAAGAAGACAAAGAAGGGGAAGAGGAGGGAAAAAAAGGAAAGGAGGAAAGGATGGAGAAAAGAAGGGAAGGAAAAGAAGGAGAAGGAGGAGGGAGAGTGGAGAAAAGAGGAGAAGGAGAAAACTATCACCATATAATATTTATGCATACCTTTCCCTTTTTAAGGTTCTAAACAGGATATTACATAATATTCCAGTCTGAAACCTTTGGATTATTTTTCAAAACATCTAATATTTCCTGAGGAGAAAGAATCAGAATCAGTCTCAGAATTGACGTTACCTGTCTAGAGAGGGTGCCACTAGAACATTGCGCAAGTATGCCCTCCCCAAAAAATAAATAAATAAATCTGTGTTTACTATGGAAGCTCAGGAGGTAAGTTTTGGACAGTTTTTTGTTTTGTTTTGTTTTTGAGATGAAGTTTTGCTCTGTCACTCAGTGACAGAGCTCAGTGATGTTAGCTCAGTACAACCTCTGCCTCCCAGGCTCAAGCGATTCTCCTGCCTCAGCCTCCCAAGTAGCTAGGATTACAGATGCCCGCCACCATGCCTGGCTAATTTTTGTATTTTTAGTAGAGATGGTTTCCCCATGTTGACCAGGCTGGTCTTGAACTCCTGACCTCAAGTGATCCACCTGCCTCGGCCTCCCAAAGTGCTGGGATTACAGGTGTGAGCCACTGTGCCCAGCCTTGAATGGTTTTAAAATAATTACTTGATCTTGCTTCCAAGCATTGATCATTCAGAAATACTGAGGTCTACTAAAAAAAAAAAAAAAAAAAACCTCAATTTATTCTACTTTCGAATTTTATTTTAACAAACAGGAAGCTAAAACACTAGACTGCTATTATAATGAATGTGTGAACTATACTGGCCTATACTCAGGAATGGAAAACCAAATACCATATGTTCTCACTTATAAGTGGAAGCTAAGCTATGGGTTTGCAAAGGCATAGTGAGTGATATAATGGACTTTGGAGACTCAGAGCAGAGAGGGTTAGAGGAAGGTGAGGGATAAAATAACTACATCTTAAGTACAATGTATACTACTTGGGTGATGAATGCACTAAAATCTCAAACTTTACCACTATGCGATTCATCCATGTAATCAAAAGCTACTTGTACCCTAAAAGCTATTGAAATTTTAAAAAATAAAATATATAGCCAATATCTAAAAAATATAGTACAGAGTTGGAGAAACTCAAGAGCCCATTTCTGAGTCTGTTCACAAGGTCAAAAAGAGTTTTTCCATTTGTTATAAGTCTTATGTTGTGAGCCCCATGAATTAGGAGGTTTATTTTTCCCTGAACCACGTTTGTCTTCACTGAAAGCACCATTAAATGGAGATTCCGGCCCAACTCAGTGAAGCAGAAATGTGCTTCCTCCTTTGGAGCTTAATCACCTGAGTAGCTGTTATTGTAGGTGATCGTATGACACAGCTCAGAATCTCAGTAATTTTAGTAGGTCACTAGGGCATTAGAGAAGTAGGTCATTCTTGCCGCAGTCCTGCCAGAACAGGCCTTTGGAATTTGCTATTGTTTTCTTCCAGGAACAAGCAATAGGGTATATTGTTAGCCCTGCCATGTGTAACTGGATGCCACAGTAAGTTTTAGTGGCAAAGCTCTATTTAGATAAGATATTGCCCTACCGAGGGAAATTACAGCATTAAGCATGAGAATTTCAGGATGTGCTGCATTTGTTACTCTCCTTCAGCACATGACTAACTGAATAGCAGGCAGGTTAGGGCCAAAGCTCAGATCAGCATGGAGATGGCCTTTCCAAGCTTGGAGAGGATACTTTATGGAGTCATTTTCTTACATTTCGTGCTCCCTGTCCGCTTTGTACTGTCTTTCCCTAGGGAGCTCTAAATTTATTGGGTCTAAAACAGAATATGTCTAAAGACTAGCATTTTATTTTTTTGTAAAAGCCTAAAGTAATTGAGAAGGTTATCACAGCAATTCTGGAGTGGAAAGGATAAAGAGAAGAGTATCTTTGAGAGGAAAGAGATCTGAGAAGGAAAGAGAAGGTACATTATCCAGGACTAAGAAATACATAAGGCCAGGCACGGTGGCTCACACCTGTAATCCCAACACTTTGGGAGACCAAGACAGGTGGATCACGAGGTCAGGAGTTTGAGACCAGCCTGACTAACATGGTGAAACACCATCTCTACTAAAAATACAAAAAAATTAGTGGTGGTGCACACCTGTAATCCCAGCTACTCAGGAGGCTGAAGCAGGGGAATTGCTTGAACCCAGGAGGCAGAGGTTGCAGTGAGCTGAGATTGCACCATTGCACTCCAGCCTGGGCGACAGAATGGGACTCCATCTCAAAAAAATAAATAAATAAAAGAAAAAAGAAAAGAAATACATAAACGTATGACTTTCTACTCAGAATGAGGACCCTGGACCTCTCCTGTCAGGTCCCCAGAGAGGTGACAGGATTCTGGGGAAATGGTTGTATTTTATACATAGGAAATTTAGACCCAAGATTGGAGTTTTCAACTTGGCAAAAATTTCTGAACCCCGGCTATGGTCTCCTGATCTGTGTTCCATGCTTGGGCTTTCTGTGCTCCCAACATGCAGCTCTGCAATTCAATGGACAGTGTGGGTTTGGAAAATGGGTCTTTTAGGAATAGCAAGACCAGGGGGACATTCTCCAAATGTTTTTTGTGATTTTGTTTGTTTGATTTTTTGCACATTTCCTGGAACCTTAGAAGTGTCTAGGTGATAGAAACCAAGGAGCCCATTAAAGACTGACATGAAATATCCCATAGTTCTGGTGGAATCAGGAGTAAGGCTCAAATTTAATATCATTTGAATGTGTGAAAGGAATGTGAATTTTCCCATATACTTTAGATTTTAATGTAAAACTCATATTCATCACACAAACCTTGAAGATACAAAAAAGGCTTTGACTCAAAAGCAACAAGTGTTTGAGAGGCAGTAGATAAAAGATGGACTTCTTATTAAAGGCAGGTTGGGAACCCAGAATTGTAAACTTATGGTGTTGATTTTGCTATGGGTCTTGATCTTAAATATAACAGGTATACAACAGAGAAAATGACCACTTCTTATCTCATAAGAGCCTCATCTGTTATTCCGTGTGCTTTTATGACTCAGTAACAGAAGATAAGGCAAATTGTCTGCATAAAAATGTGTCATGAAAGGGTTGAACTCCAGATACATATGTGTAAACAAAGCTCTATGTACAATCCAAAGATTTATAAGCCTTAAGAAATGACGCATTTGTGTAAAATAATGTTGATTTAATTAAAATTTTATCACCAAACAAAAAATGTGAATAGTTCTTAGTAATATGTATAAATAATATTTGACCTGCAGGATCCTGAGAGTGCAAAACCGTCCTTCAAAACACAAAGCATTAAACAGGGTGCATACATATCACAAAGTTAGTAGAAACTGGAAATTTGCCATTTTTCTAGTATTTTAAAATTCACTTGGAGTGAATTTTGTTCCTGAAAACAACCATATGGAATCCTGAAACAATGAATGCAAAAAAGTAAAAAAAAAAAAAAAAAAAAAAAAAAAAAAAAAAAAAAAAAAAAAAAAAAAAATCCCCTGCAACTGTTACATTAAAAAAAAAAAAAAAAAGAAAGAAAGAAAAAAGAAAAACTATTGGACCATTGATGATAGCAAGAAACACCTAGAATTTCATCTTCAAAATCTCCATGTTGAGTCATTTATTTAACAAGGTAAAAGTGTTTACAATCCATTGTTCCTCTACTTTCACTGTCCTTTATGTCCTCATGTTCTCACTTTGCTCCTAACCAGCTTAGCCTCCATAGTCCTTCAATTTACTCTTTCCCTTGCCCCGTTTCCTTTGATTAAGTTTTCCGCCAAAGTCCTAATTCCAAGTAAATTCAACTGCACCTTGGTCTCCTGAATATGAATGGAGAAAAACATAAAACCATGCTAACTGGTGTCTCTTTAAATTTGTGACCACTAATCTCAAGGAGCTCCTTGGAAAACTCTTCTACTCTCTATTACTCCAACACTGCTTTTGTACTTTTTCACACAGCCTAGAGTCCTCACTTCCTATTTTACTTAACAAAATAAGCAATCAGAAAAAAAATTTCATCCACCCACCACCACCACCACTCTACCAATATGCCAGTATCTGAACCAACTTCTATACCTTCTGCTATAGTGAAGCAACTACTATGCCCCTTTCTAAGGTCAACCCCTTCAAATCTATGGGATTTCTTTCACTTTTAGCTATTCCAGGTTATCACTGCAGAGCTGACCTTCTCTCTTCTGTTTCATTAACTTTCCTCTCGTTAGAGCTATGCTGTCCAATTCACTAGCCACTAACTCATGTGATTATTTAAATTCAAATGGCCTACAATTAAGTACAATTTAAAATTCAGTTTCTCAGTTATACTAGCCACATTTCAAGTGCCCAGTAACCACATGTGACCGGTGGCTACTCTATAGGATAGCATGGACATGAATGATAGAATATTTCTATCTCACAGAGAGTTCTGTTCGATAGCGCTCTTCTGGAAGATTATTCCCATCTATCCACAATGTTCTGTAATCTCACAACTTAAAAAAATCATAAATAAAAACTAAAAACTCTCTGGGCCTCTTCCTCCTCAACTACCACTTGCAGCACAGTTCTTCAAAAGAGGGTCTACACTTGCTGTCTTAGCTTTTGTTTCTCTTTTGAACTTACTTCATTAAGGCTTTCATCCTTATTACCCATAAAAACAGTTCTTGTCAAAGTCACCAAAGATGTGTTACTAATGACAATTGTCAATATCATTTCTCATCTTAACCAATCAGAAGTGCTGGATGCAATTGATATAGAAGCATATTTCTTCACTGCATTTCCAGAACACCATTCTCTCTTGATTCCCTTTCTATGTTTCTGCTACTCCTGCTCAGTTTCCACAAATTAAATCCACTTCATTAACTTCAGGCTTTCTCTTCTCTTTTCTCCTGCATTCACTGCCTTAACAATCTCATGTCATCTCGGAAAGATCATCTAGGGGCAGGCGGAGCAAGATGGCCGAATAGGAACAGCTCCAGTCTCCAGCTCCGAGCGCGAGAGACACAGAAGACAGGTGATTTCTGCATTTTCAACTGAGGTACTGGGTTCATCTCACTGGGGAGTGCCGGACAATCAGTGCTGGTCAGCTGTTGCAGCCCGACCAGCGAGAGCTGAAGCAGGGCGAGGCATCACCTCACCTGGGAAGCGCAAGGGGGAAGGGAATCCCTTTTCCTAGCCAGGGGAACAGAGACACACAACACCTGGAAAATTGGGTAACTCCCACCCCAATACTGCACTTTAAGCAAACGGGCACACCAGGAGATTATATCCCATGCCTGGCTGGGAGGGTCCCACGCCCATGGAGCCTTCCTCATTGCTAGCACAGCAGTCTGCGATCTAACCTCAAGGCAGCAGTGAGGCTGGGGGAGAGGCGCCCACCATTGCTGAGGCTTAAGTAGGTAAACAAATCCCTGAGAAGATCGAACTGGGTGGAGCTCACAGCAGCTCAAGAAGGCATGCCAGTCTCTGTAGACTCCACCTCTGGGGACAGGGCACAGCTAAACAACAACAACAAAAAGCAGCAGAAACCTCTGCAGACGCAAGCAACTCTGTCTGACAGCTTTGAAGAGAGCGGTGGATCTCCCAACACGGAGGTTGAGATCTGAGAAGGGACAGACTGCCTGCTCAAGTGGGTCCCTGACCCCTGAGTAGCCTAACTGGGAGACATCCTCCACTAGGGGCAGACCGACACCCCACACCTCACACGGTGGAGTACACCCCTGAGAGGAAGCTTCCAAAGCAAGAATCAGACAGGTACACTCGCTGTTCAGCAGTATTCTATCTTCTGCAGCCTCTGCTGCTGACACCAAGGCAAACAGGGTATGGAGTGGACCTCAAGCAATCTCCAACAGACCTACAGCTGAGGGTCCTGACTGTTAGAAGGAAAACTAACAAACAGGAAGGACACCGACACCAAAACTCCATCAGTACATCACCATCATCAAAGACCAGAGGCAGATAAAACCACAAAGATGGGGAAAAAGCAGGGCAGAAAAGCTGGAAATTCAAAAAATAAGAGCGCATCTCCCCCTCCAAAGGAACACAGCTCATCGCCAGCAACGGATCAAAGCTGGACAGAGAATGACTTTGGGGAGATGAGAGAAGAAGGCTTCAGTCCATCAAACTTCTCAGAGCTAAAGGAGGAATTACGTAGCCAGCGCAAAGAAACTAAAAATCTTGAAAAAAGAGTGGAAGAATTGATAACCAGAATAATTAATGCAGAGAAGGCCATAAACGAACGGACAGAGATGAAAACCATGACACGAGAAATACATGACAAATGCACAAGCTTCAGTAACCAACTCGATCAACTGGAAGAAAGAGTATCAGTGATTGAGGATCAAATGAATGAAATGAAGCAAGAAGAGAAATCTAAAGAAAAAAGAAGAAAAAGAAATGAACAAAGCCTGCAAGAAGTATGGGATTATGTAAAAAGACCAAATCTACGTCTGATTGGGGTGCCTGAAAGTGAGGGGGAAAATGGAACCAAGTTGGAAAACACTCTTCAGGATATCATCCAGGAGAACTTCCCCAACCTAGCAGGGCAGGCCAACATTCAAATCCAGGAAATACAGAGAATGCCACAAAGATACTCCTCGAGAAGAGCAACTCCAAGACACATAATTGCCAGATTCACCAAAGTTGAAATGAAGGAAAAAATCTTAAGGGCAGCCAGAGAGAAAGGTCGGGTTACCCACAAAGGGAAGCCCATCAGACTAACAGCAGATCTCTCGGCAGAAACTCTCCAAGCCAGAAGAGAGTGGGGGCCAATATTCAACATTCTTAAAGAAAAGAATTTTAAACCCAGAATTTCATATCCAGCCAAACTAAGTTTCATAAGTGAAGGAGAAATAAAATCCTTTACAGATAAGCAAATGCTTAGAGATTTTGTCACCACCAGGCCTGCCTTACAAGAGACCCTGAAGAAAGCACTAAACATGGAAAGGAACAACCGGTACCAGCCATTGCAAAATCATGCCAAAATGTAAAGACCATCGAGGCTAGGAAGAAACTGCATCAACTAATGAGCAAAATAACCAGTTAATATCATAATGGCAGGATCAAGTTCACACATAATAATATTAACCTTAAATATAAATGGACTAAATGCTCCAATTAAAAGACACAGACTGGCAAATTGGATAAAGATTCAAGACCCATCAGTCTGCTGTATTCAGGAGACCCATCTCACATGCAGAGACATACATAGGCTCAAAATAAAGGGATGGAGGAAGATCTACCAAGCAAATGGAGAACAAAAAAAAGCAGGGGTTGCAATCCTAGTCTCTGATAAAATAGACTTTAAACCATCAAAGATCAAAAGAGACAAAGAAGGCCATTACATAATGGCAAAGGGATCAATTCAACAGGAAGAGTTAACTATCCTAAATATATATGCACCCAATACAGGAGCACCCAGATTCATAAAGCAAGTCCTTAGAGACTTACAAAGAGACTTAGACTCCCATACAATAATAATGGGAGACTTCAACACTCCACTGTCAACATTAGACAGATCAACGAGACAGAAAGTTAACAAGGATATCCAGGAATTGATCTCATCTCTGCAGCAAGCAGACCTAATAGATATCTACAGAACTCTCCACCCCAAATCAACAGAATCAGAATATACATTCTTCTCAGCACCACATCACAGTTATTCAAAAATTGACCACATATTTGGAAGTAAAGCACTCCTCAGCAAATGTACAAGAACAGAAATTATAACAAACTGTCTCTCAGACCACAGTGCAATCAAACTAGAACTCAGGACTAAGAAACTCAATCAAGAATGCTCAACTACATGGAAACTGAATAACCTGCTCCTGAATGACTACTGGGTACACAACGAAATGAAGGCAGAAATAAAGATGTTCTTTGAAACCAATGAGAACAAAGATACAACATACCAGAATCTCTGGGACACATTAAAAGCAGTGTGTAGAGGGAAATTTATAGCACTAAATGCCCACAAGAGAAAGCTGGAAAGATCTAAAATTGACACTCTAACATCACAATTAAAAGAACTAGAGAAGCAAGAGCAAACACATTCAAAAGCTAGCAGAAGGCAAGAAATAACTAAGATCAGAGTAGAACTCAAGGAGATAAAGACACAAAAAACCCTCCAAAAAATCAATGAATCCAGGAGTTGGTTTTTTGAAAAGATCAACAAAATTGATAGACCGCTAGCAAGACTAATAAAGAAGAAAAGAGAGAAGAATCAAATAGACGCAACAAAAAATGATAAAGGGGATATCACCACTGACCCCACAGAAATACAAACTACCATCAGAGAATACTATAAACACCTCTACGCAAATAAACTAGAAAACCTAGAAGAAATGGATAATTTCCTAGACACTTACACTCTCCCAAGACTAAACCAGGAAGAAGTTGAATCCCTGAATAGACCAATAGCAGGCTCTGAAATTGAGGCAATAATTAATAGCCTACCAACTAAAAACAGTCCAGGACCAGATGGATTCACAGCTGAATTCTACCAGAGGTACAAGGAGGAGCTGGTACCATTCCTTCTGAAACTATTCCAATCAATGGAAAAAGAGGGAATCCTCCCTAACTCATTTTATGAGGCCAACATCATCCTGATACCAAAGCCTGGCAGAGACACAACAAAAAAAGAGAATTTTAGACCAATATCCCTGATGAACATCGATGCAAAAATCCTCAATAAAATACTGGCAAACAAAATCCAGCAGCACATCAAAATGCTTATCCACCATGATCAAGTTGGCTTCATCCCTGAGATGCAAGGCTGGTTCAACATATGCAAATCAATAAACATAATCCAGCATATAAACAGAACCAAAGACAAGAACCACATGATTATCTCAATAGATGCAGAAAAGGCCTTTGACAAAATTCAGCAGCCCTTCATGCTAAAAACTCTCAATAAATTCGGTATTGATGGAATGTATCTCAAAATCATAAGAGCTATTTATGACAAACCCACAGCCAATATCATACTGAATGGGCAAAAACTGGAAAAATTCCCTTTGAAAACTGGCACAAGACAGGGATGCCCTCTCTCACCACTCCTATTCAACATAGTGTTGGAAGTTCTGGCTAGGGCAATCAGGCAAGAGAAAGAAATCAAGGGTATTCAGTTAGGAAAAGAAGAAGTCAAATTGTCCCTGTTTGCAGATGACATGATTGTATATTTAGAAAACCCCATTGTCTCAGCCCAAAATCTTAAGCTGATAAGAAACTTGAGCAAAGTCTCAGGATACAAAATTAATGTGCAAAAATCACAAGCATTCTTATACACCAGTAACAGACAAACAGAGAGCCAAATCATGAATGAACTTCCATTCACAATTGCTTCAAAGAGAATGAAATACCTAGGAATCCAACTTACAAGGGATGTAAAGGACCTCTTCAAGGAGAACTACAAACCACTGCTCAGTGAAATAAAAGAGGCATAAACAAATGGAAGAACATACCATGCTCATGGATAGGAAGAATCAATATCATGAAAATGGCCATACTGCCCAAGGTAATTTATAGATTCAATGCCATCCCCATCAAGCTACCAATGAGTTTCTTCACAGAATTGGAAAAAACTGCTTTAAAGTTCATATGGAACCAAAAAAGAGCCCGCATCTCCAAGACAATCCTAAGTCAAAAGAACAAAGCTGGAGGCATCACGCTACCTGACTTCAAACTATACTACAAGGCTACTATACTACCAAAACAGCATGGTACTGGTACCAAAACAGAGACAGAACAGAGTCCTCAGAAATAATACCACACATCTACAGCCATCTGATCTTTGATAAACCTGAGAAAAACAAGAAATGGGGAAAGGATTCCCTATTTAATAAATGGTGCTGGGATAATTGGCTAGCCATAAGTAGAAAGCTGAAACTGGATCCTTTCCTTACTCCTTATACGAAAATTAATTCAAGATGGATTAGAGACTTAAATGTTAGACCTAATACCATAAAAACCCTAGAAGAAAACCTAGTTAATACCATTCAGGACATAGGCATGGGCAAGGACTTCATGTCTAAAACACCAAAAGCAATGGCAACAAAAGCCAAAATTGACAAATGGCATCTAATTAAACTAAAGAGCTTCTGCACAGCAAAAGAAACTACCATCAGAGTGAACAGGCAACCTACAGAATGGGAGAAAATTTTTACAATCTACTCATCTGACAAAGGGCTAATATCCAGAACCTACAAAGAACTCAAACAAATTTACAAGAAAAAAACAAACAACCCCGTTGAAAAGTGGGCAAAGGATATGAATAGACATTTCTCAAAAGAGGACATTCATACAGGCAACAGACACATGAAAAAAATGCTCATCATCACTGGCCATCAGAGAAATGCAAATCAAAACCACAATGAGATACCATCTCACACCAGTTAGAATGGCAATCATTAAAAAATCAGAAAACAACAGGTGCTGGAGAGGATGTGGAGAAATAGGAACACTTTTACACTGTTGGTGGGATTGTAAACTAGTTCAACCATTATGGAAAACAGTGTGGCGATTCCTCAAGCATCTAGAACTAGAAGTACCATATGACCCAGCCATCCCATTACTGGGTATATACCCAAAGGATTATAAGTCATGCTACTATAAAGACACATGCACACGTATGTTTATTGCGGCACTATTCACAATAGCAAAGACTTGGAATCAACCCAAATGTCCATCAGTGACAGACTGGATTAAGAAAATGTGGCACATATACACCATGGAATACTATGCAGCCATAAAAAAGGATGAGTTTGTGTCCTTTGTAGGGACATGGATGCAGCTGGAAACCATCATTCTCAGCAAACTATCGCAAGAACAGAAAACCAAACACCGCGTGTTCTCACTCATAGGTGGGAACTGAACAATGAGATCACTTGGACTCGGGAAGGGGAACATCACACACCGGGGCCTATCACAGGGATGGGGAAGGGGAGAGGGATTGCACTGGGAGTTATACCTGATGTAAATGACGAGTTGATGGGTGCTGATGAGTTGATGGGTGCAGCACACCAACATGGCACAAGTATACATATGTAACAAACCTGCACGTTATGCACATGTACCCTAGAACTTAAAGTGTAATAAAAAAAAAAAAACTCTTGTCATCTCATAGTTTTAAATACCATCTTACACTGATAAATCCAAAATTCATATCTACAGCTCAGACCGCTTTCCAAACTCCATACTTCTTTATCCAATTACCTCTTCACAATCACTACTTGAGTGCCTAATTGGTATCTCAAATATTGCAAATTCAACTCCTGTTTTCTCTCCTGCACACAGCCCTTCTTTGGCTTAGATCTTCCATTTCAGTAAATCCTAGTCCCCTCCTCAAGTTGCTCAAGCCTCAACCTTGGTTTTGGTCACAACCCTTCCCTTTGTCCCATGCCCACACACAATACACTAGCAACTTCTATCTGCTCCTATTTAACACATCTAAATTTCAATCACTCATTAGTTCCTATCCTGCTACCACTAAGGTCCAGGCCACCAACATCTCCCACTTGCAGTATTGCTATAGCCTACTAATTGGTCAAATTGTTCTACTTATATTTTCCTTTACAACCCTATATATTTCAAATATAAATGGATTCATTTTTGAATGAATGAAAGAAATAGAGGCTCCCGTAAAAATACAATGCTTATCATGCTACTACTTAGCTCAACATTTTAAGTGGCTTCCCGTCTAACTAAGGTGAAAGTCAGAAGTTTATATAGTGGCTTTCAAGAGGCCATTTCAAGACTCCACTTCCAGTATGCCCCACCCCTCTCTCTGCCTCATCCTCTGCCACAACCACACTTTGTGTTGTGCTATCTGCTGCAGCCTTCTTGTGCAAATATTCCCTCTTGAGAGAGGCCTTCTGATCATACCATAAAAGGCAACAAGTCCCCTAGCTCTCGCTATTTCATTTACATCCCCATGGAATTTGAATTACCAATGTGCTCATTCTGCCAACATTTTTTTCGAAATGAAGCAGTAAAAGCATCCAGATTAAATAACATTTTTCAAAGAAACAGCAAATAAAGCTGTCAAAGCCAGCACAGATGTGTTGAACATCTTTGGTGACTTTGACAAAAACGCCATACTAATTTGCTTCATTTCCTTTCTTTTGTCACCTATAAATCAGCCAAGTCTAATATTAATTATCCCAATTTTTTAAAATTCTATTGTCCACACTCAGATTTCTGGGCTTTCATTTCTGTATACTTCTTACGTTGAGTGGCTCTACATACTTCTCTCAAATGTAGACTTATTTAAAAAAAGTTCAAGCATCTGTCTGCTTTGTTATGTGTTCTAGAGTGCTTATATAATAAAATACATATTATTTAAATATAAATTTTTTCCTTTATTTCTACCTTATAGATAGAGTATTATATTCAGTTTCACTAAATTTTGTGTGCACAGAGATAATATTGCTTCTGCAATATAATCTAGATAGTAAATAATAATATAATTATTATAATTAATATAATTCTGGATAGTAAAGAATAATACAGAATTTTTATTATACTAAGGAGGAGTTTGAATTGTATAGTTATAGACAACTAATCTAACCCAAATCCTTCATCTATCTGATGAAGAAATAGAAACTCCAAAGATGATAGCACTGGCAACAGAGGCAGGGCTGATACAGGGGAGGCCTGGAGTGCCTTTCATTCACTTCTCTTTTTCTACAACAGATTGCCTCAATATAGTTCAGATGCTAATAGCATTAATAGAAATACTTGCTAAATTATCCTTCTTGCCCAAGAAATTTTCTTTGAAAGGAAAAGTTTAATTCCAAATGGCTTCCCTGAAATCAGTTTAATTCTTCATGTCTTTACAGAAGTCTATAATTTAAGAGACTTGACTTTTTATACAAAATAAAGCATATCAGCTCACAAATAGAACTTTTCAAAGAGCCATTGCACATGGTCATATTGTTGCACTGTTGGTTTTAGTGTTTGATTTCTACTGATTGTTTAGTGAAGTCACCCCACAGACAATCTTGCATTTCTTTGCCAAATACACTCAAAATTTTTACCTAGTAGGAATGTTTCCAGTTCCCATAGAATAACTCAATACTGTAGACATGAAACCAAATATTGCCAGGAGACATCTGCAAAATACAAGTTTTTCAAATTTTAACAGGCAAATATGACAGTGTCCACCAAACAGAAGTTATAAATTCAGCCTCAGAATGTGGATTAAGACTTATTTTATTGTTGAGTTCCTGCATCATGTGCAGCTTTGACATAGTTTGAAACAAGAATGTATGTAAGATGAGCTTAAAGGTATTTTTGAGTTTCACATCATATGAATCTACAATTTTATTTGCTTATTATTAATATGAAGTAGACTGTGTATTGTGTCTGTGTTCAGATATCTGAGTGTTTCCCTGCAGATATTATCAGCAATATCTGTGCTGCTTTTACAGCACGAATCACAGTATCTCTATTAAACTTTCTTGTATATGTGCCTGGCCTCAATGCAACACTCGTATGTTCATTAAGCAAATATTATTTAAGCACCTTTTATGTACTATGTGCTGGGAGTATAGATATAAATATGGTGGATTTTGACACTACCTTCATGGAACTGTCTGCTTTTGAAGAAGAAAAAGCCATGCCTTTCATCTGTGTTCCTCCATATGATGGCTTAACATGGTTTTGCACAACTTGTGCTTGTATAATGGAACAAAAGAAAATAACAAATACAGTTAAGAAGAAAACAACACACATGCTGTTGGCAACTGAATCCACTAGGCCTAGCATAGTCCCAGAGTGTGACACCTGGGATCTTTTCTGTTTTCTCTTTTTCAATTTCTTCTAATTAAAAAATAATAATAATATCCAGAATGGTAGTAAGAGATTCTACCTCCCTCTCTGGAAGACATCAAAAAGGCAGGGAAACGTTCCAATTTTAAGCCACTAAACACTCTGGCTTGAATCAAATCAAAAACATTATCTAAGCGAAACTGTCATACACTAAAATACCCTTGACTCTACTATGGCTATTTATCGCTGAAAAGCACCGGATTCGTGGTGTGTTTCCTTGCTTCCTAAAGATTATTGATGATAAGAGCATACAAGTCAGCCAGTGTAGAATGCCAGAAAGAGAAATATTGCAAGTTATCTCTTTCTCCTCCAGAATGTTATCCTTTCACCTCCTTCAATTTCATTTAAGTGTTGGCATCAGCTTTCCTCTTCGGCTCCTGCTGGAGATCACTCCCAGTTGATGAACTCATACGCTTGTCTATCCCTTTCTCTCTACCAGCCCTGTTAATTAGCTGTAAGAGGAGTTCAGAGTTAGGAATACCCCTACGCCCCCCTTGCCCCTCACTATGGAGACTTCTTTGGGCCCTGGCATCCCACCTCTGACATCTTTCCATGGCCCTTCCATTCCATACTCACATAAGTCAGTCTCCAAATCTTATCAATAACTTTCTTCAAATAAAATATTATGTGAGATTCTTACCACCTAGGCAGTGGTAATTATAATTGTTCTCAGTATTTGAAAAACTTATGCCTCTAGAGGCCTGTGAATATTCATATTGATTAAACTACGTAGGATGAGCATGTATACAGATCAAGTACTTCTTCTTTCCATATGACCACTCAGAACTGTTGACCCTGATGCCCACACTCCTATTCCTGGACATATTTCTTCCTTTGGCTTCCCTGACATTACACAATTCTGATGACACTATTTCCTCTGTGGCTAAAATTGCCTCAGTTTATTTTGCAGAGTCTTCTCTCTCTTTCATTTTATTTTAATTGTTGTTCCTCAGACTTCTGTCTCTGTCTTTTTCTTTATTCATTCATTCAAATTCCTTTACACAAGTAACCATTTATCTACTAATAACTCTTAGACCACTCCTGAATTAAGAAACTGTGTTTCTACTGTCTCCTGGAAATATTCATTTACATGGTTTATGATTCACCTCACTCAAGTAAATCCAAAGTCAATGCATCATCTCCCTCTTGGCTCCCGATCTCCCCTTCTCTTGCTGTGAATGAAACCACCAGCTACTTCATAATTCAACCAAGAACACTGGGCTCTCTTCTGGACTTTTCCCTGTCTCGCCACCCAAATCCAGTCAATAACCCTCCAAACCCTATTTGTGTCCACTGACATTTTACCTGTCTACATACCCATTATCCCTTGCCTGGATTACTAGAAAAATCTCATTTCCTGCCTCAAGTCTTGGTACACTCCAGGCCATTCTCTACACTGTAGGCAGAAATGATCTTCCTAAAACACATATCAGATAATGTTATTTCTCATCTCCAAATTTTGTGATGGCTTTCCCGTTGCTCTTAGGATAAAGGCTAAAGTTGGGTGTTATAAGGCCCTCCATTAATAGGCCCCTACCAAGTTCTGCCTAGACTTCTGCTACACTTACACCCTAATATTCTGTCATTCCTGCAGTTCTTAAAAGTGATACATTACACTCTAACATTCTGTCATTCCTTCAGTTCTTACAAGTTCTGTTCTTAAAAGTGATACGTTTTCTAGAATTCTGTGCTTCAGTAAGCTTGTCCCTTTTCTGGGAACACTCTTCCTTCACCCACACAGGAAGGCTTTCCACACACATTTTTACAATATTTATATAAGTTCTTGGATTAAAGTAGTTTAATTTTGTCTTCTTCTTTTTGCTATTGTATTTTAAATGTTTAAATGCAATGAACATGTATTACTTTTATTACTAAACAGCTAGTCATCAACAGCATATGCATACCCTGTGATTCCACTCTGGATAGATACACAATAGAAAGGAATATTTTTTCACCAAAAGACTCAATTAATTGTGAGAGAGGTTTTCCCTTTCAAATTAAAGGTAAATATATTCATATTTTTAAAATGCTTTTATTTTATGTTCAGGAGTACTATATGCAGGTTTGCAATATAGATAAACTAGTGTCATGGGGGTTTGTTGTACAGATTATTTCATCACCCAGGTACTAAGCCTAGTACCCGATAGTTATTTTTTTAGGATCCTCTCCTCCTCCCAACATCCACCCTCAAGTAGGCCCCAATATCTTGTTGTTTGCCTCTTTGTGTTCATGAGTTCTCATCATTTAGCTCCCACTTATAAGTGAGAACATGCAGGATTTGGTTTTCTTTTCCTGTATTCATTTCCTAAGGATAATAGCCTCCATTTCCATCTATGTTCCTGCAAAAGACATGATCTCATTCTTTTTATGGCTACATAGTATTCTATAATGTGTATGTGCCATATTTTATTTATTCAGTCTGTCATTGATGGGCATTTGTGTTGATTCCACATCTTTGCTATTCTGAATAGAGCTGTAATGAACATTTGTGTGCCTGTGTCTTTATGATAGAACAATTTCTATTCCTTTGAGTATATAATTATTATATAACCCAAGTTCTACAGTATTTCTGGGTTGAATGGTAGTTCTGATTTTAGCTCTTTGAGGAATCACCACCCTGCTTTACACAATGTTTGAACTAATTTATATTCCCACCAATAATGTATAAGGGTTCCCTGTTCTCCTCAGTCTTACCAGCATCTGTTATTTTTTTACTTTTTGATAATAGTTATTCTGACTGGTGTGAGATGGTATCTCATTCTGATTTTGATTTATATTTCTTTAGTGATCAGTGATGTTGAGGTTTTTTTATATGATTGTTGGCAGTGTGTATGTCTTCTTTTAAGAAGTATTTCTTCATGTCCCATGCCCCCCTTTTTTAATGGAGTTGTTTTTCTCTTGTAAATTTGTTTAAGTTCCTTATAGATACTGGATATTACACCTTTGTTAGATGCAGAGATTGTAAATATTTTCTCCCATTCTGTAGGTTGTCTGTTTATGCTGTTGATAGTTTCTTTTGCTGTGCAGAAGCTCTTCAGTTTAATTAATTAGTTTAGCTCTATTTGTCAACTTTTCCTTTCTTATAATTTCTTTTAAGGTCTTTATCATGAAATCTTTGCCTGTTCTTATGTCCAGAATGGTATTGCCTAGGTTGTTTTCCAGGGTTTTTATAGTTTTGGGTTTTACATTTGTCTTTAATTCTTCTTGAGTTGATTTTCGTATATGGTGTACGAAAATAGTCCAGTTTCAATCTACTGCGTATATCTAGCCTGTTTCCCAGCACCACTTATTGAATAGGGAGTCATTTCTCCATTGCTCATTTTTGGAAGCATTTTCAAAGATCAGATGGTTATAGGTGAATGGTCTTATTTCTGGATGCTATTTTCTGTTTCATTGGCCTATGTGTCTGTTTTTGTGCCAGCACCATGCTGCTTTTGGTCATTGTAACCTTGTAGTATAGTTTAAAGTCAGGTAACATTATGCCTCCAGCTTTGTTCCTTTACTTAGGATTGCCATGGCTATTCGGGCTCCTTTTTGGTTCCATATACATTTTTAAATGTTTTTTTTTCTAGTTCTGTCAAGAATATCAATGGTAGTTTGATAGAAATAACACTTACTCTGTAAATTGCTTTGGGTAATATGGCCGTTTTAATGATATACATTCTTGCTATCCGTTATCATGGAATGTTTTTCCATTTGTTTGTGTCATCTCATTCCTTTGAGCAGTGTTTTGTAATCCTCATCGTAGAGTTCTTTTACCTCCCTGGTCAGCTACATTTCTAGGGGTGCGTGCGTGTGTGACAATAGTGAATGGAATTGCATTCCTGATTTGACTCTCAGTTTGGCTGTCATTAGTGTATAAGAATGCCAGAGATTTTTGTATGCTGATTTTGTATCCTAAAACTTTGTTGAAGTTGTTTATCAGCTGAAGAAGCTTTGGGCCAAGACTACAGGGCTTTCTATATATAGAACTGACTGGGTCATCTGCAAATAAGGACAATTTGACTTTCTTTATTCCTATTTGGATGATTTTTTTTTATTTCTTTCTCTTGCCTGATTGTTCTGGCCTGGACTTCCAATACTATGATGAATAGGAGTGGTGAGAGCAGACATCCTTGTCTTGTATCAGTTTTCAAGGGGAATGCTTCCAACTTTTCCTCATTCAGTATTACGTTAGCTGTGGGTTTGCCATAGATGACTTATTATTTTGATGTTTGTCCCTTCAATACCTAGTTTACTGAGAGTTCTTAACATAAAAAGACATTGAAATTTATCAAATGCCTTTTCTGCATCTATTGAGATAATCATGTGGTTTTTGTCTTTAGTTATATTTATGTGATGGATTACATTTATTTATTTGTGTATGTTGATCCAACCTTGCATTCCAGGGAAAATGCCTACTTGATCATGGTGGATTAACTTTTTGATGTACTGCTGGATTTGGTTTGCAAGTAGTTTGTTGAGGATTTTTGCATTAATATTCATCAAGAATATTGGCCTGAAGTTTTCTTTTTTTGTTGTGTCTCTGCCAGGTTTTGGTATCAGGATGATCCTGGCCTCATTGAATGAGTTGGGAGGAGTCCCTCTTTCTCAAATTTTAAAATTAGTTTCAGTAGAAATGATACCAGATCTTCTTTATACATATGGTAAAATTTAGCTGTAAATCCATCTGATCCTGGGCTTTTGCGGGGGTTGGTAGGGTATTTATTATTTATTCAATTTCAGAGCTCATTTTTGGTGTGTTCAGGGAATCAAATTCTTCCTGGTTTAGTTTTTGGAGGTTGTATTGTCCGGCAATTTATCCATCTTTTTTGGGTTTTCTAGTTTGTGTGCACAGAGGTGTTCATCATAGTTTCTGATGGATTTTTTTTTTTTCTGTTTGGTAAGTGGTAACATTTCCTTTGTTGTTTCTAATTGTGTTTATTTCGATCTTCTCTTTTCTTCTTTATTAGTTTAGCTAGCAGGCTATCTATCTCATCAATTTTTTCAAAAATACTTACTCTGGGCTCACTGATCTTTTGAATGGTTTTCCATGTCTTGATTTCCTTCAGTTCAGCTTGGATTTTGGTTATCTCTTGTCTTCTGCTAGCTTTGGGGTTGGTTTGCTCTTGCTTCTCTGATGCTTTCAGTTGTAATATTAGGTTGTTAATTTGAGATATTCCTAACTTTTTGTTGTTGGTGTTTAGTGCTATAAATTTCTCTTTTAACACTCTTTCAGCTGTAGCCCAGAGATTTCAGTATGGTGTAACTTTGTTCTCATTAGTTTCAAAAAACTTCTTGATTTTGCCTTAATTTCATTATTTACTCAAAAGTCACTCAGAAGCAGGTTGTTTTATTTCCATGTAATTGTATGGTTTTGAGCAATTTTTAAAGCTTTGACTTCTATATTTATTGCACTGTCATCCAAGAATGTGTTTGGTGTGATTTTGGTTCTTTTGCATTGCTGAGGATTGTTTTAGGTCTGACTGCTAGTCAATTAATAGAGTATGTGCCTTGTAGCAATGAGAAGAATGTATATTCTCTTGTTTTGGGGTGGAGAGTTCTGTAGAGGTCTGATAATATATTTCTCTACAGATCAGATTCATTTTAAGATTGAATTCAGGTCCAAATATCTGTTAATTTTTCACCTCAATGATCTGTCTAATACTATAAGTGGAGTATTGAAGTCTCCCACCATTATTGTATGAGATTCTAAATCTTTTTGTAGGTCTCTAAGAACTTGCTTTATGAATCTAGGTTACCCTGTGTTGGGTGTATTATATTCAGATTTTTAAAATAATGCCTGTTACCAGATTAAAGGTACACTGGACTCTTCTATACTATCTTTGCTATTCCTATGAATGTGTTCCAAAATTAAAAAATGAAAAATATTA
This sequence comes from Macaca mulatta, assembly GCF_049350105.2. Taxonomy (NCBI): domain Eukaryota; kingdom Metazoa; phylum Chordata; class Mammalia; order Primates; family Cercopithecidae; genus Macaca; species Macaca mulatta. The sequence goes on from NC_133410.1 coordinate 60,214,583, forward strand.
TAGTTAGTGATATAAATATTATCTAGTAATTTAAGACAGCATTCCTCTGTTGATTAAAATTCAGTTGGCAACTGAGTATATAGTAGAAAATAAATCATTCATAAGGTCTGTCTTCAGTGTTACTTTATGGTTTTAGAAAATACTTTAAATAAATCATTCAAGTTATTCTTATTGAAATATAAATATTAGAGTGGTAAATGTCAACATATTAGAATAAATATTTTCTTTTCCTGGTTCCTAAATCTCAATGAATCTAGATGTTCAGAGACTAAGAAGCTTTAATATGACAATTGGAATGCAAATATATCAAGTGTGATAACATCTCAAAGATAAATGAAGATTGCACAAGAAAGGAGACATGGGCCAATTATTCCTTACCTTTTTTGAAAAGTGCCTCATTTCAGTCCCCATAAAGATAGTCAGAGCAGGACATGGGAGTGAAAAGAGAACTGATTTTCCTCTCAGGGGTACACGGCAGAGCCAAGGCTCGATTCTGCATGGCAGTCACCAACATTGATCTCATCTTCGAGGACATTCTTCTTCCTGCTTCTGTGTCCTCTCCTCTCTTCACTTATGTCTCCTTCATGTCCAGCTCTCCCCATCTGCCCATGCAATCAATCCATCAGTCACACAAATAAAAATTGTAACAGTGTATGATATAATCTATAAACAGAAGGTATCGTTAGCAATAATACTCCACTTGGAAGTCATGGGGTCTCCCCAGGATCTTATGGCCAAAACAGAGCTCTTTCCCTCTGCAAACCAGCTCACACCCAAGGCTTCCTCAGTTGGGTACATGAGACCATTATTCACCTAGTTGCTCAAGTCATAAACCAATAACTTATCCTCAGTTTCTCCCTATCCTTGCCACAATGCCTTTTAATACATCAAGTCCTTATATATTTACATTCAAAATGCATCTAAAATCTGTCTGCTTTTCTCCGTCTTCACTGTGACTACCTTATTCTAAACATCATCATTTCTTACTTGGATTATTACAAGTTTCCTTGCTTCTATTCTACACAACAGCAAGGGTGCTCTTTAAGTAAAAAATAAACAAACAAACAAACAAATAAATAAATAAATAAAATCACATTGTTGTCCTGCTTAAATAATCCAACAACTTCTCACCATAGCTAGAATAAAGTACAGACACTTTACCATGGCCCTTCAGGGTTCTCAAACTCTGACCCATCCCTGCCTATCATGTGTCACTGACTCTGCTCCAGCTGCTCAGGCCTTCTTTCTGAGGATTTCTTAGCATCCTCAAGCATGCTAATCTCCCTTCTGATGGAGAGTCTTGTGCTCAGACTGGAATGCTCTGGCCCCAGAGTTATGCATGGTTTCAAGTTACAGTTAACTACCATCACCAGCTGAGGTGTTTTCTGAATTCCTAAGCCAAATTAACCCCTACTATATGAAATAATTACTGTGTTCACTTATTTATTGTCTATTGCCTGCCCATGCCATGTAAACTCAAAGTAAGTGAGGATGACTGGTTGTCCTGGTCCCTAGAATAGTCTGGCACATAGTAGACTCTTTAAAAGAATGTGGTGATAATTTATTTTGTCAATTTTTTCCTCTCTTGACTTTCATCAAGATGACTAAACTTGGAGAAAATGAGAAGAAAATAAAAGAGATCAAGAAATAATAATCTCAAGAGAAATAGAACAGTTCTAGATTCAAATGTTTAATATGAAATAAAAGTAAAGAGCTGAGTGTTATTACTGAATGAGATCTATGCAAATCATGTGCAGGCAGAGTTCAATGGAGACATCTATTCATTTTTTCTTATTATGACTATTATGCGAACGCTTTTGTTTTCTTGTTATTATGAGTATTATTTTCCACAGTAGATTTGGGTGAAGTAATAACTGTGGGTTTTTTTGCAAGGAGAATTCACATTTTACACTTGAGCAAGAAAAAATTGAAATCAAAATATTGCTTACTCTGTAACTACCGCCACACTGCTCAACTTCCCCTGATTGCTATGAGTCTGTTTCCATCTGAGGTATCGAAGCTTCTTTTTTTGAAAAAGAGACCACTGGAGAAGGAGAGGGGGAGATTTAAGTAATCATTCATTGAACTTTGCATATAAAATAGTACTATACATTACCAAGGCCCACCTTAGGACTGGGGAACTTCTGTGTCTCATTTTTTAATGTATATTTGTTATTTATGAGTCATATATATTAAAAGTTACCCTTTATAAGACTTCAGTCAAAGCAATGAATCAAAATCTTTACATTTGTTTTCGGAGCAGAGAGGTTTCTATGTACCTAAGATGTGTTCTTTTGTCTGTAGAAAAACAATTGCTGACATGAATAGCAGCTTTGTTACCTTATTACCCAATGCAAATAAGAGAACAATTAACAGTCATTTCATGTGACTAGTAAGAAAGAAATTAGTTACTATGCTTAAAATATTGACTGAGCTATTATTCTGTCATTCCACAGAACTCTGAGCCAGTTGTTGAAGAGCTCTACTTAGTCTGATCATAAGTTAGAAAAGCTCATTAAGTTGTATCTGATGACAAAATAAGTCTGGTCAAAGAACAACCCAGGGAGTCAATATAGTAAGAAAGAAAAGCAGGCATCTTTTGTTTGTCTGAAATAACTATTCGTTTGTAACACCAGGATAATATCTTATATCTAGCCTCAACCTTGGGCCAAATTATGACCCAGAGGTTTAGTAAAAAGAAATTTGTTCTCTTCAGAATTTCAGATTTACTGGTGTATGTTTTATCTCTTTATTTTCTGATCAGACAAAAGGAAGACGCCTCTGGACTATGAAGCAATAACGGGAATCCTTGAAGGACAGAATGTTGTAATGAAAAAAAAAAATCCCAACTTGATAATCAGGAACTTGTTTTCTAACCCTATATAACTTATCTGGACCTCACATTCCTGTATGTAAAATAAGCATAGGAATCTTTTAGGTTCCATTAAGCTCTAAAAAGGAATGAGTCATTGCAGTAGAGCTTTCCTAGGCAGTAAATTATTAAGATTATATCTACACTGAGTTATTAAGAGAATAACAAAGGCATTATATATTTTTAATAAGTATCTCATTTACAAAATTGTTCCAAATGTTGTTGTTATTTACTGGAGGTACTTATTAAAAATATTATTTGCCAAAAATGATTGCAACACAAAGAGTGGAAAATCTGCCAAAGTTCAGTTCAATGTAACCAATATTTATTGAGATTCCAATTCCTGAGAAGCTTTAGCTTGACCTTAGACAACACCATACAGAGTTATTTCTCAATATTATGGATTTATTATACATAGTGGATTTATTTGTATTGTTAGAAACAGTTTCCCTCATTCTTTAGTAATACAAATTGAGCTCTTTCAGAAGGCAGGAGAGGGGGACAGTTTTGAATACCCTAAACTTTCTAAATTATACCCTTTGATTCAAAACCTTTACTTTCATCAAATGCACTTTATACTTATATTCTCATATATGGAGGAAACCTTGGGGCAGCAGAGCTAGTTCATATACAGAGAGAAAATCTTTACACCAAGGTTAGATTAACTGAAAGAAAAAATATGTGGAGAATATGTATCTATAAGGACACTGAAGCCAGTGATAAAGTAGTTTTGAAACTGTCAGAGCCCAGACAACATGGTTAAGCCTGAAAGTCTGAAATCTGGGACAGCATAGAGATCTTTTAGTAAGTAGGTCAGTGGAAGAAACAAGAGTTTTGCAGCGTACATCATGGTCTCAAATGAGTATGCCTGGATTTGCATACTTACATAAATTCAAAAACCTTTTCTTTTCTTTTATTTTTTAATTGACAGGTAATACTATATGCATTTATCGTGCACAACATGATGTTTTGTAGTTCATATACATGGTGGAATTGTCAAATCTAGCTAATTAACATGTGCATTACCTCACGTAGTTATTTTTATGGTAAGGGCACATAACATCTACTCTAGATTTTTCAAGAACATAATATTTCATCATTGACTATAGTCACCTTGCTTCATAGTAGATCCCTTGAAATTTATTTCTTCTATCCTGTTGTAAGTATGTATCCTTTGGCCAGCATCTCCCCCTACCCCCACCATCCTCAGCCTCTCGTAACCACCATTCCACTCTGCATCTATGTGATCAAATTTTCAAGATTCCACATATAAGCGAGATGATGCAGTATTTGTCTTTCCGTGCCTGACTTATTTCACTTAACACAAGGTCCTCCAAGTTCAGCCACGTAGTCACAAATGACTGGATTTCACTATTCTTTATGGCTGAATAGTATTCCATTGTGTATATATACCACATTTTCTTTATTCATCCATTGATGGACACTTAGCTTCCACCCAGGTTTCTACCAATACCCTCTTTGGTGTATTCTATACCAACCCTGACTAGTCCCACAGCACTGCCACCAGATATTACTACTTAAGTGGAAATGAGAGCCCAATTCCTTCTATTAACGTGCCATTAATACACAGAGAGCGGCTGCAGGGCCTTTGCATACGTGCTGTTCCCTTTGCTTGAAATGTTCTTCACCCAGATATATATATATGTATGCTCACTCTCTCACTTCCTTCAAGTCTGAGCTCAAATATTGAATGAGAGGCCTTCCTTCCTCCTTTTAAAATAAGCATTCTCCTATGAATGTCTATTTCTTCATCAGCGATATTTCTTTCATAGCCCTGGTAACTCCCAACATATATACTTATCTAAATATATTCATTTGTTTTTATTTTTTGCTTGTGTCTGTGACTAGAATGTAAGCTCTAGAAAAGCAGAGACATTTATTTGTCTATTGTCGTATCCCAGATCCCATAATACTGCTGGCATATTGTAGGTGCCTAACAAACACACACCTGTCTAATTTGTTGAATGCATTAATTAAATACATTCAATACATTTGATCATCCTTTAAAACAAGCTAAAACACTGGGCAGGTGGAAAAACAGTCAGAGCCATTTCTGCCACCTGGTTTTTCCTCTGCTAGCCCTTCCAAAGGTTTGAAAATGGCTTCATCTCAAAAAACAGTTACAGATCATGGACAATGTAAAAGCGTATTTGTTCCCTATTTTCTGGAGATGACAATAAACCTGTAATTTTCCTAGAAGGAACATTTTTAAGGTGGGTTTTAAATCTTTAATTGTTCTGATAATGAAGCATTGGCTAAAGTTTAGGGATAGGGCCTCGATGAGGAGGTAGCTGACATATACAATGACCTCCATCTCTCCATCCCTCCTTTATAAAAAAATCCAACCTTGGTTTTGTCAGTCTGACTTAACTGATCAGGTTCAGGAAGCTTGTTAAAACTTTCAAAATACTAATAAATCTAACAGTTATTTAGATACTCTTCTTCAAGCTCTGCTGGAGGTCACAAGAAATGTGCAGTGTAATTTTTAGCTTGAGAGATCCCAAAGAGAATAAAATGAGAAGAGGAAGAAGATCATGTTGACTTGATCCTTCCATCTTGGGTTTGGATGCAAGTGACTAATAATATTCTGGGAGCATTCCCAAGTTTTAGTTTCCTGAATGATTCTTGATAGAAGACCCCCTCAGCAGAGATTTGCAAGGTATTTTATTGAGTTCCTGCTTGAGTCAAAAAGTATGTTCTGTTCAGGTGACTTGAAATCATTACTTCCATTTCCACTTCTAGTTTCTAGATAGCTTGGTGAACTCATCTGCCTGAAAGTTCCATTCACATCTTGAGAATTCCTTAGTCCCTGCATTAAACTACAGGGGGTCATGGGGCTGCATATATGCTTTGTGTGTATATATTAAATAATACTGGGCCAAGCAAAATAATGTATTTGCTTCATCCAGGAAATACCCTTTCCTGAAAGGTAAGTCTGTGAGCCAGACAGCTTGTTTATGAAGACTGAATAGTTTCTCATCCAGACTTGCTCCAAGACCTTTGCTTCACAGTCCCCACTCATCTCTACTAACCTCCTTCTTGCAAAACCTGCCTTAAAATCACTTAGCCCAAGTCCTGAAATGCTATAAATTCCTTGCCTCAATTTAGCAGTTTGAGATATCACTAAAACTGGATAGTGCTCTAATAAACTTGACATTGTATGATCAATAGGTTTTTCTGGTAGTATTTTTGGGAATGAATAGCCAACAGCCAAAGTGCAGTTTTAATCTGACCTCATTATTTCCTCTCCTAACTTACTTTCTCCTTTGATGACATTAGAATCCACCCAACAGAGTCCATAAAACAGAATTATTCTTCACTACTCCCTCTGACCTTCAATAACTAACCATTCCTAAAGTTCTACTGATTTTGTCAACTTTCCACTTTTAATACATTCCTGCTGTTTTCCCACTTCTTTTTCATCCCCACCCTTGAATACTCTATGTAATCAACGCCACTTACCTGGCTGGTATAGTTGCAGACTGGCATCATGTATGCTGCCTAAATCCTGTTAAAAGAAAAACTTCAGCCGAATTTTTTTTTTTTTTAAGACAGTCTCACTCTGTTTCCCAGGATAAAGTGCAGTGGCACCATCTTGGCTCACTGCAACCTCCCTCTCCTAGGTTCAAGCCATTCTTCTGCCTCAGCCTCCCGAGGAGCTGGGACTACAAGCACCCACCACCACACCTGTCTAATTTTTGTATTTTTAGTAGAGACAGGGTTTCACCAGGTTGATCAGGCTGCTCTCCAACTCCTGACCTCAGGTGGTCCGCCCATCTTGGCCTCCCAAAGTGCTGGGATTATAGGCTTGAGCCACTGCCCCCAGCTGCCTAATTAAATTTAAAGGAGTTTAATTGAGCAATGAATGATTCACGAATTGGGCAGCCCCCAGAATCACAGCAGATTCAGAGAGACTCCAGCACAGGTATGTGGTGGGAGATTTATGGACAGCAAAAGGACAGTGAGGTACAGAAAACGAAAGTGAAGCACAGAAACAACTGGATTGGATAAAGTTCTCCAGTTGCCTTATTTGAACAGGATTTGAGTAGTTGGGTGCATTCGATTAGCCAAAACCCAGTGATTGGCATAGCTGTGGACTACGGTCGGTTTACAACTCCACTTGTTACAGTTCACAATGTACAGAAAAACCTTTAGGCTGAACTTAACTATGTAAGAGGGCAACTTTAGGCTCATCTTGATTTAACAATTCCATAGATGCTATCTAAATCCATATCTCCAGGGATGAGAGTTTTGGAGACTTCCTCCCCCTTCTCCTTTCCCCATGGATTGGGAAACAGGAATTGCTGGGCTCTCCTGCCTGAATGATATATTCCCTTTCTTACACAATACCACCACCTTGCCTTCACTTCCATGGTTACCGTTATTGTTGCTGTAATATTGGTTGTAACATGGGGGATTTTGCTTAGGCCATGGTGGAAGGAAGATGGGTTTTAAGCACTAAAGATGATTTTGAAGGAATAAGTGGTATTTATCGACTTATAGTCCCATGGCTACCTCCTCATTTCATTTGCCACAGTTTTTAATATTTTTACCAAAGCTTGCCATCCCTTGATATGTCCTCTTTTTTCTAAAACAATTTGTCCTCTTTTTTTCTAAAACAAAGTGCCGATTTGATGTCTGGAACTGCAGTGTCTAGACCTTGGCTTGCAGAGTTCTCAGAGGAAAGTGCAATTGAGGAGGGCTTCAGTCACCTGCCTACCTACACAGCCCTGCTAGAGAGCCTTCTCATGAAAGAAAATTTGAGTCCCTGGTGAGAAGTTCCCAGGTCCTGAGAACTCAGAATTACAGACTTATAACACAAACTATCTGTAAGCTGGTAGAAGAACCACATGGACCTCTCTTGTCATATAAAAAAATTCTTACTGATCTTAATGCTTACACTTTTAGGTCAATAGCAGGATGGACATGTCCTACCATAGAAACAATGAGTTGATTTTTGTTTTTGTTTTAAGGGCTTTTTTTCCTCCTTTATCAGCAGATGGCAATACAAGAGGAGATTAAATTCTATGGGGGGTGAAGAAACCTCAAAATTTAAAACTGAAGTACCATATTTTAAAGATAACAGTTAACATCTATGGGATGCTGACCATGACCATATTTACAAGGCCTTAGGAGATAGATGTCATTATGACATTAATTTTACTGATGAAAAAAGAGAGGTGGTACAGAGTGTTGAAATCACTTTCCCAAAATCACACAGCACCTAAATGGCAGAGCCTGGCTTTATCCCTGAGCCTAGGTGCTAAAGCATTTTTACTAGGGTTTCTGAAAATGTGTTCCATAGGAAAGTAGTCCCACAAGATGCTCCAATAAAAAATGATTTTAGAGTCTTTTGAGCTCCCTTAATACCTAGCAATTCATTAGGAACAATGGCAAATATAGGCTCTGACGAAACTTGTTTAACTTAATATTACACAGACTTTCAGAAACTTACTTGAGCATGGCACACTTGTCCACCTGACTATCACTAATACCTTAGCAAACACATAGTAGCAGAAACACCTGTCAGAGGACAGTGTCTCAGACTCCCTTCACATCCTTTCTGGCTCCAGACCCAGCATATTAAAAAGGTGCTCCATATTTCCCAAGTGAGTCATGAAATAGAAACTCTGTCGGGAGTCTCTAAACATGTATGGCAGATTTGTATGTATGGTCTTTAGTTTTATCTGGTTGCAAAGTCCTCCAAGATAGGCATACCAAATTCCATTCACAAGAGCTCAAGGAAAGTGCTAGGGAAGGGTCAGAACTGCTCTGCGCCTTCCTGAAAATCTGTGCCCAGCTGGCTGCATTTTGAGGTCAGCCAAAGTGTCTATTAGCAGGTGACATGAGAAACTCAGCTAGCGAGTCTGTAAAGAAGAAAAAGGCAAAGTTTAGCAGGCGTTAGTCCTTTTGCTTTCAAAAATACAGGCATCCTACAGGACTCAGAGGGACAACAATTATCAGGCACAAAGTTCTTGCATCTCACATCATAGAGTGTTCAGAGCACACAGTGGTGCTTATGAGTTGAGCTGATTTGGACAAATTATTCACCCCTCTTTACTTTATTTGGACAAATTATACACCTTTCTTTAGTTTCTTCCAATGAAAATAATTAATGAAAGTCCCATTCCGAAAGGCTGTTATGAGGGTTGAGCAAGATAATGCATGTAAGGTGCCAGCATACAGTAAAATGCTCATTAAATTCGGCTATTATTAAGGCAGTCCAAGTAGTTGTGCAAAAATTCAGTTCTACAAGGACTCAGGCAAGTTACTGACTCCTTTCAGGAGCCTGCTCTCAAGACTTGAGAGTTTTCCCAGTAGCAACTTGGCCTTTCAAAGAAAAAGGTTGGGAAAGAGTGGTATCTTTAAATGGAAACAATATAGGAAGGTGACAGCTACTCTGAACCTGACTCACAGGTTCTGACAGAAAGAGGGTGGGTATCCAATTCCAGGACTTTCTAGTCTCACCAGTATTCAAAGCATTTAACGGAAATACAAATTAGAGTTCCTTGAATAAAGAGATCTTGGTGCTAATCAGGAACAGACTTCTTTTCATCATTATGTTATTTACCAATGCAAGGTCAAGGTGGAAATTGCCTTCAAACGATAGTAAAAAGTAGTAATAGCTAAAATGTAGTGAGCTCTTACTGTTCAGTCTCTGAGCTAAGCACTTAATAATTTACACTTTCATATTTGATGTTCTCAGCAACCTAATGATGTAGGTACTATTTTTATATCAATTTTTCCAGACAAGATAATAGATTCTTAGGTCAAGGAAGCAGCCTGAGGTCACATACCAGGTAAATATGTTGGTGCCTTCATCTGATTCCAGGAGTTTCCATCCTAGAGCCAGTACTTTTAATAACTTTGCTCTGCTACCTACTCAAGCCAAACCCACTACCCTGCTGAGATAATTCAGTTTAAGTGGCTTCTAAGAAGCTGTGTACATATGATGTATAAGCAGCTTTTTAATGACCAGAGAAACAGTCAAAATGTTATCTTTTAGCTCAAGGTGTGCACCTGTGTTTCCCTGACACTTTATCCACATTGTACTCATTTCCAACCATCAGAAACTCTTGTGTTACTTGAGTAGTGCCAACTGGATAATTCACTTGTCAAAGAATAATCCTAACTGCATATTCCCTATTTGTGAGTCTTCCCAATCTCTAACTAGGGTTAATTCCTCAGTACCACAATCGCTGTTTTCAGCTACACAGTTAATAATCCGACCACGCTGTGCTCCTTAAAAGGAGAGGCGGTGATGCAGTTGCCCATCCCAAAGTCATATGGGTATTAGGTGGATGTATTATGTAATAAGGTAATCAGATCATTATACTGAAAGCAATCAAAATCAACCCTAGAATCTCTGTCTTCTGAAACTAGGGGTCTTGTGACTAAATTGATTGGCTATTTCTTTTGGTATTGGAAGTCTTGCCTCTTGATAGATTTCTTTTTTAAAATTCTAAAAACAGCCCATTTTTTAAATTTTACATATGTAACACTTTTGCTTCACATATATAAAGAATTTAAAAGAACAAAATCTTACATTTTAATTTGAAAATAAAGTATAAGTAAGATATTTAAGAAAATTTAGAACAAAAATGTTGATGCAAATGGTGACCACAGCCAAGTAGCTATATTGCCTCCTTCAGCCCCTATCTTGTGCAGCCCAGCAATCCTCTTATTTGATGCTACTTGTCATCTAGATTTGCTAAAGTGGATATAGAGCATGTCTGAATTGGGATGGAGGCAAGTGATGATAGTCTTACTTACATAGTGTTTTCTATGTGGCGGATACCATTTTTATTTAATCTTTATTACAGCCCTGTGGCAAAGGCAAAGAAAGTGAGGCTATGAGGCAAAGGGAGGTGCAGCAACTCTCCTGAGGTCACACAGCTTGCTAGAGGCAAAACTGGGAATTAAGCCTGGAACATGTGGCTGCGATCTCTGAGCTCCTCATCACAACTCTCTGACTCAGTGTGTCTCTCAAAATGTCAGCTTCAAGCCCAAGGCAACTCCTTGGAAATACGGGGCCCTAAGTAAGAAAGTTCATGCTCTGGACTTCCAGTCAGGAAAGATTTCAAGAGCTACCAAGACTAAGCATGACTGGAAAGATACAAACTGACTGGACTGGCCAGGGCCTGCCAGAACAAGCCGGCCTCACAGAACTGCCTTCCCTCAAGAGAGCACTAGGTCAGGAGGACAGCCCAGAAGTGCTGATGGGTGCACACCCCGCCTTACTGGTCTGCAGTGTTCATGTTTCAGGAGAGAAGAGTGGTGCATCGAGACCCCCTCCCTGCCAGGGTTGTCCCTAGAGAATGTGCAGTGTTACTTCGAGTGACTGATGGAGACTGAGGGTAATCATAGCTTCCTGTTTTCAGAAAAAAAATTTTATATATATATATATATATATATATATATATATATGTACACACACACTAAAGTTCCTCATTGGTAGCTATTCTTGATTTTCACTTCCTTCAGGCTTGCCTAAAATATCTTTTTTTTTTTTTTTTTGAGACAGAGTCTGGCTCTGGCTCTGTTGCCCAGGCTGGAGTGCAGTGGTGCCATCTCAGCTCACTGCAAGCTCCGCCTCCTGGGTTCACGCCATTCTCCTGCCTCAGCCTCCCAAGTAGCTGGGACTACAGGCTCCCACCACCTCACCCAGTTAATTTTTTGTATTTTTAGTAGAGATGGGGTTTCACTGTGTTAGCCAGGATGGTCTCGATCTCCTGATCTCGTGATCTGCCCACCTCAGCCTCCCAAAGTGCTGGGATTACAGGCATGAGCCACCACGCCAGGCCAAAATATCTTTACATACTTCATTTTCATAAAAATTCTGGTATTACACATTGATTTTGACTTTTCAAACTGATAAATATGTTGGCCATTAAAGTCAACTGGTTAACCCATGAAAACCAGCCAAACAAGTTACAGTGGATAATGTGCATGTATGCCTTGCTTTGATTCAGACACAGGGCATCGCTAAGGTTTAAGATGTGATGAGCTGGCTCCTAAATCCCTGATATTCTTCAACCATGGTCGCTGGGACTGATGTGTACCAATAAGCTTGGGATGAATAGGGGCTTTTGTGCTATGAAAACAGACTAATCTCTATGCCTACTCTATGCCAAATAATGTCAGTTCATGAGCTGACACTGCCAACACCATTTGTTGCATTCACAGCAAACTGGAAAATCATTGCTAAATTGCCTGAAGTATAGTAATAAAAAAAAATTAGAAAGTGGCCGGGAGTGGTGGCTCATGCCTGTAATCCCAGCACTTTCTGAGGCTGAGGCGAGTGGATCCCTGAGGTCAGGAGTTCAGGTCTAACTTGGCCAACATGGTGAAAACCCCATCTCTACAAAAAATACAAAAAAATTAGCTGGGCGTGGTGGTGGGAGCCTATGATCCCAGCTGCTTGGGAGGCTGAGGCAGGAGAATCACTTGAACCCAGAGGGTAGAGGTTGCAGTGAGCCGAGATCATGCCTGGGTGACGAGAGAGAAACTCCAGCTCCAAAAACAAAAAGAAAGAAAAAGAAAAAATTAGAAAGTATTAATTAATGCCAAAACAAGAATCTTGTCTTATGACTTTGCCGAGTAACTTTGAGTGAAACCATGTGTACAGAGATTATTTTCAATGCAAACTTTCTTGAACATCTGTGAGTGAGAAAATGTGTTAGCTTCTTGGAATATAAAGTAAGTCACCTCCAGTAAAACACTGGTGACACAGTGTTGGTGGAAGTAACAAATGTCCATGACATTTAATTAAAGGGGAGTAAAACTGTCTTCTTTCCTCTCTGACAGAGACTTAATTTGATGTTAACATAGAATGCTGATTTATAAATAAACAGTTTACTCTCTCAGCCTTAGAATTTGAACAGAGAGATGGAGATCATACTGTTCTCAACTCCTAGGCAAAAACTTTTTTAAAGCTTTTGATGGTGACAAAGTTATAATAGAATTACTCATTGGAAGAAAAATAATGTTTATGATGCAAGGTAAAGACATTCTCATGTAAAAACAAAAACAAACAAACAAAAAAACAGCTGAGGGGTAACAAGCCTGCTGCTCCTCCCCAAGGGTCATTGTCAAATTGCCTAATTCTGAGACAGTCTGAACAGGGAGGCAAGACATTTATCAGTGGTGTGATAGAGGCTGATGTTGTCAAACCAATATTATCCTACCGTTTTTTTTCCCTTCTAAGAGGATTACAATTTGACCATGTGCTCTTTAGTGACAATGTGAATTCTGCCCCCTCAGGAATGAATTATGACTAATTTAAATCCATAGTGATAATCCTACTCTCTTTTGTCAGTGATTGGTTTAGGGGTTGGCCTGTGGCCTATTTCTGGCTAGGTAGATGAGAGGGAAATCTATTAGAGGCTCCTGGGAAGGACTCTTTTCACTGATACATATATTCCCTTTCTACTAAGGACTTTGCCCTGTGAAGGTGTCGTGGCTGGAGTTACCACAGCCATCTTATACCCATGAGGAATGACTTTGTCAATGTGATAGGATCAGAAAAGCCTCTATAACGTGGTCAAGTTGCTGAGCCGCTCTTAGAACCAGCCATCTCATGACTTCCTGTTATGTGAAATCATAATACAAAACTATTTACGCAAATAAGCAAAAAAAAAAAAAAAAAAAAAAAAAAAAAAAAAACACCACCATGTCTCTGGCTCAAAGAGAGCAAAGAGGAAGAGCTGAGATTTCAAACCCAGACACATTTGACTCAAAAGCTGTTCTCTGTGGGCGGCAAGCCACCCAGGTGTGGAGGCAAGAGACCAACGGCACAAACTGTTCCAGTATAATAAAATATATAAAACAACAAGAGTTATACTAGATCTAGATCATAGACATGATTATACATGAATATCATTAATCACTAGTTTGTAGCAATTACTCTTTTTTCCAATATTATAATAATCCTCGCTCTACAATCATAACCTAGGAATAGCCAGGCCATACAGAAATAGGAGCTGAGGAGGCATGGTGAGAAGTGACCAGAAGACAAGAGTGTGAGCCCTCTGTCACTCCCGGACAGGGCCACTAGAGGGCTCCTTGGTCTAGCGGTAATGCCAGCATCTGGTAAGACATCCATTGCCAAGCCGACCGTGGTCTAGCGGTAGCGTCAGTGCCAAGGGAAAACACCCACTACTTAGCAGGGGGAGTTTAGAGAAGACTCTACTCCTCCACCTCTTGTGGAGGGCCTGACATCAGTCAGGCCCACCCACAGTTATCCGGAAGCCTAACCGTCTCCTTGTGATGCTGTGCTTCAGCAGTCACGCTCCTAGTCCGCTTTCATGTTCCATCCTGTTCACCTGGCTCTGCCTTTTAGATAGCAGTAGCAAAATTAGTGAAAGTACCAAAAGTCTCTGGTATCCAGAAATAATGGTGTAAGCTGTCTCCTCTCTCTCTCTCTCCCCATCTCGGTTGCCAAACAGGGAAGGACCCCTGTCCAGTCAACACGTGACCCACGTGACCTTACCTATCATTAGAGATGGCTCACACTCCTTACTCTGCCCCTTGGTCTTGTATCCAATAAATAACAGCTCAGTCTGGCATTCGGGGCCACTACCGGTCTCCGCGTCTGCTAGTGTTTCCCCGGGCCCAGCTTTCTTTTCTTTTGTCTCTCTGTCTTGTGTCTTTATTTCTACAATCTCTCGTCTTCGCACGCGGGGAGAAAAACCCACCAACCCAGTGGGGCTGGTCCCTACAATTCTTTTGGTCTTCTGGTCCAGCTCTAAAGAAATAAAAAACTAAGAAAGTAAGCAATGGATATTTAATATCCTGGCTATGTTCTTTGAAGGGTGTCGCTGTAGACCACTGGGCAAGTCCCAGGTTTGTCCAGGAGTTTCTGCTTCCTATGCCCTAAGTCAAGGTCAGCTGTAGAGCAGCAAGTAACATTCTGACCAGTAAAGTCAAATGATCCAAACAGACTGTTTTGTTTAAAGCTGCTTTAGGGATTCAAATCCAAATATCAGAAGGATCAACAATTCTTGATCGTTTTCAAGCTAAACAACCGCTACCTGCTTGATTTTTGGTTGTGCAAAATGATTGACTTTAAAAACTTTCCAGAGCAGTCAAATAAACTTTCAAAGGTGTTTGAGTTATGTTAAATACTTTAACAACTCCCTTTCTGTGATGAAATTATGATCATTTTGTACTGAAAACAGAAGCATACATTTCTCATAGATCAAAATTACTTTAAGAAAAGTAGAGCAATTTGAAACACTCGAGGAGAAAGGAATAACATTCTACTCTCATGAATAAAACTGACTGGGGCCTGTCTCGGCAGAAAAAGTAATTCCTAGGAAGAGAAGTATCTCTTTTGAACGGTTTTTCCCCAAAACTGGATGGTTGTGTGGGAGAGGAGTTGGAGGGTGCAGAGTAGGAACAGAAAGCAGGAAATAAGCATAATAGGATGAGTGAGAACCCCATACAGAGACCCACTCAAGGCTGCTATCCAGGAACTGGCAGCATCAGCATTGCCTAATGTTGGGAATGCAGGATCTCAGGCCCCACTTCAGACCTACAGGACCAGGATGTGCAAGTTCACAAGACCCCAAGGTGATTCAAACACACATTACAGTGTGAGAAGCAATGGTTTAAGACAATGGTTCTCCACCTTGGCATCACTTTGACTTCTGCAGAACTTTAAATAAGCACTGATACTTGGATCCAGTTCCAGAACTGATTTAATTTTTCAGGAGTATACTTGGGGCTCTGATGATTTTTAAGCTTTCTCAAGCGATTACAATGTGCAGCCAAGATTGAGAACTACAGATTTAGTGGACTGATAATGACAGTTTCTGTTTATTTGCTCTCCTCAATGGCACTAGGATGTATGTAAATTTATGTTTTAGACTTGAAGCCATGAGACCCTGTAAGAGGAGAATGTTTCATGATCAGGTGTAGGACACTCGACAACAGGTCATGGAAATCTGAGTGGTTTGCATTATATAATAGAGCTTTCCTTACACAATGTACATGTACAATAAATTTTTATAAATAAGAATTATTTTGCACTCTTAATATTTCTCATACACTGTACTAGACAACCATGCCCATTATTTCTAATCATCCCATAAGCTCTACAAAGAAAGTATTATCATCTCTCACAGATTCGGAAACCGAGGCTCAGAGATGTCAAGGGATTGCCAAGGTGACGCATCTGATAAACAGTGCTGTCAGGACTTCAGTACAGGTCTTCTTGTCTCCAAAGTTGAAGTTCTTTACTCTGCCCTAACTGCTTCCCTTAAAAATGCAAATCATATTTCAAAACCACCAAGTTTGTCATTTTAATAAATACATAAGATAAATTTTTTCAAGGCAGAGTTACTTGATGCAATCTCTCCTAATTTGCCTACCTTACACATTACAAAGTTTATGTAGATTTTCCCAAATGTAATCCAAGCTTTGATTTTAGCCCTCACATGGTGAATTTTAAAAACAAGTAACTAACTAGTTACTTCTCCTCCTTTCTTCCTGTTTTCCCCACCTTAACTCCAAGTCTTTTATAGAGTGAAGTTCAATTAAAATAAAATAAAAGAGTTACTGGCCAAAAAATAATCACTAGAGTATCACCAAGTAAGTATATTTAGCCTTCCAATTACCTAAAGGAAGTAATAAAGGAATAATTAAAACATTATGGTTCTGTTGGGTTTAGTGGGCTTGGATGGTAATTTTCCTGACAGGAGCACACAAACTAATGCCCAGTAAGATGCTGCTGTACCCCGTTCTCAAACCACTTAGGAATGATATTCACATTGCAAAGGAAACTCCCTATTGGGAACCCCTGGTGGGGCTTCCTTTTGAACATTTATACCATGATGTACCAGAACACACTGCTTTTACAGTATCAGACCACCCTCCAGTCTTTGGGTCAAAAGTCTGCTTAAAATGAACTCAGTAGCTGATAAAAATGACCTGATGATGGAAAGAGAAGACCCCAAATCACACTGGACACCACACAGATGCCCAAGCAGATAAAAGTGATGCCTTAGAGAGACCATCAAGTGGCTAGTTCACATGCAAATACGTTGTTCTGAGTACTTACAAAGTGAGGAGCTCTATATTAAGTGCTTTATATGCATTTTTCCACTGAATCTTCGTAGCAACTCTATAAGAGTCTGTTAATTTTATTTTACAAATAAAAATGCTGAGACATGGAGAAGTGACTTTCACAAAACCATGTTGCTAGTAAGTGATGAATGAGGAATTCAATGGCCACAATCTAAGTCCATAGCCCATGTTTTTAGCCCAATACTGCCACTTATAGGTAGGATGTTATATCATTTTCCATAGGCTATAATTAAAATGGCAGATGCTAGACAGGTCTAACCAGCACCTATTCCCCCTGTTCCTCTCCGAATGGAATCCTATTTTCCTTTAAGGAAATAACCGTAGTAACCACCTAGTAATTATGCAGTAACCATGATTTCTTAGTGGACTGAGCCACTTCCAGCTCAGCGGAAGGTCAATCAGCATATTCTCACACCCCTTGCAATGATGGTCAATTTACCTTGGTTCGATCTGAGTAAAGATGTGGAATTATCATTTGTTGATTGTGAGAAGTGATGCTTTCTACTTGGGAAATGAATAAGGAAGCATGCAGCCCTAGCTCTTACGGCAGTCATCTCTGTGACCATGAGGTTACAGCCAGGCTGAGGATGAAGCCAGCATGAAGACAGAGGCCACAATCTTGACCAAAAGAAGTCTGATGCTGCCTCTTCCTTTGGTTTACAGTTTCATGAACCAACAAATCTACATTATTGTTTAGTTCCCAAGGAGTCGGGTTTTCTGCAACTGAAAAGTCTTATCTGATACATGGATACCAATACGGTATGCTTTGTTGTCTTGAAATAATTCTAAATGAGGAATTTACTTTCAATGTGCTATGGTTTTAATAGGAGCTTCATTGTGTACATCTTCCTGAAGATGAAAACATAGAAATGTCTCTAGACAAGCTCAGTGCTCAGATAATTGCTCTACTGCTAATCTAGATTCTATAATTTGAAATTCATCATAATAGCTTAATATGAATAAAGGCATTCACAATGAGGCAATTATATTGCTATTCATCAACTTGTGTAAGTGCCTGAAGCACAATTCATGTCAAACTCAAGGAACACGAGCTTCATTTCCTGAAAATTTGGGGAAAATGTTACTAGTCATAGATACCTTTTAAACTAAGAGCAGGAAATTTTGTTGTGAAATAAAACATGACCAAACTAATTGTTTCTCATTTTATTCAAAATCATTTCCCCCATGAAGCTTTCCTCAGGAATTGAAAGAATGATATATACACTTCATGACTCAGTCTTTCCACTGACCTCACTTATCAAGAGCTGCAGAATATGGCTCCCCACATTGGCTATGATGCTCACCACAGTCCTTCTAATCATAACAGACCTCTCTCCAATCCACGTTCCATGTGCACTTCAGCACGTTTCCTGTGGGTATCCATTGGTTTTTCTGTTTACTCCCAGATAGTTGGATCAGCTGTGCTCAAGATGGGAGGAAACTTCAAAATGTAAAAATGCCTATAGAAGCAAATGGCAAGAAGTGTACCGGTCAAAGGCAAACTGGATTGTCATCTCCCTGAAAGTAGTTCTATACTCAAATTGCTTGAAGTGACAAATATACAAACATATAATGAATATGCATGTATATGTGCTTATACATATATATTACAATTTATTTGGGGATAAGGAAGATTGCTGAGCATTTGAAAAAATGTTGTTGGACTACTAACTTGTCTGAAGAAATGTATAATGGAAATTGAGGGAATCAGGAAAGGAAATATTGTACAAGTTAGGAAAGTTAACCTGGAAGGCTAGCTTACGATAATTGTGGGTTTTGCCATTGAAACCAGTGTTAAAAAACGCAACTGCTTTTGCATCAACCTACTACATTATCCTATAATTATCCCTGGAAAGTCACCTGAGGGAGAATTGTTTTGCTCTCCAATGAATCTAACCTGAAATTACTAAAAGGTAAAATTTTAAAGTTCTCAATGTCCTCCTCCAGGAGCGGGGAAGAGGGGTGTCTTACTAAAAGGGCATTAGAAAGAACTTACAGAATGTGGCCTTGTGTCACGTGATTTGGAGGAGGGTTTGAGAAGCATGGCTTTGCTCTAGATTGGATGTTGTTGGGAAGTGATATAATGTCATGACTGGATCTCTCAATAATTCTTATCTAGGAAGAGGGAAGACTAGAGTCAAGCTAAAACTGTCAGCAATAAACAAACAATAGTCACTCTAATTATCCAGAATTGGGGAATGTTGGGCCATGTTTGTGACTTAAACAGATTTTATTCTTTGCCTGTGTTCAGGCATGGTTACGGAGAGGTCTTATTTTTGTCTTGATTCACCACGGTCATAGAGCGGCGTTGTCTGATGTCAGTATTCTGTGAAAGCATTTGTTTGAAGAGGAGATCACTAAGACACCGCCGCAGTGCCGGGCCAGCTTCCGGCTGTCAGATACATCTTTCTCTTTCCCAAGGCCATACACATTTTCCCATGTCTAATCATATAAAGCAAATCCTTCCACTAAATAACAACCAAAAACAGGTCCAAAAAAGCTGAAAAAGATATGTGTCGATTTATTGTATGAGTAGGAAATTGTTTTTTCAGGTTACCAGTAACTTTCATTAGAGAAAGTTGGTAAACTGTCTCATCTTCCTCATTCAAATTTGGATTAAATTTTAGACTTTGTCAACACAAGTTTTCAAAATTAGCTAAACAATTCTTCATGCCAAAAAAAATGAACAGAATTTTTGAAAGTCTACAAATACTTGAGCTAGAAATGCCAACAAGGTGTGGGCTATACAGAAGCATATATGTTTATATATGCACAGCAAACCTGTGAGACTCTTTTGAAAAGCAATTAGGCCAGGCATGGTGACTCACACCTGTAATCCCAGCACTTTGGGAGGCTGAAGCAGGAGGATCACCTGAGGTCAGGAGTCTGAGAGCAGCCTGGCCAGCATGGTGAAACCCCATCTGTACTAAAAAATACCAAGAAAAAAAAGAAGGAAGGAAGGAAGGAAGGGAGGGAGGAAGGAAGGAAGGGAGGGAGGGAGGGAGGGAGGGAGGGAGGGAGGAAGGAAAGAAAGGAAAGAGAGAAAAAGAAAGAAAGAAAGAAAGAAAGAAAGAAAGAAAGAAAGAAAGAAAGAAAGAAAGAAAGAAAGAAAGAAAGAAAGAAAGGAAGAAAGGAAGAAAGGAAGAAAGGAAGAAAGAAGAAAAGAAAGAAAGAAAGAAAGAAAGAAAGAAAGAAAGAAAGAAAGAAAGAAAGAAAGAAAGAAAGAAAGAAAGAAAGAAAGAAAGAAATTAGCCAGGCGTGGTGGCAGGCACCTGTAGTCCCAGCTACTCAGGAGGCTGAGGCAGGGAGGATTGTTTGAACCCGGGAAGTGGAGGTTGCAGTGAGCTGAGATTAAGCCACTGCACTCCAGCCTGGGTGACAGAGCGAGACTCCGTTTCAAAAAATAATAAATTAATAAATAAATAAATAAATGAAATGAAATGAAATGAAATGAAATGAAAAGCAATTAGGCCATGGAGGTCAGGAGGTATGGAAACATACATGTGCCTTGAGTTAGCAACACTGCTCTTAGAACTTTATCCTATAAATATTCTTTCAAGAAAGAAAAATTGCATGCTTAAGATATCTCCATCATACTGTTTTTAGTAACGAAAATTTAATAGCATTCTAATTTCAAACAATAGCAGAGACTTTAAATAAATGTGTGCGTCTACTTCTCCTAGACTGTCTATTAAGCCGTAGCTTAAATGATCATTGCTGCTGCTTTAATGGCACATTAGAATTGCTCTGCTTTGAATCAAATGGGTCTTTGTCCCTTCACCTTCATCAGTTACTGGATGTGGGCAGGCCCCAGAAGGGTATGACCTTGGGTGAGGTGACCCTCTAGCTGGTGCTATTGCTGAAGTGCTCCAGAGGCAATGAAAGAGAATCTGGGTGGTACAGCTGCATGTTCACTTCTGTCCACCCCTAGCACTGCTGGGATCCACTTTTTTTCAGTATATGGGGGATAGCTCTTCCAGAATTCTATAGGCCTCTCTTCCCGGGGAAAACTTAGGAAAGACAATTAAGTGTGAAGAACTATAGTCCTTGCCTCTGCAACTGGCTGTGGAATTTCAATTGATTGTCTCCCTCCTTCATTGTTCAATGTAGATCTCCTTTCTTTTCAGCTGCCACCCCTTTTTGTCTTAGAGGCTTTCCTGGTAGTGTGACCCAGAAACTTGTTCTCAAAGAGCCTAAATCACTGATCGCAGTGACTTTCTCAAGCCAGGATTGCTACACTTGTCTATTTACCAGCAAAATTGGACAAGAGACCACCAAGAGGCACTAAAGTAGATCTTCTGAGTTCAGTGCATGGGTATGGGATGCCACCTAACATCACACTCAATCAGACACACACATAAGAGACAAGGGAATTGGCTCATGATCATGAGATTCACTGATTGTATCAAAAACTGAATCATGCAGAGGTCAGCAGCCCAATAGAGCATTAGAGTGACCTGCCAAAGGCACAGCTGAAACACCTAGAGGTGATATCTTACCACAAGAATGGGAACCATCATCCAGGTAGTGTATGTACTTTGAACCAAAGACCTTATATGGTGGAGTGTCCTTAACCAGATGATTACATTAGTTTGAGAATAAAGAGGTGAAAGCAGAAGTGGCCCTGCTTCACATCAATCCCAGTGATGCACCTGGGGAATGCATGCTTTCTTTCCTGGCAATTCTGGGTTCTTCAAGTATAGAAGTTTTGTTCCTTATCAAGAACACATTCAATAGGCCACAACTAAGCATCCTATTGAATTATAAGATATGTCCTGTGAAAGCACTTCAGTCTTTTTATGTCCAGGGACCAGCAGGCAAGAAAAGGAATCACCATCGTGGCCTGGTGATGCCGATCGTGGATTTGACTCCGACCATAAGGAGGAGGTGGAAGGAGATAGGCCTATTGATATATATATGATAGGGGGAAGAAGGAATATGCTGACACTGGTATATCAGGAACTTAAATCTTCAAAGGGTTTCTCTTCTATCCTCTGGAGCACATTTTTCTTAAAGCCTCCAATGTGCCAGCCAGTTCTTGCTCATCTGACCTGACTAGCATGTCATTGACAGTGGATCAATGTGATACTCTGGAAGATATCTAGACAGTCCAATTGCTTTAGACTATATTGTCAGAAAAGATTGGGGCAGCCTCAGGGAAAAACTCTGAATATATATGATTATCCATTCTATGTGAATGGGAAATCTTTTTTGATAGGAATAGAAAAGAACACTTGCCAAATCAGTATCTCCCCACCACATATCTGAGACCAGGTTCATCTGCTCTGCCTGGCACAGTGGCTGCAACTAGGGGTGTTGCTACCACCTGGTTGAGTTTGTGGAGACAATAGTCCACCAGTATCATCTGTTTCCTTCAGGGGCCATACTGCTAAATAAAATATGACAGGAACAACCCCAATCACATCTTTCATATACTTAAGAGTGCCAACAATTTTCAGCGACCATCCCTCCTCTAAGATACTGCCCTGCTTTTTACTTACTCTTTTGACCAGGAATAGGTGGGTGAAGGTGAATCATTTAAGTGTTTCTATTTGACATTCCCCTCTGTGACAGTTCTTACCCTACCCACCAAGGACATAACAGGATTTGTGCCAACTATCATGTATATCAAGCCCAGTTACATATTTGGAAATAGGAATGACTCCCAGGTGAGTCAATCAATGGGTTCCAGTACCAAAAACAGGCTTAGGTCTGGAAACTGGGAAAAGGACCAAGACATTTTATTGGCGCAACCGCACTTGGTCTCTTGACCATCCAACCTTGATTTCTTCTGACAGTACAAGTTGAGTACTGTCCTTGTTGTTGGCCCTGCTATTCACCTCTAGGATGTACTGTGTGCTATTACCCATCACCATCAATCTCTGCAGGTCAGAGGCCTACACTGACCACTCTGACCTTGCCACTCATTATATCCATCACATCCACTTGTTCTTGATAGCTAAGTACAGCCAGATGGTCTGATGCATCAGCTCCAGCCAGCCTGGGAGATATACCACTGAATTTAGTGATGTTGATGCCAGTCTCACCAACATGTTCCCAGTGGCCTTCACAAGTGATCTGCCCACCAGGACTTTCTATGCGACAGAATCATCTTGTGTAGTTTTCAGTCTTACACAGTATGGAGTAGTCTCCATACAGGGAGAAGCATACCCACTTCCCTGACTCCTTTTTGTAGAAATCAACTTCACTGAGGTATGATTCACATATAATCAAATCACCAAATTTACAAGAACAATTTGGTGAGTTTTGGAAAATGTTTACAGTTGTATAACCAACACCACAATAAAAATATACAATATATTATTCACCTCAAAACATGCCTGTAATCCCAGCACTTTGGGAGGCTGAGGCGGGCGGATCACGAGGTCAGGAGATCAAGACCATCCTGGCTAACACGGTGAAACCCCGTCTCTACTAAAAACACAAAATTAGCCGGGCGTGGTGGCGGGCGCCTGTAGTCCCAGCCACTTGGGAGGCTGAGGCAGGAGAATGGCGTGAACCCGGGAGGCGGAGTTTGCAGTGAGCTGAGATCGCGCCACTGCACTCCAGCCTGGGTGATAAAGCGAGACCCCGTCTCAGAAAAAAGAAAAGAAAAGAAAAGAAAACGTTCTCCCGTATCCCTATTAGTTAGACGTCTTTCACCACCTCAGCCTCTGACAGCCATTCTTCCTGCTTTCTATTCCTACAGTTTTGCCTTTTCTAGAATTTCTTATAATTGGAATTATATAATACATTGTGTTTTTTTGTATCTGACCTCTTTCACTCAGAATAATGTTTTGAGATTAATCTATGTGTGAGAATTAGTAGTGTACTTTCTTATTGCTGAAAAGTATTCCACTGTATCGATACACAACAATTTATTTGGCTATTCAATATTTTTTAGGCATTAGAGTTGTTTCCAGTTGAGGGCTATTATGAGTAAAGCTGCTATGAGCATTTTCATCCTAGTCTTTGTGTGAACTTCGTGGGAGTACACTAATATTGCATTATGATTTTATTTGCTTTTATTTGATAACAAGTGATGTTGAGCATCTTTTTATGTCTTTATTTGACATTTGCATGCCTTCTTTTCTAAAATATTTGCTCAACTCTTTTGCCCAATTTTTAAATGGGTTGTTTGTTTTCTAATATTGAGTTGTAAGAATTTTGTATATATTCTATTTCTTTATCACACATATGTTTGGCAATTATTTTTCCCAGTCTTCGCTTATTATTCTCTTTAAAGCATCTTTCAAGATGTTTACAGTGTTTTTCATGCTTAAGAATTCCAGTTATTCAGTTTTTAATTTTATGATTTGTGGTTCTTGTATCCTATTTATTAAATCCTTGCCTAACTCAAGGTTTTACGTTTTCTTCTAGAAATGTTTGCAGTTTTAGTTTCTCTGTGACCTTCTTCTAGTTAATTTTGTATACAATGCAGGATAGTGATCCAAGTTTATTTTTGTATACAAAATACCCAATTGTTTCAACACCAGTGCTTAAAATACTTATTTTCTCCATGGTCAAGATCAATTGATCATAAATATATGAGTCTATTTTTGGACTCTATTGTTTTTTGTTATCTCTCTTTTTGCCAATACCATAGTTGTGATTATATTGTAGCTTCATACATAAGTCTTAAAATCAAATAATGTGTCTTTCATCTTTGTTCTTGTTTTTCAAAAATTTGTTTGCTATACTTAGCATTTTCATACACATTTCAGAATCATTTTCTAAAATCTTTTCTAAAAAGAAAAGCAAACACAGTGGAATCTGAAATTCTCCTTGTTCAAAGACGCCTGGACACTCAAGGGACTCAAAGCAGGGACACTCAAGGCAGGGACTCCATTATTTCTGAGTCAGAAAGATCATAGGCAGGGTGACGACATGTGCCAGCTTGTTCTGGACAGTTCCTATTGACACCTATTATTTGGGCATAATTATTAATAGCATCTCGTTTCACTTTCAATAATGTCCCTGTTTGGATGATAAATTATATGGACCCTTGAGTCTTGGATGCCTTTTCCAAGCCTGTAAGCTCCCATCTCTATAACTGCAAGATGTACTAATCCCTCCTTGCTATCCCTCCAAGAGGCTGCCAGGGGATGAGGCACTGCCACCCTCAGGATGCACTGCCACTGTTGCATTCACATTCTGAGGAAATGTCTCCTCTTACCTCTTCTTATGCTTCAAAGCTCTGCTCTGTATTTCCCCCCTTCTTCCCACTCTCAGTACAATTTATTAGATAACTCAGGCTTTAAGAAAGCAAAAACCTAAATGAAAGTTGCCTCTAGCAACTTATTTTCCACCTCTCCTCAGACAAGGGAACATAACAGCTGGGAATCCAAAAAGGAAAAAAAAAAAAATATGGGGAAACATAAATCAGTATCTCACTAAAGTATCCTTCTGCGTTTGTGTCTTCAGAGTCTGCTACCAGTGAATGACACGGAATGGAGACGCTTTGTGAATACTAGAAGGAAGAGAGAGAAGAGGATGACAGGAGGGAGCTCACATTAAGAGAAATAACACATTATTTAATGAGTCCCCCAGCTGATGCCACAAGAAAACAGCCTCCTCCGAACTTTTATGCTCTTTTAAATCCTCAATTTATCCCACCACTCTGCCGACTAACGGGTTCAAATCATGCCCTGCTGCCTACCTGCAGTGTTACCTTGAGCCTGTTACTGAGACTTACTCAGTCTGAGTATCCTAAAATCGTGATGCCGATACCTACCTCATTTGTTGATTATAAGGCTTAAATGAAAACAGTAATGAAGTGTTTAATACAGTACCTGACCTCAATAAAGCCCTTATTACCCTCAGCAAGTGTGTGAGAAAGGAAAAGGAGCCTATATGTAGATAAAATGGCTTAATGTATATTAGCATGCCTGTGCTTGTATTTCATTAGAGGCTGAAGATTACTAGGTGTTCAATAAATTATTAATACGCATGCATACTTTTTAAAATAAGGATCTTTTATTGTTAGCATTCTCCTTGTTATCTCCAGATAGCAAAGGAGCAGTTGCTCTTCAACCATGGAGGGGAGATGACTCTACATTCGAGCATACAGTGTTTTATTTCTATTATATTCTATTATCTATTGTATTTGTATTTGTTTTATATTAATCTTTCATAGGGTTTCTAATACTCCTGTATTGTCACTCCAGCCTCCTATTCTGCAGGCTAAAAAATCAAGCTGATTACAGTTCTTCTTTTGTTTGCCACAAATCAAAAGAATGTAGTGAAGACAGTTAATACTATGAAAAGCACAATTAGTTACTTTATCACTAGGTCAGGTGGCAGCTCAGTAAAATCTGTTAATCTAGAATTTCTTTTGACATATAACATAGGAGTCAGCTGGGCCTCAGCTCGTTTCCATTCGAACAGACTGTTTGTTGATAGTTATTTCGTGCCAGGTGCAGCTATAGCCATCACACACACGCCAAAAAAAAAAAAAAAAAAAAAAAAAAAAAAAAAAAAAAGTTTGCGTCACTAGAGGGCGCTAGAGCCCAAGACCTGAAATGAGGATGGCTCAAACCCCACTGCACTGAAGTTGCAGTGTGATTTGTACTACATTACATTGTGTTTTGCGGTATTGTGCCGTAATGTATTGAATTGCATCAGATTAAATTACGTCATTTGATGTGGATTAATATGGTATTTAAGTGTGCTGCCTTACAAAAAGCACAATTTGCTATTATATTTTTTGATGCCTATAGTTATCCTTTTCTTACATAACAGTGGCTGAAATAGATGCACAGCAAAGCATAACTCACCTCAAGAATTTACCAGAGTCATTGTCAAAGAGACAGCAAGTTGTAGTTGAAAGGCAATTGGTCATTCGGTCGATCTTGCCTCTTCGGAGCCTAAATATTGCTTGTGCACAGTCGGCACTCAAGAACATATTTGAAAGACAGACATGATTTATATTTCTTATATGCCATTCTCTGGGCAAACTTGGGTCAAGTGTGTAATCAAATATATCTCAAAGTGGATCCTCTGATTACCATACTTAAATCATCTGGATTTTTTTAAAACGCTGTTTCTTAACCTACCATAGACCTAACAAATCAGGACTCCTGTGAGGCGATGGTGGAAGTGGTGGAGAATTTGCATTTTTAGAAAGCATTCCATGTGCATATTGAACTATTGGCTTAACCCACTCCCTGTCTTAGTTCCCTCCCTTTCTTTTTCTAAGAAAGCAATGAGTTAGCTCAATCAATTATTTGGTACAGGTGCTTCTATGGAGTCATCACCACTTGCAAGGGAGAGGAAATGTCAGTTCTCCTAGTTGCAGAAGCAAAGCTCAGCTGGGAAGGATGAGACTTGAGCTTATTGCCATGCATTCTTGTGTAGTCCTCACTCTTAGCCACAGCAGGGGTCCTGAATGTGAAGGCAAGAGGGCCAGCGCTCAGGCACAGAGTTCAGCCGTGAAGGTACAGAAGTGGTTTGTGTCAAGCCATAGAAAAGAGAAGCCACAAACAGTGGTCAACACTCTATTCCAAAGTCTGGTTCCAGAACCAGCGACATCAGAATGCTCTGGTATATTTCCCCATCCTCTCCTGGAAGCATGAGTGGGGTTTTCTCCAACATTAACTCTGAGAACCTGGTGGAGCTCTTAGAGTTAAAACCCGCAAAAGGTGAGAACCTCCCATTGACTGTCCCCTACCCCAGATATTTTAACTCCCAGGCTTGTCCATGCTGAGCCTCCAGCAACTCATCAATGCAGGTCAGGTTCCTATACCCAGCACTGGTGCCCACGGTGGTTTCTGCCAGTGGATTTCTGCTTAGGTAAGTTGTGATTCCCTGTGTCTGCCTCTCTGTCTCTCAAATTTTGGGAGCAGCTGTTTACTCTGTGACTTACTTCTCTAAGAAGAGTTGTTGATTGTTCAGTTTGTTCAGATTTTTACTGTTGTTAGGACAAAGTAACAAATTCCAAGCTCTTTACATGCCAGACCAGAAGCCAGACGTCTCAATTTTATTTCTTAGATGCATAACATATTTTTGACTGACGAGGAGTGCTAGAGGCAGAGGAGGGACCTGTATTCATCAGGAAGAACTCTCTGAGGCCCTGGACTCGAGCAGTATGATTTGGGCCTAGTAGCAATGTGCACGAGGGAAGCAGGAACCCTCTCCTCACTGATGTATGGACCACTTGGGCCCTTCCAGGGTTCACAATTTTGAAAGCCTCAGGATAAAACACCTTTGTCTCAGACTTGGACATGAGCTCTTCCATGAAGAAACCCAGCAGCAGAGGAAGTGGTATGGCCTAAAATATTGCAGATGTGGGGCAGGGAGAAGAATATGGGAGGGTTGGGTTGAAATCTCCCAGAAAAATCTAGAAAACCTTAGAAGGGAATTTTCTGGGGACTGACTTCTCATGCTATGTAGTTAAGAAACAAATGCCAATGAAATATGGGGGTTACCATTAATCCCAGGTCTAGTCCACACTCCACTCCTACATGAATGCCCACATTTCCTTTTATACGGGTTTCTAGGTAAAGACAAATTATTAGAGCAAGGAAAGTTGGGAACATGACAAATGTCAGTTGTGGCCAAGAAAATGTGTTGAATTTGGCAACGTAGAGAGCCATGAATAGGACTCGAGTAGTAACACGGAAGTAAGGAAATGAGAAATGGGTGATATGTGCACTAGAACTGCAGCTTCAACAAAACTGAGCACAAGTTCCTGCAGCCTTAAGTTCTCCAACTTCATTTAAAAAATGGCAAAAAATGAATAATAAATAAATAAATAAAACTGATCCTCACAGTGACAGGTTGACAGGAAACAAGGTGACCCACTGGCTGTAAGGTTGCAATGGAAATGTGAGCCTAGCAATTTTGCCTTTCAGAGTCCTGTATTATTACGAGCCTGAAGTTAAGAAAGTCAACCAGCTGTTTCAGATAACAGCTCATGTGGCGTTTGAAGAAGAGGTGCTAAAGTGTCTGTTAATCCCTTCTTGTGTACCCAAAGGCAAAATTACTCAGGAACCTGAAGATTGGAAAAAACTTGAGTTCTTACTCAGGAGAGCTCAGCCTTCTGCAAGCAAAGGTGGTCACGGGACCTTAGTCTGGACACAGGAAGCACAAGGAATACACTGGGTTCTCAACTCCCCTCCCTACTATCTTCTGTACCTTCTCCTCAGGCCTTCGTTTTGCTGAAGCAGGTGCCAGGGCCACGGGACAACTGGTAAAGTTGATGTGGATTGATGTTTACGCATATTAGGAAAGGGAAGAAGAATTATCCCCAAAATAATCTTCTCCCACTCCTTTCTACCTCAAGCACTAACTGTTATTAAACAACACTAGATCCTAGAAAGATGCTGTAGAAATTAAAACATTGTTCTTCCTTTTGTCTGTTGTCTTTAATAACTATGGTATTTGAAAACTTACTATAGTCAATGTCTTTTTAATTATACAACACCCTGAAAACATATCTTTCCTGACAAGATCATACAAATCTTGTGTGCATTTACATATATACACATTTATTTCTATTTATATGTGTATATGGACATGCGGGTGTGCAAGTATATATGTTGGAAGGAGGGAGGGCAAAACTGGCAACCACTTCAGGCATCATAACACCAGCTAACACCTGCACATGCTTACTCTGTGCCAGGAGCTGTTCTAAAGGCTTTACACATCTACAGTGTTTACTCATTTAATCCTCACAATAATTGTATGAAGTAGGTATTACTATATTCATCATTATCCCCATTCATCAGATTGGACAACTAAAATACAGAGAAGTCAGGAATGAAGACGGGATTTGGTCTGAGGCTGTGAGTGCCACAGTTCCTGGGCTAAAGGCCCCTCTCCTTGGAGTCCATTTGAATGTCACCAGACAGGCAAGACTACCTGACTATGCAATTGAATTCAATTCCACTGATGATGCTAGAAAAAAATTTCCCATAGTAGCTTCGTTGTTCAGAACATTGCTTGCAGAAACATGTTGGGAAGTTGAAACCTTTGCCTGAAGGATAAAAAATGGCAGTTGGAAGAAAGGAATGTCACATTTCAAAACATGTCTGGGGAGAAAAAAGACTTTGAAAACTAAGTTTCTTTGATTCCTTTCCTCCTTCCTTTTAACCACACCTTCCCAACATACCTTTTTCCACTGACAGGCCTCTACATAGTCCAAGACCGAAAGAAAACATTCCATTTTCTCCACAAACTACAGATCTCCTTGGCATTGCAGGGCTGTAGGGACTGAGATATATTTGTCTGCCAGTGGTCTGATTTGATTTCTTTCCTCCTTCCTTTTAACCATGCCTTCCCAACATACCTTTTTCCACCAACAGGCCAATACATAGTTCAAGACCCAAAGAAAACACTCAATTTTCCCCAAAAACTACAGGTCTGCTGGGCATTGCAGGTTGTGGGACTGAGATACAGTTATCTGTGAGTAGTCTGACTTAAAGGATGAGTACATCCCAAGTGTTAAAGAGAAGGTAGATCTGACATTATGTAGTTCAAAGAACAGTTTTCACCTCTTCAGCAATTATAAAATGATCCTTGTAGCCAACATTTAGTGAGTAGCCATTACTGGTTGGAGATTATCAAATGCTCTCACTAATCCATTAAATAACCTTGTGTGCTACTATCCCTAGTCTACAGACAGGGAAGTCTTCTGCATTCTCACTCTCTTCACCTGCTCTTTTTCAGGCTTTTAATGTTCCTTGCTCCTTCCTGCCTTTGCATTCCTGCAAATGCAAATCTTTTGCATTTGCTGTTTCTTCTGACTATAATACTCCCCACACTTCCATTAATAAAGCCTAGAACTTATTTCAATGTGGAATTATACATTCCTTTTTGTCATTCTTAAATAATGCCTATGTCCCACTTGATACGTAAGGTCCATAAGAGCAGGTATTATAGGTGTCTTTTGCTCACTATCATGTCATTAGACAGTAGTGCAAGCACAGGTAGGAACTCAATAATATAGGACACATTAATTAACTTTCCCAAATTGGCTGAGCTGAGGGTCAAATTTTATTCAGCCAAGATCCAAAGCTGAACTCTCTATTGATCTGTACTGCCTCCAACATATTCATGGCACTTTAGGAAAAGAAATCAACCTTAAATTAATAACCTATAAAGAAATGCCAAGAAAATGGAGACTAGCAGATAACATGACCACCACAGTTGCAAAACACAGGCCTTGGGCTGAATGATATTGCAAGGTCTTTCAACTTTTGAGCTTGTAAAGATGCTCCATCTTATGTACCTGTCTTCTGTCATAGTTATCTCTCAATATCTATTTAGAAATCTGTAGTTTTGGCTTTCACCACTCTTCCTATTCTTTCCTCATCCCACACTTAATTTCAATTGCCTGCAGTTTATGTTTGTCAGATAGACAGACAGATAGATAGATATGTGTGTATATGCCTTTCAAAAATCATTAAAATGGATATTTGAATCACAATGGAAAAACAAAATCTTCAAACTCTAATTTTTTTCTAAAATATTTTTCTTTTTATTGTTCACAGCTACTTTCATTTTTCTTTTAGTTCCATCCCTCAGTTACAATTCATAATTTCTTTGCTGGAGTCATAAATTTTGAAAGCATAAGTTTCTTGCTTTTGAGATCTTTGCCCTCTCCATCTCATACCTCAGTAAACGGCAGTAGCAATTGCCATTTATTAAGCACCTATTATGGAAGGCAGGTGGTGTTTCAATTCCATCTCTCTGTACAATACGACTCCCACCTGAGGTCTCTATCAAAGTCTTCATTTTACAGGTGAGGAAATGAGGGCTTCAAGAGGTTGAGTCTGCCTAAGGCAATGCATTCAGTATGGAACAGGGCCGGAATTTAAATCACTCCTGATCCTAGTGTCCTTGTTCCTTTTGCCACACCACAAAACAGCTAGAACAGTTAAACCAAATTTAAAAGAAGTAAGAAAACAAATAATCTCTAATTCTCTAATACCAGTGACTACTTGAACCTATGAATCAGTAAGGGCAGACATCAAGCTACACTTACCTCTCCTTGGTCTCTCTCAATCCAACTTTTTCCACCTCTCACTTCTCCTCACCACTTGCTCCTACAGAAAGAAAACTACGAGTACTTGACTAAACAATCACCTGAAAAATGTCTAAAGAACTGATTCTTTATTATCCCCCAGAAGAAAGATAAATAAATACCATTTACTGAGTTTCTAC
This sequence comes from Macaca mulatta, assembly GCF_049350105.2. NCBI lineage: Eukaryota > Metazoa > Chordata > Mammalia > Primates > Cercopithecidae > Macaca > Macaca mulatta. The sequence goes on from NC_133410.1 coordinate 60,246,729, forward strand.
TTTTGCCAAGTACTTTATAAATGTTAACTCATTTATAATAATGCATATAATAGTATTCACATTTTGTAAGTGAGAGAGACTTGGACAGGTTAAAAAATTAAATCTCAAGTTTTAGTTATGAGTCCTTTTGTTTCCCTTTATAAACTCTCTCTGGACAATTTCATCCACATGCATATTTAAATCACCAGATAACTGCTGGTTACTCCTAAATATAAAACTCAGGGTCTTACCTTTCTCTTTGTTTCCGATCATAGATTCTTAATTGTGTCAGTTTATGGAACCCTGTCTGCTCTTCAGAACTTTTGAGGACCCTAAAAAGCTTTTGCTTATGTGGATTATATTTATTAATGTTTACCTTGTTAGAAATTAGAACTGAGAAAATTTTCAATATTTACATATTAAGTTATTTAAAATAATAATAAACTTGTTATATGTTAATCTTACAACATATTTTGTGAAAAAAAAACTATTTTCCAAAACAAACAAAAAAAGTGTACTAAAAAAAGACCATTGTGTTATCGTTTGAAAATCTCCTTAATATCTGGCTTAATAGAAAGTATCTAGATTTTCATACCTGTTACTGCATGCAATCTGTAATAGTGAGAAAAACTGGCCTCATATACATATGTACTTGGAAAGAGGAATATTTTAATTGTTCCTCCTTTTTAAGATTTTCAGATAATTGTGGATATTCTTTTTTGATATTACACCAAAACTCAAAAGTAGTAGTTCCTTAAGGGTTAGTTGCAATATGAGACCTGAAACCAAATCAGTGAACTTTTCATACTTTATTGTAATAAAATATGATGGTCCATTTTGAAATTTGAATCGATCTTTTACCTATGCAAGATTTTGTGACAAACATTGGTCATTTGGGAGACACTGGTTTACTGAGTTATGCAGATGTTCCGAATGTTGACAGATTTTTTACATCATATGAAAAAACATTTGTTAATCTCACCACTGATCTCACCAGACAAGTGTTAAAGTATTGGTAAACCTTTTCCAAATTCTACTTTTTAATTGAAAACTGAATTTTCACATAAGCAAAACATGCAAAAGAAACATTGCATGTTTCCTTTGAAGCAATAGGCTCATTTTGTTCATTTTTGAGAAAACGTCAACCAAATATACAAACCATAGTTTACCTGTCTGTTCTTCCAAATAAAAATGGCATTCCATAAAAGGTTGCCAGCTTAAATGGCAATTCAAACAATTTTCACAACTCCTTGCAATAAGCATTATAGACGGATATGCAGCATAAATGACTTATGAAATTTCTAGAAATACAATTTTCAAAGCATAAACATATGAAATATGAAAAAAGAAACCTGACAAAAGATGTGCATCACTTGACATTGAAAACTATGAACTATTATTGAGAGAAATTGAAGATTATTTTAATAAATAAAGAGAGAATCAATGGTGTTAGGTCAGAAGACTAGGTATTATTTGGATTTTAATTCTCCCCAAACTGACACATAATATTAACTCAAACTTGATCAAAATATCAGCTAGAGGAAAGAGGCGGAGCAAGATGGCCAAATAGATGGTTCCACCAATTGTTTCCCCATGTGGGAATACCAAGTTTAACAACTGTCTACACAAAGGGAGCATCTTCATAGGAACCAAAAATCGAGTGAGCACTCACAGTGCCTGGTTTTGAATTCATGTGGCTGAAAGAGGCACCAAAGAGGGTGGGAAAGACAGTCTTGAACTCCTGATGCCACGCCTCCTCTATTCCCCAGCAACGACCACTTCCATGCATTTGGGAGAGATCTGGGGTAGCCATTGTGAGGCTTTCCGTTGAATTCAGTGCTGCCCTGTCACAGTGGAAAGCAGAACGGGGCTGTACTTAGCTGATGCCCGCACATGGAGGAAACATTCGGACCGGCCCTAGCCAGAGGGGAATTGCCATCCCAGCAGTCAGAGCTTGAATTCCAGTAAGTGACATAAACACAAGCTGGGGTGCTCTGGGGCCCTAAGCATACTTAGTGGGCAGTTCAGGACCCAAGGACTGCAATTCCTAGGCAAGTTCTAAGTGCTCTTGTTCCTCAGGGAAGAACAAGCAGCTATACCCATATAGTATGCTGTGGGCTTTTGAGACTCAGATGTGCTGGTCTGAGATAAGAATCAGCACATTCCCAGATATGCTGGCTATGAGAAGTGACTGCTAAAGCTTGAGTAAAGCAGAGGAAAAAGTAAAGGAGGGAACTTTGTCTTGGACCTTAGATACCAGCTCAGCCATAATAGGGTAGAGCACCAAGTGGGTTCTTCGGGGTTCCTGATTATAGGCCTTGTCTCTTAGACTGAATTTCTGGACCTGTCCTAAGCCATAGGGGAGCCCACTGCCCTGAAGGGTGAGTCCCAGGCCTGGCAACATTTAATACAAGTTAACTGAAGAGCGCTTTCCTTGGGCCTTAACTGAATGTCAGTAGTAGCCTAGCAGTACTCCATGTGGGTCTGTGGTGGTGGTGGCAATGGGGTGAAGCTCCTTGGCCTGTGGCAAGTGGAGGGAAGAGTGGGAAGGACTGTGGCAAGTGGTTTGAGTTCCAGCTCAGCTGCAGTAGAATAAAACATCAGGTAGGTTTCTAAGTATTCGACTCCAGTCCCTAGCTCCCAAAAAGCATCTCTGTAGCTCTCTGGGGTCTTGGGGAACTCATCACGCTGAAAGGAAGGAAACAAGGATGGCTGGCTTCACCACCTGCTGACTATAGAGTCCTGGGGCCTTGCACAAACATAGGCAGTAACCAGGAGAAAGAGAGATATGTGACCTTTCAGAGAATTCAAAATAGCCATTTTGAGGAAATTCAAAGAAATTCAAGACAATACAGAGAAGTCATATAGAATTCTATCAGATAAATTTAACAAAGAGATTGAAATAATTGAAAATAATCCAACAAATTCTGCAGTTTAAAAATGCAACTGATATACTGAAGAATGCACCAGAACCTTTAAATGGCACAATTTATCAAGGAGAAGAAAGAATTAGTGACAGGCCATTTGAAAATACAAAGAGGAAACAAAAGAAAAAAAAATAGAAAAGAATGAAACATGACTACAAGATATAGGAAATAGCTTCAAAAGGGCATATATGAGAGTTATGAGCATTAAGCAGAAGATAGAAAAAGAGATAGAAGTAGAAATTTTGCCCAAAGGGAAAAATAACAGATAATTTCCAAAATATTGAGAAAGACACCAATATTCAAGTCCAAGAAGGTTACACACTACCAAGTGGATTTAACCCAAAGAAGACTACTTCAAGGCATTTAATCAAACTCCCAAAGGCCAAGGATAAAGAAAAGATCCTAAAAGAGGATATGTATATCATACACACACACACACACACACGCATACACACACACACACACATATATATATGATATATACACATACACGATACAATGCAGCAAGCAGCAGACTTTTCAGTGGAAACCTTACAGGCCAGGAGAGAGTGGCATGACATATTTAAAGTGCTAAAGAAAAGAAATTTTACTCTAGAATAGTATATCCAGTGAAAATATCCTTAAAACATGAAGGAGAAATAAAGACATTCCCAGACAAACACAAGCTGAGGTATTTCATCAACACCAGACCTGTCCCACAAGAAATGTTAAAGAGACTACTTCAATCAGAAAGAAAAAGATGTTAGTTAGCAAAAAAAAAAAAAAAAAAAAACATCCTAAGGTATAAAACTCACTGATAATAGCACATATAGGGAAAAACACAGACTATTATAACACTGTAACTATGGTGTGTAAACTACTCTTAAGTAGAAAGACTAAAAGATAAACTAACAAAAATAATAACTACAAAAACTTTTAAGACAAGCAGTACAAAGATCATTGAAACAATAAAATTTTTAAAAGCAGGTGATGAAGTTAAAGTGTAGAGTTTTTCTTAGTTTTCTTCTTGCATCTTTGATCAATCATTTATACAAGTACTGTAAAGCTGTTATCAGCTTAAAATAATGGGAAATAAGATAGTATTTGCAAGCCTCATGGTAACCTTGAATCAAAATAACATATAGCAGATACACAAAAAATAAAAAGCAAGAAATTAAATCATATCACTGGGAAAATTACCTTCAGTAAAAGGAAGTAAGGAAGGAAAGAAAGAATGAAGAAAAGACCACAACACTATCAGAAAATGCATAAGAAAATGACAAGAGTAATACCTTACTTATAAATAATAACATTGAATGTAAATAGACTAAATTCTCCAATCAAAAGACATAGAGTGGATGAATGGATAGAAAAGTAAGATCCAATGATTTGTTGTCTGCAACAAACACAAAGTATAAAGATACAAATAGACTGAAAACAAAAGGATGGAAAAAGATATTCCACATCAATGAAAACCAAAAAAAGAGGAGCTATACATACATATATATGTATAAATATATATGATATATATATATGAAACATATATAGAGAGAGAAATCCTTTTTATCTCTTATTTTATTGATTTCAGTATTCTATCTTTTTTCTTAGTCTGGCTAAAGATTCGTTAATTTTGTTTATTTATTCAAAAAACCAACATTTTGTTTCATTAATGTTTTGTATTTTTTTAAAAACATTAAAATTTATTTATTTCCACTCTGATCTTTATTATTTCTGTTCTATTAGTGTGTGTGTGTGTGTGTGTGTATGTGTGTGTGTGTGTATATATATATATATATATATATATATATATATATATATGTTTCAAGACAAAAACTCTAAGAGACAAAAAAGTCATTATATAATGATAAAAGAGTCAATTCAGCAAGGGGATATAACAATTGTAGATACATGTGCACCCAACACTGTAGCACCCAGATATAAGAAGCAAATATTATTAGAGCTAATGAGAGAGACAGATCACAATACAATAATAGGTGGAGACTTCAACACCCTACTTTGGGCACTGGAATAATCTTCCGGACAGTAAATCAATAAAGAAACATCTGATTTAATCTGCAGTATAAACCAAATAGATCTAATAGATATTTATAGAACATTTCATCCAACGATTACAGAATATATGTTCTTTTCCTCAACACATGGATTAATCTCAACAATAGACCATATGTTAAGTCATAAAACAAGTCTTAAAACATTAAAAAATCTTGAAGTGATATTCATCATCTTCTTTGACAACAATGGAAACAAACCCTAGAAATAAAAAAAAAAAAATGAGCAATTGTGGGAACTGTACAAACACATAGAAATTAAACAATATGCTCCTGAATAACCAGTGGGTCAATGAAGAGATTAAGAAAGAAATTTAAAAATGTCTTGAAACAAATGACAATGGAAACACAATGTAACAAAACTAATGGGATACAGAAGAAGTAATACTAAGAGGGAAGTTTATAGCTATGAGTGCCTACATCAAAAAACAAGAAAAACTTCAAATAAATAACCTAACAATACATCTTAAAGAACTACAAAAGCAAGAGCAAATCAAACCCCAAACTAGTAGAACAGAAATAATAAAGATCAGGTGGACATCAATAAATTTTAAATGAAAAAAATACAAAAAAAAGAAACAAAAAGTTGTTTTTTTTAATAAAGTCAATGAATATTTAGCTAGACTAAGAAAAAAGATAGAAGACTCAAATGAATATTATAAGAGATAAAAAAGGAGACATTACAACTGACACTGCAGAAATTTAAAGAATCATTAGTGGCTACTATGAGCAACTACATGCCAATAAATTAGAAAATACAATAAATAAATACATTAATAAGTACATAAAATCTAACAAGTTTGAATAATGAAGAAATCCAAAACCTGAACAGACCAGTAACAAGCAATAAGATCAAAGCCATAATAAAGTTTCCCAGTAGAGAAAAGCCCAAAACTCAAAGGCCTCCCTGTTGAATTCCAACAAACATTTAAAGAAATAATACCAATCCTACTTTAATTATTCTGAAAAATCTAGCAGGAGGGAATACTTCCAAACTCATTCTATGAAGCCAGTATTACTCTGCTACCAAAACCAAACACACACACATACACACACACACACACACACACACACACACAGAGAGAGAGAGAGAGAGAGAGAGAGAGAGAGAGAACTACAGGCCAATATCCTTGTTGAATATTGATGCAGGATATCCTCAACAAAATACTAGCAAACCGAATTCAACAATGCATTTAAAAGATCATTCTTGATGGCCACGTGAGTTTTTTCCAGAGATACAATGATAGTTGAACACACACAAATCAACTGAAATGATACATCATGTCAACAGAATGAAAGACAAAAACTATACGACCATTTCAAATGATACTGGAAAAGCATTTGATAAAATTCAACATCCCTCATGATAAAACCCTCAAAAAACTGAACAAAGAAGGAACATATCTCAATTCAGTAAAAGCCATATTAAAGAATCACAGTATCATACTAAATGGGGAAAAGCTGAAAGCCTTTCATCTAAGAACTGGAATATATCAAGGATGCCTGCTTTTACCACTGTTATTCAACATAGTACTGCAAGTACCAGATGGAGTATCAGTGAAGAGAAAGAAATGAAGGGCATCCAAATTAGAAAGAAAGAGGTCAAATTATCCCTTTTTTAGATTATATAATCTTATATTTGAAGAAAACTAAAGACTCAACCAAAAATGATTAGAACTAAAAAACAAATTCAGTAAAGTTCCAGGATACAATATTAACATACAAAAATTAGTAGCATCTCTATATGCTTACAGCACAATCAAAAAAAACAAACCTACGAAGTAATTCAATTTACAATAGCTACAAATAAAATAAAATACCTAGGAATAACCAACTAAGTGAAAGTTATTTACAATGAAAGCTATAAAACATTGATGCAAAAGATTGAAAACGACACACAAAAAAGGAAGTGTTCCATGTTCATGGATTAGAAGAATCAATATTGTTAAAATGTCCATGCTACCTAAAGCAATCTACAGATTCAATACAATCACTTTCAAAATACCAATAACATTCTTTACAGAAATAGAAAACACAGTTCTAAGATTTATGTGGAGGAATCACATTATCTGACTTAAATTATACTACAGTGGTATAGTAACCGAAATGGAATGGTACTGGCATAAAAACAGACACATAGACCATAGAATAGAGAATCCCAAAATAAACCCAGACATCTACAGTGAATTCATTTTTGACAAGGGTTCCAAGAATATACATTGAGGAAAGGACAGTCTCTTCATTAAATGGTGCTGGGAAAATTGGATATCCATATGCAGAAGAAAGAAACTATACTTCTATCTCTCACCATATAAACAAATCAAATCAAAATAAATTACAAATGTAAACTAAGACCTCAAATTATTAAACTTCTGCAAGAAAATATTGGAGAAACTCTTCAGGACGTGGGTTTGGGTGAAGATTTCTTGAGTAATACCCTACAAGCCTGGACAACCAAAGCAAATATGGACAAATGGAATCACATCTAGTTAAAATTCCTCTGCACAGAAAAAGAAAAAACAATCAACAAAGTGAAGAGAATGCACAGAATGGGAGAAAACATTTGTGAACTACCTATCTGACAAGGGATTAGTAACCAAAGTATACACGGAGCCCAAACAACTTCCTAGGAAAAAAATCAGATAATCTGATTAAAAAATGGGAAAAGGATGTGAATAGATATTTGTCAAAAGAAGACATACAAATGTCAAGCAGACTTAAGAAAATGTACTCAACATCGTTGATCATCATATAAACGCAAATCAAAACCACAATGAGATATCATCTAACCTCAGTTAAAATGGTTTTTAATCCAAGGGATGGGCAATAACAAATTCTGGCAAGGATGTGAAGAAAAGGAACTCCTCTTGGTGGGAATGTAAATTAGTACAACCACAATGGAGAACACTGTTGGTGGGAATGTCAATTAGTACAACTACTATGAAGAAAAATTTGGAGGTTCCTCAAAAAAACTGAAACTAGCACTACCCTATGACCCAGCAATCCCACAGCTAGGTATATAACCAAGAGAAAGAAAATCAGTGTTAGTGTTATCTGCACGCCCATGTTTATTGCAGCACTATCCACAATAGCCAAGATTTGAATGTAACCTAAGTGTCCATCAACAGATGAATGGATAGGGGAAATGTGATGCATATACACAGTGGAATACTATTCAGCCATAAAAAAGAATGAGATCCTGCCATCCTGTCATTACAATAATAAGGATGGAACTGGAGGTCATTATGTTATGTAAAATAAGTCAGACAGAGAAAGTCAAACTTCACATGTTCTCACTTATTTGTGAAAACTAAAACTTAAAACAATTGAACTCATGGAGATGGAGTAGAAGGATGAATATCAGAGAATAGAAAGGGTAGTCGGTAGGGTTGGTGGGAACAGGGTGATGGTTAGTGGGTACAAAATAAGTCAGAGGGAATGAATAAGACCTAGTGTTTGCTAACACAACAGGGTGACTGTAGACAAAAGTGACTTTAAAATAACTAAGAGAGTATAATTGTATTTTTTAACATAGAGGATAAAAGCTTGAGGGAATGGATACCCCATTTGCCCTGATGTGATTATTGTGTATCACATGCCTGTATCAAAATATCTCATATAACCCCCAAATATACACACCCTACTATGTACTCACAAAAAAATTAAAAATTACATATATATGTACATATATGACACATATATCAGCAAAATTTTAAGTAAAAAATGGCAAGCTAATCTTAAAATGTATACGGAAATTCAAAGAACCTAGAATAGCCAAAACAACTTGGCCAAATAGTAATAATATTAGATAATTAATACAACCTGACTGCAAGATGTATAATAAAGGAAGAGAAATCAATGTTATGTGGTATTGAGATAATGTTAGGCAAATGTATCCATGAAACAGGGTAATTTTCTGGAAAAGACCTACATACAAATGAACAGATTATTTTCTACAAAAGTAGTAAAATTCAGTTGAGAAAGATAGTAAATTATATTCATGCAATCTAAATTAAGCCTCCATAAAGTTTATTTAAACAGAAGAAATAGGTCACAGTGCCCCCAAAATTTGGGAACTACTCAATATTCCTGGGATTGTTGGATCAACATGAAATAAAAGCAGAAAAAACACAGAACATTAGATGCCAAAAGCGAAGGTGAACTATGAAAATTAGAGGGGAAAACTACATAGCCTAAATAAGAGTGACTCAGATAGACTAGTATTCATTTCACATTTGTGTATTGTCATAACGTACATGCAGACTCTGCCCATAAGGTATATAATTACATCACTCAAGTGTTTACCATACTTCTGTCAGTATACCATGATCTGCTTGACATCACAAGAATTTAGCCCAGGAAGGAGCCCTTAGTGCAAACCGGATATGCTCCGGGAGCGGTTTGTTGCGGTTGTAACCAACATAAACTGAACTGTCTCCTATTTTCTGAAACTATGCAAACACCTATGACCCACTTGTAGCTAGAGTTATTAAGGATGGGACAGAAAGCAGTTGTGAATCCACCTAAAAACTACAATCAATGGTTTATAACATTTTTAAAAATATTTTTGAATTTCAATAGCTTTGGGAGTACAAGTAGTTTTTGATTACATGGATGAATTGTATAGTGGTGAAGTATAAGATTTTAGTGCACCTGTAACCCAAGTAGTATTCAGCTTACCCAATATGCAGTTTTTTATCCTCACCCCCATCTTACCCCCTCCTTCTAAATCTCCAAGGCCCATTATATCACTCTGTATGCCTTCATGTACCCATAGCTTAGCTCTCACTCGTAAGTGAGAATATATGGTATTTAGTTTTCCATTCCTGATTTAGTTCACTTAGAATAATGGCCTCCAGCTTCTCCAAGTTACTGCAAAATATATTTTTTATTCTTTTTTATGGCTGACTAGTATTGCATAGTGTGTATATACCGTTTTATTTATCCACTCATTGGGCAATGAGCACATAGATTGGTTCCATATCTTTGCAATTGTGAATTGTGCTGCAAGAAACATACACATGCAAATGTCTTTTTGATGTAATGACTTCTTTTCCCTTGGGTAAATACTAGCAGTATCTGATATATCTATCATTTGCTGAATCAAATGGTATATACACTTTTAGTTCTTTAAGGAACCTCTACAGTGATTTCTATAGAGGTTATTCTAATTTACATTCCCCATAGCAGTGTGTAAGTGTCCCCTTTTCACCAAATCCATATCCATACCAGTATATACTGTTTTTTCACTTTTAATAATGGCCATTCTTGCAGGAGTAAGGTGATATCTCATTGTGGTTTTAATTTACATATCTCTGATGATTAGTGATGTTGAGCATTTTTTCATGTGTTTGTTGGTGATTTGTATATCTTCTTTCATGAAATGTCTATTCATGTCATTTGTCCCTTTTTTAATTGAATTTTTTCTTGCTGATTTGTTTGAGTGCCTTGTACATTCTGGATATTAGTCATTTGTTCAGTGCATAGTTTGCAAATATTTTCTCCTATTCTGCGGGTTGTCTGTTTACTCTGATGAATATTTATTTTCTCTAATGGAAGTTTTTTAGTCTAATTATGTCCCATTTATTTATTTTTGTGTTGTTGCATTTGCTTTTGGGGTCTTAGTCATAAATTATTTATCTAGGCCAATGTCCAGGAGAGATTTTCCTAGGTTATCTTCTAAAATTTTTATGGTTTCAGGTCTTAGATTTAAGTTGATTTTTGTTTAAAGTGAGAGATAAGGACCCAGATCATTCTTCTACATGTGGCTATACAGTTTTCCCTGCACCATTTATTAAATAAGGTGTCCTTTCCAGAATTTATGTTTTTGTATGTTTTTTTGAAGAACAGTTGCTCTTTAGTATTTGGCTTTATTTCTGGGTTCTCTACTCTGTTCCATTGATCTATGTGTCTACATTTATAACAATACCATGCTGTTTTGATAACTATAGCCGTGTAGTATAATTTGAAGTCAGGTAATATGATGCCTCCAGATTATTTCATTTTGCTTAGGATTGCTTTGGCTATTCAGGCTCTTTATTGGTTATATATAAATTTTAGGATTGTTTTTTCTACCTCTGTAAAAAAAATATGTAGGATTGTTTTCTACCTCTGTAAAAAAAAAAAAAAAAAAAAAAAATGTGTTGGTATCTTGATAGGAATTCCATTGCATCTGTAGATTGCTTTGGACAGTATGGTCATTGTTATGATATTGACTCCTCCAATCCATAAACATGGGATGCTTTTTCATTTATTTGTGCCATTTGTGATTTCTTTCTGCAATGTTTTGTGGTTCCCCTTTTAAAGAACTTTCATCTCCTTGGTTAAGTATATCCCAAGAATTCTTTTTTGCACCTATTGTAAAATGAATTGAGTTCTTGATTTTATTCTCAGCCTGGTCATTGTTGGTATATAGCAATGCTACTGATTTTTGTACATTGATTTTGTAACCTGAGACTTTACTGAATTTATTCATCAAATCTAGGGGTCTTTTGGAAGAATCTTGAGGGTTTTCTAGGTATATGATCATATCATAGATGAGCAGTCATAGTTTGACTTCCTATTTTCCAGTTTGAATTCCTTCCTCTCTCTCTCTCTCTCTCTCTCTCTCTTTCTTCCTTTCTTTCTTTCTTTCTCTTGCCTAATTGTTCTGACTAGGACTTCTAGTACTATTTTGAATAGAAATAGAGAAAGTGGACATCCTTGTCTTATTCCTGTTCTATGGGAAAATGCTTTCAACTTTTTTCCCATTCAGTATAACGTTGGCTGTGGGCTTGTCAAATATGGCGGTAATTATTTTGAGGTATGTCCCTTCTATGCTTCTTGAGGGTTTCTTGAGGGTTTATAGCATAAAGAGATGCTGTATTTTATCAAATGTTTTTTCTGCATCTGTTGAGATGATTATATGGTTTTGTTTTAAATTCTGTTTAGGAGGTGTACCACATTTATTGACTTATGTATGTTAAACCACCCCTGCATCTCTGGGATAAAACCCACTTGATCATTTTGTATTACCTTTTTAAATATTGTTGGATTTGGCTAGTTAGTATTTTTTTTGAGGATTTTTGCATCTATGTTCATCAGGGATATTGGTCCATGGTTTTCATTTCTTGTAATGTCCTTTCCTGGTTTTGGTATCAGGGTGATATTAGCTTCTAGAATTATTTAGAGAGCATTTCCTCCTTCTCTATCTTTTAGAATAATTTCAGTATGATTGGTACCAACTCTTCTTTGAATGTCTGGTAGAATTCAGCTATGAATTAATCTGGCCTTGGGCTTTATTTATTGTCGGCAAGCTTGAAATTACTGATTCAATCTCACTGCATGTTATTGGTACGTTCAGGGTTTCTATTTTTTCCTGATTTAATCTGAGAGAGTTGTATGATTCCAGGAATTTGTCCATTTCCTCTAGATTTTCTAATTTGTATGCATAGAGGTGTTCATAGTACTCTCAAATGATCTTTTGTATTTCTATTGACATCTGTAATGTCTCCATTTTTATTTGTAATTGAGTTTCTTTGAATCTTCTCTCTCTTTTCCTTGGTTATTCTGGCTAAGCATCTGTCAATTTTATTTACTACTACAAATAATCAGTGTTTTATTTCAGTGATCTTTTGTGTTTTTTATTTCAATTTTATTTAGTTCTGCTTTGATCTTCATTATTTCTTTTCCTTTTCTAGCTTTAGGTTTGGTTTGTTCCTATTTCTCTAGTTTCTAGATTGTCAATTTGTGCTCTTTCAGACTTTTTAATGTAGGCATGTAGCACTGTAAACTTTACCCTTAACATTCCATTTGCTGTATCCCAGAAGTTTTTATAACTTGTGTCATTTATTTCAAAGAATTTTTAAATTTCTATCTTGATTTTATTGTTAACCCAAAAATGCAGGAGCAGGTTATTTAATTTCCATCTATTTGTATAGTTTTAGGAGTTCTTTTTGTAGTGGATTTCTAGTTTTATTCCACTGGGGTCTGAGAAGACACTTGATGATTTCAATTTATTTTAATTTATTGAGATTTGTTTTGTGGCCTATCATATGTTCTATCTTGGAGAATACTCCATGTGCTGATGAGAAGAATGTATATTCTGCAGTTCTTGGGTAGAATGATCTGTAAATATCTGTTATGTTCATTTGTTCTAGATTTAGTTTAAGTCCATTGTTTCTTTGCTAACTTTCTATCTTGATGATTAGTCTTGTATTGTGAGTGGAGTATTGAAGTCCTCCACTAGTATTGTACTGCTATCTATCTCATTTCTTAGGTCTAGTAGTAATTGTTTTATGAATCTGGTAGCTCTAGTGTTAGGTTCATATACATTTAGGATTGTAATATGTTCTTGTTGGATTGATCCTTTTATCATTATATAAAGACTTATTTTTTGTCTTTTTTACCATTGTTGCTTTAAAGTCTATTTTACCTGATACAAGAATAGCTTCTCCTACTCACTTTGGGTTTCCATTTGCGTGGAATATCTTTTTTTACCCATTTACTTTAAGTTTTTATGAATCCTTACATGTTCAGTGAGTGTCTTTGAAGACGGTAGATATTTGGTTTGTGATTTTTTAAAATTCATTCTGCCAATGTATATCTTTTAAATAACATTTAGGTCATTTACATTCAACATTAATATAGAGATGTGAAGTACTGTTCCAGTCATCATGTTAATTGTTACCTAGACTCTTTGTTTTCTTCATTGTGTTATTTGTTTTATAGGCCATGTAAGTTTCATGCTTTCAAGAGGTTATATTCAGGTGCATATTGACTTTTTATTTCAAGATTTAAAACTCCTTTTAGCATTTCTTGTAGGGTTGATCTGGTAGTGACAAATTTCCTCAGCATTTGTTTATCTGAAAATGACTTTCTTTCTCTTTCAGTTATGAAACTTAGTTTTTTTCTGTTTAAGGAGGCTAAAGATAGGACCACAATCCCTTCTGTCTTCTAAGGTTTCTGCTGAGAAGTCTGCTGTTAGTCTGATAGTTTTTCCTTTATGGGCTACCTCATGTCTTTGTCTCACTGCTCTTAGAATTGTTTCTTTCACTTTAGATAGCCTGATAACTACATGCTTTGGTGAACTGGGGTTTTTTGTTTGTTTGTTTTTTGTTTTGTTTTGTTTTTGCAATAAATCTCCCAGGAGTTGTTTATGCTTCTTGTATTTGGACATCTAAATCTGTAGCAAGGCCAAGAAAGGTTTTCTTAATTATTCCCTCAAATAAGTTTTCCAAGATTTTTGCTGTCTCTTCTCCTTCAGGAACACCAATTATTCTAGATTTGGCCATTTTACATAATCCCATATTTATTGAAGACTTTGTTCATTTCTGTTTATTCTCTTTTCATTATTTTTGTCTGATTGGATTAATTAGAAAGCCTTGTCTTCAGGTTCTGGAATGGTTTTCTCTACTTGGTCTAGTTATTGTTAAAACTTTCCACTGTATTTTGTAATTTCCTAAATGTGTCTTTATTTCCAGAAGTTCTGATTGGTTTCTCTTTGCAATATTAATCTCTTTAGAGAATTTTTCATTCATATCCTCAATTTTTTTCTTTCTTTATGTTGGTTTTCACCTTTCTCTGGTATCTCTACTAGCTTAATAATCAACCTTTTGAATTCATTATCTGGCATTTCAAAGATTTCATCTTTGTTTGGATCCATTGCTGGAGAGCTAGTGTGATCTTTTGGGAGTCTTACAGAATCCTGTTTTGTCATATTACCAGATTTATTTTCCTGATTCCTTCTCATTTAGGTAGACTATTTATTCTGATAATTCTTAAATTTATTTTTATTGACTGACTTTTTGTTCAATTTATTTTCCCCTTAAGGATGTGACTTTAATGTTTATAGTTTATTGTGTACTAACTCGGTTCTGGGTGCTTTCAGAGTTGAAGAGTTTTTGTGGGTTCTTTGATTATAGAAAGTCTTTGGATGATGGCTTTCTCAGATGCCAGTTGTAGTAGCAATGTGCACAGTGCATGAGCAAGTTCACTTTCTGCTGTGGAATTGGAATGGCAGAGATCTTTTGAAGTTTATCTCATTCTCCCATTGTGTGTACTTTTTAAATTCATTTTCCCCAATATTTTATATACTGGGTTGAAGAGTTTAGGCTTTAGGCCAGTGGAGGAGGTGTCCCTGTGTAGAAACTAGTTTTGGCTAAAGCAGGTGGGTAGATGCAATGCCCAATGTTGGGCAGAAGTCTCAGCCTTGACAGAGGTGGCTGGAGGAGCTCTCAGTGAAATATGCTGAGGTCTTATAAGGGCAAATGGTGGTAGTCACCTCAGCTCTCCTGCCAGTCCAGCAGGAAAGCTATTCACCTCCTAGACATACTCCTTACCCAGGGTTCTGGCTAGTCAGATCAGAATACCTATTTCATTTGCAGAAACATTAATGTTCCAAGTAAAGAGACATTGCAACTCTACCCCTCATGCAAGCCTAAACCTAAAAGGTACTCCTTCTGTACCAGGGGATGCAGTCACCCTGAAGTGTTCCAAAAAGGCTATCTATCGGTGTAATCATGCTGAGCTCCCATGGGCAAAGCCTCGGCTGTATCTGGAGTAGTGGACGATGGGAGAAAAAAACTTTCCTTCTCCAAGATCCTTCAGAAGCACCAGGGCTGCCTGACTTCTGGGATAGAACTGCAGACTTTCCCCACTGAGCCCAGCACTGCACCTGTTCCTCTGCCAAAAGCAATTTCCCATCCACAGAAAGTTCTGGGACTCAGAAAGCCTGTCATCTGGATTCTTTTGTCCCAGGCATGGGACAGTCCCTTGAGATGGTGCATTCCCCCTTCCCATAGGGAAGTAGGAGTCCCTGAGAGCCGGACTACTGTGAATGCTGCTGCTCCTCTGGATGTAGCCATCTAGTGAGAATGCTGCACTCCAGACGGGTGCTGCCAAATGTCTGCAAGGGATTTTGTGATGTGACCTGTCTTCTAGCGTCTCAGCAAAAGGTACCAGGGCCAGTTCTGGTGAGGGTGGCAGGGGAGTGACGTACATTCTGTGAGATTCCTTGGTCATAAATAGCCTTAGTGAGTTGACTTTCTGAAATGCAAGTTGTAGTGGTAATAAAGTGGTCACATGGACAGACTCAGGACCTCTTGGTTAGTCAGGCTGCTGCAGGCAATGGTGATAGCTGAGGTCACACACATGTTTTCTCTTTACTGGGCACAGTGTTAGTCTACCTGGAGATGCTGCAATGGACTGTGTCAGTTGGCCTCTAGCCAGGAGGTGGCACTTGCAAAAGAGCGCCAGGATTTGTTCCTGCTTTGTTACTCAGGGGAGATACTCTGGTTTCTCAGGTGATAGGTAAGGACATGGAGAATCCCAAATTTTCTGTCCTTTGTGTTAAACTACCAGGGTGGATGGAGGGGTAAAGCCAGGTTAGGGATGGGTCAGGCAGGTCTATGCTCTGGCTCTGTGTGTGCAAGGAAAGCAGTGGCACCTGTGGGGATTGGAATGCAGTGCTCTGGCCACTGGGGTAATGTTCCAGAGGGCAGTGTGTAACTGCTTATGCTGCACAGAAGAGTTTGCACAGGGAGTGGGGAGTAGCAGAGGGTAGTAAGCCCCACCGAGCTCCTAAGATTTTGGCAAGGCAGGTCCCACACCCTCAGTGTTCCCCTGGCAGCAGCTAGCTAGGTTCCAAGCAGTCTGCACTCAGAACTCAAATCTGCCCCAGGCCATAAGCCTTCCTGGGGAGACAGTAACCATGGCTTCAGGTCATGCCTGCAAAGCTGGAGCACCCAGATCCTGTGGTCATGGCTGCAGCACACTTCCCACTTGCCCCCTGGTTCTGTCCAAGAGAGTTTATCACCATTTGAGAATATGTCATGAATTTCAGTTGGGAGTTTCTCTCAACCTGTAACCACGGCCTGATATAGCTTGCAGACTTTTGTGAGGTCCCATTTGAGGCAGAATCAGAAATAGCTTCCCTCTGTCCATACTGGAGACTGGGAATGGACACAAGGCTCTTCCTGTGCTTTTCCTACTTTTATATTACCCACTGCTCCCTAAATCAGTTCCAGTGCTGAGTAGTGTTAAGGCTTTCCTCTGCAGCCTAGATTGCAAGGTTCCCAGGGGGAGTGTATATCCTGGACGCAGTTTATCTCCCTCTCACACTATAGGGACTTTTTGTTTTCTACCTGGTTCATGGTGTAGGCTACAGTCTGCCACTTCTTTCAAAGTGTCTTTTGGTGTCTTTCAGTTTTCCTGTTAAGTTCCTGTATTGCTTCTTAGAAAAAATTTGCAGTGTGAATCTCTGTATGCCATTCTATCTTTCCAATGGGAAAGACATGCTAACACTGCCTTCAATCTGCCACCTTGGAAGTCTTCATAACATTCTAAGTGTGTCAATATGCATGAGCACTTCTAAATTAAAAACTAAAAAAAAATAAAAAATCCATACCCACATACACACCTTCAAGAATAACTACTGAGCCAAGTGTGTACTATAAGCAACAGGATGATTAGATAAATGATTTCTTAGTGAAATACTAATTTCATGTATCTTAGCTCAGATTTCAGACCATATTAGACCAACAGAATATTCCAATTTTTTGTTTGTAAATATTGTCACTGTAACAATACATTCCTAAGGAATTTTCAGTCTACGATGACATTTAGTATCATTCAACTGCTGATATTCAGATAAAAGTACATTGACCTACATTTCTTACAAGCTGTTGGTCCTTGGAGTTAAGTGTTTTATATAATATATTATTGCTTAATTTATTTCTCCAAAAGTTTATGTTATCTTGTATGATATCAAAAACTCTGTGTGTGTGTGTGTGTGTGTGTGTGTATGTGTGTGTTTAAAATGAAGGAATAGAGAAACAGAACACAAATCAAAACTGGCTAGAGCAAGATGACCAAGTAGGGACCTCTTGCACTCATTTATCCCACAAAGACAGCAAAAACAACAAAAAACAACTATATATTGATGAAAATAACTAAAGGAGACCGCTTGAATACATCAAAAGAGCAGCAGAAATTTTGTAGAGCATAGAAACTTAGGATGGCCACATAGAAAAGAGAAAGAAACTCATAGCCTCTGCTACCCCATTCCCCAGTCAGCTCCAAATAACGAGGAACTTCTCCCTGCAGAGAAAAGGTAAACTAAAGGGACCCAGCAGACCGCATTGCTACCTTGGGCACCTATAATCTCTCAGCAATGGGGACTCCTGCAGTGTCTCAGGAGCTAGCCCAGCTGAGGGAGCTGCCTGGAGTCCACACAGATGCATTGCCCCTAGAGAAGTTGCCAACACTCTGTCCTAATCCCCGTGGTCTGTGTGGCTACTGTGCTACGCCATTATTGAACTAGAACTACTGCTGGAGTATTCCTGCTTCGGGGTGAATATCCATCCCTGAGACTTTGTCACTGCTTTATCACCCCCACCTGGTGGCCTGCCATTCCTGAAACAAGCTGCTTCTACACCTTATCCTGTGGGGGCAAGTTGCTGTGCCCTACCCATCTCAGCTGCTGCTGCACTCTGCCCCGCAGGCAGAAATTAAACAACATGCTCCAGAACAATCAATGAGTCAAAGAAGAATTTCTTTTAAAAAATTGAAAAATATCTTGGAACAAACATTAGAAATACAACATAACAAAACCTACGAGATACAGCAAATTAAGTTGTAAGAGGAAAGTTGATAGTAATAAATACCTACATCAAAGAAGAAAGATCCCAAATAAATAGCCTAGCATTTTCCTCAAGGAGCAAGCAAACAAGGGACAAACTAAACTGAAAGTTAATAAAAGAAAAAAAAATAAGATAAAAGAAGATATATATCGAATAAATCATCTGATCTTTGACAAACCTGATAGAAACAAGCAATGGGAAGACAATAGATGTTGGCAAGGCTGTGGAGAAATAGGAATACTTTTACACTTTTGGTGGGAATGTAAATTAGTTCAACCATTGTGGAAGACAGTGTGGCAATTCCTCAAGGATCTAGAACCAGAAATACCACTTGACCAAGCAGTCCCATTACTGGGTATATACCCAAAGGAATATAAATCATTCTACTATAAAGACACATGCACATGTATGTTTACTGCAGCACTATTTACAATAGCAAAGAAATGGAATCAACCCAAATGCCCATCAATGATATACTGGGTAAAGAAAATGTGGCACATATATACCACGGAATACTATGTAGCCATAAAAAGGAATGAGATCATGTCCTTTACAAGGACATGGATGAAACTGGAAGCCATCATCCTCAGCAAACTAACACAGGAACAGAAAACCAAATACCACATGTTCTCACTCATAAGTGGGAGGTGAACATTGAGAACACTTGGACACACAGAGGGGAACATCACACACTGGGGCCCGTTGTGGGGTGGGGGCTGAGGGGAGGGAACTTAGAGGACAGGTGAATAGGCGCAGCAAACCACCATGACACACGTATACCCATGTAACAAACCTGCACATTCTGCACATGTATCCCAGTTTTTTTTTTTTAGAAGAAGTAACAAAAAGAAGAAGAAAAACCATAGGAAAAAGCAAAAAAAACAAAATTGATTCTTTGAAAAAGTTAACAAAATTGACAAACCTCTAGCTAGATTGAAAGAAAAAGAGGGAGAGAGAAGACTCAAATAGATAAAATCATAAATGTAAGTGAAAGCATTATTAAACATGCCTCAGAAATAAAAAAGAATCATAAGTGACTATTATGAAAAATTATATGGCAACAAATTGGATTACCTAGAGGAAATAAATAAATACCTAGACAAATATAGCCTACCAAGATTGAATGAGGAAAAAATAGGAGGCTTGGACAGACAAAGAACAAATAAAGAGATCGAAGAAGTAATTAAAAACTTTCCAACAAAGAAAAGCCCAGGGTCAGATGACTTAATGGATCAATTCTACCAAAAATTTAAAGAATTATTAGTGATACTTCTTAAATTCTTCCAAAAAATAAAGGTAGAGAGGATACTTCCAAACACACATTTTAAAAGGCCAGCATCATTATGATACCTAAACCAGATAAAAACACCATAAGAAATGAAACCTGTAAGCCAGTATCTCTGATGAACATTGATACAAAAATCCTCAATAAAATATTGGCAAATCAAATTTAACAACACATCAAAAAGATTATACAACATGATCAAGTGGGATTGATCTCTGGCATGAAGGTTGGTTTAACATAAACAAATTAATCACTGTGATAGGTCACATTAACGGACTGAAAGATTGAAACCACAATATCATGGCAAGTGATGCAGGAAAAGCATTTGACAAAGTTATGCATCATTTCTTGATTTAAAAAAAAAACTCTTAATGGTTTAGATAGGGAAAGAAAATTTCTCAACATAATAAATGCCATTAACATCATAATTAATGGGAAACAATTGAAAGCTTTTTCACTATGATCTAGTACAAGATAGGGATGTCCACTCTCACAACTTCTATTCCTAAGTGTAGAAAACCCCAAAGAGTCTCCAAAAATCTAATAAATGAATAAATGAATTCAGTAAAGTTGCAAGATACAAAATCAACATACAAAAATCAAGTAGCATTTCTATAAATAAATAATGACCAGCTGAAAAAGGAATTTTTAAAAATACGGTAAGCAATAGCATCAAAAATAAAATACGTAGGAATAAATTTAACCAAGGAAGTGAAAGATTTGTACACTGAAAACCATCAATAAAATATTGATGAAAGAAATTGAAAAACACACAAATAAATGGAAGGATATGTCATGTTCATGGATGAAAAGAATTAACATTATTTATGTCTGTACTACCCAATGCGACATAAAGATTTAACACATTCCCTATCAAAATTCCAATGGTCTTCTTCACAGAAATAGAAAAAAAATTCTAAAATTTGTATGGAACCTCAAAGAATCCTGAATAGCCAAATCAATACTGAGACAAAAAAAAACTGGAAGCTACATATTTCCTGATTTAAATTTATATTACAGTTATAATATTCAAAACAGTATGGCACTAGCATGGAAACAGAAACACATAGATCAGCATACGGAACCCAGAAATAAATCCAAATATATAAAGTCAACTAATTTTTGATAAGGGCACCAAGAGGACACAATAGGGAAATAGTCTCTTCAATTAATGGTGCTGGGAAAACTGGGTTTCCACATGAAAAAGAAAAAAAAAATGAAATTGGGTCCTTATCTTACACCATACACAAAAATCAACTCAAAATGGGTAAAACAGCTAAATCTAAGCCTGAAACCATAACACTTTTAGAAGAAAACATAGTAGAGGAAAACTCCTTGTCATTGGCCTTGGCAATGAGTTTTTGTGCGTCACACCAAAATCCCAGGCTATAAAAGCAAAAATAAATAAATGGAATTGTATTAAACAAATTGAAGGAAACAAATCAACAAACTGAAAAGGAAACCTATGGATTGAGAAAAAATATTTGTAAATTACGTGTTTGCTAATGGATTAATATTATAAAGAACTCTTAGAATTAATAGCTGAAAAGCAACCCAATTAAAAAATGCGTCAGAGACCTGAATAGACATTTCTCCAAATAAGACATGAAAATGGCCAACATGTATACGAAAAGTTGCTCACTGTCACTAATCATCAGGGAAATGCAAATTAAAACCATTATGAGATATTACCTCACACTTATAAGGATGGCTATTACCAAAAAGACAAGAGATGTCAAATGTTGGTAAAGGTGTCAAGAAAAGGAAAGCCCAGTACACTGTTGATAGGAGTACAGATTGGTACTGCCATTATGAAAAGCAGAATGGAGATTCTTAAAGAAATTAAAAATAGAATTACCATGTGACCCAGCAATTCCCCTCCTGGGTATATAACCAAATAAGATGAAATCACCACTCCATAAAGATATCTGTAGCCCCATGTTCAATGCAGAATTACTCATTATAGCCAAGATACGGAAACAATCTAATTCCTAATTGTTCATTAATGCATGAGTGGATAGAGAAAATGTTACATGTATACGTGAGTGTGTGTGTGTGTGAATATTATTCAGCCTTAAAAAGGATATCCTGACACTTTTATCAGCATGGATGTACCTAGAGGACCTTATGCTAAGTGAAATAAGCCAGACACAAATGAAAAAATATTGCATAATCTCACTATCTCACTTATATATAGAATCTAAAAAGGAAAAAAAGGTCAAAACACAAAGAGAATAAAACAGTAGTTGCCAGGGACAGGAGGGGCAGGGCAGAGGGAATGGGAAGATGTAGGTCAAATAATACAAAGCAGTAGATATGTAAGATGAACGAGTCTAGAGATCTAATGTACAACTTGAGGATCATAGTTAATAGAATTGTATTATATTTGGAATTTTTGTTAAATAAGTATATTTTAGCTGTTCTTGTCACCAAAAATTCCCTGTGTAGGTTTGTTAACCATAGTAACTATTTTACTATCTGTATGTATCCCATAACATCATGTTGTAAACCTCAAATACACACAATAAAATGTAATTTTTGAAAAAAAAATCAAACATGCAATAAGAAAATCAACAAAGTTTAAAAAGTCAGAATTGATTAAGTGCCATATTTTGAAAAACGGCAATCACTGTTACATTTAATTGGATTTCTTTATGTTTTATATACAATAACCAATTTTAAAAGGCAGTAACTTTGGGGGTGGGAAAATGATTACTGCCCATTTCATTTTTTTGAAAATGGTTCTTCACATTTAAAAAAATAATAATTTCACTTTGTACCTATTAAAGTCTATCAAAACAACATTACAATCTGGGTTTCTTTCTGTCACTGAATTTTGGAAGTATGTATGCTTTTAAATTTCTTGTCTTGAGGTTGAGGATTGTCAGCTCCTTGAGAAAGGAGATTTTTGTCTTATTTGTCTTTGTATTACCATCTCTGTATCTGCTTGGAAAAGATTAATTTTCCAAGGAATTACTAAACTAGATTATTTCCACTCTCCATTACGTTATTGCAAAATAGTCTATATTGAAGATAAGAAACTGTCTCTTAGAGTTTCTCAGATAAGAAACTTTCTTAGAGAAGAAAAAGCTTTTGAAATAAAAATTAATTTCATTAATTAATGAAAATCATTTTCATTGTTGAAGTTGTAAAAATGGCTGTGTTGCACTTACCCCCTTCATCATGACAAATCATGGCTTTACTCAAAAGTCACTGTTGAACCTTATATCACTTTGGAAAGGTGAGGCTTTTAAAAAATTCATCAACTATCTAAAAGTTTTAAAATGATTTGTACATCAATAACAGCATTGTTTTAATTAAAGTTCTGTGTACATTTTTAAAGGAAATTTCTTCTCTCTTACTTTTCTCAACAAAGTTTTTTTTTTTTAATTAAACTTCTTGTCTGTTTTCACAGAAAAGCAGTACATGTTCCTCAGTTGAAACAGGAAGTGATGGTTTATTCTTCAAGTTCAAGATAAATGTTGGAATTTTCCAAAAATCTTAAGCTGTTATGGTTGCTGTAATTTACTAAAATCTTTATGGCAAAATTTCCAGTTGTAAAATATATTTATTTTAAGTTTTACATATTGGAAATGTAATTAACACATTGCTTCCTTGTGAAGGCCTGGCTTCCTCTTTAAGGCAATTTTCCAGCTTGGTTTTTACTGGCAGTCTCCTCATTGTTTGGGGCTACACTGCTTCTGCTTCCTTTTTTCCTTTCCTAGCACACATTCTTTAAGTACAGCCTCAGATATGAAATGGAGTGTAAGGCAAAAAATATGTATGCCCTCAGTATTTGATTAAAGTGTCATTTCAAATCAAGAAACAGTGTGATCTATATTTATTTACTCAATGCTTATTTAATGTTACTATTTTTTCATGATCCAGTGTTTCTTGACCCTCAGGAGACCACACATTGTTCTAGACACTGAGCATAGAGGAGTGAACCTACAAGTCAAGGTTCCTGATCTCTTAGAGTTTATATTTTAATGACAGGAGACATAAAATAAAGAGGTAACCCCAAACAGTAAAACACAATTAGCTAATGATAATTGCCACAAATACAATAAAACAGGATGCTATAATAGAGAAAGACTGAAAGCCTTCTTCGAATAGAGTGGTCATAGGAAGCCTTTCTAAGGAGATAATGTTTGAGGAAAAAGTAATGAAAAGAAACTACCTATGACCAGGACAGAGCTTTCTTAACTGAATCAATACCAAATACAAAGGCAGAGAGACAGGAAGAAGTTTAGTCTGTTCCAGAAATAAAAATTAACCAGGGCAACAAGTTTAAAGTTAGTACCAAGGAAGCAGAAAATCAAAAAGGTCAAAGAAGCAGGGATGAGCCAGTCATGTGGGGCATTGTAGGGCATGGTAAGCAGTTCAGATTTAGATTTTATTCCAGATGTACAGTGCAACCACTAGAAAGCCTTTAAATCAAGAAAAGCAGAAGCGATATTATAGTCTGGATATTACTTATAAAAGATTACGCTAGCTACAGGTGGAGAATGGACTGTGGTAGGATAAGAGTGGAGGCATAAAGCCCAGTTCGGAGGTCATTTGTGGTATCCAAGCAAGAGATGATGCTGGCCTGATATAAGGTGGTAGCAGTGGAGATACAACATCAGGACTTGCTCATTTACTGGACATGGAAAGAGGGAAAGAAAGAAATCAAGACTGCTAGTTAAACATTTAATCTGAGCAACCATGGGTCTGCCAGTCACTGTGCTAAGCTTAGTGGTTAAAATAGAGGATAAGACAGACATGGTTCTTGCCTTCATAAATTTTATAATCTACAGTTATTTAATAAACGTGACTTGGTTAACAAACTAATAACTTAGAAAAATTAAGTTAGATCTAAATTTCATGGTGTTTAACATAATAAAGTCTAGGTGGGCTGAAATATTCAATTTCATAAATAATATCTAAATCTTAGAAAAACTAGAAGAAACAATATATGTACATTTTTATATACTCTAAGGATGGGAAAGCTTTTATAAAACTATAATGTAACTGATAAAGAAAAATAATAGATTCAACCATCTAAATTTTTAAACTTTTGTATGTCAAAAATACCATAGACAAGACTAAAAGGTAAACAAATCACCTTGAAAATATAGTCATGGCATATATGATGAAGAGTTTATATGTTTAATATATAAAGAGAACTTATAAGTCAATAAGAAAAAAGATGAGCAAAGAATGCAATAAACAATAAAGCAAAAGTGCAAAGTCCAAAGAGCCCAAACTTGCAGGTATGATAATATATATATTTAAAATAAGACAGGGATTTTTTTATGTTTCAAATTAATGAATGTTTAAAAGAAGTATAATAACCCATGTTAGCTGCCCTGGGAGTATAAAACTGACAAAGATTATTTTAAGGAGGGAAATTCTTCAAAATACACATTGCCTTCCATCTGGCAACTTCAATTTTTGAAATGTATCTAAAAGGTATAGTCATGCTTGCGTGGAGTCATGTGTAATCATTCACTGCAGTGTTGTTTATAGCAATATAAGTTTATTATAATGATTAAATAAGTAATGGTACTTTCATTTGGTGCAATACAGAGCAGCCAGTTAAAATGCGATGAAAGCAGGCTAAAAACCAACAACCAAATGTAATAGCATTGTGATAAACATCTACAGGGAAAATAAGTCAATAAAGACATTCAACAAATTGTTTATAATGATTATACTTGAGAAATGGAATTATAGGTGATTTTTGTCCTCTACATTTCTGTGTTTTTCAGATTTTCCACATTGCACTTGTGCAGTTATATACTTTTTATATTACCAAATAAAAATTACATATTTACAAACAAATAAAACACTAAAAAGCAAAAGAAGTCACTAAGCCTCTAAGTAAAGGAAACCTGTTGGAAAGCAGTAATCAGAATAAAAGTTTCAGAAAGAAAACCAGTTGAAAAGCAGTCATCAGAATAAAAGTTTCCACTGCATCTGCCATTTAACAGTTTCTAAGCCTTTTTGGTGTCCTTTTGAAATTGGAGGTATTGGTGAAAGACAAAGCCTCCAAATCCAATGCTTGCAGGTAAAAGATGCAAAAGAATGTTGCCATGATACTGACAATAAGCAAATGACCCACTTCAAGCGCAGACTATGGAGGTGGAGCATGGATTTGAGCAAGATATCTTGGAACCTAGAGCTGTAAGCACTCCAGGTCCTGCTAGTCATCATTCAAAGGTCAGTCCATACCAGCAGGCACATACCAGAGAGTTATGGAGCCAACATGACGATCAAATTAATATCTACAAATAATACTAAGTCACACCTGTCCTTACGTAAGACTGTAAAATCTTTGATTGTGATCCAATAAAACCATTTGCTCAAAGAATGATAAATCTGATAGTTCCTGGTCTCCACACACCACAGGTTGAATAGATAAACTGCCTGATTGTTTTCTTTTTCTTTTCTTTTCTTTTCTTTTTTTTTTTTTTTTTTTTTTTTTGAGTCGGGGTCTTGCTTTGTCATCCAGGCTGTAGTGCAATGGTGCAATCTTGGCTCTCTGCAGCCTCAACTTCCCAGGCTCAAGGGATCCTCCCAGCTCAGTCTCCTGAGCAGCTGGAACTATAGGCATGCCCCATAATGCTGGGCTAATTTTTTTTTTTTTTTTTTTTACTTTTTGTAGAGACAGGGTTTTGCCATGTTGTCCAGGCTGGTCTTGAATTCCTGGGCTCAAGTGATCCATCAGCCTTGGTCTCCCAAAGTGCTAGGATTAGAGGCGTGAGTCACTGCACCTGGCCTGCCTCACCTTTTGAACATTTAGGATCCTACTTAAAGTGCTATGACAAACATGCAACCTGAACATCTAGAGTCATTCTCTTTGTCTGACATTTGAACACAAACGATACCAGAAATTAACTCTGCCTGCTGAACTGTTTGTAGGAATCAGATTGAATTTCTTTTGTGGGCTCTCAGGTTTACACTTGTAAAATGACCTATTATGTTTAAACTATTATGAATAGTTGCTTTACATAGGAAACCAGTAAAATAACAATGATCCTTAAAAACGTGTGTGTGTGTGTGTGTATAAATGTACTTCATATTACCACAGCATCTGTTATTTAACAGTTTCTACGACTTTTTGGTGTCCTTTTGAAATTGGAGGTACTGGCAAAAAACAAAGCCCCCAAATCCAATTCAATAGATAATGACAAAATTATCATTTATTTCTTCTGTTTTGTTTCATTATGTTCATTTTCAAACTTTGATGTCTACCAGTTCCTTCTGTGGAGCTTATAAAAAAGCGTATCCATGGCCTACTAAACCAGAGTCTCACAGCTGATGGTACCTGGGTTTAGCAGAATACATACGTGGTCCTTTTGCACCCTGAAGCGTGAAACGCTGCTCTCGGTGAAAAAAAGTGCTAGCAGGAAAATGTGTTAGAACAAGGGGAGAAAATTAGCAAATCTCAAATTGGAAAAGAAAAATCTTAAAAAGAAAGACATGAATAATGGCGCTCAGTCTTGGTTGGTGTCGTTTCTCACAGACCAATTACCTACATTCTGAGTGGACTGGAGAATAGAGATTAGCATCAGTCAAATCCCGTGGTTAAAGCGTTAACTAGAATGTCCATTCATTTCTCAAGAAGTGTGGCAGAGAGCAAAGGAGTGTACCTATCAGCTGTTCCTAAGAAAGAAAGTAAACACTCCCAACATGCACTGAGGCACAGGGAGTGGCTCAGGTTTCTTACACTTCCCTGCTGTGGCGAAAAGAAGAAATATTTAACAGCTCCTTGGGCTCTAGGATCGCTGATTGCGTGGGGGGCACTGCACGCTCCCGGCCGAGCTATGCTCTGGGAGGAGACACGCGCCGCCCCTGAGCCCGCGCGGGCCTCGGACCTCCCCTACAGGTGAGTGACTCGCGAAGTCCCAGCCCGGCAGAGACAGGGCACTGGTTTCCCTCTACCAGAGTTCCTGACCCAGCCAAGAACAAACCGCGGAGCAAGTTCAGCCCAACAACGAGGGTGAAAAGGCTCCTCCTGCTCACAGTGTGAATAACAGGTGAAAATGGGAGTAGGGGAAAGAACTTTCTAATCCACTCCCTGGGGTCAGGTTGAGGACAAGTTATTAGAAAGCAGAATCCATAGGCTGCAAAATTGAGTGTGTGTGTGTCCTAGCAGCCTGAATCGTGCACATCACTTTTCCTTTTGATTTTCTCAGAATATGCTTTTGTAACCAAGGTAAGCTTGCAGGGTGGGAGGGAGAGAGGGAAAGGAAGGGAGAGAAAGGGTGCAGAGAAGGGCTTGGAGGTAAATGTGACCACAGGACCCCTCCTCCCTTTAGTTCAATGAGCCATTTACCTGTAATTGTGCCTAGCAAAAATCGTGCCTTACAAAGATGCTAGACTTCTGGATGCCATCCTCCTTCCTCTGAGTATCTTTATGGTTAGAATATTGTATTGAATCATCACACTGGAAAGATCTTAACTGAGGGTTCAGCTAAACTTTTATTTGTTTCTGCAAAGTGACAGAAAGCATGCCCCCCCCCCACAAAAAAATGAATTTTTAATATAAGCTTTCACCAAACAATGAAAGAATAAATAATTAAATGGGAGTCCATGAGTTAAGGATATGAATTCTGAAGCAGGAGAGTGGTAGGTTCAAAGCTTGGCTTTGCCACTTATTAGTTTGCCCCTTCGAAAGTTTCTTAACCTAAGCCCCAAAAGTCTGTGTATAAAACAAGCATGATCAAGGGATCTGCCCCATAGGGCTTTCTTTGATGGGAACTGAACAGTCAGCAAGTGTTCTGTAAGTGGTACCTCCTGTTAGCATTAAGAATAAGCTGCTCTGCCAAAGGGACCATTGTTAGGGAGGGCAAGCTGAACTAGAGAGACCAGTCAGTGTGTATTAGGATGCTGGAATTGAACTGGTTCCCAGAGAGTGGATCCAAGACAGGCAAGCAGGTGACAGGTGTGCTAGGATCATATCTCTGGGTAGGAACGAAATGACCTGGCTTCTTTCCATTTTTCAGATAGGGTATGTGGTGACAAATTCAGATATATTTGCTACTCAATCACTTTTCTTTTGAGAAATTCACATTTATATTAATCTGTGATTCCTAAAAATAAAACAGAATTTTAGAGTAAGAGAGTTACACACAATCTCATATTGTAGAATTCATGCCATTTGGGTTTTATAAAGGAGACTGCTTTTGAATAACTTTCATCAATTTAGATCATATAATCCATGTCTTTATATTTCAGCACATATTGAATTGTTTGTATTGAAGTGATGTTTTTAATTTGTGTTGATGGACAAGGGACATGAAGGAATAATACTTGTATTTGTCAGTCTCTACCTCTTAAGCTTAAATTACAGGAAAGTAGCTTTATTTTATGAAGTTTTACTTAAACAGCTCTTTTGTCAATGTTGTTAGTTATTAATGTTGCTAACTTTCTTGAGGGGACCAACTTAGTATCTATGACTAGTAATTTCCATTGATGTCATTTTTATCTTGTTATTTTATTAAATAAAACAATCAAAGAGTTTGCAGTATACCCTAACTTAATATCATCAGTGTTTTAATGGATTCTTTTTTCAAATTACAGAGTTGAAATTCTTCAGTGTATTTATAATTAGATATTGACTGGAGAATTGTGGATAGAATTCTAAAGCCAACCTAACTGAAGTTTACATGTTATTGCCCTCTGGGGTCTGATTGTGTTTAGTATGGTTTAGCTAAAAACTTATAAAGGAATCAAATTGAAGTAGAATAAGTTAGGGCTCCAGTATTCACTAAACACTTTCCAAAGAGGAAATATACTTGTATGCTGAATTTACATATTGTTATACATCCTTAAACCATGTTATTTGCGTTTATATTTATTAATAGGCACATGTCTAAATAAAGAATAGTAGCCCCAATTGAGATAAATTTATTTAACTATATTTGAAATTCATTTGAGATCAATCTATTTAACCATAAATGGATGTAAGTCTTCCTGGTTAAAATCTGTTTAGATAGATAGATAGATCAATAGATAGATAGATATAAACTTTATATCTATACATTAGAATATTGTGTTGAGTTTACATTTATTCTACAATTTCTCAGGTGTATAACATTTTATTATAAACTATTAAATGTTTTGTTCAATCAGAGAGAGAGAGAGAGAGAAAGAGGGAAAAGAGTGACAGAGAGAGACCCAGCAATGATTAAGAAAAAATTAACCTTTTCAGTTATATTCACAATAGTGTAATATGTATGTAACAGTCTTTTAAGCATGTAATTAAAAGTTCCACACCTGATTCTTGTTTTAATTTCCTAAAAAAGAAGCATCTTATACTTTTAACTGAAATAGAAACCCAGTGCCAACAGTCCATTTGCTTATATAGATTCATTGATTGCAACGTGGGTGGAGAATTCACGGTTACTAGAGATACATGGACTTCATATAAAAGCTTAGATTATTAAAATATTCAAGTATAGGCCATTTGAAAATACAACCTCTGAGAAAGGAATTCTGAATATTTTCCCTTTACACTAAAGTTAGAGAGTTGTTCTGTTGCAAAAATTAATTTGTCTTTAAAATTATCAGTTATAGTGTTTTCATCGCTTTCATAACATAATATCAACAACCAAACTTAACTAATACCACTGCTTTTAGGAGTTGAACATGAAGTGTCTCCTATTTAAGTAATAAGGGTGTTATCTTAAAGGAAAACTTCATCATCACCCAGAGCCTAGGAAAGGAGCTTAAGAGGAGAGAGTGTCGATTCTTTTGCAGCCAATAGACAAACAAGAAAAATGAGTCGTGATCTTTGTAAAGTCAACCTAAGAATTTCTACTGGGAAGCTCAGGCGAAGCAGAAAATCCTTGAGCTCCATCACACCAGTAACTCCAGAAGATGCTGTTGGCAGACTGAGCAGCTCCTCCCAGACCCACTGGTGGCAAGATGCCTTAAGTACATTAATACAAATTTGCTTCTCTGACTGTTCCTGCTTTCTTTATCTCCCTGAGGGCACCTTGAGTGGAATAAAATTCATGGCATTGGTACCATGTAAATATGCAATAGAATAGTAAAGGTTTGGCATTTCCAATTAGATTCCACTTGAACTGAGGGTAGTGGCATTCTCACATAGAAGTGTGTTTGATTCATATTCTGCTTAGTCCTCTCTTAGATTCAATGATTATAATACATTATTTCTATCTCAAAACCAACAATTGCTGACTGCAACAATATAACTTAATTAAGTGATAGTTTGTATATGCCAACTCTTGACTTTTACTGTCTCTGCAAATAAAGCACATTTTAAGAAAAAATATGGAGCCAAATGCTTCCCAGAAACCACCACACTGTTAACTCTTTTCCTTTTTTTTATAGATCTAGATACTGGATGGAATTATGGTTGTTTTGTCTCATTTTCTTGAAGTGATGTAATTGCATATTACTCTGCTCTTCTCTACTCCAAGTTTCCAGGTCATAACTTTGGGAAAACAGCTTCACGATTGCTTCTTCAAGCTGAAACAATATTTTATTAAAAAGACTCTCCATGTGTACAGTCCTTAATATAGTCTTATCTCATAATGGAAATACACACTTGCTATTCTAGTGTGATACTTTCTGTTCTTTTTTTAAGTAGCTTTTACTGGGGATGCAGGTGAGAGAGATGTAACGTATATTCCTTGTATATGATTTAGAAAGTACATACAAAATTTAAAAAAGAAATAATTATCACACATAATGTCTTAGCTCTTAATTTTACCGTTAATACTATAACGTACCTCTCTGTATGTTGGATGTATTCAATACTTTGTGTATGTTTTATCTATATGCCTGCATATATTCACTCACTTTAGTAAGAAGACACAAAAATGAAATAGCAATAATTCTGTTGTAAAGGACCTACTAGTCAAATTAAGTAAAATAAAATATGGTTAGAGAGAGAAAGCAATAAGTAATTAGAAAGCTACAGAAAATTTCCTGTGAAATTTCAGAAGCAAGAGAAATTGTCTTTGGCTGGGAAATACAGGGAAGTTAGCACCTGTGTATATCTACATATAGATGTGTGTGTATATACGTATATATGTAGATATATATGTAGATATATACATACATATATGTATATAAGTTCTTTGTAAAATCATGAATATTTTGACACTTTGTGCACCTTGTGGCCTCAAAAATAACAGGCTATAGATATAGATACAGGCTATACTTTCTGTGCCTAACATGGTAGCAGGTGCAGAGAAGGAACTCACGAAACACTTGTTGAATTTACAAATGAGTGAACCAAATTTTCCACTTTTAGACATGTAACCATTTAATTAACACATGCTTGGATAACAGGAAGTTACTTTAAATGACTGACCCATTTGATTTAACTTGTGCTAGAGTTCACTTCCTGTCCTCTGGCCTCATTCTGGTCACAAGGCAACTGGTAAGTCCAGGCAAGCCCACCTCTAGGCAGGAATGCAGAGCCAGGGGAGGTGAACCACGTTCCAGCGTTGCTGGAAGGCTGATGCTGCCCAACACTGCCTTCTCAGGCTCCAGATCTCTTTGGCCTGCTCAGACCAATTCTACCTCTCCTAGGACTTCTAGTGCTGTTCATTTCTCCAGGACTTAATTGCTGACCTGTCTAATTCCCTGTCTCTCCAGCTTCATTTTTTCTGGACACAATGAAAAAGTAAATAACCAAACTCATTAAATAATGATCTTATTGTACACACAATCTAAGTCAATAATCTCTGGCTCCAGGGCCTACATAGATTTGTAGCAACCATCTTCCTCCTCAAGTTTTAGTTTATTATGTTTTACCAAAATAGCTGAATATCCCAAGTAAGACCTCCAGGCTTTTAGACCTGTAATTTTTTCTTTCTTCATAAATTCTCTTCCTCTTTGCTATTCATGACTTCTCTGTTATTCTCCTGTTAAGTCTTTGAGAAAACTTGCTCAGATGCTTATATCTACCAAGTCGTTATAATTTAGCAGATTTTCACAAGGGCCGTAGCAGGTTTTAATTTGCTATGCATCATGGTGAATGGGAATGGGAAGATGAGCATGAAAAACTATTTGAATTCATAGATCTATGCCTTGCTTCATTGTTTTTGTTTGTTTGTTTTGTTCTTTATTTTTTCTTTTCTTCTTTTTTTTTTTTTTTTTTTTTTTGAGACAGAGTCTCACTCTGTTGCCCAGGCTGGAGTGCAGTGATGCAATCTTGGCTCACTGCAACCTCCATCTCCCAGGTTTAAGCAGTTCTCGGGCCTCAGCCTCTCATGTAGCTGGGATTACAAGTGTGTGCCACCACACCTGGCTAACTTTTGTATTTCACTTCACTGTTAATACTAACAATAAGACTTTTACCAAATCATGTTCTTACCTTTCAGATATTTAAACCATTTGAATATTTTATTTACCCAATTTTTAGATCAGACAAGAACAATATTATTTCCTACTCAAATATTATATGCTGCCTATGAATGAAAATTTTATCCTGTTTTTATTTCCTTACATTAAATTATATTCAACTGTCTTCCTTCCTAAAGTCTGAGAATAATGTAAGAGCCTTGGAAATCCTTTCATCACATCTTCTGAAGTCTTCTGAAGGTGGCTGTGAGTTACTTCAGCATAGATCACAAGTTTGTCACTATAACTACATTTGCCCTCTTTAATGATATCTTTCATATTTCTTATGAATGCAAATGAAGAGTGAGCCAGTTGGAAAGCCACTGCAATGATTTTTCAGTCCATCACTACCAATTTTCACTTTGTGATTATAAGAAGCTGCTATCAGTGGTTCTTCAGTTCCAAATATCCCCAGTGTCTGGTGAGGGAAGCGAGCTGTCTGGTTCTTAGATGGCCTTCTTTCTATGCTCTGACATGGTGGAAGGGTCCAGGCAGCTTCTGAGGTCTCTTTTATAAGGGCACTAATCACGTTCATGATCCCCACTATCATGACCTAATCACCTCCTAAAATCCTCACCCTTTAATACTATTGCATTGGTGATTAAGTTTCAACATGTAAGTTTTGTGGGGACACAAACATTCAGACCACAGCAAAAGGAGGCCCTTTAGTAGACTGACGCAATAACCCAGGGAAAAGATGATAGTGACTTGGCTTAGGGTAGTAATAGTGGAAATCAAAGCTTTCGAATCTGGATTATGTTAGTGGTACAGTGAATAGGACTTACTTTTGGATTGAATTCGGCTTATGGTGAAAGAGGAAAAAAATGAGGCTAAATATTAGTTTTGATGCCTAGATGGGAAAGAATTGTGGAGGAGGAAATTCTAGAGCATGGGAGAAAGTCAGTGGTTCTGTTTCAGTCATGTAGATATTGAGATGCCTGGTACCCATCTAAGTAGAGATTAGGTAGGTGGTGACACGCGCCTGGAACTCAGCAGAGATTATGGGCTGGAGACGGATTAGATTACCTGGAAGAATGTATGGATAGACAAGAAAGGATGGCTGAGAATGGACACTCAAACAAGCCAGTATTTAGCGATCATGTAAAGGAGGAGTCAGCAAAGGAGACTAGTGTTGAGGCCTGTGAGATAGCAGGAAAATAGAGCAAGGTGATTGTTATTTGTGGTTTGTCTCAAAAGCATCAAGAGGAAAATGTTGTAAAAGGTAGGAAAGTCAATCTTGTCAAATGCTGCTAAGAAGTGAAGCAATGAGGAGAGAAGTGAACTCTTTGGCAAGGTATAGGCTCTTGTAACATGGGAAGAGAAGTGGAGGTAGGGCTAAATTAAAGGAATATATGATGAATAATCTGGATCCAGGAGGAAGAAGGAAGTGTTTGGGCCCCAGGGTCATCACTGGGGGATCTCACTAGAGGACATTAAAAACCCTTTTGGTGGGTTATTAGAATGACAAAATCCAGGAGCAAAACTGAAGTTTTAGAAGCTGGAGTAAGCTGTGTAACCTGTATAACCAAATTGCCCAGACCAAATCCTGTGAATGAGTAACTGGGATTCATTGGGCTCATGGAGCATGTTGTGTCTGTGTCCCCAAGGCAGCATAAAATGCCCATGTGGCTTCTGACGTATAGAATTACTTTGCCTGGAGACTAAGCTTCTGTCTCTCTGGCATGAGTCCTCCAGGTGTCCTGCATGAGACCTGCCAATGAAGTGCTATCAGAGTATGCCATTTCCAACTAGACAAGCACCATTCTTTGAGCAAGAAGATAGCAATAGAAAAGAAAGTAAGGTATAAATCAATAATGATAATACAGGTAGAAAGCAGAGTGATGACAACAGTGTGGATTCAAAGGCCTTGGGGAGACTTAAAGATGTCCCACTGGGGACTAAAAGGGACCAGATATCTGGAGCTGCAGTGAGGAGGGCCCTCTGCTGCCAGGGGAATTGGTGAGAAGAGACTCAATGACATGAAATTTCATTAGATTGCAAGGCCTGGTGTTGAAGAAATGTTTCAATTTGGCGCTTGGAAGGGTAGGTTTGGGTGGAATTGAGGAAAGCCTGAAAGTCAGGTTAAGGGACTTGGGCTGTATTTATTAAGAAAGGTATCAGGATGGTTTGTGACCAAATAGGTGATGGGATGATCAGAATGATAAAAGCCTAAAATGAGACTCCAGCCAAGCATTCACCCTGAAAACTGTAACAAAGTACCTAATGAGTTCAACAACATGCTATAAGGAAAAGGATGCATCAGAGATTTTATGAGAAGAGAAGAATAGCTTTCCTGTTTTCTTTTTTTTTTTTTTTCTGGTATTCCGAAGAGTTAGGGCATAAAACTTCCTAATTTTTATTCATCTTACCCAACCCAAATAACCTGATGTGAAAGAAAAAGGAGGAAATCCACCACCCCCCAACTCACACCTTTTTTTAAAAAAAAAGAAAACTGAACTCTCTCTTGTCCATCTTTTTATTCTGGTTATACCCCCTAAAATCTTATAGGCTTGGAGCCATGACAACTGAATATTCAATTTTTGCAAAATAGAATGATCTGAAAATATTATACTTTACATCTCTGGTCACACCCTAATGCCATTCATATGAACATATAAAGGAGGAGATTATTCACATCTGACCACAGTTTCCAGAACCGGAAGGAGACTTGAAAAATATTACATCATATCTAATCAGCTCCTCAAGTCAGAGCTTGATTTTAGCTGCCTAGAATTGCAGTTGTGTTCTGCTGACTGGGGCAAGGTTCAGCCAGTTTGGGTGAGTTAGTGCAAACGAAGGAATATGATCCCTTATGCAAAATTACATAAATCAATAGAGTCATATTTATTTTGCTAAAAATATATCTAAAACAGACTTACCAAATTGTTCAATACATCCTTGTCTTGAGTTACTGTTTCTGTAGTTTTTCATTTACATAATATATTTTTCTGTATTTTTGCTCACATATGACATACTACTCAAAAACTTTCTAAAACATTCTTATACTCTAGAGACACAACAAAATACTCAACTTAAATCAGATACTAATTTATGAATGCATTATAGGAACAAATCATTAATATTATTCTCATGTTTAGGATATCCTCAGACCATCTCAAAAAAGAGGAAAAGATGACTATGATGGCTCACCAGTACCCCTCTTGGATCTTCATTAATGAGAGGACATTCATAACCAGGTAACCACGCACCTTATATTATACATTATCCTACTCACCAGTCATTTGTGAAATATACCAAAGTTTTCTAAGCATGATGTATGATCAACAAGATTAATAACATGAATCCTCAGTAGAGATACTAGATAAGAAGTTGAAAAAGTATGTCCCTAAAGACTGCCAAATTTATTCTCTCATGGAACTATCACTAATATTTGGTTTAACAGTGGTTTTATTTTATTAAAAGTGACATTTCTGTTTTAATAGTTGGGATAATACTGAAGAGCAGCATTAGGTAAAAGATCTAAGGCTTCTCCTAAATGATAGTTCTAAAGAATTAACCCCAGGGCCAAAAACATTATGCCCTGTCCTAACCTCTCCCTCCCTTGCTCTTCATGACACTTTATTTTTACTGGTTCCCTCTTGACATTAGATTATGCAATATATGGCCGACATCCACAACTTTTCTTATACCCGGCAAACCGTATCTCACATTGCTTTGGGAACAATAGGGTAGGGGCTTAAAAGCTATAAGAGTAAAGATGAAAACTGAAACTGGCCAAGCTATAGCAGAGGCTGGGGGCTGAGGGGAAATGAAATTATGAAAAACCAAGTGGTACTGAAACATGACCCAAATCTTATGGGGGATGGGAAAAGGAATAAAGCCAAATAAATGATAGAGAGAAGGGGAAGTGAATGATGCAGGGTTGGGCAGTAGAAAAGTGAAGGAAACAAATATGATCAAATACGGAAATAAAGCCACAGCTGGAAGATAAGGATGAACTATAAGCAGTGGGAAAAAGACATGATGCAAAGGATAAAGAATCCACTGACTTATTCCTCAAACACTTATTGACTGCTCAATGTGAACAGGTATTTTTTTCAGACCCTGAGCATTCAGTAATGAACCAAACAAAACCCTTACTTTCATGGGGTTACATCATAAAGTCGGGATACAGTCAATACGTAAGATAAATGCTGAGGAAATGGAGTAAAGAGTGCTGGAGATAGACAGCGGAAAGGGTTCTGATTGCATGTTCCTTCCTCAGTGAGGAGGAAGCATTGGAGGAAAAGCCTGCAGAAAGGGAGAAAGCAAGCCATGCAGGTTTCGCAGGTATTCCAGGCAAGGGGAACAGCAACTCCACAGCCCAAAGACAGATGCCTATTTGTAAGGGTCAGGGAGGACAGTGTGGGGAAATGGAAGTAGAAAGACAGCAGGAGAAGATGAGGCCAAATGGGCCCAGAACATGTAGGGTTTGATAGGCCATCATGAGGCTTGGTATTTCCCACTAAATAAGATGAGAAGCTGTGGAAGGATATTGAGCACATTAGTGACAATGTCAGTCTGGCTGCTGTGTTAAGAACACAGTAGAGAGGGGACAAGAGTGGAAACAGAGAAGTTACCAAGGAGCTGACAGTCCAGGGTAGAGATGAAGGTGGCTTGATCCAAGGTGGCAGCAGTAGAGGTAGAAAACAATGATCAGATTCTGGATATATTTTGAAGACCAACACAGTAGGATTATTTCCAGAAGGGTTAGACATGGAGTATGAGAGAAAGAGAATAACCAAGGATCATTCTAAAAATTTCGATCTAGAAAAATGGAGTTAACATTTTGTGAAATCATGAGGAGAAGCAGGAGCTACAGGAGGAGCAGGTTTGCAATTGAGGATCCAGAATTCAGTCCTGGACACATTACATTTGAGATGGAATAAGAAGCATTTCTTTAAAATGAGGTCCATGGACCACCTGCTTCTGAATCAGACACCTGTTCACGGTATAGACCCTGGGCTTCACCCCAGAACGAATCATGTGATTCTGATGCATACTGAAGTCTGAGAACAAATGCTCACAGTAGGAAAGGATTAAAGTTCTGAGAACTTTTGACCTCCTAACATAAACAAAATTCCTGGAGCTGGGGGAAATCTCTGCCAGGCTGTCACCAGAAATTATAACAATGCCACTGACCAACTGTGATATCCAGCATACCACAAATCTGGCAAACACACCTACTCATTTATTCACTTGGCAAGTAGTTTTTTAGCTCCCTCTCTATACTAGGCATGCCTGTGGTGAACGAGACAAAAATTAACAATTTATTGACGTATTTTTATTTTCCTGCACAGAACTACATGAAAAGAATGGAAATTAATAGTAAAACAGAATCTTCATAATCAGAATTTTGGTTTCAGCAAATTTCATGAGGATTACATATGATCAGTAAAATAAGAGGTCCTGATATTAATGATAGCACAGTAGGCAACATAACGTTTTTATCCCACTACTGGATGAGAATTCTGAGTTTAGAAACTTCCCTGTTCAAAGGGTATTAGCATAGGTTAGTTAGCTTTGTGCTGAAATGACTAAGCTTCTAGTTGCTGTTTTATTGCCCGGAGTCATCACTGCACACTGCTTCACATAGTGAGCTGGGTGGAAAAAATAAAATAAAATAAAGCTTTTTATGGTTACTTTCAAAGTATTTTCACTTTAGGTCATAGCCTGAAATCTGGGCACTTTTAGAGGTGAATAAATGCTAACCATGTATTTAAAAAAAAAAAAAAAAAACAAAAAAACAAAAAAAAACAAATTAATGGGGAAGTTAAAATCCAGTTTTAGAATGCAGATCACATTTCACTCTCAGAACCTATTAGACTTTTTCTGCTACTTAGGAACCTAACATAAATTTTGTAACCTATGCCTCTTCTAACGGCAGCTCAAAAGGTACGTGTACATTCCTGTCCTTAGTAAATAAGTTTAATTAGCATGATGTAATAAATTTTAGCAGAAAGTGCATTATTCCAAACAGTTTCTTTTTCCAAGCATGTTGGCCAGCAACCTTTGTTGAAACAAAGGAACCAGCCACCTGCACTTCTAAGCACAAATTAAACACAAAGAGCCAGTGTTCCAGAGGCTGCCTCCTACCTGGCCAGTAGAGCCAGAAGGCAATGTTTGCCCAGGTTTCATGTACAGGGTCTTCTCCTGATCAAAGGAATAGGAGCAAACACTGAGTGCCCCTGTGAGTCCTGAAGGTAAGTTTCTAAGGGGAGAGCATCTTCTCCTGAAGAAGGCTGAATACCTGTCTTTAATTAAAGTATAAGAGAGCCTGTTCTGACATATTTGTATAGAAAGCTAGAATTTTAAAATAAGCCAGAGATAGAGGATTTTAACTGCATGTTTAGAAGCATCTACTTAAAAAATTAGAATTTTTGTCCACATGGGGATTGTTTTTAAAAATTCACATTATTCATGTTTAATGATCCAGTGAAATGAAAAGCAATTATGAGAAACTGGGTATCTCATCTGTTATTTTGTCGCAAAAAGGTCAATAACGTCATCACAAGATATGTGAAAGAAGGACATTCATTAAGTTTTTTTTTATATCTGATATTTTTCAATAAGCATATATTGTCCACAGCCATTGAGCATATCAGTATGACTCAATAATCGGTTATTCCTAGTAAAATTGGTCTACTTTGTTGCTACCTGTTTTATCAATTAAGGAGGTTTAAAAATAATGAGATCATTTGTCTGCCCAAGATATACTAAAAATGTTCTCATAGAAAGTCGAACGAAGTCAAAATTCAGACTCTAGAAATACATTACACGTATGGAATTTATTTGAATTTCTGGATGTGTGAATTTTCTATACCGTATTCCCTAAGAGAGCATACCATGGGCAAGAAGGAGGAGGAGAGGAGGGGAGAGGGGAGGAGGGAAGGAGAGAGGAGGGGAGGGGAGGGGAGGAGAGGGGAGGGGAGGAGAGGGGAGGGGAGGGGAGGGGAGAAAAGAGAAGAAGTAGCTGTCCTACTCATGGAGCTTGCAATCTGAAGCTGTAGCTCAAACCTGAGCCTTTATCAGAACCACCTGGAGTGTTCTTTAAAAGAAAGATTGCTAGGCTCCATCCCCAGAGTTTCTGATTCGGGAGTTCTAGGGTGTGGTGAATATTTGCATGTCTAAGTTCCCAGGTGGTACAGATGCTGCTGGTCTAGGGATCACACTCTGAGGTCCACATAGGTCTAAAGACCTGAAACAAACTGACATGTATTCTGAGGGAAGGAACCCAGTTCTATGAAAGAATACAGCCCTAGTTTAAATAAGAGATCCAAGAAGGCTTCCCTAGAAACAATGTTTGTACAGAGATCTGAGTGAGGAGGGAGCTGTCAAAGTTCAGGGGAGTGGGTGGAGAGTGTTTCTGATGCAGGAAATCTGCCAGAAATTCTTATGGCCATGGAGCAAAGAGTTCCCACCAGTGAAAGGTGCCCAGGGTGCTGGGGTGCAGGACACGGGGAAAATGTCTCTTGAACGGAGGCTGAAGATGAAGGCAGGAGAGAGACCAAACAGGACTTAACCTGCCATAAGAATGTGGGGGTTTTATCCCAAAAGAAATGGAAAGACATTTAAGACATTTAAAGATGTTAACAAAGCAGATGATATGATTAGATACGTTCTACATACTCTAGATTTAGTGTGGAGAATGTTTGGAGGATCCCCTGAATAGCAGCAAGGAGTTTGCTTCTTCTTCTTCTTCTTCTTCTTCTTCTTATTATTATTATTATTATTTGTGGAATGTAAAGATAACCAGTGGTGAAAGTCATGGCAGCATTACCGAAGAACAGTGTCAGAGCCAGTGAGTGTAAGAGCCTGTGTGTCAGGAAGGCTCCCATTTTCAGGCTCCTGCTCATGTTGATGGCCCTGAGAATCACTGGCTCCCTGTTGTGTTTCAGACCCTCTAGTAACAATCCCAAACGTCCAGGGGGCCGAAAGGCATATCACTACAATAAATGAAAGACTTCATTAAACAGGATAGTTTCTCCCTCCCAAGGGAGCAAGGGGCATCAGAGTGTGAAGTCAAGGTACTCATTCTTAATAAGCACAGAAGTCCCTATCTGTTCATACACAAAGGGTGTAATTTTACAGCAAGATTGCATCTGCTCCCATAATATTGGTGTTATGTGGCACACCTGTGTTTACTTTTCAACTGACTTAAAAAAAAAAAAAACAACTGTAAGACTTGTCTCAGAAAAACAGGAAATGGAAGGCTAAACCATGGGCAAATGAGAAGCAAAACCCAAATATGAGCTAAGTATCAGCCTAACTGCTCCATTCCCTCATCTCTCTCTTGCATGATGCTGAGGTTTGGGGTATGGATGAACCCATCATCCCAGTAGTGAGCATAGTACCCAATAGGTAGTTCTTCAGCCCTTGTCCCCTTCCCTCTCTCTTGCATCTAGTGGTCCCCAGTGCCCGTTGTTCCCATCTTTGTGTACATATGTACCCAGGGTTAAATTCTCACTTATAAGTGAGAACATGCAATATTTGATTTTCTAATTATCTATTAGTTAACTTAGGATAATAGCCTCCAGCTGCACCCATATTGCTGCAAAGGGCATGATTTTGCAGTTTTTTATGGCTGCAGAGTATTCCATGGTGTCTAGGTACCACATTGTCTTTATCCAGTCCAGCACAGATGGGCATCTGGGTTGATTCCATGTCTTTGCTATTGTGAATAGTGTTGTGATAAACATAGGGGTGCATATGTCTTTTTGGTAGAATGTTTTATTTCCCTTTGGGTCTATACCCAGTAAAGGGATTGTTGGGTTGAAAGGTAGTTCCACTTTTAGATTTTCGAGAAATCTCCAAACTGCTTTCCGCAGCAACTGGACTAATTTACATTCCCAACAACAGTGTATAAGTGGCCAAAAGACATGGACAGACACTTCTCAAAAGAAGACATACAAGCAGCCAACAAACATGAAAAAATGCTCATTGTCACTAATCAGAGAAATGAAAGTCAAAACCACAGTGAGATACTATCTCACACCAGTCAGAATGGCTTTTATAAAAAAGCCAAAAAATAATATATGTTGGTGAGGCTGCAGAAAAAAGGGAAAACGCCTCAGGTATTTGAAGTCGGAAGAGTGAGACAGAATTCAGAGCTTCCTAATAATTTAGGGTTTGCCTTTTTACTTCAATCAAGATAGTCTACTTCTCCACAAATTTCTCAGTTTCCAAACTCTGGAACTCAATCCCTTCATTTGCCAAGGAAATGTGAATAACCTACTTTTCTAGCTGAGGAGGGTCTCTATGCAAAGAATGAAAAGCATTCTTTCTTCATCATTTGAACCAGGAGATGAAGCCAAAAGCAAAAAGACCTGGTACCATGGCTGTTTATGAAAAAGGAGCCAAAATTTGTAATTTTAATTCCAGGATTCAAATGGACAGGAATAAAGGATAAAATGGGTTTGGAAAATTCTGCTTCTGTTTGCAGACATCAGTAATATGGAATGATTATTTGTCTTGGCAAATGGCTTGATGAGAAGGCTTTATTTAGTTCTCTTCTGTGTCCTCATATTTCCTGATTCCATCTTTCCAGAAACATACAAGAGTGTATGTTTCTATGAACCTAAAAAAATACCATGAAAGTGTCATACATTTCTTATATAGAATTTATAGGCTGGGCATGGTGGCTCACACCTGTAATCCCAGCACTTTGGGAGGCCGAGGCAGGTGGATTACCTGAGGTCAGGAGTTTGAGACCAGCCTGTCCAACATGGTGAAATCCCATCTCTACTAAAAATATGAAAATTAGCCTGGCCTGGTGGCAGCCGCCTGTAATCCCAGCTACTCAGGAGGCTGAGGCAAGAGAATCACTTGAACCCAGGAGGTGGTGGTTGCAGTGAGATGAGATCACACCATTGCACTCCAGCCTGGGCAATAAGAGCAAAACTCTATCTCAAAAGAAAAGAAAGAAAGAAAGAAAGAAAGAAAGAAAGAAAGAAAGAAAAGAATTTATAAGGTGTATAGAATTACAACATAGGAAATAAAAATCACAACCTTAATTCCCAGCAAATAATCAATTTGTTACCTTTACATACTTAATGTAATGTTTAATATGTTTAACTTTAATATTTCATAGTTATTTTATAAAAATATACAATTCCAAAATTTTATAAATTTTATAAATATAAAATTCTAAAATTTTATAAATTCTAAAATATAAAAATTTTTTATAAAATATAAAAATATAAAGTTCTAAATTCAGCTTTTTTAACCTGACATATGAAATTGTTACATAGCCTCACTGCTAAAATTTAATATCGTGAACAAAATCAATGGGGAAAAAGCAAGCCTGTGCTAGA
This sequence comes from Macaca mulatta, assembly GCF_049350105.2. Lineage (NCBI taxonomy): Eukaryota > Metazoa > Chordata > Mammalia > Primates > Cercopithecidae > Macaca > Macaca mulatta. The sequence continues at coordinate 60,290,268 of NC_133410.1, forward strand.
GAACTAATTAGCATTATCCTTTTCTGCCTCAGTTTTTCACCTGCTGAAGTCTGTTTCAAATGTTTTTGGTTCCTGCTCTTAAATATGGCCACACACACAGTGGAATGCTGTCCTAATTTTTTTTTTTTTTTTTTTTTTTTTTTTTTGAGACAGAGTCTCACTCTGTCACCCAGGCTGGAGTGCTAGTGGTGCGATCTAGGCTCACTCCAACCTCCTCCTCCCGGGGTTCATGCACTTCTCCTTCCTCAGCCTCCTGAATAACTGGGACTATAGGCGCTCGCCACCACACCCAGCTAATTTTTTCTGTTTTTTAGTAGAGACGGGGTTTCACCGTGTTAGCCAGGATGGTCTCGATCTCCTGACCTCATGATCCGCCCACCTCGGCCTCCTTAAGTGCTGGGATGGAATGTTGTTCTTAATGCTGTTGTCACTAAGCAGCTCAGTGGCTGCCTAATTGGAACCATGAACATTTTTCAGCAAGTCTCCAAGAAGCAGAAGTAACACAAACTCAGGAAGCACAGCCAGGGGCTAAATATGACTTTGGCGACTTTGTTGAGTGTATTTTCCGCTGAGGTTCACTTGTATCACACGGAAGTCTTTCAAGCTTGTGTAGGGTGACAGCGTATGACTATATTTATGCTTTGTCCTTAGTGGGTTCAAACTGAAAGAATCACTTTGTAAAGAGTAGGACAGGGTTCTTTGGTTTTTAGGGAAGGACTAAGATAGCCACTTAATTATGCTGTAAGTCATTATTAAAACAAGAGGAAAAAAATCTCTTAGTACAACTAATATTTGACATCCACTCTATCTATGGATATGAGACATAATTCACTTCCACCCACTATCCTGTCGCACATTCATGTATATTACAGTTTTATAAAGTTAAATAAAAAATTGTTTCTTCCAGCCAGCCAAATACCTGATAAGATTGAGGAACTCATTTCTTGCAAAGTACATTATTCATGGCAAACGTCAGAGTAAGGGTAATTCCCATCTGCTGAGCAGCTGCAATACAGGCCACAAAGTACAAAGTACACCAGAGCATTTTACAGTAAACTCTGGGTCCACTATTACTCATAAAACCAAGCTGGAGCCTTAAAGGAACAGGACCCTGGGATCCCCTCAGCATCGCTCCCCCTGATCTGCCTCCCACCGAGGTCAGTCTTTCCCTGGCTAGCTCTCTTCCAGGGCCATGATGAAGAATCCTGGGTGTTCATCAGCTTATACCAGGATTCTCTCGCCACACTGCTTGTGGCAGGGTGCCAACTTCTATCCTGGAGAAACTTATAATTTACATGTCCATTTAGCTACAAGTCCACTTCATATGGAAGTTTGGTTTTCTTCAGTTTAGTGAAAACACCATCTGTATTATATAGTGTTTGATGATGTTTAAAAACACCCTTGTTACTATTGTGATACAGTGTTTCATGTTCCAAAAACCAAGGCCTTTTCCTAGAAAATCAATTTTTTGCACCTCACATATAAAAATGTGAGAAACTTGTGTCTGTTTCTTGGGCGTGCCTTGGACATCACAGACTTGTAAACTGGAAAACTGGACAGAGAATCAATTTCTTATCACCCATTTGAAAGTATTTTAAAGACCATCAAACTGTCTATGCTAAGCAGTCTGATCATGCTGGAAGGTGAACTTTTACGGGTTTTAGGGGGAAAGGTTCACAAATTCTTTTTGAGGGGGTCCATATGTAACACTTAGGTGTACCCTAAAAAAATCTGTTAAAACTGCCACTGAGAGGCCACAGTGTATATTAAATCAGTGCTCTTCTTATTGAGTAGAGACTGCCCAGATAACACTTTAGTAATTGCCTTTGGGTCTTCTACACCATACAATGCCTGTAATTATTACAGGTCTCTTCTGGACTTTAGAACCTTCCACAGACATGGGACATTTGTTAACCTTTCCAAGGAACATCAGCCTCATTTCTGCACCTCTACCGCACTAGTGTTGCAGTGATCTCACTCATCTTGCTGCCTCTATCTTGTCTGGTACTGATATCTATCTTCTACATTCTACCTAGTGATCTTTAGTATCATCATGTCTTTCCCCTGCCTAGAATCTTCAATAGCTGCCCATTGCCTGCAAAGTGAATTTCAAGTTTCTTAAAATGTTTCACGGGGCTCATTCATTGCTCAGCATTTCCCATTTTACATGTTGTATTCTTGGAATCCCAACTCTTGAGTTTTTTCTGCGAACTATAGAAATAGCTACATGTCCTTGTTCATGTTGTTTCTTTGCCAGGTAAACTCTTTACACCCTTCTTTTCCTGTTTAATTCTCACCCACCAAGGTTCACCGTAGGCAACATCTATTCCTTAAAGCTCTAACCCACCCTCTGAGCATGACTGAGGCCTCTTGACTGTGCTCACAGCGCAACTGTGTCATGTTGAATAAATGACCTTCTATGGGGTGGTGTAATGTGAATAGACACAGATGATCAACTTAACAGTAATTCTTCACCGTGTTGTTCCCTTAATGCCAAGTTAAATTAGAATGTTACAGACATACATTTTATTTTCAAGGTTATATTAGACATATTGTTTCATCAGGTACATAAACTAATCATCTTCAAAAGTGTCTCTGGTAAGGTACACACAACTAAAAGAAATGTTTGGACAGCATTCACCATTGCTATAGTTTGTTCAGGCAACATATAAATTTTCTTTTCTAATTTCTTGCTTTGCATTGCATCACGAATTTACCTAATTTTATTCCAATACTTTAGTTTACTGAGCTCTAATCTTCAACACTCCAAAATCTTTCAAAGTCCAATTAATAATCAAAAAGATTCTGCTCATGGTGAGAAAAATACGGAAGACTTCTATGGTATCCAGCTACGCTGTATTACACAGTGGATTACAGATTGGAAGACTTTCTTTGCAAAGAGCCAGATTATAAATGTTTCAGGCTTTGTAGGTCATATGGTTTCTGTTACAATTACTCAACTCTGCAGTTATAACAGAAAAACAGCCACAGACAATGAGCAGACAAATTAGTGTGGTGATATTCCAATACAACTTTATTTACAAAAATGGGCAGCCTGGGACCACAGTTTGCCAACTCCTTATGTCATTTGGAGACTTACTTCAGTTGAGGATTTAGTCAGGCTCTATTCAGGTTCAGAAACATTTTCCAACGGCACATGATCCTGAGGTAAACACGTTGAAGGCTGCTCATACTCTACTATATGATGTACTTTTATCAGAAGCAGAAGTTGAGGGAATAAGAGTATGTAAGGCTCCATTTGCTTTCATAACAACTCTCACAGCTCAGCATATCAGGAGTTGCATCCCGAGTGTCCCTGAAATTTCTTTACCATAAAATTTCTTTATGGTGAAATTTCTTAACAGTGTTCTGGCACTAAACAGTAAGTGCTATAAATCATGTTCATGTTCTTGGCCGGTAGTATGATTTTTAGGAAATAACCTATGACAATAATCCCAGGAGAACAAAATCAGTGTGGCCACTGATGTTTAGAAGAGACGTGTTCATTAACATTAAACATTTAAAGTAATCCACTTGGGAGATGGACCAACAGTATGGAGGACTTCAGGAGAATCTTTTTTATGGCAATTGTGTGGAGTGTATTGATCCTTGAAAATGTACACCTTGAAAATTACAAATGAGAAAAAGCCAATGGTAACATGTATATTTACGTGATTTCAAACATGTAACAGTATATATAAATTCTGTTATTCAATATTCAGTATTTATTGAAGAAGAGCCTACTGTGAGCAAGTTTCTGCTCCGAGAACCAGGAACACAGGAGTGAATAAAGTAGACCAAACCTCCTGCCCTCTCATTTTCTTATGAGACAGTGACAGATATTGAGGATCAAAGGGATTTTAGCATTTGAAATGCTTGGAATTTTAATATCACGGTTTGTTGGGTCTTTTTTTTAATATATATAAAACTGCTTATGTGAGAAAGCTTTTCTTCCCTTGTTTATTGTTGTTTAGGAAATGAGAATTTCCCAATAATTTTAATCAACCAGAATTTGTCAGGTTCCTGCTGTGTACCAAGTACTCTTCCAGGCACAGGATACAGTGTGAACAAAATGTATACATACCCCTGACCTGTTGGAGCTACATTCAATGGAGGAGGCAGAACATAAGGAAATAAGTAAACTATATTGAAGGTGACTCAGGGACAGGGGCAAAGGAGAAAATCAAGATACGAAATGCTGGGAGAAGGTGAACTTTTAGATTGGGTGATCAGGAAGGACTTCTTGAGAAGATAATTTTTGATTAAATAATTAAAGAAGATGAATGAGCTGGCAAGGTGAAAGTGTGGGGGAAGATCTTTCTGGGCAGAGGGATCAGCAAGTGCAGAGGCCCCAAGATGGGAGTGTGTCTGGAGTGGCCAAGGAACACCAGGGAGGCTGGTGGTTGCATGGAGTGAGGGAAGGGTGGGAGGAAATGAGATGAAAGAGGTAACAGAAGACCAGTTGCATCCAGCCTTTTAAGCCATCGTAAAGATGTTAGCTTTTAATCTGAAAAACAAGAAGACATTGAAGAGTTCTGAGCAAAGACGAGAGATGGTCAAGTTTGCATTACAACAGTTTCTGCTGTTGAGAGTAAACAGCAGCTACAGGGAGGCTTTTAGGAGGCTGCTGCAATAATCCAGGTGAGAAACGATGATCATCTCAAGAGGAGCATCTCAAGACGCGGAGACACTGAGAGAAAGATAGAATAGAGATGTGGTAAGAGCCAGTGTTCCCACTGCCAGGGCCCACCTGCCACAAAGGGTGAGATAAGTCAGAGCATTCCTTACCATAGCTGTGCTCCCAGTGGGAGACACAGGGAGGAGTTTCCAGGCAAGAAAGTGCTGAGTCATTCACCACACTTATGGTCTCAGATCTTGATACCCAGCTGGAAGGGGCAGGAAGGAAGAGGGCTCCTCCCCTACAAGCTTTCCTGGCCAAAGCCTGCCATTACCAGCTGTGTGGGTCAGGCCAGGAGAGGAGCGCCCGTGCCACAGCAACAATGAGACTTTGCTCACTTTCACTTCACCCAGCCACCTGGGATCTTTGACTTCCGTGGTTGCTTTTAATGGTCTAAACAGCCCCGGCAAATAGGGCAGATCACCTTCATTTCACAGCTGTGGAAATTCAGGGATACTAAGTGGCTTACAGAAGGTAACAGAGATTTGGAGAGTTGGGGCACTGGTGTCCCATCCCATGCCCTGGGCACACAGGAGGGAGTAGTGTGTAGAGAGACAGTATCAGCCACACACCAGTGCTTAATTTAGGTTGGTTATAAATGTTGAAATACACAAAGGAATATGAAACCGAATTCCTGTTTTGTGGCTGCCTCCTGCTGCAGAACACTGTTCTCACCGTTTTTGTCCTCAGTCATTTTCCTACCTTTGGTTATTTACTTATGAATTAGCACCTCCAACATTTGCTGATATTTTAAGAATGCTTCCACTTCCAATGACCTATGTTAAGTTAAAGTGACAGAACAGTAAAGATTCCATTAAACTATTTCTTTCTATCTCATACCTTTATGAAAGTACCATTATTACCTTTTACTGTTAAAAACCCTAAGACTGATTGTAATTTTTTTTTTTTTATTTTTAGGGAACAACTTAATTCTTTATTGAAGACCTATAACATTTTTTATGAGAACCAGAAAAATTTGCAGATTTTATATGGAGAGGTAAGCCCACTGAAGAAAGGCAATCCAGTTTTATTCACTCACACACACACACACACACACACACACACACAATTCTGGAAGAAACAGGTGAAAGTTTAACTTGATTATGATTCTTTTAGACTTGGGCTTGGAACACTTGTGACTTTCTATGCATTTTTGAGATAGAAAAGCATTTAAAAATTTTAATGACATATTTTCTTTCTATTTTAAAAATAGAATATGAATATTTTAACAGCATTTCCACTGAAAATCTATTACAATACTTTCTTACAAATGCATCAGAATGTATATAGAAAGATATTCATTGTGATGTCATTTGTAATGGAGAAAATTTGAAGATGTCCCTATCAATTAGGGATTATTCAAACAAATTATGATGCATCTGTAATGTAAAATTTGATGTGGGTTTTAAAGTGAATGCATTAGATTCCAATAGATGTGCACTATATCAAAATAATAAAAAATTTGAAATATTAAAGAAATAATTCAGGAAAGTCCTGAAGCTAGAAAGCATTTTTCTAACTTTTAAGTTCAGGGGTACAAGTGCAAGTTTGCTACATAGATAAACATGTGTCATGGTGGTTTGCTGTACAGATTATTTCATCACCCAGGTATTGAGCCTAATACCCATTAGTTATTTTTCCTGGTCCCATCCCTCCTCCCAAATTCCACCCTCTGATAAGCCTCAGTGTCTGTAGTTCCCCTCTATGTGTCCATGTGTTCTTATCATTTAGCTCCCACTTATAAGTGAAAGCATACAGTATTAGGTTTTCTCTATCTGCATCAGTTTGCTAAGAATGATGGCCTCTAGCTCCATCCCTACAAAGGACATGATCTTGTTCTTTTTTATGGCTGCATGGTATTCCATGGTGTACATATACCACATTCTCTTTATCCAGTCTATCACTCATGGACATTTAGGTTGATTCCACGTCTTTGCTACTATAAATAGTGCTGCAATGAACATATGTGTGCATATGTCTTTATAACAAAATGATTTATTCTCCATTGCTGGGTCAAATGGTATTTCTGTCTTTAGGTCTTTGACCTAAACAACTGTCTTCCTCAATTATTAAACTAACTTACACTCCCACCGGCAGTGTATAAGGGTTCCTTTTTCTCCACAACCTCACCGGCATTTGTTATTTTTTGACTTTTTAATAATAGCCTTTCTGACTGGTGTAAGATGGTATCTCATTGTGGTTTTGATTTGCATTTTTCTGATGATCAGTTATGTAGAGCTTTTTCATATGATTGCTGGCCACATGTATGTCTTCTTTTAAGAAGTGTTTGCTCATGCCCTTTACCCACATTTTAATGGGGTTGTTTGGTTTTTTTTCCTTTAAATTTGTCTAAGTTCCTTGTAGATGCTGAGTATTAGATCTTTGTCAGATGCATAATTTGCAAAAATATTCTCCCATTCTCTAGATTTTCTGTTTACTCTGTTGATAGTTTCTTTTGCTATACAGAAGCTCTTTAGTTTAATTAGATATCATTTGCTGATTTTTAGTTTCATTGCAATTGCTTTCGGCATCTTCATCATGAAATCTTTGCCCATGCCTATGTCCTGGATGGTATCACCTAGTTATTGTCCAGTGTTTTTATAGTTTTAGGTTTTACATTTAGATCATTAGTCCATCCTGAGTTAATTTTTGAATATGGTGTAAAGAAGGGGTCCAGTTTCAATTTTCTATATATGGCTAGCCAGTTATCCCAGCACCATTTATTGACTAGGGAATCCTTTCCCCTCTGCTTGTTTTTGTCAGATTTGTTGAAGATCAGATATTTGTAGATATGCAGTCTCATTTCTGGATTCTCTATTCTGTTCCATCAGTCTGTGTGTCTGTTCTTGTACCAGTACCATGCTGTTTTGGTTACTGTAGCCCAGTAGTATACTTTGAAGTTAAGTAGTGTGATGCCTCCAGCTTTGTTCTTTTGCTTAGGATTGCCTTGGCTGTTCAGTCTCTTTTGGATTCATATGAATTTTAAAATAGTTTCTTCTAGTTCTGTGAAGGATGTCAATGGTGGTTTAATGGGAATAGCATTGAATCTGTAAATTGCTTTAGGCAATATTGCCATCTTAACAATATTGATTCTTCCTACCCATGAGCATGGAATGATTTTCCATTTGTTTGTGTCATATCTGATTTCTTTGAGCAGTGACTTACAGTTACCTTTGTAAATGTCTTTCACTTCCTTTGTTAGCTGTATTCCTAGGTATTTTATTCTTTCTGTGGGAGTTTGTTTGGGATTTGGCTCTCTGTTTGACTGTTGTTGGTGTGTAGGAATGCTAGCAATTTTTGCACATTGATTTTGTATCCTGAGATTTTGCTGAAGTTGCTTATCAGCTTAAGAAGCTTTTGGACTGGAACAATGGGGTTTTCTCGATATAAGATCATGTCATCTGCAAACAGGGAAAGTTTGACTTCCTCTCTTGTTATTTGAATGCCCTTTATTTCTTCAAAAGCATTTTTAGGAGTGCCACTGGCAGGGTACTGTACAAAGTGGCCTTATGTTTACTTTTTTTCTTTTTATTTAATTTCAGTGCTTCATTTTCCATAGGTCTCTTCACTCAGCCTTGTATTCTGATGGGGTTCGCTTTACATATTTACAGTATCTTCCTGGCCAAAGGGGACATTAGAATTTTCTACTCCTGATTTAATTTCATGGCACAGCATGGACTTTAGGTGACCATGATTTGGCTTAAATCTACAGTTTGGACAGAAGGAAATTTACAAAGCACTCTGGCCTTTCCTATTAAGCTTGAATAATTTAGTTCAATTGGGTATTTCAATTACTTTCCCAAATTCAATAATATACTGAATGAAATAACTAATCCCTTTATAAAGAAGTGGGCCTAATTTTAAGTTATTTCAACATTGTCCTATATCTTAAATCTTTCATATACATAATTATAAAAATATAAAATTTAGGAAAAGATTAAAACTAGGAAAATGATTATTTATACTTTAATTCAAGAGTTTCCACAAATTTCATGATGCTAAGTTTGTTTCCTTTAGGTAAATGTTTGAGTTTTGGTGCTATGAACATTTAAGTTGAGGCATATTCTTTCCAATTCTGTACATCAGTGCTCCATTTATAATACAAAAGTTATTTAGGTCAGGCGTGGTGGCTCATGCCTGTAATCCCAGCACTGTGGGAGGCCAAGGCAGGTGGATCACCTGAGGTCAGGAGTTCGAGACCACCCTGGCCAACATAGCAAAACCCTGTCTCTACTAAAAAAGCATACAAAAATTATCCAGGCATGGTGATGCATGCCTGTTCTCCCAGCTACTCGGGAGGCTGAGACAGGAGAATCACCTGAACCGAAGAGGTGGGGATTGCAGTAAGCCAAGATCACACCACTGCACTCCAGCCTGGACAACAGAGTGAGACTCTGTCTCAAAAAAAAAAAAAGTTATTTAATTTTTAAAAATAGTTTCATGTTTTATATAATTTTTCATAACTGTATGAAATGAAGTATATGGTGAGGGTACAAGACTTTTCCATCTTAACACACTGCTCAATAAAGTCATAATTCAGAATTTTTCAAATCTTCTGACACTGTTTAAAAGGGGCAGTCCTTGGATGACAATATGTGGCTTTATTCATCTTTGATGAATAAATTAATTTATTTATTCAATTAATTAATTAATAATTAATGAAATATTTATTGAGTGTCTAGCATGTACCAGACACCGTTTTAAAAGCTGGAGATATAGCAATGAAGAATTAACAACCTCAGCAGAGTAGTGTTTTTTTTTTTTTTATTTTTAGAGATTCTATGGGTTTTTGATATAAAGGCTTAATTGAGTTCGAGTTAGGCAGAGAAAGAATGCTATGAGAAATTCTAATCAAGACCATCTCACACCAATTAGAATGGCAATCATTAAAAAGTCAGGAAGCAACGGTGCTGGAGAGGATGTGGAGAAATAGGAGCAGTTTTACACTGTTGGTGGGACTGTAAACTAGTTCAACCATTGTGGAAAACAGTGTGGCAATTCCTCAAGGATCTAGAACTAGAAATACCATTTGACCCAGCAATCCCATTACTGGGCATATACCCAAAGGATTATAAATCATGCTGCTATAAAGACACATGCACACATATGTTTATTGCAGCACTATTCACAATAGCAAAGACTTGGAATCAACCCAAATGTCCATCAGTGATAGACTGGATTAAGAAAATGTGGCACATATACACTATGGAATACTATGCAGCCATAAAAAGGGATGAGTTCGTGTCCTTTGTAAGGACATGGATGCAGTTGGAAACCATCATTCTCAGCAAACTATCACAAGAACAGAAAACCAAACACCGCATGTTCTCCCAATAGGTGGGAATTGAACAATGAGATCACTTGGACACAGGAAGGGGAACATCACACACAGGGGCCTATTTTGGGGAGGGGGGTGGGGGGAGGGATAGCATTAGGAGATATACCTAATGTAAATGACGAGTTAAGGGGTGCAGCATACCAACATTGCACATGTATACATATGTAACAAACCTGCACGTTGTGCACATGTACCCTAGAACTTAAAGTATAATAAAATAAAAGTAGAAAATAAATAGAATTAAGGTGGATTAAAAAAATAAATAAATGTTTGAAAACATTCATGCTTGCACGAAAATATACAGGGAAGGGACATCTCAGGACTTTTTCTCTTTCTTATATTTGCAGACCATGTTAATAAAATATTCATGTATTCATTGATTTAACCAAAAAAAAATGCTATCCACCATTAACTATATAATCTATATCATATACAGTCATTACAAGGAATAAATTGTGTTTGATTGTTGAAAACAACTGATTGGTAACCTGACCTCTTAGTAATCTGAAATGTAAAGTCAAAAGTGGAAGAAGTGTAAAACTTTGTTTCAGGAGTGATTCCAAAGCAAGTTTATCAGCCAAAGAAATAACCAACAGTAATATAGAGCACCTATTGAATGCCAGGTGCTATGAATATCTGTTTTTCACATGAGAAAGTCCAAATTTAAAGGTAGCCAGCAACTTGTCCAAGGCCACAACTAGGAAGTGGCAGAGCCAGGGTTTGAGCACAGGCCCAACTGATTCCAGAGTATGGAGTTTTCATCATGCTCTCAAATAAGAATTGAGTTATTAAATGTTGTCTAACAATTGATTCTTCATAATATCAATAATAGTTAATGAATGTTAAAATAGGTATTGGGTGGCTGGCATATGACTTTTGCTAGTTTCTACGTTTTCCAAAGTTTCTATAATAGAAAACATTACTTTGACATTGGAAAAGGACTTTCATATACATAATGATGACTTGTACTTTAATTCAAAAGTTTCCACAAAATTCATGATGTTAAGCTTGTCTCCTTCTTTTGTCATATTTCTAATTTTAAAGAAATTCTTCAAATGCTATTGTTTTACAAAATATATCTATAACGTTTTGAATTTTTACAGTGTATTTTCACACGTATTATTTTACTTGTTTTGCATAACTTTGTGAGTTAAATATTTTTCTGTTCAGCAATGAGGAAATAGCTGCTAAATATTTAAATAGCTGTTGTTTTTTCTAATTTCTAGTTCAGTATAATTTTTGAATCTGCTTTGATTTTAAATTAAACAAAATTAGAGAATTAAAATTCCACTTAATTGAAGAATCATAGAGTTCAGAAAGCATTTTGACATACTGTGCCCTCTGGTGGACATGTCATTACCATTATAATTTACTCACTTTGCTGGGTATAGCTGTTTTCAAAAATAAAAGAATGTTTTAAAAATGGAATTGCTTTGTAGATAAATTGGAAAGCCAAATCCTAACCCTGGGATTTATTTTTAACCTATCAAGGTTTCTTACACACTTAATTTCTACATCTTCAGTTAAAACATTTACCATCTATAAATAATACAAAAACAATTGGGGGATTATTCATTTCTTCCTTAGACAGAAGATGGCAAACTAATTGTTGAAGGAATGCTGGACATTTTCTGGGGAGTAAAACGGCCTATACAGCTAAAAATACAAGATGAGAAGCCATTCTCTTCTTTTACTAGTATGAAGTCATCAGATGTATTCTCCAGCAAAGGGTAAGCTATCTTTCATGTTTTTAATTACTCAGATAATCGTCATATCTAGTTTTATTGTGTGCACTCTTAAGGAGGGAAACTTAGGCTTGTGTGAAACTGATTATACACAATCTCATTTAATTTCCCAGCAACGGCCGGGCACGGTGGCTCACCCCTGTAATCCCAGCACTTTGGGAGGCCGAGGCAGGTGTATCACCTGAGGTCAGGAGTTCGAGACCAGCCTGGCCAACATGGTGAAACCCAATCTCCACAAAAAATACAAAAATTAGCTGGGCGTGGTGGCAGCCGCCTGTAATCCCAGCTACTCGGGAGGCTGAGGCAGGAGAATCGCTTTAATCCGGGAGGCGGACGTTGCAGTGGGCCAAGATCACGCCATTGCACCCCAGCCTGGGTGACAGAGTGAGACTTTGTCTCAAAAAAAAAAAAAAAAAATTCCCAGCAACTCAATGAAGCAGGTGTTCAGAAACCAGAGCTCTTCAAGATTAGCTAATTTATGCAAGATCCCCAATTACAATGTGGCAGAACTGAACTGGGCCTTACTTCTGTCTGTGCTCCCCAGCCTGTGGTCTCAATTCCTCTGCTCTGTTACTTCTTTCCTGGAGACTGCATTCCTTCATTAGAAAAGACAAAATGTAAAGGCAGAATTTGATTTACCCTGGCCTGGTCTCCAAAATAAGAGGATAAAATCTAAATGTCTTATTTCTTTGGAACAAAGGGCTCATCATGCTTTCTACCAGGGAAACTTAATGATGCACCATCTGATTGTCCCAATCCTGTTCAACAGAACAACCTGAAATGCATTTGAAGTTAAATAAATGCACAAAACAGTCCCCTGTGTGGGTTTATGCAAGTGTCCCTTGGATATCTAGGTTGAATTGATTTTTTCCTTTCCCCTTTACAAGTTTTAGAAAAATTAATAAATATTCTCAGCAAGAAACATACCTGTATAAAGATTCCTTTCATCCTTTTATTCCATCCCTGCTTGCTTTTTAGTCCTTACCTCTCCAGCTCAACCCACTGTGTATATACATTGAGATACCAAGCCTTCTCTTCATAACATTCATCCTCCCATCCATTGTTAGATGAGCAGGCATTCTATCAGAGGAGGCAATGTAGAAGGAGCTACCAGGACAATTTGTCCAATGTGATATTTGGCCACAACTAAACAAAGTTAATTATCACCTTGACAGAAGTCTGCTTTTCCTTTGGAAAAAAAATATTTAAGACAGACTATGATTTTCACCGTGCCAATATTTCTCAAAAATTATGCTACCGCCAGCTGAATGTTTTGTAATTCCCTACACATTTCATGCAATTTCTAATTTTCCTGACTCTGCCTGGAAGTTCACCTGCTTCTCCACATTGATTTGCCTGACTCTCTTCCACCAATCCTTTAAGACACAGATGAGGTAACATGTTCTCCAGAAAGCCATTTCTGACCCCTCAGTCTATACTAGGTTCACTGAAAACTTTTCTATACCACTTAACACACATGCAGGCAATAGTATTTTTGTATACTTATCTCCTTGTCTATAATGCAAGCTTCTCGGTGGTAGGGAATGTGCTTTATTCATTTTTGCTTTATTTGCTTTATTCATCCCAGTGCCCAACTGTGTGCCTGACACAAAGAGGAGATTCAAAACATAGTATAGAGCAAAATCCCCAGAAGCCTGTGGTTAAATTACCTCTGCTTTGTTGTGACTACTTGGTCCATCTATCTATCTATTGTCTCCCATCCAAGCTAAGGATTGCCAATGAGCTTAGGGCTCAGTGCCTACGGAAGAACAGAAGGGAGGCAGCAGCCTCAGGCAGCCTGAGAGAGCCCCGCAGTTCTCACTGCAGGTACCTTATGACTGATGAGGCTAATGATTCTAAATGACAAGGAGCATCGTTTAAAAGGAAAAATTACTCATGGGTTCTGCTTTCAGAAAACTGTACAAGATATGAATTTACAAAATTAACTACCATACTTTATATGACCTAAGCCCTCGTTGCAAAATTCTCTGAGGAGTCACACCTATTTGATGCATTTTAATTTTTTAATTTATGAAAATGTAACAAATATCAAACATAAAAGGAAAATGTCAAAGAGATGAAGTAAGGTAATTGTAGTATCACTGTAAACCATCATTATTTTATATGGCTTTACCAAGATATGTTTTAAATTTTATTTTATTTTTAACAAATAATTCTATAAATTTATGGGATACAACATGTTTTTATGCGTATGTACGTTGTGGAATGAACAAAACAGGCTAATTAACATATCAATCATCTCAAATATTTATCTTTTTTAGAATAGAGAACATAAAAAATTCTGTCCTTTAACTCTTTTGAAATCATAATATATTATTATTATTATTAACCAAGATATGCTTTAACTTCTCAAATTTAAAACACTTGTTCCTAGCAATTCTGAATTTTTGGATGAGTTTCAAGAGCCCAGGTGGATAAGGTAATATGCCTCTCCATAGACTGCCACAGGTTCTAAAATAATATCCTCATGATACACCTGCTATAGGATCCATTTACATTTTGCATTGTTTATTATAGTAAATTGCTGTGAAGCAAACAGGAATTGGCTCTTTTGTTTAAAGTTGAGAAAAATTATCTAGAAACCTTCCCCGGCTTGTCCTTTTCCAGTAACAAGACTAACTGTAGAACATTTGGCAGCAAAAGATCCCGTTCCTTTTACATACATACAGAGCCACACGCACACAAGAGCAAGATTAGATTTGGTTGTTATTAATTAGCCAAGAGTACTTCCTGGGAGCCAGCTGAACACCCAGGCAGGAAGGCACAGCACAATTTGAAATGGGTTTTCTCTGGTTTCTGGTTCATTGATGGGGTGCGTAGCCACCTAAGGTATCATTTTTGTTTTTTCAATCCAATTCTAGACACCCTCCCTCTGGTTGTCTCTTTTAAGGTAACATCCATTTAAATGCTCAGCCTTTAATTGTGAAAAGAAATTGACTATTTTCTTACTCCTAAACTTCTCCTATTTTCTTTTTCCCATACTGGGCATCTCTGGGCAAAACTTACACCTCTGCTCTTGCAGGATGACAGATTTTATATCTGCAGTGGGTAAACATGCGGTAAATGACATGGAACTTCAGTTGCAGGAAGGGCTCTAATCTTGTGTCTTTCAGTTCACTCTTTGACAGAATCATTGGTCTTGTCACGTTAGTTTGTTTTAATTATGTTTAAAATGAGTCACACAGAGGAAGCATCAGCTTAATTGGAGTGAAGAAGCTTTTAAAAAATCAGTTTATTTGAGCTCTGACCACTTGTTATTCTTTACGGAAACGATTCTATGGACAGTACTTTGATCTCTCATATGTGGCACAAGCGTTTTGGAAATCTTTCATAACAAAAGAAAAGAACACCCTTGTTAAGGTTGTATTTGCTTACACTATTTTTCACTTCTGTTTTTAATATCTTTCCAAATTCAGCTTTTGCATATATTGGATGAGTCATGACAGAATAACATAAAGAGCACAAACTGGACAGGTGTACATTTGAATAACGTCAGAGGTGTTGTTTTTCTTACAATATGGGTAGGGAAGTGACCATATTCTATTTGTCTATCAAATTTCTACCTCCTTTTTATTTTTAAACTTCTTAGAAAACCTCCCCACAGTTTAAATTTGCAAATGATATACACCCTGAACTTTAGTCAGAGCAACAGAAGTCCCATGTTTGGGCAAGTTAAACTATTTGATATTACATAAAGTGCCAACCAGTTTTCTCTTGAAAACTCTGGATAACTGCCCTGAAGCGTAGTCATGTGCACAGTTGGATGGGGTGATGCTTCAAATTACACAATCCAGAGTTGAAAACTGGTGTTTTCTGCTGTAGATGATAGAAAAAATAAGGGGCCAAACATGGAATATATTGGACCACTTTTGGCCTCCTATATTTGTATGACAACACTAAGCTGTCACATCTTCCAGGGTCACCAAGAATTTGACCGACATCCTAGGGATTCTTATCTTTAGCCCTATGAAATAGCATCAGGTTACTTTGCATTTTTAGTTTCTGTTTTTCATTGGTATTGACTTTTCCATTCCTAACCCTCCTTCTATGATAATTATGTCAGCCACTTTCTGATTATTCAGCTGCTATAGATTGGGGGAAATGGATTATTTTATCTGCCATAAGACTAATTAGATTCTGAGTCAGGACCTGGTAGTTTTCCTTTGAGTTAAAGTTACTACCTATAGTTGGGCTTTATGACATTTGTTTTGATTGGCTGTATTCTGAACAGTACAGCTTGCTGGAAAATTAACAAATATATTAGGATTACCTTCTCTACCTCATAAGGCTATTGTAAGACTCAAATGATATAGTAGCCATAAAACAGGCTTCAAAAGAATCCAAAAGTAAAGAGGATAAGGGGTGATTTTTTTCATATTCACTACGATTAGTTTTAATAAATTTTTTTTGTTGCCACCAATGAAATTTGGGTAGAGTCAATGCCGCAAATTCCCTATAAGTGGAATATATTTTAGTCATAAGGAAAACAGACATTATTGAAGAGATTCTTAGGTAATAGCATCCATTTGCCTAGAGAGATCCAGGAACACCTTGGGTCTCTAATGGTTCCTGGCCCATCAGGAATGAAATGGATACAGATGCTGATGATGATGATAATGATGATGATGATAATGATGATGGCAATGGAGATGAGGATAATTATAATTATTGTTAACCTATATTGAATGCTTACTATTTTCAGGGCACTGTTTCAATAGTTTTATACAAATTCACTCTTTTAATCCTCAAAACAAACCTATCCTACCTCATACTATTATCATTTTCATTTTACTGATGAGGACACAGGCACAGAGAGGATAAGAAACTTAAGACCAGATAAATAAAATAAAATTGAGTTTTGACCTGCTGTAAAAACAAACATTTGTCAGGTTTTATTTATTCTGAGCACTAGAATGCACTTAAAATTGTTAGTTTCTTTATGAAATCATAATTTTCTGGCAGAAAACTCATATATTTTCCTTCTTTGTAAACTACATTCTTCATGGTAGTCAAGTGCCTTAGAAGATAGGCATCACATTTTATTATTTTAGAACCACTCTACCTAACAATGTTTTGAATGCAAAAGGTACAATACATATTGACAGGATATATAAAGAACACTTTTATACCTAAACTCTCCTAAGAGTATTGTGAAATATCTTTATAACAATTGATCATCTTGATTTTTACTAATTCAATTTGGACATATGTTTTACAGAATCTATATAACTTGTGTTTCAGTATGTAACTGAATTATTATGTCAAGAAGATAGCTCTGTAAAAGTACAGGAAGTATTTAAAACATATGTTGACCACTTTGGTATGAATATATGAATATAATTTTAATAATATCATAAAATCATTATAACTTTGGATGATATATCCACCTACAGAGGCCCACAGTATTACTGTATTAATATTGTAAATCTGGAAACCATCATAGGCTTCAATATGAATGGAACTGATGTTACATACAAGATTTATTACTTTTTAGAATGACACGCTGGGGGGAATTTGATGATCTCTATCGTATTAGTGAGCTGGACAGGACCCAGATTCCAATGTCTGAAGCAAGGAATTCCCAGCAAGGTCAGTATCAAAATCTTATTGATTGGGAGACTTAATTTTTAATTAATGTAAAGTATGACCCCATATGTTTCCCTGAAATCTAACCTTTTTCATACTACTACACAATAAACTCTTGTTTTATATGTATATATATTTTTAATATCTTAGGAACATAGTAACTTAAGTCACTATAGTATTTGTATGACATTTAAGAACCTTACTTTTGTATATAAAATATAATTTTTTAAAAAATTATATTACATCACTCAGATTTATTAGAATAGGAAGAGCTAATAGTTTTAATAAAGTGTGTATTCATAAAATTGTTCAATATCTTCCCCAAAGATTAGAGTCATTTATTATTCTCAATAGCTTTATATGTTAGGCCAAGCCCATCAGACCTAATTCTGTATCTTTTTAGAAGTTGAACGTTTTTGTTAGTTAATAGGTATTTCAATAACATTACTTCTCAGAAACACACAGATATTCTGGAGTCAATTTTATATTTGATGGAGTTATTTCAAAGATCTTTTTAAAAGAGAAATATACTTAAGGATCAAATGGATCCATACTGAACTTGGCAAACCAATGGGAAATGCCAGCTCCAGGGATGTGAGACATTAGCAGTTGTAATTATAATGGTGATGATGTAAGAGTAATAACAATGCTATTGATAGCTGTAATCTGTTGAGACTCTTCTAAGTATCAAGCATAATATTTTGTATTTTATATGAATTTTTTCACGTAATTCTCACATACACATAAGATTCAAAGAGTAGTGGATGCTGATGACTGAAGCTAGAATGAGGGGTGGTGGACAGGGTTCATGTGCCTGAAATGGGGCTGTGATTTACAAAGTCAGTTCAGTGTGAACAAGAGTATCCTACTAGCATTAACTTCACAAGCCTACCAGCAACTTGAAATGTTTGTTTTCTTTTTCTTTTTTCAAATCATTCTCAATTTCACCTCCTCTGCTACTACACAAGAACCCAGATCCTATGACAAACATGATGTTCTTTCCAGGGTTCCCTTATCTTTATCCCGTGGGATCTTTACATCTTGTTAAATATGGGCCCTTCCAATTATCCTTTTAAAAATATATATTAAACCCAAGGAAATCCCAGTATCTTGGCATCAAAGACATCATAAAAATCTATTTGTATTTTAAACAGCAGTGCTGGAGAAGGAAGAAATATCTCATGCCTATTTGATGATGTTCTAATTACAATAGAAAATTATTTAAAATCCTAAAGTAAAATAAAACACAAATGCCACCTAATGGCCTTATTCTTACATATGAATATGCATAGGAGAGGAAATTGAAAAAGGCACTATCAACTGGATACAAGCAGAAAGAGGGGCAGAAGTCAGGTTTGAATCTTCTGCATCTTAGGCTAGTAACACATCGTAGCTCCATTCAATTCCATTTAAACACCTTCTGCCTACTCAATAGATACTAGAGCTGTTCAACACTACACTATAATTTTATACTCTAAAATCTGCTATAAAAATTGTAATAATTCAATAACCAAATTTTGACTAATAAATCATGAATCATTGTTAAATATACATGACTCGATGAGAAGAAATAATAGGATAGTGGGCAACTAAGTGAAAAAGTCATTCATACCATACTTTTGGAATGTTCTAAAAAGAATATAATGTGAATTACCTTTGTGATATATTACAAATAGTAGGACTAGTCCAAAGCATACCATTCCTTTTGCTTTTATAAAAGATGGGAACAAAATCTTTCAATGCTCCACATACCATATAAATGGCTTCTCAAAGAGCTTTCTGTAGTTTTATAGGAAAACTAAGGCCCAGTGTTTATTTTTTAGGGAAAGCTCCAATGAACTCAGGCCAACGTATAATAAGGATCCAGACCTGATTCTATCATTTACGAGTACTATGTCCATAGGAAAGCCACTTCAACCCACTGTACTTTTTCTTACCTATAAGAGATCAAACCTGATAAAGTATTGGGTTTATTCCAGCTCTAACATTCTGAAATGCCATAAAATTCACTCTGCAATAAATTAAGAATAAAGGAATGCCCAAACTCCAAACATGATCATTGTGATCATTTCTTATGAAACATAAGAATAAGACATAAGAATTTTATATGAGATACTGGCAGAATTTGCTGAGTCAGTCTCAGGCAACATTTAATAAGTAAATATGCAGCTAAGCAGTGGACTATAATGCTTTTACACAGCCAGAAAATAGCAATATTCCTAAAATTATGAAAGCATACACAAATCCACTCAGGATGCTAGGAGACAGGCAGCTAAATGATATGAGCTTATAATCTATTCTTCCCAGACTATTTATCTTATCACAGCAACACCTTGAAGTCACATGCAGAGGATGAACCAGACTCCCCAATGCTCTATAGAACCATGAGTGAAGCAGCCCTGGTGAGAAAAAGGATGAAGCCTCTGATGATGGACAGAAAAGAAAGACAGAAAAATAGAGCCTCTATTAATGGACACTTCTATAACCATGAAGTAAGTGGGTTACAATTCCATTAATGTAATATAAAATAAGGTTCCCTGTTTCACTAACGATACCACTCAATTCAATTTGCAATTTAAAGTCATAATAATAATAGTAGCATATCTAACGTTTTGGGGGCACTCTCTATGTGCTAGGTATTAAAGTAAATGTGTTTTAAATAGATTTTTACTGAATAATCCTATTAATCCCTAAAACAATCTTATGAAATAGGTACCATTATTTTCTCTACTTGACATATAAGCTAATTAGGGTCATGGAGATTAAGCAATTTGTCTTAGATTATGCTACTTTTAAGTAATAACTCTCAACCTGAACCTAGCTTTGTCTGACTCCAGAACACAAGTTTTTAACCAACATGATGGATGAACTCTATCTAAGTGGCAGACACTCTGCCAAGCATTAAAAACATGCAGATGAGGCAACTGATGTCTCAGCCAGCATGAAGCTCAGGGACTGAGCAGGGAAACCAACATACCAACAACAATATTGGAATAACGTAAGTGCCACAAAGAGGTTGGATCAAAGGACATTTGAACATGAGCATTTAAATAAAAGCCACAGGCCAATGTATTCCAATAAATCGTACTTCTCATGTTGCCATGTTCCAGGTCTTTTACCTATACACATACCCTTTTTATGTAAGTGTAGCTGTAGTTTAGATACAATTCACATTCCGTTTTTTCATTTAATATGTGTTAAATTTATATGTGCCTTTCCATAGTGCTTGTAAGACATTACATTCTGCTGAAGGTAGGAAATATATCATCATTTTTTTCCAGAACTCAAATATTTTTCATGTGATGTACCTTAGCAATCATTCATCACTCCATCTCATAAATACTTAGCACTCACACTGTGCCAGGTATCTTCTGAGGCCTTTAAGAAGAAATAGGAACTCATTGCTTTGTAGGCTTTTTCCTGTAAGGATTTCTACTTTATTTCTTCTTCTTCTATTCTTCAGAGGTATCAATAGTGTGTCTTTGGAGCCTTGTGGGGAGAAACCTCTCTTCTCAATTCTTTATTCATATCAGAATTTTAGGGTTCCAGAATCATCCTCATAGCTATAAAGTAGCATCGATAGTCCCCCACAGAGAGGCAGCTACAAATTGTCTTGGTTCCCTCTTCTCAGAAATTGTGTTATATGTCATTATCTTGTGGGGTAATTTGTGTTGAAGAAGGAAAGCCACACTGCTCCAAGCAAGTGACTTTCAGATTGGATCACTTGTGCTGAAAATGAAATTGACACTAGGTTGGCAGCACAGAATGGTGGTAAAATACTTGGGCCCTGGAGTTTGACAGCCTGGTTTTACATTCTTGCTGAGCAAGTTTAAAACGTCCTCAATCTCTTGATCTTAGTTCCTTCATTCTTCTTACTTTACAAGGTTGTTGATTGGATGGAATGAAATGAGGTAAGTTAAACATAAGAATAGTACCTAGCACAAAAAAAGAACTCAGTTTACATCAGCTTATGTTGTTGCTGTTGATTGAATGAGCTCAAGCTGGGACTATAGATATTTTACACAAATGTCATTCACTGTAATTTAATAACTAGCAGAAAACAATACAAACAAAAAAGAAAAAACAAAGCATTCTATCAATAATTATACGGTGATGGACATATAGGAATTGTAGTGGATATATTTCTTAAGTTGCTATGTGTCGTGAGATATGTTTTTATACTATGAAGCCCCTTGTTAATGCCAATATTGTTAAGCTATGAATAATGCACATATTAAAGGCTTAGATTGTCTTATCTGGAGATTAGTTATGGTGAATATAACTTCACCAGTAGTATATTTCTATCCATGCAATACTAAATGATAACAGGTTTCATTATATGTTTTGGCCAACACAACTGATATAAAGACTGTGGATTTAAAATATTGCTCTGAAAAACAAATTCACTGTATGTTGACATTTTAGAAGGACTCTTAGAGATTATTTAGTCTTACTCTCATTTTATAAATGAAGTCATTTATCAAATATATGTTAAGTGAGTCAATAAAGATGTTAAGTGAGTTGACAAAGTTGGAGTTCATGGGCAGTTAGTAGGCACTAAAATCTAGGTCTCCTGAATGGTAATCTATGTTATTGTCATACTGCATGAAGCTTCTTCACATAAACAGCATCAAACCACATGTACAACATATTCTCAACTTAGCGTGGGATGAACATGTGGTTTTCCAGGGCTCTATAGAAATCGTAAATGTCACAGAATAACTTATCAATGCTCTAAAATGTCTACAAATAATGAATTTTCTCATACTTATAAAAGTGTATCCTAGACATTCTCTATACATCTTCTCAGAAAACTTATTTACGTATCCATATTTTTACCACACAAATGCCGTGTGTGTGTTACATGTGTGGATGTTATATACCTGTGTGTTTGTATACTTTGATGCTAATTTGCTGATCTCTCAAATCTCTCAAATAAGATATAAGACTTATCTTTTTAACATTCCACTGAGCCACCCCAAAACCCACCCATCTCCACGTCTGCTGAACCCACCCTCTACAGAGCCTTGGAATACTGGGATATTGTGCATATAAATAAAATATATGGAAATAAATCCTTCCTTGATATCTCTTTCCATTTTTAAATACACATCTGGTGACATTCTTTCTTACTTATTTTGAAATCTTCAACTGCACTAAAGAGAGATGTAATTGTCCAGTGAAAATGTTATAAGCATCCTCAAATGGTGTGTTACCTAATTTACTCTAGAAACAATATAAAGCTGCTTAAAATAACACATAATATTAAAAAACAACAAAGAAAAGCAAAAAAACAAAAACAAAACAAAATTTTTAAATCGATAACCTTGGATTATTTTTTACCCTATAAGAAGACTATGTTCAAGATATTGACTACCCTTAATATAATATAATTTTAAAGACTTATATGACAATTCTTTTTCTAGACATCAATTTTCATTCCAGCCTTTGGATCAGAAACTAAGGTCAGAGTAAACAGTAACATGAGAACTGAAGAAGTAATAAAGCAACTTCTCCAAAAATTTAAGGTAACCTTTATTACTTAACTGAGCTATAAACATATTATATGTAATTCAACTGTAAATACATAAATCCACTCTTCTGAAAAAGATCTACGAACGTGTAAATCTAAATTGTATGTTGAGTACTGAAAGATTCTTTCCTCTGTATAACACCTTTTAGTAACTATCCCTTGAAAAATTATATAATTCCCATAAGAGCAGAGAAGATTTTATGTCTAAAAGTGAAAAATGGAAGAGAGAAAACAGACATGATTTGGGTCTGGTCAGGTTAGAAAACATCATATAACAACAAAGAATTTATATTTGTTCATTTTTTCCATTGACAGATTGAAAATAGTCCCCAGGATTTTGCTCTTCACGTTATTTTTGCGACAGGAGGTAAGAAAGTTTGATCACACTTTGTACCTGACTCTAAAGTGTTACAGTTTGCTGCCCAGAGGGACGGCAGAAGAGCAGTTTACCTCCTTCTGTGGAGAAAGGGGAGGAATGGGCAGGAAGAAAGGAAGGCGTAGTCTTTAGAACACTATCTATAGTCAATAATTTTAAAGAAAGATAACTTAAGAATAAGGTATCCCTGAAGGGTTTATTATATGAAAGAGTTTGCTTGTTGGCCAGACATTAAATTATCTGAATGGAGATCAGAACCCTCGGGAATTGTTATGCACTTTTGTCTTTGCTCATCTCTGTAACTTTCTTTTTGGCTTTCCTTTCTGAGTGTCACTCAGAGGAGTCACGATTGCACACCTGTTCTCTCTGACATTGATATTGCCTCTTTTTTAGCACAGGGTCTGACACATTGCGGGAGTGCTATCTCTTCCTCAGTAGAGATGCATATTGAGAACTTTGTGGTAGCGGGTGAAAGGTTAGAAGCAGAACTTTGGGAAGGCACTATAAGTGGGATGCTAGGAGCATGCTAGAGAGATTAGAGAAAACTTAAAGTGATACTGAAATGAAAGTTTTTAAAACTTCACAAATGAAAAATTTTATGTCAATTTGTAGAAAAAAAACTCATGCTATAATTTAAGTGTCAGAATGTTTGAGCCAGAAATTTATTAGAATAAAATAATACATTTTGATGCCAGAACAACCTTAAGAAAATGGAAGCTGTATCTCCAAACATATATAAAATTAAATTTCTTATAAATAGAAAGCTTAAAGATAAGATCTATTTTTTGGAAAATTCTAAGGGCACATATATATTCATATTCTCTTTGTTTAGGAAAGAAAGAAAACCAAAAGATATAAAATAAAGGGTAGCAATATTGGACTGTGTAACAATTTAAAAGATACAAATAGTAGATTACAAAGAACATTGTCAATGTACTCCGAAGATTAATAACTATAATACCAATAGTTTCCTACAAAAGGCAAACAATTCAACAAAAATAGAAAAAAAACATGAAAATACAATTTAAAGAAAAAGCTATAATAACCAGTTAAATAGTTTCAGGAAAGTCTTAAACTCAGTGAAATGCAAGTAGCTAAGGAAATGCAAGCTCAAGCCACACTGTAATATTATCTTGCACTTCTCAGATTGGCAAAGTGCTTTAAAATGATTCTACCTGTGGCTGACATGCATCGGGGTAAAAAGATATTTTTATGCAACACTGGTGAAAATATGACTTTCTCTTTTTTGGAAATTATTATTGCAATAGTTATTAAAATTTACAGTATATATGTCCTTTAACTCGACCATTCCGCTTGTGAGACTCTATCCCACAAAAATGTAAGCCCTAGTGCTTACAGATTTATGTGCAAGGCTGTTTATGAGGACAAAAAGCTAAAGACAAAGTTACTCATACTAGGGAAATTATTAAATAAGTGATTATTACGCTGCCATTGGATGGAATGAGTTAGATTTATGCCAATAGAATGGAGGGAACTCCATAATATATTTTAAGTGAAAAATGCAAGATGTCTAAAAGTATATATACAAGATCCCATTTTTTTAACAAACAGTTACAAGCTCCCATTTAAATATGTGATATATGTGGTCATATGACCAGGGAGAAAGGCATGGAGTGATAAATACAAAACCATTGAGATAGATTACCTGGTGGGGGATTGGGGAGATGCAGATGAGAGGATGACAAGGGGAGTGGTGGGCACAGTGGCTCACGCCTTTAATCCCAGCACTTTGGCAGGTTGAGGTGGGCAGATCATTTGAGGTCAGGAGTTTGAGACCAGCCTGACTAACATGGTGAAACCCCGTCTCTACTAAAAATACAAAAATAATTAGCCAGGTCTGGTGGTGCACACCTGTAATCCCAGCTACTCAGGAGGCTGGGACAGGAGAATCGCTTGAACTCAGGAGGCAGAGGTTGCAGTGAGTCGAGATCGCGCCACTGCACTCCAGCCTGAGTGACCGAGGGAGACTCTGTCTAAAATACAAAGAAAAAAAATGATTTTTTAAAAGGCATGTACAATAAAAATAGCAAGCATGATATGGTTACGTTTATGTATTATGCGTTTGTGTGTGTGCATAGAGTTGCTTGAAGGGGACACTCAAAGGGTAATGCAGCATATCTTAGGGCTCAGAAATTCCAGTTGTGCTTTACCTCCTGCTTTATACTTTTCTCTTTTGTTCCAATTACAATAGCATGCATGTATGAGGAAGGGAATTTTTTTTAAGGTTTAAAAAAAGCAGTTTTATTAAGAAGTCTTAAATGTTGTGTGATAACTTGAACAGCTAGGTTGTACAAGATTTGAAAATTCCCTCTTTGATGCTCTCCAAGACTTGGATTCCATTCACATGCACCTCGTTCTTTCCTCACACCTCTAACTTTAGCCTGCAGTTGAGCAGAAATATGGCTTAGTTTTTTTCCAGTCATTCTTGGGCTCCACACAAGGTGCTGGACCTATGAACAAACAAGTGTGTTGCTTCT
The DNA here is from genome assembly GCF_049350105.2 of Macaca mulatta. Lineage (NCBI taxonomy): Eukaryota > Metazoa > Chordata > Mammalia > Primates > Cercopithecidae > Macaca > Macaca mulatta. The sequence continues at coordinate 60,316,043 of NC_133410.1, forward strand.
ATAAGAAAAAAAAGTCTATTTTTATTATAAAAAATGTAGTTCTTTATAATTTCACCTATAAAAATCCCATTTTCTTTTATATTATGTGTCAAAATTTTGTATATATCCATAACTGAGGATAATAATAACTAGGACCCTTTAGGGACCAGAAACAGAGAAAAGAAGAGAGCATGTGGCTCCTGTTTGGACAGTAATCTGGAAAACAGAGATAGTGGGTTTTAACTTTATAGCTACAAAGCCCATTACAGTGTATCTCACATTGTAGTTCATTTCAGATTACCTATAAAGTTCATTTAAAATGCAGATTCCCAAGCCCTTCCAGATCAGGGGACAACTCTAGGAATATGTATTTCTAATAATCATCCCAGATGATCATAAAGCAGAATCACGAAGCAAGAGGATACTAAACCAACTTAACATTGAACCTGAAGGTCAAAAGAGGGTTCTGGTGGGTGGGTGAGAGGAGCTAAATTGTCAAGGCTTCCAACTGCTTCAGAAATGGCAGAGGAATTAGAACAGTAAACACTGGCACTGTGTAAACAGGAATGGGTAATGTCACTTTAATTGTGAGGAGGCTGAGCTTCCGAGTTCTAGACTCTCTCTTGACTTTTCCTGGGATAAGTCCAGCTCAGGGAATGAAAACAGTTCTCACTGTTCTGAAGAAAGTAAGCAAGGTGAGGGAGAGAATGAGGAAATAAGATGAATATAAGGACACTATGTTTTGTTCATGCTTCATTCTGATAAAAATGAAATCCCATATGTGAAACTACTTTGCCAGAAAGCTATAAGTACTTTTGTAGCGGGAGTATTTATATTATAACTTTTGGAAATTTGAAGTTCTGGAAACATGCCAGATGGGAAGGTATTTTCCTTCTCTATCTCATTTTCGTGGCTGAATGGATTAAGCCCACAGATGAATAAATAATAAGGATATTATTGATCTCAAAAAACTCATGAATATTTTTTTAAAGATGAGCCAAGAATTGGGTGTGGAGTGAGACAAAGGAAGAATTGAAAATAATTACATGGTTTCGGACTTGAACAACTGGAAAGATGGAATTACATCAACTGAACTTGGAAAGAACCAATAAATATTTGTTGTATGGATGAAGGAATGATGGAATGAAACCTAAATAAGTATTGAGGCATGTTGCTTTAGAAAAGGCCTATCAGACTGGAGATTTGTTTGAACATTCTAACCAAAGGAAGGTTGAGTTCTTTGAGACATTAAGTCAAACCTTGAGATATAGTAAGAGAAAGAAGTTCATTTAAGTTTTAATTTCAATTTGCTTTTTTGAATAATTGCCTCCTGTTGCAGGTGCTATTTTTTTTCACAGTGAGTTAAATAAGAAAAATAAATTGGAAAATTATCTTCCTTCTTTTCCTCCAGCATGAACTTCTGATTGTGGTTGATTCTTGTTTTCACTGCAGAACAGAGACGACTAAAGAAGACAGACATTCCACTACTGCAGAGGCTCCTGCAGGGACCTTCTGAAAAGAATGCTCGCATTTTCCTCATGGATAAAGATGCAGAAGAAATTAGCAGTGATGTACGAATACTATCACTCTGAATCTGTTTTTTGCTTCCCTCCTGACTCAGCACCTTTTGCATAATTGTTCTGCTTTTTGTTTTCTTCTTCTTCTTCTTTCTTAGGTGGCTCAGTACATTAACTTCCACTTTTCTTTCTTGGAATCCATTCTTCAAAGATTAAATGAAGAAGAGAAAACAGAGATTCAAAGAATAGTAACAAAGTAAGTCAAGAACACGCATATTGGATACTTGGTTCTTTAATAGTCCAATGCACAAAATATGTCAATTTTTAATCGTCTGTCTTCTTCTCATTTTCAGATTCAATAAAGAAAAGGCTATTATACTGAAATGTCTTCAAAATAAGCTAGTAATAAAAACAGAGACAACAGTTTAGCAGTACAGGCTGCTGTTGCTAAAACACTTCAAAAAACTCAGAGATATTACTATTTGATGAATGCATACGTTCTGTACTTGCATTTATACGAATATATATGAGACTTGAATCTGTAGAAAATTGAATGTCAAAAAAGCTCATTTCTTTTTGAAGTGATGAGGTTAACTAGGGTTCACAGTTGGACAAAATGAGCTTGAGTTTAGTTTCAGTAACTGAAATAAGCTTGAATACTGCGTATTCCAAATCGCTTTTATAGTAAAACATGTAATGAACTCAAATTTAAATGGTGTCTTCAGATAACCAGTTTAAACTTCATTTAACTTGGACTCTCAAGAGAACTGAAACATAATCAATGAATTCAGAAATGACTCACAAAAAAGAAGTTGCCAGTTCTTGCAATGAAAAAGAAATACAGTGTCTTACACCATCAAGGATCTACCTAATAGTGACAGTGTTTCATAGCTTCTTGAAAACTCTGGCATTTTCATAAAATCTAGGACTATCTTAAATGGCCTGTTGACTTCTGGCTATCTGTAACATTAGAGCTGTCTGGCCTTTGGAAAGGAAAAGATTATAGACTATTTTAAGCAATCCTAATTTAAATTTTCGAACCTCCCCCTAGTCCTTTTTCTCTCTCTCTGTTCTATCAGTTCAAGACTTTTCTTAAGCTCTTTTTTAAGTGAGTTGAACTTTTTCTTTATTTATTTTTCAAAAAATATGTATGTCACATAGACATATTATATCAGCTAAAGCAAGACTTGGCCCACAAATACCCATTTGTTGCTGAATGAATACAATGGATAAAGCAAGGCTGTTGTAGCTGAAGTTAGGTAGGGAATCCCAAACTCTGCCCTCTTAGCATCTTATTCTACATGTCAACTCTCAGGGTACTTACAGATCTGCTTAACCTACTTGAAAAAAAACACTAAAAATGAAGAAATGCTGTAAGTATAGTCTCTGATTTTATTTATAAATTCTATATTAAAATTGAGTTATACACAACATTCATTCTTAAACTAATTATATTTGCATTCCTCATAGGCATTGTAGTAAATTGTCTGATCATATTACAAGTTCTAAGGAATGAGATTATATGCAATAAACCCAATTGGAAGATTAACTAACAATATTAAAATACAAAACATGTTTAAGACAAAGGCATTCCTTCTCAGTATTACCACACCTACACTGGATGAAGATGAAAGTGTGCTATGACCTTTTCAAGCCTAAGAAGTCTCTCTTACTGAATAAACCAGAGGCTTGCATCGTAATTCTTTCACCTGTCAATTAATAAGAAAATAGTCTCATCTCACTTAAATGAGGCAAATGTAATAGTTAAAATTCAACATACTTATAAAAAAATAAAGTAGTGTCATATACCTGCCATGAACATGATAAAAGATTAATCTTTAATAGACTGAAATGTATAAGAGAAGAACCAAGTCTTACACAGAAAAAAAAAGGTAGATATGAAAAGGAAAATCACAGAAGAGAAAATGCAAATGGCTGCTAAGTATGTGAAAAAAGTCATATCTTCTGTGATCAACTGTGTTAGTCTGTATCAATCAGAATACAGAAACAAGGCAGTAATTTAAACGGGGAAAGTTTAATATAAAGAATAATTAAGCTATGCTAGAAGAATATTAATAAAGATGAAAAGAGAAGGTACCCTCAGGCTGAGCGAAAGAATCCTAACAAGGAAAAGCAGGAATGAGGGTTTCAGAATTCACTGGAGAAGGTGTGGTTGCAGCCCACTGGAGAGAAGTTTGCTGGCTTGCCCAGGCCAGAGCAGGACCACAGATACCGGACAGGCAGGTACAACCAACCCTCTGGGTGTAGACCAGCTGAGGCAGGTGGTGAGATACACAGAGGGATTTGGGGCTTTGCCAAAGCGTGAGCACAAAGAAGGAGTCAGGGGTTCTGTTCAAGGCCCTGTCGGGACTAGGAGCCGGAGGGGCCTACTTTGCAGGAACCTAGCATAAATTTGTGTGTGACGAGACTGCACAAGACAAAGCTCAGGCAAGTGGCTCAGTAGCTGCCCAGTCCATCAGGGTCCTCTATATGAGTGTGCACCCAGCTGAAGAAAAGAGATGGAGAACAGCAATTGGAGCTTCGGTACAGGCTTGCACTGTGGCTCCAGGTTATACCACCACTGCCCAAAGCAAAAGCTGGAGAAGCAAGTGGAGAAATGCTGGAGAAAGCTACACCCTACAGGCAACCAGCACTGGAGAAACCACTCCAGTCAAAGTAGTGAAGGAAAAAAGCCTGCTCTCCAGGAGCCTGGCCTGCCAGCCCGGAGCCATCAGGAAAGACCCCTTCCTCTTGCAGTGTGTCTCCAGCGCCCTCTACTGACAAAGCATGCCATCATTCAAACTGCTAAGGAAACATTTAAAGGGCCTGTATCTATTTTCACGGAGCAGACAACCAACAGTGAATGTGGAGCTGAGAGATAGTAAAATAATAACTGACATGCCACCGAAGTACAAGGTAAAATAAATACACATTTTGGCCTATTAGCAAAGATAAAGAAATGATAACATTAAATACTCAATAAATCACCATGAGATGGGGACCCAAACTTCTGGTAAAAATACAAATGGATATAATTTTTCCTGAAGGCAATTTAGTAGTCCGTTTATCCTACAATCTACTTGTAAGATCCTATCATATGAAAATAACCAGAGATACAAAGACATTCTGCAAAAATATGTTTTCTATTGTTATGTATTGTGACAAAAGGAAATAAGCCTAAATGTTCAGAAAATTATTTTAAAAGATGAAAGAGGGACATAGGCCATGGACGGTGGCTCACGCCTGTAATCCCAGCACTTTGGGAGGCCAAGGCAGGAGGATCACTTGAGGTCAGGATTTTGAGACCAGCCTGGCCAACATGGTGAACCCTGCCTCTACTAAAAATACAAAAAATTAGCCGGGTGCGATGGCAGGCGCCTATAACCCCAGCTACTTGGGAGGCTGAGGCAAGAGAATCGCTTCAACCCGGGAGGCAGAGGTTGCAGTGAGCCGAGATGGCACCACTGCTCTCCAGCCTGGGCGACAGAGCAAGACTCCGTCTCAAAAAAAAAAAGAGAAATAAACATTTATTTGTATAATGTTATGTAGCCATTAAAATTATGTTTCCAAATAACTTTAATTACAGGGGTAAATTCTTATATATCTAAATAAGAATAGACACATACACATATTCCAAAATATTTATTATATACTTAAGGCATATATATTATATATGTATGTGTATATATATGTGTGTGTGAACACTAATATTTGCATATATACACACGAGAAACAAAAACATGTTAAAAGTGGCTATATATGCATTGTAGAATTATGAGTGATTCATGTTTTTCTAATTTCCCTATATGTATTAAGTGTTCTATACTTAATATTTGTTACTTTTTAAATCAGGAAGTAGAAAAGTTATTATTTAAAACTTATGAACAAAAAAGTAACAAGCACATGCAAGCACAAAGTTCTACCAAATGCAAAACAATTCAAATCAATTATTCAAATGAGTCATTAACATCACTTCTGTGGTAGTTTTATATCCATAAAGTCTGATTCTCCTCCTTTGAAGAGATGGAGCCTAATTCTCCTCACCTTGCAAATGGGCTGGACTTAGTGACTTACTTCTTTTTATTTTATTTTTAATTGACAAATAATAATTGTATGTATTTATGGGGTACAATATTATATTATGATATATGTACACACTGTGGAATTATTAAATCAAGTGAATTAACATATCCATAACATCATATACTTACATTTCTTTGTGGTGAGAACATTTAAAAATGTACTCTTTTAGCAATTAGGGACTTCTAACAAATATAGGAAAATGGAAGAGACTGTGAAACTTTGAAGTAGGTCATAAAAGTCACTATGGCTTCCTCCTTGCTCTGTCTTGGATCACTTGCTCTGGGGGAATTCAACTGCCATGTCCTGAACAGCCCTGGAAAGACCTACATGATGAAGAACTGAGACCTTCTGTCAAACGCCAGCAGGGAATTGAGGCCTCCTGTCAACAGCCATTTTAGAAGTGGATCTTCCAGCTTCAGTCAAGCCTTCAGACAACTGCAGCCCTGTCTAATAGCTTGGCCATAACTTCATGAGAGACCTTCGGTCAGAAAACCCAAGGAAACCATTCTGGATTCCTCATCCTCAGAAACTGTATGAGATAAGAAGTGTTTGTTGTATTATGCTGCTAAATTTGGGGTAATTTGTTACATAGCAATATATAACTCATACAATTTCTGGGAAAAAATAGTTTATTTTAGAATCATTTTTGCATAATGCAAGAATATAAACTTGTCACAGAATCATTTATTCTTGTTTTAGGTGGTCCAGATATTTCATTGTCAGTTACATATTAGCTCAAATTAAATTTTAGATAATATATATTATTATTAATGGTAAAGAATGTGTCACATTTATCTTTATATGCTTTTCTGTACCTAATATTGTGTCTTGTGCATAGGATGTGCTCAATAAAAATTGATTGAATATATAAGTGAATGAAAGAATAAATGAATGAGTGAAGGAATTATCTGAAACATTTTTATAAAATTTCCCATATATATGTATTACTTATTACAAGTCTGGTTCCATAGCTGAAATATTAAACATTTTATATATATGGTTTTCCCTGATATAGTGGTGTATTTTATTATCCCTTGGCTCTACTATGAAATATTCAGTTAGGTGTCATTACCATTTAATTTGGTTTAGGGCTATTTAGATTGGTTTTTGAAACTGAAGGGGAAAGAAGCCCCTTGCAATGCAATTGATGAAGTGATAAAGATAGCAAGTGTAACTATTGGGTGGAGGTATATATATGGGAAAGAATGAGAAATAAGATGTAGATACAGAGGGCAAAACCTTTCAATGACATTCATTTGTCTTCTAAATTAAAAACATCTAATACCTATTAAATTGAGCCATTTGAAATTGCCAATATTTGACTACAAAGGCAATGATTTCGTATGGTTCAAACTAATAACAACTTATTTGCTGGGCACTATGTTTAATACTCATTACATTTCCAAAAGGAAATTACTCTTTCAACCTCATGTTACAGATAAAGAAAGTAAGCCATGGAGCAGTTAGGAGATTTGCCAAGGTTTTCAGTAGAAGAAATAGGTAGGATTTAAACCTATGGCTCCAAAAGTCATACAGTTAACCACCATAATCTGTGGCTTCCTCCTAAACTATGCTTCCTGAATCTGCCATTCTAAAATGTGTCCTCGTTTTTAAGTGGAATAATAGTACCTACTTTATTGGACGATTGTGGGAGTTATAAGAACAGCACATGTAAATCCTGGCACTTTGTACATAAGAATGTGATAAATACTAGCTATGTTATAATTAAATTTCAGTATATCCCCCAACCACCATTGTAGACTTATCTTCTATTAAGTCTTACTGCCCACAGCTACCTCATTTTTGTCTTAAAGCCAGCCAAACTAAATCACTCAACCTTCCCTGAAACACTGCACACTTTAGCACCTCTCTTTCTGTTGAGACATTCCCATTTTCTAGTCCCTGGTTAGGGTCACTTCTTCCAGGACCTTTCCGGGTCTCTGTAACAATGTGTGATCTCAAGCTCCTGTGTACCACAGTTTCGGTTAGCTCTGCTCTTGTGACACCAGAATTTTGAAATTTGCCTTTTATTATAATTCTTTATGTGCTCACATCTTGTATAAATGCATTAGTGATCTGGTGTAATCATATTCATGTTTGTATTATTCCCTGTAGTATCTAGCACAGTGTATTGAATGCATTAGGTACTCAGCAAATGTTTATTGGATTTAATTCACTAATGCCTATGAACATGTTGAAGTCACTGAAGTGAGGAAAAATAATTACTTAAACTCAAGGAAAGGGTATTATAATGATAATTAATTTTTTCTGTATTTCTCTAATCAAAGTAATTCATTTATTTAAGCACTTATTTTTATCTCTTATACAAAAATATCTGGAAAAATAAAAACAAGTCCAAATGATACACATCAGTTCCTTATGTCATTTGCAGAAAGATTTCCAAGGAAAAAAAAAGTGCTGTTACAAACCATTGCTTCAAGCTCAAATTAATTGAAGTGCATTATATTGCATTGGTGCCAATATAGCCTCACATATTTGGGTAAAGATTAAAGGTGAAACCGTTACGAAGGTAACGTTATTGTGAAGTTTATTTCGTTCAGTTTGCCAATAAACATTTTCAGTATTGGCACAGACAAAAACTCCAACTTGCTTTTAGGGTTTTGTTCACTGTGGAAACTTGACAGACAATTCCCAGCTTGGTGTGGCAGCCCATCACATCTACCTGAGCCCTTTGAAAGTGGTTTGGTTTCATGTTTCTGTTTCTGCTCTTGAGAAGCAGAAAGCTTGTTGTGGAGAGAGACGGGTAATTATGGTGTGTTTTCTGAGGCTTACAATAACTAGATTTCTCTGCTGGGTAAGAAAGGACAATTTCAGTGTAGACTGGCCAGTGTTCTTGAGCAACTTTGTGAGCACCTGAAAATTTATTTTGTTGATTCTTATTTTGAATATTAGACATGTTTCATGATTTATAAAAATAAACGTAGATCTCATCAAAGATCCTACACTGACATTTTCTGGGATCATTTAACCTCCCCATAGACCCTAGTACTTTTTGATCTGTTTGGACCCTTAGGAAAAGCAAACAAACAAATAAGTACATTTGTGAGAAAAAAAAAAAGAGAGAGAGAGAGAGAGAGAGAGAAAGAAAGTAAAAACCTAAATAGATATGACTGCAAAATAGAAAAATCTCTAAGACTTAGCTGGGAAGGGCAGAGCAAGAAGTCCAAATAGAAGGCTCCACCAATGATTCTTCTCCACCAATCAAACAGGAACACCAAATTTAACAGTGATTTACACACACACACACACACACACACACAGAGAGAGAGAGAGAGAGAGAGAAAAAGAAAAGAAAAACAAAAAAAGAAAAAACCTTCGTAACAACCAAAAATCAGACGAGCAATCAAAATGCCTGGTTTTAATTTCATATCACTGAAAGAGGCATTAAGAGTGTAGGAAAGACAGTCTTGAATTGCAGAAACCACCCATCCTCCATCCCCCAGCAGCCGCGTGGTGTGGAGAATCTGTGCACTTCGGGGAAGGAGAGCGCAAGCATTATGAGATTTTACATTTAACTCAGTGCTGCCTTGTCACAGTAGAAAGCAGAACCAGACTGAATTCATCCAATTCCATCCATGGCGGGAGCATTTAGACAAGCCCTAGCCACAGGGAAATTGCCTGTCTCGGTCATTGGAATTTGAATTGCAGCAAGCCTCATAACTGTGGGCTAAAGTTTTCTGGGACGCTAAATGAACATGAAATGCAGTCTAGACCACAAGGATTGCAACTTCTAGGCAAGCCCTAGTGCTGTGCTGGGGTCAGAGGCAGTGGATTTAAGCAGCACACAACCTTGCGAGACACCAGCCAGGGTGGCTAAAGGAGTGCTTGCACACTCTTCTCTCAACCATAGGCAGCACAGCTTGCAACAACTAAAGTGACTCCTTCCTTGTGCTTGAGGAGGGGAGAGGGAAGAATCAAGAGAATTTTGACTTGCATCTTGGATACTAGCTCACCCACAGTAGTATAGAGCACCAGGCAGGGTCATGAGACCCCCATTCCAGGCCCTAAACCCTGATGACATTTCTAGACACACCCTGGGCCAGAAGTGAATCCACTGCCTAGAAGGGAAGGACCCAGTCATGGCAGGATTCATCACCTGCTAACTAAAGGGTCCCTGGGCCCTGAATAACCAGCAATGATACTCAAGTAGTATGCCGTGGGTTTAGTTGAGACTCTGAAATGTGCTGGCTTCAGGTGAGACTCAGCACGTTCCCAGCTATGGTGGCTATGGTGAGAGACTCCTTCTGCATGAGAAAAGCAGAGAGAATAGTAAAGTGGACTCTGTTTTGTACTAGTTTGGCCACTGTGGAGTAGAACATCAAGCAGGCTCGTGGGGTTCCCAGTTTTAGGCCTCAACACTTGGCAACATTTCTGGACTGGTCCTGGGCCAGACGGGAGCCCACTGCCCTGAATGGCTACCACAACCTGATATAAGAGGCCTTGAGCCTTAAATGAACATCAGTGGCAGGCTGGCATTAGTCCCTGTAGGCCTGTGGTGATGGTGACCACAGAGAGATACTCCTTTGCCTGTGGACAGGGGAAGGAGGAGAGGCATGGACACTGTCTCATTATTTGAATGCCAGCTTAGCTAGCTACAGAATGAAAAGCATCAGGTAGATTTCTAAGGTTTTTGACCCCAGGCGTTGGCTCCTGGACAGCATCTCTGGACTCACCCGGGACCTGGGGCAGCATGCCACCATGAAGGGAAGGACACAAGCCTGACTGGCTTCACCATCTGCTGATCATACAGCCCTAGGGCATTGAGTGAACATAAGCAGCAGCCAGGTGGTAACTATCACGGGCTTTGGGTGAGACGCAGTGCTCTGTTGGCTTCAGGTCTGATGTAGTGCAATCAAGTAGTGGTGGCCACAGGGGTGCTTGTGTCATTCTGCCCCAAGCTCCAGGCAGCTCAGCACAGAGAGAGAGAGACTATGTTTATTTAGGGCAAAGTAAGGGAAGAGAACAAGAGCCTCTATGCCTGGTAATCCAAAGAATTCTGGATTTATTCCAAGACCACCAAAACAATACTTCTATAGGTCAGCAAGAACCACAATATTGCCAGAGTTAGGGTATCCCCTAATGCAGATTGGCTTAAATCACAACACTCAAGTCCCTTTGAATATCTGGCAAGCCTTCTCAAGAAGGATAGGTACAAAGAAGCCCAGACTTTAAAGACTACAATAAATATCCAACTCTTCAATGTCCAGACACTGACAAACACACACAAGCATCAAGCTTAGTCAGGAAAACATAGGGAAAACATGACCTCCCCAAATGAACTAAATAAGGGACCAGGGACAAATCGTGGAGAAACAGAGATATGTGACCTTTCAGACAGAGAATGCAAAATAGTTGTTTTGAAGAAACTCAAAGAAATTCAAGATAACACAGAGAAGCAATTCAGAATTTTATCAGATAAATCTAACAAAGAGATTGAAATAATTAAAAACAATCCAACAGAAATTCTGGAGATAAAAAATGCAACTGACATACTGCAGAATGCATTAGAGTGTCTTAATAGCAGAATTGATAAAGCAGAAGAAAAAAATGAAACACAGCTACAAGATCTAGAAAAATAAGCACAAAAGGGAAAATCTAAGAGTTGTTGTCCTTAAAGAGGATGAAGAGAACGAGGTGGGATCGAAAGTTTATTCAACAGGGTAATAACAGAGAAATTCCCAAACCTAGAGAAAGATATCAATATCCATGTACAAGAAGGTTATAGAACACCAGGCAGATTTAACCCAAAGAAGACTACCTCAAAAGATTTAATAATCAAACTCCCAAAGGTCAAGGATAAAGAAAGGATTCTAAAAGCAGCAAGATAAAAGAAACAAATAACATACAATGAAGCTCTATCCAGCAGCAGATTTTTCAGTGGAAACCCTACAGGCCAGGAGTAAGTGGCATTACATATTTAAAGTGCTGAAGGAAAATACTGTTACCTTAGAATAGTATATCTAGTAATAACATCCTTCAAATATGAAGAAAAAATAAACACTTTCCCAGACAGACAAAAGCTGAGGGATTTTATTAGTGTCACATCTCTCCTACAAGAAATGCTAAAGGGAGTTCTTCAACCAGAAAACAAAGAATACTAATCAACATTAAAAATCTTCTGAAGGTACAAAACTCACTGGTGATAGTAAGTACACAGAAAAAGATAGAATATTATAACACTATAATTGTGTTATGTAAACTCTTAAGAGATTAAAAGATGAACCAATCAAAAATAACAACTACAATAAATTTTCAAGACATAGTGCAATGAGACATAAAGAAAAACAACAAAAGGTTTAAAAGCGAGGGAATACATTTAAAATATAGGGATTTTATTAGTTTTCTTTTTGTTTATGCAATCAGTATTAAGTTGTCATAAGTTTAAAATAATAGGTTAAAAGATAATGTTTGCAAGCAACATAGAATCTCAAATCAAAAAACAAACAATGGATACATGAAGAATCAAAAAGCAAGAAATTTAATCATACTACCAGAGAAAATCATCTTCACTAAAGAAAGATAGGATGCAGGATGGAAGGAAAGGAGGAAGAGAACACCACAAAAGGACCGGAAAACAAACAACAAAATGACAAGAGTAAGTCCTTACTTATCAAAAAAAGAAAAAAACATTGAATACAGATGGACTGAACTCTCCAATCAAAAGACATAGTGTGGCTGAATGAGAAAAAAAAAAAAAAAGAAAAACAAGATGCAGTGATCTGTTCCCTACAAAAAAACACATTTCACCTATAAAGGCACATTTACATTCAAAATAAAGGGATGGAAATATGTTCCATGCCAATGAAAAGCATAAAAGAGCTGACATAGCTATACTTACAGCAGAAAAAAAACTTATTTTGAGAAAAATACTATAAGAAGAGAAAAAGAAGTTCACTATGTATAATCAAGGGGTTAATTCTGCAAGAGAATATAAGAGAATATAATGATTGTAAACAGATATGCAACCAACACTGGAGCACCTAGACATATAAAGCAAATATTATCAGACCTAAAGAGAGAGATAGGCCACAATACAATAACAGCTGGAAATTTCAACACCCCACTTTCAGCATTAGACGGATTACCCCGACAAAATCAACAAAGAAACATCAGACTTAATGTACAATACAGACCAAATGTACCTAAAAGAGATTTACAAAAAAAATTCATCCAACAGCTACAGAATACACATTCTGCTCAGCACATAAATCATTCTCAAGACAGACCATGTGTTAGGTCACAAAACAAGTAGGAAAATATGCAAAAAAAAAAAAAAAAAGAAATAATATCAAGCAACTTCTCTAATAATAGAATAAAACTAGAAATCAATAACAAGAGTAATTTTAAAAACTGTACAAGCACATGGAAATTAAACAACATATTCCTGAATGACCAGTGGGTCAATGAAGAAATTAAGAAGGAAGCTGAAAATTTTCTTGAAACGAATGATAATGGAAACACAACACACCAAAACCTATGGGATACAGTGAAAGCAGGACTAAGAGTGATAATTATAGATATAAGCACCTACATCAAAAAAAGAAAAAGAAACTTCCAAAAAATAACCTAACAATGCATCTTAAAGAACTAAAAAACAGGAGCAACCAATCCCAAAATTAGGAAAGAAAAGAAATAATAAAAATTAGAGGAGAAATAAATAAAATTAAAACTAAGAAAACAAAACAAAAGACAAATTAAATAAAGTTTGTGTTTTTGAAAGATAGATAAAATTGACAAACCTTTACCCAGACTAACTAATAAAAAAAGAGAGATGACCAAAATAAATAAAATCAGAGATGAAAAAGGAGACATTAAAACCAATACCACAGAAATTCAAAGGGTCATAGATGGCTACTCTGAGCAACTATATGCTAGTAAATTGGAAAATCTAGAAGGAATGGATAAGTTCCCAGACATATACAACCTACCAAGGTTGAACCATGAAGAAATACAAAACCTGAGCAAAACAATAGCAAGTAATAAGACCGAAGCTGTAATAAAAGTCTTGCAGCAAAGAAAAGCATGGGACCCAATGATTTCGCTGCCAAATCTCCCAAACATTTAAAGAACTAATACCAATCCTACTCAAACTATTCTGAAAAATAAAGGTGAGGATACTTTGAAACTCATTCTATAGGGCCATTATTACTCTGATACCAAAACCAGACAAGACATATTAAAAAAAAAAAAAAAAAAAAAAAACACTACAGGCCAATATCCCTGATGAATATTGATGTAAAAATCCTCTACAAAGTACTAGCAAATGAAATTCATCAACACATTAAAGAGATCACTTATCATGACCAAGCAGGATTTATTACAGAGATGCAATGATGATTCAACATATGCAAATCAATCAATGTGATACTTCGTATCAACAGAATGAAGAACGAAAACCAAAGATCTTTTCAATTGATATTGAAAGAGTATTTGATAAAATTCAACATCCCTTCATGATAAAAACTCTCCAAAAACTGAATGTAGAAGGAAGTTACCTCAACATAATAAACGCCATGTATGACAGATCCACAGCTAGGATCATACTGAATGGAGAAAAACTTAAAGCCTTTCCACTAAGATGTGGAACAAAACAAGGATGCTCATTTTACCACTGTTATTCAACATAGTACTGGAAGTCCTAGCTAGAGCAATCAGACAAGAGAAAGAAATAAAGGACATCCAATTTGGAAAGGAAGAAGTCAAATTATCCATCTTTCAGATGATATGATCTTATATTTGGAAAAACCTAAAGATTCCACAAAAAAACTATCAGAACTGATAAACAAATTCAGTAAAGTTGCAAACTACAAATCAACATACAAAAGTCAGTAACATTTCTATATGTCGATGGTGAACAATTTGAAAAATAAATCAAGAAAATGATTTCATTTATAATAACTACAAATAAAATAAAATACCTAGGTATTAACAAAATAAGTGAAAGTTCTCTGCAATGAAATCCCTAATATACTGATGCAATAAATTGAAAAGCACACCAAAAAATGGAACAATATTCCATGTTCATAAATTGGAAGAATCAGTATTGTTAAAATGTCCATACTACCCAAAGCAATCTACAGATTCAATACAATCCTTATCAAAATACAAAAAACATTTTTCACAAAAATAGAAAAAAGAATCTAAAATGTATATGGCACCATAAAAGACCCAGAATAGCCAAAACTATCATAACCAAAAAGAAGAAAACTGCAGGAATCACAATTACCTGACTTCAAATTATTCTACAGAGGTATAGTAACCAGAATGGCATAGTACTGGCATAAAAACAGACATATAAATCAGTGGAACAGAATAGAGAATGCAGAAAGAAATCCACACATCTACAGTGATCTCATTTTTGACAAAGGTGCCAAGAACATCAATTGGGGATAGGGCAGTCTCTTTAATAAATGATGCTGGGAAAACTAGACATTCAAATGCAAAAAATGAAACTAGATTCCTAACTCTCACCATATACAAACATCAAGTCAAAATGGATTAAGACATAAATCTAAGACCTCAAACTATGAAACTACTACAAAGAAACTGAGGAAGCTCTCTAGGACATTGAACTAGATAAAGATTTTTTGAGTAATACCCCATAAGCATAGGTGATGAGAGCAAAAGTGGATAAATGGAATGACATCAAGTTACTTCTGCACAGCAAAGGAAACAATCAACAAAGTGAAGAGACAAACCACAGAATGGAAGAAAATATTTGAAAACTACCTATCTGACAAGAGATTAACAACAAGAATATATAAGGAGCTCAAACAACTATCATAATCCAATTCAAAATGGTCAAAGGATCTGAACACATATTTCTCAAAAGAAAACCTACAAATGGCAAAGAGGTATATGACAAAGTACTCAACATCACTGATCATCAGAGAAATGCAAATCAAAGCTATAATGAAATACCATCTCATCCATATAACATGGCTTTTATCCAAAAGACAGGCAGTAACAAATGCTGGTGGAGGATGTGGAGAAAAGGGAAACTTTGTACACAGTTGATGGGAATGTACATTAGTACAACCACTATGGAGAACATTTGGAAGTTCTTCAAAAAACTAACCACAGAGCTACCATCCAATCCACCAATCCCACTCCTAAAAGAAAGGAAATCTACCATCAGAGTGAACAGGCAACCTACAGAATGGGAGAAAATTTTTGCAATCTACTCATCTGACAAAGGACTAATATCCAGAACGTACGAAGAACTCAATCAAGTTTACAAGAAAAAAACAAACAACCCCATCAAAAAGTGGGCAAAGGATATGAACAGACACTTCTCAAAAGAAGACATTCATACAGCCAACAGACACATGAAAAAATGCTCATCATCATCACTGGTCATCAGAGAAATGCAAATCAAAACCACAATGAGATAGCATCTCACACCAGTTAGAATGGCAATCATTAAAAAATAAAGAAACAACAGGTGCTGGAGAGGATGTGAAGAAATAGGAACACTTTTACACTGTTGGTGGGACTGTAAACTAGTTCAACCATTGTGGAAAACAGTGTGACGATTCCTCAAGGATCTAGAACTAGAAATACCATTTGACCCAGCCATTCCATTACTGGGGATATACCCAAAGGATTATAAGTCATGCTGCTATAAAGACACATGCACACATATGTTTATTGTGGCACTATTCACAATAGCAAAGACTTGGAATCAACCCAAACGTCCATCAGCGACAGACTGGATGAAGAAAATGTGGCACCTATACACCATGGAATACTATGCAGCCATAAAAAGGGATGAGTTCGTGTCCTTTTTTGGACATGATGCATGCAGCTGGAAACCATCATTCTCAGCAAACTATTGCAAGAGCAGAAAACCAAATACCACATGTTCTCACTCACAGGTGGGAACTGAACAACGAGATCACTTGGACACAGGAAGGGGAACATCACACAACGGGTCCTATTGTGGGGAGGGGGTAGCAGGAAGGGATAGCATTAGGAGATATACCTGAGTTAATGGGTGCAGCACACCAACATGGCACATGTATACATATGTAACAAATCTGCACGTTGTGCACATGTGCCCTAGAACTTAAAGTATAATAAAAAGAAAAAAGAAAGGAAATCATTATATTGAAGAGATATCTGCACTCTTATGTTTATTGCAGCACTTTTCGCAATAGCCAAGATTTGGAATTAACCTAAAAGGCCAAAACCAGATGAATGGATAAAGAAAATGTGGTATGGAGTTCAGTGATTAAAAAAAAGAATGAGATCCAGTCATTTGCAACAACATGGATGGAACTGAAGATTATTTTGTTAAGTGAAGTAAGACAAGCGTAGAAAGACAAACATCGCATGTTCTCAGTTATTTGTGGGAGCTAAAATTAAAACAATTGACCTCATGGAAACAGAGATTATAAAGCTGTTACCAAAGACTAGGAAGGGTAGTGGAAGAAATGGGGGACAAGTTGTGATGGTTAATGGATACAAAAATTGAGTTAGAAAGAATGAATAAGACCTTGTTTTGCTAGCACAACAGCGTGACTATAGTAAAAAATGATTTAATTATATATTTAAAAATAATGAAATGAATATAATTTGATTGTTTGAAGCACAAAAGATAATACTTGAGGTGATGGATACTTCCCAACCCTTGGCAAAAAGACTTACTATCACAGCTTGAGATGGGTTCTAATGTACTCTTTGATCAAGGTCTCAGGCGTTCCCATAGTGCTAGTCCTTTAGCTTAAAGGCTTAATGAACTGGAATTCCTCTTCTACTTTCAGGACTTCAATTATAAAAAATATAGATTTGCTTTCCTCCTCCCAAAAATGTGAGATTGAGCCAGGCACAGTGGCTTGCACCTGTAATTGCAGCACTTTGGGAGGCCACGGCCAGCAGATCACCTGAGGTCAGGAGTTCAAGACCAGCCTGGCCAACTTGGTGAAACCCCGTCTCTGCTAAAAATACAAAAAATTAGCTGGGTGTGGTGGCACGGCCTGTAGTCCCAGCTACTCAGGAGGCTGAGGCATGAGAATTGTTTGAACCTGGGAGGTGTGGGTCACAATAAGCCGAGATCGTGCCACTGCACTCCAGCCTGGACGACAGAGCAAGACTCCGTCTCAAAAAAAAAAAAAAAAAAAAAGATGAGACTGTTTTGCTAAAGGGTAAAAAAGACCATCAATATCAGCATCTCACTGAATTTTAAACTATTCTAGGCTATTCCCACGTGTCACTACATAGTTAGATATAAGAACTCAAGAAGAACAAAACTGCTAGCATGAATCAAAGCATCTCTAAGCCTCTATGTATATATTGATATAGTCTTCTATATTAAGCTCAGAAGTTTTCTCCAGTTTTTACTTGTATTTCTTCAAATAAAAATCATTTGTGAAAGCCTAGACAGACAGACAAAAGTAAGATTTTCATTAGCTAAAGTTTGGATGAGACTCATAGAATGCCACTGTTAAGGTATGTATACACACACACACACACACACACACACACACACACACACCCATCATGGGGAGTAGCTGACTTGCACTCCTATGAGCCCCAGGATCCTGTGAAAAATTGCTAGAAATCTGTTATTTTAATCCTTCGTCCCACTTTCAAACAGTACCACACTAAATTATTCAGACAGATTATAACCTATTTAAGCTTGATTTTTTTAAATACCTCTGGAGTTTAAGGTATCCTTGCTTCTTTGGAAATACATGACTTTTAAAATCAATCATCTTGGGAAATTTCCCCATAAGCTTAACCCACGATATTTATATTTAATCTTGCCTGTTTTATCTGAACCTAACAATAGCAATGAAAGTCGTCTTTCTCTATATTTGTCCTTCCTGACTTCATTTATTCCACAGTTCCTTGATAAGTCTCTAATTGTTATAACAAATGCTGTAGAAAAAAATACTTGTGGCTAAGGTAAGGTAGGAGGAAGGCCTCTTAGAAGAGTACATTAATAAATGAGGAATTCCCTGCATTAAATATAAACAGGAATAATCACTTCCCAGTCAGAAATAAGGCCCTTGCCAGTTATGTAAAACATTGACTCATATGATGGAATGTAGAGAACAGAGAAAAGAAAGGACAGATCTTCCTTATGCTGAGTCCAAATTTTCCACTATTCGATTTCCTAGAATTCTGGGCCATTTGGGAGACTGCTAACATGTCAGCCATCCTAAGACTTTGTAATAAACATTAGCAGTCTAGCCCTTCGTGTCCCTGGTAACATAATTTTCAGTCCCTTTTCCATTCTGAATGCTCTCTGGACATAACAATTTTCCAACATACTCTTAAAATATATAGTCTCTCATCTCTTCTGAAATCTCAAGGCAATAATGGCAAAAAGATACAAAAAGAGAATAAAGCCTGGACAGTGCTTTTAAAAAAGCACCATCAGTGTAAGAGATGTTGATGGACTTCTAGGGGGAAAAACGGAGAAAGCAATTTGAGATGATATTGAGCAATATATCAAAGTGAAGAAATAGGAACTCAGAATAGTAACATAAAAAGATATATCAGCAGTAAAAGACCAGAAAGGCATTGATTTCTGAGCTGCTTTGAGTCTTGTCTAGTGCCTAGCACTTTTCAAACTTCCCATAGATTCCTGAAGCCACCAATATCCTTTCAATATATTCATATTTACTTAGGTTAGCCAGAATTTAATTCCATTATTTATAATTAAAGAACCCCAACTGACATACCAGCAAAAAATACCGTGCAAATAGATGAACAAAATAATCAGTATAGTGGTCCAATTATATGGACAAAATAATATTTTAAAATGCAAGGAACCAAAAAGTTTATCTCCCAGTTGCCTATTTTGAAAAAAACACATGTGTAGATACATAACTTAAGAATGTAGCCTAGCAAAACTTAAAAGAATCCAAGAATACAACACAGGATAATAGAAATAGTCAAATTTACTAAGGATTACACTGAAAATAAACGCTATGTAAATGGTCACTAATCTGACCTAAAAATAACAGGATCCAAACTGAAAGATAAATCAGAAAACATTTTGAAATACAGCCTTAAGAAGACAGAATATTCTATTACAGAAATTACATAATTAAGAACTTGAACTATGTTAGTGGTATAATGAAAAAAAGTGCTTTGTGCTTTATTTGTCAACATGGAAAAAGAAAGGCAAGTAAAAACTCAAAAAAAAAAGAAGGATATACTAGAAAATCATGTTCAAATTGCAAAAGTAAACGCATATGGCATGGTTTCCGCAGTCAGTAGCAGGTAGAGACTTTATTTAAACTTGACATCTGTGATGTTGTCTTATGAGAGATGCAGGACCAGTCATTGACCCATAGGTTAATCCATTTATAGACTCTGTAAATAATATTCCAAGTAAACACCCTCTTCAGTCTACTATCAAATGGTGTCTACTTTTTAGCAGCCAGCCATTAATAACAAACTATAGAAATGATCCCTGAAAGTATAGTCTTAGGAGCCACCTATTAATAAAGCACATAGATATTATATTTACAAAGCAAAATGTATAAATTTAAATAATGTGAAAGTAATGGTATAGCTAGAAAAAGAAAAGATAGAAAATACTGCAAATAAACCAAAGGAAGTTTTGACATGTTAATTATGTTTTGGACAATAAATTAGATGCTGACTACAGTTGAAAGACCGAGAAATAGAATACAACCAATAAAACAATTAACAATATTTTAACTAAAAAATACTGACAGAGAGTCTGTGAATAGTGTGGCTGAACTTAGCATAAGTTCATTGTGTTTCTTATGTGATGGTTGTATTTTAAGAAACTATAAAGTGATGATGGTAATCACAAAAGAACTAAAAGGGAAAACCTGAAATTGGTTGTCTCTGGGAAATGGGGGATATGTTCTACTAGTCTGTTTGAACTTTTGCCATGTTCATGTATTACTCGCATAATTTTCAAAAGTTGCATAATGTATCAACAGAAACCGAGCATAGTACCCCAGAATGATCTGGCTGGTATAGGTCAGGATTATCACTTTGCTTAATCTGATTCTTTAATTTTTCCCTTCAGAACTGAGTCCCAAGATTGCAGTAGCTTTGATAGTAGACCCATCAAATGTGAGAACTCATTGTTAAGTATGGACTTAACTTAAACCAACAGGTCTTCTCACATGTGCTCTTGTTAAGCCACATCTAAAAGCAAAACTGTTTATTCTTACTATATTTCATGTTATTTTCAAATCATCATTTCAATCTGTCCAAATTTCTGCTAAATCATAACTTTGTCTTATACTCACATTCTGTTGGCTAATAAATATCTAATAAACAAGGAATGATAGTTATCCTTGACCTAAAAGAATTTCTGGGAGTAGAATTTTCTCCTTGATCCAGCTGATGGCTACGGTTCTCATTGTTTCAAGAAATGTGAGATGTTTGCCTCTTCTTTGAATGGTTCAAATTCACCCTAGCGTATTGGTATATAAAGTGAATAAGCTATGCACATGAGGCTTATTATACCCTGTGTAGGTGAAATAGGCTGAGCTTCTCATTTTTCTCATTCTTTACATTTTCTTCTTACTCTTGTAAACATGCCAATATTGACATTGGTTCTTTTTTTCCTCCTTGAAATTCTCCTTCATTTTTAGCTTACTTCTTAAAATATATTTTCTCTCTTGTCTAAAAACGCTTTCTCCTCCCCAAATCCATAGTAGAAAGGCAATATTTAAGCCTGCCCACTTTCTCTTTTAACAGAAAAAAACAGGTTTGCATAATTGACTGTTAGTGTCTCAGAAAAGAGAACAAAGGAAATGCTTTGTAGGCCTCTGGAGCAGTTAGTCTTTTAGAGGCCTTGGAACATCTACAGACTGCCAGAAGCTGAACCTTCTCACTTGGGGGATCTTGGCTCCATGGAGACTCCTGGGAAGCTACTAGGTATTTTTCCTGTATACCATCGTCCAACCTAGACTTCTTCGACAAACATAAAAGCCAGAGACTTACACAGATTTTCATAAGATTCTGAAATATTTTGATATCTATTCCCACCGTTTTTGCTAAACTTCTTCCTTTTTTTTATTATATTTTAAGCTCTGGATTACATGTGCAGAATGTGCAGTTTTGTTTTATAGGTATACACGTGCCACGGAGGTTTGCTGCACCCGTCAACTCGTCACCTACATTAGGTATTTCTCCTAATGCTATCCCTCCCCCAGCCCCTCACCTCCTGACAGGCCCCAGTGTGTGATGTTCCCCTCCCTGCGTCCATGTGTTCTCATTGTTAACTCCCACTTATGAGTGAGAAAATGCGGTGTTTGGTTTTCTGATCTTGTGATAGTTTGCTGAGAATGATGTAAGACTTTTCATATACTATAAGGTTTTTTTTTAATATTCCAGTCGTCTTATCCTATTTAATATCCTCAAATTCTTTCATTTTCTTTTATAAGTGTTACTTTTCCAGCTGTTATTTATTATTATTTTATGTATTATATTATTTATTTTACCATATGTGGTTCCAACTCCTCAACCATTGGGAGGGGAATGGGGAATAATTTGTGATTGTCTATCTCCACCTTAGAAAAGTGGTTCCTAAAGTGTGGTTCCCAAATCAGCAGCATCGGTATCACCAGGGAACACGTTAGAAATGTAAATTATCAGGCCCCAGCCCAGATGAAATCAGATGAATCAGAAATTGTGTGAATGGAGCACATTCATGTGGTTTAACAAACCTTATAGGTGATTCTGATGCACACTAAAATTGGAGAATTATTGCCTTAAAATAATCACACAAGGTAAACCCAACCAAACTTTAGAGATTATGCATAATTATACATAATAAGCATTTTATCTGAAGATGTAATTATAGAAAATTATAATTAGCATGATATAATCTTCAGATAACTTCTATTTTCTCCTTTAATTTGGGGGAAAGTCCTAAAAGAAAAGAAAGGATAAAGAAGGGAACAATTTTGAGTTTTTTAACCGTTAAGTTGAAGATTGTTATTGTGCAAAAAGCGTAAGAAAAAGCACACAAAAATCTTTCTATTATGTTATTGATGAAGTAGTCCAAGCAAGTAGTATTCAGGCTCAAGAGTAAAAACATTTCAAGAAAATTTCCTTGGAAATTACACAGGCACTTCACTTCAGCAGAAGTGTTTATTGAGTAGATACAAAGTTGTAACTCAGAGAGATGCTTTCCAAATGTTTTATAAAAAGTAATAAGACTTTAAAATTAATAAATAGATTTTGATGTAGGCGATTATATTTGTTTTGTAGTAGTTCAAGAGTCAGCAAACATCTTCCGTGAAGAGAAATATTTGGGGCCTTACAATTCATAAAGTCTCTGTCCCCACTACTCATTCTGCTGCTGTAGCCTGAATGCAGCAGTGATAGACAATTTTTAAATAAATGGATGTGACTATTTACCAATAAAACTTTATTTATATAAACAAGAAGTGGAGCTGGTTTAGCTCAAGGGCTATGTAGTTTGCTTAATCTTGACTAAACTATAGACATATGACTTAACATAAGCACATGTACAGTTTAGCTCAACAGGTAAAAATGAGCCACTGCAGGTAAAGACATTCGTGAAAATTATTACCTTTGAAAACATTTCCCAAGGCCATTATTAAACTTAACCCAAGTCTTCACCAGCCCCAGTGTTTTACCAAAGCACGAGGCTACTTTGCGTTTGTTTTGTTTTGTTAACTATACACTTGCGTTTCTCTACAGACACTATCACCTGCTGTATCTGAGTTTCTGCTCCTAAAGTCACATCACTGGTAGAGCAGTCTGTGTCAGATCTCCCTGCCTCAGGGAGTTTGCATGAATTTACTGTGCTACATGCTACCATGATATTCTCAGCAATTTAAGTCAGACAACTATCTTAAGGAAAATAATTTACTGGTTAACTATACACAATTAGATTAATTAGGAAAGTAGTCTCCTGGCAGTTGTTTGGTGTGTATGCATAGAATAGAGTACTTTTTTCTTCTGTCCTTCATCTTTCCTCTCTCCATTCCTCAACCTCTATTCTCATGAACTTCAGACGGAGAAAATAAAATACTTTTTTACCTTGTTCCCTAATTGAACCTCAAACCACATTTGGTGACTCTTTCTGATTGTGCTCCAGAAACTTCTAGAACAAAACTCCCATTTAAAAGATAGGCTTTTAAACTGTTATTTCTTTAACATTTATCTACATTTTCCAAGGACACCATTTCTGTACAATTACTAATGTTTTTCAAGTCATCCTTTTTCCATCAACTCCCAATTCTAAGCATCCCCCATCCAGCTGGGATCTTGACTGCTGTATTAATCTCTATTCATGTCTAGTTCTCCTGGTTTCCTCAAATGTTGATAAATATTAACATATTCTAAACCCAAATATAGTCAATTACTCCAATCCACCTAGACTGTGATTTTCTCCTAATACACTCATGATTGGAATGGGAAACGGTCTTGCTGTTTTTTTGTGGTAACTTTTTAAAAATTTTTTACATTAATAAACCATAAGAGTGCTAAGAGAATAAACATAGAAACAAGGGTGTGTCTTGAAAACACACTTTCACTTTTCTTACCTTGGCAGCACATCTCCAACAGGTGAATCAAATCCACAAAAATTGATGGGAACTGCATCCCTGTTGCACATGGTTCCTGCTTCACAAGGTTGCTGAGAAGCCTACATCAGAAACGAGGAGCAAAAACACAAGCACTCCCTAAGTTCTGGAAAGCCAGCCTACAAGACTGCCTGCCTTGTTTAGAGACATACACCATCCAGGCCTCTTCATTGTTCTAATTTTTATGCGTAAAGGCCCCCTAAAAGGCCCTGATGTCCTCAGACTTCATAATACCTGTTTTCAAGTTTATTAAACATGTTTTTTCTGCAAGCACACCTCCTAAACATAATTATTACATTAAATTCTCCTTATGTGCTTTTTACTAGGAGAAACATTTCTGTTTTCTACTATTTTCATTGTATATGTACCCACTGTATATGTAGTGGAGTATTACAGAGACATTTTAGGAAGGAAGGTCACCCCACTAGACTATTTTGAAGAATAATGACCCCCCCAAAAATGCTGTTTTGAAGAATAATGACAAAAATGCATACATTATATGTTTAAAAAGCTATATTTAAAATAATGGCAATAGTCAATATCTTTTGAGTATATTAACATTTACTATAATTCATGCAATGTGCTAATAATTGTATATGTTATGCTTTCTATTGCCTTCTTTTAAAAGTTCCATATTATCTCCAGCTTGCATTTGTAACAGTGGTTTCAGACTCCTTGGGAATAATTTAATTTGGACATATATAACAAACAGGTGGGGTGCCCTTTCTTTCCAGAATGCATGAGGATTGGGAACTACTGGTGAGAATTCATCCTGAGATAAGAGGCCAGGCTCAAAGACTTCTATCAGCAAGAAAGGCTTTCTTGGTTAGGGGAAGACAGGAGTAATCCTGTGGTTCACAGCTGGGCCTCCACTAGACTTATTTCTAAGTCATACAAGGATCAGGGTATGAAAACTACCAAAAAAATACGTTCACTAGAATCTTGCAAACTGTTAAAACACAAATAGCCTTGCTATGGCACCCACTAAACGTGTATAATTCTCAGAGTAAGGGAGAGGTATTATCTTCTTTTCAGAATAAAACATAAAGCAGCTCTGCCATTTCAAGGAATCCAGTTTGCAGCTGAGCAAGAGAAAACTGTGGCTGGAGGGCATAACTATTCCCCATGGCACAGGAGTAGTGCCCGGGAGAGCTACCACGGAGAATTCCTGAGGGGTGGAAAGGGGAGGGGAGTTTCATAAGTTCCTCTCAGAGGATTCTAGGGATAATCAGTGGAACTGAAATTCTGTATAAGCAGTGAATAGCAACAGCCTGCAACACCTGAATTACTCACCATTTAGATCCAAAGAGTGATGGTCAGAAGACAATTGTGAAAGTGTGCACACATATGTGCACATGTGCCTCTGTGTGTGTGTGTGTGTGTGTGTGCTTTAAATTAACCTTAGAGAAGGGCAGTGACTAAGACCCTTTCCTTGTTCCCAACTTACTGTTAGGGTGTCAATTTTAAATCTTTCCTGCTTTCTTTTGCGGGCATTTAGTGCTATAAATTTCCCTCTACACACTGCTTTAAATGGGTCCCAGAGATTCTGGTACATTGTGTCTTTGTTCTCATTGGTTTCAAAGAACATCTTTATTTCTGCCTTAATTTCGTTATTTACCCAGTAGTCATTCAGGAGCAGGTTGTTCAGTTTCTGTGTAGTTGTGCAGTTTTGAGTGAGTTTCTTAATCCTGAGTTCTAATTTGACTGCACTGTGGTCTGAGAGACTGTTATGATTTCTGTTCTTTTGCATTTGCAGAGGAGTGTTTTACTTCCAAATATGTGGTCAATTTTAGAATAAGTGTGACGTGGTGCAGAGAAGAATGTATATTCTGTTGATTTGAGGTGGAGAGTACTGTAGATGTCTATAAGGTCAGCTTGGTGCAGAGCTGAGTTCAAGTCCTGGATATCTTTGTTAATTTTCTGTCTCATTGATTTGTCTAATATTGACAGTAGAGTATTAAAGTCTCCCACTATTATTGTGGGGGAGTTTAAGTCTCTTTGTAGGCCTCCAAGGACTTGCTTCATGAATCTGGGTGCACCTGTATTGGGTGCATGTATATTTAGAATAGTTAACTCTTCTTGTTGCATTGATCCCTTTACCCTTATGTAATGCCCTTCTTTGTCTCTTTTGATCTTTTTTGGCTTAAAGTCTGTTTTATTAGAGACTAGGATTGCAACCCTTGCCTTTTTTTGCTTTACATTTGCTTGGTAAATATTTCTCCCTCCCTTTATTTTGAGCCTATGTGTCTCTCTGCATGTGAGATGGGTCTCCTGAATACAGCACACTGATGGGTCTTGACAGTCCAATTTGCCAGTCTGTATCTTTTAATTGGGTCATTTAGCCTCTTTACATTTAAGGTTAATATTGTTATATGTGAATTCCATCCTGTCATTATGATGCTAGTTGGTTATCTTGCTATTATTTGATGCAGTTTCTTCATAGTGTTGATGGTCTTTACAATTTGGTATGTTTTTGCAGTGGCTGATACCAGTTATTCCTTTCCCTGTTTAGTGCTTCCTTCAGGAGCTCTCGTAAGGCAGGCCTGGTGGTGACAAAATCTCTCAGCATTTGCTTGTGTGTAAAGGATTTTATTTCTCCTTCGCTTATGAAGCTTAGTTTGGCTGGATCTGAAATTCTGGGTTGAAAATTGTTTTCTTTAAGAATGTTGAATATTGGCCCCCACTCTCTTCTGGCTTGTAGGGTTTCTGCCGAGAGATCCACTGTTAGTCTGATGGGCTTCCCTTAGTGGGTAATCCGACCTTTCTCTCTGGCTGCCCTTAACATTTTTTCCTTCATTTCAGCCTTGGTGAATCTGATGATTATGTGTCTTGGGGTTGCTCTTCTAGAGGAGTATTTTTGTGGTGTTTCTGTATTTCCGGAATTTGAATGTTGGCCTGCCTTGCTATGTTGGGGAAGTTCTCCTGGCTAATATCCTAAAGAGTGTTTTCCAACTTGGTTCCAATCTTCCCGTCATTTTCAGGTACACCAATCAGACGTTGATTTGGTCTTTTCACATAGTCCTATGTTTCTTGGAGGCTTTGTTTATTTCTTTTCACTCTTTTATCTCTAATCTTGTCTTCTTGCTTTATTCCATTGAGTTGATCTTCAGTCTCTGATATCCTTTCTTCCACTTGATCAGTTTGGCTATTGATACTTGTGTATGCTTTACGAAGTTCTCATGCTGTGTTTTTCAGCTCCTTCAGGTTATTTATCTTCTCCTCTAAAGTGGTTATTCTAGTTAGCAGTTTGAATTTGTCTTATCTTTTTTCAAGGTTCTTAGCTTCCTTGCATTGCATTAGAACATGCTCCCTTAGCTCGGAGGAGTTTGTTATTACCCACCTTCTGAAGCCTACTGTGGTGAGTTCGTCAAACTCATTCTCCATCCAGTTTGGTTCCCTTGCTGGTGAGGAGTTGTGATCCTTTAGAGGAGAGGAGGTGTTCTCGTTCTTGAAATTTTCTGCCTTTTTGAGCTGGTTTCTCCCCATGGTGATGGATTTATCTACCTTTGGTCTTTGATGTTGGTGACGTTCAGATGAAGTCTCTGAGTGAATGTCCTTTTTTTGATGCTGATACTGTTAGTTAGTTTTCTTTCTAAGAGTCGGGCCTCTCTTCTGCAGATCTGCTGGAGTTTGCTGGAGGTCCACTCCAGACCCTGTTTGCCTGGGTATCACCAGTGGAGGCTGCGGAAGAGCAAAGATTGCTGCCCGATCTTTCCTTTGGAAGCTTCGTCCCAGAGGAGCACCCACCAGATGCCAGCTGGAGCTCTTCTGTATGAGGTGTCTGTGGGCCCCTGCTGGCAGGTGTCTCCCAGTCAGGATACATGGGGGTCAGGGACCCACTTGAGGAAGCAGTCTGTCCCTTATCAGAGCTGGAATGTTGTGCTAGGAGAACCACTGCTGTCTTCAGAGCTGTCAGGCAGGGACGTTTGAGTCTACTGAAGCTGCGCCCACAGCCACCCCCTTCTCCCAGGTGCTCTGTCCTAGGCAGATGGGGGTTTTATCTATAAGTCCCTGACTGGGGCTTCTGCCTTTTTTTCAGAGATGCCCTGCCCAGAGAGGAGGCACAGAGGCCTTGCTGAGCTGTGGCAGGCTCCACCCAGTTCCAACTTCCCAGTGTCTTTGTTTACACTGTGAGGGGAAAACTGCCTAGGCAAGCCTCAGCAATGGCAGGTGCCCCTCTGCGCACTAAGTTCCAGCATCCCAGGTCGAGCTCAGACTGCTGTGCTGGCAGCAAGAATTTCAATCCAGTGGATCTTAGCTTGCTGGGCTTCTTGGGGGTGGGACCCCCCAAGTCAGACCACTTGGCTTCCTGGCTTCAGGCCCTTTCCAGGAGAGTGAATAGTTCTCTCACTGGCGCTCCAGGTGCCACCTTGGTATGAAAAAAAAAAAAAATTCCTGCAGCTAGCTCAGTGTCTGCCCAAATGCCACCCAGTTTTGTGTTTGAAACCCAGGGTCCTGGTGGGGTAGGCACAGGTGGGAATCTCCTGGTCTGCAGGTTGTGAGGACCGTGGGAAAAGTGCAGTATCTGGGCCAGCATGCACCATTCCTCCAGATACAGTCTCTCACAGTTTCCCTTGGCTAGGGGAGAGAATTCCCCAACCCCTGTGCTTCCTGGGTGAGGTGACACCCCTCCCTGCTTCAGTTCGCCCTTTGTGGGCTGCAGCAGCTGTCCAACCAGACCCAGTGAGATGAACCGGGTACCTCAGTTGGAAATGCAGAAATCACCCGCCTTCTGCATCGATCTCACTGGGAGCTGCAGACCACAGCTGTTCCTATTTGGCCATCTTGCCAGCCTCCCCTCCTTGCTCCCAACTGCGTAAGTCTCAGGCTGCCTATGGCACTGGGGCTATTGCCCCTGGGTCCACCGCATTCCAGGGCAATGACGGAAGAAGGGGAGGCCAGGCCAAGCATGAGGAATAAACAGTCTTCAGTGGGCTCAGACCAGAAGTCCATGGGTCTTGAGGGCCTCTGTGTATTTGTCAGTTTTCTTCTCCACATTATTTTCGGCCTATTTCCATAGCCCCATGAGCTGTTTCTTATGGTAGTGGAACTTGGTCTTCTTTCTCTTCTCCTCCAGGGTATCTGTCATTGCCTGGTACTTCCAGCCAACCTCGTGAGCCAGGTGCTCCCAGCATTTTTTATATAAATATGTGATATATATATATCATTTATGTGTGATATATATCATATATATGACACATATATTTCTATAGTATATATATGTTTATAATGGATTTCCTTCATGTTGCAATTAAATGATTATGATTTTTTTCTTTCTACTCTTCTGTATTTTCTAGATTTCCTATAATAATTATGCATTACTTAATAGTAAAATAAATTAATATTTTAAGAAAAAATAGAATAAGTATTATTTTTCTATACAACTATTCTATACATATTCAATCTTCATTCTAAATTAGGCCTAACTTGAAAAAAAAAAAACCATGTTTGTGTCTCTATATTATTCAAGTCTGTATGACTAAGACATATAGTCAAATCATTATATTACTTTTGAATAATAATCATTTTTAACAAATTAATTCTTTAAAATGATAAATATAGACAACTTCCCATTGGAATTTGGTGGATTTTGCCTCAAAATATATTTTTCTACAGAAACAATATTGCTCATGAGACTGAAATTCACTAGCAAACCCATAAAAGCTTAAGTACCACATTACAGAAACCAACCACTCCACGGGTAGCCTGGAGAAGATAAAATCACAGACCCTTCAGGCCTATGCAATCAGACTGCTTCATTTACCCAGCCTACTTGGGGCTTCCATGGCCTGGCATAGGGGATTCAGCCCCACAAGGAAGGGGGCAAAGTTTTCTGCTAGTTCATGCAAAATCTGGACTTCTCTTTTCTTCTAATATCACAAAAAGGGCACAAACTTTGAAGTCAAATGGACTTTGGTTTTAGTTAGGTCCTCCACTCACTTGTCTGTGATGGTAGGTGAGATACTTAACCTCGCTTATTTTCATCTATAAGAAGAAAACTTGAGCACATATCATGCAAGGTTTTTCTGAGGACCATAAATAACACATTAAAAGGCTAAGTACAGTGTCCAGCAACTGAAGACACTCAACACATGAGAATGTGTGAATTCCCAGAGCAACAGAAACTTTGTCTCACTCAGCAAGATGATATTATCAGACTAATAATATTTAGACCCTGCTTTGACAGAGTGAAACTTAGAGTAAATAAATTTGCAGAAATAAGCTGTCACTTCTTATAATCTTGGAGGAGGAGAAATAATGTGAACTAGGGCCTGTGTTCTCCTGAAAACGGGAGCAGAGGTGTGCAAGGAGGCCAGGAAGGGTGGCTAGGCACTGTAAGGGAACTGCTCCACTGTCAGGGGGGCACATTCTGCTAGTCCTGGGAAACTAGAATTTCACTATCTGGCTTTTTCTAGAATAGTCATTTTTGGTAGATTCCAACAAAGGCCCCTAGCATCACTTTCATCACCAACGGAAATCATTCCAAGGGAGAATGCATGGCCATGGGACTGTCTGGGGTCTTGGCTCCGCTGTGGGAGAGGGGGGAGTGGAGAGATGGATGATTGATGCCACTGAGAAAGATATTTCTATGTCTATGGAAAAACAAAAACACCTGCCTGCCTCCTTTTCAAGACCCTAATAGGTGACTGAGTTCATCTGGATGGGTAGGATAGACAGAATCAAAGGAACTGCCCGTCATTTGTATGCTATCAGTAGCCAAGGCAAGACCAGCTACCCTGAGGTGCATGCCAGGTGTGCAACTGCCAAGGTCAAGCCCTTCATGCCCCATTCACCTCAGTCCCAGTCAGAAATTGAAGGTTCCCAAATCATGCGCCATCACACTGATGCTTTCCACATCCCTAACCTGACCATCGACTGCTCTCCCTGCCCTATTTAACTCTTCCTCTGACTCCTTCATAATCTGTGGCTTTTAGAAAGCTTCCCTATATCCACAGCCTCTTCTCTGAACTTCTCTTTTTGGCTCTATACAAAACATGAGAGGCTCTCCTGAGAACAAACCTTCCCCCATGACCTGTCAGGAGGAGGCTATTTTTGCTTGAAAACCACTTACTTTCGCATCTGGTTCCTTTTTACTGCTTCCAACATATCTCTCCATTCTCTTGTAAAAGCCATAGCTTTTTTGAAGTACATGCCATTAAATCCGACAAATTCCATATCTCTGTTTATTTTATTCCACACAGAGAAAACTTGTCATTCTCCTCATTTTTTGATGACTTCAGACCCAGTTAATTGCCTCACTTTCCGTGATTATCATGTCATTCATTATTCTCTGTAATTTCAACAACTACATTAATGATCCACATGTGTGTTGGAGATTAGAACTTTCAGAACAGGCAAAGTCACAGATGTGCTTACTGAGTTCTCAGTGCAGACAAACTGTTGCTCATGTCTCAGTGGGCAACATTTGGTGGCAGCAGCTACTATCATCTTTGTGAACACAATCTACTCTGTTTGTTTCTTTGTTTCTTTGTTTGAGATGGGAGTCTCACTCTGTTGCCCAGGCTGGAGTGCAGTGGCATGATCTTGGCTCACTGCAACCTCCACCTCCCGGGTTCAAGTAATTCTCCTGCCTCAGCCTCCCAAGTAGCTGGGATTACAGACATGCACCACCATGCCTGGCTAATTTTACAACCAACTCTTGAGCAGATGGTTGTGAGGCTTTCTTACTGTAAAAGACTATGAAACTAAAAGAATATTTCCTCTTACTCCTGGCAATGACTGACCAAACATGAATTCTACCAAGATTTCCTCAATACCTGACATGATCTCTGATTTAGGATGAACACAGCTTTAAACTGAGTTTAATTATATCCTTTCAGCCCTTGTTCAAATGGCTCAATGGCTCATTCAGTACACTTGGAAATGTCTTTTCACCCCAGTCATTGCTCTATCCTGACCCATCTTTTTTCTACTTATTAAAGTACTATGAAAGCTTATTTGAATAGCTGCAAAATTGGACTTGTAGTAAACAGCTTCTAAAATAAATATATGAGTTTATTGACTATCTACCATGTGTAGGAATAGGGCTACAGCAACCATCAGGAAACAGTCCTTATTCTCAGAGGGCTCACACCCTATTGTGGGAGATAGACAGTAGTCTGGATATATTACAAAGAGTGCCAAGTGCTGCGGGTGCTGCAAGGACACATAAGAAATTAAAAATAAGCTTAATTCTCTCTATTAAAAATTAAAAAAGGCCTTACCATTCCCTCCTTTTTTCTTAGTGTATTTACTTTAGAAAACTTAAAATTGTCAGTACTGTCTCCTCTCTTTGAAATGTACACAAATCCTATTGAAAACCAGATATAACTTTTGTCGGCTTTATGCGCCAGAAATGTCTTTCTCAAGGACCTGAGAGCCATCTTTTTGAAATACAAACAAGAAAAATAGCACCCCTATCTTCAGGTTTCTGTAGGAAGGTTTGCTTCAAGTTGCAAAACTACCTTCTCCCATAAAAATATAAGACATTTTTGTTTGGTTTTTGTTTGGGGTTAGTTTCCGCCGACACTCCCCAATAAAGCCACTTAGCTAACACAGTCACCCTAATCACTGAATAAAGTTAAGATTAATTATGTGTGACAAATGGTACTGTCGATTTCTCTCACTTGATGAGTTATTGTTTATATTAAAAACATGTGTGTAATAGGTTATGTCTATTTGGCTGCATAACAGGATAAGATTTCCTTTTGTCTTTGGAATCTCTTAGTGGATGGCCTATGATGCACATCACATTCTGGTTTAATGCTTATTCAGTTTTCTAAAAAACTAGTTTATTTCTCTACTACCTTTGTGGGAGGTTTTCTGAGATGGGAGAAGCTTTTGTTTACTTACATTTCCCCAACAGTGCACAAAGAACGGCATCTAATCCCATCCCATGGAGGTCAAGCAGGTTGGCCAAAGGAAATGATATCTAAGCTAAGATCTGACAATAACTCTGAATGAGCCAGGTGAAGTGGGGTGAGGGTGAGAGGGGAGTCTTTAGAAAGTCAATGAATGTCGTTTTATTTTCTTGAGTGGAGATGGTTTGAAAAGAGAGAAGGGGTCAAGGAGATGAAAGAAAGCCTAGCTACAAAATCAAATTTACATTGTCTTTAAAATAGCTACGATTTCTTTATAATTAATGGACTGGAGATGGGCAAGAAGCAAAGTGAGGGAAGAAGCAGTTCAAAAGCTGTTTCCACCATTCAGGTGAAAGATGATGATGGTCTAAACTAAGAGAGTAGTGGTGGAAGTCAGAAAATATGGAGAGAGATTTTAATAAGAAAGACTCTACACAACTATATGTTGAGGACAACAAAGTATTAGAATCCATTACTACATTTATAATAGAAATGGAGTTGGGGGAAGAGTTTAGTTTCTATAACAATCAACAAAACAGTCAACCTAATCAACTGGTTCTCAAAGTGTGAACCCTGAACCAGCAGTATCGGCATCACTGGTAATTTGTTAGAGGTGCAGATTCTCAGGTCTCATCTCAGACTTACTGAATCCGAAACTTGGGGAGGGGGGAGTCTGTGCGTTTTAATAAGTTTTCCAGGAAATTTTGATGCACCCTAAAGTTTGAGAACCATGGAATTAATCTTTATACTGGGCATTAGTAACTGAATACAACATTTCTTTAAAAAAAAAAAGTTATATACCAAAAACTCTCTAAAATAAGAATAACTTTTCAGGATCCATTATTCTGGATGTTTAATTTAAGTTCAATATCTTAGGCTGATATAATAAACTAAACTTTTCCTTAACACTCTGCTTTGACACAGAATTATAGTAAAATCCCAAAGATTACTCAAAATTGGCTTTTGTTTTTTGACAATTGAATTTTTGAAATACGAGGGGATTTCCCAGGCTCCCTGCCCACAAGGAAAGGTGTATGTTCCCACAGGCAAATAACTAATATATCTATTTAGCTCTCTTCTTGGTGATGAAAATGCAAAATTTGCACTATGGATCTGACTTGAAACTGGAAAAGGAACCCTGGATTAGATCTCTGTCAGTCTTGACTCAAAATCATAGGCAAAGCCCCAAACTAAATGTTCAGGTGTGAGGGAGAAGTCCCTGTGGGATTGCAGGAGGGCAGTCAGAGCCTGCTTTGCACTCTGACCTCTGGGCATTGTCTGGTGTCAGAGGAACTGGCATGGAAAGTAGTGTGAAAGCACTCAAAGTTAGGTTGGTATCTATCTTACAAGAGAGAGCTAGGTTAATTCTCAGTTGACTTTTTTCCTTGGCCTCTGATATTTTTAAGTTTGGATGTAAACTCTTAGCAACTCTCAGCATCAGGAATGAACTAAAACCATCAAGCACAAATGTGAACACTATCTTACAGGCATCCCTGTCATGGAAGTTACTATCTCCTAACTTCTCATGTAAATCGTAATGATTATTTTACGTGATAATTGCTTTTTACATACCACTCTTCGCAAAATCTCCTTCTGAAAAATAGAGATAATCAGTGTTAAACTACCATTGCAATAATTTATCTTAAAGTAAGATTGCAAAAATATATTCTCTTATAGCATAACGTAACTGTTTTCCTAAACCCAAGGCTTTATTTAGTTACTGAGTTTGCGAATATTGGAAGTCAAGTTTGGCTAAAAGGGAAACTGCCATGTATTTTGTGGAGAAAAAGATTGGCATTCAATTTTCTGTGTTATAAACTCATCTGTGACCTTAAATGAAATACTTTACAAACACAAGGCAAATTATTTATCAAGCCAGAAAGAGAAACTTGGAGCTATTTTATCAAGGTAAGTTTGATTGGTCAGTGTGCATGTGTATGTATTGGTTATTTCAATAAAATGGGCTTTTTACATAAATGGCACAGATATAGAGATACAGATGTAGGTATAGAAATATAGATACATATTAAGAAGTCACGATTTAATAAAAGCATATACCAACTGTGAACTTAGTAAAATGCTCTATGACTATACATTGAAGTGAATCAAATGGATTCTGAGAAAGACAAATTTAAAGAGTTCTTGAACCATGAATATAAGATTCCAGTGGGAAGGTACCAATGACTTTGTAGGCTTAGCTCTTTAGCAAGAGCACTGGTTATCAGCTTAATTAATCAGACCTAGTCCACCTTATCCTAATAAGTGGTGCCTGTTATAGGGAAAATTGTTATTGTTTTTGCAAACAGTGGGCCTGAATTTCACACTTAGCCCTGTCCTTACTGCCTGTGTGACATCAGGCAAGTCGCTTGAACCTCCTGAAACTCAATATTCTACCATCTATAGCATGTCCTTAGTGACTCAGGCTGTTGTAACCAAATAGGACACTGGTTGTAAAGCTTCTTTGTAAACTCTAAATGTCCATTCTCAATCTCAGCACTTTGGGAGGCCAAGGCGGGCAGATCACAAGGTCAAGAAATCGAGACCATTCTGGCTAACGCGGCGAAATCCTGTCTCTACTAAAAATACAAAAAAATTAGCCGGGCGTGGTGGCCAGCGCCTGTAGTCCCAGCTACTCGGGATCCCGAGGCAGGAGAATGGCGTGAACCCAGGAGGCAGAGCTGAGATCGCGCCACTGCACTCCAGCCTGGGCGACAGAGCGAGAACTCCGTCTAAAATATATATATATATTCCATTCTCCTGTAAGGTGTTATTATCATAATGACTCTTGTGGAGGCCTAACAGTGATGCCATGAGACAGTGCTTACCTACAGGAGACTAAATCACTCTCACTTATCCTTCTTTCTGGGAAAGAAAGATGCTAGGCATACCTGCTTGAGCCCCCTCAGGACAAGAGATGTCTTTGCCCTTCATTCTTCCATTCTCCTTTCCACTCTAATAGACTGTGCTGTCATGCTACCTGCTACTGTGCTAAGCAAACATTTACATTCACTGTAAAGAAGAGATTGCAGAGGCTTCATGAAACACAGAATCTATAAGTCAGTGACTCACCCAGAGAGTTACTACAGTATGGTGATGTGGCCTTTGGTTTAGATGGAAATTGTATTTCTTCTCTAGTGTTTGCAGTTAGCAAAAACATGCACAATCATTGACGAAAGTATGGCACTACTAACAGCACTAGAATATTGCCTATGTTTATAATCATTTGTGAGAAAGGGGATTTCTGCTTTTGTTTGTTTGTTTGTTTTAAAGAAAATTGCCCCATAGCTATAGCATTCCAAAGGGTTTTCTAACTTGTAGCACTTTGTCAATCCATTTTTATATACTATATCCTCTCTTAAAATCACTGGAACTGCCAACTTTGGATATCTTTTTGAATATTCATAAGGAAACCTGTTTCATCTGAAACACATTAAAAGGTAAACAATAAAAGTCAGATGTCACGAGGTTTTCCACAAAAGCCAATTATGACTATTAAATTTTAACTGACCTTAAAGCATTTGGAAACCTGGAAAGCTGGAAG
Source organism: Macaca mulatta (assembly GCF_049350105.2). NCBI lineage: Eukaryota > Metazoa > Chordata > Mammalia > Primates > Cercopithecidae > Macaca > Macaca mulatta. The sequence goes on from NC_133410.1 coordinate 60,352,605, forward strand.
AGAGGTTTTATTGCCTACATTTTAAGATAAGAAAGTGAAATCAATACATGATTTGTTTTGTTTTGTTTTTGTTTATCTTTGAGACATGGTCTCACAATGTTGCCCAGGCTGGAATGCAGTGGCGCGATCACCCCTCACTGCAACCCCTACCTCCTGGGCTTAAGAGGTTCTCCTGTCTCAGCCTCCCAAGTAGCTGGGACTACAGGCATGGGCCACCACACCCAGTTAGTTTTTAAATTTCTTGTAGAGACAGGGTGTCACTATGTTGCCCAGGTTGGTCTTTAACTCCTGGCCTCAAACAGTCCTCCTGCCTCAACCTCCCAAAGTGCTGGAGGTACAGGCATAAGCCACTGTGCCCGGCCAATTACATGATTTTCTAAAGTCACACAGTAATGAGTGGCAGATTCAGAACTTGAGCCCTAAACACCCTGATTAACAACAGGTAGTTTCTGACTTGGAGACTCTATTTACTTTTACTAAAAATAATTTCAAGTGTTTGGTGAGAATACATTTTTCCCAATATTCTTTAAGACTAAATTTTATATTAATAAATATGACAATTTTTTCCAGAAAAGTGCTGGCTGCTTGTCCCAAATAAACTTCTAAGTGAACCATCTGTGCATAATCTAAACATTCTTCTATGTCACAAGAAACACAAATTTAGACTCTAGAATACTTTCAAAGGAATAGAATTATAGAAGGGATCTTTGAAGTTACCTTCCAACCACCTTAATTTACAGTTGTAACAAAAGTCTGGGGAAATCAAATGACTTGACCTCCATTCCACAGCTATGCACTCAAAACTAGGACTGGAACTCACATCTCCTAACTCATAGTCCGATGTGCTTTCCACTAGAAACTTGTGCCTGTCAACATTTTAGTACCAAATGCAAGTTTAGATATTTATAAGTGAGTTCAGATAGCAGCATTTACCTTTATTAACCAGTATCAAATATAATTTTGGAAATATAACTAAGATTATTCTACAAAGAACTTTGAGGAAAACTGAGATTCTCATGTTCTGTTTAGCCCTAAATAATGCTCCACGAAGTGACTTTGGAAATATTTCAATTTCCAGACAATTTCCACAGCAATAGTGTCTTAATGTATATTGAGATCAGTCTGCCTAGCTAATATACACTTCTGAATGCACACCAGAGATGTTAATACCCCAACTCTCTAATCTTTAAATGTTTCACATGGGTTTGGTAGTAGATATTAAGTTAATTAAAATAGAAGAGCTGACCCAGGATACCATTCTGAAGCTCTTGCTTATTTCTAAGTCCCTTAAAACAAAACCTGTATACACTTGACTTCATCATGTTTTTTAAAAAAAAAAATTCCTATGTTAGTTGTCACATTTAAATACCAAGACATTTCTAGCTTCTCTCAAAATGCAGGAGACCCAACCACCTGAATCCCAAGTTCCCATATGGCAATGTGTCTGGTGCTGAACAGTCACTGCCAACTTTGGACTCCACAAGGCATCTCCTCTTGCCCACAGTTCCCACTCCATCACTGGCTGGACCTTGTGGTCATTCCAGTTTGCAACCCCTCCCAAGGAATTTGTAAATACATATTCTATCACTAATACTTTACACAAAACTATATTACACTTGTAGGAATTCTTGCTTGTAAGTGAATTGTTTGCATGCACACTGGTCTTCTGTAGAACTACTAGTGGCAGGGATGAAAGGTCAGGTGTGTCAGCATTTTCTGAGTTAATATGCCTTCTCCTTGGAATGGCATTGGCTGTTCACAGGATTGAGTGATCTTGCTGGATAGGATAGCCTGTTTAGAGCAGGGGTAGTTCATAAGCTGGCTCTATAAAACATAAAAAAGAGAAGTTATTTTTGAAGACTTCTTTCTGAGCTTATATTTTATTGTTCTTTATAGAAAAACAGAGAAAAAGTTGGTACCTTATATTGCTTTATCCCTGGCAACTGACAGACCAAAGAAATCATTTATAGTGACTCACTCTAACAAAAAAACTTGTCTTTTTGACCTTACTCAAGTGTCACAAGCTTTTCAAACATCTCTTAAAGAACATAAGAGGAGACAGACGGTATTATTGTTCCCACGTTTAGCCCAACAAAATACAAATGAAGAGTTTGCTGTTTTTCTATTGTTGCTCTTGTTTTAAGATCACAGTTTGGGAGGTATTTCATCTCTGAACCACATCACTATTTGTTAATTTAATATATACATTGTATATTACTGCTACACTTCCATATTTACTTATACACACATACACACAAATAATTGTGTATGTGTGTGAATAAGCTAGTCTCTACATTTAGTAACTCACACTTGGAGAGTTAAACAGCTAAACAATACCAAGAGTGAAACAGTTAAATAATACCAATTATAATACATTATAAACAGAAGTTGTAAGAAAAGTATACATATAATGGTTTAGAAAAAAGAAGGATTGGCAATCCAGAGTGAAACAGCTAAAGAAGAAGAAGAGCATTTAGAATTTTTCATCTTTATACACAAAGAGTCTTAGAGGTATAAAACATGACATTTAGGAAATGGCATACAAGGTATTTAAAGGCTATTGAGAAAAATTACCTTTAAAATGGTGAGGTTTGAACCAAATCAATGTCTGGATAGACTTAGGCACTGCTGAAAGGTAGAACTGATAATTTTAATAAACGACAATTAGTTTAGAAACAAATAGGAGTGAAGAAAAAGAATCTAGAATAATATAGGAGACTGGGTTGATGTTAGCACAATTTATTGAAATTGATATTCAAAAGAAAAGAACAGGTTTGAGGATTGTGGCTAAAAAGCAAATCCAAAGTGTTTGCTGTTGGAACATAGAGTTCAAGGATATTTAAGACTTCTATGTGGCATCTACACATCTCTAAGCAGTCGTGGGTATAAACTAAGGGCTCAGGAAAGAAGAATGGGATGAAGATCTAAATTCTGAGAGTAATACGTTGAAGCTACATTATGACATCAGGTTAGGGCTGATAAGGCAGACTGTGTGCATTAGTTGAGTAACTAGATGTACATGTATCCCTGAACTTAAAATAAAAGTTAAATTTAAAAACAAAAGAAGTTAAGTTGCTTAGATAAGCAATGAAATAAAAAGCTGAGCAGCCTTCAAAATTTATCCAACCTGACTTTCCTAGCTAAATCTATTACCATAAAGACAAAAATTATAAGATGCTTGGGTTTCCCTTGCTTCTGTTGACAATTGAGCAATATCCCTGAAATTTCTTTGGAAATAGGGAGTCTGGGCCTGCCCTGTAAGGAGAACTGAGCTTCCAGGAAGCCCAGTGTTGTCCTAAGTTGGAGAAAGTGATGTTAGGCAAATGTACGTCCTCAGAGGTCCACTTGTATAGAAACACAGTCTGGGCCAGGGAAGAAGCACACTGGGTAACAATCTCTTCCACCCCCACCTCCACTTTTTCAGTTTCACGTGATGTTGGAGCAAAAATTGTTCCTAGCTTCCAAGAGAAAAAAATACCTTTTATCTTCCAGCCTTTACAATGCAGAAAAATTCAGTAAGTGCCTGAATCTGAACATCCAAAATCTTTTGTGCTCTGAGAAACCGACTAAAGGGTTTGAATGGATGGAAGAAGTTGAAGTAGGAGATGACGAGGGCAGTTGAGGATTATGCTGTTTCATCTACATCTACAGCACTATGTGCCCTGTTAGAACAGGCAAGTAACATAAGTGGAGAGAAAGGAGCCAGGTTTCTATTAACAGACATTGTAAAATGAGAGATAAACAATTTTTCAAACAGGTTTAATCAAAAGGGGTGACACAACAGCAACAAAGTCTAAAAATCTAGATATAACTTACACTGCTTTTTCTACTTCATAATTAAATTTAATTACAGCATCTATAAGAAACTTAAATATATAAGAAAAAAAGCCATCAAAAAGTGGGCAAAAGACATGAACAAACACTTTTCAAAATAATTTCACATAAATTATGATATCTCAAAGGTAATTCTCTAATGTATTTTTGTTGCATTCTAGCTGTGATTAGAAAAAAAACAGTTTATTAAAGAAGTCTTGCAGTAACAGAAAAAGTTAATCTCATTAATAAAGGAAACAAAGATAAAAATTGTGTTTCTCCTCGAAATTAAAAAGTCTTCTATTGAGTTGCTTAAAAGACACCAGAATGCAAAAGTATAGCATGGTGTGTTTTATAAAACAGCATCTTTCTTTCCCAGAAATCACTTGTTCCAGAATCTCAAACATTTAGAACATAAATGAGCACAAGAAAGTAAGCAATCAAAAGTTCAGAGAGCTACCAGGACAAATTTTAATGTCTTTGAGTTGTAGTTTGCTTTTATCCAAGTTACTAACCCTATTATTTGGAACGTATCTGATACTCCTAATCTTAAATATATGTTCCAGTTTTGTAATATATGTTAGTGAACTCCCTCATCCCCTCAAATATTCATATCTTTAACCTAGGATTACTACCAACTCTATTACCAAGAAATGTTTCTAAATAAATAAAAAACATAATTATGGAAAAAGAAGTACAGGCATGTTTTGTTAGGGTCGCAAAATTTTGGAAACAAATAAAATGGTTAAACAGAAGGGTGATAGTAAAATAAATAATGGTACATTATTCTTGAGAAGATGTATGCTTCTAATACAAAATAGATATGTTTAAATCTCTAATAAAAATTATATATTCAGTGTGATCATATCATGTATAAAATAAAATCTGTGACTAGAAAAAAATTAATGCAAGAAAATATACCAAAATTGGTATCTCTGTGTGGTAGGGATATAAGTCATATTTTAAAATTTCAGGACCGATACAGTGGCTCAAGCCTGTAATCCCAGCACTTTGGGAGGTTGAGGCAGCTGGACCACTTGAGGTCAGGAGTTCGAGACCAGCCTGGCAAGCATGGTGAAACCCTGTCTCTGCTAAAAATTAAAAAAAAAAAAAAAAATAGATGGGCATTGTGGTGCATGCCTGTAATCCCAATTACTCAGGAGGCTGACGCAGGAGAATCACTGGAACCTGAGAGGCAGAGGTTGCAGTGAGCCAAGATCATGTCACTGCACTCCAGCCTGGATGACAGAGCCAGACTCTGTCTCAAAAATAAATAAATAAATAAACAAAATTTTAGAACAACTCCTTATTTTATTAAAAACATTATATTGATCACATATTATTTTTACTATGAGTAACTATACCTTACAGGGAAGTTTTCAAAAACAAGTTAGAAAATGCATGCAAAGGTGATATTTAAACCATAAAACTGGCATGATAATAATAGCTTTATTTAATAAATATTATTAAATGCAATTTAATTGTATTTTATAATTTATTATTATTTTGTTACTCATTCAAAATCAAAAATAAGCAAGTATATTCACTTCTTCATAAGAGATTCTCTGAGGCTTTCCCTCATAGATCATATTCTCTGATGATAGATAGAATTTTTATGAAATCTATTATGTAATTTTCTCTGAGAAAGGAGCAAACGCCACTAGGTACAGACCCCATGGCGGCAGCAAGGCTATAAACATTACAAAATGTGCAAGAGAAAAGAACCCCTAGTTTATGAGCATCTGCTTATGCTTAGCATTATAGGTGCATATCACACATTTAGAAAAAGTTTCCACTGAAAAAAATTAAGATTAAAAAAGTCATTCTTTAGAAATGCTAGGTAATGGAATATAAGTCTGTGCATAAACACTGGTTTGGGGGTTTAAATTAGTATGAAACTGAAAGAAAAATATGACTACTCTGCCTAGGAATTCAGAATTGGCTTCTAAAAGAATTGCAGTTCACCAGGAAAAGAAAGAAGAAGGAGGTAAGAAATATATACAAATAGCTTTAATGAAAATACCTGCAATCATCGAGTATGTAGCATATGCCAGAAACTCTTTAGACACAATATTTAATTTATGATATGAAGAACTCAATTTTTAAAATAGGCAACATTCTAATGGGCTTTGGAGGAAGATGAGATAATTTCTCACTGAGGAGATCAAAGAAGATGACAAGGAAAAATTTAGCACTGCATTTAGCCTTAAGAATTCATCAGAATCTTTATCAAACTACTAATAATTTTCAGCACGCCTTTTGAAAAAGCTACCTGGTACTCTACCTCCTCCTGTAAAGTAAAGACGGTTATTGAGCATGCCAAAAAGTACCTTTAACCTGGAACCAATCACTGGTTTACGTCTGCACAATAAAGGAGTAAAGGCAATAGTTTTAAATATTAAGTGTGTCAATTGTATTTTCCAAAGGTGGCTACAACAATATCTCCGGTACCATGTTCTTCTTATAGTGAGACTTTGACAATCCTTCCATGAAGAGGTAAGGTGTATATACTGTCTCCTTCAAGCTATGCAGCAATAGTAACTCAAACATTAAACATTTATTATGAAGTAATATCTATGCTAGATCATACTTCTCAAATTTTAATGACTATATGACTTGCCCAGATATATTGTTAAAGCGAAGTCTGTTTAGTAGGTCTAGGGAAGAGCTTCAGATTCTGCATTTCCAACAAGCTGCCAGGCAATGCACATGCTGCTGGTCCACAGTCCACACTTTGCATAGAAAGTTGACATAGGAATACTATTTCTTTATCTAGAAGCACTCTGTCTTTTTTCTTCTTGGCAACATGACTAAACAGCTGTTTCATAGCAAGTAGACATGTCAGGAGAGGAAGTCTATAAAAGAATGGATGACTTCTAGATGTTTCATAACTGTACCTGTAATTTGACAAGCACAAAGTTGTATAATTTGGAATTCAAGAACATATGCTGACACTGTTTCTTAAAAACCTGTGAGTCATTGTTTTGTTGACCTGAAACTTCTAGAATTTCATGATGATGAAGATGAGTTAGGACTATACTTACATGCATTAAATGCTCACTATGGACAGATCACTGTGAGGTAGGTCAGACATTCCTTGAGTGCCCATGAAATGACCAACTGCACCTTGCAGGCTGGTAGGGGAAGAAAATCACTAATTTAAACCTTTCATTTTATAGAGGGGATGGTAGGTAGAAAGTTCAGTAGTCTAAACTGAATTGTAAATGCAGGATTGTGCAGCTGGTGCAGAGGAATTAAATTTAGAAGTAGTGGTGGGTGGAGAAGAGTTCTCAAGAACATCCAGAAGTTTTTTCTAGACTAGGAAGGGTAATACCATTGTCACCTAAGATGTATCATTCAATTTCACTAAATCTTCAGTCTTTATTTCACCTCTCTAAATCATTCCTCATGCTTAGTACAATGCCTGGGCATCAGACCTGCCTTTCATCTGTAATTATATCTCCCACTAGTCTGAAAAACTTGTGCAAAACTTACCTCCCACAACACACATATTTACCCAACAGAAGTTGGCGTTACAGACAGAAATTGGCTCAATGTTCACAAAAAATCTCTTTTCTCTTCCTGTATAAACAAGAAGACTACTTTTCCAACCTGCCTTGCCATTGGGTTGGAAGCATGTAACTGAGTTCTGAGCAGTGAAATATGAATGAATGTGCTACACACCACATCTAGGCTTGGCCATTAATTTATTTGCACAGTTCCCTACTCTCTCTCTTTCTGTTTCACAATGATGCTGGACACACATGCTCCAGATAGTGTAACTTTAAGATGGAAACATCTTGGATTCCTGAGTTATTCCTTGTAGAATTATAAGGAGCTGAGCTGACCTAGACAGAGCTAAGCTGCCAGGTATCAGAGTAGCCAATTAGGCAAGAAGCAAGAATGAAAATAACAGTGAAGCCTTTAATCACTTACAGGGATAGCATAAGCAAGAGGCTAACCTGAAGAAAATGCTGACTCCTCCTGATCAATCTTTTTCCATGGACCAGAACCAGTCAAGAATTAGCAGGAGTAGCATAGATATGGTATTCAGCTCAATCCTGAAGGAGCTTCCAAAAAACGCTCTTGGGATTTTATGGACCCTGGAGCAAGGGGAAAGGAAAGGGGAAAGGCCTGGGAGTGCAAAAGTCCTGAATATTGAATTACGGTGGAGCAATGTTTCTTCAAGTTTGATTCTTCAGCTCTTTAATAAGGAGGTCTCAGCAGAGGCACCTGAGGAAGGCCTCAGCTGAAGGCCTCCTATAAAGAAGCTTCCAAATGGAGGCATCTGATCTAGGAATGATGATATGCATAGGAGCAAAGTCAGCCGGAGAGCCTGAGTCCTCGACTGAAACCTCCTTCAAAGATTGTATTTGCCACACCAAGACTGGCGTGGGGAGGGCAGCTTTTGTGACTGCCTACTGTTTGGCATGAAAAAAAAAAATCACATGTAGATTTTTAGGTAGAAGTTTTAGCCAGACTCCTTAAGAGTGGCCAAAAGGAACCATTTGAATTAAACTGTGATATGAGAAAGAAATAAATCTTTACTGAATTAAATCACTAGAACTTTGGAGTTTACTTGTTAGCACAGCATAGCCCAGTTTATCCTGACTATTATAATATTGTCCTTAATGAAAGTTTAGGATGTAATGTCTACAAAGTAGGCCTGTCACTAGAAAAATGACCCTAGTTCTCAACGTGAAAGAGATAATGGGGAAGTGATAGATAAAAAACAGAGAAATAGTTCATGTTTTTTATCTTCCTCCCACTCCAGTTTCTTAGATAATATATAAATCTTGATTCCTGCAGCTTATCTATCTTCCACTCCTCTTGGGATGCCAATAAGGATAAAACTGCAGCAGCCATTGAAGTCCAGCCAAATGATAAATTTGCTACCATAACAATTGAAAAACAAATTATATCTCATGACAAAAGACCTAGCATATGCTTAAAATATTTGAATAGGTGTCCCCCAGTTACACAGAAGCTGGAAAACTAAATTACGCTAAAGAATGTAACTTGAGGCTGGGAGCAGTGGCTCAAGCCTGTAATCCCAGCACTTTGGGAGGCCTAGACGGGCGGATCACGAGGTCAGGAAATTGACACCATCCTGGCTAACACGGTGAAACCCCATCTCTACTAAAAAATACAAAAAACTAGCCGGGCGAGGTGGCGGGCGCCTGTAGTCCCAGCTACTCAGGAGGCTGAGGCAGGAGAATAGCGTGAACCTGGGAGGCGGAGCTTGCAGTGAGTTGAGATCCGACCACTGCACTCCAGCCTGGGCGACAGAGCGAGACTCCGTCTCGGAAAAAAAAAAAAAAAAAAAGAATGTAACTAGAGTTTCTCGAGTCAGGCACTATATCTGTATATGTAACCTTATCACAAATAGTATTTCCTGCTGCTCTCTGGAGACTAGAGCCACATATAGAATAATGGTGCTGTCACGAAAGATGACAGATTTTGTAAGAAACCTGAAGCACTAACAAAAAAAATCAGTAGAGACATTATCTAACAACTAATGTGTACAGAAATCTTGTGGTAACATTTCTTTTTGTTTGAAAATAAGACATCTTTTCTTCTTGGTGGATGATTGAGGTAGTGGTCATTATAGTTGTTTACCAAATATTTCCAGCTCCTCTTTATCAAGGCAAATGGTAGGGCTGCGTGTTAACATCTCCTCGGAAGTAAAGTATGACAATATGACTTGCTGTCGTTAATGGTATATGAGTAGAAATAATAGGTTTACTGCTGAATAGAAGCTTAAGAGACAATGCATGATTTACTATCATCCTCTCCTTCTGACACAGCGAGCATAGGGCAGGTGCTGAGATGAGGTCTTCATCGGCCTGAGTCCCTTAGCGACTATGACAGCAGACCTCTTACCAATCTACATTAGACAGATGGCATGAGTGAAAAAAAACCTTTTGCTAGGCTAAGCGAATTAGAGATAATTTGCTACCATGCTATAACTTTGTCTATTCTGGGATTATTATTTTTGCTTTTAACCAGCCCATAAAGGAAAAAATCATCTGCAAGTAATGGAAGGAGAAAATGGGTCAGACACTAGGACTGAACCTTATTCATTAGCAGCTGGGCAACACTTAGAAAAGTAGGCATATGCTTTGCATGAAACCTCCTCTTCACTCTCACTAAGGCACCCCAAATTTTGCCTCTGAAAGTTCAGTCAAAATGTTTGTATCAATAGAGTGCATAATGTTAAACTTTGGATCCAATAACCCTGGGTATAGCTCTTTTGAGCAGAAAGCCTTTTAGTAAATCTAAATTCCCACACACTATACAATGACCAAATAGATTTGCCATTCTCTATTGTTCTCTTTCCTATACATTTGTTCATTGTCATATAGTTGACAGTTACTAAAATAAACAGAAAATGTTCAGGACAAGGTATTTTTAATGAGAACTATCCACCAAGAAAGATAAGGTAGGTTATTCTCCGGGTGGAGGCAGACGACCAGTTACCCCTACACCTTACAGGAACACCAAATTTAACAACCATCTACACAAAAATATGTATACTTTATAAGAACCAAAAATCAGGTGAGCAATCACAGTACCTCTAGTTAACTTCATTTTACTGAAATAGGTACTGAAAAGGGCAGATAAAAACCGTTTTGAATTGCCATTGCCACTCCTTTCCTACCTCCCAGCAGTGGCTGCATAACACACAGAATCTGTATGCTGGGAAGGGAGAGTGTAATGATTGTGAGACTTTGCATTGAACTTGATGCTGCTCTATCACAGTGGAAAGCAGAACCTTGCTGTACTTAGCTAATGCTTGCCCATGGAGGGAACATTTGGACCAGCTAGATACAGGGAAATTGCCCATCTTAGCAGTTGGAACTTGAGTTTCAGCAAGCCTTGCCACTTGGGACTGAAGTGCTCTGGGGCCCCACATAAACTTGAAAGGCAGTCTAGGCCACGAAGACTACAATTCCTAGGTGAGTCCTAGTACTGAGCTGGGCTCAAAGTCATTGTACTGGGAGGCCCAAGAACCACTGAGACACCAGCCAGGGCAGCTAAGAGGGTGTTTAGAGTGTTTGCCCTCCCCCAACCCCAGGCTGCACAGCTCACAGCTCCAAAAGAGACCCCTTCCTTCCACTTGAGAAAAAGGAAGGGTAAAGTGAACTTTAACTTACATCTTGGATACCAGTTCAGTTACAATAAAATAGGGCACTGGTCAGAGTCATGAAGCCCCATTCCTTGCCTTAGCTCCTGGACAACATTTCTAGACATACCCTGGGACAGAAGTTAACATGCTGCCTTGAAGAGAAGAACCCAGTCATGGCAGGACTCATCACCTCCTGACTAAAGAGCCCTTGGACCTTGAATCATCAGCAATAGTACCCAGGTAGTATGCCATTAGCCTTGGGTGAGACGGAAACTTGCTTGTTTCAGGTGAGGCACAGCACACTCCCAGCTGTGGTGGCTGTGGAGAGTTGCCCCGTCTGCTTGAGAAAAACAGAGGGAAAAGTAAAGAGGACTTCATCTTGTACCTTAGGTATCAGGTTGGCCACAATAGGGTAGAAAACCAGGCAAGCTCTTGAGGTTCCTGATTATAAGCCATTGCACTTGGACAGCATTTCTGGACCTGCCCTGGGCCAGGGGGGAGCCTGGAAGAGTGAATCCCAGGCTTGACAACATTCACCACAAGCTGACTGAAGAACCCTTAGACTTTAAGTGAACATTGGTAGAAGCCTGACAGTACTCTCCATGAGCCTGTGGTGGTGGTGGCCATAGGGTGAGGCTCCCTTGCCTAGGAAAAGGGAAGGGAATAGTGAGAAGGACTTGTTACATGGTTTGAAAGCCAGCTCAGCAGTAGTACCACAGAACACTAAGTAGATTTTAAAGGGTTTTTTTACTCTACTCCTTGGCTTCTAGATGGCATTTTTGGACCCACCTGGAGCCTGGGGAGCTCACCACTCTAAAGGGAAAGAGACAAGTTTGTCTGGCTTTATCACCTGTGGATTGTACAGCCCCAGGGCCTTTTGCGAACAAAAGTGGTAGCAAGGTGGTAGTTACAGTGGTAGGACTTGGGGAGGTCAAGGCAGGCAGATCACTTGATGTCAAGAGTTCAAGACCAGCCTGGCCAACATGGTGAAACACATCTCTACCAAAAAACACAAAAATTAGCGAGGCATGGTGGTGGACAGCTGTAGCTATTCAGCTATTCAGGAGGTTGAGGTGGGAGAATTGCTTGAATCCATGGGGCAGAGGTTGCAGTGAGCCAAGATCATGCCACTGCACTCCAGCCTGGGCAACAGAATGAGACCCTGTCTCAAAAGATAAAAATAAAAGATTAAAAACAATCAACCAAGGCTCAGCACAGTGGCTCACACCTGTAGTCCCAGCACTTTGGGAGGCTGAGACGGGCAGATCACTTGAGCCCAGGAGTTCAAGACCAGCCATGGCAACATAGCAAAACCCCACCTCTACCAAAAAAAAAAAAAATCGGCTAAGCATGGTGGTATGCACCTATGTAGTCCCAGCTACTCAGGAGGTTGAAGTGGGAAGGTGGCTTGAGCTCGGCAGGTGGAGGTTGCGATGAGCTGAGATCACACCACTGCATGGGTGACAGAGGCAGGTCCTGTCAAAAAAAAAAAAAAAAAAAAAAATAGAATGAAGCAGAAATTCTAGAATTGGAAAATGCAAATGACATATTGAAGAATGCATCAGAGTCTTTTAATAGCAGAATTGATCAAGCAGAAGAAAGACTTAGTGGGCTTGAAGAGAGGCTATTTGAAAATACAGTCAGAGGAGACAAAAGAAAAAAAGAATTAGGAGGAAAGAAGCATGTCTACAAGCTCTTAAAAAATAGCCTCAGAAAGGCAAATTTAAGAATTATTGGCCTTAAAGAGAAGGTAAAAAAAGAGATAAAGGTAGAACATTTATTCAATGGGTTTATAACAGAGAACTTGCCAAACCTAGAGAAAGACATCAATATCCATGCACAAGAAGGTTACAGAACACCAAGCAGATTTAACCCAAAGAAGACTATGTCAAGGCATTTAATAATCAAACCCCCAAAGGCCAAGGATAAGGAAAGAATCCTTAAAGCAACAAAAGAAAAAAAAATGCCATACAATGGAGCTCTAATACATCTAGCAGCAGACTTTTCAGTGGAAACCTTATAGGCCAGGAGAGAGTGGTACCACATATTTAAAATGCTGACGGAAAACAAAACAATCAAAAAAACCTGTTACCTTAGAATAGTGTATTGTGTAAAAATATCCTTCAAACATAAAGGAGAAATGAAGACTTTTCCATACAAGCAAAAGCTGAAAAACTTAACACGAGACCTGTCTGACATAAAATGCTAAAGGGAATATTTCAATCAGAAAAAAAAAAAAGGACATTAATGAGGAATAATAAATCATCTGAAGCTGCAAACCTCACTGGTAATAGTAAGTATACAGGAAAAAACACAGAATGTTATAACACTGTGATGCGTAAATTATTCTTAAGTAGAAAGATTGAATGATGAACCAATCAAAAATAACTATAACAGATTAAGATGGTAGAAAGAAGTAAGAACTAGCTTGCAGCTCCCACTAGGACAGAGTATCATGTGGAGACTCACACTGTAAATTTTTGTGCCAAGAACTATTGCAGAAACATACCAGGAAAGCTGAGAGAATCCACAAACCCTTTAAAGGAACTGGATCACCCCTGCAGGCTCCCTGAGACACTGAAAAACTGTAAGTCTGCTTGCTTTCTCAACAGAGAGGTTCATATTCTTGGGCAAGTTTTCAGCCCTTGTCACTGGCTGCCTGGAAATAAACTTGGTGCTATTGGGGAAGCATGGTGGGAGGGAGACCAACTTTTAGGATTGCAGGCTGCATGAGAGTGAGATGGGGCCTGTGGTTGCTGGCTTTCCCTCACTTCCCTGGGGACCTATATGACTCAGCAGAGGCAACCATAATCTCCCTGAGAATATAACTCCACTGGACTGGAAACCATACCCCCATCCCCGATAGCAGCCTAAGCAAGCCCAGCCCAATGACAGGCTGAACTCAGACACACCTATACCTGTCCCCACTTGATGGTCTTTTTCTGCCCTCCTTGGTATCCAAAACAAATGTCATAATACCTTGGGAGCTCTATGGCCCTGCCCACCACCTGGGAAACCTGAATACTTAACCAGGTGTCCTTAGGGCAAATTTGCATCCTCCCTGTGGGACTGCAGTTGAGGCACTCTTGAAAGCACCACATCCTGGCTGAAGGCCAACCAATACAAAACCAGCACAGTAAACAAAAATACAACCAAGGACCCTCACAGAGCCCATTTCACTCTCCTGCTATCTTCGCCAGAGCAGGTGCTGGTATCCATGGCTGCAAGACCTGAAGACAGATCACATTGCAGGACTCTTTGCAGACACTCCCCAGTACCACCAGCCCAGAGCCTGGTAGCTCTGCTGTGTGGCTAGACTGAGAGAAGCAAAAATAATCGCTATTGTTTAGCTCTGAAAAAGCTCCATTGCTACAGGAAGGAAGAGAATGCCACATCAAGGGAGCTTCCTGTGGTACAAAAGAATCTGAACAGCAGCTCTTGAATCCCAGATCTTCCCTCTGACATAGTCTACCCAAATGAGAAGAAACCAGAAAAATAATTCTGGTAATTTGAGAAAACAAGGTTCTTCAACACCACCAAAAGATCACACCAGCTCACCAGCAATGGATCCAAACCAAGGCAAAATATCTGAATTGCCATTAAAAAGAATTCAGAAGGTTGATAATTAAGCTAATCAAAGAGGCACCAGAGAAAGGTGAAGTCCAATTTAAAGAAATCAAAAATATAATACAGGATATGAAAGGAAAATTCTTCAGTAAAATACATAGCATGAATAAAAAACAATCACAACTTCTGGAAATTGAGGAGACATAGCAATGCAAAATTCACTGGAAAGTCTCAGCAACAGAGTTGAACAAGTGGAAGAAAGAACTTCAGAGTGTGAAGACAAGGCTTTGGAATTAACCCAATCCATCAAAGACAAAGAAAAAAGAATTTTAAAAAAATTAATAAAGCCTACAAGAAGTTTGTGACCATTTTAAACATCCAAATCTAAGAATAATTGTTGTTCTTGAAGAAGAAGAGAAATCTAAAAGTTTGGAAAACATATTTGATGGAATAATTGAGGAAAACTGCCCCAGCCTTGCTAGAGATCTAGACACCCAAATACAAGAAGCTCAAAAAACACCTAAAGTCATCACAAAAGGATCATTGCCTAGGCACATGATCAACAGGTCATCTAAAGTCAAGGCAAAGTAAAGAATCTTAAGAGTTGTGAGGCAAAAGCATCAGGTAACCTATAAAGGAAAATCTATCAGATTGACAGCAGATTTCTCAGCAGAAAAGGGACTGAGGTCCTATTTTTAGCCTCCTTAAACAAAATAATTATCAGCCAAAAATTTTGTATCCAACCAAACTAGGCTTCATAAATGAAGGAAAAATACAGTCTTTCCCAAACAAATAAATGCTGAGAGAATTCACCACTACCAAGCCAGCCCTACAAGAACTGCTAAAAGGAGATCTAAATCTTGATATAAATCCTCAAAATACACCAAAATAGAACATCCTTAAAGCATAAGTCTCACAGGATCTTTATAACAATAACATAATGAAAAGAAAACAAGGTACTCACACAACAAATAGTACAATGAATAGAATAATACCTCATATTTCAATACTAACATTGAATGTAAATGTCCTAAATGCTCCACCTAAAAGATACAGAATGGCAGAATGGATAAGAATTCACAAACCAGGTGTTTGCTGTCTTCAGGAAACTTACCTAACACATAAGTACTCACAAAAACTTAAAGTAAACGGGTAGAAAAAGATATTCCATGCAAATAGACACCAAAAGTGAGCAGGAGTAGCTTTCTTATATCAGACAAACTTTAAAGCAACAGCTGTTGAGAAAGACAAAGAGGGATGTTATATAATGAAAAAAGGACTAGTCCAACAGAAAAATATCACAATTCTAAATACATATGCAGCTAACTTTGGAGCTTTCAATGTAAAACAGTTACTTCTTGACATAAGAAATGAGATAGCAGATTCCGTTCCAAGATGGTCAAATAGGAACAGCTCCAGTCAGAAGCTCCCAGCATGACTGATACAGAAGATGGGTGATTTCTGCATTTTCAACTGAGGTACATGGTTCATCTCATTGGGACCGGTTGGACAGTGGGTGCAGCCCACAGAGGGTGAGCCAAAGCAGGGTAGGGCGTCGCCTCATCCGGGAAGTGCAAGGGGTCAAGGGATTTCTCTTTCCTAGCCAAGGGAAGCCGTGACAGACTGTACCTGGAAAAATGGGACACTGCTGCCCAAATACTGTGCTTTTCCCATGGTCTTAGCAACCGAGAGACAAGGAGATTCTCTTCTGTGCCTGGCTCAGTGGGTCCCATGCCCATGGAGCCTTGCTCACTGCTAACGCAGCAGTCTGAGATCGACCTGCAAGGTTGCAGCCTGGCGGGGGGAGAGGCATCTGCCATTGCTGAGGTTTGAGTAGGTAAACAAAGCAGCCAGGAAATTCAAACTGGGTGGACCCCACTGCTGCTTATCAAGGTCTACTGCCTCTATAGACTCCATCACTGTGGGTAGGGCATAGCTTAACAAAAGCCAGCAGAAACTTCTGCAGACTTAAACGTACCTGTCTGACAGCTCTAAAGAGAGCAGTGGTTCTCCCAGCATGGTGTTTGGGCTCTGAGAATGGACAGACTGCCTCCTCAAGTGGGTCCCTGACCCCCAAGTAGCCTAACTGGGAGACATCTACCAGTAGGGGCCAACAGACACCTCATACAGGTGGGTGCCCCTCTAGGATGAAGTTTCCAGAGGAAGGATCAGGAGGCAATATTTGCTGTTCTGCAATATTTGCTGTTCTGCAGCCTCTATTGCTGGTAGCCAGGCAAACAGGGTCTGGAGTGGACCTCCAGCAAACTCCAATGGACCTGCAGTTGAGGGACCTGACTGTTAGAAGGAAAACTGACAAACAGAAAGGAATAGCATCAACATCAACAAAAAGGACATCCACACCAAAACTCCATCTGTAGGTCACCAACATCAAAGAACAAAGATAGATAAAACCACAAAGATGGGGAGAAAGCAGAGCAGAAAAGCTGAAAATTCTAAAAACCAGAGCACGTCTTCTCCTCCAAAGGGTCACAGCTCCTCACCAGCAACACAACAAAGGTGGAAGGAGAATGACTTTGATGAGTTCACAGAAGTAGGCTTCAGAGCCGGGCGCAGTGGCTCAAGCCTGTAATCCCAGCACTTTGGGAGGCCAAGACGGGCGGATCACGAGGTCAGGAGATCGAGACCATCCTGGCTAACACGGTGAAACCCCGTCTCTACTAAAAATACAAAAAAATTAGCCGGGCGAGGTGGCGGCGCCTGTAGTCCCAGCTACTCGAGAGGCTGAGGCGAGAGAATGGCGTGAACCCGGGAGGCGGAGCTTGCAGTGAGCCGAGATCGCGCCACTGCACTCCAGCCTGGGCGACAGAGAAAGACTCCGTCTCAAAAAAAAAAAAAAAAAAAAAAGAAGTAGGCTTCAGAAGGTCGGTAATAACAAACTTCTCCGAGCTAAAGGAACATGTTCTAACCCATTGCAAGGAAGCTAAAAACCTTGAAAAAAGGTTAGACGAATGGCTAAGTAGAATAAACAGTGTAGAGAAGACCTTAAATGACCTGATGGAGCTGAAAACCAGGGGACAAGAACTTTGTGATGCATGTACGAGCTTCAATAGCCAATTTTGTCAAGTGGAAGAAAGGATATCGGTCATTGAAGATCAAAGTAATGAAATAAAGCAAGAAGACAAGTTTAGAGTAAAAAGAGTAAGAAGAAATGAACAAAGCCTCCGAGAAATGTGGGACTACGTGAAAAGACCAAACGTGCATTTGACTGGTGTACCTGAAAGTGATGAGGAGAATGGGACCAAGTTGGAAAACATTCTTCAGGAGGTTATCCAGGAGAACTTCCCCAATCTAGCAAGGCAAGCCAACATTCAAATTCAGGAAATACAGAGAACACTACAAAGATACTCCTCGAGAAGAGCAATCCCAAGACATGCAATTGTCAGATTCACCAAGGTTGAAATGAAGGAAAAAATGTTAAGGGCAGCCAGAGAGAAAAGTCAGGTTACCCACAAAGGAAAGCCCATCAGACTAACAGTGGATATCTCAGCAGAAACTCTACAAGCCAGAAGAGAGTGGGTGCCAATATTCAACATTCTTAAAGAAAAGAACTTTCAACCCAGAATTTCAGATCCAGCCAAACTGGATTTCATAAGAGAAGGAGAAATAAAATCCTTTATAAACAAGCAAACCCTGAGAGATTCTGTCACCACCAGGCCTGCCTTAAAAGAGCTCCTGAAGAAAGCACTAAACAGGGAAAGGAACAACTGGTAGCAGCCACCACAAAAACATACCAAATTGTAAAGACCAATAATACTATGAAGAAACTGCACCAATTAATTGGCAAAATAACCAGTTAACATCATAATGACAGGATCAAATTCACATGAAAGAATATTAACCTTAAATGTAAATGGGCTAAGTGCCCCAATTAAAGGACACAGACTGGAAAATTGGATAAAGAGTCAAAGCCCATCAGTGTGCTGTATTCAGGAGACCCATCTCATGTGCAGAGACACAAATACGCTCAAAATAAAAGGATGAAGGAAGATCTACCAAGCAATGGAAAGCAAAAAAAAAAAAGCAGGGGTTGCAATCTTAGTCTCTGATAAAACAGATTTTAAACCAAAAAAGATCAAAAGAGACAAAGAAGGGCCTTACATAATGGTAAAGAAATCAATCGAACAAGAAGAGCTAACTATCCTAAATATATATGCTTTTGAAACCAATGAGAATGAAGACATCACCTGCAAGAATCTCTGGGATACATTTAAAGCAGTATGTAGATGGAAATTTGTAGCACTAAATGCCCACAAGAGAAAGCAGGAAAGAAGTAAAATTGACACCCTAACATCACAATTAAAAGAACTGGAGAAGAAAGAGCAAACAAATTCAAAAGCTAGCAGAAGGCAAGAAATAACAAAGATCAGAGCAGAACTGAAGGAGATAGAGACACAAAAAACCCTTCAAAAAAATCAATGAATCCAGGAGCTGGTTTTTTTAAAAGATCAATAAAACTGATAGACCACTAGCAAGACTAATAAAGAAGAAAAGAGAGAAGAATCAAATAGATGCAATAAAAAATGATAAAGGGGATATCACCACCAATCCCACAGAAATATAAACCACCATCAGAGAATGCTATAAACACCTCTACACAAATAAACTAGAAAATCTGGAAGTAATGGATACATTCCTGGACACATACACCCTCCCAAGACTAAACCAGGAAGAAGTTGAATCTCTGAATAGACCAATAACAGGCTCTGAAATTGAGGCAATAGTTAATAGCCTACCAATCAAAAAAAGTCCAGGACCAAATGGGTTCACAGCGAAATTCTACCAGAGATACAAAGAGGAGCTGGTACCATACCTTCTGAAATGGTACCAGAAAAAGAGGGAATTCTCCCTAACTCATTTTATGAGGCCAGCATCATCCTGATACCAAAGCCTGGCAGAGGCACAACAAAAAAAGATAATTTTAGACCAATATCCCTGATGAACATTGATGCAAAAATCCTCAATAAAATACTGGCAAACCAAATCCAGCAGCACATCAAAAAGTTTATCCACCACAATCAAGTTGGCTTCATTCCTGGGATGCAAGGCTGGTTCAACATACACAAATCAATAAACGTGATCCATCACATAAACAGAACCAATGACAAAAACCACATGATTCTCTCAATAGATGCAGAAAAGGCCTTTGACAAAATTCAACAGCCCTTCATGCTAAAAACTCTCAATAAACTAGGTATTGATGGAACATATCTCAAAATAATAAGAACTATTTATGACAAACCCACAGCCAATATCATACTGAATGGACAAAAAAACGGAAGTGTTCGTTTTGAAAACTGGCACAAGACAAGGATGCCCTCTCTCACCACTGCTATTCACAGTGTTGGAAGTTCTGAAACTATACTACAAGGCTACAGTAACCAAAACAGCATGGTACTGGTACCAAAACAGATATGTAGACCAATAGAACAGAACAGAAGCCTCAGAAATAACACCGCACATCTACAACCATCTGATCTTTGACAAACCTGACAAAAACAAGAAATGGGGAAAGGATTCCCTATTGAATAAATGGTGCTGGGAAAACTGGCTAGCCATATGTAGAAAGCTGAAACTGAATCTCTTCCTTACACCTCATACAAAAATTAATTCAAGATGGATTAAAAACTTAAATGTTAGACCTAAAACCATAAAAACCCTAGAAGAAAACCTAGGCAATACCATTGAGGACATAGGCATGGGCAAGGACTTCATGACTAAAACAACAAAAGCAATGGCAACAAAAGCCAAAATAGACAAATGGGATCTAATTAAACTAAAGAGCTTCTGCACAGCAAAAGAAACTACCATCAGAGTGAACAGGAAACCTACAGAATAGGAGAAAATTTTTGCAATCTACCCATCTGGCAAAAGGCTAATATCCAGAATCTACAAAGAACTTAAATTTACAAGAAAAAAAACAACCCCATCAAAAATTGAGCAAAGAGTATGAACAGACACTTCTCAATAGAAGACATTTATGCAGCCAACAGACACATGAAAAATTGCTCATCATTGCTGGTCATCAGAGAAATGAAAATCAAAACCACAATGAGATACCAACTTACGCCAGTTAGAATGATCATCATTAAAATGCCAGGAAACAACAGATGCTGGAGAGGATGTGGAGAAATAGGAGCACTTTTACACTGTTGGTGGGGCTGTAAACTAGTTCAACCATTGTGGAAGTCAGTGTGGCGATTCCTCAAGGATCTAGAACTAGAAATACCATTTGATCCAGCCATCCCATTACTGGGTATACAACCAAAGGATTATAAATCATGCTACTATAAAGACACATGCACATGTATGTTTATTGCAACACTATTCACAGCAGCAAAGACTTGGAACCAATCCTAACGTCCATCAATGATAGACTGGATTAAGAACATGTGGCACATACACACCATGAAATACTATGCAGCCATAAAAAAGGATGATTCATGTCCTTTGCAGGAACATGGATAAAGCTGGAAACCATCATTCTGAGCAAACTCTCACAAGGACAGAAAACCAAACACCGCATGTTCTCTCTCATAGGTAGAAATTGAACAATGAGAACACTTGGACACAGGGTGGGGAGCATTGCACACCAGGGCTTGTCGAGGGGTGGGGGACTGGGGGAAGGATAGTGTTAGGAAAAATACCTAATGTAAATGATGAGTTGATGGGTGCAGCCAACAAACATGGCACACGTATACCTATGTAACAAACCTGCAAGTTGTGCACATGTATCCTAGAACTTAAAGTATAGTAAGAAAAAAAAAATTAAATAAAAAATTTTAAAAAAAGAAATGAGATAACACAATAATAGTGGGGGATTTCAATACTCCACTGACAACACTAAAGAAGTCATCAAGACAGACGGTCAACAAAGAAACAATGGACTTAAACTATACCTTACAACAAATGAACTTAACAGATATTTACAGAACATTCCACACAACAGCTGTAGAATATACATTCTATTCATCAGCACATGGATCATTTACCAAAATAGACCATATCATAGGCCACAAAGCAAGTCTCAGTAAATTTAAGAAAATCAAAATTAAATCAAGTACAAGCAACAGTGAAATAAAACTGGAAATCAACTCCAAAAAGAACCCTCAAAACCATGCAAATACATGGAAATTAAATAACCTGCTCCTGAATAATCATTGGGTAAGCAATAAAATAAAGATAAAAATTTAAAAATTCTTTGAACTGAACATTAATAGTGACATAATCTATCAAAATCTCTGGAATACAGCAAAAGTGGTGCTAAGAGGAAAGCTATAGCATTAAATGCCTGTATCAAAAAGTCTGAAAGAGCACAAATAGACAATCTAAGGTCACACATCACAAAACTGGAGAAACAGGAACAATCCAAACCCAAACCCAGCAGAAGAAAAGAAATAACAAAGATCAGAACAGAACTAATTAAAATTGAAACAAAAAAATACAAAAGGTAAATTTTAAAAATGATTCTTTGAAAAGGTAAATAAAATTTGTAGACCATTAGCGAGATTAACCAAGAAAAGAAGAGAGAAGATCCAAATAAACTCAATTAGAAATGAAATGGGAGATATTACAACTGATACCACAGAAATACAAAAGATTTAAATTATTTAAGGCTACTATGAACACCTGTATATACATAAACTAGAAAACCTAGATGAGATGGATAAATTTCTGGTAATATGCAACCCTCCTAGATTAAACCAGGAAGATATAGAATCTCCAAACAGACTGATAACAAGCAGTGAGACTTAAATGGTAATTTTAAAAATTGCCAACAACAACAACAAAAAAAGTCCAGGACTAGATAGATTCATGAGTTTTATCAGACACTCAAAGAAGAGTTGGTACCAATTTTATTGACACCATTCCAAAAGATAAAGAAAGAGGGAATCCTCCCTAAACCTTTCTATGAAGCCAGTATCCCCCAGATACCAAAACCAGGAAAAGACATGACAAAAAAAGAAAACTGAAGACTAATATCCCTGATGAATACAGACGCAAAAATCCTCAACAAAATACTAGCAAACCAAATCCAACAGCATATCAAAAAATAATCCACCGTGATCAAGTGGGTTTAATACCAGGGATGCAGGGGTGGTTTAATATACATAAGTCAATAAATGTGATACACCATATGAACAGAATTAAAATCAAAAAAATCACATGATCATCTTAATAGATGCAGAAAAAGCATTTGACAAAATTCAGAATCGCTTTATGATTAAAACCCTCAGAACAATTAGCATTGTTAGGGCTAATTGAAGGGACACAGTTAAGGTAATAAAAGACATTTATGACAAACCCCCCGCCAACATTCTACTGAATTGGGAAAAGTTTAAAGCATTCCCCTTGAGAACTAGAATGAGGCACGGATGCCCACTTTCATCTCTTCTATTCAACATAATACTGGAAGTCCTAGCTGGATGAGATAAAGGGATAAAGGGCATCCAGCTTGGTAAAGAAGAAGTCAAACTGTCACTGTTTGCTGATGATATGATCACATACTTAGAAAACCCTAAAACCCTAAAGACTCATTCAAAAACTTCCTAGAACTGGTAAATGAACTCAGCAAAGTTTTAGGGTACAAAATTAATGTGCACAAATCAGTAAGCTCTGCTATACAACAACAGCAGCCAAGCTAAGAATCAAATCAAGAATTCAACCCCTTTCACAATAGCTGCAAAATAAAAATAAAATACTTAGGAATACACCTAACCAAGGACATGAAAGACTTCTACAAGGAAAACTACAAAACACTGCTAAAAGAAATCATAGATGATACTAACAAATGAAAACACATTTCATGCTCATGGATGGGTAGAATCAATATTGTGAAAATGACCATACTGTCCAGAGCGATCCACAAATTCAATGCAATTCCCATCAAAATACCACCATCATTCTTCACGAAAAGTTAAGAAGTGGAGAGACAAGTTAAGGTGTAGTTTTTATTAGGTTTCTTTTTGCTTGTTTGTTCATCTGTTTACTGAATCAGTGTTATCATCAGCTTAAAATAACGGATTATAAGATAGTATTTGCAAGCCTCATGGTAACCTCAAATCAAAAAACATTTAGCAGATACACAAAAAATTAAAAGCAAGAAATTAAATCATGCCACCAGAGAAAATCACCTTCACTAGAAGGAAGATAGGAAAGAACTATATGGCAATAAATATTTTATACATAAAATAAAATACCTAGGAATTAACTGAAAAAGTGAGAGATCTTTACAATGAAACAGAAATAACAATCTTAAAATTTACATGGGACCACAAAAGACCCATAATAGCCAAAGTTATCCTGACCAAAAAGAACAAAGCTGGAGGAATCACATTACCTGTCTTCAAATTATACTACAGAGATACAGTGACAAAAATGGCATGATACCTGCATAACTGGTTGATGGTCTATGATATATAGACCAGTGAAACAGAATAGAGAATCCAGAAATAAATCCATGCATTTACACTGAACTCATTTTTGACAAAAGTACCAAGGACATACACAGGGGAAAGGACAGTCTCTTCAATAAATGGGAAAATTAAACATCCATATGCAGAAGAATGACACTAGACCTCCTAGCTATCGCAAAATACAAAAATCAAATTAAAATGGATTAAATACTTAAACCTAAGACTACGAACTATGAAACTACTACAAGAAAAAAGTGAGTAATCTCTTCAGAACATCGGAGTGGGTAAAGATTTCTTGAGTAATACCCCACAAGCACAGGCAATCAAAGCAAAAATGGACAAATGGGATAACTTCAAATTAAAAAGCTTCCTCCCAGCAAAGAAACAATCAACAAAGTGAAGAGACTACCCACGGAATGGTAGAAAATATTTGCAAACTATCCATTTGACAAGGGATTACTAACCAGAATATGTTATAAACTCAAACAACTCTATTGGGAAATATCTAATAATCTGATTTAAAATTGGCAAAAGATCTGAATAGACATTTCTCAAAAGAAGACATACAAATGACAAACAGGTATAGGAAAAGATGATCAATGTCACTGATCATCAGAGAAATGAAAATCAAAATTACAATGAGATATAATCTCACTTCATTTTAAATGACTTTTATCCAAGAGACAGGCAATAACAAATGCTGGTGATGAAATGGAGAAAGGGGAATCCTTGTACAGTTTTGGTGAGAATTTAAATTAGTATAACCACTGTGGAGAACAGTTTGGAGCTTCCTCAGAAAAGAAAAAATAGAGCTACTATAGGATCCAGCTATCCCATTCCTAACTACATACCCAAAAGAAAGGAAATCATAATATTGAAGAGGTATTTGCACTCTCATGTTTAGTGCAGCGATATTAATAGCCAAGATTTGGAAGAAACCTAAGTGTCCATCAACATATGAATGGATAAAGAAAATGTGGTACATACACACAATAGAGTACTAGTTAGCCATAAGAAAAGAATGAGATTCAGTCATTTGCAACAACACAGACGGAACTGGAGATCAGTATGTTAAGTGAAATAAGCCAAGCACAGAAAGACAAACATTGCATGTTCTCATTTATCTTTGGGAGCTAAAAATTAAAACAATTGAATTCATGGAGATAGAGAGTAGAGGGACGGCTGCCATGCCAGAGGCTGGGAGGAATAGTGAGGATGGGAGGGGGGAGGAAGTGGAGATGATTAACAGATACCAAGAAATAGTTGGAAAGAATAAGACCCAGTATTTGCTAGCACTACTGGGTGACTGATTTTTTAAAAAATTATACATTTAAACTGGCTAAAAATTTACAATCTCATTGTTTGAAACTCAAAGGATAAATGCTTGAGGTTATGGATACCCCATTTGTCCTGATGCGATTATTGTGTATTGCATGCCTGTATCAAAATATATCATGTAACTCATAAACATATGCACCTACTATGTACCCATAAGAATTTAAAGAATTTTAAAAGAAATATGCAATAGTTTGCTTTCCTTGTTTCCTAATTATTTTTTGTTTGGTTTCTATGAGAACTTATCTTAAGAATTGAACTCTGAGACAATGTGTATTCGGTGTCAAATATCCAAATGAAAATGTAATAATTCAGTTGGTTTTCAAATACCTTTCAGTAGCAGTAAATATATGAGATGCTGTAAACCTCAGATGACATGTTTTCAGATTTAGAGGGTAAGGGCAAACAATCGTCATCTTTTGAAGCAGAAGCAAGTCAGAATTACTATAAAATAAGTGGGAGTACTCATAGGCAGAAGTACTTCATTTAAAATGTGTTTCTAACGAGACATGGTTTTTCTTTTTTTTCTTTTTTTTTTTTTTTTTTGAGATGGAATTTCTCTCTTATTGCCCAGTCTGGAATACAATGGCACAATCTCCGCTCACCGAAACCTCCGCCTCCCGGGTTTAAGTGATTCTTCTGCCTCAGCCTTCTGAATAGCTGGGATTATAGCCACACGACACCACGCCTGGCTAATTTTTTTTTTTTTTTTTTTTAAAGTAGGACCGGGTTTCTCCATGTTGGTCAGGCTGGTCTCAAACTCCCGACCTCAGGTGATCTGCCCACCTCGGCCTCCCAAAGTGCTGGGATTACAGGCGTGAGACATGATTTTTCTATGTCTACTCAGAGTCTAATAAAAGATGGGTAGGATTTAGCCCCAAGAAGATAAAGTCTAAAAATCTATAAACAAAGAATAAAATCGCTCATTTATATTTTAAATTATTTAGCATGAGGATAATAGATCCAAAAAATGTGGATTATAAGAATAGACTTTTCAAGGAGAATCAAGAATTTTCAAGGAGAATCACTATTTTCATGAGGTTTACTAATCACAAAATAGATACATTTTATGAGGCAATAATAACTACAAAGATTTTCTACTTACTGGGAAAAGGATCCCATCATATATTTACTGTTTTTTTCTTTTTCATATTTTGTCAGAAATTTTTTAAAATTAATACTTCAATTTCCTAGGATTCATTATGTGAGAATGTCAGACAACAGCATTCTGTGACAGAGGCACAAAATGTAAATTCTGTGTAATCAAATGTAACCAATGTAAATTAAACAATTAGTATTCTACTTTATAATTCATTTTCTTGAGTGTTTGATTCTCAGATCCTGATGTCCTAGGAATGAACTGATAAAATGTAGGTTTAGATTCAGGTGTGCTGGTTCATACCTGTAATTCTAGCAACTTAGGATGCTGAGGCAGAAGGATTGCTTGAGGCCAGGAGTTTAGGACCAACCTGGGCAACATAGCAAGACCCCATCTATTAAAAAAATGAAATAAAACTTAGTAGGGTGTGGCAGTGGAAACCTGTAGTCCTAGCTACTTGGGAGGCTGAGGCAGGAGGATTGCTTGAGCCCAGGAATTGGAGGCTATCGTGAGCCATGATTGCATCACTAGCAATACCATATACCAAAAAAAAAAAAAAAAAAAGTTTGTAAATCTACAACAAATACATCTAGGATGTGACTCATCTACATATCTTTGTCTTATAACCTCTTGCCTAATTATTCAACCAGCCCCTTCATAAAAACTTCTTTTGGTTGCAATATAGTTTAAAAAGAGAAAACGGGAGGACATAATTCGCCCACCAATTGGTGAGTGCATTCTGAAGGTAACCATGTGACTTAAAGGTCCTGTGCTTCTCATTGAAATCTCTCAACTTTCTAACTATGGTTTGTACTTCTCCATGAGTGGCTTTCTGAAGAAGATGAGCAACCATAATGTTGGGGCTGAAACGTATTATTTGTGTTAAAGATAGACTCAAACCCTTTCCCTCAGTTGTTTTTTGTTATATCATTGCTCCGTTTCCTCCAAAAACAATTAATGTTACTTCAAATTTCAGACAAAACAATATGTGATAAAACTCACATGTCTCTTACATTCTCTCTGGGTAATTCTGGCTATTAATATACTGTATGGCTGAATAAATTATTATTTATTTATTTATTTATTTATTTTGAGACGGAGTCTCGCTCTGTCGCCCAGGCTGGAGTGCAGTGGCTGGATCTCAGCTCACTGCAAGCTCCGCCTCCCGGGTTCACGCCATTCTCCTGCCTCAGTCTCCCGAGTAGCTGGGACTACAGGCGTCTGCCATCACGCCCGGCTAATTTTTTGTATTTTTTAAGGTAGAGATAGGGTTTCACCGTGTTAGCCAGGATGGTCTGGATCTCCTGACCTCGTGATCCACACGCCTCGGCCTCCCAAAGTGCTGGGATTACAGGCATGAGCCACTGCACCTGGGCTTATAAATGATATTTTATTTGCTGTTGTGCTATCTGAATGCTTGTGTCCCCTAAAATTCATACATTGAAAATCTAACCCCAAGGTGATAGTGTTAGTAGGTGGTGCCTTTGGCAAGGTGATTAAGTGATGAGGTTGGAGTCTTCATGACTGCAACTAGTGCCTTTATAAAAGAAGCCCAAGGGAGCTGGTTTACCTTTTTCCCAATTTTAGGACAACACAGTGGTCACCTTCTATGGACCAGAATGTACAGCCATCCCAGATTCGGAATATAAGGATGCTTACCAGATACCAAATCTGCCAGTGCCTTAATCTTGGAGGTCCCAGCATCAGAACTGTGGAAAATAAATTTCTGTTGTTTAAAAGCTATCCAGTTTATGGTATTTTGTTATAGAAGCCAGCTGGAGTGAGATATTTGCATAAAAGAAAATTTTCCAAATTGAAATCGCTCTTTACAATTCTACAACCTATATTTGTTCTCTCATAAATTTTTAGATGTATTTTTATTTACTATAAGTTAAAAAATTCTCAGAATATATCTTCACTTGTATTTAAACTGTATTCTGTGAATGACTTATATTCAAATTTGTTGTGTAGGTGAAATCTATCATTGTTCTACAAATAAGCTGCATGTACTTGTGTTAACACTTCTGAATTAAACTTAATATTTTAGTTATTTAACTCTTTATATTAGAAGTTACTAGCACACCAAAAATTAAGGTTTAGCATTGGGTATAAAAGTGTAAACATCAACACCTTGCCAGGCTTAATTCAGCAAAGACGGTGTTTCACACATCTTGCATGCACTCATCACCCCCGTCTTCTTCATCATCTCCACTCACCAAAATCACATACATATGTTCTCTATTGATAACATTGTCTTTTTTCCTATACTAATAGCTTCTAAAGAGCTTAGCAGCTGTTAAATAAATAAACCATTATCATTTACTATATTGAAATAAGAAAAGGCTTCGGAGACAGCTATTCTGAGTTCAACTTCTAGCTCTGGTACTTACTATGGTCTTGGGAAAATAATTTAAGCTTTCTGAGTTTCTGTTTCTCTGGCTATAAAATTTAAATAAGTTCTAGTATATTGGGTGGTGGTTAAGATTACATGAAAGCATATATGGGCTGGGCATGATGGCTCATGCCTGTAATCCTGACACTTTAGGGTGCCAGTGCGAGAGGCCAGGATGCCAAGACTTGAGGCCAGGAGTTTCAGACCAGCCTAGGCAATATAGTTAGACCTCTCTCTACAAAAAATGAAAAACTACTCAAGTACAGGGTTAGGCCCCTGTAGTCCTACTGACTCAGAAGGTTAATGCAGGAGGATCACTTGAGCCCAGGAGGTCAAAGTGGTATGAATGATCATACCACTGCATTCTAGCCTGGATAATAGAGCAGGACCCTGTTTCTAAAAATAAAATTTAAAAATAAGAAAATAAAACAAGAAAGCATATGTATGAAGTACTGAGCACAGGGCCTGGCACATAACAGGTACTGAATAATGTAGCTCATAATATTACTTCTGCTATTATTCAAAGCACTGCTTTGTCTAAAACTGCTTATTCAATTCTATATAAGTTTCAAATAGAACATTCTCTTACCTATAGGTGAAGTGAGGCTAAAGTGGAATATTCCTGTGTGTATTGCTTCAATATATCAGCTCTCTCTGTATATTCACTCCACAAATTAATGTCTGGCAATTTTCAATGATTCTATTCACAGTAACGACCTCTGAAAAAGATAAGCCTTCCCATGTACACTTTAGAAGTTATTGTGCCTTTCTTATCTTATCCTTATACCTGGAATATGTAAATTGTAAATAGGATTTTCCACCCGCATCTAATAAACTTCTCTAAAGAGATTGACATTTAATGTAGCTGAAGAAAACCAGAAAAGATGTGGATTTAACAGTCTTCATTATTTCAGGAGAACCTTTATAAAAAGTGTTCTATCATTTGAGAGAAATGAAGAACTTTATATTCTTTTCAAGTAATTACTATTAAAAAGAAACCTTTTTCTGGTGAATATTTTTTCCAAGCATCTATGACCTCGGTAAAATCGAGGAAATCTATGACAATGAAGAAATATTGTTGATGGACTGAAGTCATTAATGAATACTGCATTTTTAAACAAGTCACGTCAGTCTGCTTGTTTCTTTAAGATTTCAACATGTAGACTTTGTAATTAAGTAATCCATAAACACTCTTGGCAAATGTTGGTCTGCAATACCTCATTTCTTAGAAATGATTGTTGACATGTCCAAAGTTCTAAAGTGGAAAGGAAGAAGATAAACACATACTACCACAGATTGACTAACTGGTCAGGGCTCAGGTTCTAATGCTGGGTACATTTTCAAGTCCCTGGGGAGAAGGGGATTTAAGAGCCGTACAAGCATTGGGAGTGAACCTAAAAGAATGGGACCTAATTTATCGAACACTTACTATGGTCACTTTATATAACTCTCAGATAGTTGGCAATATTAGTATTTCTTGAATGAGAAATTAAGACTCAGAGTCACATAATTTGTTCATAGACTCACAGGTAAAAATTCATGTCTGTCTGATTTTACAACCCACATATCCAAGAGCTAGTGTTAATGCTGAGATACCAGTATCCCTCAGCTATTGTCTGCTTTGCCTATCAACCAATTCTTGGGTCTAAGGCAGGAAACAGGTAATTACTTACTAAATGACAATTGTAAGATGCCTATACATGTAAAGTCTAAAATTTTGAAAATGGGACATCACGGGTTATTATTTTCACTATTCTCTTCTCAATTTCCTCATTTTTAAATAAGCTGTAAGGCTGACAGTATATTACTTGATTCTGCTACTCACATATTTTCAATACCAGTTTTCTAAGCAAAAATATATCACAAGTAAGAGAGATGTATTTGACTGAAAAACAACCCCAAAACATCTGCTATTATGTAGTTTTGGGACACTTCGGCTTATTGTAAAGAATATGAATGACCCAGGGTGATAGAAAGCTCACCAAGATCAGCAAGGGGAAGACTATCTTTGGCAGGTCTCCATCATTCATTTTGAAGTCCTCTAAACAGTCTTAACATTCACTGTCTCTATTGTCATGTATCCTTAGAGTTGTTCCCTTGAAATCCTATTCTAAACTTCCTAGAACTATCAGATATGTACCTATTAAACCAAATCCAATTTTTTGTCAAATCCTTTTGATGAATACTCCAAGACTGTCACCCACTGCAGACACTGCTATCTGATCACTACACTCTTTCTCTCTGAGCTTAGGCTCAGTCTTAGAAACACTGACAGCACAATGCTGCAGGACAGCCACTATCAGTCGATTGGAATTAATGCTAAGAATATTTTAACAACTGTTATGTGTGCTAAACTAATTCCTCCTTAAAAAAATAACTGACCAAAATTAACTTTCCATGGGAAACTTTCTTCAGAGACATTTGCAATTAATAAGAGATTATTGACAATATTTAAAATGTTAAGTCCTTTATCAGTAACTAGTGGTAGAATTCCAGACCACAGGAAAGACAAGTAGCAAGGATTATTTAAGTAAAGGTAGTGAGATAGGTTTTGTGATACCACTCAATAGACACCAGCACAGAATTGGCTCTAGAAGTAAGTAAACTCTTCAGGCTGGCCTTTAAGATAAAATATTGAAGGTATGCAAGTACAAGATGCAGTGATGATTTTTAATAAACACTATTTTCATAGAAGACTTAATTCTTGTCCAGGTCATAGAAACAGAGTTCAAAGAGGCCTTAGAAAGACCATGACTGGATCCAACCAAAAACCCAGGTGGTAGCTGCTCAGGCACATGCAGTCTTGGCATTGAGTATTGCACCAGGAGGCTTATCACAGGTGTAAGCATCTCTAGTGTTAGAAAATTTTTTTCTGCATCAAACCAGTTATGTTCTCTTCATTGGTATGAGTTCTGTCCAAGTAATACAGAGTAAGACTATTTCATACCCACTCCAAATCTCCTCCTCTTCAGGCAACTGTGTCTTTTGCAGAAGCCATTCTTCTCCCTCCTTTCCTGCTTTGATTAATATGTTTTCTGGCATGTCAGTAGAGAAAGAGTTGTATGGCAGTTTCCGCTGCCATAATAGAAACTTTATGATGGCGGCAAGTGCCTGGGTCCCTGATTTTGTATCTGCTTCTCTTCGCATAGTATTGAATACATAGCAGAATCCAGTATAAAATTAGATTCACTAATTATGCTTTGTTTCAATTCCGTTTTCTAAATCTACTATCTATTGTTTAAGTAAGGCAATACTTCCTTGTTATCCTCATTGGTAAATGAGAGTGCTTGGAGAAAATGGTTAGAGGACAAAATAGCTCTATGAGTTAAAAACCTGTTATCTGCTGGCCAATGTGTTAAGTACTTTATATAATAATTTAATTCATTTCTCTAAAGCCTTTGTGACTTGATATTAGCCCATCCTACACAAAGAAATGGATGTCATAGAGTATAAGGAACTTATCTGGGGCTGTACAGTAAATTAATGGCAGTAGGGATATGAAGCACCCACCCCCATCCCTTTCTCATTCTGCACCTTCAGCTTAGAGTGAGTGCCTGGACCCTGCACGTATGACATTGAAATGTGATTGAGTGTTTATTGTCCCTTGCTCAGCAAGAAACAGAAGCCAAGTCTATCTAGCTCATATTTGTATCCACAATGTCTGACACACAATAGAATTCTAATAAATATTTGTTGAATAAATCAATGAGAATCCCAAAGACTATGCTCTAAACACTCTACCAAAAGAACTCTATGAATATCCTCATGTATTATGTATTAAATGTCCATCATCTTCAAATTTAGACCTTGGTATACAAAAATCTTCAAAGTTTAGAGAAACATCAGGAGAGCCAGGCCATAAGTTCATGACCAGTCTTCATTTCCTGAGTTACTTCTCCTTTGATACCAATATCAAGCGTTTATATCACTAACATAACAAGAATTTTGGCTTGGAATGGAGGGAGAAAACCACCACTGTAATTGTTGCCTTGTACATTCTTCCGCCTCTCTGAATAACAGATTTTGTAAGGCATGCAACACGGCCGCACCTAAGAGGTAGTGTATGCAATGGTTAACAATATTGTTCCACAAAGCTGGAGGCATCACACTACCCAACTTCAAACCAAATACCGTGGGAGCTAAACATTGAGTACACAGGGACATAAAGACAGGAACAATAGATACTGGGGACTACTACAGAGGGGTGGGAGGGAGAGGGGTATGGGTTGAAAAACTACCTATTGGGTGCTATGCTTGCTGCTTGGGTGATGGGATCTATACTCCAAACCTCAGCATCATGCAATATACACGTGTAACAAACATGTACATGCACCCTCTATATCTAAAATAAAAGTTGAAATTATTAAACATATATAATTCTAGAACTATATATTATGTTATGTGTTATATAATATATATTAGATATGTATAATATATTATAGTAATGTAATACATTATATAGTATTATATAATATATTGCATTATTATTACATAATATATAATGTATATGTTATATACATACATACATATATATCATATATATATATAATTCTAGAATTAGAGAACCTAAATTCAAACGCTGGTTCTGCCAATTACCAGTCATATCACATTGAACACATTAGTTTATCTCCCCAAGCCTTAGTTTTCCTGTTTGTAAAATGTAAATGAAAATAATACCTACTCATAGAGTTATTAGATTAAATGAAATAATGCATGAAAACTGGCTAGAACAATGTTTGGTACATTGAAAACATTCAATGTCATCTACTAGTAGTAGCAGTAGTTGTAGCAGTAAAGTTTCATGCCCCAAATTCTCAGTTTTCTTTCCGGTCGTGGCAAGGACATCTGAGAGCATAGACTTCCAACTTTCATGGAGTAGGGAATGGTGCAGCCATATGAGCAAAAGATGCTGATGGAATGAATGAATCATGATTGCTTAATTTTGTGATTAGGTTGATTTATGACATCAGTCTGAAAAATAACTTTACAAAATTTTGTGTTTATTGCTTGCTGCAATATACGATTTCAGGCGACAGTTGCAGAAAAATCCTTTTACTTTGTTCTCAGGAAATGAGATTCATCACCACACAGATAGGAAGCCTGTAAGTTGGTTATCCCTGGAAAGAAAAAATAGTATTTTATGCATCAAAAAAATATGAAATGTTAAAACATGGGTGATAGAAAGTCAAATATTTGAAAAAACTACTAATTGTAACTGTGTTTTGCCCCTTGTAGATCCCCACCTACCTTCTGTTGAGGTCCAGGCCTCTCTTCACTGACACTGTATATAATTCCTATATCTATGCAACATTTTGTTGCTAAAGTTTGTGTTTCAAGTCTTACATAAGCCACAAAAGAGAGGGCATCTTTATGTATCTTTTGGAAATCACAAACATCACTTTTGTTTATGTAAATGCTGTAGCAATACCCTTAGTCTGTATGTCAATCATATCTCAGTAAAGCAACATTCTTAAAAGATTATCGGAAAGGGTCACTGAAGCCTGTCTGCCCACCTCAGTCCCCAGGGAGTTACCCCTCTTCTTTCTGTCAATATTCAGAGGTTCCATCATCTCTCCTTTGTGGTCCAGACAGCTGAATACCTTAGTAGGAAAGCAGAGGACTTAAGCGCCTCTTGGCTATCTAGAAAACTAGTTGAACAGCAAGAGAAGGGCTAGCACAAATGCAGCATTGCCACACTGTAAGGAGTGGCTGATACCCAGAAAAACACAGAAACAATATCGGGGGCTGTTAGCTACATGTCTATTTCTGGTTCATGTAGGGTGAACCAGAAATAGGCAATGAAGCCTGAGGGAGAAAAGGTAGGGAGACCAAATAAACCACAAATAAATTTGACATTTGATTGAGGCAGAGGATATTACCTTTGGTGCTTTTTACTTTACATATCTCCAGCAGCTGACTTCAGTTGCCAATTTTTGGACTCTTAGATGAGGGATGGAAATAAAAACATATAGGAAGAAAAATTTAAGACACTAATTTAAATTTAGATAAGCATGTTTCCCTGAATTTTGAAGAAAATTAAATCATTCCCACATTGTATAGGGAAACAGTAAACATTCTTCCTTCTAGTGAAGAAATAGACACCAAACGGCTCTTTACAACTGCCAATAAATTCATCCTTTCCTTCACATGGCACTAATGCACACACTCACTCAGATAAATGCTAGATATTGATTAATATCCTCTACTTAAAACTAAGTATATTTTTAAAAAACTAATAATATGTACTCCCAAAACAATTTCCACAAACTAAGTGTCACTCAGAAAAGTAGATGGCTCACAACCAGAATGAATGATGCATGTGAGTTTGTGTGCCTGTGAATTTACATGAATTGTGAGTTTGGAGTGGAGTGAGTGTTCCTAGAAAAGAAACGGTGAGAAATAAAGTTGGAAAACAGTGAACAGGTATTTCCATGGAGCCATCCATTGGGGCTAACATTCACAGGTTGCTGAGGTTCACACCAGAGCAAATGGCTACAGACTACCTTCACTGGAGTGAGGGCAAGCAAGGGACATTTCTCCCTTTTCTCCCTGACTACCCTTACCCTCCACTCCCTCATTATTCTCAACTGCAGGATGTTAGTACAAGGCCTGGCAAAGTGAGAGAGCCATTCCTGAAAGAGTTCACGTTCTAATACCATTCCTGCTCCACTCCATTTGGAGTTGCTTATGATTTCCTTTGCAAGTCGCTTTGACTCTGTCTTATTAAGATAATGAGTGGTTCAAAACCAAAAAATAAGAACCAAAGGTGTAATTCAGGAATAATTATTACCATCTTCATTTACAGATCGTTAATTGCCATTCAGTTTAAGTTGCATGACTTACAAGACTGCCGGGGTTACAACCCAGGTCTTCCTAATAGCTTTTTCTGTGCTAAGGAGACACTGCTCAAAGTGTATTTCAGAGATGTCTCCATATTAGTTGTGTAGCAATTGTGCTCTCAAATGTAGTCCTGGTAGACACTGTAGAGAGGAAGCAGAGTCCTACAGGGTTCTGTTTGGTTTTATTTGACCAGGAATACCAGTTGAATTTCAGCAGAAAAGAAACAAAACTACCTCTTCATTAAAGCAGACTTTAGGACTCTCTGCTTTGCAGCACTTCTCCACTGCATTTGTGAAATTGGTAAACAAAGACTGCAGCTCCTCATCTGTGAGTTCATGCTTCAGCTTCACTACGTTGACAAGAAACCTGTGGCCAAAAGATGTCAAATAGAATTAATTAACAATTTCTTTCTGAAGCGTCTCTACTCCAAAATGCTTGTTACGGAATCACGTCTTGAGTCTCAGCTTGGGTGAGGGTAAAGAGTTGACATATCCCACGTTGAATGGGCCTTCTGAAACTTTCCTATTAAATTTAGAGAATGGTTTCCATAGTAACATTCTTTGAAGGGTTTTGTCACACACAAAATTATACAAAAAGTATTAACAAGGAGGAAGAGAGGGACGAAGAGAAGTTGGTTAAGGGGTACAAAAATACAGTTAGAAGTAATAAGTTCTAGTGTTCAATAGTATAGTAGGAAAATTATAGTTAACAGTAATTTATTGTATATTTCAAAGTAGCTAGAAGAGAAGAATTATAATGTTCCCAAAACAAAGAAAAGATAAATGTTTTAGATTATGGATATTCCAATTACCCTGACTTGATCATTACATGTTTATGCAGTTATCAAAATATCACATGTACCCCCAAAATATGTATAACTATTATATGTCAGTTAAAAAATGATGTCAAAGAAGCAATTTAAAAAAAATAAGCTATCACAACTAAGTGTGACAACAGCCATAGACAATAGTGATTTCCTTGATTTCTAGTAACTTCTAGAATTCCAGTATTCCACTAACTTATAGAATTCCAAACTTCAGGTGGCAACCCATTGATGTCTTAAAAGTACATTTTAGAGTAAATTTTTAGAGTAATTATTTTAAGTAATAAAATTTTCATGCACCAAAGTAAAGAGGATAATGTAATAAGTCATGTGTGCCCATCCTTAGATCTAAGAATTAACAAAAGTTTGCATTTTCTCACTTTCATTTTTAAAATGAAAACAGGATAGTTAAAAAGAATAAAATAGACCAGACTAGAATAGAATGGGCTGGAAAATACAAGAGTGAATTACACTGTGAATGTATGAATATTGCACATAATAAGAGTAAGTATTATTCTATCTAAAAATGAAAACATATAGTAGGCCTTTATTATGCCAAGTATTATGGTATACATGACTACATCTGATCTTTCTAGAAAATTCATGTCCAAAACAACCTCCAGTTCCTCATATTTGGTAGCTGTATATTGTGTAGTCTCCACTACACATTAGGTAGACTCTGTCTGAATCCAGAAAACTAAGTTTAATTTCTTGGCATTTTAAAGCATTTGTTGAGAAAATGAAAGTAAACTTCCTGTCCCTTTGGGCCTCTCCTTTGTAAACATTAAGTGATATTCTCCGGACATTCTCTCAAGGAAATGAAATTCATTATCAGCCAGTCTATGAACCTTTTGGCTGGCTGCTGTAACCTTTTTAAAGGTGATGTTAGACTTGGACACTCCAAGTCTCTTTCAAATGAAAAGACAAGCTAGATATGAACAATGGCAAAAAAAAAAAAAAAAAAAAAAAAATGCACTGGTATTTTTCCAAATAGAAGAGACTGGACAATTTGGTGGAAGGAACAGGATAGTAATATGAAAAACACATATCCACTACATAAACCTTCTCACTACTACATGGTGTGTCTGCAAACTGAAGAAAAACAGGAATGGAAGGGATTGTTTGTACCTGTCTGTCTTCCTCTGAAGCTCCTCATTCTGAGATTGACACATGTCTGCATGAAAGGTAAATAAATCTTGAGAGAAAGGTGGAGGCACATATGTTTTATCAGCTTTCAAACTCTCAAAGCAGGGCCTTCTGAAGGCAAAGTTTGTTTTACAACAGTGGTCCACAGCAGGGTTGATAGTTCGATTTTCATTTACTCCACATAACTCTCCAAGAACTAAATCTGCCTGTACCAACAAGAGTTGCAACTCAGATATGATCTTAAAACTCGGATGGAATTTCTAAAAATATGGTTAGATGAATAGTTAGATCATTCTAAGATCACTGTTAACCTCACTCATAAAACACACGCACTCATGACATATCACTATGCACAAATAAAAGTAGAAAATGGGGTCCTAAATGGCATTATGACCAAAATCCAAGCCATAACAATTCAGATGCCTACAAATTAATTTCTTGGTAACATATAAACAAACTTTCAATTGCAAACAGCTGCAAACAGCCAACTGAAAGGGACAATCAAATACTGTAATCCTTGGGTTTCTTCGCCTCCCGGAATCTCCCTCAAGGTACTCTCCACCCCAGCCCTAAAGATATGTATTCAATGCCTGGTTGCTGGATGAAGCAATTGGGCCAAGAGGAAGAATCTGTAACCTTACTTAAAATTATAAATTTTCCTGTATCTCTTTGAAACAATATTATGATTCCTAAATCATTTGTCCTAACAAATCCCTTCTAATACAATGAAGAAATAAGAAAGATACTTTGAAGCACTCTCCAAAAATATTTAAGGCATTCTCTTTTACTTCTTAGGGTTTTTACAAAGTGAGCCAAAAGGAAAACTTGACAATTTATGCTTAACAATATTAAAAACAATGAAGAAATGAATATGGATAATCATGGTAAATCAACGAGTGCAAATATTCTTTTTTTTTTTTTTTTTTAAAGAATAGTCTGGTACACAGGCCATGCTCACCAAATTATCAACACAGGCAAACTCTTCACTCAGTGTGCAGCAAGTAGTGAAAGCTGTCACCATTTTCTTGCCAAGAGAGACCAGTTCTTCAGAGGAGAGCTGGGGAGCTATCTTCGTGAGTCTGATAAGGTACCTGAAAGAACATTTGTCTATTTGGTTCTGAACGAAAGCAGATACCCATTTTGCCTTGAATTATTGCTGAAGCCCAGACCCTTCAAGGCTAGGGACAACCAATATAGGTGCAACATGAACCTTAGCTCTCTTGTAAAATAGAGAAATATGTCTTCACTTCCTGTTTTTCTGCACCCTGCTCCCTATATCTATTTTAGCTTCTTTTCTAATTTCATGGATGTCTCAGAAACTCTTAGATTTGCCTCCCTGTGTTATCTTTGAGTATAGGAGCTCCTTGACAGCAAATACATTGGCTAGTATCTAAAATCCTCCTTAAAATCATTTGTATCATTATAAAATATTTTAAAGAAAAAATTTAATCAATATATATTGTAAAAGGATAACCTGAGATGAAGGAAACTAAGATTTTTAATGAACTAAGTTTGAATTGTCAGCTAACACCAAATTGTAGAAATAGTAAAGTCAGATTTTTTTAACTGTGTCTTATTTTGATTTAAAGATGTTTAGTTTCAATAAATAATACATTAGCATGAGGCCAGGTGCAGTGGCTCACACCTGTAATCCCAGCAATTCCCAAGGGTTGGATTGCTTGAGCTCAGAAGTTCCAGACCAGCCTGTGCAACATGGCAAAACCCCGTCTCTACCAAAAAATACAAACATCAGCCAGGCATGGTGGCTCGCGTCTGTAGCCCTAGCTATTTGGGAGGCTGACTTGGGAGGATCACTTGAGTTGTGAGGCAGAGATTGCAGTGAGCTGGATCACACCACTGCACTCCAGCCTGGGTGACAGAGAGACCCTGTCACAAAAATATATGGTAATAATAATAATAACAATAACAATAATGATAATAAAATACATTGGCATAATAATTGAAAAAAACCCAAACTGCATATTATTCACAAATGCTCACAAGAGCACTAAAAAACTAAATATTAAAGTGTTAAGCACATCCAGAGTTATTTCTATAAACTCAGTTAAGATAGCCTTAAGGCAAGGCAAGGCAAACCATCTCTTCCCCAAAGAAACTGTAACAACCTGAAATATGTAACACCCCACTTTCAAATGGGTGAGAATCCAGGGATTCTAGATTGACAGTGAGAAAGCCAATGTCAAACAGAAACGAAAGCATTAGAGAATCAATGTCTCCAGAATCCTGTATTTCTTTTATTTTTAGCTTCACTTCTGATAAAAGATTAATGTGACAGTTCAATAGGCATTCTTGACTTCAAAAAAAAAAATTCTTCCAAGAGTTTATGAATTGACTATAATTGAAAAACTTGAGAGGTAACTTTTTTACGCTTTGAGGGATTATGTGTTTAATTCTAGTGGCAAGCGTTAGCCCACTTGTGCAGACAACCTACTGGTATGTCAAACCATCCTTCCCCAAATTCTGGAAATGTTTACATTCTTGTTGTACCATCTTAAGACTTTTCTCAGTTGTCTCATTGAATTTGTCTTCCTGAAAATAAGAATAATTATGGTTACAAATATTTTATCTAAAATTTAACCATAAGCTTTACAACAATGTGTAGAATAGCATTTCTTATTTCTATGGTATTTTCAAACTCTCATTATTATTCAGGGCACTTTTTACATGTGTGTGCAAGAACTTAATTTCTTTAGTTATATATATATATATATATATATATATATATATATATATATATATATAAATTTCTTGCTAAATTTAAAAGTCCAAATTTTTTATTATCAGCTTATACATATTTCAGAGTCTTCCAAATAACAAAATAGAATTTAAAATGTACGTTGACATAATAACATTCAATTCTCACTGAAGTGGCCAGAGCAGTTGTTATCTCCATTTTTAAATAAAGGCAACTGGCCTTGTGAAATTAACTTACTTACCCCGAATGCCCTAGCTAGTAAGTGTTGTTACAGAACATTTTAAATCATGTTGCTCTTTATGATTTTTTCATTGTTTAGATTTGGAACTTAAAACCTCCAACAGCCTCTCACTTTGTGGCAATAGCAGGAAACCAAGGAAGCCCAATTTATAACAACAAAAACAACAAAAAAGTTTCCTATGATACCAAATAAAAAAAGCATCCAGACATTTTCTAGAAATTATGCCAATTTTTTAAAAATACACGTATATATACGTATATGTACTGAAGCGTTGAATAAAAATGTTAATTATAGCTATTTCCTGGTGGGAGAATCAGAAAAGGGTTTTTTGTAACCTTTGGTGCTTTCCTGATAATCAACAACAATCAATCATTACTTTTGAAATCATAAAGAATCCAATATGGCTTAATAAAATACAGAATACTTTCTTAGTGATCTACAACAATCATTACTTTTGAAATCATGTAATATCCAATATGGCTTAATAAAATACAGAATACATAAATAAAAATGTAAATTTAAAATGTTTACTGGGAAGAATTTTTTGAATTAACACGTTGGATTAGTAGTCCAAAACATTAGGCATCAGCCAAATTGATGACATTGGCCTTCCCAATGATCTTCTTAGGCTGAGTCTACGGTAGACTCAGATTAACCAATCACATTTTCTGCCCCCTAGACTGGAGCAAAATTCTGATATCAATTTTTAAGTGTTTTATAGTTGTTCTGTTTTGATTTTCTGAACCTACAACGATGGAACCTACCGCGTAACGGTAACAACCTGGAGGGTTTTCTGTGTTGCAGCAATTTCTCAGGAGATCTTTGTATATTTGAACAATTCTTAAAAGCCCTGGTATAGACAGGTCTGGATGTCTCCTTGAGTATTCAAAAGTAAACCTGCAATGTGTAAAATTTTGTATGTTAGAAATTAGAGAAAGAGCAAAAAACCCAATTCCACTATTTTGTAATCCAGTCAGATCTAATACTGCCTCTGCTTTCAAAAGCTAATTTTCTCCTCTGGCTTGGTCACAGAGTAATTTAATAGGACATTGTGGCTATAGAAGATCATTTTACAAAAGTTATCTTCCATGGTACATTTTAGATTAACAATGTTTTTTGAGAAGAGAGAATTAGTAGAGTTATTTGGAACTAATTATTGGAATGATTTAATCCATAAAACATCAGAAAGAATATATTGTGAATATACTTTAAAAAATACATATTGCATAGAATTATGTTTGAAAATGCATTCAGATTTCCAACTTGGGATGCTGGGAATATGGCTTCCTTCCCACCCACAATGTGGTCTTCGTGAGAGACAGGGAGGAAGCTTTGCCCATTACTCCATCCTGTCGCTTGCCAAATATGGGATTGTTTACCCCTTCAGCTCCAAATCACCGGCAGTGGCTTCCAAATCCTCTGTCAAAGACTTCAAGAGCATAGGTGTGTGTGATTTGGGAAGAAAGAGAGGAACAAGGCTAACAGTTATTAAGCCCTTAGTAGGTGCTAGGCACTGGATCAAACTTTGGGCATAACAGATATAGATGTGCTTCCTGAACTTTATAAACACTTTCTCATTTCACTTCACTTAGTCCTCAAGATGCATACTATTTTACAGCTGAAGAAACTAAATCACAAACTGGTTAAGCACCTTCCTGTTAATGGCAAATATAAAATTTGACCCTAAGTCCCATTACTCCATTCTTTTTTTTTAACCAAGCTAACTTTTCTCAAAAAAGAGAAGTCATTTCTAAGTGCCTCAGCTGGGCTATTTATAGTCTTCATAA
The DNA here is from genome assembly GCF_049350105.2 of Macaca mulatta. NCBI lineage: Eukaryota > Metazoa > Chordata > Mammalia > Primates > Cercopithecidae > Macaca > Macaca mulatta. The sequence continues at coordinate 60,394,927 of NC_133410.1, forward strand.
AAAAGAATCTCATCTATTCATTCACAGCAAGTTAAGATCTTTCATGTTTTGTAAGAGCAATACCTCACTAGTTTTTCATGACCAGGTAACTCTTTTCATCCCCTCCCCCACATTTTTTTCAGGATTTGACCTTCTTGATTAATCTTGATTTTTCTGACACCATCTCTCCAGCTTCCCATTTGCTTTTCCAATTCCATTTGTGAGATATATTCCCATATCCCATGGCAGTGGTGCTTAACCTTCAGAGAATCAGGGCTCCTCTTAATATCTCATGTAAGCCATGGACTTCTTCTCGGGGGGGAGACACACACACACACACACACGCACACACACACACACACACACACACAACTAAAAACATGTCTCAGAATGCTGCGAAGAAAAATCCCTGGAAGCTTACTCTAGACTGGAGAAGCCACTGAGGACTTGCTTGAAATGTTCACATCCAGAAAGATTCTACCTTGAAACAGTGAGGACTCTGACTTGGCGTGCTCACTGTTACTCTATCATTTCTTCCCATGTTTCAAACACTTTTTATGTATAATAGTAATGATTATAAAAATGGCTTTTATCTATCAAACACATATGTCAGATATAATCTATCATTTTGTTTAATTGAATTTGATGTAATATCCACAACCATGAGAAGCCATAGAGGACAGTAGTTATAAGACCAGGAATTTGGAGCCACACTGCCTGAACTTGAATCCTGGCTGCACCACATGTGTGACTTTGGGTAAGTTACTTAACCTCTCTGTGCCTGTTTTATTACCTGAAAAATAAAGATTATAAAAGTATACTAACCTCAGAGGGTTGCTTTGAAAATTTGGTTGGTTAGTAGATGAGAAACACTTAAAATTTAGTAAGTATTCAGTAAACATTAGCTGTTGTTATGTCCGAGATTTCAAGCCAGATTCCCTTCTAGAGCTACAGGTTCACATACAAAATTATCTCCTGATAGTCCCAATTAGTTATTCTACTGGCACCTCAAAGTCAATGTGCTCATTCTTAAACATATTACCTTTCTCACAAAACCTGCTGCTTTTTCATGTTGAATGGGAAAACTACCTACCCAGTTATCCAAGTCCCAAACTGGGATTTTCTCCAGATGAAGTGTCTAAAAACTGAAAGTGATTTTTTCCTTCCTTATTCTTTCATGAAAACCATTCAGTGGCATCCCATTTCTTAGCATGCCTGCATAATCTGGCCCCACCTACCTCTCACCGCGCTGGTCTCTCACTGCAGATGCCCTACTCACAGCAATTTACACCAAACCATTATATTTTTAATTCATGCTTTACCTTCTCTATTTAGATTACCAAAATTTCTTCAAGTACTACTTCCCTATCAAGCCATTCCACGGTCCCCATATACAACTGACCATTTCTTCTTCTGTTCCCCTGCATTACCTAGAACAGGATGCTATCAGAAATAAAAGAACATTTTTCACACTTATTTATTTATGTCTGTCTCTTCTCACTTTATACTCTCTATAGATGAAGGCTTCCTGGGGATTTAAAAAAAAAAAAAAAAAAAAAAAAAAACCAGTGAAGTCCCTGGATTATATTACATTACTAATAAACTTCAAATTAATAAATTTTTTTTTTTTAGACAGTCTCACTCTGTCGCCCAGGCTGGAGTGCAGAGTGCAGTGGCGTGATCTCGGCTCACAGCAACCTCTGCCTCCCAGGTTCAAGCAATTCTCTGCCTCAGCCTCCCGAGTAGCTGGGATTACAGATGAATTAGTATTCTTATATGAATTTTATACATGACCAAAAAAAAGCTCAGAAAGGTTAACTTCTCCCAGCGACTCAACCAGAACTGAAATATAGTCCCTGTGGCTCCAAGTTCACTAGTCTTCCCCTTAAGAGTTGTAGGTGGCATAGTATAGCAGTTAAGCCTACAACTTGTTAGGCCAGGCTTCCTGGAGTCAAATTCTTACTCTGTCACTTTTTAGTTGTGAATCTGAACAATTCACTTCATTGTATCTCAGCTTGCTCATTTGAAAAACTGGGAGAAATTGTACTTATTTTGCATGATTGCTGTAAGAATTAAGATAGTTAATCTGTATGGGGTATATAGTGCCATGCCTGGCACATATTAACTGCTCAACAAACGCTAGCCATTATTTTAATAATACAGTTTTTTTTCTTAAAATTATCTGAAAACTATAGTCTATACACAGGATTTTTTAAAAATTATATGATACCTAGTGAAATAAATGGTACCATGTCCTTCCACCTAAATTAGCAACATAAGTCAAATCTTACAAGTTTCTTTCTGTTTTCCTTATAAATTCAATAAAGAGTTATATTACTTCGCAAAGAAGATGTCTGGGTCAGCATCTCGTTCTTGACACACATTTTCACTGTCAGTAAATTTTGCTTCTCTTAGAGATAAATCCTTTGGTCTATCATCTTTATTTGAGTTAATTATGCACTGGCCACGCTCTGGTATTTTCTTTTCACAGCACTCTTTGATTTTGCTGGAGATAGAATCTTGTTTTGAACAAATATGGTTCATAACCTTGCTCTGTACCAAATAAGAATGAGAGATTATTTTACTTTCAAAATTTCTTCAAGGCTGGGTTTTCTTCCATTATGGAATGATGGCATGCAAAACCAGTCATGATCACAGCATCTGGAATCACTTCATCAATTAATTTGATAGACAATATTTATTTAAATTAAATTTTGGATTTACATAATGCACATGAAGTTTTACATCAAAACTTCTCAGGATTTAAGATGATATAATTATTTAAAAATAGGCTCTACTATAGGTTCACATCCATTATTAAGCATTAGTCTTTTAAATAACATTCCTATACTGATATATTGACATCTTATATTCTAAATGTTGTTTCTTTTCCATAAGAGTCCACCTGTGCTTTCAGTGGAGACCACCAAAGACATGTTACTATAATACCTATAATCCTGGTCTTCCCTTGTGGCCAAGCACATGGCAAAAACTCAGTAAATATTTGATAAGTGAATGAAAGAATGACAAGCGAATGAACTGCAGCAACTACCAGAAGACGATTCATCAAATATAAGAAGCTATTCCACTCATGGTATCATTTTCTAATGGATATCATTTTCTAATGGATATCATTCATTTGAAGCTGTTCAAGTTAGCAAATACCGCTCAAATAGAAAACTTTACTGTGTCCCCATCCCTACCCTTTGCCCCAGTTCTAACCTCTACATAAGAGTTGGAAATTAGAGAGGGGGTGGGGTTATCTTATTTACACATTAGTTGAATAATTTTAAAAAGCTGATCTGGGCCCTTCCAGACTCTCGAATGAGACTGCACATTATTTCCACTCTCTGTTGCAGTCCCACTTGAATTATGTTGAGTTACAGCAACACACTAGACTATTTCAGGCCTTTATGACTTTACTCAAGCTATTTCCACTGACTGGAATCTTCTGGTGAACATGGAGGATAAGGAATAAGATGAAGCTCAGGACTGAGGTAAAAAATAAAATGGGCATTGGCACCACGTTTCTAACAAACCACACAGAACCAGGAAGCCAATCTTCAAAAAGACATTTACATCTCATGTGATGCCATCATTGTTCTAGGCAGAGTATCTCTTATTCTCTGAGAAGTTACTTCTATTTTCAGTTAACTGTAATTCAGTTCCTCTTATTTCTCCAGAAAGACATTAAAAAGAAGGAAATTTGAGACATAATCCCTTAATCTCAGTCTCAAATTTCACAGAAAACCTATAATTATGTCTGAATTCAGTATCTTAGATTTCACATTATAAAACCTACATCACCATGAACAATCAAGCAATACAAAAATAAAGCATAAAAG